>NC_092874.1:190764140-192231828 GCF_028372415.1 Notamacropus eugenii
CGTTTAACATATTTCCAAACCTCCTTCACTTTGTAATGTAAATGTCTCCTGAGAAAATGTAATTGATAAATTTCCTCAGCCTACATTCAACTAATACATCAGAATGCAAGACTGGCCAGAGAACCATATGGATCTACCATTCCACTGTATCATACAGGGTCCCAGGGCCATTACTATAAACAACAGCTCTACTGGTTTAAAACAAATATGTGCAATATGGAAGATGGTCTTAGAGTGGACTGATCCAAGGAAAAAGACCTGGATTTGTTCTTCTGATGAAACCCCTATGCCCTCATTGAGAGGAGGTCTACCCTCATTAGGGAATCCACGCAGATCTATCAGAGATCCCCAGCTTCAGGACACCAGAAAGGTCTTTACTCCTGAGGGACTGAGATTAAGTTTTGGTGTTTGTTCCCCGTGTAAAGAGCCTTCCAGGTGTGCATCATCCCTATGACACGTCTGTGGAGCTGTCAAAGATAAGTGTGAGTTAATTAGTTACCTCTGATTACTCGTTATTTACTGACCCAGGCAGCCTTAAGTCCTCAGTGCTTACAATGACAAGTTATGAAAGCTAATGCATCTGTTCCAGCACTGAAACAATTCTCAGCCATCATAGAAGATTGGTACCATTATCAACTCATACTTTTCCCCATCTTATGGTTCCTGTTCTTTTTAATCCTTAAATTCAGAATCTCTGTCTTCTGAAAAGAACACGCTTATCCTCTAGTACTCATACTTTCACACATAACATCATAGGATTATAAATTCAGAGCTGAAAGAGAATTTAGAAGTCATGTAGTCCAAACACTAATTTCAGAGATAAGGAAACTAAGGAACAAAAGGATGAGGTGGCTTGTCTAAGGTCAAGGTGACAAGGCTGGGGTTGAAACTAATATCCTCT
Organism: Notamacropus eugenii; assembly: GCF_028372415.1. Taxonomy (NCBI): domain Eukaryota; kingdom Metazoa; phylum Chordata; class Mammalia; order Diprotodontia; family Macropodidae; genus Notamacropus; species Notamacropus eugenii. The sequence continues at coordinate 190,765,042 of NC_092874.1, forward strand.
AATGAAAAAAAAATCTTAATTGCATATAAGTCAAGTAAACTCCTTTATCCTTTATGATCTATTCTTTGTTAGATTAAGGATTCTTCTGCTACCTGTATTTATGAAAGGCATTTTCTATTCTCTGCTAGTTTCTTTTTGATGCAATTAATTTAGATTGCAAATCCATTGTATGCATATTTTGATACATGAAGGAAAGATACTGGTCTAATCCTACTTTTTTCTTGCCAAATTGTTTCTACTTTTTCCAGAAGTTCTTGTGAAATAGGAATTTCTCAAAGTTTGCTCCCTTGACTTTTTCAAACACTGGGCTACTACATTCATTTATTTTTAGGTCCAGTTTGTCTATTTTGTTCCAATGATCTGATTTTCCATTTTAAATGTTTACCAAGTTGTTTGGGTGAATTTGCTGTGTGATATAATTTGCATTCTATTAATGGTAGGAAACCTTTGTAACTACATTTTTTTCCATTACCTTCTTTGAAATTCTTGGTATTTTATTCCTTCAGATGAATTTTTTTATTATTTATTTTTTCTTTTATTTTTATTTTATTATTTATTATTATTTTGACTGGGTCTATAATGTGATCCTTTGTAATTTTGATTAATACAGTACAAAATTAATTTGGGTAAGCTTTGTAATTTTAATTTATTATTATTACCATCATCATTATTTGTCATTTTTATTATATTGGCATGATTTATACATGATAAGATAGGATCAATACCTACTAGGATCTATTCTCCACCCCACAACCCCATGTAAGTTAGATAAGCTCTTTTCCTAAAAGGCAAAATAGCTATCACAAGACTTTATTGATCCAGGAGTGTAAGGCAAAATGGATCTCCAATAAAGTCCCTTTTTCTGGGGTACTAGCCATAATGACCTGTCGGCTTAAAAAGATCCACCATTGTGGCCTCCAGAGTCACCATACTTTCCCTGCTTACCAGACTTGGAGGAAGAGCATGATGATTTCTATAGTACCTACTATATGCCAGGTATTGTGCTAAGTGCTTTACATATGTGTATTATCTCATTTGATCTTCACAACTGTGAAGTAGGTGCTATTATTATCCCCATTTTACAGTTGAGGAAACTGAGTCAGATAGAGTGAAAAGATTTGCCTAGGTTCTAATGTCTGAGGCTGGATTCAGGTCTTTCTGACTCTTAGGACTTTTAGGACCAGCAGTACTCTATCCATTGCATGACCTAGTTGCCTCAGCATGCAAAGGAGAGGTGAGGCACATCTAATGAAGGTGAGTATCTCAGCATCCTTATTCATCCTTTCTGTGCTACGGCTAAGTAAACTTTCTTGTGTTAATTAATGAATGGACTATAAGTGTCTCAATTTGTTCCAATATTACAACCTTATCAACAACGTACTGGCTTAAGTCAGATACTGACATTGCACATCAATAATGACTGTCTTCACTTATTTAAGTCTTCCTTTATTTCTATATACAGATATTTTATGCATTTTATAGTAATTTTTGAATGGAATTTCTTGTTCTATCTCTGTTATTTGGGTTTTGCCAATTACAAACAGAATTGCTTAGTCTTTTTGTGGGTGTATTTTCTATGAAGCTTCTTTGCTTATTTTTAAAAATTGAACCATGGAAGATTGCTAAATAATATTATTGTGTGCAAACAGAGATAATTTTGCCTTCTCTTTGTCTATGTTTATCTTTCATTTCTTCCTCTCTCATCATTATAGCTAGAATTTCTAGAATTATATGAAATAATATGAAAGACAGCAATAAATATGTTTTATCCTTCTTATTGGGGAAAATTCTTGTGTTTTTCTATTGCAGATAATGCAGTTGCTATGATTCAGTGATGTTGGCCTTTTTGCTTGCTCCTCTAAGCTGGTATTCCTTCTCTCATCTCTGTGCTCTGTACTGGTTGGCCTCCATGCCTGGAAGGTTGCCCTTCCTCATCTCTGCCTCATAACTTCGCTGGTTTCCTTCAAGACTCAGTTCAATTTCCAACTTCTGAAAGAGGGCTCCCTTCCTGATCCTTCCATCTGCTATTGCCTTTTCCTCTGATATTATCTTTCATGTAATATATATTATAACATATGTAATACATGCATACAGTATATACACACATCTATGTATATTATATATGTACTAAGTTATTTACATGTTGCTTCCCATTAAGATTTGAACTCCTTGATAGGTAACAGAGAATCTAAGCATCTCAATCTTATAAAGACAAATAAAGCTAATTAGTTTTTTCTTTTTTTCTTTCTTTGTATCCTGGGTGCTTTATACAATACTTGGCACATCATAAGTATTCAATAAATATTTAGTGACTGACAATGACTGAAAGAATTTTTATTCCTATGCATTTTCTTATACTTATTCTTCAGCTTAGGTAAGTGATATGTTTTAAAACTTTTTTCTGCATATATTACTATAATAATGGGGCTTTATTATTTTTGACATTAATATACTCTAATGTATTTATATTTCCACTAAAGTTAAGCCATTCTTAAATTCCTGGCATAAGTTCAATCTGAATAATTTTTTTAATATGTCTCTTTGCTAACATTTAATTTTTTTGCATCTACAGGCACTAGGAACATTAGTATAATTTTCTTTTTCTCTTTATTTTTCATTATTTGAGTTTAGAGACTGTCTGTGCCTCATAGAAGGAATTTTATAAAGACACTTCTTCCTTTATTTTTGTAAACAGTATAGCATACAGGTTAATTATTCTTTAAATATAGTAGAAAATGCTTTTTACATCTATCTCTACCCAGAGATTCTTTTTATGGCATGCTTAATTTCCCTTTAGAAGACTGAGATGTTTAGATTCTGTATTTCCTGATCTATTAATCTCCCCATTTCATATTTCTGTAAACATTCATCCATTTCATTTGAGATTTCACTTTTTTTGCATATTACTGGATACAGCAATTTCAAATAATTTTCCTTATTTCCATTCCATTTATTATTTCTCCCTTCTCATTTTTTTTGCATGGCAGTTTGACTTTTCTCCCTCTTAATTGGCTAGTGGTTTAGCTAACAGCTCTTTTTGTCCATAGCTGAAGCTACGCATCACCACATTCGATAAGGAAGGGACATACAACAAAAGAAAGGCAAATATTCCCTTCCCCCACCTAGAATAAGCATTCCTTCCAGAACAAGCCACATTCTTATCCCAAGCCTGTCTGTATCTGACATAGGGTGAGAAAATAACTGTAACTCTTGCTTAACCCCTTATGAAAATCCTATAAAACCCTACAAAATCCATTTTAGGGGATTTTGCCAAATAAACCCTACTGGGATTGCATTGGTCTAAGGAGCTAGTTTTCTTTCAGCTCTCAAGATGTTTTGGACCTCACATTCAAATAAATGAATAGACTAAAAGCACGAATTAAAAAAAAAAAACTGGATAAAACTGCTGAGTGACCATCTCCCTGTACCTCAGATACCAATGCAATGCTATGGGAAACACAGTGGTTTCTAGTTCACTGATGAGATAAAGACATGATGCAATAATTATGAATGACATTTCATCAATTAGTGTGAGAAGCATGAAGCAAAATTTGCTGAACTTAAGGTGAAAATAAGGGGAAAACTAGAATCTGCCAAAAAACCCCAATATTATATGTTTTTGAAATGAAATCAGGAAACTTGAAAGAAATGATTAGACTATATAACACACACACACACACAAACACACACACACACACACACACACACACACAAACAAATGCATATCTCAAAAGAGCTTAGCAGGGAAACGGACCTGAAAATAAAGTGGATTTTGTGAAATAGAGTGAATGCCAATGTGTTAAAGAAAATCCAGCAATAGTTTTCTACCTCAAGCTTCTTGACAAAGGTGCTAGGTATTTGTACCCCTTAAACAAATTTTGAACATAAACTCTGCATATGTAAATTATAGGATGCACTATTTGCATTTAGCTACTAAGCTACCTCGGGCATTTTTATGATTTCAAGCACAGCTTTTGGGTTCTTAAAATTGTATCATGTTTAAAGTTTGGTAACTTGTGATAATATGTCACTGTGATGTGTATCTTTTGCACACATTTTATATTTTTTCAATGTGGAAATGTTTTTTTTTTTTAAATGACATGCTCATTTAACTGCTTCCAATTCTCCTGGTTCAAATTCAGGCCTGTTTTGTTCCTTCCATAGAAAGGCCACCCAGAGAAAGGAGATCTGCAATCTTCATCACTCCAACTCGAAACACACAAAAGTGTTGAGCCACATTGGCTGCTGGTGGATAAATAATGGACAAGAAAAGGCCTTTAGAATTACACACACACACACACACACACACACACACACACACACACACACACACACACACACACACATATAAATTGCATGACTCCTAGGATAGCTAGGGAAATGTCAATTCCCAATGAATAATGTTGAATGTATACTCTTTCTCACCTTTCAGGTTTTTTAGGGAACCACTGCATTCTCTCTAATAGGTTAAAATTAGCAAATCCAGAATGACAGGAGATTCTTTAGGGACTATTAATGTGTGTCATTTAAGGGATAAGAAGTGTACCTGTGATGTCACTGGGAGAGGGAACACCTAGGTTAGGAAACTGCTACAAATTCAGGCAGGTGCATTGTCTGCAATTTATAGTCTTAAAGAAATGTCTAAGGCATACAGAAGTTAAATGACTGGCTCAGAATAACCCAGACACCCAGATCTTCCTGTCTCCAAGTCTAGCTCACTCTTCATTATGCCGTCAACATCATATCATTTCACAAAATTCACTTTCTTTTCAATTCATTTTCCCTATTAAGCCCTTTTAAAGTTTTAAAAATCCTTTTAGAGTAGAGACAGATAGAAAAGCATATTCTACCACACTTAAAGGATAATTAACCTGTATGCTACACTGTTTACAAAAATAAAGGAAGAAATGTTTTTATGAAATTCCTTCCATGAGGCACATATGGTCTCTAAATTCAAATCATAAAAAAGGAAAAGGAAAAAGAAAATTACAGACTAATTTCCAGATTTGAATTTTTAAACAACTGATAGATTTCCATTTACTTAAGCTTAATTTTTAGACAGCTGAATATTTCCCTGTTGGAGCATAGTTTAAAGAAAAATTCTTGATGCATTATTTTTTTCCATGGGTTTAGATGCCAAAGGGACCCTAGAGGCCATCTAATCCAACCTCCTCATTTTATAGATGATAAAATAAAGGACCAGAAAGGTTTTACAATTTGGCCAAAAGCATACATGCAGTAAATGGGAGAGCTGAAATTTGAAGCCCCATCTTCTGATTGGTCTATACTAGAACTATCAGCTGTGATAGAAATAAAATTATTTTACAAATGAGGTAACTATGACAGAAAGAGTTCAAATCATTTTATGGAAGTCACAGAAGAGTTCGTGGCAGAGATGGGATTTATCATATATTCTTTTTACATTACCAAAGGAAAAATTGCCTCTAAAATTGTTTTATAATAGTATTTCAGCATAGTGAAGTGTAGCATTGCATCAAAACAGTTTCCAGATCTCTTAACCATCTTGAACTGGAGTTGAGTCAGTATGAGGTAGTTGAATTAGAAATCTTATTAATTCGAGGTTATCTAGTCCAACTTCCTGCCTGACAGGAATTCTCACTACAATATCCCAAATACAGTGTATGCTTAAAAAGCTACACTAACGGGAAGCCTACCAAGGTGACCTATTCCATTTTGTAATTTGTTTACATTGTTCAAGAAATGGCACTAGGCTGCCAGAGCCAATCAACATCTAATTTGGCTGAACTAAACAAGCAAAATTGTTCAGTGTGTTCTCATTCAGCCAAAGCTATGCTGATAGTTCTTAAAATCAGAGAAAGCTGTGACGTGGACATAGATTATTGTTGTCAAGACAGATTGAGATCTTATCTGCCATTAGCTAACTACATGACCTTGCCATGTTACCTTACTACTTTGGGTCTGTTTTCTCAGCTACAAAATAAGGGTGTTAAAAGAAGCCTTAAAGGTCCTTTCCAGCTCTCATATTCTTTGATTCTATAACTCTATTAAAGAGAAGCCTGAAAATCATCTCATCCATTTCTCTTCCCACAAGGAGAACTCCCATTCATTTTAATTAAAGTGAAGAATCTAGATTGCTGAACACAGAATTTTGCACTCTCCTCCCACAGCATCTCTGCATCACAGCACTGCCCTGACCTGTCCATTATATCAATATGTAATGGAATTTTTAATTACACCAAAGAGACTGACAACCGATGAATGAGGATTTGAACTAAAGCTTTACCAAACCACAAAAGCCAATTATGGTAAATATTTTCAGAAAATCTGCCTATACTTTTCTCTGAAGATTTCAATAATAACAATAATATATTTGTGAAGATATAAATAAAAGACTCAACCTGTGTTAATCTCAATTCACTCAATCTGAATATTAACTAGCTTCTTAGTTTGCAGGTACAACTTGACCTCTTACTAGTAAATAATTTTAACATCTTATTTTATTACCTTCTAAATATATTGTGATATATTCTCTATATTTAAGACTGAAGTTATAAGACTTTCTTTAGGTTACATTCCCAAAACAATTGCTGATTTTTGTCAGCATATCATTTCAATACAGATTTTTCAAGAACTACATTTCTTTTTTTATATTGTCAGTGATCAGTAATTATGAAAATTATGTTATCTACATTTAATAAGTGGAACTCCACCCACCTTATGCTGACTTTAAGTTTTTCATTTTAGTGATATAGTTTATCATCAACTTTTAAAAATTTGGTTGGTACTATGATTCATAGAACCTTTATGTAACAATGTTATCCAGAAGCTCAACCTTAGAAATTATGTCCTAATAGTAGTTCTTAGAATTTCAATAGTAGGAGTAGTATGTGATGAGGCTATGTAATTCAACATTCAGTTCTCTGTTTCTATATTCCAGGAGTCAGCAGATTATAGTAAAGCCCTCAAGCTAAGAATGGTTTTTACATTTTAAAATATGACTGAGATAGAGCGATAAAAATAAAGGTGAAAGTACTTGGTACAAAGTCTCTTATTCTACCCCATATCTATAGGCCAAATTGTATGTGTTTTTTTCTTGCTGAGATAGCAAAATCAATTAATCAATGATTTATTAAGTATTTTCTATGTCACAGGAACTATACTAAGCACTGGAGACATGAAGAAAAGTCTAAAATCATTTTTCATCATGTCCCCAGCACTTAGTACAAATCCTGGAACATAGAAAATATACACACACATAAATATACATCTATGCATATATATGTACATATATGAATGAGTAGATAGAGATGGATGGATGGATGGATGCATATACAAGATACATACAAAATCAATACAGGATAACTTTAGAGGGGAAGACACTTGCATCTCAGGAGACCAACAGAGGTCTCTTGCAGAAGGTGTGCTTGAGTTACACCTTGAAAGCAGACAGGGATTCCAAAAAGCAGATGTTAGGAGGAAGATCATTCTAGGCATAGGGCTAGTCAGTTTACAATCAGAGATAGAAGATGGAGTCTCATGTGTGAGGAGCATCAAGTAGGACAATGTAGCTGGTCTATAGAGTGCATGGAGGGGAATAATAAATGAGAAAACTGGAAAGACAGGAAGTTGTAAATTCCAAACAAAGACATTTATATTTGGTCAGGAGCCGTTGAAGTTTATTGAGCAGGGGAAAAGGTGTGGCTTGACGAGGACTTCACTGTAGGAAAATCACTTTGGTTGCTATTTGGAGTAGGAAGTGTTGGGGTTGGAAGAAATGACATAGGGAAACCAAATTGGAGGTTATTGCAGCTATCCAGGTCGGGAATGGTGAGGACTTGAATGAGGATGGTGGTTGTAGAGTGGAGAAGAGGGGACATATTAAAGAGGTGTTGTACAGATAGAAATGACAAAATTTGGTAAGGAATTGGCTATGTAGGAAGAGTCAGTGAGAAGATAAAGAGGATACAGTAATGGGAAGGATGGTGATTCTCATGACAGTAACAGGGAAATTTAGGAGATGGGTGGGTTTAGGAAATCAGATAATGAGTTCCATTTTGCATATATTGAGTTCAGATGCTTATAGGACACCTAGTTTGAAAAGTCCAATATATAGTTTATGATGTGGAACTGGAGCTCAAGAGATGAGTAGAGAGAGAGTCACCTGCATAGAAATGGTAATTAAACTCAAGGTAACTGATGATAAAATACAATTTGTCCACGATGTAAGTGTTAATACTATCTTCTATTATAAGCATCATACAAAAGAGCTTTGGAGACACCCACAGTTAGTTGGCATGATGGATGAAGATTCAGCAAGAGACGGAAAAGAAAAAAATCTCTTCTGTTGGAGAAAAATCAAGGAAGAGCCGAGTCACAAAAAAACATAAAGAAGATATCTAGGAGGTGATCAAGTGTCAGATATAGCTGAAAGTTCAAGAAAGATGATTGCAAAAAGGCCCTACATCTGGCAATTAAGACAGAATTGGTCATTTTAGAGAAAGCAGTTTGAATTGAATGATGAGGTTGGAAGCCAGATTGCAGAGGGTTAAGGAATGAGTGAAAGAAGAGGAAGTAAAGTGGAAACATCAAGTGCAGATGGGCTTTTCAAGGAAAGGGAGGAAGCCTTCACTAGTGGGGATGATAGACTCTAGTGAAGATCCTTCAAAGATAGGGGGTACTGGAGATTTTTGTAAGCATCTGAGAAGGAATCAGTAGACAGGGAGAGACTGAAGATCAGAGAGCTAGAGGCCATGGTAGCAGGGGTCATCTGCTAAAAAAAGATAGAAGGGGATGAAATCAAGGGAACATTTAGAAGGGTTGACCTTAATTTATCAGATCAATTCTTCCCTTTAGGCTCAATAATGTGACCTTTAATCTTCCCAACCCCTGCATCCTCTCTACAACCATTCTTATGATGCTTGTTTTGAACTAGAGAATTGTTCAGCTGCCACCTGTAACCATTTTCCTCTGACTGACTTAAGGTACCATACAATTGCCCATTTAGGTCTTTATACCTTTCAATTTAAAAAATTTCTTAGATGATTTTCTTTCTCTTCCTTTTTTTCTGCTTCTCAATGATAATACCATTTAAAAAGTATGTTGCATTTAATTAAAAAATTAGAATTTTTGTCATGTCAATTAGCAAGATGAAATAGTCATAAACATATTGGGGGGGGGGGAGAGAAAAGCCATCCAATCTGGGTCCCATAAAACATAAGAACTTCATCCAGTAAAAAAGTGATTATAATGTAGTTAGTTCATGATGTTAAGTGCTAGCACTATCTATTAGTAAAGGTAAGACAGTGAGTTCCTCTGAAAAGAAATACCTCATATAATGTTGCTTTTACCCATTTTTAATGTCATTAACAAATACATCAGAAACAATTTCCATTGTAATAATGGGAAATCCCAGTGTTTCTCTGACCAACATTCACATTCTTGTTCAAGATCAGAATTGAACAATTGAAACCTAACTAAACTAGTGCTTGAGTATAAGTGGTATTAACTCGCCTCAAGATTAATTGACTCAATTTATAACATTGTCTTTATGGAACTAATAATCCACTGTAATAATGATTTCTTAATGTTGTATTTTCATAAAATTAATTAGTGACACTAGGATCAGAGATTCTGAGATGAAAAGGAACTTGAAGGTAATCTAGTTCAACATCCTTCCTTTTACAAATGAGGAAATTAAGGCAAAGGAAGTGAAGTGGCTTCCTCAGGGTCTCAACTAGAAATCCCATCTCAGAGGTAGAATTCTAACCCAGATTTTCTTGACTCCAAATCCAGTGACCTATCCATGATTCTAAGGGTAGTAAGCTCTTACATAGCAACTTAGAATTTACAAAATACCTTACGTATATTATATCATTTAATCTTCAGAGCAACTCTGGGTGACAGGTACTAAAATTATCTTCATTTTACAGATGAGGAAACTGAGACTGACAGGGGTTATGTGACTTGCCCAGGGTCACATACCTGGTAAGTATCTAAGGCAAGATTCTAACTCAGATCTTCCTTATTACCAAATCCAGTGTTCAGTCTGCTGCACCAACTGTATGCATTATTAGAAAACATGCAAAATGACTTTGTATGATACCATCCAGTTCTGCCAATTGAATTCTATTCTCACTCTCAAATTGTTCAAATTCACTTAAGACAATGGTGGATTTTTGAGATAAAACTAGGAGACATGTTCAATTTGAAAAGCAGCCAGTTGTAATACATTAATTACCTTCCATGAAAAATGGAAGGTAATTAAACAACAGTACAGAGAGGAAAGGTAATTATTTATTTTCTTTTGTTCCTGGAGGAGATGACTTCAAAGTCTTGGACAAATAAGCTACCGAGGGTGTTAGATGAGTTAATCTTTCATGCATTTATTTTACTGAACTTGCATTCCAAAGTCATACCAGCCCTATTCTATGCTGATAAATGAATTCCAGTTTTCCTATTAGGACATAATCAAGATCTGCCCAGAAACTGAGTTTTTATCATCTCACATTTACAATTTTTAGAAAAAAACCCATATACATAGAAATATTGTTTCTAAATGCTTGTGAAGTAATACCATGTATTACACTGCACTAACTTTTTTAAATTCTTAACTGGAAAAAGCTGTGGATAAAAGGCTTGTAATAAAGACAGTGTTCTCAGATATGTATTCTGTAGAAAGACCTCATAAAATTCTATGGTCATAAGCTATGAATTCTCTGCATACACCCAAATTGGATTTTCTTCAATCAGTGATAAGATTTTGACTTAACATCATTCCAGAGGCAAGGAGAATATTCTCTTCTGTTGTAAAAAGTGCGGCGTTATTTGGTTTTGTTATCCTATTTGTATTTTGTTCAATAGTAAATACAAAAAATCTTCTACTACAAAATTGATTTGTCATCACAAAGGAAAAAATCATTTGACTAGGATTTGATAAGGGAAGTTTTAGAAGCCTAGCTAGGAATATTACAACTTGTAACTGGAACTAAATTGTATATGTTAATATCAAGGCATATAACACTGGTTCTTTCTCCAAGTTCTGACACATAAAAGCAACAGTTTCTCTTCACTCATTTCTAGACATGTTTTCAAACAAGGATTGTACTAGAATTGAGCTGAGAATCATTGACAGATCATAGAATTTAAGAAATGGAAAAAATCTTAGAGATCATCTAATCCAACTATCTTTGGTATAGGTGAGGAAACTGTAGACCAAGTAGAGCTGATGAACTCCATGATCCCTCATTGGTACAAAGTCCTAAATGTCTTTTGCTGCTACTAAACAGGTTGCTGGGATAAAATGTTCTACTTACTTCCCCTAAGGATTTTCCCTCAATAGGTTTATATGACCTAGAGGTTAGAAAATTGTGCTCATCAGACACATGTAGAGAACTGATCATGGAGGCAAAATGAGCTGAGCTCAGGTCCTATCTCTGAAACACACTGACTGTCATCCTGGGAAAGTCAATTAACCTTTATTTCCCCAAGAACTTCTCCAAGACTGCACATTGAAGAAGGTTTGGCATGTGTGCTTCAGTAAAATCACAGGTATGAACAAAGAAAAGAAATATCTGTTGGGGGACCTGGTTCAGGGAAAGGTAATCATGAAATCAAAGTTTAAAGGTCTTTTCACATCTCAAATAAAGGAATATTAGGGTTTTTTAAAGTTTCTTGAAGAATCATAGCTCTAGAGCTGGAAGGAATATCAGGAGCAATCTAGTCCTTTATTATATACATAAGGAAATTTAGTCATAAGGAAGGTAGGCAATTTGCCCAAGGTTCATGGCAAGAAACATCAGAGGCAAGATTGGAACCCAAGTCCTTCCACTCCAAAGCAGTGTTCATTCTACTGTACCATGAACAAATTCTGGATTATTTATTTTTGTATCTGATTGAATTAGTATAGTGCTTCATATACAGTAAGTACTTAATATTTTCTGTTGATGTTGATTCACATTGAACCTTGTCATTAGGTAACTGATGTGAATATGAGTAATAATAATTAAGAATAATAACAATATATTTTATATTGGCATTTATATGGCACCTACTAGATGCCAGGTACTGGCTTTGTTTTGTGAATATTATTTGATTTGATCCTTACAACAACCCTAAAAAGTAGATGCCACTATTATCCCCATTTTACAGTTGAGAAAATTGAAGCAAAGAGAGATTGAAGGACATGCTCAGGGTGGCACAGCTAGAAAGAATCTGAAGCTGAAGATGAACTTGGGTCTTTTTGACTCCAAGCCCAGCACTCTATCTACTGAGACACTTAGCTGAAAGGTAGCCTGATACCTACTTATTAAGTGACCTTGGGTAAAACACCTAACTTTTCAGTGCCCCAGGCAACTCTCTCTCTCTAAACTGCAGGTGTTGATCTGTAATTTGCACAGGCAGAAGGAGTTTCCTCACCAGAAGCTCCCTCTACAACGAAATCACAGATTTGACCCCCAAAATAAAATAATATAAAATTAAATAAAATATGCATAACATCTAGCATATCATCTTCATGGTGCCAAATATTCACCTATTTGGAAACAATCAGATGACCAAATGGATTTTTCAGTCCAAAGACAGGATAACATGAAACTCAGAATTTTTTCTCATACCTCTTTTATACCTTCCAGAGTACCTAGAACAGTATGTAGCAAGGTACATAGTAAGTATACATCAAACACTGATTGACTGAGAGGCAGCAGGGCATTATCAAAAGAAACATACCTTCTAGATACCATTTTTCAGCACTAGCTATACTTTCTCTTATATTCCTGGACTCACAGGTTATCATAACGGATTCTATCTGCTTTTTGATCTCCTTTGCCAATTCCAGGCTTTTCCCTCTACCACCATCACTCAGCAGCTTCTTCTTTGAGTTTCCCACTACCTACATTTATCACTCAATCCATATTATGGTGACCATTACCTAACAATCCCTTAGATCATTCTCCCTCCTTCCTCAATGGGCCCAGTGTTTGGTTCCCTTTTTGTTTATTCATCCCAACTCCTCCACTCATACTAGGGAATTTCAGTAGACCTAATGATGTTCCCTCAAATACTCTAGCTTGCCAGTACCTCAATCTACTCATTTCCCATGACTGACTCATACTCTTGATCTTACTATAACCAACATATTTTTATCTTCTGTGCTTGTGAACTCTGAAATTCCTTAATCTGATTATAATATTTTTTTCATTCTATCTTTCCTTAAGACTTTTTATACCTTAGTCTGTCCTGGGTCTTCATGGAGACCTCCAAATCTATTCAGACCACAGTATGTTTCTAAGGCATCAACCTCACACTGTCCATATACCCTGTCTTCCACTCCAAATCTTGACTCCTCTCTGAATCATACCACTCTACAGTGTCCTCTACTCTCAAATCCCTTGCCTCCTTCATCATCCTCAAGCCTCTTAGGGCAGCCTCCTCTTTTCCTACCCCGTCCCACCCCCAGCTCATATTTCACCAAAAAAACCGAGGCCATTTGCTGAGTGTTCCTTCTTCTGTCCTTTTCCTTCTCTCACATCCCTCTGACATCATCCCTTACTATTTCCTCCTTCACTCTAGCTTTCTATAAAGAAGTGATCCTTTTCCTTGAGAAGTTCGATCCTTCTACATGCATCCTAGATCTCCTCCCCTCCTGTCTTCTCCAGTAATTTGGCTCTACCAACACCTCCACTCTCTCCCTTGAATTTTTGATAATTCCCTATCTACTAATTCCTACTCTGCTGCCTAAAAACAGCTCCTCCAGCTTAAAAAATCCCTAATTTTATTTTATCATCATGAATGGCCATTGCCCTGAATCTCTTTTTCCCTTATCTGCTAAACTCCTTGAAGAAATATCATCTATACTCAGTGTCCCTACTTGGCTCCGCTCTTCTTACTGTCTTCTAAACCTACCGAAATCTGGAATCATCTCATCATACATCATGCTTTCTTCTAAGATAATAGTGAGCCCTTAGTTGCCCAAACTAAGGGCCTTTTCTCAGTCCTCATCCTTCTTGACTTCTCTGCAACATCTGATACTATTCATTATTTTTCCTCTGAAATGCTCTTTCATCTCTGGTTTTCATGACATTCTTATCTCCTGGTTCTCCTCTCACTTGTTCAACTACTCCTTTTTCTTCTTTTTTTGTTTTATTGTCAGACATGTCATATCTACAATCCAAGGGTGTTCCCCCAATGCTCTGTCTAGGTCTCTTTTCTCTTCTTCTTTTATACTCTTTCGTTTGGTGACTTCATTAGTCATGAATTCAATATCTATAGATGATTACCAGATCTATATTCAGATTTGTCTCTTCCCTGAGCTCCAATCCCAAATCACCAACTACCTTCTAAACATCTTGACCTGTATATCCCATAGAAATCTCAAACCTGACATGTCCAAAATAAAAATCATTATCTTTTCCTGAAAACCTTCCCATCCTTCCAACTTCCTTATTATTGTTTAGGGAATCAGAATCTTCCCATTTACCCAGGTTTGCAATCTTGCTGCCATCGTCAGTCTCTCATCTACACCCATTTCTTATATCCAATCTGTTGTCAAACTTGTCATTTCTACCTTGTGATATGACTCTACCTATGTGATAGACACACACATACACACACATATATCACAAAATACTTGTGATATATGGTTCCTCTTCTCCACTCCTATATCTCTTCACTACAGTCCACCTTCCACTCAGTTGCCAAAGTGATTATCCAAAACCACAGGTATGACCCATATAATGCTCCAGCTCAACGAGCTCTGGTGGTTCCCCATTAACTCAGATGTAACATCCCCTGTTTGTCATTTAAACTCCTTCAGAACCTTGCCCCTTTCTACCATTCTAGTCTTAGTACACGACTCCCCTCCATGGACGCTGTTATTGTTCAGTCATTTTGATTGTATCTGACTCACCATTACCTCATTTGAGGTTTTCTTGGCAAAGATACTGGAGTGGTTTGCCATTTTCTTCTCCAACTCATTTTACAGATGGGGAAACTGAGGCAAACAGGATTAAGTGACTTGCCCAGGATTATAAAACTAGTAAGTCTGAGGCCAGATTTGAACTCAGGTCTGAAACTTTATTCATTGTACCACCTAGCTGCCCCATGCACTCTACCATCCAGCTACCATGACTCTTCTTTGCACACCATGTGCCATCTCTCCATGTTTCTGCATTGGTTATCCTTCCATGTCTGGCTTCTTAGTTTCCCTGGTTTTCTTCAAGATTTAGCTCAAATTTTATCTTCTCCCAAAGAGCTTTCCCAGTATACGTGCTCACCCTGTCACTGTCAGTGGCTTCCCTTTGAAATTATCTTTTATCTATACCATATAGAATACGTATTTGAAGACGTACATCCTATATATGCATAGCTATTTACATGCTATCTCTCACATTAGAATGTGAGATTCTTAAAGACAGGGACAATGTTTTTGTCTTTCTTTGTATTCAGAGTGACTTTAGCACAGTGCCTGGCACATAGGAGGTTCTTATTAATTAAGGCTTGTTGATTGACTGATAGTCTCTATAATGGCATGAAAGAAAATGATTGAAGGGTTAGCCCAGCAGTCACTAATTACAACACTCCCTGAAAGCCTAAAGGCCATCTAAAAGATGAATAATCCCCAGTAATTACCCAAAGTTTGATGGTATAGAGTGTCTGTCATTCTGTATTTATTCCTTGGCCAAAGCTATGTGCAAAGCAAAGTTAAGAACATTTCCTCTTAAAGCTAAGGTCCCTGGAGTTGCCAGAAGGGCTAAAATAATGCTAGGCTTAGAAATACTGTGAGCCAACTTCTGTTCTCAGCTACACACATGCTATTCCCATTGATATCAATGGGAGATGTGTGCACAGAACTGAGGACAGAAGTTGGCTGGGTATAAATAGCTCTGTGAGTGAGATTTTCTTTTCGTGCATCTGGTCCAACAGAGGTAGCCATTTACAGCTCATGGATGCTTTTCCCAATGCCACTGAGGAAGGTAATCTCACAGTGTCAAGGAAGCCTAAATTTTTATATTTTACAGGATTCTAAAAGATAACTTTTGGGGGAGGGGGGAGAAAACAGCTGTGATTGCTAAAAAATCTGTAATTTGTCTCATCACTAAATCTCAAATCAGTAATTAAAATTTTGCTGTAATAGCCAGATTGCTTACCTTTGTTTGGTAATGTTGCTAATTAGGTGATGGGCAGTTAATTATTAATATGAGGAATCAGTAAGCAAAAGAAAAGCTAATAAAAAGTGATTTAAAGCTGATTTTTATCATCTCCCAATGTATTCTCCTGAAGCTAGTTGTGGCTACAATAAACTGACTAATCAAGTTATCTAGTATTCTGCTAACAGTCAGTGACAAGCGTACTGAAGTATTTCCTTCCCTGTCCTTCCCTGAGGCAAGAAATTTGCTGCTGAGAGCATTATTAAGGGTAATATTCTCTGTCAATGTTAGAGAATCACTCTTGAGATGAATGATTCCATTTTGAATTTGTAATGAGTATATGCATTCCAACTAGAGCCAAGTATGTCTGGTTATGTTGACTAACTCTGTACTGGTCAAACTGACCATATCTGCTTTATAATGAATTATTTGCTAAATATTTGATAGTCACTTTGAAGTATGATACAAATGTATTAATATATTAGTACACACAACTCCAGTCATCAATTGTGTCATTTACAAATTGATTGGTCAAGGTTCCCCTTAAAAGTAGGCCATACTGAAACTACGTTGCCACTTCTGGTTATGACAGGCTGGCCCAGTACTACATCTAACTTCAAGCAAAGGTGAACCAGGAAAGTGGCAGTAGTAATGATCAAAGATTTGAGTAAAATCTCTTCTGTGAGACTTCTGTTTCCTGGAGCCCAGATGAGATAGACTGCAGCCTCATCAGAGATCAGACCAGGTAGGGTCAGAACCACTAGTCATGAATACCCAATTTCCAGATATGGTTGTGCAGATTCAGTTCTTTCATCCTTTACATGCAGACCTACATTCTACCATAGTAATTTTTATCATCCTGGGGAATGAGGGTACAGTTAAGTTGCTCTAATAGTTCAAATGTGACACTAGGCTAGGCATTTCCTATTGAACATCTCAGGCAACTTGGGTGATTTCCACAGTATGATGTGAATCTATGCATAAAGTTCAGTAATGCCCAATTGAGTAGTGAAGTAAATTGAGTGAAATAAATAAAATTGGGTAGAAATTTTGATTGTCTAATCACTGAGTAGCTTGCCTTGCCTCAGAGGGTGAATTCTTGGATTCAGCCCTTCTTTTTCAAATAATTTCTTGTGTATTTGTACTAAAGAGGTCCATAAAAGAGCCCTAAGAAATCTCAACTGAGACACTGAGAGTTTTCTTTAGAAACTTTTCAAACGTTTCACTTACTCCCTAAGGATTAGTGTGTGAACGTATCCTGTCTCAAAAAGATAAATTAAGTCCATGTCTATCAGGCTATGGTAGAATGATATGGAATTGCTTCAGTGTAAGCCCAATATGTAGTAGGAACAACACTTTGTTTCCTCTCTTGTAATGTAAAGTCATAAAGTGGAGAAATTTTAAAATTCTGTTTGAAATAACTAGCCCATCTACCATCCTTCGAGGTGGAGTAGGGAAGAGGCAGGGCAGGCCTTATAAACATTATTTTGTAATCATCAGTAACTCGGAGCCTGATTTTATTGAAAACACTATACCAGGTGGTGAAGGTCAGTACCTTAGTGAAGATCCAGACAGCCTTAGCTTCCATTCTATTGCTTAAAAAAAGCCAATTTCCTCTAATTAGTTTGCTGTCTCTGTCAAGATATCTGTCATATCTCTTAACTATGTGCAGCAGGAGAAATTGTGTTTTCCCCTTAAGAGATATCTATACAAAATGTTGTTTGGTTATTTGAAGGGTCTGATTTCATTCAGGTGGGTATTCCATTCACGAATGCAAATCATTTGCTGAACAAGTCTCATCCATCTTCCATATGACAGAGAGTCAGATACTTAAAGATAGTTATCAAGTTCCCTCTAAGTCTTTTCTCCTCTGGACTAAACATTTCCAATTCCTCCAACTGATTGATTCTCTTGTGGAATGATCTTCTATTTGATCTCTGTATGTATTTGTTGATATCCTTCCTAAATTTGATACCAAGAACTGAATTAATAAACCCCTCTTTCTGAATAGCATAGTTTGTTTTAATTAAATCTAACATAGAATTTTTGATTGCCATGTGACAATGTTGATTCATTAAGTTTGAAGTCCATCAATATCCTCATATTTTTTCTTCATGACCTGTTGTCTAACCATACCTTCCAAGAATGGTTGATGCCTCGAAATCAGCTATGGGACTTCATATTTATCCCCATTAAATTGTATCACATTAGATTCAGGTCATCACTCTAACCGGTTAAGAAGTTTTTTGGGTTTTGTTTTGTTTTTGGTTCTGATTCTGTCATCCAAAGTGTCAGCAATACTTCCAGCTTCTTGCAATCTGTGTGTAATACGATAAGAATATCACATAAGTCTTCATAGACATAAGTGATTTAAAATAAGCTTAAAAGTACAGGGCCAGATCCTTTGTACAGGGCCAGATCCTTGGTTCATTCTACTAAGAATGTCCCTTCAAGATGACCTCGATATGTAAGAACTACTGTGTGCTTGATCATTCATAAAATCACAGAAGTGCAGAATTGGAAGGCATTCCAATGGCCATATATTCCAACCCATTTGTTGCTCAGTCATTTAGTTATGTCCCATTCTTAGTGACCCTCATGGGCTTGTCCATGGTGTTTCCTTGGCAAAGATATTGGAATGGTCTGCCATTTCTTTCTCTGGTATGTCCCCATTTTACAAATAAGGAACTGAGGTAATGGTGGTTACGTGACTTGCTCGGTCACACAATTAGTGTCTGAGGCCAGATTTGAATTCAAATTTTCCTGACTCCAAGTCCAGTGCTCTATCCACTTTATCCCCTAGCTGCCCTCTCTAACTCATATATATCACCCCCTCCAAAAAATATCTCCACTACATCATACTTGACAAGTGGCCATTCATCCCCTGCTTGAAGACCTTCAATGAGGGCAAACCCATTATCTCTTGAGGCAGCCCATTACACATTTATATAGCTCTAATTGGGCCAGTTTTTAAATCCACTTAACTATCCACTTAACTATACTATGTCAAGTATAGCCTGAGAAATAGAATAGCAAAAGAATAACACAAGAAATTTCATCAAATGTCTTGTTGAAATCCACCAAGTCTCTGGCAATTTTCTGACCTAGTAACTTCTGTCAAAAACAGAAATGTCCTGTTGTAATCTGACATCATCTGCTCTTGATGAACCCAGGTGGCTACCAACCTCTTTTCCAAATGCTTACAAACCATACTTTTAACAATACATTCCAAAGTTTTGCCAGTAACATAAAGGATCCATGAGTTCATTGATATGACAACTCCCTCAACTATCATAGATCAAAACCTTTTAATAACTCAATAAATAAATCTTGCCTGAAGCTTAAGAGAGATAAAATGATTTGCCCTTGTTCACACAGCCAGTAAGTGTCAGATGTGGGGTTGGAACTCAGTTCTCTGAACTCCAAATCTAATGTGCTTTTCATATCACAGCATGGCTTTTTGAAGTTCAGCTTTGAGCTCTGCAGGAGAAAGACTACATCCTCTTCTCTTCCTTTGAAAATCAAGATATTTCCTCTTTTCTAGTTTTATAGATCCACTGCTGTTTTCCATTATTTTTTTTGAAAAATCACTGAGAGTGGCTTAGCAATCATATCTACCATTTCTTTCATAAATCTAGGATGTAGTTTATATGAGCCTGGTGATTTCAAATGACTTAGAACTGCTAGGTACTTTCTTATATATAAGTCCATGTTAAATTCTTTCAGTCTCATCTATAACTGAATGCATGGAGACATTTTAAGTTCCTGTCCCAAAACTAAACTTATCATCTTCTCTCTTGAAATGTTAAGGGGATAATAAGATCTTCCCCTCCCACTAATAGGCTTCACAGAGGGCCTGTTGTTGGAGGGACTTGCCTAAGGCAGAGCTTGCTTAGGGGGAGGCTTGCTTGTGGGAAGGTGTCCAAATTTTTTGGCACTAAGTTGATTAGGCACTGAGTCGTGAGGATTGAGATGCCTTCTGGCTCTGAGAAGTGTATACATATACTCTGAGTTGGTATTTTACTTTGGGGGTTCACTTATAAGAAGGACCATTTGATTTCCTGGTTGAGGCTCTGAGTAGCCATATGTTCAGACCCCCAACTGCTCAGATGTAAAGGCTCTCTTGATCCGGAGGTGTATGTAAA
Source organism: Notamacropus eugenii (assembly GCF_028372415.1). Classification (NCBI taxonomy): domain Eukaryota; kingdom Metazoa; phylum Chordata; class Mammalia; order Diprotodontia; family Macropodidae; genus Notamacropus; species Notamacropus eugenii. The sequence goes on from NC_092874.1 coordinate 190,785,311, forward strand.
GTATACAGCAATATTGCTTTGATTCAGGCAGTCAGGGCCCTGTCTGTTGGTCTTCATGCTAATTTCTCTGCTTGTGTTTTCTCTGACATTCAGAGTGCTGTCTTTCCTCCTGAACTAGTGAATGTAAAGATTGTTGACCCCTTAAAAGATGCTTTCCTTTAAGAAAAGCAGATCCAAAAACCTGTGCTAGCAGATCATCCTGGGCATGCCAGGCTGCTTACTGCTACACCCCTACAACCTTTCCTTCTTCCTAACTTTCGTCTTACAGTAGAGGTCACCACTATCCTCCCAGGCCTGTAATCTAGAAGTCATCCTCAATTCCTCACTCTCTCTCACATTCTCCACATTCAAATAGTTGCACAGTCCTGCCAATTTTAATTTTATAACATTTCTCACACATACTCCCTCCTCTCCTCCGACACTGGTGCCCTGATTTGCAGGGGGTACTTCATACCAGGACTATTTCAATAGTCTGCTGATTAGTCTCCCTGCCTCACATTTCTTCTAATTCGAATTCATCTTTTACTCAACTGTCAAATTTATCTTCCTAAAGGACAGATCTGACCCAGTCTCCCCCCATTTAATAAATAAACTCTGGTGGCTCCATGGTACCTTCATAGAAGATCAAATATAAAATCTTACGTTTGGCAGTTAAAGTCCTTCATAGCTGAGCCTCTCCATCCAGTCTTCTCACATTTTATTTCCGTCCTTGCAGTCTATGATCCAGCGACACTGGCCTCCTTGCTGTTGCTTTCAACAGACATTCCATCTCTCAGGAATAGAAATTTTCATTGGCTATTCCCAATGCCTAGATTTTCTCTGTGTTCAGTTCCACCTCCTGACTTCTCTAGCTTCCTTCAGATCCCAATTGCAAAAAGTGTGTCTGATCCCTCTTAATGCTGATTCTTTTCTCCTAAGACTACCTCCAGTTTATTGCGTGTGTAGGTGTATACATACATACAAACTATATGTGTGTATGTGTTATTTATACACAGTTGTTTTCAAGTTTTCTCCCCCATTAGACTGTGAGATCCTTGAGAACAGGGCCTGTTTTTGTCTTTCTTTTGTATCTACATAGTGCCTACAGTCGTGGGTGCTTAATAAATGCTTTCTGATTTGCCTTTGATCTGCCCTTCCCACTACAAAGAACATCCTTCTTGAGAGGTGAAACAGAAAAAAATAATTGAATAGTTCTCCCTTACCTTGTTCATTCATCTTCTGAGTCTCCCTAAATGATGATGCCTCCCCATCACCAAATTGTCTTATATTTATTTTGAATACATTTGTTTACCCTTATACATTTGTCTATTATCCTTTCCTCTTCCTCCTCTCCCCCTAGCCCTGGGATGTAAGTTCCTTGAAGGTAGGGCTGTTATTTCTTGGCTTTGGATCTACAGCACAGTGTCAGGCACATAGTAAGTGCTTAATGCTTGTGTATTGATTTGATAGTTAACTCATGATCATCACTTATTCACTGAGAACAGCAATCATCTTCTTTTTGACCTATTTGCCCCTCATGTAGTTTTTAAAAGCTGTTTTTGTTGTCTTCCAATCATTCTGGGCTTTGTGGCTACCAACGCTTTTCTTCTTACATTCTGCCATTCCTTTGTAATTCACTTATCCAGCCTTTACTTCTATCTTCTATACGTGTATTTTGAAAATGTAACTTGACTTATGAGTTCACTGTGTACTGACATAGCTCTTTTTAGAAATCTAACCCTGTACCTTTGAACTGAAATAATGGGTGTGTGTGTGTGTGTGTGTGTGTGTGTGTGTGTGTGTGTGCATGGATGTGTCTTAGAATTCCATTCCTGAGAGCATCCTCACATTCTTGGGCTAACTTTTCTTATTGAAAGTTAAGGCATGGCATCCCACCTATTTTTCCTTTTGGGGTAGATCAGTCTGTGCCTAGTCTCTCTTTTCTCTATCATGATTTCTAAGATTTCTAATCATGATTTCTAAGGAGTGATCACTTATTTTCAAGGTTCATAAATTTCTGCTTCAGCAAAAAGTTCCTGTTAGTTGGTTAGAGTCAAGATAAGAAGAACAAGGCCATCTAACTGTTTGAAAAAAATGTAATTCTCTTTAAGGGAAGTTAAATATTTATCAGCTACTCTGATTTTGGCACACAGAGAGCTCTAGCAAACATCCAAATAATTGCCATTTCCCCTGCTGCCACCATCTCCTGCCCTGCTTTCAGCCAAACTACTATGTTTTACTTCTGTGCCAAGTCTGTGATATTTCCAAAGCTACTCATCTATTCCTCCTTCTACTCAGGTACTTTATAGTTTACTTCCACGACATCAACGTTTCCTCCTAATGCTAATTCATTAGTCCTTTTCTTAATTCCATTCCTTTTGAATAAATTATATCTTTACATACCCATATAATAGTCATTGCCCCATCCCTCCAAGTCTCAGTGATACTTAGGAGGTTAAATTTTCCTTAGTGCATTAGGATCTCTTGTTCACCTTATTACCCACATATTTGTACATTTGTGTTTATGCTTGTGGGAGCCTTGATACTTTATTGCTTCCTCTCTTGTTGCATATTATCTCCAATAAATTATTCATAGTCTCTTGGTGTTCTTACCCCACTATTATACCTGTTGTTCTGTGCTATCTGGCTTAGTAGCTATATGCGGGCTGTTTTCCCTCTGCCCTCACGTTCAGTGAAAACACTCTTAACCAGATTCGTAGGGGTCCAGGAAAAGATTTTTTAACTGCTTCTTATTAGGGGTCCTCGATACTTAGCCCAGACTCCATCACTCCAGCATTTAATGTTGTGGTCCAAATAGCCAAGTCCCATCCTGGGACGCCTGCTTTGCTCTTAAACCTGCCTTTCTTAGCTAAAAGTCCCTCCTCTCAACAGGCATTTCCACTGGATGTGTTAGAAGCTCTTTTCTAGTTCTTCTCAAGGCTACCAATGTAGTATTTGGTTTCTCCATCTGTTGACTCTCATTCTGTCTACAATGACGTGCCTATCTCCTTTTCTGATCATTTATGTTCTTGATGGTGTCTTTTACTCACATACAAAGCACTGTTTATAATAGACAATAGTCTATTTACACCTACCACGATATTGCTTCATTATGATTGCATGTTCCTTGAGAGTAGGGACTATTTTTACGTTTCTTTGAATCCCTCAAGAGTAGCACAATAGATTTATATCATCATGCATTCATTCAGTCACATAACAGATACTTTGTACTTGTAACCTAAAATTTCCAGAGAGTATAGTATATGAACTTTTTAATATTCTAAAAGTATATTTCAATATAATTAATAATCCTATGGGTTTTTTATTTATGCACTTAAAATAATTTTCTGAGAAGAGATCCATGGGTTTGACCAGATTCCTAAGGAGGATCAGGGCACAAAAAGGTTAGGGACCCCCATCCTAGAACATGCTGTACAATAATTCACAGCCAGGAGACCATTGGACCAATGTTCAAAAATAGAAAATGATAATCATGTAATATCAATTTAATAACTTCAGTAAGGGCCAAAGTCTAAACTAATCAATATGATTGCTTAGTCTTGTTCTAAAAATGCCCTTTCTGTGTCCACAACTTCAAAGACCAGATAAAGTCTACAAGAAGTTTTTCTTCCTATTTGTGACAGGATGCCTGCAACCAGAGCAGTGAGATTTTTTTTCTTATCTTGGTATGCAGAAACAGAGAAAAACTGATATCCTGGGATAGTAAATTCCAACTGACACTACTTTGTCAATTGTCTTGTCAATTTGTATTTACAACTTAGTCAACTAAGAAAATTCTTTTCTCATGGTATAGTTGAAGACATATGGGGACCATAAATCTGAGGGACACAGACATCCTGGGACTGTCCTAAACCATATTTAAGCCTGGTCATTCTTTTACCAGCTACTCAGAACTTAGGTTTTGGCTCCTTGTATAGCTTCAGCTAGCTTTAAGGGAATAAACAATAGGAATTTACATATCACCTAGCCTGTTTGTCTCTTTAACCAAACTTTCAGGTCGACAAAAATAATAATATATTTATGCAAGTTAATAATTTATTCAGATTTGTTTTATAAATGAGGAAATTGTCACTTAGAGAAACTAAATTTCTTTTTTCCACTGTCATTGAACCAATAAGCATTAAAACCAGGACCCATATATATAAATATAACTTTAAGAAGGTCAGCAGCCATATCGTGTTCACAGTCTATAAAGTACTCAACATATTCACAGGTTGTTCAGATGGCCATGAGTACTTGAAAGTTATGCCACAGATCAAACAGGTTCTGTCATGCTGGAAAAATCTTTAAGTAGGGTCATGGTGCAGTCTGCTTCTGTTATCCAAGGCCCAGTCTAACTACATAGGAAGTGCCCCATCATCATTGAGGCTGGCCACTGGATAAAGTCCTTGGATATGACAGTGAAAATAAGCCTAGGTCTCAGGTCTATGTATCCCCTATGAGATTCATTGGTGACAGTGGTAGCATGATTTAAAAAAAAAAGAAAAGAAAAACAGATTTTTTTTAGACATTATATGATATTATTTTTTATTGTTTGTCATTTTTTTGATTCTCAGTTTTTTTTTATTTTTTATTTTTAATGTTCTATAATCGCTACCATAAAACTTAGATTTTTTTCCCCTCCTACCTATCCCCACCACCCCCTTCCCTCCCCAAAATGGCATACAATTCTATATAGGATCCACACATACATTCCTGTTGAATACATTTTCACTATAGTCATGCTGTGTAGAAGAACTAAAATGAATGGAAGAAATCATGTAACAAACCAAAACATAATACACACACACACACAAAGAAATGATCTGCTACATTCTGCGATTGAATTCCATAGTTCTTTCTCTGAACGTGGAAAGCATTTTGCCTTAGAAGACCATTGGGAATTTTTTTTTTTTTTATGTCCTTGCATTGCTACGAAGATCCAAGTCTACCAGAAAAAACTCGCACACTGTGGTCGTTGCTGTGCACAAATTTCTCCTAGTTCTGTTCTTTTCGCTCAGCATCAGATCATATAAGTCCTTCCAGGCCTCTCTGAAGTCTTCCTGTTCATCATTTCTTATGGCACAATAGTATTCCATTAGATTCATATACCATAATTTATTCAGCCATTCCCCAGTTGATGGGCATCCCCTTGATTTCCAGCTTTTGGCCACCACAAAGAGTGCTGCTATAAATATTTTTGCACATGTGGGATCCTTTCCCATTTTTATGACCTCTTGGGGATACAGTCCTAGAAGTGATATTGCTGAGTCAAAGGGTATGCACATTTTTGTAGCCCTTTGGGCATAGTTCCAAACCGCTCTCCAGAATGGTTGGATGAGCTCACAGCTCCACCAACAATAAATTAGTGTTCCAACTCTCACACATCCTCTCCAACATTTATCATTTTCCTGTTCTGCCATGTTTGCCAATCTAATAGGTGTGATGTGGTACCTCAGAGTTGTTTTGATTTGCATCTCTCTAATCAAAAGTGATTTAGAGCATTTTTTCATATGATTATAGATACCTTCAATTTCTTTCCTCTGAAAATTGCCTGTTCAAATCCTTTGTTCATATCCTATCTTTATCAATTGGGGAATGAAAAATAAGAAAAATTAACAGAGGTTGGAAAGAATCAAAATAATTTAAGCCTACAAACATTACTTTAACTGTAAATATTTTAAGTGTGAGACCTTTGTCTAATGACGTGAGGCTCCATAATCACCAATAGTGACATTCTTGCTGACAAATGAAACAGGAAGATATTTGGAAGTTACTGCTAAATGGGAGGATGGTTCCCAGGTTCTCTTTGGACAGGCAAATAAAGGAGTTGGTAAAGTTTGTTTTATTGTCTGTTGTACAGCAAAAAGAAATATAATTTCACGGGGCCTTTGCTCATCTTGCCTTACAGTGTGCATAAGATAAAAGACCACCATAAACATGATTATAGCTTATGTGCCAAAATCTATATTAAAAAGATGAGGAAGTAAAGAGGTTCCCTTAACAGTTCAATATGACCCTCCAAAAAAAATCAATATGTGCTTTAATATATGAACAAAGAGGAGGATCATGAAAAATATATTGGGAAATGTGGTGCAGGATCAAGAAATAAAAGAAAACGATGGCTTGTAGACTAAAAAGAATCCGCAAGAATATATCCACAAATATTTTCTTCTGGAAGAAATTCAGATGGACCACCAAAAATGAAATTGTCTATAGGAACCGGAAATGACTACTTCCTGAGTAGACAGTAAGCACTTAAATTGTTGCCAGACTGATTGAATTTTTTAGATCACCAACGTGGTGTATAACCTCCAATAATACAGTTCATTTCTGCTTGATCTCTCTGATTCTCATCCGAGTTTTCTTCTGCACAAATTCACCATAGAGGGTCCAGCCATCGTGGTGGAGGCCACCCTCACTTTCACTTTACAGTGCAGAGATGTCAAAGAAGTATGTGGACAACACTGGTTGTTCTTCATTTTTACTACATGACCAGCTAGCTAGTTTATGGACCCAGGCAAGTAACTAAACTTGTCAGCGCCCCAGAAAATTCTGGATTGTAAAGTGGAGAACAATGGTTGATCTGCCTTAGTAAAGCTTTTCCAACGGGAGTTCCCTAAATCAATGAAATCACAGTTTGAGAATGCACTAAAAATGGTTAAAGATACTGTTACAAATCTTTATTTCAGAAGATTAATTTCAAGATTTCTGAGCAATTTTTTCATACCGAATGAGATGTGTAAAATGCTTTGAAAACTTGAACACTGTATCAATCTGTTTGCTTTGTTGTTGTTGTTGAAGAGACTATCTTCTCAGGAGTTTATGTTTATGGGTTTGTGGAAAATTAAAGTGTGATGGATATTTGTTTCTAGGACTTGATTGTTTGGTTCTAGTTTTTTTATGAGTACCAGTGAATGAGTTTTTCCCATTACTGCTTAGTGGTATGTTTCAAGAACTAGTAATGTTAGATATTCTATTTTCCTACTGTTGTTTCATTATAGCCTTTGATATTCTTGAATCTTTAATCATTCAAATGGATTTGATTATTATTTTATTTAATCCTATAATATATCCCAGGGACAGCTAGGTGGCACAATGGATGGAGTGCTGGACCTGGAGTCAGGAAAACTCATCTTCCTGAGTTCAAATCTAGCCTCAGATACTTACTAGCTGTGTGAGCCTGGGCAAGTCACTCAGACCAGTACGTTTCAGTTTCTTCATCTGTAAAATGAACTAGCTAGAAATGGAAAGTATCTCTACTGTATTTTGTTACACAGAATGCTGATGATGTTTAGGGAATTATTTTGTATCTGACACATTACCAAAGCTCCTAAATATTTGGATTAATTTTTTTGTTAACACTCTAGTGTCCTCTAAGAAAATGATCACATATCATCTATAAATAGTTTTACCTATTTTTAGTCTGTATTTACTCATGTAATTTCTTCTTCTAAGGAAGAATCTTTTATTCTTATGCTCTTTAGCATTCTAAGAGCTACATTTTTGTCTTAAGTTTTTCCATGTTTATTTATATAATCATATTATTTTTGTTATTAACAGGATTAAATATGTTTATAGTTTTCCTGATTTTGAATGCAGTATATTCATGGTAAAATTCCAATTTAACAATAGTAGGTAATTTGACATATTGCTGAGGCCATTTTGCTTATATTTTATTCAATATGTTTTCATAAAAACTAATTATATAATTCTATTTCTTTGATTTATCACTATGGGTTGGTATTAGGATCATATGTGTATCATGGAAAAATCATGGTAAGATGTATTTTTCTGAAAGCAACTTAGCTAATTTTTCTTCTAATCAATCAACAGGCATTTATTAAACACCTACTATCTATTAGGACCTCAGAACAGAGAGGCAAAAATAAAAGTTTCTTTACATTTTATTGGTGCTTAGTAGGATCTACTTACAATCCATCTAAAACAGGCTTGGTTTTTGTTGTTGTTCCTTCGGAAGTTCATATATAACTTGATCAATTTTATTTTCAACATCACATTGAACTAATTTCTGTTTTCTTAATACAGACATAGACATCATTTTTAAAACAAAAATTTTCTGGTTTCTTGCTTATAATAGTTAATGACAATTTTCTTCACTTCCTTTCTATTAATTGCCTTTTTTGTCATTTATAATTTTGATCATCTGGTTTTTCTTTCTCTAGGGGCAAATTAGTTAATGTTTTGTCTACTTTATTTGATTTTCCAAAATATCAACTATTTTATTTAGCATCTCAGTAGTTTTTGTTTTCAATTTTATAGTTCATTGAGGCATTATAAATTATATTCCAACCTTTCATTTTATTTAATTCTTGAATCTTTATAAACAATTATTTTTTTTGTGATTGTATTTATATTTTACTTTCTAATCCATTATACCAACTTAGCACAATTTTCTGGGTGAGTTTACCCCATTTACATTCATAGTTTTCCTCGTTAAATTTGTATGTTTGACTTGACTTAATTCAAAAGAATGGCATTTTTTCCCTCACTACGTCCAACAACTTTCTAAAGAAGAAAAAAGGGGGAGGGAAGGCAGAAACGAGGACTAGGTAACTATAGAATGCATACCTACATCCTTCAAAACATTTCATTAGGATACATAACTTGGTGCTGTTGTCTAGTCATATCCGACACTGTGACACCATTTGGGGTTTTCTTGGCAAAGATAATGAAGTGGCTTGCTATTTTCTTCTCCAGCTCATTTTATAGATAAGGAACTGAGGCAAACAGGGCTAAGTGACTTGTCCAGAGTCACACACTGTGTGATGCAGTTTAAGTGTCTGCGGCCAAATTTAAACTCAAGTTATTCTGTCTCCAGTCATGATATTTTGTCCACTCTGCCATTTACCTGCCCCATAACTCTGTGTATCACCTGTCTTTTCACTTTTCTGGCATGATGGCTGACTTGTCACATAATCATCCATTTAGAGAGAACCAAACAGGAGACACTGATCATCTCTGCAATTTCAGAAAAGTAATTCCTCAGACCCAGAACAGCAATTTTACTGCTCCAGGAATTCTTTTAGCTATCCCATTTTCTTTCCTGAGGATTTACTCATAGTCATTAAAGACTTATTCTCTTTTCAAGTTTTACCCTGAGAGTCTCCTTCCTAATAATATTTCTTCCTCTGTTTAATAGCCTTCTTTGCTTCCTCATTTTCTTAGTCTCTTGACTGGGATTTTTCTCCCAATGTAGTAGTATAACTCCATTACAGAGGAGCAAAAACTTGGATGATTTGCCGCCCAAGGAAAACATGATTGTTGAAGGGCTGTCATGATTGTCTGCTTTTGATTCTAAATCCCCAAGTTCCTTCCAATTCCAGCACTGTAAGATTCCACAAATAAATGATTCAGTAATTTATTTAAAGTCAATTTGCTCAATGATCACTTTTTCTAGTGATACTTTCATTTAAAGATAATATTTTTAAAAAGAAAGAAACTGGCCTTTTATGAAGCTAACAATAGCTATCTAATTACCCATTTTATATGTGTAGAAAGCTATGCATGTGAGAGAGTATTTTTTAGCTCTTTTTAAATATTTTACGATTTTAAAAAATTTTTAACCTTTTAACAAAATTTTAGGATCTATTATTTTAACAAATCTGATGTTAACATTTTAATGTCCTTCACTGTTTTTCAGAAGAAATTTTCAAGAAAATGAGCCTACTTTGGAGCATTATTAATACTGTTCTACTTCATCGCATAACCATTTTTTGCACACTTGGTGAACTTTGTTTTCTGTTTAAAATGTCAATTATGAAAAAGTACCAATCTGGTACTTGGGCTCAAAGAATAGGGCACATAGTTCTTAAATCTAAATCTACAGCATTTATGGTGGGGAAGGCAAGTATGTACTGTGAATCTGAGAAAAATGTTTTCTCCGCAGAAAAACTACCTTTGGAGGCTGGAGAAACAGAGCTACAGTCAGGGTTGTGTAAGGAGATGCCCTCAAGCTGGCAAGGACAGAAGGAACTTGAACTAGTCCCATCTTGAAGGATGGTTTCCACTAGCTTAGTACTTAGTAGCTTAATACTCTAATAAGACTAACTACAAAGAAAGCTTTATCTTACTGGAACAGATCTAGTCTTGGGTAACTCCTAAGACTCCAAAGTTAACACATTCTCCTTAAAATTGCCTGACATCCTGTTGCTCACCTCCCCAAATAAGGAAAGAGGCCAAATAGCTTCTCATGATAGGCTGACTGAACTTTCCTTTTTGCTACAAATAGCTCCCTACTATTGTATAAAACCGTGTGTGTGTGTGTGTGTGTGTGTGTGTGTGTGTGTGTGTGTGTGTCCCTTTGCTATCCACTAGGCAACTATCCATCTAATTAATCTTTTTATCTTCTAGTCTCGCCTCTTGATTTATTGACATCCAGCCTGGACCAGGGTGGTAGTAATTATTCTCCTACAAGGTCTTAGGACCTCTGGGTTGAGGAAGTCCCCACAATAAAAACCACTTATAATATATGTGTGAAAAATGCAAGGATACATAAGCCAAATAACTCTTGTCTATCCTAGTTTCTAAGAGGCAAAGCAACACACAGGATAGTTACAGGAAAACCTGGCCGTGTCTAGAAATTCAGGTCAGCCCTGATAATGGTTGAGGATAGCACTATTTAGATTCCAGAAGGCAAAGGCAGCTGTAACCTTTTTCAAATGCACCAAGAGACCGGTTCACCTTTCAAATACACCAGTCTTCATGACTAAGCTAAATAAACATAAATACATGCAGGGGTTAGTGGTTAACTGATTCAACTTTACATTGTCTTATATCATTGAGTCCCTGTTCTCCCTGCCTTATGGATACTTATCCCCCTTTCCAAACCACAATCTTGGATTATTCCTGACATTTATCTTCCTTATATCTGCTCTCATACTGATAAAGGCTTCCTGAGCTAGGCTAGTTAGAGAAAATATAGAACTGTGTTACTGCATTTGACCAAACATTATGTTATCTCACTTAATTAGGAGAAAAGGAGTTTTCAAAAAAAGAATCATGTGTAGATTTTGCATTTATGTCTTAAAAGAGTATTCTATCTGTATCTGCTCTACAATTTGGATCCCCTACCATCCACGCTACTACTGAACCCTAAGGACCACTGGGCCTTTCCATCAGCTCTGCAGCTGAACTCTCCTATATGTCTTGTCCCCTTCAATTAGAATATGAACTCTTTAGAACTGTCATAAATTCAACGTGCATAGCACTCAGTAGAGAGCTTGGTACATAAGGGATGTTTAATATTTTTAAACTTATTTATTAGCCATCTTCTTTCTTACTATTTTCTCCTTGATTGACCTGCAGCCATATTCTATAAGTACATCTGACCATTTTTCTGACTTATTCTCTTTCTATGAACTGTAAATTCCTTGAGGATAGGAGCTATTCTTTTTTGTTATAGTACAGTCAATGCTTCATACAGTTTCTTGAATTTTTTTTATTGGTGGAGGTGAGGGGGAAAAGACCTGTTCATCTCTGTATATACTGATAAAATGCAAATTCCTCCAATAAAATGTAAGCACTTAGCATATAGTATTTGTCTGTATGTGCCTACTTCCTCTGCTTTTGTCATTGATTTTTCATTGATTGTACATAGACTGTACATTCCATAAGGGCTGGGATTATCTGTATTGATTAGTACAATATGTTGAAAGACATATACTGATCATTAAGGATTTAGGTGGTGCAGGGAACTCAACTCCCCGTGTCGGAATTCTGTATACCAACAGCCCATCCAGGTTTAGAGAATTGCCCAAAGCTGAGAAATTCTGACTTGCTCATGATCACACACAGCTAGTGAGTGTCACCAATGAGATTTGAACTCAGATCTTCCTGATTAGGCTCCTGGGGGTCCCAACAGAGCATGTTCCCACTATGTGACAATGTTACTTAGTACAATATCTTAAAAGAATGTGGTAGCTGGGAGGGACATACCCTCCTCACTTTTATAAATAAAGAAACAGATTCGGAGAAGTTAAAGCGACCCGTCCAAGTTTTCATAGCTGGTGAGGGAGTTGAAATTTAAACAAATGTCTCAAGAATCCAAGTGCAATATATTTTCTAGTTTTACCACAAGGCATAATGCTCAGAATAAGGAGACAGATGTTTGGAAAGTGCTTAGCACACTGTCTGGCATGTAGTAGGCACTTAATAAATCCTTCCATCCCTTCATCTTTTTTTCTTTCCTTCTTTCCTCCTTCCTTTTCTTTCCTTTCCTCTTTCCTTCCTTCCTTCACTCTTCCTTTATTACCTTTGTTTTTCTTCCTTCTTTCCTTCCTCCCTTCTTCCTCAGAATGCTATTTAAACTCATACCTAATCTCTTCTATATATCAAACAAATGCTCATCTAACATTTGTTTGAAGATCCCTAGTGAGAGGTAACCCACTTCTTCCCAATGTAGCTCATTCCAGTTGAGATAGATTTTATTATCAGTGAATTTTTCCTTATATTAGGCCTAAATTTGCTTCTTTGTGTCTGCCATCAATTGTCTGTTGTTCTGCCTTCTGGAGCAAAGCAGGGGGAAAAGCTAACCTATCTTACATATGACAGCTTTTCAAATATGTTAAAATAACTCTTAAGCCCCCCCACCAAGGCAACTGATTCTCATATGGCAAAACCTCCCACATTCTGCCTGGTTGTTGTCATCTGGATATGCATTAACTTATCAATATCCTTCCTGAAAGAGGACACCTAGAACTGAATTCAGTATTACATGTATGATCTGGCCATGTCCTAATCCTGGGCATCATGGCCCTTGTAATTAAATCTAAAAGCCTGTTAACCTACTTGGTTTCTTTGTTACACTGCTGACTAATATTTAGTTTGTAGCTGTGATCTTTTTTCAGAAAAAAAATTATAAGCCATAATTCTCTCATATATATTCTTTGTGAGTGGAGATTGCTTCATTCACTGTATTTGTGCCCCCCAGTCATCAGGCATATGCATATAGAAAGCAATTAATAAATACTTTATGACTAATAGATCTCATACTTGTGAAGTTGATTTTTTTAACCCAATTCCTCTTAAGACGATTGGTCATCATTTGAGGCTTGATGAGATCTTTTGGGAACCTGGTTTTTCATCCATTGTGTCAGATGTTCTTCCCATCTTCCCATCTTTCCTACCTTTATCTGAATACATCTTATATTCTGCTTTGCTCCAAGTAGAATGTAAGCCACTTGAGGTCACATTGTTCCCTTTCCAATTTGTACCCTGAAACCCAGTACCCAACAAATGTTTGTTGAATTTTATTGAATCAACCATACTAATGGAAGGGAGAAGTGGGGCAGATATTCCCCTTATTTAGCAAAATAACAATAACTGACATTCGCACAGTACTTTAAGGCTTACAAAGGATACTACATATAATATTCATTTGAGTCTCAAAACAATTGTTTGAGGTAAATGCTAAAATCTTATCCATGGAGAGGGGCGAGGTGGAACCAAGATGGCAGAGTACAGGTAACATCCTAGTTGAACTTTCCCAACATTCCCCTTCAATTAACTTTTAAATAACTCTTCAAATCAAATTTTACAGTCACAGAGCCAACAAAAGACATTTTTCCAGTGTAAGACTTCACAGGAGGTCTTCAAGAGAGGCCTATAAGACAAGGGTGGGGGCTGATCCACAGTGTATGCTATGGCAGAACGAGGAGTAGGCCTTGGGGGCAGCTGTGACAATGAAAGCAGCAGCAGCAGTTTCAGGAGCTCTTAGCCTAGAGATGGTAATGGGGTCAGACAACTAGTAAGAAAGAGATAATAGGGGACTTTTTGCTGGCACTGGGTGGAATTGATTAACAATTCTATTGCCCACATGCAGTTCTGGATCATAATTCCAGGGAACAGAGGAGTATATGTGGTTGATCACAAGGGTGCAAGGACCCTGGTAGCAGTTACAAGGCAGAGAGGAGCACTAGCACTTGTGACTACAGGAGAGAAGGGGACCTGGTCAATGTTGCGGAGCCAAGAGGAATGCTTATACTTGTAGCTACAAGGGAACAGGGGCCCTTCCAAGGTAAAACCACAATGCAGACCAGGAGAGCAATGACCATACTTTGGAAATACCAAAAACTTGCAGACCCTTAGAACTAGCTCTGAAAACAGCAGCATGAAAAAGTCTGAAGTTTGGGACAGTGCCTATCCACTCCCAGGTGAGCATAGCCTAACTTTAACACAAAATTCAAAGAAATAGACTGGGAAAATGAGCAGACAACAACAACCAAAAAAGAATTTGATCATATAAAGCTACTAGGTGGCAGGGAAGACCAAGATATAAACTTAGAGGAAGAAAACAATAAGAAAATAGCTGCATGAAAAACCCCTCAATGAAAAATGCAAATTGAAGTAAAGCCCAACAAGAATTCTTACAAGAATAAAAGAAAGATAAGCATGTGTAATGTTAATGGAATACAAAGATCTTCCCCATCCATTAATAAGCCTGTGTGAAAACATGTTCCATCACGGATGTCTTGTTGCTCTAAACTCTGGCCCAGCTGTGATACTTCCTGAGTAACATAGAACCCACTGGGGGAGAAACTTGCCTAAGGAGAAACTTGCTTAGGGAGAGGCTTGCTTATAGGAAGGTTTTCACACCTTTTGGTGCTAAGATAATTAGACACTGAGTCATGAGGGTGGTGATGCCTTCTGGCTCTGAAAGTGTATATGTAAATATATATATGCATATATATTCTAAGGTTGGCATTTTGTTTTGGGGGTTCACTTATGAGAAGGGTCTTTTGATTCTCTGGATGGGACTTTGAGTAACCATTTGTTAAGAGTCCCCCCCTGCCTATTTGGTGTTGCTGCTCCCCAATCTGGTGGTGTATACAGGTGGTTGTATCACTTTGTTCAGACATTTGGAGCCTTGTCTATTGATCTTTGTGCTCTTTTCTCTGCTTGTATTTTTTCTGTTTCTATTTTCTCCATGTTCAGGGTGCTGACCTTTCCCCTGACCTAATTAATATAATTAAAGTAAGATTGCTGACTCTTTTAAAAGTTGTCTTTCCTTTAGCAAAACAGATCAAAGAACCTGTACTAGCAGGCCATCCTGGGTGTGCTAGGGTGCTTGCTACTACAGAATGGTAGATGAAAAATAAGGAGAAGAAATGAGAATGGTGCAAGAGAATTATGAAAAGAAAATTAACAACTTGATAAAAGAAAGACAAAACATACTGAAGAAAACAACACTTTAAAAACAGAAATGGCCTAATGGTAAAAGAGGCACAAAAATTCACTGAAGAAAAGAATTCCTTAAAAAGCAGAATAAGTCAAATGAAAAATGAGAAACAAAAGCTCACCAGTGAAAATGATTCCTTAAAAATTAGAAACTGGAAGCTAATGACTCCATGAGACATCAAAAAAACAATAAATCATAGTCAAAAGAATGAAAAAAGAAGGAAATGTGAAATATCACATCACAAACCAACTGACCTGGAAAAAAGAGTGAAAAGAGATAATTTAAGAATTACTGGATGACCTGAAAGCCATGATCAAAGAAAGAGCCTAGATATAATTATATTCCAAGAAATCATAAAGGAAAACTGCCCCTATATCATAGATCCAGAGGGCAATATAGAAATAGAATCCACTGTTCATGTTCTGAAAGAGATTCCAAAAAGTTATCCCAAAACTCATAAGAATGTTATAGCTAAATTGCAGTGCTTCCAAGTCAAGGAGAAAATATTGCAAGCAACCAGAAAAAAAAAAACCATTCAAATACCATGGAACTACAGTCAGAATGACATAAGATTTAGTAGCTTTCATGTTGAACAAGGAGAAAGCTTGGATTATGATATTCCAGAAGGCAAAAGAGCTAGGATTATAGCCAAGAATAATCTACCCAGCAAAACTGAATACAATCTTTCACAGGAAGAAAGGGATATTTAATGAAAAAAGAGGAATTTCAAGCATTTCTGATGGACAAAACCAGAACTGAATTGGAAATTTGACATTCACACATAAGATTCAAGAGAAACACAAAAAGATAAACATCAGAGAGTAAACATAAGAAACTCAACAAGGTTATACTATTTACATTCCTATATGGGAAGATGATACATGTAACTCTTAAGAACTTTATCATTATTATGAGTCTACATTAAGGGCATGAGTATGAGCCAATTATATTGGATAATCTCAAAAAATGAAGGAAAAAGAGGGATGCACGAAGGGAAAGGAGAAGGGAGAGATAGAATTGGGAAAATTTTCTCACATAAAAGAGACACATAAGGTAGAGGTTTTATAGTGGAGGTGAAATGAAGGAGGGTGGCAGACAATGCTTGAACCTCATTCTCCTCCAAATTGACTCAAAGAAGGAAGAATATGTATGTGTGCATACATGGGGGGTGGGGGGAGGAGAGAGAGAGAGAGAGAGAGAGAGAGAGAGAGAGAGAGAGAGAGAGAGAAGAGAAACACATACAAAGTTGGGTATAGAAATATAACTTACCCAAACGGGAAATAGGAGGTGAAGAAGATAAGACATAGAACCCATATGTACAAAAATATTTATAGCAGCTCTCTTTGTGGTGGCAAAGAATTGGAAATTAAAAGAATGACCATTAATTGGGGAACGGTTGAATAAGTTGTGTCATATGATTGTAATGGAATGTTATTGTGCTATAGAAATGATGAGAGTGATGGTTTCAGAAAAAAAATGACAAGATCTATATGAACTGATGCAAAGAGAAGTTAAGAGAACCAGGAGGTCACTGGGCACAGCAACAACAATGTTATAATGATGGTCAACTGAGAAAGACTTTACTACTAAAATCAATACGATGATCCAAGACAATTCCAAAGGATTCATGATGAAGAAATGCTATCCACCTCCAGAGAGAGAATTGATGAACTCTGAGTACAAATTAAAGCGTATTTTCTTTCTGCTTCTTTCTTTCTTTGTTTCTTTTCATCTGTCTGTTTCTGCTATTTGACTAATATGAAAACATGTTTTTACATGATTTCACATGTATAATTGATATAATTTTGCTTGCCTTCTCAGTGGATGGGGCAGGAGTCTGAGAGAAAGGGAGAATTTGGAACTCAAATTTTAAAAAGAAAAGAATATTTAAAATAAAGAAACTCTAAAAAATTATGCCCTATAACAGATAAAGGAACTGAGTCTCAAGGGATTAAGATACTTGTTCAGGGTCACACTGGTCTGAAGTGGAATTTGAATCCAGATCTTCCTGGTTCCTATAAGCAGCACTATATTCAATATGTCATAATACATCTTCCTACCTTTTCTAACAATTTGAGATTTTTATATGTTCTTAAATGAGGGAAATATGGACAAAATAACATTAGGTTTTATTTTCATGTAAGATTACAGAAACAAACAAGTTGGACTAAATCAATCTTCTGTTTGTACACAATTCCATCACAGTCAAGCAAATAGTGCCTCAGAATAGGATAAGAAAAAATAATCTAAAATATGTATGTACAATAGCGAGGTCTTTATAAAAACTTGTTTAAAAATTTCAATAAAGAGCTCCTTGCTACAGAAATTCAAGAAGTTGCTTATAAAACTAAATGCAAGCTAAAGTTACATATAAAATTCATAGTGTGATATTGAGAATCTAAATTGGTGCTCTCTAATTAGAATCTAAGCTAATTTTCTGATGGACTGAAATAAAGTAGATTTTATATCACTCAGTGAAAACCAGGCAGCACAGAAGACAATAGAATTCTATATTAAAAGATATACCCTTCTACTTTAGAGACACAAATGTGATTAATGTGTCTCCAAGCAGGCAACCAGAATCACTAGTAAGCTATTTGCATTTGAAGTCTGTTGATTCATAAGGCACACATGGGGAAAAAAAATTAGTCAGGGCAAATTTAAGAAAATGAGGTCCAGGTTGCTTAATTCGCACTCTTTATAATCATTTTAGCACAGCTTTGGAAGAACAGTGTTTCTGTACTGTTAATCCTAAGTACTCAACCATTCTTACAGAGGTCTGTCCTCATTCCTGATTAAGAGGAACTAATTAAGAAATGTAATTCAGGTAGTAAAAAAAATGCAAAGGAAATTCTCCATAAAATGTGAGATGAATGTGGCCATATCTTATCACCATATTTATATGTAAATGCCAATATACTTTATATCAACTTCTATTGTAATCCCTTCAAGAGAGGTCCTCAAGAATCAAAATGTTATTAATATATTCCAGAAAATACATAATCCCCTTGGTCTTTTATTACCCACATATTTAATCATTTCTGCATAAGACAGCTTTTGGAGTCAATTACTCCACCCAACAAAAATCTAAAAACCTTAACAGCAACTACAGTAATATCAGAGTTCTTAGGGAGCTGGTAATATTACTCACATTAAACATGACATGTTAACTTATGCTGCATTTTACAAAAGCACATCTACTGTCATGACTATTAGTTTAATTATAATTATAGACCTTGATGTACATTATTATAATCAGAATGATAGTACTGGGAAATTTATTTTATGGATTGTCAATTTGTCTTGGGATAGAAAAAGACCAATTTATCCAAAGGAAAATGTAGCTTATGATTAACAAAAGAGAGGGGCACAAATTGACCAATAAAAACCTAGGGTTATTGTAAATACATTATCTGATTATATACTTTAGTTCCTTTGATGTGTAATGTCATAATAGTAGGTGCTCCCTCTGCCTGCATGTACCACATAAGCCATTTATGCCTTTGAATTCCTTGAAACATTATTCATGCCTGTTTATAAACTCAGCATAAAAATATGCCCACCATGCTAGAGGTCTTTTTCTATTTCTTTTAATGCTTTGTGGGCACCAAAGTAGCCCACATTTTATGCCACACTTTTGTTGCATTATGTGACAGGACTACCTCCTTTCCTAATCACACATATGCAGGTAGGGGGACTGAATCTCAAACAGATGGCACAATGAGGAAACCTCCACAAACCTCCAGTTTGCCAATCACATTCAGATTTGATCTCATGCATGATAGAGTGGAACGGCGCAGGTGACTATGAACACAAATAAAACTCAATATTAGCAAGCTGGGATGAAATATTATGCAGTGTAGACATGAAACAGAAAAAGATTTGTCAGTCTAACAGCAGTTTCTTCTCATTGTCAATGACAGTGGAGCCACTGCATTGTACTCTAATACCTCATGATACAGTGTACTATGTGAGAAAGTAGAAATGGTTATCTAAGGTGGAATTTGGAATTGTAGCCAATTGATGCAAAAGGAACACTGCCAGCAGAGATGCAATTCTAAAGGCAATGAAACAATGATTTTTAATAGATCCATACAAGGAAAGATTTATAAATTATGGTAAAAATCACAAAAGTTAATTACCCATCTACTTACTTCCTCCTCTCTATCAAATCTCTTTGAGAATGGTCTCTGCATATATCAATGATGTCCATGAAAATGTGAAAAATAAATAGAAAGGCTATTCTTCAGATGTTCTTCACAGTCACAGAACTTACTAAATGATATAAAGGACATGAGAATCCCCTATATCTACTGTTTGTGGACTACAAAAAAATGATTTGGTAGAGCCTCTAACTAGTTGTGTGACCTGGGCAAGTAATTTGACATCTCTAGGTCTCCTGTTTTCTCATCTCATCTCTAGTATGGGGACAGTGACTCAGATGATCTCTAAAGTCTTTAATGAGTCCATGACCATAAGCACAACAGGAGTTTAAGAAAAGTTGGGATCTGGATTAAATAGGGAAGGCTTTATTGAGGAGATGGGGCTTGAGCTAGATCTTAAAGGATAGTTGATTGGAATAAAAAAGAGAAGAAGGCTACAGGGAGGAGGTTAGAGAAATAAATGAGTTAGGGGGAAATAACCTGACTAGATCAGAGGTAATAAGAGGGGTGGAGGGAAGGGGAAGATATCATATAGCAGGAAATAAAGTTGTAGGGTGGGGTCAGATTTTGAAGGATCTCAAAAGTCAGGAAGAGGGATTCTGATGGTACTTGATAATGGAGAGAGTGAAGGTGCAGGTTGGGAAGAAGAACATAATAATCCCTCAAATTTAAATAGCACCTTTGAGTTCCCAGGGGCAGTTAGACAGTACAGTAGATAGAGTGTTGGCCTGGAGTCAGGAAGGCTCACCTTCCTGGGTTCAAATCTGGCCTCAGACACTTACTAGCTGTGTGACCTTTAGCAAATCATTTAACCCCATTTGCCTCAGTTTCCTCATCTGTAAAATGAGCTGGAGGAGATGGCAATATCTTTGCCAAGAAAAACCCAAATGAAGTCATGAAGAGTTGGACATGACTGAAAAACAACTGAAAAACCACATAAAAGTTTAAAAAGCACTTTTCTAATAACTGTTAGGTATGTGGTGCAAATATTATTAATCCCACTGTTCACGTGAAGAAACCAAGGTTCAGAGAGGTTAAATGCTGGGTCTAAGGTCACACATCTAACAAAAGTTGGAGCCAGAATCTAAACTTAGGTTTTTCTTCACTCCATCTCCAGCACTATCCTCACCATCACCTAATGAAATCAATATTTAAGAAAAACTGGTAGTGGTATTCTTGAACGAATGGAGTCTATTGGTATAGAAACAAAAATACTTTAACAGAAACATTTTTATCAGGCAAACACACTTTTAATATGTTTGGGAAGAGACATAGAGCATGATTTAGTTCATGGAATTCTATTTAGTTCATTCTGTTTTACATACCATACCCCCAAAACAGGGCTTCTTCAACTCTTTTGTGTCTCATACTCCTTTTGGCAGTCCCTTATAAGAATAATTTTTAGATGTATAAAATAAAATACATGGGATTGCAAAGAAAACAAATTACATTGAAATACAGCTAACAAAACATTTTTAAAAACAATTTTGTGGACCACAGGTTAAGAACCCAGATTTAGAACTTTATTATTAGCATGGAAGAGCTAAATTCTTTGCATTTGTAGGTGCATACTCCACTAACTTCTCAGCCTTATGCTAAGCTTTATTATAGTGTAAAGATAGTCCTGGGACTGTGAATGCTATTCCAATAAAAAATTCCAGTAGACACCTCCAAGATGAAAAAGCTTTGAGTTGCAAGCCCAGTGATAGGTTATTTGTCTGTAACCTCAGCATCAAATTAGTTAAATTCAGAGGCTCACCTACAGAAATCTAGACAACGGATTCCCACATTGCTCTACCCAGCTATTCATGAAACTGCCTACCAAAGCCTAAAGGGATTACCATTGATATTCATGTATTCACCACATCAAAAAAAAATCACATCTTATAAAGCACTTAAGTATATAAGTGTATGTACTATAATCTATGCTGAACATTCTTTGGAATACTCTTAGGACTAGAGTTGGAAGGAATATCTAAGGTTTACTAAGAATCTATATAATTGCAAGTTGAAATCAAATCTTTTCTTTATATTACCATAACTTTATATGGTTTCAGAAGCAAGAAGGAATGATAAGTTTTGAAATTAAGGGCAAAATGGGCATGGTCTTATTTTATTTTCTTACGGAAATATCTGAGCTGAAGTACAACTAAGACTGCTTTAGGTTGACATTTTTTTCATGTTCCTATCTGTCTTCACTTGTCATGATGTGAGCACAGATATGTTCCATATGTTCTCACATTGCCAAAGAAAAACATGGGCAGATGTGCACAGCAGAAATCATTTTCAACCACAGTCACATATTAGAGTCAATCATCATCAGCTACTCAACAGTGATGCTATATGTGAAAGATGCTGGCTAGCTGACTGGACATTCATCAAAGAAGTCAGATGGCACAGAAGTCAGTGGCAATGTAGTTTATTGCAATGTCAGTGCCCCTGCCTGTTGGAGATGAAAGGCAAAGACTCTAAATTCCACTGTGCGATATATAATATGGATGCAATTTCCAAAGGGAAAGTTACTACAGAGGAGTTTGCGGGAAGAATGTGCAAAGGAGGGCAAAATCTTTCTCCTGGTACATATTTATACTTTCAAGGGTAAACAAATGATTATTTTTGGCTTGTAAATAGCAAGAACAGTCTCAAAACTCATGCTTTGTGGG
The DNA here is from genome assembly GCF_028372415.1 of Notamacropus eugenii. Taxonomy (NCBI): domain Eukaryota; kingdom Metazoa; phylum Chordata; class Mammalia; order Diprotodontia; family Macropodidae; genus Notamacropus; species Notamacropus eugenii. The sequence continues at coordinate 190,807,315 of NC_092874.1, forward strand.
CATAATTATAAAATATCTTCCATAATTATAAGGGAGTAGAAATAAGCAATGATTTCTTTTCAAAATAGTAACAGACAGGTTAGAAAAATAGAAGAGGGGCCAAAAATGAAAGGTCTACCAAGACAGTGGGATCAATGAAAATAAATTTCAGCTTACTAGTATGTGATAAAAATTTCAAAGAAGGAAGTTAATTGGTCAACAAGCATTTATTCAGTGTTTACTGCCAAGGATAGAAAGAAGGGTAAAAACATAGTCTCTACCCTTAAGTAGTTCATGAGACAACATGAAAACAACCATGCGCATCCAAGTTACATAAGGCATAAAAGGGAATGTACCTTCAGAGGGAAGGCACTAGTAATTGTTTCTCTTTTACCCAGGAAACCTGAGGTTCTTTTGCCAGTTTGATTTTTTTTTTTTTTTTATTAAAGGAGCCATCCCTTGAGTAACTACTTAAAGAAGCCTATTCATTGAATGGGTGTATCTCAGTCAAAGTGAGAATGTGATAACACCTTAGCCTGAAAGGGCCAGGGTCTCGCCTTGCATCCTGGGCCATCTCCAGTCATCTTGATGAATATCAGGCCCCTGAACCCAGATGGCTCAGGAGGAGAAAGTGAGGCTGGTGACCTGCACAGTCCTCCCTCACTCAAATCAAAGTCAACTACAAGTCATGTCATCGGCTTGATGTCATTGTTCTCTTTGAGAATGAAGGACAAACACAACAACTAGCTGTAGGGAGCAAGAAATAGCTCCAGGAGAAGGTGAGCTTTAAGCTGAATCTTAAAGAAAGATAGGGAGAGCAGGAGGCAGGGGTGAGAAAGGAAAGTATTCCAGTGTGGGGAAGCAGTTAACGAAAAGGCATGGAGTTGGGAGATAGAATGCCATGTGAGAAACAGCAAGGAGGATCATAGAGTATGTGGAAGAGAGTAAGGATGACAATTGGAAAGGTAAGAGGGGGGCAAAGTGGTGAAGCAATTTAAATGACTGAATATTTTATATTTTATCTTTGAGATAACAGACAGTTATTGATTGGAGGTTGTAACAGCAAGGAGGATACATACGCAGAAGGGCCTGCTGTACAGGTTTTTAGATCTGCTTTTCCAAAAGGAAAGCAACTTTTGAAGGGTCAGAAATCTAATTTAATCAAGCATATATATCACTCATTTAATTCAGGGAAAAAAGTCAGCACCCTGAACTTCAGAGAAAATACAAGCAGAAATTACAAACAGAAGGACCAACAGACAGGGCTTCCAAGTGTCTAACAATAGATAATATATACATCATTACCAGAGAGAGAAGTACCAATATCTGGGTTTTCAAAGTGGGGGAGGGGCACATCTTCCACTCGAACCTTCTTCCAAAAAATAAGCCCCAAAGCAAAATTTCACTTCAGAGTATATATACTCTTTTCAGGGCTGGGGGGCATGACCCTAGTGACCTTGTACCTCATTAGAAATTAATAAAAGGTGTCTGAGGCTTGTTAATGGTTAGGGAAGGTCTTTAACTCTTCCCCCCCCCCCCCCATTAACCTTACTGGGGGATGGAAGTCAACTTCAACATATGCATACCTCATTTTATTTCCCTTCACTTCACTATGCATTGCAGATTTTTGTTTTGGGGTTTGGGCTTTTGGTCTTTTTTACAAATAGAACATTTGTGGCAACTCCTCATCAAACAAGTCTATAAGTACCATTTTCTTCCCCAACAACATATGATCAGATCATGTCTCTGTGTCACATTTTTGTAATATTTCAGACTTTCTCATTATTATTATTATATCTGTTATGGTGATCTGTGATTAGTGATCTTTGATGTTACTATTGTAACTGTTTTGGGGTGCCACAAATCACACCTATATAAGACAATGAACTTAAGAAAAACTGTGTGTGTTCTGACTGCTCTACCAACCAGCTGTTCCCCTCTTTTTGGACTTCTCTATTCCCTAACGCACAACAATACTGAAAAATATTATATAAATTTAGTTGATAAAGAAGCAGCAGGCTCTGAAAGGATTTACTCCAATTTTTCAAGAAGTTCTACTGTGGGTAAAATGCTGTCAAACAGCATCACATGCTACAAAGAAATCTTTTGTGAAAGAAAGAGTCAATCAATGCAGCAAATTTCATTGTTGTCATTTTATGCCACAGCCACCCCAGTCTTCAGCAAAAACTCCTCTGATTAATCAGCAGCCATCAGCATCAAGGCAAAACACTCAACCAGCAAAAAGATTACAACTCACTGAAGGTTCAGATAATGATTAGCACTCTTTAGCAATGAAGTATTTTTAATTATGGTACGTATATTTTTTAGACAAAATATTATTACATACTTAATAGACCATGGTATAGTGTAAATATAACTTTTATATGCACTGTGAAACTGAAAAATTCAAGACTCACTTTATTGTGATATTCATGTTATTGTAGTGGTCTGGAACCAAACCCACAATATCTCTGAGGTACGCCTATGTAGGAAAATCATTGATAGCTACATGAAGGACAGATTGGAGTAGGCAAAGACTTGAGGCAAAGAAGTCAATTAGAAGGACTACTGCAAAAGACCCAGACACAAGGTGACAAGGGCCACCATCAAGGTAGTGGCTCAGTGAGAAGAGAGAAGGCTACATATACAAGAGGAGCTGTGCAAGTAGAGTAGACAAAACTTGGCAATAGATTGGATATGTGGAGTGAAGATGACAATATCCAAGCTGTAAACTTGAAGGAGTGGGATGATGGTGGTGACCTCAATAGTATTAAGGAAGTCAGGAAGATGGGAAAGTTTTGAGGGAAAGGCAATGAGTTCTATTTTGGACATAGTGAGTTTGAGATGCCAACAAGAAGTTCAATTTAAAATATCCAAGAGCAGTTGGTGATGCAAGACTGGAGCTCAAGAGAGTGGTTAGGGTTGGCTATGTAGGCCTGAGAATTATCCGTATAGAGATGATAACTGAACTCGCTGGAGCTGATAAAATCATGAAGTGGCATAGTATAGAGAAGAGAAGAGGATCCAAGAGGTCTTGAGGAACATCCATAGTTAGTGGACATGAACCAGAAGAAGATACAGTGAAGGCATATGTTGACATCTTCCATATTCTACCTAAATTGCTGAAAGAGTAAATGAGGTAGGATTTTGAAGCTGGATAATGATGCTGATATTCTTTGGTCCAAATTCTTATATTGTAGTTGAGATAATTATAGAAAATTTCAGAAGAATAAGACAGCAGAGACAAGTTTATCATAAGATCATAGGTTTAGACATGGAAAGGACTCTAGAGTAATCTAGTCCAATTCCTAGACATGGAAAGGACTCTAGAGTAATCTAGTCCAATTCCCATTTGGCTGATAAGGAAGCAGAGGACCAGAGAGATTACATGACTGATCTGAAGTGATATAAGTAGTCTGGAATGGAACCCAGGACTTCCCTTACTCTCAGTTAAGAGGCCTTTCCCTTACTCTATATTGCGTTTTACTGGATTAGCTCCCTAACTAAAGATCACCAAGTTATTAGCTTACAGTCATCTATTCTTCAGCTATTTCTACAAATGCCAAAATGGTATGAAAAAAACAAAAACCACTCAATAATCTAATACCTGCATAACTAATTATTCATATGTTAATCTCGTATCTAATGAAAGCAAACAAAACGATGGATTTATCATAAAAATAAAGTTTTTTAACTTGAGTTTCAGTAACATACAACTATGAGAAGCATATGGGCTATTCTGATTGCTTATTTAGTAAGGTTTAAGTTTAGGGAACATCAGTTAGTCTACACTGGTAGGAGAAATAAACTTATAAACCTAATCTAGTGTCAAAATACCCTTGACTAATTATTGTCTTTATGGGCTTTAACTTATTTATGTATCATGAATGATACATGAACTCAGCAGATTTGTTGGCCATCATAAAAGCTATGGGAGGGTATATTTGGGGGAATTATTTCTTTTTTGGTGAATGGTTTATGATTCATCACACATGAGTAATCTCATCACATTCAAATATAATATGTTTTAGATGAATCAGCCATATCCAGTCACTCACTTCACTGACAGCGAGTAACAAAATTACAATTTGCATCTATTTCTGATTCCATATTCAGTGTACACCATTCTGTAAAGATTTCAATTTTATTCCAAAAGGTCTTATGTGTATGGATGAAAAGTTACTTCAAAAAAGGAATCATTCAGGTGTTTTTCAGGAATTTAGATGCCATGTGTCATAGTCAAACACATAAGTGATATCTATCTATCTTTTGTTCAGATTTTGCATAATGAAGGTTGAAAATGCAGTAAAATTTGCAGTGCTTCAAAACACTTGCAATTGCATTGATATATCCTTTGACAGATTGCAACACCTTAGTACATGGTTGTACGGAGATTCTCTGCCCTGGTGGTCAGCCTTTAATGAATGAGAGTCTTCAATTAACAGAGAAAAATTCAGAGACACTTCACAAGAAACTGCAAGCATTAGTAAGGACAAAGTCCAAAATGGAAAGTGCTAAGCCTAATCAAATTTTCCTTACAGAAAAAAAAGCTTTTAGAAATAGTTGCTAACTTAATAGACCTTATATTAAATCATTTAATTTAAATCTATTCCTTTGCTGCTGCTTCCTGTAGGTCCAAAAATGCGTTGGAAAAGTTGCTCACAAATCCTTTTTTTAATGTCTCCTTGTATGCCTTACCATGCTTACCATCAAAATAAGCCAGAATATACTTAATATTTGAGGATTCATAATTTAATAAGTATGAGCATTCATTTCACTCACACAGATGGCACTCCCTCTATAACATTAGTACATCATCTTCAAGATCAATTTTTTATGCAGCCAATTCAGTGATGAGTCTTTCTGAACTTGGCTTGTACTCAGAGAAGAGAAATCACTTGGCCTGTACTCAAAGCCTTTGCAGCTTGGTAGGACCTGTCAGAGCTTGTGATCTGCCTTAACCTTTGACTCAGGGTCACTACTGTAGTACAACAAGCAGGAATTTGGTGGGGTATTTATGAGAGATTTAAAATAAAAATATCACCCTTACTGGTGTAGCACCAGTCTCACAGACAAATATTCATTAATTCATGGAGTCTATAAACAAGAATTGAACATCTCTAGCATGAAAACCATTTCCATCCATTAATGTCTCCTTGGCGTCCAGGATTAGATATTACGTAGTGCTAAAAGGACAGCTCCCATTCTCTCCTCTACATTCTTCAATTTGCTGAGAAATGCAGTGGCTAATGAAAGAATTTAAAGCAGAACTCCTGAAGACAGAGTGGGAGATAATTAATTTACAACTTCACACCACTTCTCAGGAACATTTTCAACAAGTTTATACTGTAGAGTACAGACACTTAGCAACTTGAAAAAAAAGTTTTAAAAATCATCAGTGGTATGAGATCTTGGGCAAGTCATATCACTTCTTTAGGCCTCAGTTACCTCTTCTGTAAAATGAGAGACTTCGACTAAATGGCCTCGAAGGTCCCTTTCAGCTCTAGGATCCTTTGATAGTTATTTTTGCTTACTGCAAATGGATTCATTAATCACCCTCTCCCCCAGGAAAAACACTTGAAATGCAGTTGTTCAAAGTAGATATTGAAAAGTTAATGGTAAGAGGATTCCAGACATTTACTATTCATGACGGCACCTTCCCAAATCCATCAATATGCCAAGGACCTGGGATTCTCATCCTGTTTGAAAACAAGAAAAGAAAAATCCTAGAGAGCTGCTATTTAGCGGTGCCTTTAAGCAAAGATAATGATTTGTAAAGAGGTTCATCCGTAATACTCAACCTGACTTCGTCTCTCAGTTCAAGAAAAAAATGCCTACTTATAGCTAACATATGCAGCTTACAGCCAGGAAAGAGATTAAAGGCAGAGCACTATACTCCTCCAGGTTGGGGGAAGCAAAGCCACGGCCTAGGTGCCTGCAAAGGGACCTCATTTCTCCTTGGACGGCTTTAGCCAAGGAGCCCCGCTCCGACTCCGGCTCCCATTTCTGAATACTGGGGGTGGGGAGGCACAATGGGAGAGCCGCAGGGGATGGGGCAAACTTCTCTTACTGCTCTCCCCTTTCCCCATAAGGCCCCGAACCCAATACAAAGACATGCGAAGCTAATAGCCCTCCCTGGCCAAGTCCAGGAGCGCAGGGGCGCTCCCCGCGCTGCCCCCGCGCATCCGTCCGGTCCTGTGCCAGAAAGCCGGCTCGCCCCGCAGAGGGCAGAGCCCGGCAGGGCTAAGCCAGCCCGCGCCGTGGCCAAGGGCAGCTCCCGGGGTGTCGGCGTTGCCCTTACCTTGAGGAGCACAAAGAGCCAGAGCAGGGGCAGGATCATGAGGCTGCCGCTCGCCCTCGTGGGCCGGCTTCCCATAGCAGCTCTGATGGGTCCGAGGGCGAGCCCCTGGGCAGAGTCTGGGCAGAGGCGGCCGGCCCCCGCTCCGCTTCTCCGCCTGCTTCCCTCCGCTCACAATGGCGTATCGGTGCCGAGGGATCAGATGGCCGGCACAGTCGCCACTCCCGGGGGGCGCATTCTCCTCTCCTCCCTTCCCTGCGCCTGGGCTTCTCCAAGGATGCGCCGCGCCGTCCTGGGCTTGGATGGCTAGCTCAGGAGGAAGGGATGGGGCTCGGGGGTGGGCGAGGCTGCGCTGCCAAGCCGGCTCTGGGAGCCGCAGGGTCCGCGTGGCGACCAGTGGGGAGCCCCAGCGCAGCCTACCGCTCTCTAAGCATCCTCGGCCAACAAGGAGCCTCCGACTCCGAAGGCTGAACGAGATAAGAAGCCTACCAGCCCTCGCTCCCTCCCAGAGCCCGCCCACAAGCTCTGTCAGTTTCCATGCTTGGCTCCGCCCCGCATCCCGGCCTCACCTCCCATCTCCCCACCTTCCCTCAGTCAGGACTGCGCTAAGTGCATCTCTCAGTTAGTGGTTCAACAGGCCTTTTCCTTACTGCCAAGCAGGGGAAGGAAGGAGGGAAGGAAGGAAGGAGGGAAGGAAGGAGGGAGGGAGGGAAGGAAGGTAGGAAAGAAGGAAGGAAGGAAAGAAGGAAGGAAGAAAGGAAGGAAGGAAGGAAGGAAGGGAGGGAGGGAGGGAGGAAAAGAAAGAGAAAGAAAAAGAAAAGGAGGAAGAAAAAAAGAGGAAGGAATGGAGAAAAGGAAGGAAAGAAGGAAAGAAAGAAAAAAGAGATAATTTACTATTCTTCCCTTACACACACACTCACACACACACATACACACACACACACACACACACACACACACACACACACACATATATATCGCACCCCATACCATTCACGAATTTTCCCCAAACCTCTCTATCAAACACATGCACGTGCCCAGAAAAAGAGTATGGAGACAACAGTTTTTATGTCATGGGCGGTTGTCCTTTTACAACTGTAAAGCACTACAAATATGTGAAAAAAATGCGTGAACAAACAGTATAGAACTGCTGCTATTACTATGAGGAAAAGATGAAGAGGAGGAGAGAGATTATAAATAGAGAACTGGCTTCAGAGCCAGGACAGAAGGGTGTTCAAGTCCTGTTTCTGACCCATACTGATTATGTTACTCCAGAGTAAGTCCTCTTAAGTTATAGATATATGTGAGCTCTCTTAAGTTACAGAAAAAATTACTAATTTGCATTGGTATGAAGAGGTTCTCCATGTGGGAGTTGCCTATATCAATGAAATCAAAGTCCCTATCTTTCCTTCTATCTATCTGTATCATCATCATCATTGCAGAAAAATACTTCTCATCTTCATCTCACGTTCAATGTAGTTCAGGTAAGAACAGCCTGAGGAAAAGTCTGTTTCATTTAACCAGTCAATATCAATTAACTTTTACAAAAGGATGTTTACCATGAAAATATAGCAAGAATAGATGTAACAAAGCATTTGGCCCCAATATCTAGGAGCACATTCTTCTTTAAACCACCTTAGTTTTTGAGGAGAGTGGACTCATAATTTTACTGAAGTTTCTACAGAGTTTACCCAAACAAATTTATTTCTGAATTAACCTTTACCAGTGGATGAATCACCATACCTCCCTCTTGGCTGACTGTAATCTCTATTACATCAAACAGGGTGCAAGGGACTTTATTCTGCACCTTCTGGTTTCTGGAAAATCCCAGCATGGACTCTGGCTCTCAGATTTCTGTTGATCTACTCTTTGGGCCCCTCAGAACTCACAAGGCCTTAGCCATTTCCAATACTCCTTAAAGTAATAAAAGGAAAAATAGACACAACAGAAATAGAAGTAATAGCAGGGCCATGAATTCATGGAACACTTAATGATAGTCTTAGGTGGAGAAGCAAAGTCCTAAGACCTTTGTCCCCAACAAAGGCTTGAAGTAATTTTGCTCCTTACTTCACTTCAACAGTCAGACAGGAAAGAGAAAGACTCATAGATTATGTCTTAGTGGCTCCCTATTACCTGCAGGATCAAATACAAAATACTGTTGGTCTTCAGAGCCCTTCATATTCTAGCCCCCTCTGACTCCCCAGTCTTCCTATACCTTACCTCCCACCATGTACCATGAACTCCTAGATCATGCTGGCCCTTTGATGGCTCCACAAACAAGATATTCAATCTCTTGACTCTAGACAATTTTTCTGGCTGTTCTTCATGCCTGGAATGCTCTCCTCCTTAACTCCGTTTACCGATTGCCCTGGCTTGCTTTAAGTCCTAACTAAAATTCCATTGTTTACAGAAATCTGTTCCCAACCCCTCATAATTCTAGTGTCTTCCTTCTATTAATGATTTCCTATTTGTCCTGTATGTTACTCACTTTGTATATATGTTTCCATGTTGTATTTTCCATTAAATTATAAGCTCATTGAGGGCAGGGACCATCTTTGGCTGCTTCATATTCCCAGCTGACTGAACCATATATTAGGCACCTATTAAATATTGATTGATTGATACACTTTGATTGCTTAGTGCCCTTTGAAAGCATCCCAGTTCTGGCTCAAGAGTCAGTTACCAGACACTAAACAGTCTGTCTCTTCACATTCTGGTTAGCAGTTCACCATCATACATAATGTTTGCATATGCTCTAAAATGAGGAGCAGGGCCTTTTCCTTATGTGTAATTATGTTTTTCCAAAAGATTTTAGATATGGGCTGGCAGTCAACAAACATGCTTCACATGCTCTGGGGATGGAGTTCCATGGTTCCCATTAGGACTACAAAAATGGCATTTACTACCTTCAGTGAGTTAATATTCTATGGATGAAACAGACTTGTTTTTCTTTTTAAAAAGTTATTTATGTTTGTTTTATCTTTTTTTTTAAGTTGAAAAATCATTCTTTTGAGTTTCCACTACCTCAGCTCCAAACCTGTGATTATTTTGGAATTAGAAGGGTTTAATGGGGCTGAAAACAATCTTCCCACCATAATTTACCTCCAAACCTTTGTAACTTGCAAAGTAAAGCCATGGGGAATTACTATGAGGAAATAGGGTATGCTAGAAATTAAAAGGAATTTAAATATAATAATCCAAATAAGAGTCAAATGGAAAGAGATGAGAATGTAAAATCAGTCAATTAGTCAGTCAACAAGTGGTTCAAAAGATAAAATGCCACAGAATTTTTCCCTAGTTTGCTGACTATGTGTAGTTTTGTACAGAGTGAAATTGAAGAGTAGCCCAGAGCTTTTTCACTCCTCAGGAGAGCTAAGACTCTATTAGCTACAATTTAAACAAGACCTTGTTTCTCAGTAAAGATAAGTAGATGATAGCAGAGAACAACAGAACCGCCCAACCCAAAGTGATGGACATGCAGAGACTACCTGGCAGAGGGGAGCAATGGCGATCCAGGAGCCACACAGCAGAGAGATAGGAGAGACAATGGGCCCCAGACTATGGACAAAGCAACTCATCAGAGCATAGAAACTGCTCAGCAGTGTCAGAAGTATGAGTTGCCTTGGCTGTGTTTGTGACCTAGATACACTTGTGTATCTTCCAAGTATACACAGTGACCCCACACATTCTCATCAAGCATCCCTTCACATATATAAGTTCTCTAAAAATAAGTGCCTCAGATTTGACTTGTTCTGCCCAGGTCCTGAACACCCAAAGTTCTGATTAGTCTCCATGGCTTAGTGATTTGAAGTGCATGTGTAGTCCTTAGTCGTTAAGACCTGGATCAAAGATAGGTTAAATGCACTAAGGCCTGTCTTTTGGTACATACTGAAACCAGTATCAAGAAGAGGGCCACTTTGCACGTGTCAGAGAGTGGTGGTGAATTTAATTGTACCTACCCCTGGGAGCAACTGCTTGGAGAGCTGCGCCTGTCGAGGTGCATTCTCTAAAGAATATTGATTTTTATGTACTTATTTTAATTTATTATTATTGCTTTATAATTATTTTATGTTACATAATTATAGTTTCATTATATTTTTATGTAAACATCATTTATATATCATATTCATATAGATAAATATATTTATTTATACATTATATATGATTTTACATGTACTTAGTAAAGGTTATTTTGTAATCTGATGCATTGATTTAGTCTGTCCAGATCTTAAAATTACATTTGGGGCTAGTATTCACCCTGTCTTATACATCTGGCTTTGGTTGCAAGATTACATCAGTCAGTCAAGTAGCATTTAAGTTTGTGCTAGGCACAGGGTTAAATGCTGAGGATACAAAGAAAGGTAAAAGACAGTCCTTGCCTGCAAGGAGTTTATAATCTAGAGGAGAAGACAATGTACAAATAATTTTGCACAAACAAGATATATACAGAATGAAATGAAGATAATCGACAGATGGAAGGCACTAGCATGGGGGCGGGAGTGTCAAGAAAGGCTTCTTGTGGTAGTCTGACATAAACTGAACATAACCCGCATCTCACATTGTAAATCAAGATAAATTCAAAATGTGTGCACGTTTTAGACTAAGGGTGAGATAAATGACTGGAGCAGGAAAGAAACTGCTTGTCAGATCTATGGATAGGAGAGAGTTCCAAACCAAATTAGAAATTGAGAAGTTCACAGGAAATAAAATAGACAATTTGCACTAACAAAACCAACATAGCTAAAATTAGAATAAAAGCAGGAAACTAGGAAAAGTCTTTACAATAAATTTCTCCGATAAAAGTCTCATTTCTAAAATATATAGGGAACTCAGTCAAATTTCAGAGAATAAGATCAGTTCCTTAATTGATAGCTAAAAGATATAAACAGGTAATTATCAGAGGAAGAAATTTAAGCTTTCAATAGCCATATGAAAAAAATGTTCTAAGTCACTAATAATTACAGAAACGTAAATTAAAACAACTCTGAGATACCACCTTACACACATCAGATTGGCTAAAATTACAAAAAAAAAAAAAGAAAGAAAAATGACAAATGTTGGAGAGAATGTGGGAAAACAGAAATACTAATGCACCGTATGTAGAACTGTGATTCAACCATTCTGGAAAGCAATTTGGAATTATGCCCAAAGGGCTATTAAAATGTCCTATTCTTTGACCCAGTATGGTATATAATTAAATATAATATATATATATACACATACATGCATATACACATATATGTCACTATATCACTAGTCTATCCCAAGAAGATCAAACAAAGACGCAAAGGACCCGTATGTACAAATATATTTATAGAAGATCTTTTTGTGATGGCAAAGAATTGGAAACTGAAGGGATGCCCATCAATTGGGGAATGGCTGAACATGCTGTGCCATATGAATACAATGGAATATTATTGTTCTGTAAGAAATTATTAAGAGAATGGTTTAAGAAAAAAAAACTAAGACGTATGAAGTGATGGAAAGCAAAGGGAGCAGAAGCAAGAGAACAATCTACATAGTACAACAACATTGTAAAGATAATCAACTTTGAAAACTTAAGTCTGATCAGCCCAATGATCCACCACAATGTCAAAGGAATTATGATAAATTCCACCTCTAGATAGATAACTGGTGGATTCAGAGTGCAGATTGAAGCATATTTTTTTCTCTTTCTTTTTCTTGCTTTTATTATTGTAGTGAGGCTGATGAGGAAATTTGTTTTGCAGGACTATAGATATTTGTGTTTGGGCAGCTAGATAGTGCAGTGGATAGAGCCTGGAGTCAGGAAGACTTATCTTTCTGAGTTCAAATCTGGCCTCAGGCACTTATTCCCTATGTGACCCCTGGCAAGGCACTTAACCCCGTCTACTTCATTTTCCTCATCTATAAAATGAGCTGGAGAAGGAAATGGCTAATCATTCCAGTATCTTTGCCAAGAAAACCCCAAATGGGATCACAAAGAGTTGGACACAACAGAAAAAGGACTGAACAACATATTTGTAGACAGTTTTCTTTTTTTTGTTTTCTCACTGAAGATGGGAGAAGGGAAACAAAGGGAGAAAATTTGGAAATAAAAAAAGAATATAAAGGCTCTGTGATTTTAAAATAATTAAAATGATTTTTTTAAAAAAAGAAGTCTTCTTGTAGAAAGTGAAATTTTAGTTGTGAGTTGAAGAGACTCAGGGTAGTGGGAGGTGGAGATGAGGAAAGAGAGCATTGTGCCTTCTAGACATGAATGGCAGCCAGTGAAATGTATAGAATCAGGAGGTGGATTGTTTTGTGAAAGGAATCAAAAGGTCAGTGTCACTGGATCACAGAGAATGTGGGCGGAAGGCAAAAGAACACTAGAAAAGTAGGAGGGGGCACATTATGAAGGACTTTGAATGACAGAGGATGTTATATTTTATCCTGGAGGTGATAGGGAGCCACTAGAGTTTATTTAATAGGAAGATGGACATAGTCAGGTCTGTATTCTAGTAAGAAGATCAATTTTGACATCTAAATGGAGGATGGACTGGGGCAGAAAGACATTTGAGGGAAGAAGAACTAACCACAAAGTCATTACAATAGTCTACGAATAAGGGGATAAGGACCTGCTCCCAAAGTGGTAGCAGTGTTAGAGGAGAAAAGAGAGAGTACAGCAAAATGTTAAAGGTAAAATCAATGGGAATTTGTAACATATTCTTATTATGTAAGTATACTAGAAGGATATGGTCGTGAATTTCAGTAAGTCTAATATTTTTACAAGTATCTCTCTTTGATCTATTGTTCAGGTCAGTTGTTTTTTGAAATAACATCTATTTCCTTCTATTTTTTTTTTATCCTTTTACTTTGTTTCAATGATTATTGTAACAATAATAATCAAGTAATTAACTTCTATTTGGTCCATTATAATTTTCAAGGAGTCTGTCTGTTACTAGGGTAACATTTTGTAACTCTTGTGCTAAGGTGTTGATTGTTTCCAAATCTTTTCCTCCAAAACTCTCATTTTTAAAAATTAAATAATATTTTATTTTTTCCAATTACATGTAAAAACAATTTTTAGCATTCATCTTTAAAATTTTTTGAATTCCAAATTCTCTTCTTCTCTCCTTCTCTTCCCTTCTCCCTGAGATGGTGTGACAGTAAGCACCCCAAAATACACAGAGGGGTCTGCTACCACAGGTTCGTAGATGTGCATTCATAAAAGGAAAGGCAACTTTTGAGGGGTTAACAATCACTTTAATCAAGCACAGGTATAAGAGAAAATCAAAACTTCAGAGAAATCAGAAATCAACAGACAGTACTTCCAAACTGCCTGATCGTTAACACACATGCATCTTTACCGGAGAGGGAAGCACCAACATCTGGGTTTTCAAAAAGCTGGGGTGGGGGGAGAGGGTGACTGCTTAGCAGCTTCCCAGAGTCTCATCTGGCACACAGATCCTCTTTCAAAAATTACGCCCCAAAGTAAAACCTCACCCTCAGAGTATTTGTACACTTTCCATAGCCAGAGGGCATAACTCTCTGACCCAATACCTTAATAGAAAAAACAAAAGGGGCCTTCCTACAAAACAGCTCCTCTAATCAATCTTCCCTTATTGGAGAGGCTCATCAGTGGGTGGAGAAGATCTTCTTTAATCACATTTTCAGTCAGAGGCACTTTTAGTAAAACAAAAACAGCAAAAGATCCTAATTTGATTGCCATCACAGATGGCAAGCAATTGTATTTAGGTCATATATGTGCAATCATGCAAAACATATTTCCATGTCAGTCATATTGTGAAAGAAAACAGAGACCAGAAAAAACATTTAAAAAAAGTGAAAAATAGTATGCTTCATTTTGCACTCAGGCTCCATCAGTTCTTTCTCTGGAGGGATATAGCATTTTTCATCATGAATCTTTTGGAATTGTCTTAGATTATTGTATTGCTGAGAACTGCTAAGTATTTACAGTTAACCATTATAACAATATTGCCATTATTATATACAATGTTCTCCTGGTTCTGCTCACTTCACTCTGCATCAGTTCACGTAAGTCTTCCCAGGTTTTTCTGAAAGCATCCTGTTTGCCATTTCTTATAGTTCAGTAGTATTCCATCATAATCATATATCACAACTTGTTCAGCCATTCCCCAGCCATTCTTTGCCACCACAAAAAGAGATGCTATAAAAGTGTTTGTATAAAAAAGGTCCGTTTTCTTTTTGATTCATTTTTTAAAAATTTAATTAATTTATTTGTTTTCAGTTTTCAACATTCACTTCCATAAGTTTTAAATTTTCTTTTCTCCCTCTCACCTCCCTCCTTGACACAGCACACAATCTTATATGGGTTCTACACATACATTCTTTTTTAAAAAAATTATTTATTTTAGTTTTCAACATTCATTTCCACAGAATTGTGAGTTCCAAATTTTCCCACAATCTCTCCCCTCCCCCTACTCAAAGATACTGTGCATTCTGAATACCCTTTCCCCCAATCTGCCCTTCCTTCTATCACAACCCTTCCTTACCTTATCCCCATTTTCTCTCTTTCCTTGTAGGGCAAGATAGATTTCTATACGTCTTTACCTGTATTTCTTATTTCTCAGTTGCATGCAAAAACAATACTCAACATTAATTCCTAAAACTTTGGGTTCCAACTTCTCTCCCTTCCCCCCTTCTCACCCATCCCCACTGTGAAGGTAAGCAATTCAGTATAGGTTATCCATGTGTAGTTATGCAAAAGACTTCCATAATAGTCATGTTGTGAAAGACTAACTATACTTCCCTTCATCCTATCCTGTCCCCCATTTATTCTCTTCTCTCTTTTGACCTTGTCCCTCCCCAAGAGTGTTTATTTCCAATTACTTCCTCCTCCCATTTGCCCTCCCTTCTATCATTGCCCCTACACCCCACTTATCTCCTTCTCTCCTACTTTCCTGTAGTGTAAGATAGGTTTTCATACCAAATTGAGTGTGTGTGTTATTCCCTCCTTAAGCCAAATGTGATGAGAATAAGCTTCACTTTTGCCCTGTCACCACCTCCGTTTCCCACTGAAAAAGCTTTTTCCTGCCTCTTTTATGAGAGATAATTTGCCCTATTCCATTTCTCCCTTTCTCCTCCCAATATATTCCTCTCTCACCCCTCAATTTTACTTTTTTAAGATAACATCCCTTCCTATTCAACTCACCCAGTGCCCTCTGTCTATATGTATATAATCCCTTCAACTACCCAAATACTGAGAAAAGTCTTAAGAGTTACAAATATTATCTTTCCATGTAGGAATGTCAACAGTTTAACTTTAATAAGTCCCTTATGATTTCCCTTTCCTGTTTATCTTTTCATACTTCTCTTGATTCTTGAGTTTGAAAGTCAGATTTTCTATTCAGTTCTTGTCTTTTCATCAAGAATGCTTGAAAGTCCTCTATTTCATTGAATGACAATTTTTCCCTCTGAAGTATTATACTCAGTTTTGTTAGGTAGGTGATTCTTGGTTTTAATCCCACTTCCTTTGACTTCTGCAATATCATATTCCAAGCCCCTGGATCCCTTAATGTAGAAGCTGCTAGATCTTGTATTATCTTGATTGTATTTCCACATTACTCGAATTGTGTCTTTCTGGCTACTTGCAATATTTTCTCCTTGACCTGGTAACTCTGGAATTTGGCCACAGTGTTCCTAAGAGTTTCTCTTTTTGTATCTCTTTCAGCAGGAGATCAGTGGATTCTTTCAATATTTATTTTACCCTCTGGTTCTAGAATGTCAGGGCAGTTTCCTTGATAATTTCATGAAAGATGATGTCTAGGCTCTTTTTTTTCATCATGGCTTTCAGGTAGTCCCATAATTTTAAAATGGTCTCTCCTGGATCTATTTTCCAGGTCAGTTGCTTTTTTTAATGAGATAGTTCACATTTTTTTCAATTTTTTCACTCTTTGGGTTTTTTTTTGTAATTTCTTGGTCTCTCATGAAGTCATTAGCTTCCATCTGCTCCATTCTAATTTTTAAAGAACTATTTTCTTCAGTGAGCTTTTGAACCTCCTTTTCCATTTGGCTAATTCTGTTTTTTAAAGCATTATTCTCCTCATTGGCTTTTTGTCATTGTCATTTTGTCATTTGTGTTAGTCTATTTTTGTCATTTGTGTTAGTCTACTTTTAAAGGTGTTATTTTCTTCAGTATTTTTTTGGCATCTCCTTTAGCAAGCTGTTGACTCATTTTTCATGATTTTCTTGCATTGCTCTCATTTCTCTTCCCAATTTTTTCTCCACCTCTCTTACTTGATTTTCAAAATCTTTTTGAGTTTTTCCATGGTCTGAGACCATTGCAACTTTATTTTGGAGGTTTTGGATGAAGAAGCCTTGACTTTGATGTCTTCCTCTAATGGTATGCTTTGTTATTCCTCATCCAAAAGGATGGAAGAAAATACCTGTTCACCAAGAAAATAACTTTCTATAGTCTTATTTTTCCCCCTTTTTAGGCATTTTCCCAACAAGTTACTTGATTTTTGAACCCTTTGTCAAGTGGAGGGTATACTTTAGGGATCTGCTGTTGCTATATTATTTGAATATTGAATATTATTTTTTATCAAGGATTATGATAATGACTCAAGTCCAGAGTTACAAACTTTAACAGACCTTATGTGGTCTCATTAAAGCCATTGTTTGATCAGTTTCCTCTTATGTTTTTTAGGCTTTAGTTTAGATCTAGGTAACATGGCTGTAGACTTACCCCTGGTTGGAGCTCCAATATAGTTGCTGACCACAGTCTCTGTCAGCTAGATGGAAGACTCAGAAAGTTCAGAACAACAGAGCTTGGGGGTCAAATCTATGATCTCTTTTGTGGTCAGAGCAAAAGTACTGCCATCCTAACCCTGGTGTCAGTTCTGGTGTCAGTGGCTCAGTCTGATTCCATCCCAACTTGTTCCACAGTACCTGAACTGGTCATTTGCCTGTGGATCAAATCTGTGATTTGTGGCTGCAAACATGATCAACAATGCTTTTTCAATCAGTATTCAATCTAGTTCTCTTCTTAGATCTTTGCGAGAGTAGTTGTGAAGGGTATTGGGTGCCTTCTAATATTCTGTTTTAGTTTGTCTCCTCTCCTTAATATTAAGCAGACTCCTTGGTGGCTCCAGTTCTAAAAAGACAAGATGTCAGGATGCTTTGCTTACAGAGGAGTTATGGATCTGGTTATCAAAACATGGGTTAGTAATGTAGGTCATGACCAGAACTTTAGCACCCTGACTAGGAAATATCTAGAAAATTTGGTGGGGTATTTGGACTGGAAGCCTCCTCTGCCTTCTCTATTTCCTTTACATTCCGATTCTATGAAACGTACTGGGGGTGGGGAACCTGTGGCCTTGAGGCCAAGTGAAGCCCTTTGACTGAATCCAAACCTCACATCCTTTCATTAAGGGAATTTGTTCTGTAAAGTTTGGATTCAGTCAAAGGGCCATACTTGAGAACTCAGAGGGCCACGTGTGGCTTCAGGCCACAAGTTCCCCACCTGAAAGACTGTCAGGATTGAGGGTTGAGGTCAAAATCCCAAAGCCATTTGATTTTTGTCATGAAGTTCCTTCTCCAGCTCATTTTACATATGATAAAACTGGGACAATCAGGGCTAAGTGATTTGTTCAGAGTCATATAGCTATTAAGTGTCTGAGGCCATATGTGAACCAGTGCTCTACCAACTGAGCCACCTAGCTGCCCCAGCAACTCCTGGATACTCCCTTAGCTAAATGGTATAATTCTCTAGACAAACTCTTTCCTTATGGTCATTCCACTGTCATTTTCTTTGACTAATGAACACATTTCTCCCTCAGCACCACATTTGATTGAGCTAAATCCTATATTACCTAGCACTTTAACCTGGCCTGTCACATTCAGGCAGTGAACCTTATTGAGTGTTTGAATGTACTTCCAAGTATATTTATAACATCATTCATTCATCAATCATCAGCTTCATTTTTTTGGCTCCTCCTTTTACAAAAGGGACTGATTTCTTTTCAGAGACAATATCTGTCCTTAGTCATAGCCTGCTTGCTAAGGGGAGTACTTTCCCATTTTAGCTCTATCTTAAAGTCAGGTGTAGGACAGAAAGAATGAGTGGTAATGGTGAGGGTATGTTGTTGTGTACTACAATCCCTGTACATGGTCAGTAAAATGCTTTTGTCCTCAGTCCAGCCTTGCTAGGAGCTGTGAAACTGATATTTAAAGCACCAGTTATCCCAAAGATAAAGGAAAAGTAGTTCCCTCAATTCAAGTTTACCTTTTGGTTTTGGTAAATCATTGCTCCAAAAGCCAAGAATGGTTTGGCAATGGATGGAGGAATAGTGGACTCTGGAGAAGTTGGGGAAGACTGTAGAAGGTGTGGTCTAATAGTCTCTTCTACTTAACCTCATGGTAAATGTTATGGGGAAGCATTGGGACCCCCAGAGGAACTTGGGGATCGTAATCTGGGCAAAAAATGTGTTTGTTTTACCCTGTGAGGGAGATGTAGTAGCAAAGTGATTAGGGAATATAGAATGGATGAGGTAAAGGATGGAAGCTACCATTTAAGGCCAAAGGACAAATTACCATCCAGCAGATTATAAAACCATTTTACAAATGTTTAGAGACATTTTTTTGAATCCTTATTTTAGTAACCATCTTTCTTTTACTAGTTGTGGTCATTCTAGAGCTATGCCAGTACCAAGACCAGGGGGTAGAATGTCTTAAGGATCCCTTATTCTACTGCGATTTGGGGCCCTAAGACACTAACTGGATCTTGTGGAATTAGCAGTTTGTCATGCCTACATATCCCTTAGCCATGGAGAACTGGAAAAGGGATAGACTAAATATACTAAATCTTGCTTTTTGGTGAACCCTACATAAACTAACATCAAAAAGAGATAGCTCTTTGTACTTAATAGACTATTTATTCCAATGTGGGCTTTTGTTGCTAATTCATCTAGCTTGACTATTTCTATCTTTTGTCATCTCTATCAATTTCGTGGGAGTGAAATTAATGTCTCAGAGTTGTTTTAATTTTCATTTCTTATATTTGGAGTATTTTGTGGTCATAGTTTGCGTTTCCTTTTTTGAGAACTTCATATCCTTAAATCATTTATATATTAGGGGATGGTTCTTGGTTTTAAAAAATGTATGCTAATTCATATCCTATCTCAAAAATCAGACTTTTAGCAGAGACTCAATGCAAATTTTTTTGCTACTGAAGTTTCTGTTCTTATTCTGACTACATATTTTTGTTCATACAAAAGGTTACAATTTCATATAATTATAATTGTCTATTTTGTTTTTTGAGATCTCTGTACCTCACTTGGTTAAGAATCCTCACTGAAAGCCACATCCTTCTGTTCACCTCGTTTTTATGGTGCTATTTCTTTCTGTATTTATATCACTTATTTATTTGCACTTTTGTAATATTTTCCTCATGTTAGGGAAGTTCCATAGTGTCTCTTCAGTTATTCAAGCATTCCTTCATTTTTGTAAAGAATGGTTTGCAGAGTTAGAGCAATCTAGCTGGCATAGTGGATAGACAATTGGGGCTAGACTCAGAATGAATGAAGCTTGCATCCTGCCTCTCACATTTATGAGCTGTGTGACCCTGGACAAATCAGTAACTGCTCAAGGCCTCTGTTTCCCCATCTGCAATATGGAGATGATAATAGTATCATTGCAGAGATAAAGGGAAATATTTTTAAATGTTTCGAAAGTCTTCAAATGCCATATACTCTATTAGTGAATTACCTATTAACAATATTAGCTATCCTTGTTTCCCAAAATGCGTCTTGAGTCATAGCTCTACCAGCAAGACATTAGTCTACCTATCTTCCCACAAATCCTCCAGCAGGGCTAATTCCCATCTTATGTCATCTTTGCCAATTTTGTGGGTATGGCTGTTTTGATACACATTTTCCATATTATTTATTTATTATTAGTGACTCAGAACATTCTTTCACATAGTTAATAGTTTGCAGTTCCTCTTTCAGGAATTGTTTGTTCCTGTCCTTTGAATACATTTATTGGTGATTAGTACGTATGTGAGAGTATGTATACCCAATATATTTCAGATACTAATTTATCCAGGAATTCTAATACAAAATTATTTTCCCTTTGGACCACTTCCCTTCTTAATCTAGATGGATCGGTTTTGTTTGTGCAGAAACTTTTTAAATTTAAAGTAATCAAAATGGTCTATTTTTAACTTTTATAATTGCCTCTCTCTTTTTTGGTTAATAATATATCCTCTACCCATAGAGGTGAAAAATATATCATCTGAATTCCTTCTAATTTTTTATGTACTTTGAGTTTTCTAAGTACCATGTCTACTGAAAATAAGGATAATTTTGTCTGATACTTGTTTTGATTTTCTCCTTTTATAACTATGATTCTTAGAATATTGTCAATATTTGCAGAGAAAGGGTAAATCCTTGCTTTATCCTGATAATTACTGAGAAAACTTCCAGTATTTCTCCATACCAAAAAATGCTATTTCTTGGCTTTGAATATATTTTTGATTTTGTTCAAATTAAATAAAGGCCTATTCATGACTAGATATTTAGTTTTCTAAAGGTAAATAAAGTCTTTTCCTGCATTTTTAATATAATTGTGTGGATTTTACTGCTTTTATTGCTTAAATGATGGATTATACCTATTGCTTGCCTAATGTATGTGTGTATACACATGTATGTACATATGTGCATACATATTCATATGTGTATATATACATGTGCTTCTGTGTATGCACATATCTATGTCTTGGTATAATTTTAGAAGTGTCTTTGCCAAGTCTTGTTAATTTTATCTTCATAATATTTCTCTATACACTCCCTTATCCTTGTGCCTAGATTAGTGTAATAATACCCTGCTGATTGGCTGCCACAAATCTATGCTCACTCCAGCTCATACTCTACTCAGTTTTCTAATCGATCTTCCTTAAGGTCTGGTTGTCACCCTTCCATATTCAATAAACTCTAGCAGCTCCACAATGCCTCCACAATCAAAAATATGATCTTCCATTTGGCATTCAAAATCCTTCATAACCTGCCCTGGTGACCACGCCCACCCCATCTTTCAAGTCTTCTTCTACCTTACCTTCACATGTTCTGCAATCCCAGTGACACTGGCTTCCTTTCTATTCCTCCTGTAAAGCTCCATCTCCTCACTATGGTTGTTTTCCCTAACTGTCCCCCTCACCTGCCATATTTTCCTCTCTTACCTCTGTCTCCTGTATCCCTTTAAGTCTTAGCTAAAATACCACCTTCAATAAGAAACTATTCCTAATCCCCATTTAAGGGTAGAACTTTTATTCTGTTGACTATATTCAATGTATCTTGTATATATTGTTTATATGTAAACCTATGTGTATTTCCTCTTCCGTTAGACTGAGCTCTTAACACAATGTGTAGAGCTTATTAGATACCTAAGATTTTATTTAAAATGTTTGAATCAACATTAATTAATGAAATTTGGCAATGATTTTCATTATTTCACTCCTTCCTGGTTTGTATTCTCTACTTTAAATGATTTGTAAATGCAGTTTTAGAATTTCTTCACTTCCAATTAATAACAAAAATTTTGTATCATAGCTAATGAATTCTCTTAAAACGTCTGATAGAATTCAATAGTGAAGCCATTTGGATCAAGTTCCCCCCCTCTTTGGTAATTCATTTTGGCTTATTTCATTTCTTTTTCTGAGATTAAATTATTTAAGATATCAATTTCTTGTATTGTTAGTTTGTATAATCTAGATTTTTGTGGATAGTCATCTATTTCCTTTAAGTTTCATTTTTGTTGTCATATAATTCTGCATTATACTTCTGATAATATAAATAAAATTCCTCTGTTTTAAATTACTTTGCTCATTAAATCTTTTGACAATTTGATCTCGTTCTGATTTTATTGTTAGCTAATTATTTCATTAGTCTCTTTTAAAAGTAATTTAGCTTTTTATTTGAAAACTTCATTTTGTAGTCTTTTTCTCCCTAATATTTCTTTCCTTATTTTCAAGGTTTTTTTCTTTTGTTGAGGCTGTTAATTTATTTATAGTTTTTTCTTTAAAATATGCTCAATTCATTAATCTTTCTCTTTTTCCATTTTTTAAACTGATGTGTTAGGAGATATAAGTTCCCACCAGAGAACGACAAACCATAAATTTTGCTATGCCATCTCACTGTCATTCTCTTTAATACTGATATTTATTTTTTATGATTTGTTCTCCAAACCACTCATCATTCATGATGTCAACATTTAGTCTCCATTTAGTACTGCCATCTTTTCTTTATATTTTTTTGCATTAATTTTTTCTTATCTAATCAGTTTTTATTCTGTCACACTCTATATGGATATGATTAATATTCCAACTTTTAAAAGATATTTTATCATTGTCTATTTCTGCCCTAAACATAATTAACTTTTGTAAAATTATCACTGAGACCTAGGAGAAGAAATAAAAATCACGTGGGTACAGGGTAAAGTACATATCCTCATCATCCTGTCTGCTGCCAGAATCATACTGAGTATGCTCTACATCCTCTCACAGAAGGTAGGCTTATATTCTAATACTTTTGTACAAGTACAAAAAGTGGTTACTTTTTCACCACTGCAATAGTTGATAGAACACTGAATACAGAGAATAATAGAGCTATTCAAACGTAGGACTGCTTCTATTTTCATTCCATCAAAAAAAGAGAATTTTCAAATAATAATTGAAATAACAATTTGCATTTATATTTCCCTTTAAGCTTTCCAGACTCTTCATATATTTGGTTCTTGTGACAACTCTGGTGGATTCAGTGATATTACTATTATTATTATTATTATTATTATTATTATTATTATTATTATTTTATAGTTCAGGAAGATGGAACTAAGAGATGTGACTTAGGGTCACACAGTTATTAAATGTCTGATACTGGATTTGCATGCAGGTCTTCCTGACTTCAGGTTCAGTGTTGAATAAATCATGCTATACTACCTCTTATATCAAAAACTTCATTACTGCTTTTTCTTATTTATGTTCACTGTATTTTTTCTTATAAGGACAGTCAAGAGGCCTCAAAACCATAGGTGAGTTGGGATACTCCCAACATGTGAAGACTTCCCTCAGTGGAAAGGGAAGATGAGAGCAGTTTGTTCCAACAGTCATGAAGCTGGCTGAAGCAGACACTGTGGAGCGCTCAAAGCTTGGTCAGATACTGAAATCACCAAGGTCATCCACGGCATCCTGGGTCATCAATTATCATCTTGACTTCTCTCTTGCCAATGAATTTCAATGATCCTGGAAGACAGAATGAGAGTGACAGCTTTGTGCAACTCTGCCTCACTTAAATCCAATTCATGCATGAGTCAAGACATCACTCTAAGATGTCATTGGTCCTCCTAGAAAATGGATGATAAGATGCCCAGGCAATGGGATATAGAAATCTATCTTACCCTACAGGAAAATAGAAGGGGAAGGGGATAACAGAAAAGGGATGATAGAAAAAAGGGGAGGTTGGGGAAAGGTAATCAGAAGCAAAAGACTTTTGAGGAGGGACAGGGTAAAAGGAGAGAGAGAATAGAATAAATGGGGCTGGGGAGAAGAGAATGGGAGGAAAAACAGAGCAACAGCAATTGTGAAAAAAAATTAAGCAAGTTTCTCTGGCAAAGGTCTCATTTCTCTAACATATGCAGAATTGTGTCAAAGTTATAAAAATAAGAGCCATTCTCCAATTGATAAATGATCAAAAGATATAATCAGTCTTCAAATGAAATAATTAGAGCTATCTATAGTCATATGAAAAAATATTTTAATTCACTATTGATTGGAGAAATTCAAGTTAAAAAAATTCTGAGGTACTATCTCATACCTATTAGATTAAATAACAGGACCAAAAAGGTAAATGATGACTATTGGAGAGGATGTGGGAAAAATGAGACATTAATGTACTGTTGTTGGAGTTGTGAATTGATTAGACCATTCTACAGAGCAATTTGGAACTATGCCCAAAGGGCTATAAAACCATATGTACTCTTTGACATTGCAATACCACTACTAGGTCTATATCTCAGAGGAGATAAAAAACAAAGAGGAAAAGGACCTATATGTACAAAAATATTTATAGCGGTTCCTTTCTGGGAGTAAAAATTAGAAATTGAGGGGATGCACATCCATTGGGGAATGATGAATAAGTTGTGGTATGTAATTATGATGGAATACTTAAGAAATGATGACTAGGATGCTCTCAGAAAGACCTAGAAAACCTACATGGGTTGATGCAAAGTGAAATGTACAAAGTAATAGCAATACTGTAAGATGATCATCTGGGAATGACTTAGCTATTCTCAGCAATACAAGACAACTCTGAAGGACTTAGAATGAAAAATGCTGTCTATTCCCAGAGAAGGAACTGATGGTTTCTGAATAAAGATTGAAGCAACTTTTGTTTTTTTTTTCACTTTCTTTTTTCATTTGTTTTCTTTCACAGCATGACCATTATGGATATGTTTTGCATGACTACACATATCTAACCTATATGGAATTACTTGACTTCTCAATGAAGGGGGGAGGAAGGGAGAGAATTGGGAACTCAGTTTTAAAAAACAAATGTTAAAAATTGTTTTTACATGTAATGAGGGGAAATTAAATACCAAATAAATACAATTTTTAAAAAGGAATTTGACTGGAAAAAAAGCCCCAATACCTTTCTTAATGCTTACCACTGATTGAAATTAAGGTTTCAGTCCATTAAAATCTTTGCCTCTTTCTTTCTTTTTTTTTTTTTTTTTTGAGGAACTGTTGTCTAGTTTCACATTCCTTCTTTTACTTATGAAGCAGAATTTGTAGAACCGTTTAGTTTATCCCAATTAAATTTCCTTCTATTTGGTTTAGTCCAATGCTTTAGCCTACAGAAAAATTTTAAAATTCTGATTCTCCTTCCCACCTGCAAATTTGTGTCATCTGCAAATCTGACCTATATATTATTGTATCAAAGTCATTAATAAAAATATTCAACAGCACAGAGCCTAACATTGATCTCTTAGACACTCCAATTATGTACAAACTGATATGGAGCCATTAATGACTATTCTTTGAATCTGGTCAATCAATTAGTTCTAAATTCACCTGTGTTATTGTCTAATATCTCTCCATTTCTACCACCAAAATCAACCTAGAAACTACAAAAAATGTTGGGCTAATTAATTTAATCTAAGTATTCCTATGAGCTGCCAGTCTAGTAATCACATCCAAAAAGGATATGTTAAGAGTGATATGATTTTATTTGGGGGAAATCATTAATGCTCCTTAAGACCAGTACTTCTTTTTTCTAGATGTTCACAAATGATTCTTTTAATAATAATAAGCCTGCCAAGAGTCAATGTCAAATTCACTATTTCTACAATAATTATTTAAATATATTCATAAGGACTAATCATGTTATTTATAAATTCTCTAGAACAAATTAGAGCCTTGATCTCAAGATAATTTTTGACCAGAAAAATATATTATTATATTTTCAAATTTTATTTAGATTTCATATATTGCAATAATCTTCATAAGTTAAATAGTAGAATAATAGCTCATATTTGTGTAACACTTTGGGACTTAAATATTACTTTCCTCACAATTACTCTATGAGGCAGTTAACATTAGCCCATTTTACAGATCAAGAAAATGAAGTACAGAGAGAATAAATTACTTGTTCAAAGTCCCATAGGTATTTTCTCACAAATCATAAATGATATGAGAGCTCCATAACAAATCCAAATCTACTGACTTGAAATCAAGAGTTCTTTCTTACATCCCATCTTGCCTTTATTAACTAATACAACACTAAAATAGTAAATGGGCTTATTTTTATTTCAGTTTTTAAAAAAAGTATTAATATAGTGTGAAGTGTTTGGAGGTATTGCTCGATAAACAGTTGTTTCATAGAAGACATGCTGACAGTACATAAATTCTGTCTTTCAAAATGAGAATGATTTATAGCTCTTAGGTGAATAGCATTGTTCACAATGCATAGGTGTATTATTCTTGATACATTTAAGAAACATACATACACTGCAGGTCATTTCTGCTTTTAAATAGATTTTTTTTTTGGTCTTTTGCACTATTTCTTTTATCTTCTTACACATTTGTCTTTTATTTGTGTACTGTTTTACAGAAAATCAAAACAGTGAAATTCATGACATGAAATAAAATACAAAGAAGTACATATGAAGAAAAATAAGAGGATATGTACCAACTATACACATTTTTCCAGGTAATAGGATAAAAATTCCTTAATTGTTAAATTAGATATTTGGTACAGTAGCGAAAGTGTTGACTTGAGAGTTAGAGGATCTAAGTTTCAGCCTTGACTCTCCTACTTGTTATTTATGTGACCCTAAGCAATCACTTTACCTTTCAGAGTCTCAGTTTACTGATCTGTAAAATAAGACAGTCCTGCTATATATCAAAAGTCCCTTTTAGTTCTAAATCTATGATCTTGTCACTAGTTAAAGATTGTTTATTTTATACACATCCAGTTTGTTATATTACCCTCATCCTCTTAGATATTAAATTAAAAAATCAGGAAGTAGTTTGGATTTTGTCCTACATTTCATTTATATGCAATTTTTGAATTTCCCCCTGTCCTAAATCCTATGAAATATCCCATTCCTCAGTATTATATACTATCATTAATCATTTTTACCCTATTATCATTATCCTAATTTAGACTTTGGATTCACTGAATAGTATTTGCTCACTCTGTTCAGTCAAAATTACACAGATAAAACTGCTTTTCCTTCTTTCTTTCTTATTTCTTTCTCTTTAAGCTGCCACTACTAGTCATCTGTACTTGAAATCCTTGCTTCCTTGAAACTATGCCCCACATCTAATAAGCTGCCAAATCTTGTCAATTTTAATGCCTCTCATATCCGTTTTCTCCTTACCAGCCCCACTGCCACCACTCTAAATTCTTGTCCTGAACTGCTCTTTATCTGAATTATTTCAATAGGCTCTTAATCATATTAGCCAATAATCCAGCAGAAGCTGTCTAAGTCAGGAGGAAGTTAGGTAAACCTGCCAATGGTCATGCAGAGATATCAAAACTAGATATAGGCAACCAGAATAAAGATATAGAAACTGTAGGGATTTAGGCTGAATAAGAAAATCATCAACCCTGCCATATTTCTTTATATTTTGACTTCCTACTTTGATATGAGAGTAGTACAAAGATTTTTAATTTCTTAAGGACAGAGACCAAATATAATTTATGTTGTATCTTAGCATACATACAGAGTCTAGCATAATGGTTTTTTTTTATACATCACAGTTATTCAATTAACTTGTGTTGGATAAATGAATTAATATGAACAGGGATTTGGGGTTGCAAAAGTACTAACACTCCATTTATGATTTTATGAGAAAATGTTCATGGGAAAAAAAATTAATCCCGCTTGTGAGTCTTTCAGGTAGCAGGTTTGATTAGGGTCTAGATCACACTTTTTTGGACTCATATATACTCATTCTCATCAGCCTAAATTATAGGATAGTCCAGGGCATATGTGAATATTTTCTAACTTATTACTAAATTATACCAGCTCTTACCTGAATTGATCAATTTGTCTTTGCATACTATCCTCACTTACTAAATGCCATTTATGTGATAAACTTGAACAATTATTTTGTTATAAATCTTTCCTCATATTTCTACATATATCAAAATCCCTTATCTCTGAGGATATAATGGTAAGGGAATTTGAAGATCTCCCTTGTTCCTTAATAGGCCCATGGACTCACTTTGAGCTTTGGTCCAGCCCATAGCCTGAGTCACAGGGAGCTGATAGTGGGAGGAGCCTGCAAAACTGGAGGAGCAGGAAGGGTGCAGCAGGAGGAGAGAGTGAGGCACAACTGGGAGAGAGCAGGCAGAGCAGAGCAGCTAGTGTGAGTGAGAAAGGGAGTGATTTTGCCTAAGGGAGCTTGTTTGTGGGGAGGCCCGATGGAGGGAAGGCTTGGGGATAGCTGTACTCCCTGCATGGATAATGTGTATAGATTTTTTTGTTACTATGATGGACTTGGCTTTCTGGTTTTTGAATAAATGTCTTGGTTTCATCTTTGAGGAAGACAGTTTATATTTTGCAAATTTACCCTGGAAATACACATGCATATCTATAGAGGATGCTGTGGGTATTGCATTGGCATTAGAGAGGTTTAAATAAATACTAAAATGCTTGGAGATATAACTGATTACAAAGGTACCCAATAATAACCCAAATATATAAATGATTATTATCATAACGTTGAATATGTTGAGAATGATCATAGCAGAGTCACCTTTGACAATCATTGCAACTTTTTGACTTCTCACTTTTATAATACCTTCCTCTTGTTCAATTACCTCAAAAATAAATAACTCAATGAATGAAAAGGCATTTAAATGAATTAAAGCATTAAAAGGAAAAGCATCGTGCCAAACTCAATGCTCTTCAAACAGGACACCTCACAGAATGGCAATTAAGGACACTCTGTCCTCTTCTAAAGACAAAGTAATAATAGCTATGAGAAAGACAGTTCAAGTAGGTATTACAAATAAATTATGCCTAATTTGTGGCTAAAGGAAAATGTGATTTTGGTAACACTGATAGGGTTGGTTATACCACTTCAGGAATGAGTAATGATAACTAAAAATAATTACAAGACCATAAATAAGGCAAATCCTTTAAAATTTGAAAATCATGCATAGCTAAGACTAAAAGTTGCAGAATATGTGGTGAAAAATTTAGCTTGAACTGACTTCATTTGATCTGCACTGGTAGAGGGAGTCCCTTACTAGAAACTCCCTACAAGTCAAATTAAGTCAAGAAGTATTTTTAAAGTGCCTGCTATATATATACCAGGCTTTGGGCTAAGTGCTGGGGATACAAAGAAAGGTAAAAAACACTCCCTGCTCTCAAAAAGTTCACAGTCTAATGGGGGAGACAACATGAAACAACTATATACAAATATGTATTCATACATATATATGATCATCAATGAATAATTAATGTAATATAATAACTATATATTATAATAATTAACATATTAAATTGAAGATACTCAACAGAAGGAAGGAATTAGCATAACAGAACTAGGAAAGGCTTCCTTTAGAAGGTTGGATTTAGCTGAGATTTGAAGGAAGTCATGGAAGGCAGGAGGGAGAGATGAAGAGGGAGAGAGTTACAGGAATGAGAGAAAGCAGGTAAAAATGCAGAGTCAGGAAATGGAGTGTCTTGCACAAGGAATAGAAAGGAAGACAATGTCACTATATCACAGAGGATAGGCATGAGCAGAAGGGAAATAAGGAATAAGAAGATTGGAAATGTAGGAAGGAACCAGGTTATAAAAAGATACTAAAAGCCAAACTAAGGATTTTATATTTGTTCATGGACGTAACAGTGAATCAGTGGACCTTACTGAATGGTGGTTGCAAGAAGTGGCACAAGGTATGTATGACAGGGCCAGATTTGTGCTTTTGTGAGATCAGTTTTACACCTGAGTGAAAGATCGACTGGAGCTGAGGAGAGACCCAAGAGAGGAGGAAAAAACAGCAGGAGATACCAATAGTCTGAGTGTGAGATGATGAGAGCCTCCACCAAGGTAGTGACAGTATCAGAAAAGAGAAGGGTGGATATAGGGAGACATTGCAAAGGCAGAATTGGAAGAACTTGGCAACAGACTGGATAAGAAAGGTAAGAGAAAGTGATGAGGAAAGCTAAGTTTTGAACCCAGGTGCCTGGAGGATAGTGGTATCCTTGATAGTATAGGGAAGTCAGGAAGAGGGGAAGGTTTTTGGGAAAAGACAAAGAGTTCACTTTTATACTTGTTGAGTTTAAGATGTCAATGAGATATCTAGATTGAGATATACAACAAACAGATACTTAATGTAAATTCGAGCCTGGATCAGTAGAAAAATTAGAGCTGACAATAGATATGAGAATCATCTGCATAGAAATGATCATTGAATCCATGCGAGCTGAAGAGAAAGAACATCAAGTGAAATAACATAGAGGGAAAAGAGAAGAGGATCAGGACAAAGGCTGAGGGACATCCGGGATTGGTAGGTGTGATCTGGATGAAGATCTAGTCAAGGAGACTGAGAAGGAGCAGTCAAGCAGATCAGAGAACTAGGGAGAACAGTGGCACAGAAACCCAGAGACAAGGGAATATCCAGGAGAAGCGGGTGATTAACAATGTCGAAAGCTGTAGAGTGGTCAAGAAGGATGAGGACTAAGAAAAGGCCATTCACTAGTGTTGGCAGTTAAGAGATCACTGGTAACTTTGGACACATTTGTTGAATCATGAGGTTGGAATCCAGACTGCAAAGAGCTAAGAAGAAAGCGAGAGAACTATTGAAGTCATTGGAAAAAAAAAACAGGCTGAAACTTCATTAAAGGGACAAAAGTACGGTAAATGTTGCAGGATATTAGTTTGAGGTATAAGCTGATTTTATTTCCTTATATTTCAAGCATTTTCTTTCATTTTTATTGTCAATTGATTCTCATCTGGTGTTGCTTAATATGTAAAATAATCTCCTCCTTACTGCTTGCAAAATTCTCTCATTAAAATTGAATCTTTGGAACTTGGCAAACCCCATTTCTGGGAGAATTACCAGGAAGAATAAAAAAGGACTAAGGATTTTACTTACAGAAATTCTGAAAAGCAGAGAGAATTTTATTTTTTTTTTAGCAAACTTCAAATGTGTGATATTTCTAATTCTGCCACAGATAAGTGACTGTTACCTATATTCAAAAAGCAGGCTGATCACCTTTCTAGAAGAGAAGGAAAAGGGACTTGAGACTTCAGGAAGGATAAAATAATATCTTTTTAAAAAAATGTAAAACTAAGAGAAAAAGGAATTGGAAAGCAAAGGTTTCTGTCCTACTTCAGAAAGTTGAAAGAGTAGAATGTGAAATACAGAAGATATGTAATCCTTCCTTCCTTCCTTTCTTCCTTTCTCTCTCTTTTTTTCTTCCTTTCCCTTTTTGTTGTTCAATTTTAAGGGAAATAAGTGGGAAGGAAAGAAAATAAATGCTTGTCAAATGAACAAATAATTTTAAAAATTAATTGTTAATTGTTTGAGTGCCAGGTACTCTTGACAAAAGTCAAAAACAAAACAATTTCATTGCTGAATGATTTTATATTCTATTGAGGGGAAGTGGTGGGGATAAAACATGTACAGAGATAAAGAAAGAAAGGACAATTTGAAGAGGGAGAGAATACTAACAATTTACGGGAATAATAAAGATTTTGCTGAAGAGGTGGCACCAGAACTAACCCCTGAAAAAGTTCAGGATTCTAAGAGGTTGGTATTAGAAAGGAGTTCATTCCCACCTAGGGGTATAATATGTGCAGAAACATGCAAGTAGGAAATGAAATGCTGAGTTCAGGAAACTGTGAGGAGGCTACTCTGACTGGAATGTAAAATACATGAAGGGGAGTAACATGAATGCCCGGAAAGGTCGGTGGGAGTCAGATTACAGAAGATTTTATGTCAAGCTAAGGAGTTTGTAATTTTATCCTACAATCAAAAGGGAACCATTAAAGATTCACAGTCCCAGTAGGGAATGAGTTAGGCCTGTGTTTTAGGAATAATACTTTGGCATCTGTGTGGAAGATAGGTTGGAAATGGGAGACATTGGAAGCAGAGAGGCCAATTAAGATATTATTTCAGCAGTCCAAGTGAAAGGTGATAAGGGCCTGAATTTGGGCACTGCATTTGTATGAGCAGGTAGGGCAGACATACGAGAGATGTTGTAGTCAACAAAGTTCGGAAAGGCCTTGAGAGGTGAGAAAGAAGGAAAAGTGAAGGATGACCCTGAGGTTAGGAATTTGGGAGCGTAGGGTCCTCAATAGAAATTGAGATATTTGAAGAAAGGGCAGATTGGGGGGAGCAGTTTAGTTCTGTTTGTAACATATTGAATTTAAAATGCCTTTGGACATCTAGATCAGCAGGCAATTGGCAGTTCCAGATGATTAGGAATACATACAGGTTTAGAAGTCACCTATGTAGTGATGGTAACGGAAGCAGCAGGAAATGATGAGATTACTTTGGGGGTGTAGAAAGAGAAGAGAATCTAGGACAGAGTCTTGAAGGCTGGACTCATATTTAGTGGGTAAGAGATACATGGAGAGAGGAAAGAGGAAAAGTACTCATGTCAAGGAAAGAGGAAAATCACAGAAACCAGGGGTGGAACAAGCATCCAAGAGGAGGACAACAGTGTCAAAAACCTAGGATCAAACAGGATCAATAAAGTCTCTTCATTTCAAGTAAAGACTCCTGAACAGTTATTTGTAGACAATTTTCAGTCTCCCAAGACACCAGAAATTAATGGGTCATGTTGGTGATGATCCAGTAAAAAAAAGAGGTGCTTTTAGTTTACAACTTCTGTCCCTGCTAAGCTTTCCTCATGGTCTTTGAATCTTCTAATGACAAATGAATTAAGCTGATGCAAATTTATAGTCTGATATCAGGAACAACAGCAGCTGAACATTCTTCATGGCTATTCCTTTAAAAAAAGCCTAATCAAAATCATTCAAAATAATTCACAAAGCATGAAATTGCCTCCTGTTTTTTACTCATGGAATGGAATTAGAGCATAAGCTCAAGGAAAAAGGCCATATCACTTTGAAGAACATTTGTTTGCCTGCAGATGTGCACAGGACTTCTCAAGCACATACCAAGTGATAGCAAACCCTGAAAGCTGCTAAGACATATTTAGAGGTTTCATGATTCTGTGCAAAAGAGTTTCAAAACTATTCATTTAGGAAATTAGTGCAACAGAAAATGTAAATCAACATAGAGAGAAAACTGAAAGGTCATTACTTGCACTGAATGAGAAACAAATATATTTAAGAAGGCTAGATAGATATTTCATGCTACAATAATTAAATGTCAAGCTTTCAGTGAATTGCACATGAAAGCTATTGACCTGTGGACAACATTTAGTTGTCTCGAATGTTACTAGTCTGAATGAGTGTATGTCCCAAAGCCAGGGTAAACATATTATTGTAGAAGAGTTACATTACAATATCAGCATAGGTTCTTGATTTAATTTTCTCTGATATTTAGATATTCATGTCCAACGGGGCTTTTTATTGATTCCATACTGTTCCCCATCTGCTCTTGTCAGATCCTAATTCCTTTATTGAAATGTCTGGCAGGCTCAAAGCCCTGAAAGTTTTGCTAGTGATGTATGAAAGCCTTGGAATATAGTCAAACAAAGAAAAGACAATGACTTTGTCCCTTGACCTCAGTTTTGTTCCTCTTCCCTTTCCCATTTAATTTCAAGGGAGATCAAAAAAATTTGGTATAAAAAAAAGATGTGAGAATCCAAATTCCAGGGATTTGGCAGTTTGGTAAAAGAGTAATCTCCAAATGTAATGTAAATGAAGTTTGGTACACATATTGAAAATTAAGTAGCAAGTCATACAGATTTTCTGACCTGAAGTCAAAGACTTCTGAGAAAGATATAACCCTTGGTAACCAGAGGGTAAAAGTACAGAATGAGGATTTCAGCATGTGAGGTCGGGGAAACTTTATGTTTCAAAGATTTTGATGCCTGATGTGAGAACTTTATTTTTTGGAGGGGAAACACCCATTCTAGCCAAGGCTGGGAGGGACAAACAGCCCTTTCCTTATGGAAAAAAGGGGAAATGAATGGGATATGAGGGAGTGGAAACAAAGAGTGTGATGGCTTTTTCAAAGAAATTTGCTATAGAGGAGATTTAGAGGACAAAATTTGGGCCAATAATAAGGTCAAGTGAAAATGTTTTAAGTACAGGATAGACATGGACATGCTTATAGGAAAGAGCCAGTAGATAAATACAGGTTGAAAATTAGGGGGAAAGAGGGAGCAAACAAAGAAGCAAGTTCCTGGAGGAGATAGGAGGCTATGGGACCAAGGACACAAGCAAAAGTATTATCACTGGCAAGGCAAAAGATTGTCTTATCATCTGAGGCTGGAGCAAAGGATAAGATAATGGGGAAATACGTTCAAGTGATCTGAAGTATGGAATTGCAGAAAATAGGGAGTTTATAATGAATGGCCTCAGTTTATTCAGGGAAGCATAAGATTGAGTCCTCTGATGAGAAGGGGAAGTGTGATGTAAAGGACATGAGGGAAAAAGAAGGCTTAGAACTGCTTCTATGGAGAGGACAATGGAGAGTCCATCAGGGAAGGGCAACAGGATTGGCAGGCAGTAATGGGGCCCAGTGGAAATTATGTAACCTAAATTTGTAGTGAGTCCAATTAGCATCATTTTGTGATTTCTACCAGTAGGACCACCAGAGCAGACAAAATGGGTAATGGGAGTATCAGGGACTGGGATTGGTTAAGATATGACCAGAGATAGGAAAATAGGGCAAGGGATACAAAGGTATATAGCAGTATAAAGTTGAAATACTTCATTGCTGGGCTTACAGTTTTAAAGGGTAGAAAGTCAGACAAAAACTGAAGATGAAGAGCTGATATAGCAAAGAGGGGGGTGGAGTGATTGGACTTTTGCATGAATTTAGGAGGAATGAAGCATGGGAAAAGATGAAAGGACAAGTGGTTATGGTAATAGGAACAACAATATGTGATGGTGTTGACAGACATTTAGTATGCATATTATGAAATGCATTAGAAAAACATTTGTGTATCAAGTTCTAGGTATCTCATACGTCCCCGGAAAGCAAAGTATAATCCACATTCTCATTCTTTTTCCATCTTAAATATGTATTAATCCCTAATTTATTACACCTGCTTCTTAAAAGAATTTGAATAATTGAAGGTAGATATGCTTACTCTAGTTTTACATGCAAAACCTTAGAGAGAAGTGACAAAATTACCATCTTTACTCTTATTTATTCACTGGCAATGAAAGTAATTTATAAATGGCATCAAGCAAAGTATCAGAACAAGAGCTTCTGTGGATTGAGAGGTAGAAATTAAGTATACAAATTATAAGGAAAGCTGTGACTATTATATCACTAAGCAGTCAACAAGCATTGATTAAGCACCCACTGCATGCCAGGCACTATGCTAAATGGTGGTGATACAAAAGAAGATAAAAGACAGTCCCTGCTCTCTAGGAACTCACAGTCAATATGAGGGAGACAGTATGCCAACAACTACATGCAAACAAAATATATAGTTAGCTTAAATAGGAGATGATCTGCAGAGAAAAGGGATTAACATTGAGAGTCATGGTGGTAGGAAAGGCTTCTTATAGAAGGAGGTGCTTTAATTAGGACTTGAAGGAAGTATAAGAGGAAGAGATGAGGAGGGAGAGAATTCCAGGCATGGGGGAGAGCTAGTGAAAATGCCTGGAGTCAGGTGATGCAGTGTCACTACATGAGTAGTTTTGTCATTTTAGGCATCAACTCCTAGTGCCTTTTCCAGAAATGAATTAACACTGGATCAAATCCATGAGTAGATCTTTCCCACTCTGACCTAGGTTCAACTGTGCTTTTTACTACTAGGAAGGCTGTGTATTCAAATATGCTAGCCCAATTACTAGTATATGTCTGGCACTTCTGATCCTGGAAATCAAGGCATGCCTTCCTATGTCTTGCTCTGTGGTTTTCTTTCCTATTTATTCAGTTGTGTGAATTCTACTCCAGGCTAAGAGTAGAGCCACAACCCAGATACCTCAGGAGAGCTCACAAACAATAAGCACAAACCCAGTTTTTCAAGAGGCAATGAGGGAAGGACAGACGATAGAGACAAGATGGTTCCAAGTCAGTATTCAATAAGAGATATCAAGTGACTGTGAGTCAAGAACCAGAATGAAGGAGCCACTGAGTATCTAGTTTAGGGTGTCTGACAAGAGGAATTCAGCAGCAAGAAAAATGAAGCCAGATTTGTGAAAGCAAACACAGAGCAATCATTCACATTGGGTTTCAGGATTCAGGCTCTGGTAATACCTGGTAACATAAAATTATTTTAAATGTCCTGTGTTGCCCACCTGCGGGCAATTCTTTTGCAAAAGTGGCACCATTCTTCAGCAACAAATAGCCATGATACTCGGATAAATTTAGTGTTGGAGAAGCAGTGTCAGTTTGTGAAAGAGTGTTGGATTCTGAGTCAGGAAAATCTGGACTAAACTCCTGCTTCTGACATTTAGTAATTGTGTGATAATTATCTCATTCCTAATACCAGTAACATTTATCTCATAGCGCTATTGTGAAGCTCAAATGAGATAATGCAAGCTTTAGTGTTACACAGATATCCATTAGGCAGCTAGGTGGCACAGTGGATAGAATGCAGGGCTTGGAGTCAAGGAAGACCTGAGTTCAAACAGAGCCTCAGACACTTCCTAGCTGCGTGACCCTGGGCAAGACTTTTCCCAGTTCAGGGCTGGGAGTACAACCTCCAATCTGTTGTTACAGTATTTTGCTCTCAATGTGGAGATCTAAGCATGAGC
This sequence comes from Notamacropus eugenii, assembly GCF_028372415.1. Lineage (NCBI taxonomy): Eukaryota > Metazoa > Chordata > Mammalia > Diprotodontia > Macropodidae > Notamacropus > Notamacropus eugenii. Next base: position 190,843,968 of record NC_092874.1, read on the forward strand.
CATTTTATAATGTCCCTTCTAAGTAGAGAATTACTATGAATATGTCATGTTTTATAAATCTGCTTCATAGACACAAGGCAAGGTTAGGCACTGATCCCTATAAATGAGGCCGTCTGCCTTCACCAATTGGGCAAAGATTCAGAATGAACCCAAGAACACACCTCAGCTCCACTGCTTGAGCTGCTACTCTCCACACTTACCTTTTAGCTTTCTTTTCAGTCTCCTCATATTAGGCAGTTGACACTGCTAACTATACTTATAATAGTTAACACTTATATGGTATTTGTTGTGTGACAGGCACTGTGCCGAGTGCTTTACAGTTACTGTCTCATTTTGTCCTCACAACAGCCCTGGATGGGAGGTGTTGTTATTATCCCCATTTGGGACCCTCAGACAAACAGGCATCAGTGACTCACCCAGAGTCACACAGCTAGCAAGTGTTTGAGGTCAGATTTGAACTCGGACCTTCCTGACTCCAGACTCAGCACTCAATCCATTGAGCCAGCTCTGGTTTCATCTGTGGACATGCACATATATTTGTTTTGGCCCAGAACCTGTTATTCCTTTGGCATAGTGAACTCTCAACAAGAAACTCTACCAATACGCATCCATACCTAGGTAGTGCCCCCTCAGGTTATACTCAGGCAGAATGCCAGACAAGTGTATCAGTGCTTGGGGTGGGCCTGCTTGTGGGCATGTGTGAAAGACACTGAGCAGTTTCCCTATTCTGAGTCAGAAAAATCCTTCAATAAATTTACTTGCCCTGAGAGTCATGAAGGTCACTAGAATCTAATAGCAATTAAAGTATGTCTGAGAATTTTTTGCATTTGCAGTGGGATATCTTCCATAGTCTATCTAGGCTGGGGCTAGGCAGTAATGGTAATAGTAAGAAATAATAACTAATCAAAAACAATGTTAATAGTTAGCATTCACATAGCACCTTAAAGTTTACAAAGCACTTTACAAATATTATCTCACAATCCTGGGACACAGGTGCTATTATTACCCGCATTTTACTGATTAGGAAACTGAGGTTAAGGTTACATGACTTAACCAGTGTGTGGAGCCAGATTTGAACTCAGGTCTTCCTGACCCCAGCTCTAACATTCTATCCACTTTTCCATCTATGATCATAAAAAATGAAAAATAGGTATCCCTTAAAAAACTATCTTTAAATGGCCATTTACAATGAAGTTGAAATTCTAGATAGTATGGAGCTCCAAGATAGGCTTACAAATTTGTTTACTTTCATCTCAGTTTTCTTAGTTTGTTCCTATAAATTCATTGGTGCAGGAAACTCCTAGTTTGGACCAAGTCTTAGAGAGTTACTTGGAAGTACTAAGGGTCTAAGAGACTTGTTCTAGATCATAGAACCAGGATTTGTCCAAAGTGGAACCTGAAACTAGGTTTTCCTGATTCCAAGACTTATGTACTGTATCATTCTATCTCTCTAAGATATTTTAGAGTCTAAAAAAGTTATAAAAAAATAAGAAGAGCCCAAACACAAGAATAGTGCACTAGTGTTACTGCACAGCCCATTAAGATAAATAGAAATTATAAAGCAGAATCTATAAAAATTTTTATATGAACAAAAATGAACGAAAAATAAGATGGCAACCTTCTATTAATGCAAGGTTAGTCTCTTCAATAATTTTAACTTCAAGAAAAGTTCGTTAAGTGCCTTAAATATGGGTTTCTGTTAAAGATGGTTATGTGACAGGTCCTTGAGTCATTCCCCCAAGAAAAGATCCAATAAAGATATAAAAGTGTGTCAGATAAGGCAATAAGCAAAAAGACCAGAGGAAAATATCAAGAAACTGCTAAATCTAGTGAAGGATTGCACAAGAAGATAGCAAGAAACCCACAAGAATTCTGAGCAGGGATGCTAGGTGGTCCTAAAACCAGCAGTAGTTCTGGTAAATAGAACTGAAGCTAACCAGAGTCTAGATATTATCTTATCTTATCAGAACCACAGCAAGAGATAAAAACAGCTAGCTCCTGTTTGCACGGGCAAACAAACTAGAAGCCTGTGGATCATAATCAGTGTTTGCTACAAGTGGCCTTAAGTCACTCTCAGAGTCATTGTGGGAGACAAAGTCAATCTCTGGTAGGTGACTGCCTGGGGAAAGAAATGGTCCAGAGCCTGTGAGGCTTGTGACTAGGGGATCTTTAGTATATCTGAAATTAATATGATCTCTTTCTGGTGTCTTTATTATAGGATCAAGGATTTAGAGATAAGCAGAGGTATTTTTAAGGCCTTTAAAGGCACCCCAAATCAGTGAGATGCAGTGGCAGCAACATGATGGGACAGAACCATCTCACTCCATCTAAGAGTACAGGATAGGAAAGCCCCTGCCCCTGGTACAAAGTACAGTACTATGTACTAAATACATAGTTATTCCAGTAACTATGAATAAATAAAATAAAACTCTGATTAAAATGAAGATATATTCCGGGTAAAGAGAAAGTCAAAAGCTAAAACCCCCAAAGAAGAGTGTAAAATAAAGGCAAGTGGAATTGGGGGGGGGGGGGAGAAAAAAGAATGGCTTGACCCTAAGAATGGATGAATGGAAAAAATGAAGTAAAAGATAAAAATTAAAATTTGGGATGTTGAGGGGGAAAGTTAGTAGAATAAATAGCTAAGAATAAGGGATAGGAAATTAGTGGAATAGATAGCTAAGAATAAGATATAGAAATAGGAGACAGAAAACATGAATCTCACTAAAAAAGAAAGAATATAGCAAACAGAATTCAGTGAATCAATGATACAACAAGAAATATTGGAAAAAAGCCGAAAGATTAAAAAGTTCACTATAAATATGGATGCTTGGAAAACATGTTCAAAAGAAAGAGACAGAGACAGAAGTAATGGCAAATACCTAGTATCATCCATTTAAGTTAAATCTCACCTTAGGCCTTCCCTAAGTCTTCCCAGCTTGGTAAGGTAGATTGCCTCCATGTACTCTGTATAGACCTTGCATGTGCCTAAATATTTATATGCTGTTCCCCCCTCCCTTTAGAATGTGTGTTCTGTGAGAGCAGGGACTTCTCGCAGCGCCCCCCTACACACACACACCCTTTTTAAACCTTTCTTTATATACCAAGTGCTTAGTATACTGCCTGTTCTGCAGTAAGTACTTAACAAATATTTTGTTTGAGTAAAAGAAGATGTAAAGCATAATTTTCATTACTTTAAGAAGGTCTTGTACAGATAAAACCAATGCAATAGCAATCAGAAAAGTGAGCTGGGGGAAAATTTGCAGTTAGTTTCTTTGGTAAAGGTCTAATATTCAATATATGTAAGAAATTATTTAAATGCATAAGAATAAGAGTCATTCCCCAATAGATAGACAAAGAATGCAAACAGACTATTCAAAGGAAAAAGAAAGCACTCAAAAACCACATAAAATGTTTCAGATTACTATTAATCACAAAAATGAAAATTAAAGCAAGTGTCTACTTCATACCCATCAGGTTGCCATAGATGATAAAAAAAGGAAAATGAGAGATTCTGGAAAGGCTACAGGAAGATAAGCATTTTAATACACTGTTAGTAGAGTTGTGAATTGGTCCAGCCATTCTGGAAGGCAATTTGGAGTTATGTCTCCAAATTAACTAAACTGTGAATATCCTTTGCCTCACTGATAGAATTATTAGGTCTATACTGCCAAAGAAACAAAAGCAAAAGGAAAAGGACCCATGAGTACAAAAACAATTTATAGCAACTCTCTTTGCAATGGTAAAGAGCTGAAAAGTAAAGGGATATTAATATATTGAGAAATAAATAAATTATGGTATACTGATGTAATGAAATATTACTGTTATTCTAAAAAAATGACCAAAGAGACAACTTCAGACAAATCTGGGAAGACTTGCATGTACTTGTGCAAAACGAGCAAGCAGAACCAGAAAAACAATTTATATAATAACAACATTTTAATAAAAAGAAATTAAAAATTCTTAAGAACTTTGTTGAGTGCAATGACAACCGTGATTCCAGAGGACCAATGACAATACAAGTTGCCTACTTCTTAACAGAGAAGTGATAGGCTCAAAATGCAGAATAAGGTGTACCTTTTTGTATGTGGCCAATGTAGGAATTAATTTTACATGATTAAGCACATTTGTCACAATTTTTTGTTAATTCTATTCTCATAGGAGAAGGAAATTAGTAGAAAGTGGACAGCTAAGGATGGGGATATCGAAGGAAGGAAGGAAGGAAGGAAGGAAGGAAGGAAGGAAGGAAGGAAGGAAGGAAGGAAGGAAGGAAGGAAAAAGAGAAAAGAAAAAAGAAAGGAAAGAAAGAAAAATGGTTATTGAAGTATTTTTATGCACAAAATGGAACAGAAGGTAATCCAGTAGGGTCACTGAAAAACTGGACAGTTTTGAAAACTACATGTTATTTAAGATTCACTTAAAGAAAAAATCAAATCATAATACAGAATTGTAGTTTCATGTAGTACTGCTTTTATGTTCTACTATGAATAACAAGAGTTCACTTTGTTATTTAAGTTTAAAATTTTAAAATTCACTACATATTTATATATGGTACATGTATATGTCCATACACATGCACATATACATATGTAATAGGTAGTTATGAAAACTCAAATTTTTCCTTTTTCTAAGGACATGGGGGAGGTCTGTTGCCATATACCCAGTTCCACCTTTAAATGCACTAAGAATGTCCTGGTTTTATTGCCTCCCATTCCAGACTTGTTTGAAATTCATTTTCTCCCATTGCTTCTGGTTGTTTGATGAAGTATTAGTATTCATAATTTTTCATTGCCCCCATCTATAAGACATGGTCTCAGCAGTGGATTTTCTGAATCAATCAGTAAGAACAATTAAAAAAATATTGAATTATTCCAAAATATTTTGTAGCTCTATAAGACATGGTCTCAGCAGTGGATTTTCTGAATCAATCAGTAAGAACAATTAAAAAAAATATTGAATTATTCCAAAATATTTTGTAGCTCTACAAACAGCAGATTAGTTTGGCTGTCTTCTGAGAATTCCTCCAGCAAGAAACCCCTCCATCTTTCATCATCTTTGATATCTTGATGGATATGAGGCAATAACTTAGAATTGTTTTGTCATTTTTCTATTAGTAGGTTTTTTTCACTTGGTTTTTACTCATTTTAAAAACCATTCTCTTAAAAACTGTTCATATGAGAAATGAAGAGAACTTTAAGTAATATGATAGACATGTGGGTTAAAAGAAAGGATAGGATGTGCAAAGTATTGTGAAGATATAAATATTGGACATACAGAGGGAAAGAGAAGAAGGAGGGTGGAGATCTCAGATCCACCACAAACACTCCATCAGCACTTGCACTGCTCTGGTCAGAGAAGAAATCATTTAGGCTCTACCACCCAACACAGAAATCCACAGAGGGGTCTCAGGAGTTCTGCAGAAGGTAGGTCAAGAATGGAGCACGAATGACCCTAAGTCCAGCCTGAGCCTTCCTCCAAACCCATGATTCTAGAAGCCCAGCCAAATAAAGCTTCAGGGCATTCAAGATGGGTCCAGCAAGAGAGCATTGACTCAAGCGGGAGAAAGTACCCAGGTAAAATTGAATTTGAGCAGATCCTGAAATCTGTGTCAGTAACACCACTAGGAAGTGGTGTTCTGAGCCCAACTGCATAAGGATCCCAGTTCTGCCCATAGGAAAGTCCTGGAGCCCTGTGACAAGAAAGAACTCCGAGGCACCGGAGCAGCCTCTGGAAGTAGTTGCTTGAAGGAGTGGCATATAGTCTGGACCACTCTACTCAGGACTAGGCAGGCCCTGCTAACGCCACTGAGTTGTGGAATCTGATCCAAGCATAGGCCTTCCAACCTAAATATTGAGATGAATGACATAATATGTCATATAAAAATATATATAGATATTATAATGTCATATAATAATAACAATAAATCAAGGAAATTTTCAAATACCATATGGAAGTACTTTCGTTTGAGAGATACCCAGGGAATAAACTCTGAAGAGTTCACAACATGATAACTTCACAACAAGATAAAACTTCAGGAAAAAAAATGTCTTGTCCACCGGAACAGCAGAAGTACTTGGAAGAAATGAAATGAGACACAGAAATGAAAAGCTCTGGAGGAAGGAATAGCTAAGAAAAATGACACCTTGGAACAGATGTTAGTAAAACCTCACTCAAGAAAATTTGTCCTGAAAATTAGAATGGGAAAGATAGAAAACACTAGTTCATGAAGACATCAAGAAATATTCAAAGTTAAATATTATTTTAAAGAAAGAAGAAAATGTAAGAAATATTATATCAAAAACAAGCAATCTGGAAAATAAGTAGTGAGAGGTAATTTAAGAATTATCAGTCTATCTGAAAATATTATCAGACAAAAATTATGGATATAATATTTTAAGAAATTATAAAGGAAGACTATCCAGAAACCTTAGAATATAAGAAGAGAAATTAGAAAGAATCCACTGGTCACCCTCAGAAAGAAATCCCAAAATGAAAACTCCCAAGAACATCATAAACAATTCCAGAGCTTCCAAGTTGAAAAAAAATGTATATTTCAAGCAACTAAAAAGAAGGAATTGTACTAAGGAGCCACAATAAGGATTACACAAGACATAACAACTGCAAATATGTGTAAGGAAAGAGCTTGAAATACAAGATTCCAAAAGGCAGGAAATAAAGGTTTACAATCAGGGATAACTTATTGAGCAAAATTAGGTATAATTCTCCAAGGCGAAAATTAATTTTTAAAGGAATAGAAAATTTCCAAGCACTCCCAAGGAAAAGACTCAAACTCAATAGACATCTGAAAATGAAACTTAAGAAAAACATAAAAAGCACACAGTTGTTTGGTTAAAAGGGAATATATGGGGATAAATTATTTGTAAGTTAATGGGGAATAAATAATAAATGTCCTTAAGGATCATAATAAAAGGTTAAAATGGCAGAGGGTTTACGGGTTGTTTCATTCTGCTGCAGTTTTCTTAGGAGGAGACAAATGGGAGTGACAAGGAATTAATTATTCTTGGGGAGAAAAGAAGGAAGGAGAGGGAAATAACTATTGCATAATAGGGGTTGTTGAGATGAAGATTATATAGTCATAGAGAAGGGGTATTCCATGAAATCCTCTTTTACTTTCATCTAAATTAGATAAAGGAAAATTTAACTTAATTACACTCCCCGTCACCTCCACCCCGACACATATCTTTTGACAACAACATTCTTCTGATGTTAAAATGATAAATTAGCAGTCTTGGAATACCACAGTATAAGGTATCATAATGGTTGGTCACTCAGAGGGTGATGGAGAGACACATAGTAGGCATAAATAGGCTATCACTTATTTCCAACAATAAGAAGTGGCATAATGAACAATTACTGAGCAGCCTATATGCTGCACTGATGCCCTCAGAAAAGTGAGACCTAGAGAAAACCTCTAACACGTCAGATGAAGTCTGTGTGGAGAATTTATAGGATGACATAGATAAGAGTTAAACTGCTGATGGGAGCATCACTCTTTTTTTTATTTTATAAAAAAATTTATAAAATGCTCTTGAAATTAAATTTAAAATGAACAAGTTTCAAAGAAAGCTTCATTTTACTATTAAAAGACTGAGAGGTTAATATTTCATGAGTAAATGAGTTCACCTTCATTCCAAAAGGTGTAATGCTTATCGATTAAATGATTTGGTACAATATAATTCCCCAAAAAGCCTTTTGCCATTAAATGATACCAATTTAGGTGTCAGTATTCTTTATTTTTTAAAAAACTTAAAATTCAAGAAATCATCAGTTTCCAATGCTCCTCAACACAACCCTTCCTGGAATAGGTCCAGAATAGCCCGACTTTAGAATCCATTTAAAATTTGAATGCGACAAAACAAAACATCAAATTTTGGTACATCTTCACTCTCAATGTAATAGAAAAATATGTACAAACTTAAAAGTAACAGTAGAAAAAGCTCAAATTCCTAAGAATAACTAGTGTTTTGGATTTGACTTGCTGTTCTTCAGTGTAAAAATAAAATGATTTGTTTCTTGATCCAGGTTTAGAAGTGAGAAGGACGCCCATATGGAATTACTTCTTTTTATTGCTGGTTACTAGAAAACTGTTTCTGGAGCTCTGGGACATCAGCCACTATTTGTTGCTGTTGCTATGTATGCTGTAAGCCATGCTTGAGGATCAAAAATTGCCTTGCTTCGAGCCCAAGTGCCTGAGGCTGCTGTTACTGCCACCACTGCTATTGTTTCCAATGCTGTTTCATTTCTTGCTACAGCCACTACAACTACAGAAGTCCATGCCATCTTATCTGCTACTTTCTTTACATTGAGACAGTGGTATTGGAGTTAAGGTTTGGATGGGCAGTAATAGTCAATACTTCATCTTGTCACACTACAACCAAAAGACTTTATCGACAAGGCTGAAGTGTGAGTCCCCGAAGACCAAGTAAAAGGTGAGAATCAATCAGTTGTCTGATGATGAATATGTTCATGTGGGTGCTGCTTCATCTGTCCAAATCTATCCATTAGAGCTGGGATGGAATGTACTACTGGGGTCATAGCTAGGAGAGAGAACCACACCAAAGGCCTGCTGCTGCTCCTGCTCCAAAGGCTGCATTGATCCATGGCCATGGCTATTGACCATGGTTGTCTGTTGCAATTCAGAATGTTGAAGTTGGAAAGAGTTATACTTGTGGAGCAAAACTATCTGCCTAGCTAATCAGCTGGCTCTGTTAATAAAGGTTTTGTTTGGCCATTGTTGATCCTACTGCTGTTACAGGAACATCCTCTGTAACAACACCAGTACTGTTACTATTAATTATTATTGCTAACTTTCATACACTATTTTAAGGTTTGCAAAGTGCTATTCTCACAGAAACCATATGAAGTGGGCTTTCTCATTATCTTCATTTTATAGATGAGGAAACTGAGGCTCCAAGAGGTCATGACTTGCTCTGGGTCAGGTGGTGAGTTACCATAGAATTGGGACTTGAACTCAGGTCTTCCTGTTTACTTGTTCAGCATTCTACTCACTATATTACCTAGTTACCCACCACTATGTTGTAATTGCAGAAACGTAAAGATATTATATCATGGTTCCAAAATGCCTCGGTGACACATTGCAAAGGATTCCTTTATACAGGTGGGAATAAATGAACCTTCATGTAAAACCTAAATCTGCCTATTTGTCATCACCACTCATGGCTCTTAGTTCCTCCCTCTGGACCAAGAAGATGTTTGATCCCTGTTCTATGTGATAGATTGTCTTTTGAATCCTTGGATATATCTAGTCATTCTTTCCAAGACTTCATTGCTCCAGGATAAACATCCCCAGTTCCTTCAACCAACACTTACATATAGGACAATTTCATGGAGACATAGTTTATTTTCCAACTTAGAAACATCCCTCTTGGTATGTGGCATATCACATCAAAGAATTGAATGTAATACTCCAAAATGTTTTTGATCACAGCATAGTACAAGGAAATTTTTATCCCCTTTGTTTTTGTTACCCTACCTTTCTTAATGTAGTCAAGGGTTGCATTCACAGTTTGGGTTTCCATATCCCATCATAAGCTCATTTCTGGCTTGCATTCCATTAAAAACTCCAAATCTCTTTCAGCCTAAATTTTATCTAGTTATTTTCCCCCCTCAATCTTGTATTTGTGATGTTGATCTTTTTAAACCAATTATAATATTTTACATTTGTCACTGCTGAATTTCATTTTCTTAGATTTGGACTATATCAAGGGTGGGGAACTTGTGGCCTCGAGGCCACACGTGGACTTCTAGGTCCTTGGGTGTGGCCTTTTGACTGAGTCCAAGTTTTACAGAACTAATCCGTTTATTAAGGGGATTTGTTCTGTGACATTTGCATTCATTTAAGAGGTCGCACTTGAAAACCTAGAGGGCCGCATGTGGCCTTGAGGATGCAGGTTCCCCATCCCTGGACTATAGGCTGCTGAACTCCTAGCAACCTTTGTACTACCTATCTACCCTGGCTTTGAAATTAGATAAGTATACCATCTGTGAGTTTACTCAAGGCATTGATAAAAATGCTAAACGGCAATCCCTGAGCCATTTCACTAGAGATTTCTTTTCAGGTTGACATTTATAATGTGTATATTTGCATATATATGTATATGTGTGTGTACATATATATGTGTCTATATAGACACATATATATGTATGTCATATATATGTGTCTATATAGACACATATGTATGTATGTATGTGTGAGTTATTCTGTCTAGGTTTGGGCCCTAAGTGACTGATAAGGTTGCATGATATTAGTAATTGAAAGTATATGTATAGCTATTATTTATGGAGACCTGGAATGATCAAATGTCTTAAGGCATGCTTTTTGACAACTTATTTAAACCAATGTCAAGAAGGAAGTGTATATCTTCAGAAACGATGGACTATGTTTTACCATGTGGCTTATTATTATTTTTGACCTAGGTTGATCCCCATGTAATCTGGAGAGTTATACCTATCAGTTTATCCTTGTTAAATGTTGGTGGCAGAGACCTGGGTTTCTGGGATCATAACTCAGATGAAAGTACTATGGAAAGGAAGGGAAAGGAAAAGAACAAGTACTTATAAAAGACCTACTATGTGCCAGGCGTGTGCTAAGCCCTTTTTACATATATTATCTGATTTGATAGAGAAGAGAAACTCAAGAAGATGTTATACCAAAATTCGCTAGTTGGTGGTATCTTTTGCCCTTGGTTTTCTAAGACTTTCTGGAGAATTCTGCGAGAGAGATGCTGGAAGAGTATTCATTCTCCATATCGTAATACCCACACAGGCAAATCTGAATGGTATGTCTGATCTCCACATATTTGCTTCTTTCCTTTTGAGACTTTGATGCTCCCTTTTATGGAATGAAATAATCAGATCTGGGAGGAGCCACAGAAATTGCCAAGAGCTGACAGTAAAATAAGATAATCTGTCTGCCAGGACAACTCCCTATCCATGGGTTTCCATTTCAGGAGAGATAGTAGCTCCTAATTAATAATCAAACTCATCCAAGTTCATTTCCCCTCCCTTTATGTGAAAGGGAGGAATAAATGGGAGGAAAAACATTCTACTTCTACAACCAGCAGCACAAAGTACCAGTTTCTTCCAAAACACCACTTTCCTACTTCTCACAGTCCTTTTAGTGCTATTATTTTATTCCTCTTTATATAAGAAAAATCCAGTGGCCACTAAATCATTGCCTGGTATATTTAACTGCCAGCTCAGGTAGAGAATAGGAGAGATGTTTAGATATCTGGAGAGGGACAGGAAATATATCCCTATTCAACAGAGAAGAGAAACAAGGGGAGGAAGCACTGACACTGATTCCATTGGGAAATTTAAAATATAATAGAGATTTATTGAAATCATACCTATATAGAAGTGTAAGCTTCCATGAACAGAAGAGCTCGTAATCCAAAAGATAATTTTATACGCGCACATATCCATAGACCTCATAGAAATAAGTTAAAGTAAAAGCAAAGCAAACCTGTGAAAGGGGTGATAACCTAGCTATAGACATACCCATCACTTACTACACTTGGGAACCCAAACTAATATGCATGGAAATACAGAACTCTTCACTCATACTCATCCAACATATCCAATCTATTGTCATATCTTGTCATTTCTATTTTAACAACATCTCTCCTATAAGGCCCCTTCTAGGGTGTGCTGGACCTAGCTTGTATTAGCTTGCAAGAGCCAATTGTTAAATTTTCATTATGAGCCATTTACATCTCAATCAGCAAACACTACAAATTAGGGCTTGATTTATTATTTTGTTGATTATCTCTAGACAATATAGTGATAAAGAAAAAGTGTGCCCAATGTACTTTTTTTCCTCTGAAAAGACAATTATTAAACATTTACTAGTGTACCACTGCCCACTTTTCTTTACTCACACAGGCCCTCATTACCTCACATCTCGTCTATTGCAATAACATTTTAAATGATGACCCTGCTCCACTCTGTTGTACAGGTCTCCATATTACCTCAAGAATCAAATACAAATTTTCTGTTTGGCATTTATAGCCTTTCATGGCTGGTCCCTTTTTACCTCACACTTTACTTCCATGCATGCATGCACTCTATATTTCATTGAGACTGGTCTCCTCACTACTATTCCTCACACATGGCTCTTTATCTCTCGACTCATACCTTTTCCCCTGAATGTCCCCTGTTCCAGAAATCCTACCCATTCTTCCTTCTGTCTCCTAGCTTACCTTATGCCTAAGATCAAATCTCACATTCTATAGGAAATCTCACATTCTTGCTCATGCCCTCTGTGGCTAATTTCTTCAGAGGTTAACTTCCATTTACAATACACAGTTTGCACATTGTTATTTTCATGGTGTCTACGTTAAATATGAGCTCCTTGAGGGCAGGGATTGTGTTTTTGGTTTTTGTTTGTATCTCTAAGTCTTAGCCCAGGATCTGGAATATAGATATGAGTAAATATGTTTATATGTGTATATGTGTTTTATGTAGAGTGTTTCCATGTGTGTGCGTGTGTGTGTGTATAAAGCACTTAATAAATGCCTGTTGACTGACTCTCAGGCAAAATCAAAATGATTCTTATTTTTTCTAGTCCTTCCCCTATTTTCCAACCATAATGCCTCAACATCATGACTCCTTCCTATACAAGACCTACTTTACACTTTTTCCTGGGGCTGTATCTATTATGTCACACTAACTCTGTCTGGTTCCCAAATTCCAAAAAGCCAATCCTTTCAGGAGGTAAGGGCATGTCCATTACCTTAATATTAATGTCCTTATCTTAATATTAAAAGGTAGATGGCCAGAGGTATGAGAGGTATGGTGGCCTGGCTCTCTATGCCTGCTTTAAGCTTCATTCATGCTTGATCTGCTTTCCTGGTATCCAGTTTTCAGAATACCCTGTTCCTTCTTTGACTCTTCTCTGTATCTTTAGCCCCTCTAATTTTTCTTTTTATCCATCTCGTTCTCAGCCTCCATTCCGTGTTGCTCTTTCAGCTTTGGCATGCCTTAGTATCTGCTTACAACTACATTCTTTGTTTTCAGTGTCCTAACTCCCTCCTCAAATATTTGGATCACCTGACCTCTCAGTGCCCAGAGTTCCAAAGGTCCAGAGGCTGCAATTAGCAGTTAATCTTTGACTTTCTGCTCCACAGCAATGAGATGTGACAAACTCTGTAGCTCCAAATATGCTATGATGCAAAGGCAGGACCATACTTGTGCATCTTTTTCTGCCAAAACAGAATCACTTCCATGATCACCACCATTACTTTTCTCATGTTCATGCCATCTTTTTTTGTTGATGTTACCAATACCCTCTTGAACTGCTTGTCTGACTCCCATTCTAGAGACCTAGAGGGGCCATGTCCCAGAGCTCCCTTCTGAAATGTACTTTGCTACAACAACACTCTCCATTACCACATCTTTCGAGCAGCTCTACACTTCAGCCAAATCAAAGTGGAAATAAGACTGTCAATGAGAAAAGAATAACAAGGACAATCCCCCAGGCACTTGGTCTCAAAGGGCTCATCTAGATTAATTTTAAAGTCTTTTCTAGATGTGAATCATAGCTTACTAACACTATAGTTTAAAGTAACTTTTTTTAACTTACAAAAGAAACTATGAACTACTAGTCTTGAACCATTTTTGTGTTTATCTAATATATGGTAAGGTCCCTAAGATACTATCACACATTAACTTAATAATAGGGAGACAATTAATAGTGAAGTAGGAAAAATGCCTTGAAACCCTGCCACCTTGTGATGAAAAGGATAACATTTTGTTAATTTTTTAAATCTGTTAAAAAAAAATAAGTCTGTCTATTAGCCTCATTCATTTAAATTAATATAATAGCTTTTAGAACTGGGGAGGTGCTAGTCCCACTATACCCGATTAGAATATATCTAGAATATTTTGTTCACTTTTAGGTGTCACATTTTAGAAAAGACATTGATAAGCTGAAGAGTGGCCACAGAAGGGCAAACAGGATAAAAGGCTTTGAAAATCATTTAAAAGACTGCGGATATCTAGCCTGAAGAAGAACTAGGGGATGGGGTAGAGGGAGAGATGTACGATAGCTCTCTTCAAATACTGAAGGGCTATCTTTGCAGAGGAGTAATTAGAGTTATTTTGGTGGCCTTATTGGGCAGATTGCTATATCAGTAAGCACCCCAACATACACTGGGGAAGGGGCTGCTATCACAGGTTCTCAGATCTGCATTCATAAAAGGAAAGGCAACTTTTGAGGGGTTAACAATCACTTTAATCAAGCACATGTATCATTCGTTTAGCCAAGCAGATATATCATTCACCTGGTTCAGAGGAGTCAACACCCTGAACTTCAAAGAAAATACAAAGAAATCAAAAAGTCAACAACTTCCTCTGCCTGATCACAATTCAACAGATAGGTCCAACTGTCTGACCATAGTTACCAGAGAAGGAAGCATTGACATTTGGATTTTCAAAGCTGAGGGGCTCCTTAAAACAGCTTCTCAGAGTCCTCATTTGGCACTCAAACCTTCTTACAAAAACTAGTCCCCAAAGTCAACAGACATGGCTTCCTCTGCCTGACCATAATTCAACAGACAGGTCCAACTGTCTGACCATAGTTACCAGACAGGGAAGCACTGACATCTCAGTTTTCACAGCTAACTTTAGTGGCTTTCCAAATTTCTCATCTGGCCAAATAAACACTTGCAGTTAGTAAGGCCCCAAAGTAAAACCTCAACTCAGAGTATTTATACCTTTTTTAGAGTTAATAGGCATCACAATCCTCGAGAACCAGTGCCTCATTAACAAAGGGTATGGGCTTTTCCACAAATCTTCCCTAATCACACTCCTCTTAATGGGCATGCCCATTAATGAGTGAGGAAGATCTTTAATCAAGTTAATATAATTAACAATACAAATACATCTATTGTTTCTAGTTAAAGAAACTCTTGTTTCTGTACTTTACTAGGAGACTTTTGATTGATAAAGGTAAGATTCAATCTTGATTATATTTGATCATACTAAAACAAAAACAGCAAAAGATCTTATTTTGCTTACTATCACATTGGTCTGCTGCAAGATGCCACTGACTGTGGATGGAGCCCAAAAGGCAGAGGATATTTTCTTCTCACAGGATGAATTCTTCTTTTTATAACATGCTGTCTTCTTGACCGCTAGAGATGAATCTCTTAAATGATGGATTTCCTCTTGTCTCAATACCCAGGGAGGATTCACTAAACTCGCAGATGAACTCTATTCCACTGGACCCCACCACTGGATGGAAGAGAAGAAAGACATCTTCTCTCCCTTGCAAAACTCAACTAGAAGCAGACATAAAAGCTAGCTGTCTCAAACAACTCTTTGGAGATTATTTTGTGTCTGTAGAGATGAGTGACTTTTTAAAGGCCAGGAGAGTTGTAGCAACCCTTCAGGCAGTCAATGGCTACACACATCTAACTTGATCAAATTGATGGAGGGATTTCTTCATAGTTCATAATGAATATAAAAAACTTCTTTACATTTTCTTTACAAGCTCTTAGAGGGGCTATCTCCAGTCATCCTGATGTATATCTTGCCACTGGATCCAGATGACTCAGGAAGAGAAAGTGAGGCTGGTTACTTTGCACAGTGCTCACTTAAATCTGACTCACTTGCAAGTCATGGCATCACCTTCCTGCTGTCATGGTCCTCTTAAGAGAACAAATGGCAAACAAAAACAGCAACAAGAAACTATGAAAGGGCCAGTGTCAATGTTGAATCCTTTATAATTTTTGAATAGATCACTCAAACCACCAAAGGCAAAAAACAGTTCATTATCTCTGTTGCCTGCCCATTTTATTTTGCAATCTCATCAAATGAATTGGGGGGGGTCTCAATCCATCATGGGTTTCCCCATGCCTACCGTAAAAGATAGTTTTGGGAAGCAAGGCACTGACAACTTGGGATTGGGGGAAGGGTCAATAAAAGCTTCAGTAAAGGTCATTCTTTAGCTGAATTTTAAAAGGAAGTAAAGGATCCTAAGAGGTAGAAATTAGGACGGATTATATTCTTGACTGTGAGATGACCAGTGAAAACCAGAGAGAGGAGAGGTGTAGGGTCACATGTAAGGAAAAGCACAGTTTGGCTGTGGAGAGGCAGGGCTCTGTAGAGTTTAGGGTCATGTGTCCCTTTCACTGAGAGCTATGTCCCAACAAAGAAGCTGCCTTGAAAAAGACTGGGGGAAGGTGAGAGGGAGAGTGGTAACAAAAAAAAAGAAAGAAAATCACTTCAATAAAACACCTTTTAAATAAACAGAAGAGAGCAGAACAGGTCACAGACAAGTAGGACAATGTCTGTACTACTATGTTAAATTATAGAAAGTTATAGAGAAAGACAGAGATTGATAGACAGACACAGTGGAGCTTTATCAAAGAAATATTTACTTTAGAATAGTGAAGTCAGAATAATGCTTTGAATCACATAATAGCATATTCACAAATATCCAAACACGTGGTGGGTATAATCCCTTGTCCCCTCTTCACCATTTCAGTCTCTGGAGAAGGAAGGGAATTAGGTTCCTAGCTTAGCCAAGTTCCCACAGAGCACAAGTCCCAGGTCCAAGTCCAAACTCCCCTGGGGCTCAAATCCCAGGCACCCTAGCTTCTCAAGAGTGGCCATGCCAGTCTCTCTGGCTGCCATAGCCTGCCTCCATTCCTGGCTCCAAAGTCAAACTGTGATGGGGTGGGTTGGGGATCATCTCCTACACCTGAAAATGTAGGCAAACAATGCAGAATAGAAACCAACACCCCCAAAACCATTTCTCAGAGCAGAGATTTTAAAAAAAAAAGGAGGGTAAGGAAAGGAGAATCCCTTCCCCCTCTCATCAGTTCAGTTCATGGAGTCCACACTGGGAGCAGTATCTAGGAGTACTGTTGAAAAGACACAAAAAGAGAAACGAGGTTGGTCTCTCTAGTTTTAAAGACAAAGGCAGCCATTCAAAGGAGGCTACCATATTAACTTCATGGGTTCCATAATAAACTAGGCATGCTCAAAAAGCTGTGTTACAGATTACACACACACACAAAACCATATATGTACATATGTATACATATATACACACACATATATACATATAGATACACATTTAAAGATATATGTATTTATTGACCTATATATAATGTTTAAGGTTGGATATACATTCACAATTTCATACTCAATCTCCATTTTCTGGTCTTCTTTGTATATGGAGATGTTTGTATTTGTTAATGATATCCTAGTTCATAATTAAAAATTTTTAAAGGGAAAAAAAAGCCAGATGATGTCTCTCATTGTCTTTTAAAGCACTAAGTGGGCAGTTCTTCCTGCATTCAGTCAGATATTACTCTGAGTACCCCTGCTACATGAGGGGCTCAGACTATGGCCTCAAGTAAACTCAGATTCATTCTTGGGAAGGGAGTTGACTCCAAAGGAAGAGGACCACACTTTCTTCTCTTCTTTTCTTCTTTTTTCTTTCTTTCTTTTCCTTCCTTCCTTCCTTCCTTCCTTCCTTCCTTCCTTCCTTCCTTCCTTCCTTCCTTCCTTCCTCCCTTCCTTTCTTTCCCTCTCTGTCTCTGACTCTCTGTCTTTCCTTCTCTCCCCCTTTCTTTCCTTTCCTTCCTTCTTTTTTCTTCTTTCCTTCTTTCTTTTTCCCTCACAATGGAATTCTGGGAATAATCTCTTAAATATGACTTAGAGATGGCTCATATCTAATAGGGAGTCTTACTACCAACCCCACCTAGAAGAATGACCTTGTATTGGCTGTATTTCTCCCCCTCCCCCCCAAAAAAGAGGCATTCTTAGAAGATGCTGGAAATTATCTCTTCTTACTCCTCATAGTCCAGAGTAGGTTGCTTTATTTTAGGTCTGGCAATAATCTTTTTTGACACAATCTCCAATCCTGTGCAAACACAAGTACCAATCTAGGAGTTGCTTAGCATGGATGTCTTTAGTAAAGTGCCAGAATGTGCGACAAATTCAGCACTGATGTTGAGTATTGTGGGAGAAAATGTTCTCAGTGTATGGAAAGAAGTTTGGCATGTACAAAGTTCGGTCTGTGATTCAATGCAGAATCAGTGTGAATTTGAACAAAACACACTGTGTTTGTGAGGAAAAGCATGTGTGAGACTTGAGTTGGAAACGTGTTGGAAGCTTGGATTCCTGATGGTTTGTGCTAAGGAACCAATATGCTAAACTTGAAGCTTGCAGTCTTGGTGCACACCCTAGGATTCAATACGAATGCAAATGTATGTATTGGGTTTGCTCTGTATTTTGTATCCTAGCATTGTTTCCCCAACCAACTACCCAGTTCCCAATCCACAAAATCATATCCATATTGGGGAGCTATGATTGGGAATCTGGTCAGATTCTGGATTGCACTACATTTCTGAATGGTAAGTTTCTGAACA
Source organism: Notamacropus eugenii (assembly GCF_028372415.1). NCBI lineage: Eukaryota > Metazoa > Chordata > Mammalia > Diprotodontia > Macropodidae > Notamacropus > Notamacropus eugenii. The sequence continues at coordinate 190,862,390 of NC_092874.1, forward strand.
TCAAACAAAAGTATGTTTCTGTTAGGTGACAGTGAGTGCCCAGAGCAGTGGTGGTGGTGGTGGCAGTAGGTGTGTGTGTGTGTGTGTGTGTGTGTGTGTGTGTGTGTGTGTGTATGTGTATGTGTATGTATGTGCATATGCACATGCATTTTGAGGGTAAGAAGTAGGAGAAGATGATAGTGTTGTGCAAGGAGATAGTCTTCAAAAAAATTAAAGTTGAAGTTGACCCAAAGACCAAATAGAAATGTGCAGTGTAGGCATGAATGGGCTGTGACACATTAACCAAGCAGGAACTATGCAACAGATGTAGTATAAGGGATATTGTCAGAGAGATGCATTGCTGCTGCCAATGAACTCGCCTGAATCTGCCCCAACTTCACTAGACCCTGCTAGCTCCTCTGCCTGTCACCCTAAAACATGTCTTTCACAGTCAAATTCCTAGAAAAAGCTGTCGCTTCTTTCCTTTCACTTCTCAATCCTCTTACATCTGACTTTTGACCTCACTGCTCAACTGAAACTGCTTTTTCCAAAGTTACTGACGATCACTTAATTGCCAAATCTGCTGTTCTGTGCTTCATTCTCAGCCTTCTCAACTACTCCACAACATTTGAAACTTAACTATCTGGGTGCTCTCCTCTCATTTCACAGCACAGTCTCTCTTAGTTCTTCTCCTACTTGGTTGATCACACACTCTTCTGCTTTTTTATCTTCCATTATTAGAGCCCCTAATTGTGGGTCTAACTCTATGGCTCTGTCCTGTATCTTCTCTGTATAACCTCACAGTTCTTAAGTTCATAAGCTTTCATGGGCTTAAGTATCATCTCTATGTTGATGATTCCCAAATTGTATATGTATGTATGTGTGTATTGTGTTTGTCCTGCATTCTCAAAGAGGACCATGACATCAAGATGATGACCTGACTTGCACTTGACTCTGATTTGAGTGAGGGAGGGCTGTGCAAGAAAGCCTCACTTTCTCTTCCAGAGCCATTTGGGTCCAGTGGCTTGATATTCATCAGGACAACTGGAGATACCCCAGGGTGCAAAGCAGGACCTTGGTCATTTTAGGATAAGGTCTTATCAGATTTTTACTTTGAGTGAGGTATACCCATTCAATGAAAAGACCTCTTTAAATAGTTGTTCAGGGGATGGCCCCTTTTAATAAAAGAAAAAAATAACCCAAAAATCAGACTGGGAGGGGAAGACCCTCAGGGATCCTGGGTAAAAGAGAAACAGTTATTATTCACAAGTATGTATACATATATGTGTATATGACTATGTTGTCTCTTTTTTTTTATCAATCTACTGGGGCATCTAGGTGGCTCAGCAGATATAGCACTGGGCCAAGACTTAGGAAGACCTGAGTTTAAATCTGGTCTTAGATATTTACAAGTTGTATGTCCCTGGACAAGTCACTTAAGCTCTTTTTGCCTTAATGCACTGGAGAAGGAAATGGTAAATCACTTCAGTATCTTTGCCAAGAAAACTCCATAGACAGTATCAGTGTGCTATGGTCCAGGGATCATGAAGATTAGGACACAATGAACCACTTTATACATATATGTGTGTTTGTGTATGTATATGTGTGCACATATGTGTATCAGCTAGTTGTTGTCCTTCATCTTCAAAGAGGACCAAAATGACATCATCATGATAAAGTGATGTGTGTCCATCTGTGGCTGATCAGACCAATATGAGCTCATAATACTCTACCACAGGGTGGGCACAGATAGTTCTTGTGAATATTTGGGGTGGATATTCCAAATCTGTGCGACCTGCATTTACTTTGTGCTCTCTCAATTCGGCCTTGCTCAAAGAGCACAACACCCTTTCTGATGTGGGCACACCATGCTGATTGGTCCTGTGCCAATGTCTCCCATGTTGCACGGTCAAATCCAAAGTTCTTGAAAGAGACCTTGAGAGTGTCCTTGTATCGTTTCTTCTGGCCACCATGTGATCGCCTGCCCCATGCAAGTTCTCCATAAAATAGTCTTTTTGGCAAGCATACATTTTGCATTTGAACAATGTGGCCAGCCCGTTAGAGTTGTGCTCTGTGAGGCATAGTTTCAATCATCAGTGTGCCAAAAGAGGACAAGCTTATAATTCTGGGCGACTTTAATGCTAGATTAAGTTCAGACTTCTAGACTTGGCAGGGAGTCCTAGGGAGGAATGGAGTTGGAAACAGCAACAGAAATGGTCATTTACTGCTGAAGACTTGTACATTGCATGACCTCATCACCAACACTGTCTTCTGTTTACCTAAATGCAATAAAACTTCATGGATGCACCCTCGCAGGAAACATTGGCATCTAATAGACTACGTGATTGTAAGGAGAAGAGACAGACAAAATGTGACAGTGACAAAGGCAATGTGTGGTGCAGAATACTGGACTGATCATAGACTTATCTTTTCCAAGCTAAATATTTGCATTCATCAAAAGCACTGCCCCCAAGGCAAAATGACTATCAGAAGAATTAATGTCAACAAATTAGAGCTGTTCTCTAAGCGTGAACAGTTTGTTGCTGACTTGGAGGGAAAGTTGAGCCAACACACAGTTGGCAACAGTGGAGTAAAAAAGGAGTGGGCATCTTTCAGAGATTTGGTGTACAGCACTGCATTTGCTCATCTGGGCCAAAATGCTTGCAAACACCAAGACTGATTTGATGAAAATGATGGGAAAATTCAGAAGTTGCTAAATAAAAAATGAGAACTCCACAGGATTTACCAGCAAGATAGTTCATCCACCTCTAAGAAGGCAGCATTTAATTCCATCGAAAGCAAAGTACAAGCAAGGCTGTACTGTACAAAGATGCAGGATTCCTGGTTCAGTAAGAAAGCAGATTAAATTCAGTTTTATGCTGATAGTAACAATCCAAAGCACTTTTATGATTCCCTGAAAGCTATTTATGGACCAAAAACCCATGGTGCATCACAACTACTCAGTGCTGATGGAGTCATATTGATTAGTGGTAAGGGCATGATCCTAGAGAGATGGGCTAAACACTTCCATAGTGTTTTCAGCAGACCATTATCAATCAATGCTGAGGCGATTGACTTTACCTCAGGTTGAAGTCAATCCCTCCTTAGCTGAACTTCCAAATGAGGAAGAGGTTTTGAGGGCCATTAGGCTCCTTTCATGTGGCAAAGCACCTGGTGCTAATTCTATTCCAGCTGATATTTTTACAAGGTAGGGGGAACATTTGTCATACAAAAGCTGACTGAAATTTTCCAGGTTATATGGCAAGAGGAGGTTATTCCCCCAGGAGTTCAAGGATGCCTCCACTGTCCATCTCTGTAAGGGTAATGGGGATAGATTGTCCTGCGACAATCACAGGGGGATCTCTCTCTTAGTCATTGCTGGCAAAATTCTTGCTAGAGCCCTCCTTAATAGGCTGATCCTTCACCTGGAAGATGGTCATTTATCTGAGAGCCAGTGTGGCTTCAGAAAGAGTCAAGGAACAGTTGATATGGTGTGCTTTCAATGAGGATGAACACGGCATCAAGATCAACTACCACACTGATGGTAAGTTCTTCAGTTTGAAAAGGTTACAAGCCAAGACCAAAGTGGAAGGAGTGTTGGTGCATGATTTTCTGTTTGCAGATGACTGTACACTCAATGTAACCTGTGAAGCTGAAATGCAACAAAGTATGGATCAATTCTCTGCTGCCTGTGCTAATTTTGGCCTAATAATTAACACCAAGAAAATAAGGTGCTCCATCAGCCACCACCACACCATCCATACTTCAGTTACAACAATTACAACATCAGTTACAACAAATGGAGAAATTTTGAATGCAGGGGATAAGTTCACTTACCTTGGCAGTGTACTTTCCAAGGATGTACACATTGACAATGAGGTTGATGCACACATCGCCAGAGTTAGCTCAGTGTTTGGGAGGCTCCAAAGACAGGTTTAGGAGAAAAGAGGTATTAGACTGACTACCAAACTGAAGGTCTACAGAGCCGTTGTGCTGATCTCATCGTTATATGCTTGTGAAACATGAACAGTCTATCAGTGCCATGCCAAGAAACAGAATCGCTTCCCTTTGAACATATTCTGGAATATTCTGAGGATCACCTGGCAGTGTAAGGTACCAGACACTGAAGTCCTTGCTCGAGCTAAACTGCCAAGTGTTCAAACTATGCTTCAGAGAGTGGAACATATGTGTGTATTATGTACATGTATATATCCATATTGATTTATGCACTTCCCTTCTAAACTCCCTATGTCTCTAACTATTTTTTAATTTTGAATTTAACAAGCACCAAATAAAATGAACATTTCCATATACAAAGCAGAACAGAAAGATGATTGGACATGAAATCATAAATCTGTTCCACATGTAGCTCACTTCTCCCTCCAAGTCTATAACAAATTCAATATGCCATTTTCAAGGCTGTCCTGCTTTGTCTGTGTTTCATGCTGGCCTTTCTGTTCTCTTCCATGTATTTTAAAGATGCTTTAATGACAGTAGTACCCTTCTATCTCCCCAACTCTACCCCCCCTAAACTGAGAGAAAAATTAAATCCTTGTATCAAATATATATGGTCGCGCAAGACAAATCCCCACATTTGCCATGTCCAAAAATATGTCTCATTCTTCACCTTGAGTTCATCACCTCACTTTAAAAGCTAGCTAGCAGGTCTCATCACTTGTCTTCTTGAATTATGATTGGCTGTTGCATTGATCAGAGTTCTTATGTCTCTTAAAGTTGTTTTCCTTTACCATGTTGATGTTATTACATAAATTGTTTTCTGAGTTCTGCTCACTTCAATTTGCATCAGGTCACACAAGTCTTCCCAGGTTTGTCTGAAACTATTCTTTTTGTCATTTCATATGGGACAATAAGATTCCATTACAGACATATGGCATAAATTGTTTAGCTAACCCTCAACTGATAGGTATCATCTTAGTTTTACTTTCATATGTCTTTCAAGGGCAGCCACATTTTTCTAGTTACCCCAATTAGCAAATATGGCATTATCCTTATCTCTTCACTCTAAATTATCCCACACAGCCAAATGATTGCTAAGTATTGTCATTTCTAACTCCATAATATCTCTTACTTGCATCCCCTTTTTTCTACTCACATGGCTACTCTCCTAATTCAGGATCTCATCACTTTTTTTAACCTTATTAAGTCTCTGTTAGAGGGGTAATTGACATGTTACCAAGGTAACAAAGAAAAACCAACCAACATGGATACTATGAAGAAAAAAGTCAAAGTAATGCAATAATGATCATCAACATTAACATCAAGTCTCCTTGTATCCTAGTAACCCAATTTGCAATATCAATTTAAGTAACACATTTCATCTTGAATCCCAGATGTCCCATGTTGTCATCTGGTCTCTGGAAATATCTTCTCTTGGACATTCTCAAATAAGTCTCACTCTTACTGAAGCTCTGAAGAAGGGACCTCTTCAGTAGGTATGTTTCTCTGTTCCAAGTTGCTTGCAGAAATTCTTGGATGTTTATTCTAAAATCTCTCTCATTTGTGTTTCTCTTGTCTGTCTCCCTGACTTGACCAGAGTCTTCTAGTCTTGGTTAGAGAAGAACTTGAGATTAGTAGTGTTTCCCAGTGATGGAACCATATGTTGAGGTCAGGGAACCATAATGAGGTTTGGGGTGCTCAGGACTCTAAAATACCAAAATGCCAGGTCCTGGCGAATGAATTCGACTCAAGCCTTCTTCCAGTCAAAGTAAAACAAATTTTATTAAAGATTCATCATATTGAGTTGACTCTTAAGGAGCCTAAGCATTCATGACACTTGTATTGACAAACAGGCCAGAAAGACTCTCAGCTAGACAGAGTCAGAGCTGGATTGAATCTGAGCTCATCACTTTTGTACTATTAAAAGGGTCTACTAATTGGTCTCCCTACTTCAAGTCTCACTCCACTCTAATTTCTCCTCTACACAGCTGCCAAATGATTTTCTTGAAGTTCAAGTTTGACAAGTTATTCTCCGACTCCAATGGCTCCCTATTGCCTCTAAAATCAAATACAAACCATGAATTTAATTGCAGCTAGATGGTGCAGTGCTTAGAGTGCTGGGCATGGAGTCAAGAAGACCTGAGTTCAAATTTATCCTCAGATTATCCTCAGACACTCACACACTGGCTGTGTGACCCTAAGCAAGTCACTTAACCTTCACAGATGGAGAAGTTAGTAGAAGAAGAAAATTACAAACCACTCCATTATCTTTGCTAAGAAAACTTCAAATAGGGTTACAAAAAGTCAATGACACAACAACACTCCTCTTTGGCAGAGACCTTATTCACCTTGGGGTGAACATTCCTTATGGCTTCCCATTTTAATCTCCTACAATACATTCAATCAGTGTCCATTCTAGAAGCTGCCCACTCAGCAAATAGCCAGGCTTCTTTCAGTCGGAAGTTTCAGGGAGCAAAGTCTTTACCCATCCTACCCAAGCTTCCCTATTCTGCTTTTATTATGTATATGTGGCCAGCAAAGTTTTTTTTGAGGCTCTGAGTTCTCTTAAATAGAGGAAATTATTGAATTTCATTATAAAAATTTCAATATCAACTACCACACAATTTCAGATTTAAAAGGCACCCTAGAGACTACTTAGTCTATCCAGTTGGTCAGTTAGCATTTATTAAGTGCCTGCTACCTCCCAGACAACAGCAATTCCCTCTGTAACACCCCCAGCCAGTGATTGATGGCCCTTTGCTTCAGTGAGAGGACACCTACTAACCTTTCACAGAACTCTAAGCATCAGGCTGCTTTTTTCCTCTGCATTGTCCACCCGCTCCTACTTCTAATATCACAGTCCTTCAAGTACTTGAATACAGTGAAGTATATTTTTCTCAATTGCAGTTCCACTGTTTAGTGTAAAGTCTTTATTTCTTTAGATATTCTAAAGAATTATAACTCATACTTTATGAATTGAAATAGCCCTTATTTTCAACCATGGAATTTCTTTCTTTAAAGAAAAAAAGTCTATTTAATCCTAGTCATCAATTTTATTATAAAATACATAGTTTTGTCTATATAGGACTTAGGAAAGAAAGTGAATAAGAAAAGAAAGAGAATTTTTTTCTAGCATATTTCACCATAAGGCCAGAGAACTACTGTTAGGCTGGGCTAGCCTGTCACCAGCACAAAGCATTTAAATGCATTTTTTTCCATCCAGGGAACTTTTTTCATCACTTTCTCCATTGTCCTAAAATTGGAAATCAATTTTTAAAAAAATGAAAAACTGAATATAATTTTTTCTACACATACAGAAAACCAGTACCCTTAAAAGCTAGTATGATTTGAAATTGATCATTGAGGTAGGGCTAGTATTATCTTACAGACCAGGATACTGAGGCTCAGAGAGTTTAGAAGACTTCACAAAACCATAAGGCCAATGGAAGAAAATTCTAGGACTCCAACCCAGGTTTTCTGATACATTGTTCTTTTCATTCAGCTACACAGTCAGAACTTTTGTCTTTATGATTTAAAGGGCTGCCATGTGAAAGACGTAATCAATGTTCTCTTTTGCTCCACAAAGGTAAAAAAGAACTAGAACCTCCAATGTAAGTAAGAACGGTTCAAAATGGAATGGGAGGTGGTGAATTCCATCACTGAAAGTAATAGACAGAAGTTAGTTTAGGGAAGATTAAAGGATGTTCTGGTGTCGAATGAGATAGTTTGGTCTAGATGGCATCAATAATCACTTTCAACTATGAGATTCTAAGTTTCTACAATTCTGAGATTTTTAACTTGATAATAAAACCATGTTATTGTGCTTTAAAAAACGATGCAATACTATAGTAGTACACTAGGGGGAAGGAGAGTTCTTACCAAAATTCTATTCTGATGCTAGAGACAGAAACAATGATGAATAATGGCACATTTCATAGGATCATAGGTATAGAACTATAAGGGACTTCAGAGACTATCTATCTAGTCTCTTCTCCCTGCCCCCTCTCCCATTCTGCAGATGAAGAGACTGGGAGCCAAGACAAGTGACTTGCCTGAGGTCACACAGTAGTTAATGTCAGAGGTTCTATGACTCCAGAGTACATGCTCTTTCCAATGTGTCACACTGTACATTTGTAGTATTTGTCTTGTGGTTAAGTATAAAAAAGTGGCTCACATGAAGCATAGACACCTGCTCTTAAATCTGTCCCACTCCTCTCCAAGGGAGACTGATTTCTGCCCTAGTCAGCAGCCAGGGAATGGCACTTGTTCCCTTGCTTACCTATCTTCAGGAAGGGAACTGGGCTAGAATTGCATCTACCCACCACACCTCAAATATTGGTAGACTAGGGGTAAAATACTTTGGGGGTCCAGAATAAATATCATGCTTCTTGATCACTCTCAAGGTGAGGGTATTACTTAACTTACTATCATCAGCTTAACTCCCACCAAACACTGGTTTCAAAAAAGACCATTATGATTAGATAGTATACCTTTTTATCAAAGTAAATAGAAATTGTGAAAGTTTTATTTACATATGTGTGTTTTATGTCTATATGTGTATATATACATGGAAAGTTATATACATATAAAGTTTTGTATATGTGTATACATGGATGTGTATATATAGTTATAATTATAGCCATGGTCATATTAGAACAGGTCAAAGAATACATAAGAATAAAGAAAACTCTTTGGTTGGAAATGTAGTAAGATCTCAGTTCAGTCAAGGAGATAAAATGATCTCATCAAGGCTGATCTGCTTTTATTAATTTCTAAGATTTTAATCACTTCAAGTCAAGGGACTTGTTGGAGAACTGGATTCCTGCATGTCTGACATTCCATACACCACTGAAAAGTCTATGCTAGCTTTAGACCACCTCTTCTAAAGTTTTCCAACATCTTAAGAAATCCCTTCTCACACTAGTATGCAGTACCTTAGTCCAGCATTCTCTCAGCCTATCAGGAGTCATTTCCCTCCAAGTATACAGGTCAGAGGACTGTCCCTCAGGAAAACTGTCCAATTTGAGTGGAAAGAGATATTATATATTTATAAAATTTGAAATATTTGAAAAAATGAAATTCGAAAAAATTTCAATTGAATTTGAAAATTAAAAGCATTTTGTATCAGAAATCAAGAATACAAACAGACAAGATGTCATGGTTTCAGATTCTCTTGAGAGGACAAATAATGTTTTCTATTGCTGTGGTACAATAGAATAAAGAATTTGGACCTGGTTGAGGTCAGGAAACTGGCATTTAAAAATCAATTACTTATTTAGACATTTACTAGTTGAGTGACCCTGAACAAGTCATTTAACTTTTCAAGGTTTTATTAGTCTCTCTGTAAAACAAGCACCTGACTTTTTGTTTGTGGATTTTTGTGTAAACTTATATTCCACTTTTGGCCTATATAGAGACCTTCACCTGAAGACAGATGACTTAATTTTCTGTACAGCTATTTAACTGGGATGTGCCCTGATTAAAATTTTATTGGACATTTCCCTCTCGATCACCAAGGGCCAAACTTTAAAGCTTGCCAGTAATTGGTCACATCACCTCATATGTGACATGTAAACTGATTGATGCAAGACTTGTGATTCTTGAAGACTCGTGTTGCTGAAGCTGTCACTTTGTTGAATGACCTCAGTGTTTACAGGGATTACTGAATTGGTGACTTCTTGGTCAACTAATCAGCTGATGTCACCTGTGCCACTGCATGTCCCGGAATTCATGACTCTTGTTCAAATACATCCTGGAATAAGTGATTTCTGAGAGGGAATAATATACATATTTAGTTGTGTATAGAAGTTTATCTTACTCTATAGGGAAGTAGGAGGGGAAAGGAGAAAGAAGAGAGGGACTGAAAGATGGGAGGGCAGATTGAGGGAGGCAGAAGTCAAAAGCAAAACTCTAGTGAGGAAGGAAAGGGAGAAAGAGGAGCAAAAAGCATAAACATGGGTGGGAGGAAACAGGATGGAATGAAAGACACAAATAATCATAACTGTGAATATAAATGGGATGAACTCTCCCATAAAACCGAAATGGATAACAAAGTGAATTAAAAACCCAAATCCTACAATATGTTGTTTACAAGAAACATGTTTGAAGCAGAGAGATACGCACTGAGTAAAGGTAAAAGATTGAAGCAGAATATATTATGCTTCAGCTGATGTAAAAAAATAACCAGGGCTGCAATTGTGATCTCAGACAAAGCAAAAGCAAAAGATAGATCTAATTAAAAGAGATAAGGAAAGAAACTACATCTTGCTAAAAGGTACCATAGAAAATGCAATAATTTCAACCCTAACCCATATATGCATCAAGTGGTATAGTATTCAGATTCTTAGAGGAGAAGTTAAGTGAGTTATAGGAATAAATAGACAGCAAAACTATACTAGCTTCGAGTATACTATTCAACCTCTCTCTCAGAACTAGATCAATCTAACCACAAAATAAACAAGAAGGAAGTTAAGGAGGTGAACAGAATTTTAGAAAAGTTAGATATATATGGTAGACCTCTGGAAAAAACTGAATGGGGACAGAAAGGAATATGCTTTTTTCTCAGTGGTACATGGCACCTACACAAAAGGTGACCATGTATTAGGGCATACAAATCTTACAATTCAATGCAGAAAGACAGAAATATTAAATACATACTTTCCAGATCATGATGTAATACAAATTTTGTGTAATAAAGGGCCATGGAAAGACAGGCTAAAATCTAAATGGAAACCAAATAATCTAATCCTAAAGAATGAGTGAGTCAAACAACAAATCATAGAAAGGATCAATAATTTCATCCAAGAGAACAACAATAATGAGACAATATACAAAAACTTATGGGATGCAGTCAAAGCAGTTCTTAGGGGAAATTTTATATCTCTAAATGCTTACATGAATAAAATAGAGAAAGAGGAGATCAATAAATTGGTCATGCAACTAAAAAGCTGGAAAAAGAATAAATTAAAAATCCCCAATTAAATATCAAATTAGAAATTCTAAAAAAGAAGAGATTAATAAAATTGAAATTAGAAAACTATTGAACTAATAAATAAAAGCAAGAGTTGGTTTTATGAAAAAAATAAAATAGATAGTCTTTGGTTAATTTGATTTTAAAAAAGAAAGAAGAAAAACAAATTATCAGTATCAAAAATGAAAAAGGTGAATTCACCACAAATGAAGAAATTAAAACAATAATTAGGAGTTATTTTGTCCAACTGTAATTTGTTATAACTTTGACAATCTTAGTGAAATGGATGAACATTTACAAAAATATAAATTGCCCAGATTAACAGAAGAAAAAAAGCATTTTAGAAAAAGAAATTGAACAAACCATCAATGAACTCCCTTAGAAAAAATTTCCGGAGTGAGATGGATTTACAAGTGAATTCTACGAGGCATTTAAATAACAATTCATTCCAACATTATATAAACTATTTGGGGGACAGCTAGGTGGTGCAGTAGATAGAGAACCAGTGCAGGAGTCAGGAGGACCTGAGTTCAAATCTCACCTCAGACACTTGACACTCACTAGCTGTGTGACCTTGGACAAGTCACTTAACCCTAATTGCCTCATCCTGGGTCATCTCCAGTCATCCTGATGAATATCTGGTCACTGGATTCAGATGGCTCTGCAGGAAAAGTAAGGCTGGTGACCTGCACAGCCCTCCCTCACTCAAAAAAACAAAGTCAAGTGCAAGTCCTGTCATCATTTCTCTAACGGCATGGTCTTCTTCGGCAAAGAAGGATGAACACACACACAAATTATTTGGGGAAATAAGCAAAGAGGGAGTCTTGCCAATGTCTTTTTATGACACAAATATGGTGCTAATACTTAAACTAGAAAGAGCTAAAACAGTGAAAGAAAATTATAGGCCAATTTCCCTAATGAATATTGATTCAAAAATTTTAAATAAAATATTAGCAAAGCTATTACAGCAATTTATCACAAGAATAATATCCTTTGATCAGGTTAGATTTTTACCAGGAATACAAAGCTGGTTCAATATTAGGAAAAGTATCAGCATAATTAACCATATCAATAACAAACCTAACAGAAATCATCTGATTATCTCAATAGATGCAGAAAAGCCTTTTGATAAAATACAGCTCCCATTCCTATTAAAAACATTGGAGAATAGGGGAATAAATGGAGTTTTCCTTACAATTATAAGCAGTATCTACCTCAAACCATCAGCAAACATTATACATAAAGGAGATAAGCTAGAAGCCTTCCCAATAAGATTAGGGTGAAACAAGGATGCCCATTATCACCACTATTATTCAGTAATACACTAGAAATGTTCTTTTAGCAGGAGAAGAAAAAGAAATTGAAGGAATTAGGATAGGCAGCAAGGAAACAAGACTATCACTCTTTGTACGTAATATGATGGTATACTTAGAGAACCCTAGAGAATCAACTAAAAAAGCTACTTGAAACAATTAACAACTTTAGCGAAGTTGGAGGATATAAATCATCAACATTTCTATATAGCACCAACAAAGCCCAAGAGCAAGACATAGAAAGGGAAATTCCATTTAAAGTAACTGTAAATAATATAAAATATTTGGGAGTCTATCTGCAAAAATAAACCCAGGAACTATATGAACACAATTACAAAACACTTTTTGCACAAATAAAGTTAGATCCAAACAAACAGAAAAATAACAATTAATCATGGATAGGCCAAGCTGATACAATAAAGATGACAATTCTACCAAAATTAATTTACTTACTTAGTACCATACCAATCAAACTACCAAAAAATTATTTTATAGAGCTAAAAAAATAATGAAATTCATCTGGAAGAACAAGAGGTCAAGAATATCAAAGAACTAATGAAAAATGCAAAGGAAGGTGATCTAGCTATACCAGATCTGAAATTATATTATAAAGCAGCAATCATCAAAATTATTTGGTATTGGCTAAGAAACACAGTGGTGGATTAGTGAAATAGATTAGGTACACAATACACAGTAGTAAAAAGTAAGATAAGAATTCACTATTTAACAAAAACAGGCTGGGAAAACTGGAAGTATGGCAGAAATTAGGCATAGACCAACATCTCACACTGCATAAAAAGATAAGGTTGAAATGGATACTTGATTTGGACATAAAGAGTGATATCATAAGTAAATTAGGAGAGAAAGGAATAGTTTACCTATAAGATCTATGGAGAATGGAGGAATTTATGACCAAAAAACAGAGAACATTATGAAATACAAAATGGATAATTTTGATTACATTAGATTGAAAAGCTTTTGCACAAACAAAGCCAATACAACAAAGATTAGGAGAGCAGCAGAAAACTGGTAAAGAATTTTTACAACTAGTGTCTGTGATAAAGGCCTCATTTCTAAAATATATAGAGAACTGAATCAAATTTATAAGAATACAAGTCATTCCCAAATTGATAAATGGTCAAATGATATAAATGGGCAATTTTCAGATGAAAAACTTAAAGCTATTTATAGTCATATGAAAAACTGCTCTAAATCACTATTGATTAGAGAAGCTCAAACTAAAACAATTCTGAGGTACTGCCTCACACCTATCAAATTGGCTAATATGACAGAAAAGGAAAACAATGTTAAATAAATACTGGAGAATGCATCTCCAATAAATGTTGGAGAAGATGTGGAAAACTGGAACATCAATACATTGTTGGTGGAGTTGTGAACTGATCTGACCAGTATGGAGACCAATTTGGAACTATGCTCAAAGAGCAACCAAACTGTACAATCCAGCACATTACTGCCACCACCATCATAAACATCATCATCAGTAATTTTTATGTGGCAGCTGATTATGTATCAGTCGCTGTGCCAGACTCTGCAGGTAATTATATTGATGATGATGATGGTGATGGTGATAAGGATGATGATGATCATCAACACTGCCAACTTTTACATAGCAGCTTACTGGGTGCCAGGCACTGTGCTAAACATTTACAATTATTATTTTATTTGATCATCACAACAACCCTGGGAGGTACATGGTATTGTTATTATCATCCCCATTTTATAGATGAGGAACCTGAGGCAAGCTTAAGTTAAATGACTTGCCCAGGGTCACATGACTAATGAGTGTCTAAGGTCAGATTTGAGCTCAAGTTCATCTGACCCTATGGCCCTCCGCCGTCAAAGAAAGGCAATAAAATAAGGACCTCACAGTCTAAAATTGGGGCAGTATCTTTCTTGGGACAATGCCATTTCCAGCTTTCAGTTGGATTTCTAGCAAGAAGGTGAGGAAAGAGTTTTCTCTCTCATGCACCTTCCCAGTAGCAGCAATAGCTACACCAATGGCAATGAGAACATTTGTTTGCCAGGGTGAACCTGATACAGAATTCAAGGCACTAACTGCCTTTTCTGCAATGAATATTGATCCTGAGAAATATACTTGTCTAGCCTCATCGGCAATCTTGTGAGTCTGAGGGGGTCAGGAGTCATTAAATCAAGTCCTCTCTGAAACTACACCATTCTCAGAAGAGAGGACTACCATTTCCAGGGAGATTAATAGCCATATATTCCTGGCTGACCAGAAGATCTAGACTTTGAGTTGCTGCTCACACAGTACAGATGCAAGTTGAATGTGAAATACTGTTTAACATTTCCACAAATCTACTGGTAGTATCTATGTCTAGAAAGAATGGAAATCAAAGGTTGAGTTGTAGTTTATGTTTCTAATATGTGCTACAAGTGTGAGTCTTTTGTGTTTTAAACATTCTTTCATAATGGAGAAAGTAAATAGTTGCCCTGTACCTAATATTTACTATTTTGTACACTGAGAAACTTTTTAAGAAGTTGCCTACTCCCTTTTGGGGAGACCTCTGTGCCAAATGTAAGATTTACTTTAAATTTTTCCCCAGGGGCTCTACTTCAAGGTGGGTCAACAATAAACAGGTTTTTACTGACCTTTTACAAACTTCAGTACCTCAGAAAATCATTATTCCACAACAACCTCAGCAAGTGGCACCATGCAACATGAGAAACCTCTATTTTCTATCTCAAAAGATCTCCTTCAGTCAACACATGGATAAATTGTAGTGTGAGGAGATGGTGAAACTTCAGGATCAAAATATCATAGGAGAGGTAAAATGGTTATAAAGATCAAGTTATAAAGATTGATGAAGAGTGGTGACTACTTTCCTTGGTTTAAAAAATAATACTTCTGTATTAAAACTGTTTGCATATGTTCATGTTTATATGGTTTATGGCAGGTGACAGCACCAAAGAGATTGTTCCAAAAGGTTGCATATGCTGTTGCATTTTGGTGATGGAAAATAAAAATAGAAAACATAACCAATTGAACTGTAAGAATGGCTAAAAATGGAAATCTGGTCACCTGGATGCTGAAAGTGAGAAGGGCTCTTCCACTCCCCGCATAAAAGGTGTTTGGCATCAGGTACTCTGAATGTTTAAATGGTACAAGAATAGCTTGGGATGATAGTTGTGTCATGAATATATCCTGGCAGCTACTGCATCCTAGCTTGGAGTGATCAAACTATGACAGAATTTTGACATTTTTTAAATTTGAATTTTATTTTGTTGCAATAGTACTTTCTTTTGTCATAATTGACCCATAATCTATCCTGAACTTGTGAATGATCTTGGTTATTAATGCATTAAATTATGAACTGTTTATAACACTGCTACTCATTTGCATGTGACACTGATTTTCCAAATATCACTTGCCTTTCATAATTGCATATGTATAGTTATTGCAATCTGCATTTGTGGTTTGGGATATATTGTTTTGTAGTCATGCTGTATATTGTTCAGAACATTTGTTATCTTTCTGGCTTTTTATTTGTTACCTGACCTTGCATTTTTGGTGGTTTGCTTTAGTATTATTATTTTGTAGAATTCAAATTTAACCAGAAAACAGTTGATGTCCTTATATTGTTAATGTGATTAAAGATCTTCCCCACTCATTAATGGATCTGCCCATTAAGGGGAATTTGATTAGGGAAGATTTGTAGGAACACCCACAGCTTTTGTTAATGAGGCAGTGCTTCTCAAAGGTTGCTCTAAAAAAGGTATAAATACTCTGAGTTGAGGTTTTACTTTGGGGCTTAGTTTTTGGTAAGAAGGTTTGAGTGCCAGAGGAGGGCTCTGGGAAGCCACTAAGGAGCCCCTGGCTTTGAGAACCCAGATGTCATGCTTCCCTCTCTGGTAATGATGGTCAGACAGTTGGTGTCCAATTGTCTTGAATTCAGGCAGAGGAAGCCATGTCTGTTGAACTTTTGATTTCTCTATATTTTCTTTGAAATTCAGGGTGTTGACTCCCTGAACTAACTGAATGATATATGTACTTGGTTAAAGGAATGATACTTGTGCTTGATTAAAGTGATTGTTAACCCCTTGAAAGTTGATTTCCTTTTATGAAAGCAGATTTAAGAACCTTTGATAGCAGGCCCCCCTGAATATGTTAGGGTGCTTGCTGTTGCAGCATGTGGAGTTTGGAGGACAGGGAAGAGGCGATAATTTAATTCATTTACTGACATCTAGAGCATATAAGCTTTTATAAAATAAGTCTACACAAATCAGAGGTGTCAAAGTGTACTTGTTCCATTATGGTTGTACATGTATTTTCTATGTAGATTTCTAGGTTCTTAGTGATAATACTTGATTCCTCTAAATGTGTGCAAAATATTCTAGATACTTAGAACTACAAAAACTGTGGTACGTGAAAGATGAAATGACTAAGGTCTGAGCATTTATATTTGTTAAACAATGCATGCCAGCTGTCCAACAAATTGGGACCAGGTCTCTTCCTCAGCTAAGGGCTGAATCACAAGTGCAGGAAGAGACAAACTTTTAGACATTAAAAACAACGAATCAAATAAAACCAATTAATTAAAAGGAAATAACACAACATTAGGTAATCTGATTTCTAATTGGAGGAAAGTTGCAAGTTGGGGAAGAGAGAGTGAACACATTCAATCCCATTAATTCAGAAAAAGAGGTGGCCCATTCCCCTCAAATGTCTGTAAATAATCAAAGGAGCGTGGAAACAATAACTGCTTTATCAGTGTGGTGCCAGTTTTCAGATAAGTCATATGGGTTTCTTGAGATGTATAATTGTGAGAAAATCTTGCATTAATCTTTGTATCTAATTGAATTTCTGGTCAGCATAAACTAGGTCCTTGATTAAAAGTCTCTAAGCAGGTGGTAGGGGTGGTCCAGCTACCCAGCCATGCAGAGTTAGATTCAAACAATACATACATTTTCTCCCAGTTCCCACAGTTGAATGAAGTTTTCTTACAAGACAGAAATTGGGCTACACCCATAATTGAATAGAAACTAAACTAGCTCCAGAACTGAGTCACAAGATAGAGTCTGTATGTTTTGCTCAGTTCCCACACTCAAACACTTGCTGTCCTAATCTCCTCAATTCCCTCAATTTCCTCAGTCCCCCCTTTTGATTCTCATGGATCACTTATCTATAAGTCACATCTATAAGGTTTTTTCTAAATTCATAATCAGAATTATACGTCAGGTTACAGACGAAAATACTTAGAGGGTTCACAATGGACTAATTTTAGAAGAGAGATTTACACGTCACCTAGGTAACCAAGAAAAATATAAACATAAACACCATGAAACAAAAGGGCAAAGCAATACAATGAAGATCAATATTAACTAAGACAGTCTCCTTGTGTCCTAGTAACCCACTCCCAACGGCCAATTAATCTGCACATTTTGACTTCCAGATGTCTCATGTAGTCATCTGGTCCCTGGAAATCTTTCAAGGTAAAATTGCTGAACTGGGGCAGGGAGGTGGGGCAAAGTCATCCCCATTCCCTGGTCCTATGCTAAACATTTATTAGGCACCTACAATGTATCAGAGACTGCTAAGTGCTAGGGATACAAACAAAGGTAAAAGATAGCTCTTCCCCTCAAGGAGCTAATGACTTTTAAAAAAATGATTACTAATTTATTTGTTTTCAGCTTTAATCACTTCCCTAAGTCTTAGATTTTCTCCCCCTCCATTCCCCCTTCCTACCACCTTCGCTCCCTGCAGTCTTACATGGGTTCTACACATACACTCTTATTAAACACATTTTCACATTGATCATGTTGCATAGAAGAATTAAAATGAAGAGAACAGTTTTATTTGGCCACTTCACAAGTATACAACATGGCATTCAAAGTGAAAAATTTTTGCTGCTTAGATTATTATTTCCAGAATTAAGTATTTTCAACTTTTTTTCTTTTGCTCTATCTTGTTTACAAGATCTGTTATTTTCATTTCTATGGGGAATCTCCTGATATGGAAATCCCCACCCCAGGCCACCCCTCCCCCCCAAATAATCAACAACACAGGTATGGCCTAGTCTTCGAAAGTTGTCTAGGACATTAAGAGGTTGAGTGACTTGCTCATGGTCACAGCTAATTTGTTTCAGAGGCAGGACTTTACCAGGTCTTCCAAACTAGTAGACTGTACTGCCTCTAGATTCATTTAGCTTATACAAATCTTTCAAAATGTTCTTAAAGAATATAGATTCAGGAATAACAAAGAAGAAGAGAAGACCAGCATGCTCACCAGCTTCATATATATGGAGGATTAAATTAAAAATAGTGATTAGATATGTTCATTTGGACTCAGGTGAGAACTAGAACCAGTATATGGAGTTTATAGGGAGGTAGAGTTTGACCTAATATAAGGAAGAATTTCCTGATGATTTTATCTGTCAAATAATGCAATGCTGTGCCCTTTAAGGGAATAAGTTTCCCATCATTGACGAAGTTCATGCAGAGGTTGGATAACCCCTTGTCCTGTATGTTGTAGGAGAAATTCATGTGTCCTAGGGTTTGTATGTAGATGTACAGTGTCTGATTTAAACAACGACAGGCTCAGTTATACAGACCTAGGACTTCAGTCCAATGTTTTTAACATTTTGTCTTACAACATAGAAGGTAGAACAGGGACAGATTTGCATTAGTTTGTGGAAGATATAAAGTTTTGAGGCTTCCCAGAACCTTGGGAAAGAGGATCAGAGTTCTAAGTTGAGGGACATAATTTTTTAAGTTAATTAAAAAATATTAATTGGACAAGTTTCCAGAAAGGCCCTTCAGGCCAGAATAGAGAGGGATGTCCATTTGTGGAAGTAAAATAAGTAGTTATAACACAAAAACAAGATGAAAATGAGAGATTGTATGTAAACAGAGCACAAAAATATTGATTTAAATATATATTTAAGTATATATTTAAATCAATACACAACTCTTTTGAAAGGCTTGTGTAAATATATGCACGTATAAGTATTTATACACCCAAAAAATCCAACAATAAGAGGCTTCATTCATGGTTTATTCAACCCAGATTTGTGGAGGGAAAGTCCAGATTGTGTTTAGACTTGTACAGAATCCTAATAATAGAAGGCAGTTGAACAGTGATAGTTACAGAAGCTGAGGAGCAAAGGATTTATAAGGGCCTCTAGTTCAACATGTACCTGAAAAATCTTTTCTTCAACATCTCTGGCAAGTGACCATTTTGCCAGGACTTTTTAACGTCTTTTGTGTCCTGGACTCCTTTAGTAGCCTCGTGAAATGTATGACCAACATCTCCGAATGATGCTTTTAAATGCATAAAATGAAATACATTCAGTTACAAAGGAAATCAGTCATTTTGAAATACAAATTATTTGTATATGTGTGTGTATTATATTTCGAGCTAAAGTCATGGACTTTAGGTTAAGAGCCTCTGATTTAGCCCCTGAACACTTCTAGTGAGGAGGAACCTGCGTTAATTTACATTTGCTCTATGGTTTACAAAGTATTTTGCTCACAATAACTTTGTGACAATAATTTGTCTCCATTTCTAAAACAAAAAAATTGAGGACAGACAGGTGATATGACTTGTCCTTGAGTTATAATGGAGAAACTAAAAGCAAACCTGCCACTGACTGCTTTAAAGAATCAATATCAGTTAGACAAAGGGTAGAGAGTGGGAGAGAATTCCTCTCTTGTACTTGGTGGACCTGATTATTGTGTCAGGCTCCTCCAGGCAGCACAACAAAGTAAAGAACTTGGAAAGGATGATAAATGTAAGAGGAAGATAATTTAAAGATAAATGGACTTGGAATTAAGACCCATGAGAAAAGGATAAAGTAATCCTGATCCTCCTACCTCAGAGAAGACTGAAAGATAATTTAATGGGTCCTTAAAAGGAAAGCAACACTTGAACTGAGAAAGATGACTAGCCATTCTCCATTTCCACAGAAGACAGAGTAGAGGAGACAAGGTAATGGAAAAATAGCAGGAGAGCTATGTGACTTGGGCAAACCACTTCCCTTCCCTTCTCTAGGCCTCAGTTTCCCTATATTTAAAAGGAGAGATTTGGATTAGATAATTTCTCCTTTTCATTCCTAGGAGTCTGTGTTAAGGTCTGAGAGGTTTAAGTTAAGGTGGAGGAATTTCCTAACAAGAATTGTTGAACATTTGGAATGTGTGAAGAGACCATGGCAGACCCTTGAAGGCTTTAAAAAGCAAGTCACTTTTTCTTCTGATGTGAGATTTCCTGGAGATAGGAATGGGGACTCCTTATACTGACTTTTTATAATTCCTTCAGACATTTTTGGTAGGCTTAAGCAAAAGTTTTAAGTGTTTTAAGGCCTAATAAAATTGATAATTGGGTTTCATTCTGAATTTAGAAGACAATATTGCAAATATTTTTCCTGGAGTTGAGTAAGAAATGCATCAAGTATTATAAAGATATTCTTAGACTTCACTTTTCATTCATCCTGTCTTTGTGGCATGAACACAATCCTTGCCATTTTAAGGAATGCCCAGAGCTTTTTGTTTTGTTTTTATGTATAAAATACTTACCATATAGATGTAGGAATGTTGGCAAATCCAGAAGGTTTGAAAAAATTGGAGGCTTGGCGATACATTATTTCAGGAAATGGACCCTTGTTTCTTAAGCAGATAGTATGTATTTCTGGAATATGTCCATGATTAATGAAACAACATCATTTTTTGCTAGATGATATAATTTTGAAAACGAATTGCTCTGTGAAGTGCTACTAACATTGTTTGCTACGTATGTTTTCTATTCATGTTGATAATGCTTAAAACATCCATATGATTCCATTTGGAAAAGTTTCCTTTCACCCTTTTCTACCCCTTTCTCCCCTCCTCCCCACCAGTTCTGCTATTTTGTGACTGTGAAAAGCTATCATCCTATTACCTTACTGATGGAGTTCATTTGTGGACTGTTTGTTGTGTTACCACCAAAATGAAATGTGGGGGCAAAAAATTGAACCTGTTCAAAACTCATTTGAGTTTGTCTAAATACTGTTAATTTATTATGGATTTTTTGAAATTCATGTTTTTGGAGATGGTTTTGAGAAGCTGATGGGGAAACACTTGTTTTCACTCAAATGAATGACTATTTGAACATTTGAAAAAAAAAGAATTAAAATGAACGGGAGAAACCAAGAGAAAAACCAAAACAAAACAAAACATAACACAAGAGAAATATTTTGCTTCATTCTGTGATCCACTCTTTCTCTGGATATGGAAGGCATTGTGCCTCAAGAGCCCACTGGGAATGCTTTAGGTCCTTGCATTGCTGTGAAGGGCTAAGTCTATGTATCAGTAAGCATCCCAAAATACCCAGGGGGACCTGCTATCACTGAGTCTTAGATCTGCTTTCATAAAAGGAAAGGCAACTTTCTAGGGGTTAACAATCACTTTAATAAAGCACATGTATCATTCCTTTAACTAAGCACATATGTCATTCACCTACTTCAGGGGAGTCAGCACCCTGAAATTCAAAGGAAATACAGAAAAATCAAAAGTCAACAGACATGCTTCCAAAATGTCTGATCATTAACATACATACATCTTTACCAGAGAGGGAACATTTGGGTTTTCAAAGCCAGGGGGCTCCTGAGCGGCTTCCAGAGTCCTTGTCTGGCCAAACAAGCACTTCCAGTCAGTGAGCCCCAAAATAAAACTGCACCTCAGAGTCTTTATACACTTTTAACAGTCAGAGGGCATCACATCCCTTGAGAACCAGTGCCTCATTAACAAAAGGCTTGGACTTTCATACAAATCTTCCCAGGTCCAGCAATGGGTGGGAAAGATCCTCCTCAGTCACATTCAAATAGAGACATTATACTTCTTGATTATACTAAAACAAAAACAGCAAAAGATCCCATTTTACTTGCCATTACAGTCTACCAGAAAAATTCCTTGCACATTGTGGTTGTTACTGTATACAATGTTCTCCCATTTCTACTCCTTTCACTCAGCATCAGTTCATATAAGTCCTTCCAGGCCTCTCTGAAGTCTTCCTGTTCATCATTTCTTATAGCACAATAGTATTCCATTACATTCACATACCACAACTTGTTCATCCATTCCCCAATTGATGGGCATCCCCTTGATTTCCAATTCTTGGCCATCACAAAGAGAGCTGCTATATTTTTGAACATGTGGGACCCTTTCCCATTTTTATGATCTCTTTGGGATACAGTCTTAGAAGTGACATAGTTGGGTCAAAGGGTAGGCACATTTTTGTAGCCCTTTGGGCATAGTTCCAAATTGCTCTCCAGAATGATTTGGTCAGCTCACAGCTCCACCAACAATGTGCTGGTGTTCTAACTCTCTCACATCTTTTCCAACATTTACCATCTTCCTGTTTTGTCATGCTAGCCAATCTGATAGGTGTGATGTGGTACCTCAGAGTTGTTTTGATTTGCATCTCTCTAATCAATAGTGATTTAGAGCATTTTTTCATATGACTATAGATAGTTTTAATTTCTTCCTTTGAAAACTGCCTGTTCATATCCTTTGACCATTTATCAACTGGGGAAGCTAATGACTTTTTGGAAGGAGGTAAGGAATAGGCCTTATCTTATCCCTGTAGAAGGGAGGGCCAAAGCTTTGGAAGAAGACTTCCTAAAGGAGAAAAAAAAATGATATCATTCACTCAATCAGAGCCCCCCAGGAAGTGGGAGGTTTTGGCAAGTAGGCCAAGGAATACTGAGTGGGTGATGGTAAGGAGAAGACTCAGTATTAACTTAGATCCTAGGACAGGTTGAAGGCACAAGGCTTGTGAAATTGGAACTATTTTAATGAAAATGGGCCCTTATACTTGGTGAAGAATTGTTGACTATGGCAGAGGAGTCCTGGAACAGCTCTTGCTCATTGTCACCATCTCACATGAGAAGCAATCTGTGACTACTGGATGTGTCATCTATCTGTGCTATGGCTCTGATGTTCCTGTTTATCATTTGGAGACCTCCTGTGGACTGCCATCGATCACTGCATGGATAAGAGTGTTGAGGTCTGAGACTTGGTTCTTCCAAAGAGAGGTTTTTGGAAAGCCTAGATCTCTGGTCTCAGTTTTCCTCCACATTTTTTTTCCTCTTTTTTTTTCTCATCTGGTGAAGCCTTTGGGAAGAGGATAGTAGATTTGCTGTAGCTGGTTTTTTTCCCCGCTTTTCACTCTTTTATACTGCCCACATCAGAATAGCTGTTCAGTAAAAGCCTTAACAGCATTTGAATGGTGGAAGATCCTTAGGACCTGGCCACTATGGAGTAGTATAGGTGATGGAACTAATATCTATCAGCATTTCCCCATGATATGTTTAAGGCTCACATCTGCCTCCCTGTCACAGGTATAGTTTTCCTTAAAAGGTCTGTAGGATCTATTTGGCCCCTGCTTCCCTAGATGTGACTTTCTTGTCACCTAAGGGCATAGATAGTCCTCCGACATGGAGCCTGGGAATCTCAGACTTGGTAAGTGCTAGAGATACTGTAGGAGTCTCTGTGCCCTCCCTTCCTGACCAGATGACTTTTCACAAAGAGTCAGGGGAGGTCAAGTCTACCACAGCTGAAGCTAAGTGCCGCTGTATCTTTGCCAAATATCCTTGCTGTATTAAGGCAAACTAGACCTTCTTTTCTTAACTGTTCAATGACTTATGAGTGGCTAATTTCATCCCAAAATGGAACTTGAACTAATATGCTATTATCATTAGGCTTGTCCCTAATACTGTTCAAAAATCCTTGATTCTCCACTGACATAATCACTGTTACATTCATTTTAAAGCTCAAATTCTTCAGACTGACACCTGAAGACACTTAGAGTACCATTTCACACCGATCCGGATCCCTACTTCATCTCTTCTTTGAAGTCTTCACCATAACTTCAGGAAACATTCATTCCTCCCCTTTCTGTCTAGTTATAGAACTACCTAAGCAGTCTTTTTTTGACATTTGGATATATTAAATCTATCACTATATTTAAATTCTATTTATTTCACTTCACCCCTCTACCCCGACAGTGAGTTAGTAAACACTTTGAGGACAAGAATTATGTCAATTATTTCTATGGTTTAGCCCAGGGATGGGGAACCTTCAGCCTCAAGGCCACATGTAACCTTCTAGGTCCTTAGATGTAGCCTTTTGACTGAGTCCAAGTTTTACAGAACAAATCCTTTTATTAAGGAGATTTGTTCTGTGAAGTCTGGATTCAGTCAAAGGACCACACTTGAGGACCTAAAGCGCCACATGTAGCCTTGAGGCCACAAGTTCCCCACCCCTGGTTTAGTCCATGGTGCCTAAGCACACTGTAAGTATTTAATAAACAATTGGTGAGTTAATTAAAGTATCAAAGATAATATAGCATAGTATATGGATTTACATATTTAGAATTTTTAGAAAAGGGCTTCAGAGGTCATTTATTCTTTTTTTCATTAAAATTTATTTTATTTTCACTTCGGAATTCTCTCCCTCTCTCCTCCTACACCCATTGAGAAGTCAATAAAAACAAAATTCATTGCTAATATATATACTCATGCAAAACAAATTCCCACATTAACTATGTTAAGAGAGACAGAGAATGAAAAAGAAAGCAGGAAAGAAGAGATGAGGAATGAAAGAAAAGAAAAAAAGAGCTTCAATCTGTGCTTTCAGTGATCAGCTCTCTATCTGGAGGAGGACAGCATGTCATAGATCCTTTGGAATTGTGGTTGGTTATTAAGTTGACCAGAGTTCCTAAGTATTTCAAAGCTGATTATGTTTATAATATTGTTGTTACTCTATAAATTATCCTTCTGGTTCTACTCACTTCACTTTGCATCAGTTCGTACAAGTTTTCCCAGGTTTTTCTGAAACCATTCCCTTAATCATTTCTTATAACACAATACTATTCCATCACATTCATAAATTATAATTTGTTCAACCAATCCCCATTTGATGGGAATTCCTACAATTTGCAATTCTTTGCCAGCACAAGTACAGCTGCTATATATATATATGGGTCATTTTCCTTTTTCTTTGATCTCTCTTTATAAAAATATTTCTATTGATAGATAGATAGATAGATAGATAGATAGATAGATAGATAGATAGATAGATAGGTCATTTTCCTTTTTCTTTGATCTCTCTTTATAAAAATATTTCTATTTTTTACATAATAGTATTTTTTCCAAATACATGTAAAGATAGTTTTGAACATTTATTTTTGCAAGATTTAGAGTTTCAAATTTTTCTCCCTTCCTTTCTTCCATTCCCCTTCTCCAAGACAGCAAGCAATCTGATATAGGTCATACATGTACAATCATGCTAAATATATTTCCACATTAGCCATGTTGTGGAAGATGAATCAAAACAAAGGAAAAACCACGAGAAGCAGAAAGCAAAAAAACCCATGAAAATAGTATGCTTCAATCTGCATTCGTACTCCACAGTTCTTTCTCTGGATATGGTTAGCATTTTCCATCAGGAGTCTTTTGGAATTGTCTTCTATCATTGCTGAGAAGAGCTAAATCTATCACAGTTGGTCATTGTACAATGTTGCTATTACTGTGTACAATATTCTCCTAGTTCTGCTAACTCAGAACTCAGCATCAGTTCATGTAAGTTTTTCCTGGTTTTTCTGAAATCTACCTGCTCATCATTCCTTATAGAATAATAGTATTCCATCACATTCATGTACACATACCACAACTTACTCAGCCATTCCCTAATGAATGACTATCCCTTCAATTTCCAATTATTTGCCACCACAAAATGAGCTAGTACAACTATTTTTGTACATGTGGGTCCTTTTCCTTTTCTTGTGATCTTGTTGGAATACAGATTTATTAGACCACTTTGCAGATCCATTGCTGGATCCTCATCACCATCACCACCACCACCATCATCGTCATCACCATGAACAACACCACCATCACCATCAACACCACCCCCACCAACATCATCACCATCACCACCAACACCACTACCATCATCATCATCACCATGAACACCACCACCACCACCATCATAATCATCACTATCAACACCACCACCACCACCACCATCATCATCATCATCATCATCACCATCATCATCATCATCACTACCACCACCACTATCATCATCATCATCATCACCATCACCATCATTATCATCACCACCACCACCACCATCATCATCATCATCACCATCACCACCACCATCATCACCATCATCATCATCACCACCACCACCACCATCACCATCACCATCACCATCATCATCATCACCATCATCATCATCACTATCAACACCACCACCACCATCATCATCACCACCACCATCATCACCATCACCATCATCATCATCACCACCACCACCACCATCATCATCATCATCACCATCACCATCATCATCATCATCACCATCATCATCATCACCACCACCATCATCACCATCATCATCATCACCACCACCACCGTCATCATCATCACTATCACCATCACCATCACCATCACCATCATCATCATCATCACCACCACCATCATCACCATCATCATCATCACCACCACCACCATCATCATCATCACCATCACCACCACCACCACCATCATCATCACCATCACCATCATCATCACCACCACCACCACCACCATCATCATCATCACCACCACCACCATCATCATCATTATCATCACCATCACCACCATCATCACCATCATCACCATCGGTATAATTACCTGCAGACCTTGGCACAGTGCTTGGTACACAGTGGGCACTTAATAAATGTTTGGTGACTTGACTTGGGGAAATCATTGCACCTCTCTGATCCTCTGCTTCCCCTTCTGAAGGGGATGGCAGTAAACCAAGTACAAGTTCCTTTCCCACTCTTCAGTCCTAGGAATCGTCCCGGGGCTGTCAATCCTCTGGAGCCCGGGGAGCGAGGGAGGCCGGGTGCGCACGCGGCGCAGCGCCGCGGGCCCGCAGCAGGGGGCGCCGCAGCGCCGCTCCGCAGCGACGATGGCTGGCTGGGCGGTGGAGAGCAGCCCGAGTCGGCGCAGCCCCCGGGCATCCTGCGGCAGTCGCTGTGGCGCTCGGCGGAGGGAGCGCACGGAAGGTCCCTCCCCCTCGCCATGGCCGCAGCTCCTGCCTCCTCTGCCCGGGCCGCTGCGGCTCAGCCCTGAGCCGGATCCTCCGCAGGCCCCCGCGAGCACCCGCAGAATCCCGCCGGAGCTGGAAAGAGCCGAGAGCAGACCGGAAGAGACCCTCCCCCGGACCTGAACTTGACCGGGGGCAGAGGTGAGTGTCCCGGCGGCCGCCGCGTGCGCGCGCTGCGCCGGGGGCTGGGGGAGCCTTCCCGGGCTGGGGGGAGCCTTCCCGGGCTGGGGGGACCCGGCGGCGCCGACCTTGGGGGGCAGGCTGCGGCATGTGCGCCCCTGGCCGGGGAGCGAGTGGGAGAAGGCGCCGTCCTCGAGGGCCTTACCTGTTGCACACCTAGTTCTAGCCCGACCGCAGCTGCGGGACCGGCCAGCCTGGGGCCGCGGGGAGATGCGGATCAATAGCCCTAGAAAGATAGCAATGATCTGAGGCCGGAAGATTGGGTTTCAGGCTCCTCGGCCGTCCGGGACGGCACCCGCACTGCGTGCAAAGGCCCCCTCGGACAAACGTGCGGGCGCCGGCGGGCACGGGCGGTATCTGAGTCCATCCCCGCGTCCCCGCTGCCCAGCGCGGCGCCCCGCATACAGTCGGTGCTCGTTCAGTGTTGTTTGCCCTCCCCATGACCGGTGCCCCCTAGAACAAAGTGCTTTGTTCCCCCTCCAGCCAGTCAGCACCTCCTGAAACACGCTAAGAATACACTAGTTTTCTCAGAGCAGCGTTGGATGGCAGCTCTTGCAGTAACGTTTGTTCTAAACACCAGAAACTTGGGACCAAATGACATCAGACAGACCCTACGTCTCCGTTTGCGTTGCACTGCCGAATGCGAGATGGCTAATTGTATTGTGAGAAATACAATTCCGAAAGCCGCTGCCAGTGCGTTTTGTCTCCCTGGTCAGTTACAGTCAGTTACGTCCCAGAACGTGGCGTGCGCTTGTCAATATCAGGCTGTAACTTCATGAGGTAATAAGCAGAGACATCTTCTCCTTCTGTGAGATTGCTGTCACTGGGGCTGGATGGAAGTTACTGAAGGCTTTCAAAGACTGCGGAGAAGCAAGATTAGATGGTAACCCTCATGAAATATAAACCAGACAAGAGGACAACTCTGCATTCCTACAGACAACTCGTATATAAACATTTGTATATTCTTTGTTTCAGATTTGTTTTTCAAGCACACAATCTTACTTGAGACTTAGGTGACTGAACTACATCTTACAGAACTTTCTCTAGGGAAACATAGAACTACTTAGTTCCATGGTAGAGTGGACAGAATTCTGGACTTGGAGTCATAGTACCTATGCTTGAATCCAGGATTTTTTAATTTACTCCTTGGATGACCTTGAGTCCATTTCTCATATGGAAAAAGAGGGACTTGGAATAGATGATCTTTAGGATGTTGTAGTGCTAAATCTGTGATCCATAATGGTTGAGGCCTTTTTTGTAACCTTTGCTATGAACGATTATGACCGTAAAAGGATAAAATAAGAAAACCTTCCATTTTTAGATAAAGGTATGAAAGTGGACAAAGAGCAGATGCTAAAATTTTATCTTGAAATTTTCTTTTGTTTTTAATTGTTAAGGCAGTCTTCCCTAATTAGAGGATATTATTAACATATTAGCAAGTGGTAATACGGATCTTTTGGTCTTACATTTAGAAAGTGGTAAATGCATGATTAATAGCCCGAAAGTAGAGATTTTGCAGAAGTATATATGTTAGTAAAATACATATGCATGTGTGCATATGTAAATAGCATAAATGAATAATAAACTCTAGTACATCTTTGCTGTTATGGAATTTTTCAGAAATCTTCACTTTTGTTAAAGCCATTACTTTTGCCAGTGTCATTCTCCTTTAAGTAATTACTTTGCTAATCAAAGTAAAGTTTTCTAAAAAATTGCAGATAGTAAAGCTAAGAAGATGAGCTACTAGGTTGGAGAATAGAATTGAGTCTCGTTTTAAGATATTGACAGATTAGGAAAACAGGAAGATAATGTCAAGTCCTGCATTTGAGTTTTAAAAAATAAAGATTGAGGGAGATTGGCTAAAACTAAAATAGTTCATGTGAAAAGATAGTTGTCTAAAAATTCAACTGAGAGGTCGTGTGGGGTAGTGGGTAGAGAACTGGGTTTAGAGCCAGTAAGACCTGGAACCAAATCCTGCCTTTGACCTATACTGGCCAGATGATGACACTTAACCTTTCAGATGCCTTAAGCAAATCTCAAAGTGTATACATAGCTGAGAAGATGCTAACTTGTGTTTAGTAGAGTTTACTAAAGGAGTTTATTCATCTGGGAGTTCCATGAAATGAAATCCCAGGTCTAGCCCTTATCCCTATTGTACAAATTCAGAATAAACCAACTTAGTAATGAGACTGCTGGAAACTAACGAGTGAATAACAGGAGTGTCTAGATCAGAAAATATTAGACTCATTGTTTTCTGCCCTAGAGTATTATCGTGTTCAGTCCTGGGCACAACACTTTAAGAGGCATGTTAACAAACTAGAGGACATCTAGAGAACACTCAAGATGGTAAAAGAATATTGTAATCATATTAGAGGAAGACTAGTTGAAGGAACTGGTGATATTTAGCCTGTAAAAAGAGAAAAGGCTTAGTAGGGATATATAGGTATAGGGCTGAACTTGGAATTTCATTGTTATAGAGAACTCTCAGGTGAGAAGTCTATTAATAAAGCACATTTTTCTAAAACTTATAGACAAATAAAGTTGACTAGAACACCGAGAGGTTCAGTAATTTGCCTAGAGTGACACAGTCAATATTTGTTAGAGGTGAGTCTTGAACCCAGGTCTTCCTGGCCTCCAGTTAAGTCTTTATCCTCTATACTAGAATGCCTCTCTTTAATGAGGATATAGAAGATACAGTAGTATTTTTAGATGTATGGAGAATTTTTATGTGAAAAATGGGAGTAAACATTTTGTTTCTAGAGAGTAGAACCTAGTGGCTCTCCAGGGAAGGAAGAGTTTATCTCAATATAAGGAAATTGTTTATTTAGTCGTTATTCAGTCATATCTGACTTTTCATGACCCCATTTGGGGTTTCCATGGCAAAAATATTGGAGTAGTTTGCAATTTCCTTCTTCAGCTCATTTTACAGATGAGGAAACTGAGGCAGAGTTCAGTGACTTGCCCAGATCACAGAGCTAGCAAGTGTCTGGAGTCTTCCTGACTTGAGGCCCAGCATTCTAATCACTGTACTACCTAATTGCCCACCGTATAAGAAATGCTTTTAAATAATGAGAGTTGTCCGCTAATGGAATGAACTACCTCCAGTGGTGAACACTTCAGTATAGGAAGGGAATGCAGACCCTACTTGCAAGGAGCTTATATTCTAATGGGGGAGACATTATGTAACAACAACAAAAAAATGAACTGTTAGATCTGAGGAAAGTTGCTATCAGGAGTGGAGTGTGGGGGTGGAGAGAAGGGAATGGGAAAGCCCTACTGCATAAGATAGGATTTGAACTGAGTTTTGAAGGAAGCCAGGAGGCAGAGGTGAGGCGGGAGAGCATTCTAGGAATGGGTTGACTTCCAGTAAAAAAAAAAAAAATGTGGCAGCAGGAAATGGAGTGATATATGTGAGGAACAGCAAGGAAACCTATATTTCTGGATTATAGAGTGTGTGGAACAGAGTAAAGTAAAAGATTAGAAAAGTTGTAAAGAAGAGACCAGGTTGTACAGGGCTTTAAACAAGATGTTATATTTAATCCTGGAGTTAACAGAACCACTGGAGTTTATTGAATAGGAGGTAACATGGTCAGACCTGGACTTTAGGAAAATCATTTTGACATCTGAGCGAGAGATGGATGGGACTGGGGAGAGACTTAAGGCAAACAGACTGACCAAAAGTCTGTTGTACTAGTTGAGGTATGAGGTGACTGTAGTGGATGTGAATTAAGAGGAAATGTGTGAGAAATGTAACAAGATTGGGGAATATATTGGATACATAAGGTGCATACATACAAGGAGCTGAGATGATACCAAAGTTGTGGATCTGAAGGACTAGGATGATGCTGATGGTTGTGCCCTCAGAGTAATAAGGAAGCTCAGAATGGGAGAGAATTTGGGCAGAAAGAGAATTCTGTTTTGGACATGTTGAGTTCCAAGATGTCTATGACATCCAATAAGGGATGTCCAAAAGGCAAGCTGGTGGTGTGGCACAGAAGCTCAGGAGATAGAGCCAGATTATAGATTGGAGAATTGTCTGCAAAGAGTTGATAATTGGAGCCATGGAATTGATAGTACAGAGGGAAAAGAAAAGAAGGAACAGGATAGACCGTTGGTAGAGTTCTAGGGCTAATGAGCATGGCCTAGATGAAGGTCCAGCAAAGAAGATTGAAAAGGAGCAGACAGTTCGGAGAAGGACTAGAGAGAAGAGAGTATCCAGGAGAAACAGATGATCATTGTGTGTGTCAAAGGCTGTAGAAGATCAGGATTGAGAAAGAACCATTAGATTTTTCAATTAAGAGAGCACTGTTAACTTTGGAAACAACAGTTTCAATTGAATATTATAGATTATAGAGTGTTTGGAATTGAATGAGAGGAAAAGAAGTGAAGGCACTAACCACAGGCTGCCTTTTCAGATTTAGCCATTAAAGAGAGGAAAGACACAGGAAGAAACCTTGTGGGGATGGTTGGATAAAGTGAGGGATTTTTTTTAAATGTTGGAGAAATGGGCATGTTTTTAGTCAGCAGAGAAACAACCAGTGGACAGTGGGAAAATGAAGACAAGTGAGAATGGGGATAATAGAGGGATTAAACTGAAGAATGGAATGGGATCAAAGGTGCCTAGAGATAAAGGAGTTTGCCTTGGCATAAGAGGGTGTGCCTCTCCATGTGAAACAGGGGTCAAGGACCAGATAGTTGCCAGAAGGAATCTGAATACTTTGAGGTGAGAGGGAAAGAGGAAGCTCTTGGAAATGATCTGTTGTTTTTTGTTTTTTTTTCCAGTGAAGGATGAGGCAAGGGGCTCAGGTGAGATGGGAGAGGATGCTGGAGGAGGTTTGAGAAGAGTTGAAAATGTTTGGAATAGCCTCTGTGGTGACTGGAAGAGCAAAAGTAAACTCTGGAGAAGTGTGAAAAGGTTGTTTTGCTGTTTTAGTAAGGGGCATAATTGAGATTACTTATCTGCATTGGATTTTGTTAGCAAAGTTAAGAAGACAGAGTTTTGTTTCTTTTTTTTCCTGTGTGGTAGGTCTTTAGGTAGCCAACTATGGAAGTTATTTGTTTGAGATATATGGAAGGATTAGAATTAGAATTTAGACCCTCACAATTGTATTTGTCCTGAGACATTCCCCATATTTGATGAGGTAATTTTCCCCAAATAAAACATTAAAAAAAAAACAAACCAAAACCAAAGCCCTTGCTATTTTGTGTATCATACAGCTGTGGCCGGGTCACTTGTCCTTTGTGAATGTCAATGTGAAACTTGTCTACTGTAGTATAGTGCAGGGATTCTTAGCCTTTGACCCCTTTGGCAGTCTGGTGAAGTGTTTGGATCCCTTCTTTTTTAAATTTAATTTATTTGAAATTGAAAAAAAAGTATTTTCATAACAGAGTAGAATGGGGGGAAAAGATGATTGTACATGAAACTGCAAATCTATTGTGTACTTTGCTATTCTTTTTAAATGTGTAATAAAGTTATAATGTAACTTTCCTTTTTTTCTTCCCTCCTCCATCCTAGAATGGCTGCTATTAGACACAAATATACATATATAAGTATATATGTGTATATATATGTAAAACCTTTATATACATTTGTCTACTTGCCGGTTCTTTCTCTGGATGCAGCTATTGTCTTTCTTCATATGTCCTTTGCAGTTAATTCAGGTAGACCTCTTCTCAAAATAATGTTCTTAAGTGCATAAAATAAAACAAAATTACACAGGAAACTAATCATACCAAAATATTAGTTTTCTTTAAAAGTTCATCGGATCCAGGTTAAGAACCCCTCTTGTAGTGTGACTTTAAGAAAAAAAAGACAGCCTACAGTAGAAATTTGAAGAAAAATAAAACATGAAATGAACTGTGAATGTGTGCTACTCTAAGGATGTCTCCATTGCCAAGAAGGTACATTAAGTAGCCCAAAATAATGCCTTAAAAGTGTTCTCAATTAATGCTCTCAGGATGAAAGTATATTATGCATTCACTAGGTACACAGATAATCTAATAAGGAGGTCAGTTGTGGCTGAAAAGCACAGCCTTCTTAAAAATGACGTTGCATTCCCCTTTAATGTTCTCTATTTTGTTTAGGGATCACAGGACGTGCAGAGGTTTACCATGATATGGTGAAGCTGAAGACAAGAGCCAAATCAATTTTTGCAGTTACTTTCTTTTGAGAGAAGTATATTACCTGCCTTTTTTCAGTATGGCTAAGAGTGCAGAAGTTAAGTTGGCAGTGTTTGGCCGGGCAGGTGTGGGGAAGTCAGGTAAGATTGCTACCATCATTTCCACCTTGTAAATGAGATGTGACAGGTGATTCCTTCTCACCTTTCCCATATGACTCACCATTATGCAAAAGATCTTTTCTTTAACTCGAATTTTTACTTCAAATTGCTTGTTGCTATCTCTTTAACATGGAGTTTTGTTTTTGGTTAAAAAATTTTTTGATGATAATATTCTGGAACCCATATGGATTAGCTTAGGTCCACAGGTCAGACAAGAAATTAAACTAGGCCTGAAAGAAATTAGACTCTCCCTACGTACATTTTTATTACACATTTGTAAGCTTTTCGCTAATTTATTTTTATCAGATGCATTATTGCTGTTGTGTGATAGAGCTAGTAGAAGTGTTATAAGTTAGTAGTTTAAAAAATTTACTAGCAAGTTTTATGAGCAAGTTCTTTTAAATGTGTATATATTTTCTTCTCTTGTCTCACACAGATTACTCAGGGCCTTTGTATTCCGTACCATAGTAAAGGATATTTATCCTGAAGACAGAGAGTAAAATAATGAACTGTGATGTAGCTAACATCCGGTTTTTTAAGTCTTTGATCATTTATGATTTAAGGATTTATGATTTAAGGATTGCTAAAATAGAGGATACCAAAATGTCAAATAAACTTGAGCTTTTGAATGCTGGCTTTATTGTTGGAGGAAGCTACAGTCGTTGACTCTACATACACTACTATCCCTTTATTCCTAGTAAAGGGATTCACGAGTCTTCTGTAAGACAGATGGTAGAGCCATGCCTCACTCAGAATTAAAATGAACAAATCAGATAATGGATAGTCCACAAAAATCGAGTCCAAAGTGCCCAGTGCCTGAAGTGTTGAAGTTTCATCTTATCTCCTTCAATCTATGGTCTTGCTCCTGGCTTTCTGGGTTTTCTTCATTCATAATCTCACTTTTATCTGAAATCATTTTTATCTTTCTTCTAGTGTGCTTCCCTCTGCCCTCTCCTCTCTCTTTTTTCTTATCCAAGATCCAAGCAGAAACCGAATAGAAATTGAACAGTAGGTATAAGTTAAGAAGCTGCCATTCTTCATCGGAGTTAGAGATATTTAAGCCACAATGCTGTACTCCTCCATGACCATTTCCTTGCTAGTACTTTTTATATTTCCTTGTGAGGGGAGGCCAATTTCTCTTTGTCCAGCTGGTGAAAGTAAGAGGGAAGTGAGAAAATTGCTTCAGTGGATGGAGGAGAAAAGTTCAAAAGGAATGATGTAATGGCTCAAGAAGTTAGACATCAACAAGTTTGATATAAACATATATCGAACATGTACCATGTGCCAGGCACTTTGATAGGTACCTGCATTTACCCTCGAGTGTTTGCCTTCTCTCCTCAAATGAAATGTAAACTGTTATTTCACTTTCATTATGCATTTCTCATAGACCTTTTAATAGTGTTGTTCACACATTCAAAATGAAAGCTGTTACACATTGGTCATCTTACACAGACATACATACTGTACTTTTGCTAATGTTCATGATCTGATTAATTCCTATGTTAGCTGATTAGTACTGATATTAGCCATATTTATCTGGTTAAAATTCAGTCCTATAGGAGTAACCTAAATTTTGTTAATTGTTGATACTTTTTTTAGAAAATACTTCATTTCAATTAATAAGCATTTATATTCTCTTCCTCTTGTATTCCCACCATCTACTAAGAAAATACATGAAAGCTAAATGGAACTTTTGCAACAAATGTGATTAATTAGGCAAAAAAAATTCCCATATTGACCATGACTGAAAAATGTATGTCTTTTTGACGTAGTGATTCCATTGCATTGATCAAAGTTCTGAATTCCTTCAAAGCTGTTCATGTTTACATTGTTGTTATTGCTGTTGTATAAATAAATCTCTTCAATCTTCATCAGTTCATAAATGTATTTCCAGGTTTCTCCGAAACTGTCCCTTTCATCATTTCTTGTTTCTTATTTCATTGCATTCACATACTGAATACTGATAGCATTGTTAGAGAATGACAATAATTAGCTCTTCAGTTGTGAGTTCTTTTCAATCCAAAAAATTGAGTCCATCTTCTGAGACTTCCCTTTTCCCCTTTCTCCTCACTGGTCATCCCTCTAACATCATTCTTCACTGTCTCTTTCACCCTAGTCTCAGATGGATGTGTGACCTTTCTGTTTGTTGAGGCCAACCCCATTTACAGGCATGCTTGATCATCCCCAGAAGATTGTCCTCCATCGTAGTCCTCACTCCTTGTCTAATCTTCAGTCTCTTCCTGTTTGCTGGGTTTTTTTCTCCCACATACAAATATATTGATGGCTTCCCATCCTTAAAAATCTCTCAGATGATCCTACCTTTCTCCCACTGCCCTCATCCCCCATCCAGCTATTGTACTATATCTTTTATTCTCTACTCAGCTTCTTGATAAAGTCATCCATATCTGGTGTTCCCATTTCCTCTCTTTTTACTTTCTTTCTTCTCAACCCTCTGTAGTCTGTCATTTGACCTCATCATTAAACTGAAAATGCTCTCTCCAAAGTTACCATTGATCTCTTAATTGCCAAATATTGTTTGGCAAATATAAATCTCAATCCTCCTCCTTATTGCCTGTTCCTTCATACAAAGGTCCTGTAATAGAGATCAGAAATGAGTTTCTTAGGTTTTGGCTTCACTCTTACTGTTGAACATATGACATGAATATAATTATTTAGGTACTTTAGTCAAAGTGTAGGTCCTGAAGGGAATCAAGTCCTAGGTAGGAATAGAATGAAGATAAATCTAGTATTTTATTATGCCTCTCAGGTTAACTTGATGCTCCCTTTCTTCAATTTTTCTTAGGTAGTAAGTGTGGGAAGGGAAGCTGATTAAATATTTTATTGTGATCTGTTTCTTTTTAAGTATATATTTTCATGATTGACATCCCCTCAATAGAAATGAGATAACTTGTGCAATTCCCCTTATAAATAAATACTGATACATTTCTTGAATAGGCTGTCATCAATAACATGACACTATAATTCAAAGACCAGTTGCTTCATTGAGTCATGAACTCTCATTTTTACAGACATAGATTGTTGTAACATGTTAAGGAGCTCAAACTGAGCTGTATATTTTCCTTTCCTGGGAAAATATTGGGCCTTAATCTGTCATCTATCTATCTGTCTGTCTGACTGTCTGTCTGTCTATCATCTATCTATCATATATATTATATGCATATGTAATATATGTATATGTATTTATATACTCATATATTTATATCTTTAGTTGTAACCACAGCGCTTTCTCTCTCTCTTTCTCTCTCTAAATAAGATTTATTAATTACCTACTATGTGACAGACCTTGTGCCAGGTATTGGTGATACAAAGACCTAGATGAAATAGTCCTTCCTCTAAAGGAACTTACATTCTTTTGGGGAAGACAATATGTACATACATAAATATCTATCTAATAATACCAAAATAAATACATGGTAAGTAAGGGAAGGAGAGTACTAGCAGTTATGGTAAAAGCTTCATGCAGAAAGCAGGGCATTAGCATTTACACGTATATGTTACGTGTACATATGCATAACTGAACACATATGCATAGGTGCTGGGCAACATAGCATACTAGCTAGAGAGTTGGTCTTGCAGCCCAGAGCACCCATCTCTGAGATATTTGGCTATACGAATCTGATCAAGTCTTTTCATTTTTCAGTCTAAGTGACTAGTGATCCTCTAGAATTACATATTACTAGGATATGTTACAGTGAGGGTGCTAATATCAATTGAGGGTAGAGGAAGTTTCTTCATTCAGGTATTTCCTATATCACTGAAGATCTAGTCCCTATATATGCCTGTGTATGTGTACATAGATAAATACAGGATATAGTGTTTTAGTATAAAGAATTATCTCAGGTCCAAAACATTTTAAAATGTGTCCAATGAAAGCCAAGACCTGTACTCCCCATTCCCTCTCAGATTCTCTCCTGAAAATATTTCTGTCATTTGGTACGTTTGAATAGTAACCATAAAGATATTACTTTATAATGTCTTGATCAGTCCACTGGATTTTCAATGAGATTTCATCAAGTATTGTACTTGAATCTCCTCTCCCTCCTTTTCCTTCCCCCTCCCCCTGCCTTCATAGTATAATGGAAGGGAGTTCAGAGAACAAGTCCTGGCCCCAGTTCCAGCTTTACCACTTCATGAGCTACATACTTCTGGAAAAAACCAATGAGTCTCTTTCATCCTCCTTTTATCTTTAAAATTGATGTAGTTGAACCAGGTGAGCTTTGAGATAGCTTTTAGCTGCAAAAATTCTATGTTCCTGTAATTTGAATCATCCTTTCTGTGGCAAAGCTAGATCTTGCATATAGTAATAAATGTTTATAGATGTGAATTAAATTGAACAAGAAGAGGTCTGAAGTGGGCTCCTGATAGCATCTGTGATTATATTTGTAAAACATAAACACAAAACAAACTCCTAGCTGCTGTATACAAACTCTCTTATCAGCTTCTATGCCTATATTCAAAGAACTCAACCCCATTCCTCCACCATCCCCATTACACATACTGCACCTGTAGTGCCCTCCCTCCCATTTCATCTGACTTCTGAAACTTACCAGACCTGGCTCAAGTACATTTTCCTACAGGAAACCTTCCCTGATCTTCTTACTCATGGCTGATCTTTTCCTCCTCCGACCTTGTGTGTCATTTTGTATTTCTTATTACTATATATACCATTACCTGTGCTTGTGTTAGATTCCCCTATTAGGCTGTAAGTTCAGTGGTGGCAAGAACCATGTGTTCATTATGTTTGTATTTTTTCCTTCCCTACCACACATAGTAGGTATTAAATAAATGTTTGCTCAATAGAATTAAACAGTTTCTTGGTAGAGTAAGGACTTGAGATTGTGGTGAAAGAGGGAATAATTGAAAAGAAAGATCAGTATGACAGGTTTAAAATATTGGAAGGTTAGAGAAGCAGTCCCTTTTGTCTTCAGGAAATCTAATAACCTGAAACATCCTCTCTAATCACATAAGAAAGGCGAAGAATGTCACACCATGCAGACTATTATATTTCCTTTCTGTTCCTTTCATGAGGTGTGTAGGAGTGACTTTTTCAAGTTGTATGTGTTTGTATATAAGGAACATACAAAAAGTTTAGACAAACACAGGGCCACATAGCTCTTTCTTCTACATTATGCAAACAGTTGCAAGGGTGAGTTGAGCTGAATAGGACCTGGGGACAAAATTATTTGTTTGCTGATTAATTCTTAGTTATCTGTGATTAACCCTACCCAGGGCATGCAAAACAATTTTATAACTAGCTTACAAAAACAAAAATAAAAACATGATTGGGTAGTAAAACCTGGTAAAAGCGTTTAGAAATCTTGTTTCCTAAAGTCAAATAAAAATTATTGGACTATTCACTGTCTAGGATTATCTTACTTCTGCTTCCCTCCACTAGAATAGATAGTAGAGACTTGATTATTCTTTTATTTAACTATGCCTCAATGACCAACTTGCAAAAACTCAGCCGTTTACCAACCATATTTTATTAGTGATTTGTTTGCATCATAACTGTTGCCTGATAAGGAAGGGGATGAGGAAAGTTCTAAGTCACCCTGTTAAATATGTTCCCTCTTCAATCCTGTGTTTTGTGAAAGGCCCAAATTTCTAAGGTGTTACCGGTATCATAGCCAAAATGTCAGTGCAAAAGCATCTCTCTTTCTCTAGCCGTTTTCCAGTTGTTGATGTTGTTGCAGAAAAGAAGCCTTGTAGATATCCTTACATCTTTAAAATGGGATGCTCATTTGAAACCTAAAAGGTAAAAGTATACTGGTCAGATCTTATGCTGTATCATTCAAATTATTAAGGGGAGACTTTTATAGAATCAGGCAAAATATAAAGGTCTGTCGAGTATCAGGGGTTTCTTGCATCCCTGATATAAATATAGCTTTGCTATAATGTATACTTTTTAAATATGTTGCTGTAGTCTTTTAGTTAAAATATGTTTTTAATTATTCAGCTATATTTGTTAGTGATGAGATGAATCATGGCATAGTGGAAAGAGGTCTCGCCAGGGCTACCTGGTTCAAATCCTGGCTAACGTGCAGCTAGTGGGTCAGTCCATGGAGCTCCAGGCTTGGGGTCAGGAAGATCTGAGTAGAAATACCTCAGATAGTTACTAGCTGCAAGTCTCTGGGCAAGTCACTTAAAATGGGGGTAATATCAGCACCTACCTCCAAATGAAATGGTATTTGTTTAAAAAAAGTGCTTAGCACAGTGCTTGGCACATAGTAGGTGCTACACTAAAGCTTATTCTTCTTCTTTCTCCCCTGTGACCCTATCTAATTTCACTTCCCAGACTTAAAGTTTCAGAATAGCATTGATAGAGGGACTCTCTTCACTATGGAGCTCACTACATAATCAAATCATAGTTCTAGATCTCTCTTTCTCCAAATTGTCATTAATGTTGAGCCATGTTTCTCTTTCTCTGCTTTCTCATTCCCCTGTTTGGGTATCAGGTAACTGCATTTCAGAAATTTAGTTGAATTGACTTGTAAAAGCATATGGATTTGAGACTCTAGAGTGAATTCTGACTAGGAATATAACAGACATACATATTTTTCATCATTATTTACCACAGTTAATCATTTTCCAGGGCAGGAAGAAATCATAAATAAATATAGGAAAGCAGAAATAAATACATCATTTATGTAATAATAAAAATGACGTAGTAAAGGAAACGTGACCAAAAGATCCAGGCATAAGTAGAGACTAAGCATTAACATTTTAAAGAAAAGCTAGTTCAAAGAAAAAAAATCGTAGAAGCAAGAAATAATTACAGAGAAAAATAGTAGTATAGCATACCAAAATATATTAAAGCTAAAGCAATGTCAGAGAAAAAAAATTAGCCTCAGAGAGGCTTCATTAATCAATCATGCAATTAAAAGATACCAGTAACCCTAGAAATCAATCAATGAGTATTTTTATTTGTGGTGCCAGGAAAGTTAGCAAGGTTAAAAACCCCAAATGAAGCACAAAAAAATGAAAGTGTGAAGATCAGAGGAGAAATAAAACATGTTTAAAAAAAGACTAAAAGAACTGATAAGGCAAGATCAGTTTTAGTATGAATAGCAAAACTGATAAATCATTAGAGAATTTGAAAAGAGAGAAAAACCAGGTTATCGAAATAGAAAATAAAGAAAGTAAATTCATAATTATTATGAAGAACTTAAAAAGAATTATAAGAAAATACTACAGCCAATTATTACTGCTTTCACCAACCATCGCTATTCCTTCTGCCTTCTGGGGCCAAGCAGAATAAATCAAAACTTTCTTTCAAGTGACAGCCCTTCACAACCTTGAAGACAGTTACCTATCCATAAGTGTCCTTAGCTCACAGCTAAACACACCATATTCCTTCACCTCATGTCATATGACATGATTTCGAGTCTTTTCATCATCCTGTTTGCCTTTCTATGGATCTTCTTTATTTATCCCTTTTAAGTTTAATGTTATTAGGTTCAATTCCATGTTCTGGTCCATCAGTATCTTGTTGGATAGTGATTCTACCATCCAGCATGCTATGTGCAAATTTGATGTGTACCCTTAATGATTTTATCCAAATAATTGATAAAATAATAAATAACACGGAGTGAAACAAAAGTCCACGTGGTTCACCACTGAAGACCCCCTTGTTAACTTGTCTGAAGCCACATAGCTTAGTTAGGGGTGGGGAACCTGTGGTCTCAAGGCCACATATGGCCTTCTAGGTCCTAAAGTGCAGCCCTTCGACTGTCAAATGACCTAGAAGGCTATGTGTGGCCTCAAGGTCACAGATTTCCTACCCCTGATATGTAAAGCAGGATTCAAACCCAGGTCTTCCTGACTTTAGGTCTGTCTCTCTATTCTCTGGGGGCAGCTAGGTGGCAAAGTGGA
The DNA here is from genome assembly GCF_028372415.1 of Notamacropus eugenii. Lineage (NCBI taxonomy): Eukaryota > Metazoa > Chordata > Mammalia > Diprotodontia > Macropodidae > Notamacropus > Notamacropus eugenii. The sequence goes on from NC_092874.1 coordinate 190,904,071, forward strand.
TAAGAGTGCTGGGTCTAGAATCTGAAGACTTCTCATCATGAGTTCAAATCTGGCCTTAGACATTTACTAGCTAAGTGACCCTCGCAAGTCACTTAACCCTGGTTTCCTCAGTTCCTCATCTGTAAAATGAGCTGGAGAAGGAATTGGCAAATGTCTCCACTATCTCTGCCAAGAAAACCCCAAATGGGGTTACTCAGAGTCAGACATGACTGAAAAACAACTGAACAACAACTAAACTCTAGTCTCTAAGCTCCACTGAAAATGTCTAGAAAAAGAGAAAGATTAAGATGATGCTCATGTAAGGGCAGGGGAAAGCCACCCAGAAGCCCCACTGTCCTCTGGAGCCACAATTTTTGGAGATTGGGACAGCCAGTCTGAAAAAGTGTAATTTAAATCAGGGCTAAATAAGCACAGGTGGCCACAGTGAAGTAAGCATGACTAGATCTGTTTTTTTTTATATCTTTTTCCTGTTTGTTTGGAGGTATACTATACCTCTGTAGGTGGCCTGTGGCGAGGTAAGTGCTGAGCCTAGAGTCAGGATAATCTGGGTTCAAATTCTGCCTTAGACACTTATTAGCTAGGTAACCCTGGACAGGTCACTTAATCTCTGCCTGCCTCACTTTCCTCAACTATAAAATGGGGATAATAATAGCACTTACTTTGTAGGGTTGTTGTAAGGATCAAATGAGATAATATGTGCAAAGATGGAGCCTAGTATCTGGCACAAGGTACTTAACAAATGCTTATTTTCTTTCCCCTTACATTAAATAAGCTTTTCCCCCTATTGATTTTGAATCTGCCTTCTGTTTTTTACCTCATGGCTAAAAAACTCTTCTTTGACATTGCTTGAAGGGGGAATTTAGGGAGGAAGCTAGAAATTGTAGCAAAATATGCAAGGTCTTAAGATTAAATATGCAAAAAATGTGAAGAGTGTTAAGTCGTGAAAGAAGGGAGGATACATTAATAACTTGACCTGAAAGGACCCAGGAAATGAGAGCTGTTCACAAAGGCAAAAAAATCATGCATAACTCAACTAAAAAAAATGCAAAGCTATACATTTTAAATGGATGGTGTTTTTCCCTCCAAATATATACATGTACAAATGTGTTTGTGCAGATGTGTAGTTATTGATCTATGATTCATTGGTATAGGAAACTGCCTCTGAAGAAATACCCTGTATAGGTAACTTCTTTGCAGTTTATAATCTTAGAGCTGCCTTAGGCACTGACAGATTAAGTGACTTGTCCGGAGCTATATGGGTGATATATGTCAAGGGCTGGACTTTAGTATGAGTAGTTTTTCTGATTCTAAATACTTTCTCCCTCCTTGTCTCCCTCCTCTGTCTCTCTCTTTTCTCTCTCACATACATGTATACACACACATACACCACATATGTATGTATGTATTTAAAGTGGATCTAGGAGTTTATCTTCATAAATCATCACATTTGGAAGGAGGTTTTCTTCTTTGAAATACACGATGTTCATGTGAAAAAAATATCTGGGAGAATGCCAGGTTCCAAACGTATTGTTGGAGCAGACATATTAGGAAGAAATCCCATCACATAACTAGAAATCTTTTATATTTTCTGAATGATTGATAACTATTGTTAGAAACTTCTGTGTCAATGAATACATTAGGTCCAAATAAAATAATTCTAATCTCTCTCCCACTTGACAACCCTTTAAATACTTGAGAACAACTATACTACTCCTCCAAAGGTTTCTCTAGGATAAATATCCATCCCCATTTCCTTCATCCACTTCTTGTATGGCATGGAATGGAGGCTTTTTATCATCTGGGTTTCCCACTTTTGGATATGTTCTAACTTGCCAATACCTTTCTTAAAAGGGAACACAGTATTCCAGATGTGTTCTGATCAATGTAGGCAACTCTCTTAGAGATTTGTCTGAGGTACTGAGAGATTAAGTGACTTGTCCAGGACCACTTGGCTAGTATATGTCAGGGGCTGAATTTGAATATGAATAGTCTTCTAGCTCTAAAGGTTTTTTGTCTGTCTCTCTCTGTCCATCTCTCTCTCTCTCTCTCTCTCTCTCTCTCTCTCTCTCTCTCTCTCTCTCTCTTTCTCTCTCTCAAACTGCTAATTGGGAAAAAAAAATCTTTGCATCAGATATATTTGATGAAGTATCTCAGAGATGGTCCCTTGTTCATACCTGCCCATCCTGTACCACTCTTTGCTTTTTCCTGATATCTCAAGAATTTTACCTGTCTGTATGTTATCCTTGGGTCTCACCAGACACCAGTTCATCTTTTTCACATGGACATTTTCCTTAATTACATCCTTAACATCAGTTCTTCAAAGTTCCATATTTGCTATATGTTGCAACGTGCACACACTTATCATATCACTTTCCATTGCCCTTTGTGTGATTCTTACTTTTAATTCCTTTGTTTCTCAGTGATCTCAGTCATATAATATCATTGGTAGAATACTGGTATTAAAAACATGGGCCTTTGTTCAGGAATGTCTGAGATCATCAACATCACAAAAGTGAAATTGATTTTAACTCAGCCGACAGTAAACTATGGCTGTGTAGGTGTAATTTATGAGTCAATTGTGTCAACAATGAAACCATGATTAAAACAAATATCAAAATCAATATAAAATTAGAAGAATGAAAATGAGAAGTAGTTATGGTATGTTGAAGCACTGACCATTTAAATAAGCTGTTGCTGATGAAAAATGGGACATGCATAAAAGAACAGACATAAATACAGACTTTCACCATTTCCTAAGGAAATTTAACTGATGTAAATCAGTTGACACCATTTTGGAGACCAAAAGACCCTTCAAACTGCCTCGAGTAGGAAACGCTTCATCTATATGACTAATGGGGAGATAGGGCTACCAAGGACAATATAGGATTAAAATATAAATTCATCTGTAATTTCTAATGGAGGAGGAAGTTGCAAGATATTCTCACTCTGACACCTTCACTTTCTTAAAAAAAATCTGCTTGGCTGTGCATACTTGTTATAAGAAATTTGTTTTTCTTTTTTCCCCAGTGGGGTGGGAGGCAATAGAGAGAAAGTAGATTTCTAATTTTTTGTTAATTTTTTAGCAAATTGTTTAATGTCAAAATGTTAATTTGTTAATTTTTTAAATAGAGGTGGGATGGGGGTGCTACAGATGTGAAATGTTTGTGCTTTCAGATGAGATCACTGTGTTATTAATTTTATTTAACTGTTTTACATTGTTACAAGAAACCTGTCAGGTGATGAAAATGAATCTTATTTTATTGCTTTATTTTTATTTACCTCTTATTTTACATCATCTTAATTTATATGGCCCTCCTCTCACTCATACTCAGAGAGCCATTCCTTGTAAGAAAGAATAGAAAAGAGAAAAATATTTCAATAAAACCAGCCAACACATGAACTATATCTGACAGTATATTGGATATTATATACTTAAAGTTCCTCAGCTCTTCAAAGAAGGGAAAGAAGTATGGTTTCTTAACCTTCTCTGTGTCCAAGCTTGGGAGTTATAATTTTATAGAATTCAATTTCAGTTTCTTCCTTTCATTTATAGTGTTGTAGTCAATCTAGATATTACTTTCTTAATTCTGCTTACGTAGTACTTTATTAATTCATGTATGTTTCCATCTTTCTCTGAGTTCTTCATATTTGTCATTTATGATTCAATAATAGTCTGCATTCATGTACCACATTTTGTTCAGCCATTTCCCAATCAATGGCATCTATTTTGTTTCTTCGCAGCTTCAAAAATGGCTATTTTGAGTATCTTAGGACTTTTCTTGTTCTAGTTGGTCTTGCCTAGCCATGGGATCTCTGGGTCAAAGGATATAGCCGTTTAAAAAGCATACTTTGAAACTGCACTCCGGAATAGTTGGACCAATTCTCAGCTCTACCAAGAAATTATACTTGTCTTTCCATAACTTCTCCCACATTGACTATTTTCAACTTTATTTTATTCTTGCCATTTTGCAAGGTAGAAGGCCATTTTAATTTGTATATCTCCTAGCAATAATTTGAAGCAATTGTGCAGTTCTTGAATGACTATATGTGTGGGTGTTTATGTGTGTATATATTTATGTATATATGTATATACATAAATATATGTACGTATATTTCTGTTAGCTGTCCAGTCATCTTGGGTATCAAATTCTTAGCAGAGATAGTATACAATGACTTTTTCTCAATGGAATTTTTCCCTTCTTATCCTAATTGCATTGATTTTGTTTATGCAAAAGCTTTTCAATGTTATTTCATAGAAATCATCAGTTTTATCATTTTTTATTACCTCTATCCCTTTTTTATTTACGTTTTCCCTTAGCCAGAGCTGTGAAATGTATCTGATCTGGTTCTTTTATAATTTGTTTTATAGTATGACTTTTAATATTTAAATCATATATCCCATTTGAACTTGTGGTATATGGTATAAGAAATTTGGTATGAACTTCATTTCTGCCAAATTCCTTTCTGGTTTTCCTAGTAATTCTTGTCAAATAGAGTTTTCAAGATATATTAAGCACTGTGGTATCAAATTTGATTATTTTTTATTCTTCCATTGACTTAGTTTTCCATCTTTTTATAACCTTTACTTTGTCCACAAACATTATGCTGACTGAACTGCTGATCCAAAAGTTTAATTGAAATTTTAGTTCTTCTCTTGTATTCCTTTTCACAAATTTTATTTCTCTTTGCACCATTAGTTTACAAAAGCAAGATACACATATGTAATGTAAGACTTTTCTCCCATCATAAAAATAAATTTTGTGGTAGGAATAGTAACCCAACTCCTTCCCCTCATGCAAGCTAGGCTAGTTTAATTTTTTTTAAAGGTTGTGAAACCATCCAGGAGACTTGTTTGATTCAAGGGATCAACGCTTAGGCTGTTGATGTCTCTTTCTGGTTGTTTTACTCAAAACTGTTCAGAACTGAGGCAGGTTCTCTCTAATTCTTGGCAGGTATAAAATACTGAGTAACTCAGGTAAAGGAGCTTACTCAGATAAATTATCTCAGGTGCCCTCACTGCATATCCTCCTTCTTGGATACCCTTCTGCTATGGCCAAAGTAAACTCTTTTTTGGTAACAGTGGAATGCCTCCTTTATTCCAGTATTAAATGTAAACTGCCTGGGGACTGGCCTGAGCCAAGTTCAGCCCAGAACATACTTTATCAGTCGATATTAGTTATCTCTCCCTTCTCCACAATCCATCTTTTGCTCAGCTTCCCTAAGCCTAAATTCCCTGTCCTCCACTCAGCTTTCCCAAAGCACAGGTCTAAATTGCCACTCCCCTTCTCAAAAAAGCTCCAGTGGCTCACTGTTGTCTCTAGGATAAAATACAAACTACTCTTGGCATTTAAATTTCTTTACGTTCCTTCCAACCATTCCAGGCCTATACTTGATTCTCCTTCACTTATTCTATGCTCCAGCCAGCCTGGCTTTCTTGCAGTTCTGTATATGAGGCATTCCATCTTCCTTCTCCATGACTTTGTACAGGCTTTCTGCCCTCTTTCCTCTCTTTTAACTCTTATGCCTCCCAGCTTTCTTCAGGGCTCAGCTCCAGTGCCATAAGACTATTATTCTTTTTTTCCCTCATATTAGGTGTTTAATTGTATTGAATTGAGTTGAAATCTGAACTTGAATCACCTTGAATTGTCCTAACCAATCTGAATTTCTTCTTTATTTGAAAAATTATTTCCAGTTTCAGATTCTCTCCCCTCTTCCACCCTCTCCTCTGCAAGAAGTGATACCCATTATACATACGAAGCCTAAGATTATTCTTATTAACTCATACCCCTAGCTGCTACCTCTAAAATAACCTTATTGTCACTTTTTTTTGTATATTATACATGTTTTTCCTAATATAGCAAAGGCCCCTTGAGAGCAAAAATTATTTCTTTTTGTCTCCCTCAAGTGCTTAGGACAGTACCTGGTAGATAGTACATGCTTATAAATAGTTCTTTGATTGATTTATAAGTGCCATGAGTAAATAGGCTTGCCTTATCAAACAGTGAAGAGACAAACAAGCTACCAGAAAGTTTGACGAAAGACCCAATTAGAGTTAGAATACCGTGGGGCAGCCAAGGAAAAAATAATGGAAGGAGGACAGCAAATAAAAAAAAACTGGCAAAGCTTCACATAAATTTTATATCAATACTATCAGTAACAGTGGAGCTGTCATATTTAGACTCTAACACCACAGTCTCAGATTTGTCCCAGGAGGAAGTAAAAGTGACACTCAAGAAAATAATGATAGGAAGAGAAATTGGACTAAACCAAGTAAGCGCAGAATTGGTCCATGCTGGAGGACCTCCCCCCCTCCCCCAATTTAAAGATCTTAAGGATCAGTTCTTGAAATATCTGAAAGGCAAGGCCAATGTCAAATTTGGGGGAGGGAATCATGGACTAACAAAAAAAAAAGGTGATTGAGAAAAATTTAGTGACTATTGACTTGTATGTCTACTATCCCATCTCTACAGCATTATTAGGAGAATAATATATACACATATGACTGGCAGCTTAGATAAAGACGTGATTCTGTGGCATGTCAAATCTTGAGAGTTGCACAATTGGCAGAAACTTGCAAGAATACAAGATCTCTCTGGGCTTATTTTTTTTTTGTTGACTATAGAATGTCATTTGATTTGTAAGAGCAAAGTGCTACCTTAAAAGTTGCCTTCCAAGAAGGTGTCTTCCATGCATATGTCAGAATCAGTATAAGATTTCTTGAGCAACAAAATGTCAGAGATAATTGTCCGATGTCCCTCTGATTATTTATATCAAATATAGTGTCACACAGGTAGATGTATGCTCGATAAAGGTATTTTTTGTCACTCTAAGGAAGGATATACAGTACGGAGTCCAAACTGAAGATGACAGGCTCCTCTGGATGATTGTTTGTGGATTGACATGGATAGCATGTTATTAAGTCCTTTAACATTGTAGAATCTCTTCAGTGAGATATGTAATTACTTAAAAAAAGAGTTCGCACATAAAAAAACCTAAACAAATGAAGAATGTCTCTTCATTCAGACTATCATGCAGTTTTAATGGTCAGTCCATAGAGTTTTGCTGTCACACTGTGTATCTTAAAAAGACACAGTATATACACAAAATTGAACAACAGGAGAATACTAGGCTTTCTTTGGACAATTACATAGTATTTCTAATGGACCCGTATTTCTCCTTGAAAAGGAAGATTCATCTTTTTAGCCTCACTATTTTCCTGGTTAGGACCCAGCACACTGAGTATACTCTCTCTAAAGAGTCATATAGGAGTCCCATGAGATGAGAAAGTGTGGGTGGGTTTTTATCTGCTTCACTGAAGGGGACATCTGCACTGATGGAATAAAATCCATCAAACTGTCAATACTTACTGAAAATCAATCAGTAAAAAGATTTCCATTTAGAAATATATTTACTCAGATCCATGCTGCATACTCTAAGTCATGTACCACCCTTTACTACCAAATATGATGATGGCCTTTTGAAATTCTCGTCTTTCTACAACATCAGATATTTTTTTATCATTTCCTTCCTTAGACACTCTCTCTTCCCTCAGTTTTTAGGACTTTGCTCTCTCCTGGTTCTCTTAGCTGTCTGACTGTTCCTCAGAGTTTTCTTTGCTGAATTATCATCCCTGCATTTGTGTTCCCCAGTGCTCTGCCCTGGACCCTCTCTTTACTGCTCTGATTTTTCTACATAGGCTCTCTTAACAGTCTCATCAGCACCCATGAGTTCAACTATTCTGTCTATACTGATAACTCTCAGATCTACATATCTAGCCCAAGGGTCTTTCTTGAAATCTGGTCTTATACCATTAACTGCCTGTTAGACATTTCCAAGCAGATATTCCACTGCTAGCTCAAACTCAATATGTCTTAAATAGGATTCATTTTCTTTTCCCCCAAACTTTCCTTTTTTCCTAACTTTCCCACTTCTGGTAAGGAAACTACTAGCCTTCCACTCACCCAGGTTTGTATTCTGAGAGTTATCCTTGACTTTCCCTTCCCCTTCACCCCTAATATCAAATTAGCTGTCAAGACTAGTCATTTCTAGCATCTGTCCCTTTCTCTCTAATCACTTTGTAGCCACCAGCGTAGTTCAGATCCTTCTCACCTCTCTCCTGGACTGTTGCAAAAATTTCCTAATTTATCTTGCATCCCAACCTTCTCACCAATTATCCACATAGCTGGACAATCAATATTCCTAAAGCACAGCTTTTACTGCAAGAGGTAGCATGGAATAATGAATAGAAAACTGGTTTCAGAGTCAAAATAACCTGGTATCAAGTCTTGCCTCTGATGAATAACTGTATGACAGTCATACAACCAGACACAAGTCACTTATTATCTAATATCTAATAATCCAAGTGACAGTAAGTCACTTTCTATCTTAGGACTGCAAGTGACCCTCTAAGACTAATTTTCAAAAGAGTTACCAATCTGCATCTTCTGTAAGTTCCTATACTGATGAAATCATAGTTCTGAACAACAAGCTACAATTGTTCCCTCTTGTGTCTAAAAGAAACTACAAACTCCTCTGTTTTACTTTTGAAGTCTTTCCCAGTTGGCCTTTAGCCTGTCTTACAAGGCAGTAATGTACAGTACATGATGCTAAGCCAGTTTTCCATTACTTAGGTATGCTGACTGGTTTGACAGAGACACTAAATGAGACTTATACTCATCAATGCCTATGCAATGATTCTTTATTATCTATTCAGTGATGCAAACTTCAGCCTCTAGAGGAACAGATCCACCAACCTGATTCTAAAGGTCCTAGTAGATGGGCGTCATACCTGTGCTCATGATAGAGTTCCCTTTCTGCTCAGCTGGAGGCCACATCTCCCTCTGAGATGGCATTGTGCAAGTCTCTGTCAGGCAGCAGGCCTTGCAAACAAACAGGGGATTTCCCACAGTTCTAACTAAAGGTGTTTTCTAGACATGGCCAAGTTCTGATTCATGGTTTTTACCTAATTTGTTTACCACATAATTTGATTGGTAGTTCACCAATCTTAAGTCATGAAAGAGGAAACTAAGTTATGTACCATAATTTTTCATTGACTGTCTTTCCTATCCAAAGACCTACATATGTTTATCACTTGTTTAGGAATTCACACATGTTGTTTATCAAATTTACCACAAAAGTGATTATCGGGGGGCGGAGCCAAGATGGCGGAGTAGAAAGACGCACATACACATAGCTCCGAACCCACAACCCATAGAACGGCTACAGGGAAGTAACTCACGGCGAATTCTGCACCCAGAGGCCACGGAACATTGGAGCGAGGAAGATTTCTGTTCCGGAGAGACCTGCAAACCTCTCGTGGGGGGGTCCTTCGCACTGCGGACTGGGCGCCGGGACTGGGAGCTGAGTGCAGCCCTGCCACGGCCGCGGCACCAAGAGGAAAAGATCCGAGCGGGCTTCAGGGACGGGATCTCCAGTGGCCACGCGGGTCCCTCCACCCACAGAGGGACCTGCAAACCTCTCGCAAAAGGTCCGTAGTGCTGCAGACGCGGAGCCCAGCCCAGACCTGCTGCGGCCACAGCACCAAGAGAAACAGATCTGAGCAGGCTTCAGGGATGGGATCTCCAGCGGCCGCACAAGTCCCTCTACCCACAGGTGACGGGGGTCGGTGAGAGAGTCTCTTTGGCGGGTCGAGAGGGGAGTGGGGTGCCCCCATAACTCAGGCCCCCCCCCCGGGAGGCAGAAGCTGAGAGGCGGTGGCAGACTGGGGCTCCCCAAGCGGGCGGGAGCCTGAATCCATTGTGGAAGGTCTGTGCATAAACCCCCTGAGGGAACTGAGCCTGAGAGGCGGCCCTGCCCCATCTCAGCACCTGAACATAATCTCATACTGAATAGCAGCCCTGCCCCCGCCAAAAGCCCTAAGGCTGGAAGCAGCATTTGAATCTCAGACCCCAAACGCTGGCTGGGAGGATCAGGAGGCGAGGTGGGTGTGAGAAGAACATTCCGAGGTCAAGTCACTGGCTGGGAAAATGCCCAGAAAAGGGAAAAGAACTAAGACTATAGAAGGTTACTTTCTTAGGGAACAGGCATTTCCTCCCTTCCTTTCTGATGAGGAAGAACAATGCTTACCATCAGGCAAAGATACAGAAGGCAAGGCTTCTGCGTCCCAGCCCACCCAATGGGCTCAGGCCATGGAACAGCTCAAAAAGAATTTTGAAAATCAAGTTAGAGAGGTAGAGGAAAAGCTGGGAAGAGAAATGAGAGACTTGAAATCAAAGCATGAACAGCAGATCAGCTCCCTGCTAAAGGAGACCCAAAAAAATGTTGAAGAAAATAACACCTTGAAAACTAGCCTAACTCAATTGGCAAAAGAGGTTCAAAAAGCCAATGAGGAGAAGAATGCTTTCAAAAGCAGAATTAGCCAAATGGAAAAGGAGATTCAAAAGCTCACTGAAGAAAATAGTTCTTTCAAAATTAGAATGGCACAGATGGAGGCTAAGGACTTTGTGAGAAAGCAAGATATCACAATACAAGCCCAAAAGAATGGAAAAATGGAAGATAATGTGAAATATCTCATTGGAAAAACAACTGACCTGGAAAATAGATCCAGGAGAGACAATATAAAAATTTTGGGACTACCGGAAAGCCATGATCAAAAGAAGAGCCTAGACATCATCTTTCATGAAATTATCAAGGAAAACTGCCCTGAGATTCTAGAACCAGAGGGCAAAATAAATATTCAAGGAATCCACAGAACACCACCTGAAAGAGATCCAAAAAGAGAAACTCCTAGGAACATTGTGGCCAAATTCCAGAGTTTCCAGGTCAAGGAGAAAATATTGCAAGCAGCTAGAAAGAAACAATTCAAGTATTGTGGAAATACAATCAGGATAACACAAGATCTAGCAACCTCTACATTAAGGGATCGAAGGGCATGGAATAGGATATTCCAGAACTCAAAGGAACTAGGACTAAAACCAAGAATCACCTACCCAGCAAAACTGAGTATAATACTTCAGGGGAAAAATTGGTCTTTCAATGGAATAGAGGATTTTCAAGCATTCTTGATAAAAAGACCAGAGCTAAAAAGAAAATTTGACTTTCAAACACAAGAATGAAGAGAACCATGAAAAGGTGAACAGCAAAGAGAAGTCACAAGGGACTTACTTAAGTTGAACTGTTTACATTCCTACATGGAAAGACAATATTTGTAACTCTTGAAACATTTCAGTATCTGGGTACTGGGTGGGATTACACACACACACATGCACACACACACACAGATACAGAGAGACAGAGTGCACAGAGTGAATTGAAGAGGATGGGATCATATCTTAAAAAAAAATGAAATCAAGCAATGAGAGAGAAATATATTGGGTGGAGAAAGGGAGAAATGGAATGGGGCAAATTATCTCTCATAAAAGAGACAAGCAAAAGACTCATTAGTGGAGGGATAAAGAGGGGAGGTGAGAGAAAAACATGAAGTTTACTCTCATCACATTCCACTAAAGGAAAGAATAAAATGCACACTCATTTTGGTAGGAAAACTTATCTCACAATACAGGAAAGTGGGGGATAAGGGGACAAGCAGGGTAGAGGGGATGACAGAAGGGAGGGCATGGGGAGGAGAGTGCAATTCAAGGTCGACACTCATGGAGAGGGATAGGATCAAAAGAGAATAGAAGTAATGGGGGACAGGATAGGATGGAGGGAAATATAGTTAGTCCTATACAACACAACTATTATGGAAGTCATTTGCAAAACTACACAGATTTGGCCTGTATTGAATTGCTTGCCTTCCAAAGGGAAGGGGTGGAGAGGGAGGGAGGTAAAGAAGTTGGAACTCAAAGTGTTAGGATCAACTGTAATGTTCTTGCCACTAGGAAATAAGAAATACAGGTAAAGGGGTATAGAAAGCTATCTGGCCCTACAGGACAAAAGAGAAGATGGAGACAAGGGCAGAGAGGGATGATGGAAGAGAGAGCAGATTGGTCATAGGGGCAATTAGAATGCTTGGTGTTGGGGCGGGGAGGGGATAAAAGGGGAGAAAATTTGTAACCCAAAATTTTGTGAAAATGAATGTTAAAAGTTAAATAAATAAATTTTAAAAAAGAAAGTGATTATCTTATTATTAAAAGAAAAAACTAAGAGAAAAACAATCCAGTAAGGAAAGTAACTTAATAACAGAAATGGAAGTTTAAAAAAAATGGAGTTGGGTATGCTAAGTCAACACACCTATTTCCATTACCCATTTTGTCTAGTGGGAATAACTGTATGTCACTCTCCTGCTTTGCTTTCCTTCACAAAATCTACATTTCATTCAAAAAGACCTACTTGACATTCCCCATGAGAGGATTCCCATCTCCCATCTCCATGCCTATATATAGGTTGTCCCTCATCATTAGAGTTCACTCCCTCCTTACTTCTGAAACCATAATTTAGAATCCCTTTGATTAAAATCTCTTTTGCTGTTGAGTTGTTTCAGTTGTGCCGATCTCCATGACCCCATTTGGGGTTTTCTTGGCAAAGATACTGGAGTGGTTTGCCATTTTCTTCCCCAGCTCGTTTTGCAGATGAGTAACTGTGGCAAACAGGATTAAATGACACGCCCAGGGTGACACAACTAGTAAGTGTCTAAGATCAGACTTGAACTCAAGTCTTCTTGACTGAAGGCCCAGTTCTGTATTCCACTGTGCCACTTAGTATTTAAGATCTCTAGTTTCCTTCAAAAGTTGATTTAGGTGCTATCTCAGACAGTTACCTTATTCTGATAGTCTCAGTTGCTAATACCCTATGTGCCTCCAAAATTACATTGAATCCATTCTTTATGTATTTTGCATTTACTTATCTGCCTACATGTTTCCCCCAAGAGAATGTATACTCCGAGGACAGGGCTGATTTCATTTTTGTATCAGTACCAGGCAGGGTGAAAGCATTTAATAAAGGCTTGTTAAATGAATATATGTTTAATTTACAAGATGTCCATAGAAGTGAGATAGTGAGCAGTGTCCATGATATATTTTTATGTTTAAACATTTTGGTCTCTGAGATCTATACTTCCTTGGAGCCAAAGAGTGATTAAGGCAAGGTGTAGTTTCCTGCATGTTTGTGCCAATCACATGACAGACTGATAATGCTAATTTTGCCAATTCTGGCAGCCAGAGTCATCTCTTGAAACAGAAAAGGTAATTGCCTGGGTAGAACAAAATGTTCCCTTGACCTTTGTATAGATAAATCAGAGCTCTATAGTTCTCTCTTCTGGGAATGGGTCACACAGAGCTGCACAATAGGGTTTCCTTTTCACTTGACTTAGATTCCAATTTATGAGCTAGTGACTGTGCTCTCATAAATCTATGGAGTGCTACCTCATCTAAGTGGAAAGGTAAAGAGGGTAAGAATGCCTCACTCTCCCTAACACACAAAGCCATATGGTTGAGATAGTCCCCAGTTTCATGTCACGATTGTGGGTGAAGTTCATAGCAGATGTTTTCTGGGTCAAATTGTTGCTTGTAGTTTTTTTAAAAGGAATATAAACAAAACAGGGATTGCAGAGTTGCAACTGATTGATTCTCCAGTCAAACTGGACTTCAGATCAATTTGAGTGGAGTACACTGTGAGGTCATTAAGCAAAATCTTTATCATCAACGATGCATACGTATACTTGCCTGGCTTAAGTGCCAGGTGGCAACAAATACCACTTCCTCCCTATGTTCCTGAAAGCAAAGTTTCTCTTTGCTTTTTATATTAACTCTGTTTGAGACTATGAAGTTCTGATAATTAAAACAAGCAATGAAAAACAAAAACACAGGTAGCATTGTTTTATATTAAGGTAGCTTGTGAAACTCTTTGTCTTCAGTAGCAGAAGGCAAAACTGTTCACCTAGCAAAATAAAGGCCCACCCTCTTAGTAATAATGGAATGAGTGGGAAGGAATGATTGAGTGATTTCCAGTGATCTGTCATGGTTGTCCTAGCCTTTCATTTCATAATTAACCACCCCCTCATGCTCTGCAGTTTTATCTGCCTAGAGGAGGCCGACACCATGAGGTTGGCTCCTGCTTCCATTTCTGCCTCCCTCGCCCCTGATCTTTAGCCCTGCTTGACCTTGCTTATGGCACCTCCTCCATATGTGGAAATCTTTTTTGCTTCTAGGTGCCTTATTAGAATTCTCCAGATGTCAGCAATTACTGAGTGATTAGCTATGGCCATACTGATGTTTACCAGGGATTTTCTTAATGCATTTTGCAAACATTAATTAAGCACACCTCCTAATGCTCAGGCATATAGATTGAACATTTATTCCTATAAAGGGTATACAGTAAGGATAGTATGTGTGGATGTCAAATCATTCTATTCATTTAGTGTCTGATGGATGCCAAGGAGTTCATCTGGCACTAAGGATTGGGTGGATTGTAGTCTAAGAGTTGGACACTGATTAAGGGAGTTCTTGATCCATTTAATGAGTCACCTAATCAAATCAATGAGGTTATAGGGTATAAGTCTTTGTTTTGAAGTATTTGTGGGAACCTTCTCATAGAGTGTAGGCTTCTTGCTTATAGGAAATAAGGAATACCTGATTATTCATTTTTCATTATTCATCATTCAATATTTATATATTCATTATTCATTATTCAACTCTGGGAGATTAATGTTAGAGGAGCCACTGGTCTCCCTGGAACTTAAAATTAGTGAGACCAACTCACTCCCTCTTGTGGAATTTGAGAAGAAAGATCAACTCACAGGAATTAGTAGACCCTTATTGAGAATGGAAGTAGTAAGGGAGGGGAAACCTGGGCTCATGTGCACTTTCCTCCTTGGAGGATCAATAGACAGTAATTTGGTGGCAGATGAGCATGCTAAACTGGGTGGCCATGTACTGCAGGACACCTGAGAGGCTAGTTCATGAACATTGTGAACCTCAGCTCCCTTGTGGATTAGCGGCCTATTTAACTCCTAGGTAGGCTGACCCCTAACTCTGGGCTTCCAGCCAGAGAAAGAAGGTATCCTAGGGCAGCACCAACTTTGGGAATTGCCTCCTGAGTAGCTCTAAGTTTGGAAACACCCAAGTTTGAGAGGTAGGAGATGGGACATTTTAGAGAAAGAAGGAAATTTTCTGATTCAGCTTGTCCTAGGAGAAAGAAGAAGTCCATCCACATACTTATGTAGCCTTTTTGGAGAACAAAACAGTGTGTTAATCAGATGGTGCAGATGTGATGGAAAATGAGATTGCTTGCTCAGCAGTCTCCAAAATAGTTTTCCTTTCTGGAGAAAGCTAAACCACAGGGTGGTATTATGAGTTTGGTGGAGACTTTGTAGGACTCTGTGGGAAAGACAAGGATGCTTATTGGAATGGCAAAGCAATGGGAACCTTAGATTTAGATTCCTTCTTGTGGCTAGCAGATGTGTTTCTGTATATGTTTATGGGCTCCTGTATCTTCTGCATTTCTTATCAGGTAAAATAAAATCTGCCCCATATCTTGTTTTCATATGCTACCTTGACTGTTTGCGTGGGAGCAGTTACTCATATTTAGGGAAGCCGAAACAAGAGGTATGTCTTCAGTATTTTGAGATTCTTCTGAAGTAACTCCAGATGAGGCCATTGAAACAAAGGGAGAAAGTGCTTCCCTTAGAGTTAACCCCCGATATGGAAACTGAGTTTTTTGGAAGGCTTCGTTTTTACAATAGAAATTTTGTCATTACCAGAAATTAGCACTACTCATATTTCCCTTTCCAATTAAGTCACGACTGCTGTGGTCAGGTATAGTCAGCCCTTCATGCCCTTCAGCGAGTGCTCAAGAAAATGAACACATATATTGTGAGACTTCTCGTCAGTTTCGGGGGAATAGATTTGAGGTGAATTAGAGCTTTTTTTCTTAAATTTATTGATGTCTTATGACTTCCACTTTGCTCTCCCCTTCATCTAACCCTCCATTGTAACAAAGAAAATAATTAGGCAAAAACATTTGACCTCATCTGACAGTGTGTACAGTATTTGGTCCTCATAGGCTCTTGTCTCTTTGTCTTGAAAAGAGATGCAGTTCTTGTGATCTGTTCTTCGGAACCACCACTGCTTTTTCAGTTACTCAAAACAACTTTTCAGTGATTTTTTAAAATGTCATTGTATATATTGCTCTTTTGAGTCTACTTACTTCACTCTTTTTCAGTTTATACAAATATTATCTCTGAATTTCTCCTGTTATCTCTCACTGAACAATAAATATTCCATTAAATAGAGCTAATAAGTTCTATTTACTTAACAACACCTGCGCGAAACTCGGAGCATTCTCGGAGGGGATAGGTGGGGCCCTCTGAATAGCATGCAAGCTGTGTGTGCAGAAAGGAAGTCTGCCTACTGGAAACCTTTCTTATTTACTCACCTTCTTCCAAACACCCATTTCTCCAAAGACAATTCTCTCTCTCTCTCTCTCTCTCTCTCTCTCTCTCTCTCTCTCTCTCTCTCTCTCTCTCTCTCTCTCTCCCTCTCTCCCTCTCTCCCTCCCTCCCTCCCTCTGTCTCTCCCTCTGTCTCTCCCTCTGTCTCTCTCCCTCTGTCTCTCCCTCTCTCTCTCTCTCTCTGTCTCTGTCTCTGTCTCTCTCTCTCTCTTTCTCTCTCTCTCCCTCCCTCCCTCCCTCCCTCCGTCTCTCCCTCTGTCTCTCTCCCTCTGTCTCTCCCTCCTTCTCTCTCCATCTCTCTCTCTCCCTGTCTCTCTCTCCCTCCCTCTCTCTCCCTGTCTCTCTTTCTCCCCCCTCTCCCCCTGTCTCTCTCTCTCTGTCTCTCTCTCTCTATCCCTCTCTCTCTCCCGCTGTCTCTCTCTCTGTCTCTCTCTGTTTGTCTGTCTGTCTGTCTGTCTCCCTCCCTCTCTCTCTCCCTCTGTCTCTCTCTCTCTCTCTCTCTCCCTCTTTCTCTCTCTTTCCCTCTCCCTCTCTCTCTATCTCTGTCTCTCTCTCTCTCTCTCCTCCTGTCTCTCTCTCTGTCTCTCTCTGTGTCTCTCTCTCTGTGTCTCTCTCTCTGTCTCTTTCTCTGTCTCTCTGTCTCTCTCTCTCTCTCCCTGTCGCTGTCACTCACTCTCGCTCGCTCTCTTTTTTTTTTTTTCCATTCAGGCTATAGCCTGTTACAGAAGCCATCTCCTCAAAAATCACGTTATGAAGGGGTGTGTGTGTTTTTTGGGTGGTGGGGTATAGCTTTGTGAGGAAGGGTTGTATTCTTTTAGGGGAAGTAGGGTAGGAGAACAAATGAGAGATTTTCTTGTGGCTGCTGAAAGATTCCTTTTCTTTTTTTGAAAAAGTATTATTTTTTTTCCCTAAATGACAAGTTCTGGAATATTATGCTTGAGGGAAGCCAGTGTTTGTTATTTGGAGACTAATTTTCATGTAGTCAATATGTACTCTGAAAATATAGAGATGCTGCAGCTGCTCTCTCCCTTCATTTATCCCTTAGATGTGTAATTTCACATATTTCCCTGAAGGTTCTTAAAATAGCAAAATAATCTGAAATCTTTCCACAGTCCATGAATCATTTTTTAGATTGTTCTTGCAAAGGTGTTTACCATTTTCTTGGTTCTAAAGCTAAATTTCAGATTTAGAGGTTTCTTTCCAGATTCACATGGGAAAAGAAGAGCCTGGCAGCACTGGACCTTTGCCTCCCTCTGGACCTTTGCCTTGGCAGCAGGAATGCTGGCAAAGGGCCACCAGCCCTGTCCTTACCCTCCAAAGTTTTGGTGTGTTGGGCTTAGCCCAGTTGTAGGATCTATGGGTTTTATGGGACTTTAAAATATCTGTGGAATGGACTGTTACAAGCAATGTGATAGAATGAATGAGAACGGCCATATGTGAGGTATGTGAATCCTCTACCCTGCCACAGGATAGGGCCAAGTAAAATGTAGTCTCTCTTACTCAGTAAAGAGTAAGGACTGGAAACCTACAGAAATTATCAGGCTTTCTGTATATTTTCAAATAGAAAAAAAAAAAAACAGGAAGAGAGAGAAAAGGCATTCCATTCAGAATATCTACAGAATGCATAAAATTTCTGGGAGTTAATAGAATTTATTTGAATAAAGTGATGAAACATTCTATACAGAACTAAAGGAAGACTTTAATTGGAGAAATACTAATCGCTTATTGCCCAGTCAACCAATTAGTCATCAAACTTTACTAATGGCCAGGCATTATTCTAAACTCTGGGAATACAAAGAAAAATTAAAAACAGAAATTAGGCCTTATCCTCAAGGACCTTGCATTCTAATGGTGATTGGGTTGGTGTGAAACAAAAATAGGTACATTTATGTCTACAGAGATATAAGTACATATAGGGTAGATAGAAGATTGAATACAAAAACAAAACATGAAGTAGTCTAGACCCTCAGTGAACTACAGAGGGAGACGTGTCCAACATGAACATGTAAGTGTATAAAACACGAGGGTAAGGTAATTTGGGAGAAGGCCCTAGCAATTTAGAAGGACTCATTAGGGTGATGACATCTAAAATGAACTTTTTAACTCAGTATTGTTAGAGCTAGATTTGAGCACGATGAGCATTCCAGGCATGGGAACAGCCTCCATAGATGGAAGATAGTATGTGTGCCCTGCAAGGAACCGCAGGAAAGTCAATTTGGGTTGGACTGAAGAGTGTTTGAAGGAAAGTGATGTATACTATGGCTAAAATATAAGTTTGAACTGGATGGTGAAGCCAGTTATTTCAGTCAAAGGAGTTTGCATTTTTAGACTATACTGAGAACCTCTGCTTCACTGAGCAAGGGAGACCTGTGCTGGAGAAGGGTGAAAGCAGGCAGGTTTTGAGACTCCCAGGGCTCTCTGCTTTTTGCTCCCTTGTCCTGTCACTGATTCTATCTTGCCTTGTCCCATCTCTTAGTTACTCCCAGCATCTGCCTTCTTCACTCCTGTTCACATACTTATAAATGGAATTGGAGGAAATCACAAAACTGTATTGGGTCTACTAAAAAATTGTGTTGCCTAATCTCAACTGTATACTCACTGCAAGAAGGCAATCCTACAAATATACTCTTAATTGATTTCCTTTTACACTCATCAGAGTGACTGTTTCAAATCTTTTTTTAACTCCCCAAAACTGCCTTATCATCTTTCCTAAACTTTGTTTACAATCTTATCTCATATTTTATCAATATAATTGAGATGATTGACTTAGAGCTCTCTTCTCCCTTCTTCCTTCTAAACTCCTTGAAAAAGTCATGTGCACTTAGTATATAATATATCTGAACTTATCAGAAACTTCTCTCTCCAAATTAGTGATTTCTTGATTGACCAATTTAATGACCTTTTTCTCAATATTAACTTCTCTCTGTAGTCTTTGACACTACTAACCATCTTTTCTTCCTAGTTATTCTCTCCTTTCTGGGATTTCCTGATTCTGCTCTCTTTGTTTTCCTCCTGCTTGTCTGACTGCCCCCTTCTGTCTGGATGTTTATATACCTTGTTCATTGGGACAAGGGATCGCCTAGCACCCTCACTAGAGAAGGACTCTGTTGTATTCCCTCTTCTCTTATCTCCATGCTATTATTTGTTTATCTCCAGTTTTAATGGGGTCATCTTTCCTCTCTTAAGATAATTTCCAGATGTATATACCCGGCTTATTGCTGTCTTTTGCCTGTGTACCAATCTCCTATCATGACCTTCCCATAGGACACTTCAAACTGAATATCCTGTTCTCAGACTCAGTACATCCAAAAGATAATTCACTATTGTTCTTCCCACACTTAGAGGGAGAAATCAGTCAGCCAGGTTCCCAACTTTGGCATCATCCTCAACTCTTCACTCTTGCCTACCCCACATATCCAATTAGTTACCAAATCTTGTATTTTTTTCCTCTACAGCATCTTTCCTCCCTCCTTTTTTCTCTACTCACACACTCACCACACTAGTTCAGACCCTTAAGCTGTCTCGTCTGGACTGTCACAGCAACCTTCTAAATGGAATCCATACCTCATATGTCTCTCCAATCCCTCACACCCTCCACTTAGCTATCACAGTGATTTTCCTTTGACCATATTATATCACTACTCCGTAAACTTTAACAACTCCCTCTTACCTCTAGGATTGAATACAAACTACTCTGTTGCCAATTAAAATCCTCCATCACTTTATCCTTTTCTGTCTTTCTAACTTTCTAAAATTTCATTTCCAAACATGCTATAGTCCAACCATTCTAACTGACTTGCTGTACCTTATGCAAATGATAATCCATCTCAGATCTCTGTGACCTTGCACTGACTTCCCCATACTTGGAATGTTCTCCCTCCTAATTTCAACCTCTTAGAAGTCCGGGTTTTGTTACTACTCAGACCATGTATGACCTAATATAGGACTTTTCCAGTCTTCCCATCTGCTAGTACCTTCCCCTCTAAGGCTATCTTCTAGCTACTCTATAAGTATAATTTATGTCTCCCCCATTAGGATGTAAATTCTTGGAAGGCATTTTTAGTTTTTTCTTATGTCCCCAAATTTAGTACAATGCCTGACATGTAATAAGCATGCATGGCTGTAACTTGAGGGAAGATAAACATCTTAAAAGTTTCAGATAAGAAAAAGGGTATTCCAGGCATGGGGATTATCTTCTGTGAAATCACATAAATCAGAGATTTAAATAAGGTGGATTTTAGTGTGTCTAAGGTGGATTTTTGTTATTATTTCTTAGAGTTCAGTTTTCTAGGATCCATAGCCATAACAATCTCTTGTTCCCAGGTGTTAGATATGAGTTCTCACAATCATGGTTCAAAACATCTCCACCATGCTCATGCAATGTTATATAATGAGAAATAATATAAACATTTGTGCTTAAATTGTAAATATCTACTGTGGCTGTGCGGTAGATACATGGATGAGGTAACTAAAATTGGAGGCTATTGCTGACAATATGCCTTCTTTGTCTGTTGCCCTACAAAGCAGGTGGGCACTGGACAGTGAATGGGGAACCCGTAGGATTGAATGCACAAGCTGAAATGCTGTGTGTGCCTTGATCAGCCCCCATCAAGGTTTGGGGAGAATCTGTATTTGCTTCAAGCAACCCCCATTGAGGCTTGAGGGAATTTAGGGGAATGCACAAGCTGTATCTGTCTTGATTGACCCCATCGAGAAGGAGGGGTAGTTGCCCCCCCCCTCCTTCTTGCTGGTCTCTGCGAGAGACGTGATTAGGGCATGCTATAGGAGTTGGTGTTCCCATTATCAGCAGCCCTTTTGAGAAGACTAACGAGAACAAAGTAAGATTATTAACCTCTTTGAAGCTGTCTTAGTGTCTTTCCTGTCTGACCAGATCTAGAGTGAACCTGTGCTAGCAGCCCTCCTGTGTGCTGTGTTTATCTGTCTTACAGAGATGGAATGTAAAGTTCAGGGAACAAGTTGAGTTCAATTTGGCTGGAACATAAAGTGTCATGAGGTGAAATAAAATGAAATAAGCTTGGAAACACATGTTGAAGTCAAATTGTGGAAAATCTTAAATAGGTAATATTTTAGACTAGAAGTAATATGGAGCTGCTGAACAGGGGATAAAGCAAAAGATTCTATTCTTCAGTATTGTTTCTGATCCAAATCTGGTGTTACAAATGCCAGAACACCACAGGAAAGTCAGCTAATTTCAGTTGTACCTGAAATGAAATCCTATGAGAATCAAGAGTTAGGACAAGGTAATGGCAGAAGATTAGAAGATCCAACACCATGTCAGAAGGCTGAACGTCATGGATGAATCAGGCAATGTAGAAATGGGCAAGAACAGAGAGCATTTTCTAGTAGACTTTAACACTGTTTTCAGGACCTGTAGCACTAAGAAGAATCCCCAAATCAGTTTGTGAGGCTTAAATGGGCAGTGTCAGAGGGGACAGAATTCACCTGTTGTTGAATAGAAAGCTAAAAATGACTGTGGAATAGCCAGCTTCCTGCTCCTGTCTATGTTTTTTTCCCTTCAGATCTGTTTTTATTTTTACTTCAGGGGAGATAGATAAAGCCCAGCTGTTTGTTATATGGTCATGACTCCTCACACAACTCCAAATCTTGCCATCTAAATGCTATTTCAAATCTTGTAGGGAAAAAATAAGAGAGAAAACAAGTTGGAGAACAGTCAGTAGAGTGGGAGTATGGAGGAAGTTGAGGATACAGCAGGATTTCAGGGAGCTGGTATGTGACCTCTGTTGGGTTTTTTTTTTTAACCAGGCATGATTAACAGCTAATTTCCTAAACATTTCAACAATGGAAAATAAATTGGTCTAAGGCATCTGTTTTTACACTGGGGGTAGGGGATTGCTGCTTGCATTTAAAACTTATCCTTGCTGTTAAACATGCTCAATCCCACATCTCAAATTCCTAAGTTGTTTCTGAGATGGTTCACGTTTCAACCAGGTTGTTTTGTGCCAAGTGTCTATAACTAAATATTTTGGTTTAAAACCTTGGGAAAATCATGTGACAACATGTGATTTTTTTTTCAATCAATAGTCATAGGATCATAGATTCAAAGCTACAAGAAACTTCCGAAGTCATCTAGTGCAATGGTGAGTTTTTTAACTTCTTTCTGCTTCAGTTTCCTGTAAAATGAGGGAAATAATAGCACCTATATCCCAATATTGTGAGAATCAAATGAGATAAAATTTAGAAAATACTTTGAAAGTCTTAAATCGTTTCATAAGTGCTAATTATTATTATTACTATTCTAACTTATTCTCTTTTCTGTTTCTTGTAAAAAGAAATTCAGGAAAAGGGAAAAACATACTATTTCTATTTTCCATTTTTATTTTTTTCCTATCTAATGAAGAGGAGAGGTTTGTGTTACTCCTGTCAAGGAGGTATTATTTCATTCTTTGTTTTAATATCTCCAGTGCCTGACCCTGGAAGAGAGTGGAAAATGTGCTAGAGTTGGAAATACAAAGAACCCAAATTCAAATCCTCACCCAATGACATGCTACCTGTGATTTTGGTCAAGCCACATAACATTTCTGGATCTCAGCTTCCACACCTGTCAAATGAGGGGATTTCCTTAGGTAACCTATGAGGTAGTCCTTTCCAGCTCATTGTTTATTGTCAATACGTGCTGATTGATTATATAGAGCTCTGCTTTTTCAAGTCATTCTTTGTGATGCCTAAAGGAAGAGAGAATAAAAAAAAGGAAATCAGTATTCTGTTTGCAATTTTGCTTTGATGGACAGCTGATATATAAGTAAGGAATCTTTCAAAACAAACCTAAGTATAATACTAATTTTCATTTTTATTTAATGTTGGTAGAGCCCAGAGCCAGCAAGACCAGTTTTACGCCCCAGAATAGACTTGGTTTGCAAGACGATAAAGAATGAAACAATCCTTACTCTTTAAGAGTAACTCAATCTTCTCCCTCCATTAGACAGGAATAAGCAAAAAGTGAATTCATGCTAAAATTCATGACCTGAAATGCCAACTGCTGTTGAGAACATACATACAGCCTGTGATAATTTAGTACCTAAGCCTTATGTCTCATCAAGGTCTGTTCAGATCCTTTTACTCCCTGGTATTTTGCACTGTGGCTTGAGTAGCATTAGGGACATGTATCTGTACTTCCAAGATCAGGAGTTTTGTCAGTTCAGGCAGTCTCTCTAATGGCAGAGATTACAAACTCTCTGCATCTTAGTAGATGGTATTTAAGAGTTGCTGTGGCTGAGAAATCTATCAATCTTTAGCCTTTATGATCTTAGTCAAGTTGGTTTAGGAAACAATCCAAGTTATAACAAGTATAACATACTCATAGCTTTACCAGAGGTTGGGTTCAAGTAGCATAACTTCTGAGAGCCCAGGGTCACCTCCATGTTTGTTGACTTGAAGCAGGCATGACCAACCCCTGAAACTCATGGAAGGACTATATTGACTATGTTGCCTTGACTTCCTCCCAAAGTTTTCTTGGAACCAGTTGGACTGAAGAGATAGGAAAAGGAGTGAGGTGGCATGCTAGTAAAACTGTTGGGCTTGAACTCAGGAATATTTGAATTCATATCCCATCTCAGACACTTACTAGCTATGTGGCTGACCTTGTGTCACAGTAGTAGCTCAAAGCAAGTCACTTAATCTTTCTCAGCCTTAGTTTCCTCATCTGAAATGGTGATAATAATAGCACCAAACTGACAGGATTGTTGTGAGAATCAAATAACATATGTCAAGTGCTTTGCAAATCTTAAAACCATACCTAAGTGCTATTATTAACTTTTATGATGTATTAGGTTTTGGCATGAGAGTGAATATAAGATAGATAGAGAGCTGGCCTCAGGGTCAGAAAAATGTGGGTTCAAATCCTGTCTCTGACACATACTTACTGTGTAACCCTGGATAGGTCATTTGACCTCAGTGCATTTGGCGTTTCTCTGAGACTCAGAGTTGTAGAAATATGTGAAGCTCATTATGGGAATGGGGAGTTCCCTCATCAGGAAGTCTCTGAACAAGTCCTCTAAAAAAGGAAAAATGAAAGTGAATGACAGGGAAACATGGACCAAGTAGCCTAATTATCTGCTTAGGGATCTTAATGAAGTCTAACCATCCATTCATGGGGAGCAGGGAAGGGAGAAGAAAAGACGAAAGCAATCACCCAGGGCTTTTCCTCCATTTTCTGCTTAATAGAGGAAATCATATGAAGCAATTCCTGGGAATTACTCTTTGACTGAAATTCTTTGGCTGCCCCTGGGGCTATTAAGTCTTCCCAGCTGCTTCATAAATCTCTGATAAATTCCCTGTGCTTTAATTGTCACCATATAATTGAATGTTTGTTTATTTTCACATGGTTCTATACTTTGGCAGTTTATTTGAATTTACCCAACAGTGCCTGTTCTTTGTCATTTGTCCCATATGGTTCTGGAAGGAGCCTCCTGGATGATTCCAAAGTCTGGAATTTGCAAAAGTTACTTCCAGAATTTTCCTTCCTTTTTTTCTTCCATCCCTTGCTCTGTGATCTCGTCTGTTTCAAGCCAAATTCTTTAAGAAATATATCAAATTGATATCCAGGAATTCCTTCTCTCTTGTCTCCCTCCCCAACACACCTGGAAACTTCCTGCCTCTCTGAGGAGCATTTAAAGGGTTAGTATTCGTTGTAAGTTTCTGCGTTTAACTTTTTTGGCCTGAAACAGAGGCACAGTGACCACCCAAGCCTTTGAGATGAAGATATGAACTGATAGAGAAAAATGAAAGGGTTTCATTTCCTGATAGCTATGCAGTTATCCCAGTGTCAGACATTGCATTACCATGGTAACAAACAGCATTACCCAACAGTACAGCAGACAGTTAAGAATCATCCTCCCTTCCCCCTAGTAATTAGGCTCAGGATTTTCTTTTCTCATATGTAGCTCAGCTCAGAATTGACATAGATGATTCCCATGTTCCTCCCTATGCAGGATGGACAGAGTTTCTGATACTCACATATATAGCATTTTTCATTTCTCATCTGGTAAAGTTTACAAGAATTTTAGGAGGCCCTCGTGAGCAGGCAGGTTTTAAATATATATGATAAGTAAGGAAAACTGAGTTTTCCCCCATCTGCTACAGCCTTGTGGCCTCATTGATCTTCCTTCAGGGCTTGAGTCACCAGTTCCACTTATTTGTTTCTTCACAACCACCATCCTTCCATCCTGATTTTCTTTCTGCCTAGCTCTCATGGGAAAATAAGAAGTGTCCAATTCTCTTTTGTCCTGTTGTCCATAAAATAATAATATTAAATTCACATTTGTATAGTCTTCTTTAAAGTTCTCAAAGTAGTTTCTTTATAACAACATTATTATCTCCATTTTAAAGATCCCTAAACTGAGACTCAGAGAATCTAAGTGATTTGTTCATGGCCGCACAGCCAATAAGTACCACAGTAGGAATTTGAACCCAGGCCTCATTCTCCCAGCTACGATGATCTTTTAATGATAGCCCATTTCATGTATTTTTCATGGAAGATAAGAGACATGTTACCATTGAAAAGATACTGGAGTTTAAAATATGAACAAAAGAACAAAGTAATAATATTATAACTCAAGGAATATGGAGAATAAGAAAATAGGAAGTTGGTAGTTTGGGGAAGGAAATGATTCTATTTGAACCTTCCTTACTATGCTGCTCTCTGCAGTGATAAATAGCAGATTGCATTGGGTCAGTCTTTCTGTTCAAAGCCCTAGCTTCTACTGACTGCTTCTCTACTGCCATCCTGAAAAAAACCGTATTTTATCTCTTCATTCCAGATATTTATCATCCTATATTTCTCCTCGATTTTATGACTAAACTCCTCGAGAGTCTGTATCTATGTATAATAAGGGCCTCCACTATCTTCTCATTCTCTTAACTCTGCAGGCTGGCTTCTGACTTCATATTTCATCCAAACTGGCTCTCTCCAAAGTTACTAATCATCTCTTAATTGCCAAATTTAATAGCCCCTTCTTAACTCTCATCATTTTTGACCTTTCTGAAGTCTTTGACACTTTTGATCAACATCTCCTCTTTGATATTCTTTTCTTTCTAGGCTTTTGTGACAGTGAACTTTCCTGGCTCTCTTAACTATCTGGTGACTTCTTCCCTATTTCCTTTGCTTGAAAAGGAAACATCACGGGGCAGCTAAGCAGTATAGTGGATAGAGTCCCTGGGGTCAGGAGGATCTGAGTTTAAATATGGCCTCAGACACTTGACACTTACTAGCTATGTGACCCTGGGTAAATCACCTAACCCCAACCACCTTGCGAAAAAGGAAAAAAACAAAAAACAAAAACAAGGAAACGTTGTGCCTGCTAACAGTAGGAATACTCCCAAGGCTCTGTCCTAGGCCCTCTTCTCCTCCCTCCCTATATGTCATTTGATGACCTCATCAACTTCCATGGTTTCAGTTATCATAACTATACTGCTGACTCTCAGTTTTCCTTGGGCCATTCTAACCTCTCTCCTCATCTCCAGTCTTGCCTCTTTAATTGCCTTTTAAATATTTGTAACTTGACATTCCATAGACATATAAATTCATCATGTCCCAAATTGAACTTATCCCCTATTTTCCCCAAACCTTCCTCTCTTCCTGATTCCCCTATTATTGTTGAGGGTACCACCATCCTTCCTGTCACCCAAGCTTGCCACCTGGGTGTCATTCTCAATTCCTCACTCTCACCAGCCATATTTAATGAGTGGTCAAGTCCTATCATTTCTGCCTTTGTAACATCTCTTATAGATGCCCCCTCCTCTCCTCTAAATTGTGACCACCCTGGTACAGGCCCTCTCCACCTTAATCCTTAAGCTCTCTGGTCAGTCTCCCTGCCTCACATGATTGAATAGAGGACAGATTGGAGTGGGGAGAGGCTTGCCCCCCCATGCTGATCTAGCCTCCATTCAGCTGTCAGACTGATCTTCCAAAAACATGATTGTCACCATAGTTCCTCCACACCCCTGTTCAGTAAATTCCAGTGACTCAATACTATCTTCAGTGCCCATTAGAACATTCTCTATTTGGCTTGTAAAACTCTTCATAAACTGTCCCCTTTCTAGTCTTGTTATAGCTTATGCTTCTCTGTGTACTGTGCAGTCCAGTGACTGGCCTCCTTGCTGTTCCTCACACAAAGCACTCAATCTCCCTACGGGAATTTTCCCTGGATATATCTCATGCCTGGAACTCTCTTCTTCATCATCTCTACCTCTTGGCTTCCAAACAAGTGTCAGCTGAACTGCCACATTCTACATGAAGCCTTTCCCCAGTCCTTAATCTTAATGCCTTCACTCTGAGAATACCCTTAATTTGTTCTGTATATATCATGTTTGTTTGTTGTCTCCCTCATTAGACTATGAGCTCCTGGGGAGCAAAAACTGTCTTTTTATCTTTATTTATAAACCCAGTGCTTAGCATAGTGCCTGGTAAATAGTAGGCACATATTAAATGCTAGTTGACTGACTGAAGTAGCAAATAAATGTATAGCTCAGTCCTCCTTAAGTCAGAAGTTCAAGGAATGCTTTGGGTTAGCACATACATACTCACAATCACAGTTCATGGTTCCTACCAATGTTTCTTTTACCAGCAAACCAGAAGACATATTAAGCAGTCTGGCAGAAATAACAAGGGGAATTGCCCCTACTCTCAAAAGGCTACAGTTTCCCACAGGTCATCATGTTGCTGATGGGAGAGGACATTCACTTGGCAAGGGAAGCATGAGTAGGAAAAGGCATATACTTGGGAAATATGTTGAAACACTGATGATACTCCTTTTCCTGAAGATTCAGATACAAATATTATCTGCTTCTCTGATTAATCATTTCACTTTAAACTGAGGAAATCCAGCAACAGAGGGAATCCAATATCATTGGACTTTAAACTGTTTTCCCTACTGGGAAAACACTGCTGAGATCCTCTGTTAATATACATTTCTTTGTTGCCTTATTATCTGCTCAGAATTGGATGAAATTGATCTCTGTGGGTTCTCTAATGATGCCATCCCTGGTACTGCATTTAATCTTAGTTGTTACATGGCCTTTTCTCAGTGGAACTGGGTGTCTGTCTGTTCTTTTAGCTCCTAGCACCAAGGGCTATCTCAGCTCATTTATGGTTCAGACTTAGTAGAACCAAAGAAGCCCTTAGACATTGTTTTCCTTTTTAGTTTATTTTGGTCTATTCTTTGGGTTACCTTGACAAAAGTCCAGATGCCTCTTGTGTGTCTGGCTGTTCCTTGCAAATTGCCCGTTAGAAACTGGAGGGACAGGTTAGAATTAGCAGCTTTTATCCCCTCTTTCTGTCAGCACTAAACTCTTCCCTCCCCACTGACATAGGCTGTTGCTCTTACTTTATCAGCTTCTTGATTTCCTGTGTCATAATTGGGTGTAACAGCAGACACCAGTATTTTTCATGGTATTGAATTAATCAGAACAACACTGTCTTCAGAACAAAAAAACAACTAATTTGTAGATCCAGGGAAAGAATGCATATCATCATTATTTTCCCCCTTGCTATTTACTTGGGTTTACTGTCAAGAAAATACATAAGGTTCTTAAATGGTAAGATATTTCTGAGAATATTTGGCTCAATACAGCATTGTTGTGGCAGAAAATTTCTGGGGCAGGGGGGAGGTAGAAAAGTGATATAATGTAGGTTTTTGTCAGTGGGCTATTCAGATGCCTTCTCATTGTCATAGTGCACAACAGATGTGACAACCCTTTATTTTACTTTTTTTTAAATTTGTACTTATCTTTTGTTTTATTTAAGCCTACCATTCTCTAAAACTGTCATCTAGGAGCAGAAGCCAAGAACAAAAAGAAGACAAAGGCACAGTTTTTGTGAAGAGGGGGAAAAAAGGAAAATTCCCTAATGATTGAGGAATAGCTGAAAAATTATAGTATGTGAAAGTAATGGAATATTATTTTTTGGTAATAAATGAACAATATGAGGAATCAGAAATATGTGGACTTATTTATGTGAGTTGATGCAGAATGAAGTAAGTAGAGCCAAGACAATATATAGAGTGATTACAAAAATAGTGTTTTTAAAAAAAATACCATGAGGAAGCAAACATTTAAGTTATTTGTAATGATCAATTTTGTCCTCGAGAAGAGATGACGAAACACATTCCCCTTCTTTCTGTAGAGTGGGACACTGTGGGTACAGAATGCAGTCAGATGCTTTTCATGTTGCTGGTGTGTTTTTCTGTATTATTTTTCTTTTTTACAAGCAAAGGTTCAGTTTAGGGATGGTAAGATGAAAGAGAAAGGAGGGGAAAAGGAGTACAGGGAGGGAAGGATACAGAGAAAGAGAAGAGAGGGAAATGAAAGGAAGAAGGGGAGGGAGGTATAGAGAGAAAGAGAAGAGAGGGAGAAGAGAAGAGAGGTGAAAGAGGGAGGGATAGAAAGAAAGAGAGGACAGGAAGAGGAGAAGGAGGGAGGGAGAGAGAGACAGAGAAAGAATTCTTGAATGTCCCCAAGATTTAGCCCAGTCCACTGAACACAGTTTTTTGGTTAGCTATTTATAATTACTGTTGTAACACTGCATCTCAATGAGGAACTTCCACATTGTTTATCTCAGGGTTATCCCCAGTTAGTCTTCTCTTCCCTTCTTAAATTATCTTGTATTTGCTTATCTGCTTAAATGGTATATCTCTTAGTAAGCACCTCAAGGAGAGGGTCTGCTTTTTGTCTTTGCATCTACAGCATATACCATAGTGCTTCACGTGATAGGACCTAATAAATATTTGTTGAGTTGAACTGAACTTCTAAGCCTTGAATTTAGCATTTTCTATCAGAGTATACAACATTTAAAAATAACTGCTTTATTTTAGAGGATTCCCTAAGCCCAGGTATTAATGGTGGCTTGACTATTCCTGTGGCTTCATAAGGGGTGTCATACCATATCCAGAGATTTTAAAATTTCAAAATTTGGTAATGCAAACCAGTTAATTCCCAATGGTTACTTGTTCAAGAATTGTTAGTAATAGCCCATGTTTCTCCAGAAGGGCTGTGGTATATGTAGTGATCCCATTTTACTACAGGCGTGCCTTGATGACTTTCCCTCTGCTTCTATGATTTGCTATCTGTTGTCATTAAACCCAGGTCTGTCCACATAGTGTTCCTGGATTTCCAAGTTGTAGTGCTGATATGGGTCCCTGTCAGAGTACTGGTGTTGCTCAGTGAGTCTCTACATTGGAGTTTCCCAAACTTATTGGGCCTACTGCCCCCTTTAAAAAAATATTACTTAGTACCTCCCTGGAAATCTTCTTTCTTTAACCCTTTAAGTGTTTTTTTGAAATTTGCATCATTTCAAAAAAATAAAAATTTTTAAATGAAAAATGAAAATTTTTAAATTTAAAAATTTATTGCAAATTTGTGGGGTTTTTCCCGCATTGAAATTTAGATGACAATATTACATCGTGTGATCTTATGATATTGTGGTATAAGCAAGTCATTACATGCACAAATTCCTACTGAACTTTCCAACAAGCCTGCCAACACTTGCTTATTAAGACTTGTCAGTGGACTTGACCACTGCTTGGTTATAACTTGCATTTTGTGTGTTTATTTGGAAAGTAATGTAATCACTACGACTTTAACTTTATTACACAGTAGATGAAACGTGTACAAATAATTTTTCAAAATTTTCTTGTTTTCTCTTCTTTCCTAATGCTTCTACTGTCCCTTTATATTTATTCAATACCCCTTAATTGCACCTGAGACTACCATTCCCCTGGTTTGTTCCAGTGCCCCCAAGGAGCAGTATCGCTTATTTGGGGAACCAATGAGTGGTTTGTATTGTCTTAGGTGGAGGTTTACTGAATTTTAAAACTGCACACCTTTCTGTTTATTGTACATCCCTTAGAGAAAGCATACTATTTTCATGGACTGAATCCCATCTATAAAAGATGCAAGCCAGGCACTTGAAAGATGCATACAATTTCTGTGCAGCCAGTCAGCCTTCATCATCAAGCCAAGTTCTGCCCATGATGTGTGCTAAATGCTTTTGCCTCTGAATCAAATAAAGTGTGCTTTAGTTCTGCATTTGTCACTGCAGGCTGTGATGGAACCATTTTCAGTCCTGGAGACAGAAGACACCAGACATCTAGTCTAAACTTGACTTACAGATGAGGAAACTGAGGCTCAAAAAGTTTAATTAATTAATGGGGGGAAGCAGCATTTATTAATAATTTGCTATGGGCAGAGGACCATGCTAAGCACTGGGGATACAAATAGCAAATTAAACAGTCCCTGCTCTCCAGGAGTTCACATTCTACCAGGGGAGACAAAATATAAGGAAATGTTTCAGCTGCTTAGAAAGGTCCCATGGTCTTTAGAGTATCGTAGCAAAGCAGATGGCAGTGCTTCTTCTTTTATATCATTTCCTCTGTTAAGAATATATCAGGTTTTGATATTGAACATTTGACAGTGTGAAGGATTTTCTGTTTTGTCAAAAAAAAATGTGACCAGCATGTTGCAGTAGCATTATCAGGCTGCATCTTCACAGGGGTTGCTTCCCAAGATGTTGACTCTGGACCCTGGGCCCTTTCTGTCAGGGTCTAAGGGGGATAAATATACTGCCTCTCATCTCTCCCCTAGGCTGCTTTGCTGCTTCATTTAGGTTTCCTTGCCTGCCTCACAAATAGCAGTTGACTAACAGTTGTTGGGGATAGCTGGATGCTTTCTCTGCAGGAGCCCACTGTGGGGCTGGTCTGGGACCAGTGGTCTAGGGTTGTTTTCATTTCTAGGGCTCCTACACTTATCTGCTTGTGGGGGTTGGTATTAATTAAGATGTCAGCAAGTCAGTAAACATTTATTAAGTGTCTACTCTGTGCCACGTGATGTGTAGGTTTTCTTCTCAAATGCCTAATGAATCTGACGTGTTTCTGGCAGCGCCTGTCTGTGTTGCATCAGGCAGCTTCACTGCAGCCTTGCTTCTGAACACAAAGCATGCACACTTTGCACTGTGCATGCTGTCATGTGAAAAGGGGTTGTGAGTTGCAAAAGTTTAAGTAGCCCTGGTTTAGAGGACACTGCTATTCCCAAGACTCTTGGGTTCAGAGCCGTCAACTGTCTCTATCAGAATCAGAGGGAAAATGGTGGTCAAAGTGGTGATTAGAGTTACATGGCACTTGCTGCCTCCTGTCCTACAGGATCTGCCCACACCAAGTTATAACTGAACCAGATTGTGAAACCAGGTTTTTCAAATCCATTGTGCTTTCCCGTACATTGCACAATCCCTGATATTTTAGGTGTATGTAGCTACCATATTATAAAAGCATTATCATGGTAGTTGTAAGTGCTTACTGGTATATCACACTACCCCAGATACTTTAAGTATCTGTATCTACTATGGGCTCTTATATAAGTATTATCATGGTAGTTGTATACATAGACATAAACATGTTTTTGAAATTATCATAATGCTGAAAATTGCTACCCCATGGTTTTAATATGTACCTACATTATTATCTCATTTGCAAAGGTGCTGATTTGATTGTTTTCAGTATCAGTGCTCAGGAAACTTTGGATCAGTTTGTGTGGGAAATAGTCTTCACTTTAAAATTCAGGAATGCAGATTTCAAATATTCACTGCCTTTTCCTGCCCACATTCCTTAGTCACCCCCACTCTCCTGGTTAATAGTAGATTAGCTGGTATAAGAAAAGAACTGTTAGCACCTAATTGCAGCTTGTTCTCCAATTTTATTTAAAAAAATAAAAGAACTTGAAAAAGATTAGGGCTATCTGAAACATCTAACTGAAATATTTAAGCATCTCTCTGTTCGTGAGAATTTCTGGAACTGTCACCCACGAAGAGGGAGAATATCCCATATGTGTGTATAAACTCACCAGTGTTCAACGATAATTTGGTGCTAGCCCTGACAGGATCAAAGTAGACTTCATTGTAGTTTTAACCATACCTTGTACAAACAAACATATCCCACTAAAAAGTATGCTTTTTAGTAGTATAATCCCTTTTTTAAAAAAAGTTTTTATTTACAGTAATCAATTTTTTCTTTTCTATTCCTCCTGAAGGAAGGAAAACACTAGCAGCAAATAAGGAAAACTGAGTAAAACAAGTCACACCAGCTATGTCCTAAAAATGTGGGTCTCATATTGTGTATTAGTCTCTCATATCTCTGTTAGGAGATGGGTAGCATTTTTCATAATTGTTTTTCTGGAATCCTGACTAATCATTGAGTTGGTCAGAATTCTTACATTTTTTCAAAAGTGTTTGTTTTTACAATGTTAACATAATTTAAATTGTTCTAGTTCTTTACACTTTATTCTTCATTAGTTCATAAAGGTCTTCTCAAGTTTCTCTGACACCATCTTGTTCTTTATTTCTTACAACACAGTAGCATTCCGTTATGTTCATATAGCACAGATTGTTCAGGCTTTTCCCAGTTGATGGGCACCCATTTGTTCTTCAGTTCTTTGATGGTAGCATAGTCTTTAAAAAGAACTAGACTGATTTTTTTAAATGTGCATTTGATATTCTTACTTTTACTGAAATTGCTCTTTCCAGAACTTTCCCATTGCTTCTCTATTCCATGCCTCATGCTAATAATCCCTGTATGGACTTAGGAAGTTTTTAGCAAATCTACTTTTTTTCTTATTCTCTCCAATGCAAAACTCAAATTTTGACTTTTGAAAAGTTCACTCGATTTCTTTAGAAAGTATCATAAATAAAATTTAGATGTTTGGTATTTAGTGGGATCTAAAACATCCATCAGAGCCAGATGAGTCACAGATAGCATTAGATGTCACCCCACTCCCAAATGAAATGCTTTTGGCTCATGGTCAGTGACAAATGAACTCTCTAAGATACATGGAATTTATGTAGGAATTATTCTGTTTTCAAATTCATACTTTTGATATTCATCAAACTTTTATTAAGCACATACTATATGCAAGATGGAGGCAGCTAGGTGACTTAGTGGGTAGAGTGCTGGGCTGGGAATCAGGAAGACCTGAGTTCAGATTTGGCCTCTGACACTCACTAGCTGTGTTACCCTCAGCAAGCCAGTTAACATCTCTGCCTTTTTCCACTGGAGAAGGAAATAGCAAACCACTCCAAAATCCTTGCCACAAAAAACCCATAGACAGTATTGTCATGCTATGGTCCGCAGGTTCTTGAAGGGTTGATTATGACTGAATGACTGAACAACTGCAAATATGCAAGGCATTGTGCTTTGCACTTTCAAAACAAAGATAAAACAGTCCTTGCCTCAAGAAATTTATATAATCTTGGGGATAAAGGATGAGAGAGAGACAGACAGACAGACAGACAGACAGAGACAGAGAGAGAGAGAGAGATGGATGTATAAAATTGTAAAGAGTAACTTAAAAAGGGAGGGGGGCACTAAACTAGGTGAATCAAAAAACATCTGAAGGAGGTCACACTTGACCTGTGCTTTCAAGGAAGGTAGAAATCCTAAGAGAGTTGAAGGAGTACATTTTAGACTTTGAGGCAATCTATGCAAAGGTTTAAGGAGGAGATGGTACATTGCACGTGGGAAACAGATGACAGACCAATTTGAGTGAAGTAGCAAGTGTTGGAAGGAAAGTGTATTGCCAAGGCAATATTCCCAGCACTAATGGTGACTATGAATATGCTGGCGTAGTTCTGAATTACCAAGTGTAACAGACTCTCCATATAGAAGGCAAAAGAAAAACATTTATTCAGACACCAGAAAGCCAAATCTCAACACCAGAAAGCCAAATCCCAACACCAGAAAGCCATATCCATCATAGTAACCAAGAAGTCAATACCGATTAGCACTGCAGGGGACAAAGCCATTCCCAAGCCTTCTCCCACCCCCACCCCTCTTGCTGGGACCCTTCCCACAAATAAACACTCACAAGACTAGTTGTGCCTCCCTGTATCCTCTCCTTCTGCACTAATTACTCTTACCAACTTCCTCCCAGTTCTGTTCTGCCATTCCTCTTCCACTCATTTAGCAAGCTCCTTCCACCACATGTGACTTAGCAGGTTATATGACTCTATTAATGAATGGGAAAGATCTTCCCATTAAATTACCATTACAAGGAGTAACAACAAAACAAAAAACCTAGAGAGGTAGGAAGAAACCATGTAATAGAGGACTTTAAATTCCAAACTGGAGAGTTTGTAATTTATTCTATAGGTAATATAGAACCACTGGAAGATGTTTAATAGAGGATTAAAATATTAAGATTTGAGTTTTAAAAGTTTCCAATATAGCAGCTTTGTGTAATGTGGATTGGATAAGGAAGAGACTGGAAGCAGGAAAACCAGTTAAGAAGCTATTGTAAAAATTTAGTTGTTCAGTCATGTCCAACTCTTCATGATCCCATTTGGACTTTTCTTGGCAAAAATACTGAAGTGGTTTGTCATTCCCTTCTCCAGTTCATTATACCAATGAGGAAACTGAGGCAAACAGAGTTAAGTGACTTGCCCAGGGTCACACGGATAGTAAGTATCTGAGACCAGATTTGAACTTAGGAAACTCAGTCTTTCCTAACACCTTGCCCAGCATTATATCCACTGTGCCACCAAACTGACTAAAAATTTAGTCATACTTCTAAATATTAGATGCAGTTTTTTTTAAGTAAAAGTGGAGGTCATTCATTTAATGAAAGGAAAATAATTCTGACACCTTTCTGATCTTCTGACATCTCTGAATAATGGCATAAAATAAATATAAGAAAACATAAGCTTCATGTTTTCTTAGTAGACTAGTAGTAGTTTTCTCATAGACTTCATGAGAATATATAGACTTCTATATATAGACTAAAATTTTGGAAACCCTCCAACCAGCCACCAGGATACCAAGACCTAGCCAGTGTAGGCATTTGCCCTCTAGTCTGCTCTAACCCCTCTTCTTTTCACCAGCATCAGTGATCCTCTCCTTCCCATAGCCGGAGGTTATACTTCTTCACCCAAGCTGGATTAATCCACTGGGCATTCCAACACTTGTATACCTACCACATCTTTAGAGGAATAGGAGGATGCACATCTTCATATTTCTTCTTTGGGCCATGTTTTTCTTTGTATTTTAGAGCATTGGTTTTAGATTGTTCCGTAGTTGTTATCTTTCCATTTGTGTCATAATTATTGTTATTGTTTCCTCAGTTCTGTTTCCTTTACCCTTCATCATTTCATGTACTACTCTGCATGCTTCTCTGTCTTCACCATATTTATTGTTTCTTATTGCACAGTAATATTCCAGTCCATTTCTGTGCCACGTTTTTATTAGCTAATCTCCAATTTATGTCTGGCCCAGAATTCCTAAATTACTAGCTTGTCATGCCTTTGGCCTAGCTTTCATAGACTTGGTCTTACTGTTGGCATGTTTCTAGACTATGGAAAACTATTCTCTCTGGTTCATATAGGATCCAATGTCAGAACATTCATTTGAAATTGATTGGGTCTCCCAGACTGATTCTACCTCTGCCATTCTGATAGGATATAAAGAGAACTGCAATTACTCATTCTGTGTCATGGTGTCTTTTTTTTTTCTTCTGTCAAGTTTTTAAAGCAGTGAATCACTCTGTTTAGGCTAAAAGAAATGGAAATAGAAAACTTGGAGGCATGTTCTCATATTCTCACACTTCTCTTGATGTTTTACACTTTTCATGGCAACATACAAATGTTTAACAATTTCTTGAAGAAATATTTTTATATTTGTACACAAACATATATATATATACATACATATATGTGTATGTTTATGTGTATGTAGGGTAAGACATTTGGAGGAATTAGCAAGAGCATTTTACATGTTCCTATATATTCATTGTAAAAATGGAAATAATCCAGAAGTCAGTGTTGAAGCACAGCATTGTGTGCAAAATGAAATGTTCCTAGAGCAGGTTTAAGGTTCAGAGTCGTATCAGGAAACCATTCATAGGAAACCAACCAGCTAGGAAACTGTGAGTGATCCATCTGGAGTGTCAGAAGACTGTACGCACTTCAATCTAGGCAGCCACACTGAGTGTAGAGAGAGTTCAAGGATTCCAACCTTTTCTCAGCCACTCCATCTACTGATCCCCTGAGGTTCCAAAGTATATTTAGAACTACTGACTCTCAGGAAGGTAACAAAGTAGATAAAGCGCTGGACTTGGAGTGAGGAAGAGCCGATTTTCAATTCTGCCTCACACACTTACTATCTGGGTGACCCTGGGCAAGTCACTTCACCTCTGTTTGACTCAGTTTTCTCATCTGTAAAGTGGGAATGATAACAGCACCTATCTCCTGGGGTTTAGGTTAGCATCAAATGAGTTAAGATTTATAAAAAAAAAAAAAAGTGCTCAGTATAGTGCCTGGCCCATCATGCATAGAAGGTGCTTTATAAAATGCTTATAACCTGCCTTAAACACGTTCCTGACACATAGTAAGCACTATTTATGTATTAGCTATCATCATCATTATCCTAAAAGTCTCAGTGCAGTTTTAAGCTTTAATATCTTAAAATTATTCTAAAACTTTCAATAGTCTCTGTTTCCTACTAGAAGGGATTTCACTTCTACAGACAAATAAAAGGTGACTTAATGACATGGTGAGATCAGGGAAAGCCTCATAGAGAAGATGATACCCGAACTAACTCTTGAAGAATAGGAACTCCTATTGCATGGAGGCAATAGGAGTTAGGTGACTTGCCTAGGGTCACGCAGCTAATAAATGTCTAAAGCCAGATTTGAATTCAAATCCTAAATCCTGTGGGAGTACTCTATCCACTGTACTACTAAGCTGCCCATCACCCCAACCTAACTCTTGAAGAAAGCTAAGGATTCTGAGAGGTAGGGCTGTGGAGAGAGTGAATTCCAGACATCAGGGATGCCCTTTGGAAATGCATGGAGCTGTAGTGGAGTGAAATGTTTAGGGAACAGTTGATAATCCAGTTTAGCAGGAAAGCTTTTTAAAAGGGGAAACAAAAGAAACAATGCTAGAAAAATAGAAGGGAATCTGAAAAGACCAAATTGTGGTGGAACGTAGCAGTGAGATGGCACAGTGTATAGAGTACTGGATTTAGAGTCAGGGAAACCTGAATTCAAGTCTTGCTTCAGGTGCTACTAGTAGTATGACTCTGAGCTAGTCCATAATTTCTCTGATCCTCGGTTTGTATCATCTGCAAGATGGGGATAATAATAGCAAAATGGAAAATTACTTTATAGGGTCAATCTGAGGATCAAATGAGATAACATATGTATATAAAACATATGTAAATTGCCTTGCAAACCTTCAGGCACTCAATAAGTTAGCTGCTGCTGATGCTCCCCAGTGGAAAAGGGTGTATGTATTCCAAGAGTCCTTGGTGATTGCCTCAAGGAGGGGTGGCATGGCCAGGTTTGTGCCCTGGGGAGATCATGTTGGCAATATAAATTGAATAGGGGAGTAATTCAGGCAAGAACTGATAGGGGCATGAAAAAGAACTGCCTATGAGAGTGGAAAGAAGAGAATGGATATGAAAGATGTGATTTTAGGATTTATAAGACTTCCCAGTTGATCTCATTAAATACCATTGCAGTTCATTAGTGAGATTAGTATTGAGTATGTAAATCTGAGAGTCATAGTTGTGGAAATGATACTTGAAATCTGTGAATAATGCTGCAAAAAATGAGATACCCCTCTCCTTCCAGCCCCAGAGAGAGTGTGTGAAGAAAGAAAAAAAGCAGATATATTGTGTGGATTGTACAGACCTTGTGCAGATAACCTCTGCCTTCTTCCTGTGGACCATGTGGGAACTCTGTGGGGCCAGCTTCTGGCCAAGTATGACTCATCACTGAAAGTCCGCTAATTGCCTGCCCAACCAGAAGACCTGAATGCGCAGAGTACCTTTTAGATGAGGGAAAAAGCTTCTGACTGGGGTCTCTTATTCTTTTCCCTTGCTTCTGTCTGTTCCTGCCACTGATACAAGCGTGATTGCTCATGTAGATACTGCTGCTATCACAAGCAGGCCTCCAGACCTTTCAGGGCTCACAAGGGAGAGAAAACACAAAGAAGAGATGAAGTTAGCCAGAGCTAACCTGTTAGCATAGAGGCACCACTACTGGGAGTACAAGGGTTGGAGAACCAGCCCTTACCTGTTCTGTACCTAGACACATTGTCCTGTATATGGTTCATTCATAGAGAAATCTATCTTCTACTTAGCAGAAATTAGACACCACCTTCCCATCCTCACATTGCTTAAAGCTCTTACCTAGTCTTCCCATAAGGGGAGGTATAAATGAAAGTATTCAGTGCACAATATTAATTTATTCATACACAGAAAATTCTGATAGGCATAAAAGAATCCTATCATAGATTAACAGAATGATTAGAATGTAATTCAGCAACTTAGGTCATAACCTTTGGTACAGTCACCTGGGAGGCTAGTACTTAATTAAGCTCATCATTACACAAACCACTTGTTAAATTTTTTGTAAAAATTACTTAGCATTTTATTTTCCCCCAGTTATATAGAAAAAGGTTTTAAAATTCATTTTTAAAACTTTGAGTTCCAAATTCTCTCCCTTTCTCCCTTACCATACCCTCTAATTGAGAAGACAAGCTATTCTATACAGTTATACATGTGTAGTCATGCAAAACATTTCCATAATAGTCATGCTGTGAAAGCAAACACAGACCAAAAAAACCTTTAAGAGAAATAAAGTAAAAAAAAAAAAAGTGTGCTTCAATCTGTATTCAGATACCATGAGTTCTTTCTCTGGGGATGGATCGCATTTTTCATCAAAAGTCCTTTAGAGTTGTCCTGGATCATTGAATTGCTGAGAATAGCTAAGTCATTCATAGCTGATCGTTTTATAATATTGCTGTTACTTTTACACAGTATGTTTCACTTTGCATCAGCTCATTTAAGTCTTTCCAGGTTTTTCTAAGAGTATCATGCGCATCATTTCTTACAGCACAACAATATTCCATCATAATTGCATACTAAAATTTGGTCAACCATTCCCCAATTGATGGGCATCCCCTCAATTTCCAATTCTTTGACACCAGAAAAGAGCTGCTATAAATTTTTTGTACATATAGGTCCTTTTTTGTTTTTTATCTCTTTTGTTTTTTATCTCTTTTGGGATACAGACCTAGCAGTGGTGTTGCTAGGTCAAAGGCTACGTATGGTTTTATCACTCTTTGGACATAGATCTAAGTTGCTGTACAGAATGGTTGGATCAGTTCACAACTCCACCATCAGTGCATTAATGTTTCATTTTTCCCACATCCCCTCCAATAGTTGTCATTTTCCTTTTCTGTACTATTAGCCAATCTAATAAGTATGAGATAGTACCCCAGAATCATTGTAATTTGCATTTCTCCAATCAATAGTGAATTAGAGTATTTTTTCATATGACTATAAATAGCTTTGATTACTTCATCTGAAAACTGATCCTGTCTTTTGATCATTTATCAGTTGGGAAATGGTTCTTAGTTTTATAAATTTGACTCAATTCTCTATATATTTGAGAAATGAGACCTTTATCAGAGAAACGTGTTTCAATTTTTTTTTCACAATTTACCATTGCTAGCTGTATTTCCCTCCATTCTATTCCCAGACACCTCCCTCATTTATTCTGTTCTGTCTCTCTCCTTTCATCCTGTTCCTCTTCAAATGTGTTTTGTTTCTGACTACTCCCTCTTCCAATCTGCCTTCCCATCTATAACACTCCTCCTCC
Organism: Notamacropus eugenii; assembly: GCF_028372415.1. Taxonomy (NCBI): domain Eukaryota; kingdom Metazoa; phylum Chordata; class Mammalia; order Diprotodontia; family Macropodidae; genus Notamacropus; species Notamacropus eugenii. The sequence goes on from NC_092874.1 coordinate 190,945,093, forward strand.
TTCTCTTATCTCCTTCATCTCCTACTTTTCTTTAGGATAAGATAGATTTCTGTACCCAATTGAGTGTGTATGTTACCCCTTTGAGCCATTTCTGATGAGAGTAAGGTTTATACACCCCCCCTCATTTTCTCCATCTTCTCTTCCAGTATAAAAATTTTTGCTTTTTATGTGAGATAATTTCCCCCATTCTAACCTCTCTCTTTCCCTTTCTCCCAGTACATTCCTCTTTCACCCCTTAATTATATATTTTTAGATATCACCCTCTCATATTCAACTCAGACCTGTGCCTTCTGTCTATATATACTCCTTCTAACTGCTCTAATAATGAGAAAGTACTTATGAGTTACAAGTATCATATTCTCTAATAGGAATGTAAATAGTTTAACCTTATTAAGTCCCTTGTGATTTTCCTTTCCTGTTTACCTTTTTATGCTTCTTTTGAATCTTATATATATTCACTTATACATACACATATACATACAATGCTTACATACACATACATACTTAGATATGTATAATCATACTCATATGTAACCATATACACTCATGCACATCTATGTAAGACCGTATTATACGCGTTTGTCCTCTATTTCTCTGAGGGTGGATAATATCTTGCTTTATAAGTCCAAGTCTTTCCATATCTTTCTAAGTCCACCAATGCATCATTTCCTACGCCACAGCAATGTTCTAACCTTATACTGTCAAGCTATTTTAAAAGGGTCTAAAACAATATTGATCAATATGGCCAACATATGGTGTAGTTTCCTCATTTTTTCTTTTGATTAAATCTACTTTAGCTTTAACTTTGAGATCATGGTTACCCCTGCTTTTTTTCCTAATAAATTCTACTCCAGATCTTTATTTTGTGTGTATCTCTTATTTCCTGTCCTTCCTGACCCCTTTACTTCTCCCTGCTATCATGCCCTCCTATTACTTAACCTACCTCCCCAAGATTCCTCCCTTCCCCTCTTTCTGCTTTACTTATACCTGCTACTTTACCCTCCTATTCCTCAACCTACACACCCCTCCAAGAATCTCTCCCTTGTCCTCTCTCTCTATCATATCCCTTTGTCCCCTTCTTTCTGAATATGGAAGACTTTTATACCCTTCTAGATATATTCCCAATGAGAGTAGTTTCATTACTACCCACCCTCCCCCCTACTAGCTTCTTCTGTGTCAAGTTTTCCTTTTTTTTGCCTCATTTGTGCTAGATAATTGCTCCTTTTTGTCTCTTCCTACACAGTTTTATACTTTTTTAGAATCACCCCATCATACCCATCTCAGCCCAAGCCTTTATTTCAACTACATTCAAATAATTCAATTCAAATAATTTCAAATAAAAATGACAGTCATCATAGAACCGATATTTTCATATATAAGAAGTGAATGATTTGACCTTATTCAGTCCCTTATAATTGGTCCTTAATATTTACTTTATATTTCACCTGTATGTTAGATGTTGAATTTTCCCTTAAGTTCTGCTGGTTTTGTTACAAATACCTGAAAATCTTTCACTTTACTAAAGGTCTATTTTTTTTTTTATTCAGGCTTATATTTAACTGCTTCTTAAGTTAACCTTGGTTATAACCCCAGCTCTTTTGCTCTATGAAATATAGTATTACAAGGCCTGTGGTCCTTCAAAATAGTAGGTGTTGGGTTTTATGTAATCCTTATTGTAGTTCAGCTATATTTAGGGGTTTTTTTGCTTCCAATATTTTTTTCCTTAAACTAGGAGCTTTGAAACTTGGCTCTGATATTCCTGTAAGTTTTCCTCCTGGGATCTCTTTCAGGTGGTGATGGGTAGATTTTTTTTCTATTTCTGCTTTGCCTTCTGTTTATAGAACTTCAGAGCCATTTTCCTTGATAATTTCTTCTCTATCAAGATTCTCTTTTTTAAACATAATTTTCAAGTAGTCCAACTATTCTTATATTATTTCTCCTTGATCTGCTCCCCAGATCAGTTGTTCTTCTGGTGAGATATTTCATATTCTCTTCTATTTTTTCATTCTTTTGATTTTATTTTTATTATTTGTGTCTTAAAATGTCAGTAGCTTCCCTTTGCCCAAGTCTAGTTTTCAAGGAATTACTTTGTTCCTTAAGTTTTTGGTTTTCTGTTTCAAATTGGTTGACTTTCTTTTCATAATTTTCTTTATTTTCTTGGATTGCTCTTTTTTTCTATTTTTTCCTCAGTCTCTCTTATTTGATTTCTAAAGTCCCTTTTAAGTTCTTCTAATAACTCTTTGTGCTTGGGACCATTTGATATTTCTCATTAAAAAAGGAGTAGTTTTTTTTAGCTCAGTTATCTTCCTCTGAATATGAACCCTCTTCTCTATCCCCATAGTAGCTATATATGGTTAGGTTCTTTCTTCTTTGCTTGCTCATGTGTGTGTATGTGTATGTATGTATGTATGTATGTATGTATGCATGCGTGCATGTGTGTGTATCGCAGTTATTAGTGTGATCCAATTCTAGTCCCAAGGTATAGGGAATAATGCCTCAAGCCTCAGGTCCTTCTTACTGATATTTTCTGTGGTCTCTCCTGAGATTCAGCCTTGGCTCTCCCCTCTACTCTCAAGCCATCACTAGAGACCTCTGGTCATACTATCCCACAAAAGATCTTACTCCCTATGATCCTTCTGGTGGCTGCAAACTGCAGCAGTTCTCTCTTCCCTGGAAATGAAACCAAGGACTCTGCTCTCCTGCAAGTGCTCACAGCCAGCAGGGTCCCTGCCCATCTGCTCTTGCACTTACCAAGTGTGAGCTAGGTCCTTCTCCCCACAGCCACGGTCCGTGGCTCGTTTGATCTGCACAGCTGTGCTTGGAGTCCCTTGTCAGTGGAAGGTCCTTCAATGTTCTTCTCCTCGGTTGTCAGATCCCCACTCTGTCCATGACATGAAAGTTTCTAAGGCTAAGGCTGCCTCCCAACCCCAGCTGTCCTTAGGGCTTGTTGTTTGTAGATTCCACAAGAATCAACCTGGAGGTGTTTGCACTTTACTCAGGCCAATTCTCTGCCCCTACAGGTCAGGTCTTTTCTAGGGTCTTCTTAGTTGTCTTAGGAGAACAGCTGTTTTACCCTGACCTTTGTTTATTTCTGCTGCTCTATATTCCCTCTGAGGCAATGTTCTGTTATTTTCTGTGGAGGAAATTTGGAGAGCCGAAAGTTTTCTGACATACTCCACCATCTTCCCAGAATCCTCTAAGTCTTAAGTAAAAGCTGAATGACTCCTTATTGGGTATGTTGCAACGTTGTAGGTAGGTTAAGAAAGGAAAGTGTTAATTCAGGGGAAAAAAATTGTATAAATACATCTGGTTGAGTTCTAATATCTAAGGTACATGGGGAGTTGTCATATAGTCTCGAATGTATAAGACCAAGAACCATTCCTCAATAGTGGAAATGTTAGAAATTTTCAAAAGAAAAAATGCAAACTATTAGCAACCATTTGAGAAATTGCTACAAATTATAAATAATAAGACAATAAAACAACTCAGATTTCACCCTCAACTCTACGAATTGGCAAAGATAATAGTCATAGTAGTAGTTATAATATGCAGGAAGCATTTTAAATGTTTTATGAAGAAAGATGGAAAGACTTGATATTAGAAGGACTGTAGGAAAGCAGGCACACTAATACATTGGTGGTCCACCATTCTGGCAAGCAATTGGAAATACATGAAAAAAGTAACTAAAATGTTGCTATCCTTTAACCCAGATATTTCAGTGGTAGGAATATGCCCCAAGAAAGTCACAAAGAAGTATTCCATATGTTACAAAATATTCATAGGAGTACTTTTTGTGGTAGTGAAAAAATAGGAGTGAAAATGGTGCCCTTTAACTGAAGAATGAAGGTATTGTGGTGTGTGAATATGATGGGATATTACCACACTAACATCTAACAAGAGGAATTCAGTGAAACATGTGAAGACTTGTATGAACTGATGCAGAACTGGGGCAGTAATGAAACACTACGATTACAGTAATGTCAATGAAAAGAATACTGAAATGAAGTAATTATAATGACTACAGTGGATCCCAGAGAAAGAAGTGAGGGAATCCATCTCCTTCTCACTAGATAGGTAGGAGCTATGAATGTAGAATGTTGTGTAAACCCTCAACTTCAGCTGGTTTGAACTGATTTTTTTAACAAGGGGAGGCTATCTAGGAGGAAGAAAGATGGAGTATAAAACAAAAAAAAATCTATAAAACTTTTTTTAAAAAATCAGTGGATTTTTGTCCATTCACACCTGGATTTTAATACAAATACAATAATAGTAATACATATAATAGTTGTCAGATTTATCAGTGATAACCTATCAAAACCAAGAGCTGCATTTTCTGGATAGGATGTTTCCTATTCTACTACTAGCTGCAATGGGCACTGTTATTCCGTAAACTGTGGAGTATTCACCTGCTTCCCTCTCACTATAATACTCTTATAAATATCTTAAGTTGAAGGTACAACTTCTTAGGTGCTGATACTTAGAATAATTGTTTTAATTTTTTATTCCAGATGAAGAGAAAAAGATTGGACTTCTGGATCTCTCAGTCTCTGAGATATAATCTCTAGCTTCTTCCTTTCTTTCGTCCTTCATAAGTTTTAGTAGTTAATGCATTTGGGGAGCTTGTTATTTTTAGATATAACAGATCTTAAAACATCTTCTGTGTGCCAGGCATGAGGTGCTAAGTGCTGCAAATAAAAGAATTTCTTTTATAATGGCATAGTTCCTGGCCTCAATTAGTTTCAGATCCAATAAAGAGGAATTGAATCTCTTACAAATATTTTTAAAATCAATGTGTAATATATGTATATAAAATCATGAACTCCTTCTAACATTATTGAATCTAGGTCCTAAACTGTGTATAGCATGGTTCAGTGTAAGCTGATTTATCTTTTATCTTCATACATGCTCCCATTTCTATACAAAGATTGTACTGCTGACTGACCATCAGTAAGTAGCACACTTGTTTTGAGATTTTTGTTGACTGATGGACGTAGTTTTGTGCTGAGCCTCATAAGCTGTTAGATCAGTTAAGAATTAAAGTACACTCTCAGTAAATTCCTACTTTTAGGGAAGTTTGTCACAAAATTCATACGTTAAAGGAAGCTTGTATCATTATGATGTCCGCAAATTTTCCTTCATTTTTAAAAATTACATATATGCTTATATATATGCATGTACATATACATGTATATACATACTGTCACATATATAGATGTATGTGTTATACATATGTTGCATGTGTACATAAAATGAATAAATTCTCATTTATTCTGAATTCATAGAAAAGAGATCTTTACCCAAATATTTTTCATGTGTTTGCACAGTGATAATCCAAGTGTTTAGAAATGCAATTAAGATACCTAGAAATCCTGAAATAACTTCTGAATAATCAAAGGCAGATTAAAATATACTCGGGGTAGTTTTTACTATTAAATGTATTTGATGGCATTTGTAGTCTGAAAACTGGTAACTGTCTATGTTTGATTTTTATGATACTTCTGTTTACCAAAGGATTTGGTTAACCAGAACCATTCCCAGACATTCTAGATAAACCTGAGTTTATCCTGTGTGGTATTTCTGTTACTTAAAGGCCCTTGTTCAGATTGTAGATGCCTTATTGGGAAAAGCTGATACATTAAGTTACAGCATGATATATGGGGGGGCACTGAATTTAAGACTGGAAAATCTGTATTGAAGTACTAGTTCTTAGGCTTTGGATAAGTCGCTTTTACTCTTTGGAACTTGGGGTTGCCTTATCTAAAAACTATTTTTTTCATTTCTCTTAAAGCAGTAAATAAAAATCTCTTCAGAATACCAGAGAACTCACATCTTATTATTCATTACTTACCAATTATTTGCCATTCTTTTAGAAAAGAATAATAGATAATTTCTGTTTCAGTCACAGCAATGTATTATTTTAGAAGGACTGGGGAAAAGAGTACTGCATTTGGAGTTGGAGAATCTGAGTTCAATACCCAGCTCTGCTGAAAAAAAAAAATTGTGTCTCCTGGGGCAAAAAAACTTGACTTCTCTGGGCCTCAGTTTCCTCATCTGTAAAATAATTGGTTTAGACCAGATTGTCTCTGAGGTCCTACTCAGCTCTTAATCTATTATACAGTGGAAATAATCTGTAGGTTGCTGTATTGTTTTAAGTAAATTCTAAGAGTACAAAAATAATTTATCAGTAGCTGAAAATTGCACCAGTTACATATATTCCATATTAATAATCTTTTCTTGAGGACACCTGGGTGGTATACTGGACGGAAATGGCAAAACACTCTAGTCTCTTTTCCAAGAAACCCCAAGTGGGGTCACAAAGAGTTAGACACAACTGAAATGACTCAACCACAACAAATTTTTTCTTGGTTTTCTTGCTTCCTTATTACTTTTTTCTATCTGGGATTCCTATTTCTCTGCTCCTTTTACCAAACTATATTACATTCAGAATTCAGGCTTGCTAGAGTGGAAGACCAGGTGAGTACTATCGACATGCCAAAGTTTGATTTCTCCAAGTCACTGAATAAAGTCGATCATGATATCTTTAAAGGCAAGAAGAAATAATAGCTGGTCATTTGGGTAGATTTATAACTAGTTGAATGAAGATAATTAAAGACAGGAATAGTGGAAGGAAAGCTGGGCTTGGATCAAAGACCTGGATTCAAATCCTGTGTGCAGTGTTTATGACCATGTGACTTAACCTAAGCCTCTAAGTTTCCTTTGCCTATAAAATGAGAAAAAATATGCCTATATTTTCACATTGGTGATTTTAACAAAGACATGTGCTTATCAAATTGTTAGGAGACACAAATGGGTCTGGGTCCATGACAAATTCATGTTACCCTTCTGAATTGAGCCTTCAGTGTTCCAAGCAATCCTTTTACCCTTCCATAATTCACTCTATTACATTCCCTAGTATTTTTTTCAAATTTTCCTTTCTGTTTTCAAAGACCCCCATACTATATGCCCTTCCCTCCCATTCCACAGAGACTCTTAACTCCTAGGTGGTAAAAATATAGGCTCTTTCTGCCCAATTCCACGTCAGATGCCCTCAAATTCATCCCACATTTTATTTTGCTTACTTCCAGACTTTGAGGAAGAGGTAGACCTTCTACCAAGGCCAATTCAGTTTAATTCAACAGACACTAAGGGCACTGTGGTTGGACCTTGAAATTCAAAGGCAAAAATCAAATGGTACCTCCCTGCAAAGAGTTCATCCAATGGTGATAACCTTGCAATCAGAACTGGGAGTGACAGTCTGACACCTCTACTTGTGCCCATTTTCCCATCCCATTCTATCTGTCTCAGCAGCGCTCCTTTATAGCTGTGTTATACTCAATCAACTACAACCCTCATTTTGACCATAGTCCTTTTTTGCCTACATTATTGTGATAAACTGCTAATTACTCCCCCTGCTTCCAATTCCTTCCTTCAGGAATCCATCTTCCACAGGTATGGCCAAACTGCTACTCCTAAAGCATTGGTTTGACCATGACACTCCCCGGCTCATGAAGCCCCTGTAGCTTCTTATTGCCTCTAGAATGACCTACAAACCACAATTTTTTTAGATTTGGTTTAATTTATTCTTCCTCATGGATTCCAATTCCAACCACAGTGGCCTATTTTCTATTCTCTGTGAACAATATTGTACTTTTGTACAAGAAGTCACCCTGTGCCGAGAATTTCTCATCTTGCTCAGGTCAAGTACCCCACTGGACGAGAGCTTTCCTGATCCCTGACTAAATATTGATTCTCTCCCATCCTCACCTGTAATTCCTACTTTGTGTGTAGTTTATATATACTTCTCTCTATACTTGTTGAAGAGCCTTTCATTTTTACATTTGTGTCTGGCACATAGTAGTTGAATAGTTGAATTGTACATGAATAGATTACTGCTACACCTATTCCCAGTTCCTCCTTTCTGTGATTTTCCCATGCACTTCAGATTTTGATGTTCATAACCATTAAGAATGGTACAGGCCCCCTTTCCCCCAAGATGTCACCGAAGGTGAAGAAGGAAGCTGTTTTCTCCCCCAAGACAGAAGCCAAGTCCAAGGCCTTGAAGGCCAAGAAAGCGGTGTTGAAGGGTGTCCATAGCCACAAAAAGAAGAAGATCCAAACATCCCCCACCTTCCGGCGACCCAAGAAGGCAGCCCAAATACCCTTGGAAAGGTGCTTCTTGGAGAAACACGCTTGATCACTATGCCATCATTAAGTTACCCTTGACCACTGAGTCTACTATGAAGAAGACTGAGGACAACAACACCCTAGTTTTCATTGTGGACGTCAAGGCCAACAAGCATCAGATCAAGCAGGCAGTAAAGAAGCCGTATGACATCGATGTGGCCAAGGTCAACACACTGATCCAGCCTGATGGAGAGAAGAAAGCTTATGTCTGTCTTGCTCTAGACTATGATGCTTTGGATGTTGCCAACAAAATTGGAATCATCTAAACTGTCTCACTGCACCTACAATAAAAAGTTTTCCCAAAAAAAAAAAATGGTACAAGCCATGGAAGCAGTAAATGATATGACTAATGGGAACAATTAATGGATTGGAAATAATTTTATATAAGATGAGTATTAACTATACTTTCTATATGAAAGGGCACTCCATTAGGAATGGGAGGTATTAATAAGGTATAGTCCCTGTTCTCAAAAGTTGGGCTCTTTTTGAATCCATGAAGTATATTAATTGTTCTTTCCAATTTAGTAAGCATTTATCAGTGCTTCATGTCTACAAGACACTGCTATATTCTGAGAACAGAACAAAAATGAAACTGCCCTTGACCTCAGGGAGCTTTGATAAAAGGGAAGGGGGAAGATACAACATGTACATTGATAAATAAATACAGTGAATATGCAGACGAATAAAAAGTACAGGAGAGAGAGAGATGGAGAGTTAGAGTTACATTAAGTATTTTGTAGCATTGAGCTGAGCCTTAAAGGGAACTAGGACTCCATGAAAAGCTAGGAAGGTGATGAGATGGAAAGAGGATCTCTTTGAGCTGAAAGGACAATCTGTTCAAAGAGATGGAAGGTTGAATGTACAGGGAACAGAAAATAAACACGTTTGGCTGTAAAGGATGTGTGAAGAGAAATCATTCACTATAGCTAGGTTAGAGACATCTTTGTGAAAGGCTTTACATGCCAAAGAGAGGATTTTGTATTTTATCCTAGAAACAATATGGAGTTACCAAAACTTCTTGAGCATGGGAATGACATGGTCAGACCTCTGTTTTAAAAATATCAGTTTGGCAGTCGTAGGGAATATGTAATGCAGAGGGAAGAAATGGGAGTCAGAGAAACCAATTAGGAAGTTATTAAGATAACCTTGGTTATTGTAACCAAACCAGGGTGGTATCCATGCAAATAGAGAGAAAGGAACCAATTCAAGCGATATTGTACAGGAAGCCTTGGCAACTGATCAAATATTGGGACAGAGAGAGAGTGAAAAGTTGAGGATGACAGCTTATAAATCCAGGTAATTTAAAGAATGATCAGTGCCCTTGACACAAATAGGAAAATTAGGAAGAAATGAGTGTTGTGGGAAAAATGTAATGTTTTGTTTTGGACATGTTGAGTTTGAAATGACTGCATGACATACAGATGTCTGTGTCCAGCTGGCAGCCTGGAGCTCAGGGGGAAGATGAGGGCTAGATATGTAGATCTGAACATTGATGATAACTGAATCCTTGGAAGCTGGGGAGAAAATCAAGCAGAATATGAAGATAGAAGAGAAGAGGACGGACCCAAGACAAACTTAACAGATATACTAGATTCTAATTACCAAAACCATCTTCCCCTTAAAGAAAATGAAGGCTACAATTTTGATATTTTCCTTACCAAATTGGTGATATCTTATGTCAGTCACATTTTCAACACCAAGACCCTAAAAGAACTTTAGATTTTAATGTACTAATGTACAGATTGGATTGACTGTTGCCAGATGTTCTCCATAACCTTCACTATTTATAAAATGAGGACAATAATAGGATTTAAAAATGAATCTTAGAAATAATCTACTTATTTTTCAAATGAGGAAACTGGGGCCCCGCGTGCTTATGTGATTTATCCAGGATTTTACAGGTAGTTAGAAGTGGAACCTCTTAAAATCCAAGTTCCCTTAATTCTCAGTGCAGTGCTTTTCCCCCTATGCCATGCTGCATCTCAGTCTTTTAACTGGGATAATATAAAAAAATTTAAGATTCTCAGTAGATCTTTGTGGTCACAAAATAGTAATTGTTTATACAAAATAGAAAGTGGCATTTAATTTTGCTCTGAGTGTTAGCTCCTACTATGTTTCAAAGAGCGATTTTGGAGAAAATGAAATAAATGGCTGTGCTTGAGCCATCCTCCCTTTTGAGGATCAGAAGGACACAGTAAGTCTAGGAATGCCAGGGTTCTCATAGCTTCTGCTGTGTGAGCTGGAACATTATCTCATTTCATAGTTCCACAGCATTGCAAACTCTGCAGGCTTCTTTCTAATTTAGCTTTGCATCATGTGTTTTGAAAAAGGAGAATGTGCCTTAAAAAAAGATGAATGTGTCCAAAAGTCAAAACAAAGAAGAGGAAAGATTCCAAGCACATAGGGAACATCCGTCACTTCATCCCAGCATATTATACTGACATTAATACAAATGTTATGGTCTGGTAGTGTTAGTGGAGACACATAAATATTTTTCCCCAGCACTTTCTTTTAAAATGTTTAACAAAGCACTGTAACTTCAGGGTGGCTTTCATGTGTTTTTATAATTTATAAATGTTTATTTTTTCAAATATGTGAAAGAATGGATTTTTCTAATATAAGCATGCTTCTTTTTTGTTTTTTTGTTCATTTAAAAAATGTATTATTTATTTTTACTTTTTAAATTGTGAGTTCCAAATTCTCTCCCTCCCTCTTACTTCTTCTCTCCACCCACTGAGGAAGCAAGCAATATGATATCAATTAATTGTACATATGAAATCATGCAAAACATGTTTCCATATTAGCTGTATCACCAAAATAAAATAAAATAAAATGAGAAAATTTTACCTGTTTGTGCTCAGAGTTCATTAGTTCTGTCTCTGGAGATGGATAGCAGTTTTTCATCATGAGTTATTTGAAATTGTCTTGGATCATTATAGTGATCATTTTAGCATGTCAATTACTGTGTACCATGATTTACCAGTTCTCATTTTACTTTGCATCAGTTCATACAGGTCTTGCCTTTTTTTTTCTGAAACCACCCCCTTTGTCATTTCTTATACACAGTCTTTGAAAACAAAGGACGAACACAACTCCAACACAATCACATGCCACAACTTGTTTAACCATTCCCCAATTGATGAGCATCTCTGAATTTTCCAATTTTTTGCCAACACAAAAAGAGCTACTATAAGTATTTTGACACATATAGGTCCTTTTTCTTTTTCTCTGATTTCTTTGGGATACAGACCTACTAGTGGTATTGCTGGGTCAAAGAGTTTTATAGCACTTCGGGCTTAGTTCAAATTGTTTTCTAGAATGATTGGTCCAGTTCACAGCAACACCAACAGTTTATTAGTATAGCTGTTTTTTCTAATCTCCTCCAGTATATGTCATTTCTGATAGGTGTGAGGTGGTATCTCACATTTGTTTTAATTTGCATTTCTCTAATAAATAGTGATTTAGAGCATTTTTTTCATATGACTATAGATAGCTTTGATTTCTTTAGAAAACTGTCTGTTTGTATTCTTCAACCATTTGTTAATTGTGGAATATCTCGTATTTTTATAAATTTGACTCAATTCCCTATGTTTTTGAAAAATGAAGCCTTTATCAGAGAAACTTGCTGTAAAAAAAAATTTGTATTGCTTTATTTCCTATGGTACCTTTTAGCAAAATGTAGCTTCCCTGATTATCTCTTTTAATTAGGTCTATTTTTGTTTTTGCTTTCTCTGAGATTGTGATTGTTGCCCCTCCCTTTTTAACTTTAGCCAAAGCATATTAGATTCTACTCCAGCCTTTGGTTTAACTTTGTGTATTTTTCCGTTTCAAGTGTGTCTCTTGTAAACATCATATTGTTAGATTCTGGTGTCTAATGCATTATGCTATCCACTTCTGTTTTATGGATGAGCCCCTACCACTCACAGTCACAGTCATGATTACTAACAGTGTTATTTCCCTCCATCCTATTTTCTTCAGTTCATCATTCTTTCTCTCTTTTTATCCTCTCCTTCCTCAAAAATCTGTTTTACTTCTGACCATTGCCTCCCCTAATCTTCCTTCCTTTTTATCATCCCCTCCCATCTATATCTCTTATTCCCTTCCCCTCTTAGTTCCCTATTGGTTAAGATAGATTTCTGTGCTCAAATGAGGATGTATATATATATTCATCCCTCTTTGAACCAGTTCTGATGAGAGAGAGTTCAAGAACTTCCAGCCACCCACCACCATTTTCCCCTGCACTATAAAAGTTCTTTCTTGTGTCCTCTTTTATGTCAGAATTTTCCCACCATTCTACCTCTCCCTTCTCCCAGCAAAGCCCTCTTTCTTGTCCTTTCATTTTTTTATATCATCCCAACAGAATTAACTCACACTTATAACTGTCATAGTCATGATAAGATCCTTAGGAGTTGCATATATCATGTTTCCCATATAAGAATGTAAATAGTTTAACTTTATTTAGAATCTTTTATGATTATTCTTTCATGTTTACCTTTTTATACTTCTTCTGAATTTTGTGTTTGAATATCAGATTTTCTATTCAGCTCTGGTCTTTTCATCAGGAATACTTGAATGTGTTCTACTTTACTAAATGTCCATTTTCGCCCCTGAAGCATTTTACTCAGTTTTGTTGGATAGGTTATTCTTGGTTGTAATCCCAGATCCTTTGCCTTGTGGAATATGTGTTTTCACAATATTTGAAATGTTTCTTTCTGGTTGCTTGTTCCTATTCCTAGGAGTTTTCATTTTGGGAGCTCTTTTGGGAGGAGGTTTTTCAATTTGTATTTTTACCCTCTGGATCTAAGATATTGGAGCAGTTTTTCTTGATAATTTTTTGAAAGATGATGTCTAGGCTCATTTTTTTTTTATCATGGCTTTCGGGTAGTCCAGTAATTCTTAAGTTATTTCTCCTCAATCTTTTTCTAGGACAGTTGTTTTTTTTTTTCAATATTTTTCTATTTTTTTATTCTTTTGACTTTGTTTTATTGTTTTTTGATGTGTTGTGGAGTCACTAGATTCCAGTTGCCCAATTTTAATTTTTAAAAAATTATTTTCTCCAGTGAGCCTTTGGATCTCTTTTTCCTTTTGTCCAATTCAGGATTTATTTCTGCCTCTTTTACCAGGCTATTAATTCTCTTTTCATAATTTTCTTGCAGCATTTTAATTTCTTTTTCCAATTTTTCCTCTGTTACTCTTATCTCTTTCTGTACCACTTCAAGAATTCTTGATGAGTTTGGGTCCAATCAGCATTTTTTGAGGCTTTATTTGTAGGTATTTTCACCTTGTTGCCTTATTCTGAGTCTATTTCATATCTTGGCCTTCCCTCCTTTGTAGTAGCTTTTTATTTTCAAGTTCTTTTTGTTGTTGTTTGCTCACTTTTCCAGCCTATTTCTTGATTTTGAACTTTATGTTAACATTGGACTCTACTCACCTAGGGGTCAGAGGCACTGTCCTAAACTTTGGGCTTTTTTCATGCTGCTGCTTTCAAAGCTAGTTCTGGACATCTATAAGTTTTTGGTGTTTCCAAGGTAGTGTGATCTGAGGAGAGGTGTGGTCACTGCTCTCCTGGTCTACACTCTGGTCTTTACTCAGGAAAGGCCCCTATTCCCCTTAGTTGCAATTGTTAGCACTACTCTCTGCCTTCAAACTGTGACCCGGTCCCCTGCTCCCTTGTGACCTCTCTCCAGTGCTCTTCTGCACCCTGGAACTGTGACCCACAACTGCTTATGGGCAATGGAGTTGCCAGTAAACTGCAGCTTCATCCAGTGACAAGCATAAGGCCATCCCCATACTCTCTTTCTGATCAGTTGTCCAACCCCCTCCCCATCTCTAGACTGAGAGCTCCTGAAGCTACTACTGCCACTTTTGCAGCCTACCACTGGTGCTCTTGTCATGCTCCAGGTTGGCAGCTACCCCAGTGTCACAGAGCTCTCCTGCTGAACTCCAAAGTTGTCTTAGGCTAAAAAAAAAACGTTTTACTCTGACATTGTGTTGGCACTGCTACTCAGAAATTTGATTTGAGGAGTTATTTTAAAGTTGTATGGAGGGGAATGTTGGGAGAGTTCATTTGGGTCACTGCCTCTCACCTACCATCTTGGCTCCACCCCCAGACAGGCTTATTGGTCATACAAGTCACAGACCTGAAAAAAATGATTAATTTACATAAATTTAACAAATTTGTGGGTATTGTTTATGTACTTTTCTTCTTCATTCATTTTAAATTAAAGGGTTCTCACAACCATAGAAAGATTGAAAAAGTTCCCCATTATGTCCTAAGTGATTAAATTCCTTCGTATACTAGGTGTGTATACGGGAAGAGAATTTCATTTTGCCCCTTGATAGTTTTAAATTCCAAAGGACTGTTATTCATTGATGTCTGTTGTTGTATGTCTAGTCCCTGTCTCCTGGACCTGATAAGGAATGTCTATTAAACATTAATGAAATAAGTTTAGTAGTAGGCTAGAGGTATTGTCAAGTAAGTACAGAGAAGGAAGAGCAAAAAAAAAAAAATCTGAAGACTTGATCTGAGGCGAGTCCCCTTGTGGTAAGAGGTAACCACTGATTTGTAGAAAGGTAGATTTGAAAGGGGTCTCAGAATCTATCTAAGCCAGATATTAACAGAGCAAAAATTCCCTCATAACCATCCCTCACAAATTTGGCTTCCATGGTACTGCTTTCTCTTGTTTATCTGACCACTCTTTTTCTAACTCCATTGATGTATCACAGAATCTCAGAATGTCATAGTTCAAAAGGGCTTATGACCCCTCTAATCCAATCCAATCTTGGAAAAGAATCTTCTTAACAACCCACCCAACAAATAGTCCTTCAGCAATTGCTTGAAGATAAGGTTGTGCTGGTAAATGTTTAATAGCCAACTCTCTGGGGATGAATAATATATGCATGAGATAGTTTCCTCTTGCATTATGAACATTTTGTCCATCATTTACTTAAATCTAGGCAGTTAACAAAACAGTAAATCAATCCTTGATTTACAGTATTTGCCAATTTCCAAGGCATAAATGCTCTCACTGAAAATTTAATAATTTTCTCAAGGCTGTCCAGCTAGCTCCAGCATGTCTCTACTGGAAGACCTCCAGTAGAGAAAGGAGTTGAAAGGAAACCCACTCCCACTGAGCTCCCCCATTCTATTTTTAGATAGATAAAATTATTAGAAAGTTTTTTGTAATCAAATCTAACTTAGCAGTCTTTATACATTCCTCCTAATTTTATTCTCAGGAACTGAGTAGAATGAATCCAGTAGCTATAGTGAAATGATCACCGGACTTGAGGTCAGGAAAGACTTGGGTTCAACGATTACCTCTAACACTTATTAGCTATGTGGCCATGGAAATTATTTTTTAATGAATAGAAATAGATTTCTCTTTCTTTCACCCCATTGGGGAAAAAAGAAAGAAAAATTCCTTTTTACTAAATATATATAGCCACATAAAGCCAAGTTTTTCATTGATTGTGTCAAATATATATATACCTCAGTCTGTACATTAAATTCATCACCTCCCTGTCAAGAGATGAAGAGTATTTTTCATCCTCAGTTCTCTGGAATCATGGATGCTCATTGTGTTGATATAATTCCTACAGTTTTCAGAACGGTTTGTCTTTTGAGTGTTGTTGTTTTGTATGTTTTATTCTTCTGATTCTGTTAGTTTCTTTTTTCATTAGTTCATAAAAGTCCTCAAAATCATCACTTTTATAATATTGATGTGACAGTAAATTGTTCTGCTAGTTCTACTTACCTCTGCATCAATTCATGTAAATCTTTCCATGTCTCTGAATCATCTTTTCTTCATTTCTTAGAGCAGATCTCAGCCTATCATATCTAGCTGCCACAGTTTGCTCAGCTATCCTCTAATTAATGGACATTCTTGGTTTCCAGCTTTCTGCTTCACAAAAAGAGGTGATATTATTATTTTTATATATAAAGCAAATGATTTAGTGTCTTAGATTCTGATTTGAGGATCAAACCATTTCCCTATTCTTAGACACTGTGATTCTATCAATGTAGAGGTGAAGGGGTTTTTTGGCTGCCACATAATATCACCAACTCATTTTAAATTTGTAGCCCATTATATTTGTTTTCTTAAGTGAAAGGCATTGCATTTGTCCCTATTAAACTTCATCTTGTTAGAGCCTGAGTCATGCTGGATTTTAGTTTTCTTGACAAAATTCATATGGGATCTTTTTTTTCAATTTTTAAAATATTTTTATTGTAGTTTCAAATTCTCTTCTTCCCTTCACCCCTCCCCCGCCCCTCTTCAGAAAGCAAGAAATGTGGTATTACTTGTACATAAGAAGTCATGTAAAACATAGTTCCAAGTTAGCCATATTCTGGGAAAAAGAAAAAAAACAAGCAAGAAAAGGAAAGAGAAAAAAATGTGCTTCATTCTGCCCTCCAAGTCCATCAGTTCCCTGTCTAGAGGTAGATAGCGTTTCTCATCATGAGTCTTTGGAGTTGTGGTGGATCATTGCATTGATCAGTTTCCTAAACTTTTCACATTGATTATCTGCAATATTGCTATTACTGTGCACATTTTTCTCTTGATCCTACTGACTTCGCGAAGCATCGAATCATACAAATCTTCCCAGGTTTTTCAAAAATCATCCTTTTCATCACTTCTTATACCATTCTATTCCATTTATATACCATAAATTGTTCAGACATTCTCCATTTGATGGGCATTCTTTGTTTCCAGTTCTTTGCCACCACAAAAAGAGCCATTATAAGTATTTTTTGTGCAAATGGGTCCTTTTCCTTTTTCCTTGTTCAGAGATGATTTTCAACAGGCAATCACTAGGTAAAATGCTATGTCAAATATGGTCTCTTTTTTTCTTTCTTCAGGTGAGTGGTACTCTAAGAAAAAAAGCTCTGTCATTCATGAGAATCTGGGCCACTCTTCATACCAGCCATAAGCCAGTCTCTTAGAGTTTGGGGTTTCATTCCAAAAATACTGATTTCATCAGTCTCCAGTATGATGTTAGTATCTTTTGGTCTGATACAAACACTGAATAGTTCAACATATTTAGTGCTAAATTTGAAAGGTTTTCAGTCCATGAAATCCCTCCTGCTTTTCTCAGGGTTCCCCTCTTGACAATCCATGGTCTGTTAGCAATTATTCTCCACCACAGCACTGGAAGAGAGCAAACGATCTTCCAGGATCCTGATCTTTTAGGCTGCCGTCATTCTGTTCCTCAGTAGGACTTTTGCTCTCTATATGGGATGAGGGGAGGAGAAAGAGATGGAGAGGGGAAACAGGAGGGAGCAGGAGGAGAGAGAGAAGGAGAAAAAGAGAGAGAGAGAGAGAGAGAGAGAGAGAGAGAGAGAGAGAGAGAGAGAGAGAGAGAGAGAGAGAGCGCCTTATGGGATCTTACTACCACTTTATATTCAGCCTCAATTACCTGCCCTTTGTTCCACATTTTGTACTTACCTTCTTAAAATCTGAGTGAAGTTCTCTGTACAGTGACATCTTTCCCATTAGAAGATCCCTTAGATCTTTTTGGAAACCTTTTTCTTTTCTTTATCATCAGAATAAATTGTAACATCCACCAGAATTTTGTTCTTGGGAGCCTCCCATTCCTCAAAAAGATATTGATATAAGATAGTGATGGCAGCTCTATGTGATCTACACATCATTCATATTGGGAAGTTTGCAATATATGTCTTCTTTGTAGTCATAACTTAGTGGGGCATTTGGGAGTGGGAGCTAAAGCTGCCTTCAGAGTTTGGCTGGGGTAAAAAGGCACTAAATACTAGTACAAAGTAATTTGTGGGAACATGCCCTCCATAATTTTTCATTTGATCATAAAAGCCATTTCTCCATTTCCTTGGAGACTTTCCATTCAATCCATTCAATTCAGTTTTTCATTCAGTCATAAAAAGTAATTTCTCCATTTATACTATAACATCAATATTTCCTTCCTCTCCATTTCCTCCTCTTCGCCTTCCTACCATTTGGCCAGAATGTTACTAACTGGCAATAAAATCTGTTCCTCTCGCAGAAAGCCCAGAACAACCCCATTGCTTTAGAGTGGTTGGCCCTGTGTAAACAGACTGCCAAAGCAGATGTAAGCCAAGATTTCTTGTGGAGACACAGTTAAGGAATAGGGTACTAAAGGCTTGGTCAACCCAATGTTTATTCTATTTAAAATTTTACCAGCTCTTTTCTGTCTCTTTTTCTCTTATTTCATCTTTAAAAAAAAACAAACAAAAAACTTTTGTTTTCCAAAAGGTTGATTAGGGCACTTTAACCATAGAACCAGTTATGTGCTTTTTATCAGATAGTAAAAATGCATTTTAAATCCTTATAGAACATTGAAACATGTGTACATACACATATTTGAAAAAGTTAACTAATGCATTTATTAATGTATTTTCCCTTTTATTTTTCAAATTATTTGTTTTGTAGCATTCATGCTTTTCTTTATCAACTACATTTTTCCCAGGTAGAGAATTTCTCATATTGATGATTTGTAGGTAGGTTGACCCATTTCTTTCCTAGGTCTTTTTTATATAGTAAGGATCATAGCAGTATTGGTTCACTGTTTGAAGTAAATGTTGCTCTTAAGCCCTCTTCAGTGATATATCCAAAAAATATGAAAGCATGGTACCATATTATTTATGTCATATTCTCTAAAAATGCCAAGGAATGCCAAGTCAGTTCTATTCTAAGTCTTTGCAATGTCTTTAGCTTTTTCATTATTTCTCTCAGGCAGATTTTAAAACTAATTTGTATCCCTTGAGTGTACCTAACTACATGAGGGTGCTGCCCAGAATCCTACTAGATGCCTGATGTGTAAGGACAATCTGCCTGGGACATCTGTCACACCAGTGATTGCCAGGATTGATTTGTCTTCTGAGTAGCAGAGAATAACCATTCTAGATGGAAATAAAGTGTCTTGGATAAATCCACAAGATGGATAATTTGTAGAGATTTGACAGCTCATCTATTTACAAATATAGTTAATGCTACATATCTTATACATATCACAGGAAACTCAGTCAATATGTGCTTGCTTCAAGATCTTGAGGAGAAAAAAAAATCTGTGAATGATGTTACATCAATACATTCATTCCTTCAGACCATTTTTATACTTATACAAATCTGTGGATCTTCACTATTTCCTTCAAAAACTCTGCTGGCATTTTAAGTGACAGGTTTCCTTTTTCATGTCTAGCCAAACAGCCAGCCATTGACTGGATGTTATTAAAGAGTCTGAGAAGGTCTAGAGAAGCCCTGTCAATTAGTTACCTCTAACTAGCTCTGTCACCATGAACAAGTAAGTCCCTTCCCATTCTGAGGTTTCATCTATAACAGGAAGACTGGACTAAATTATCACTAGATTTTCTTCTAGCTCAAAACGTCCATCTATTCTTTCACAAATATTTATTAAGTACCATCCATAAATTCAGTGAGTAGGTAAATATTGTCATGACTTTTAAAAAAAAAAAGGAAAAAAGGTTGTATTTTTCAGTTATAAGTGCCCAAGCTTGACTTCAGTGACTAGCAGAATTCTCAAACTTAGCGTTAAAAGACGGTGAGCATTTGGAAAAGGAAGCAGTGATACTTTTGTGGCAGCATGATTTCGTTAAGAATAGTTCATGCCAAAAAAAAAAAGAATAGGTCATGCCCCTGAGTTCAAGTGTGATTTCTGATACATACTAGTGTATGACCCTGGGGAAATCGTGTGACTTATCAGAAACCTAGGTACAGAAATGAAAACATGAAAATTAAAAGATCATGGAGCAAGTCATGCAAAAATATTGTAGAACCTAAAAGCAAAAACTTTAAATGGATAAATATTTAGAAAATGTAAAATAACTATATTAACAGAACAAGAAATGCTCAATCTAAACAACTTGATCTTAGAAACAGAAATTGAACAAATCAAAAATGAGATCCTGAAGCAAGGGATGAGAAATCCTGCCGAGTACCACATGTATTTATAAGCAATTTCCATTAAATATTTAAAGAACAGTTAACCTCTGTGTTATATAAATCACTTGCAAAAATAGAAATAAAATGCATCTTACCAAATTCCTTCCATGAGACAAATATGGATCTAATTCCCAAACTAGGGAGAGGAAACAGAAAAGGAAACCTTTAGATTAATATCACTACTAAATATTGATGGCAAAATATTGAATAAAATATTAGAAAAGAGGCCACAATAATATGTTTCAACTTTTTCACTATTACTAGATTGTATTTCTGCCAGAAAAAGCCTGACATTAGCAAAACTGTAGAGACCATGCTAGAGTCCTGCCTCAGACCTTTAGTAGCAGTGTGGCTCTGGGCAAGTCAGTTAACCTCGTTCAGTTTTAGTGTCCTCCTCTTTTAAATAAGTATCATGATAATACCTACTTCACAGATTTGTGAGGATGAAAGGCGATGGTAAAGTGCTTTGCAAGCTTTAGAGCAGAATATAAATGTTAGCTCGTTATAATGTTAGTGACAAAAACAGTTAAAATGGCATCATTACATAACTAGGTGAATAAGAAGCCTTTGACCAAATACCACACTTATGTATGTTTATAACTGTGAAAAGCAAAAGACTAAATGGAGAAGTAGCATTGTGTTTTGGAAAGAGTGTTGAATTTGTAATCACAAGATCAGAGTTCAAATTCTGGCTCTGGCATTGACAATTTGTGTGACTTAGGGCAAATCATTTAATCTCTCTGGGATCTGCATGTTGTCATTTGTGAAATGGAAGGGTGGAAGTAAATGTTGGCTAAAGTGTCTTCTACCTCGAAATCTGTGAATCTAGGAACCTATAAGCTTAAATGGATTTTTCCTTAATTTGACCAACACCATATATCTAAAACCAAAAGCTGTGGTAAAATACAAGAAGCTTCACCAACAGATATAGGCATAAAGTAAAAATGCACTTGTTCCCCCAATTATTTGATAGAGTACTAAAAATACTAATGAAAGTCAAAAGATAAGAAAAGGAAAGGAAAAATATAACTGTTAGCCAAGAGGTAATGGAAGCCTCCCTAGTTGCAGAAGACATGATTCTTTGCTTAGATAACCCCAAAGAATCAGCAGTGAAAATAATTGAGATATTTAATAGTTTCAATAAAATAGCAGAATACAAAACAAATCCAGAAAACAGTCAGCATTTTACCTAGTGAGTGCCTGTTGAAAATCATCTCTGAACAAGGGAAAAGGAAAAGGACCCATTTGCACAAAATTCAGGAAAAAAAATTAGGGAAATTCCATTCAAAATAACTTCAAGATGTTGATTGTATCTGGGAGATTATCTACGAAGAGCCATGAAAGATTTGTAAATACAATTATAAAACAATCTTTAAAGAAAGAAAGAATGAGGGAATATCCACTTGCCATGGTTGGACCATGCCAATAGAATGAAATTACAATACTATATGTATCTAGTACTATAGCAATACAGTTACAAGTGGCTACTTTGTAGGGATAGAAAAGATATTAAAATTCATTTAGAGGGACAAAATATCTAGACTCTCAAAAGAAATCATAAAAATTATAGAAATTAAAGAGGAATAGTACTTCAAGACCTCACTTCATATTATAATGCAGTAATGATTTTTTTTTTAAATTGGTACTGGTTTTTAAAAAAAATAGAAAAATTAACAAGACTAGATAAGCAAAAACCAGGAGCAAACTCAATAATTGATAAACCTGAGAACAAAACTACTTGGAAAACTCTATACTTGACAAGAACTCTGGGAAAATGGGAAAGTGATTTGACAGAAATTATATTTATCCAGGGTTCTTAACCTGGGGTCCATGAACTTGGGTTTTTTAAAAAAATATTTTGATAACTATGTTGCTAATGTTGTTGTTCAGTCATTTTCAGTTGTGCCCAATCCTTCATGACCCCATTTGAGGTTTTCTTGGCAAAAATACTGGAGTGGTGTGTCATTTCCTTCTCCGGCTCATTTTACAGTTGAGGAAACTGAGGCAAACAGCGTTAAGTGACTTGCCAAGGGTCACAAAGCTAGTAAGTGTCTGAGGGCACAATGGATAGAGCATTGGGCCTGGAATCAGGAAGACCTGAGTTCAAATGTGGCTTCAGATACTTACCACCTGTGTGACTTAGTAGGGGGACAAGTCGCTTAACCATATTTGCATCAATTTCCTCATCTTTAAAATGCACTCAAGAAGAAAAATGGCAAACCACTCCATTATCTTTGCCAAGAAAACCCAAATGGGGTCATGAAGAGCTGAACAGAACGGAACAATTGATATTCATATACCAGTATAATTGATTTTCTTTGTAATCTTATGTATTTAGAAATATTATTCTGAGAAGCAGTCTGTAGACTTCCAGACTGCCAAAGGATTCTGTGAGATGAAAAGAAATTAAGAGCCCCTGGTTTTCATCTTATGTAACATCCATGACCACGTCTCATCATTTCATCATCTACAGCACTCCCATAGATCCCATTCTCTCTACTCACATGGTCACCATCCTAAATCAATTCCTCATAATTTCTTGCCTAAATGGTTTCTGTAATCTCCTAAATGTACTCCTCTAAGTTTCTTCCCACTTGAATCCATCTCCTGCACAACTAGATCACTCCCCTACTCAGTAAACTCCAGTGGCTCCTTCAAGGATCTTATCCAAACTTGCATTTAAAGCTCTTTACAATCTTTCCAATTTACAAGTTTCTTCCTTGCACATGTTCTTTGAACCTTCAAGCACACTGGCCTGCTTATTGTTCCTCACATCCTAAACACTGTCTAAGAATGCTATCTCTACACTGGTTGCCCTTCATTTCCCTGAATGCTTTCTCTCCTAACTTTCTCTTAGAGTTTCCTTTAAGCACCTCTTCCCTTGCTTCCTTTCAGACTCAACTCAAGTACCACCTCCTGCAGGAGGCCTTTCCCAGTCCCCTCCTCATCACCCCAGCAACCTATTAAAGCCTTGCCCTTTAGTGTTACCATGAATGTATTTTATTTTGTATGTGTCTGATATAGACATATATGCACATAAGGTTTCCTTCCTTCACATATAAACTCCTTGAGGCCAGGAACTGTTTTTGGCTTTTTTTTCTCTTGTGCTTAACACAGTATTTAGCATATAGTAAACAATTAATAAATGCTTGTTGATTTAATTATTGAGCCAGCTTATCAGAAGTAATTTTACATTTTCACTGCTAAGAAGTATCTCTCAAAGTTCGAATTTTGTTAGTTTTGAGAGAATCTAAATAGTTCCCATTTGAACAAGTTTGTCTAGGACCAATGGACAGATTTCCACAAGTGACATGGGCTTACATATGTACAAATTGAAAATTGTATTGTCTTAATTTTTCTATCATTAATAACTAATATCTTCTCTATGCTGGAAAACAAGAAGTAACCTGTTGGTTTGGAGCTATACAGACTATATTCTTGTCCAAAAAGAATTCTTTTTCCTCAATTGCAGGTTGTTTCAACTTGAGTTATCAATACTATTACTCCATTTTGCTCAGAGAGACATGATCTTACTTAGGTACAAAGAAAACAGGATGTTACAAAGTGCCTTTTGTTCTGAAAACAAGCTTTCTTGAGGGAAAGCATGTTCATTTTTAAACCCATATTTTAAAGTTGTGAAATTGTACACCAAACCCACATCACAAATTGTCCTAGCCTTCATGGTCACCAGCATAATTATGTACTGTACATTAAGGTTCAAGGGGTGGAGGAGCCCATTTTCTTAAAATAAGAATTGGCCTGAACTTCTGTCCCCCAAGCTTAACTCAAATAAATATAAACCTTTTCTGAGGTTTCGGGAAATTTAGCTCATGAGCTGGCAAGGATTTTTTTTTTTAAGTAGCGTGCCAAGAGTTAAAAAAAGTGTTGTGTATCCGATTGATTATTCTGTTCTTTGTTTTTGAGAGCATTTGGATATAAAACAAATTTGGAAAACATATAATCCAGGAAATGAGGCTGTCATTATAATATTTCTAATTTAATTTGCTTGCTGAGCTGATCCAACTATATTTGGATAGCATGCTTATCCAAATAATAGTATAGTTATTAAAAGCCAAATCCCCAGAAGCAAACAACTTGGGAGGCCTCCTGTCCTAGAAACCCCAGCCTTTGCCCTAACCCAGCCGCTAACATGAATACAATATTAAAGCAATCACATACATTCCATACACTTCAGAGAAAGGACAGTTTATCTAGTCAGATTATACTAAAGAATAACAAGTCAAAATACTGTGATTCTAGAGTACTTAAAATATGTATTATCTATAAAGGTGTTTCCTTACTTGTTAATAAGCTTCAATTTGCTCAACATTTCATGTTTGTCGTAGGCATCTTTGATGCAGTGGAGTGATCTCTGGATATATAATCAGCTAACATTTAAATCGTGGCTTTGCTACTTAATACCTATGAGTCTGAGAGAGCCATTGAATTTCACTGGGCCTCAGTTTTCTCATCTTAAAATAAGAAGTAGAGATAAGATGCTCTCCAAAGTTTCTTTCAGCTCTAACTTCTACATATATAAAAAAACATAAATGATGTCCTAAGAGTTATATACTAGCAGGTATCAAGATATTCTTAAAAGATCCATTTGTTACACTCAGTGTGCTACCTTCAAACAAAATAGTGACCTTGGTAGAAGTTTTCAAGTAGGCATGTCTTCTGTGACATTTAACTGATTTGATTGTGTTTTGTTGTCAGGTTGGACTAAACTCTATAACATGGGTCTGTGAGTTGACGTGGAGTCACAAAGTGTTGGACACTACTAAAAACAACTGAACCACAGTAATAAGTACTTTTTCCAAGGTTATACTCCAGCCATGGATCTCATTCCATCATGTCTCAGTGATTGGTAAAAATCTGATTTGCCTCTTTGCATCTGGGCCTCTAGTTCAACTTGCTTGTTCCTTGCATAAAGGAGTGTCCCAATACTTCCAGTTCCTTCATACTCTTTTTCCTCTTCATGCTCTTTTTCCTACTAGAAAGAATAAGACCTAGGGTAATGAAGGAAAATTGGAGGATGGGGAATGACAGGTGGAAGAAGTGAAAGAGGATGTCAGAATGCTAGGTGTGCTGAACTTAAGAGCAAAAACCTTCCCTGTTCACCAGCTCTACAACCACTACCACTACTGTGAAAGAATTCTTTCCTTATTTTTCTGGGTACTTTTTTAGGATCTTTTCTCTACTCATATTCTACATGGTCTTAAACTTATTTGTATATGTGCCATGTCCTCTCTGGTAGATTGTTCCCAAGTAAGGCTTCTACCGTTAAACTTTGTATTCCTAGCATCTAACAGTACCTTATATATAGCAGGCATTTACTAATATTTTTTAATGAAAATGAATTCTCTTTCCTTTGTCCTTGCCATTTGGATTTGCAGGTGTCCATGTAGCAGGTAGTGTTAACTATTGCATTACTAAGAGGAGATCGCTTTTCTTTTGTCTTTTTTGAGAAATATAAAAGCATGAAAATTATGAGATTTTTTTTTTTTTAGAAAAATTCAGTTTCAAGGCAGTTTCACTTCTGTTGCCTATCACATTCTTTGTGTTTGATGTCATCTTTTCTCTCATGTGCTAGAGTTTGCATGAGGAAAAGAAAGAAGCTTTCTGTCCTCAGATTTTGTTTTCTCACTTTCTGAAATTCAGATTCTCCCTGGTTGCCATTTCCTCTCACGGCCAAGGAGGAACAATTCAGCCATATTAGGCAATGGATGATGATAGCAAACATTTGGGGTTCAAAAATGATGCTTCTCAGAGATCTTCTTAGACACCTTTTCTCCTTTTGATTTAAATACAAATGTTAATTCAGAAGGGAAATTCCATCCACATTGAACTGACTGGTTTCCAACTACACCATTTGTATGTAAGGAGAATTGTGTTATCCTGCTTAGAGTTTGTTTCTCAGGACCCATGGCCATGGTGCTTCTAGATGTTAAATAATAACTCCTAGAATAGTCTCAAGAATCCTAGATAGTCATTCCCAGAATCATAGTGACAGTCCTACTGAGACTGCACCATGAGATAAGGGGTGACCATGTAAATTAATATTTACCACCCTTGTGCAGAATGATGATATTGCTAAAGTGAACTTGTGAGTTGAATGTTGGCAAGATGCCTTCATCTGTTGCCATATAAAGCAAGTGGGCACTGGGCAGTGAGTGGGAAATCCACAGGGGAAACCATGGTAATGCCAGCCCCTGCAAGAAGGGTGATTAGGGACTTCTGTAGCAGTTGGTTCACCCACAGCCCTTTGAGAAGACCAGACTAAAATAAAGCTGATTATTAACCCCTCTGAAGCTGTCTGACTGTGTGACCAGATCAAGCATGAACCTGTTAAGAGGGTGGAGTTCCAAAACTCCAGTGCCTCCTGTGTGTTAACTGTGAAACACCATTAAAACACATTTGGTGGATTTGGTTTCCCAAAAGTCTCAGGACCCTTTGCATTTAAAATAAAACTATTAATATTTTCTACAGGAATAAGTGCCATAGACCAACAGAATAAGCTCCTTCTGTGTTAAACCATCTCCATTAGTCAAAATCAGCTATCCTTGGGGTGGTGGTGGTGGTGGTGGTGGTAGTTTTATAATGAGAGGATCCTTTCTACTTCAACATTAGTTGGGTAGTTGACAGTAAAATCCACAGAGGCTATACACAAGTGTAAGGAACGACTGGAGAACATCATGACAGTAATAACTAACCATAGAGGAAGGCATTGTGACAACTCTCAAATATGCTCCTTTGATGCTGCAGTGCCTCAGTGGCTCTATTATCCCACAGGAAAGGATAACCCTGTCCAGTGATACACATTACAGTCCACCCAGACCTGCCTAGTCTTATCCATGTCCTCTCATAAATCCTCCACAGGAGATCCACCCAAAATGCCAGGACCATCCTCTAGTTCTCTTGACATTGTATGGAGAGCAGTTGAGTATTGTGGGCTAGCTATCAAGTCATCCTTTGTTTTTGGTAAATAACTGAACAGTATGTTTTTCTAGTCACATACTTTTTAAATATTACTTTTATTGCTTTTTATGAGAAATTCTCGTTTGTCCTCATATATTTTTGGGTGATCCTTGAATTTAATTCTTCAGAAACTGTTGTATTCTAAGACTCATAGCCAGACAGTATCACTGGACGATTATTGTTATTAAAAAGATAAATCTTTATTTCTGAGAGAAGCTTGGGTCATTAAAAGCATTATGCAAATTACCAAAGATAATCTAGCCTGCTCTCTTCTGTCACTTTAGCTCTAAACCCCACTTTTTGTCTGTTCCTCACTCTTTGTCTAAGATACATGTAGGAATGAACCAGTTCTATGGACTTTCCATCCATGCTATAGACAGTTATAGCATAGGCTGCAGATTATAGTCTAGATAACAGCCTTTTTTCATCCTTTTAATTTTTACTGTGTGAATAATTGCGCCAAATTTTTTTGAGTGTTTATGAACCTTATTTAGTAGACTATCATGTTTCAGAACTTAATGCAACCAATACAGTATCACCTATAAATATGATCATGTGGAGCACCTGCCCATCTGACTTGAATTCCGTATTAGATATTCAACATGATGGTGCCAGGTCCTTTGGGAGCATATATTCTCCCTATTTTATTTCTTGTCAGGTCATTGTCTAACAAAGTTATATATCTTGTTACTTTTTCAAGGAATCTTGTTTAATTTTGACATATGCACAGGAGTTACCTTTTTGGAATATAATAGAAAAAAAAAGATCCCTGAGAGCAGGAACTATCTCTGGATTTTTGTCTTTGTATTTCCAACACCTAGTATAGTCCCTTGCACACAGTAGGTCCTTAATACATGCCTATGAAAAGGGATGTGTTTGGAGAACTTTTTATAAAAGGATTTGTCTCTATGGGATGAAATATTTATTCAAATACAATGAGATCTTGTAGTCCCTACACCTTTTAGTTAATTTGCAGAGGGCTTCCTCTTCCTTTTTCATGCTTTGATTAAGGATGCCCTGAATAATGTAAAGATTTTGTAAAGATGGGAAAGTAGATATATGACCTTTTGAATAACAAAAAAAAAACGTGAGATTTTTCTTACATTTTGAAAAAAATAGCTAAAATGCATATAATGATTTTAAATTTGTAAAGGATTTTTTTTTACAATATAATTTAATTCATAGATTTTTAATCCCAAATCCATAAAAACCTATAATATGTTGATAACTGTATTTCAGTATAATTGGTTTTCTATATAATCCTATATATTTTACTTGATACATTTAAAAACATTACTCTGAGAAGGCATCGCTAGATTGTCGAAGGAATTCATGGCACAAAAAAAAAAAAGATTTCATTTAACTAGAGACAAGTAGGTGTCAAGGTGACTGAAGCACTAGATCTGGCATCAGGAAGACCTGATTCTGAATCCAGCCCCAGATACTTGGTAGATGTGTGACCTCTGGGCAAGTCACTTAGCCTGTCACCTGCAGTTTCTTCATCTGTGCAGTGGGGCTAATGGGTTTGTTGTGATTACCAGTGGTAGTAAACCACTATATACATGTTGGTTATTAGTATTTTTCCCTCATTTATCTCTTTTCCCCCATAGGGACATCACTTTATTTTCCACTTTTATAAGGAAAGAATACAAAGGATTACACATTGTGAACAGCTAGAGATCTCAAGAATCATTTAGTAGAAGCCTCTTATTTTAGGGAAAAGAAAACTGAGACTAAGGAAAGGGAAGTAACTAAGTCAGGGTCACAAAGCCAGTAGGCAAAGGTACCCACATTGGACCAGACCCCTCAGGAACAAGGGAGGGGCTGATCAAGAATTTTAGGTGAGTCTTCTCTTGGCCTTGGAATGGGGTCTGGCTGAGTGCCTAGGAGGCTAGGAGGCTAACGATCTTTGGTTTGAGGGCTGTAGGTGCTTTTCTATGCCCCAAGTCAGGTAGGAGCTGACCACTGGAGTAGCCAGAACTCTTTTCAGTTTTTGTAATGAGTCCTGCCTTCAAGGGCTGTAAGCATTGCACACTGTGGACCTGGACTGACACAGGGGACCTCTGGGTACCTGGTTCCAGAAAGATACTCCCAACTGCAGGTGAGAAATCCAACTCCTTGTTCTCACAGTTGTGTATCATCTGGGCATAATCTCTATCCTTCTGAGCTGGGAAGTGCCAGGTTGAGCTCCTTGGGGAAATCTGGGCCTTTTCCTACTCAGGTAGATCAGGGGACATTTCACTTGGGAGATCTTGGCAGGATAGAAGGCTATACTGTTTCACCAGCTGGGTGTAGATAGGGTCAAGCTCTGTCTGCATCTTATAATCAGATCCTTTACTGCCATTTTGGCTGCCAGAAGGGTGGCAGCTCCTCTGTGGTTGGTGGTAGTGGTGGTGATGTTGACAGAAGACAACAGGCCCCTTCTGCACAAAGTTTGCTTCCCTAAAAAATGGTAGCAAAGATGGCCTGCTGGTACAGGATCAAGGTGTGCTCATGTCATATTACACATGAAAGTGACCCAGGATTCCATTCTCACTACTACATCTCTGGGGAGGGCAGGAGCTATTTCTTTGTTTTTCAGTCTTCACTCTTTCACCCTCAGTGCCCTGCCTAATCAAGATGCTTTAAGCAGGAGGGACTTAATCAATGTTTGCTAAAGGAGAGAATATCGGGAATGAGGTGGCAGCCCTCCCCTAACTGGGACTCTCCAAGCTAATGCTTGAGGGCTCTCTGTAGGGGATCTGGGTATGCTTGTTCAGCCACTGGATGGCCTGGTTGGCCTCTGCTGTCCTTTCCGGCTCTGAAAGCTTGGAACCCTGAGAATGAATGAATAAAGGGAAGTGCTGGCAGTGGTTGACAGAAGCACTGGAGAAATTTGCATGGTTTTTCAGAAGGTGAAGGGAGGGAAAGATGGGGAGAGAGAGTGAGCCTTTCCTATATCTTTAGAGTTATCCCCCTCAATTATTTCAAAACTGTATCACCTATAGAATGGACCTCTTCAGTGTAAACTGGGTCTAACCTCAACTGCTGTTGGTTTTCTTTAACAACATTTCTACTTCCTCATACAGAACATATGGTTTTTTAGGCCAAATGTGCTAACTCCATTGGCATTAACAGCAAAAAAAAAAGTTTGTTAAAAAAATCTTTCCAGATTATCTGTCTCCATTTCTCATGTGTTGTTATCCATCAAATGAGATCATCTGGCACATAGTAGGTACTTAACAAATGCTTATTATTCCCTTACTTCTCCACATCCAGTTTCATTGCTAAATGCCCTCTGAATGACTTTGTTCATTTGGGTCTCTTGCCAGGTTTTCCATAAATTTGTTTTTCCTTCTGCTGCTTCTCAGTGATTGATGAAGCAATTTTTCTACATTCATTCACCTTCTCCTTTGGAAGATACCACAGCTGAGTTTATATTTTAAATTAGTGTTGCCCTTGGCTGCCATCTCTCTTCAGTTGGCAAGTAAATCTAGTATTGACTGACTGTGTAGATTTCCAGGCTCCCTGGGTCTTCTTGTTACAGTGATTGATTTACATCATATATATTCCTTTAGGAAATAGTGGTGGTCTATTCTCCATCTCCCTCTCTGTCTCTCTGTCTCTCTCTCTCCTTCCCTCCTTCTCTCCCTCCTTCTCTCTCTCTCTCTCTCTCTCTCTCTCTCTCTCTCTCTCTCTCTCAACGCAGAGTGGCCCAAAAGAAGCAAACTGCACTAAAAATCAACTGTTTTTTAGACCATTTATAGAATTTCACATAGCTGTTTGCATTCTGAGTCAAAGTTCCTAGTCCAGTGATCAGTTAATGAGCAGACTACTAAGGATTGAATCATATTAATCATATTAATACTGACAGTCTCATCATAATTGAAAATCCAAGAAGCAAGATGCAGCAGAATAGAAGGATGCCTCATAGGTTCCCTTGTAGGGGGGAGAGGAACAAATAAGGGAATTCCTGGAGTTAGTTTTCTCTCATACTCACAGGCAAAAAGAATCATTTCGTGTGACATTTTGTCAACAAAAATTGTAGTGCTTGTGATAAGTTTGTGCAGGAAAACCACGATGACAACAATTGCAGTTCTACAAAGCCTGCAAATAAATAAATAGACAAATAAGAGCTTTATAAAACTCTCCAAAGCAAAATGAGTCATATTTGTCACAGAGACTCTATTTGTCTTCTTTTTCTTTTAAATTGAGCATGGGGTAGGGAAAGGTAATTAATTAAAAATAAAACAGAAAATATTCTCCAAAGCAAATCAGCATCTACTTTGCAACTTGGTGACTCAAGTCCAAAGAGAGGAAATAGGTGAGAAGGTAAGGAGTGATTGGAAAATCTGGTTCTAAAGAGGAGAGACTCCATAGAAGATTGCATGCTGTCTTGGAGAGGGAGTGGGAAGGAAGGGGGAGAAAATTTAAAAGAAGTGATTGATGAAAATTGAAAGCAAATAAATAAGTAAATTTAGAAAGAAAAAGATGAGAGGCTCAAAACTCTTGAATTACACGGAAGATTCACATGTATATGTTATTTATTTATTTGATTTAATAAGTATGTGCTTTGCATGACAAGCACCACATGA
This sequence comes from Notamacropus eugenii, assembly GCF_028372415.1. NCBI lineage: Eukaryota > Metazoa > Chordata > Mammalia > Diprotodontia > Macropodidae > Notamacropus > Notamacropus eugenii. Next base: position 190,976,780 of record NC_092874.1, read on the forward strand.
CACCATACACACGCATACACGCGCACAAACACACACAAGTGAAATTAATTCTATTTCAACAGATAGGAAGTGACTCATTACTGATATGGGGGTCATTCCTAAATTAGCTGTCCATTCAAAACTACTTGTTAGAGTAAAGATCAAAATTGGTATAAACATGCCCAGCTCTCTCCCATCCTTGAAAAACCTCCCCTTGACCTTACCATGGCCTGAAGCTGTTGTCCTGTATCTATCATTTCTTTTGCTTCCAAACCCTTAGAAACATCTGTCTGTACTTGTTGCCTTCAATTTCTCCCCTTCAACTCCTTTCTTAAGCTCTTTTCTTCTGGCTCCTGTCCCGGGTATTCAAATTGTGCCTCTTTGTTCCAGGGTTGCCAGTGATGTTGAACTCCGTGGCTTTTTACGTTGTTATCCCTTTTTAACTCTGCACAGCATTTGACTCCGTTTACTATCCCCTCCCTTTGAATACTCCAGCTTCCTGACCCTGCCTTGTCTTAATCCTCTTCTTACCTTTCTAAGCAAGATTATTAGCCATATCCTACTTCCATATGTGTGTCCCTGGAATTCTGTCCAAGGCTCTTCTTTGCTCTCATCTTTGGGTTTTCATGACATAACTTTTCGAGTTTTCCTTCTACTATCAGACCACTCCTCAGTCTTCTTTACTGGTTCATCATCCATATTATATCCCCTAACTATGGTTATTCCTCAGGGCTCTGTGCTAGGCACTCTTCTGCTCAGTAACCTAATCCACTCTCATGGGTTTAACTGTCATCTCTGTGCAAATGACATATATACATATGTCATATATAAACATGCATATATGTATATATATGTGTGCATATGCTTGTATGCATATCAACATATATAAAGTTAAATATCCAGACCCAGAGTCTCACCAGTTGCCTATTAGGCATTTGAAACTGGATGTCATGGAGATATCATAAATTTAACATGTGCAAAATAAACGCATTATCTTTCCCCTCAAACCCTCCCCTTGTCCATGCTTCCCCATATCTGCCAAAGATGCCACCATCCTTCTAAGTCTCCCAGGTTTATAACCTTGGCATTATCCTTTCCTCTTTACTTAGCTGCCAAATCTTGCCTTTTCACTCTCCACATCTCTCCCATGTACATTTAACCCCTTCTCTCTGATCACATAGCTACTACCTTAGTTGAGGAATTCATCACCTCATGTCTACTTGCAACAGCTTTCTAATTGGTTTCCTCACCTCAAGTCTCCCATCATCAAGTTCTAGTCCATCATACACACTGCTGCTAAAATATTTTTCTACAAGTACAGAAAGCTAAGTATTTAAGTGCTGTGCTATTAAGTACAGCACAGGACTGCCCTATTTAGTTGATTCTAGAAGTTTCCTGTTGCCTCAAGGATATACTATAATCTTTTTCTATTAACTTTTCAAACATTTCACAGCTTTGCCCCAACCTCTCTTTTCAGCATCATTGGACATTGGACATTATTTCTCTCTTTCCCATACCCCACCAAGATATGCCATCCTCCCAAACTGGCCTTTGTGTTCTTCATACATGACATTCCATCTGCCACCTGTGTGCCTTTGCAGTGGCTGCCTGGAATGTGCTTCCTCCTTACCTCTGATTTGTAGAGTCCTTCCCTTCATTTAAAATGAAGTTCAGGCACCATCTTCTGCAAAAAGCCTTTCCTGCCCCTCCACCTTCCCTCCAAGTCCTAATGCCCTCTCCCCTGATCTTCCTTGTATTTAAATTCTTTGTACATATTTGTATTTGCTTACTTTACATTTATGGTGTGTATATATATATATATATATATATATATATATATATATATATATATATATAATATGTACTTGTCTTCTTAATTAGAACGTTAGATTGCTGAGAGGCTGGATTATTTAGTTTTTTTATTGGTACAGCCAAGCATAGTGCTTGGCATATCGTTGGTGCTTAATAAATACTTATTGACTATTTGGCTGAATAACTTCCTAATTACTCTCATTGTCTCTAGGTTCTTTTCCCCTCTAGTTCATTCAGCACACACCCGCTAAATTGGTACCTAAAGCACAGATCGGGCCAGTTCACGTCCACTTGTTTGGCTCAGGAAGTTTCAATGGCTCCTCATTCCCTATAGAAAAAAACCTCCCCTGTTTACCATTGAAATCCCTTCACAATCTGCTTTTACACACTGCCCCTTCCTAAGGTGTTCTGTGAACTCCAGCCAGACTGGTTTATGTTGACATTCCTCTTCTTCCACTGAACCTTGGTTTGGGCTGTGCCCAATGCCTGAAATGCTCTCCCTTCTCAACCTCTTGGAACCAATAATGGTATCAAGGATTAACTCAAGTGCTACCTTTTGCAAGACACCTTTTCTGATTACTCCCAGATATTAGTGCACCTATATCTTGAGATCATTTTGTGTATGTTTGTATATAGCTTGTATTTGCTTATCCATGAAAATAAGCAAATGCCTCCCCCCTGCTCCTTACCACACTTACCTATAAACTCTGTGAGGGCAGGAACGCATTCATTTTTGTATTTCCATCCTCAGTCCTTAAGGCATTGGCTAGCATGAAGTAAACATTTCACAAATTCTTAATAACTACTTATCTGGGCTAGTCTTTAATAAATAGACAGCCTATTGGCAGGACTGTCCTGAAGGCCTTCCCAATATGACAGAACCAGCCAGAACCTGGGACCTTCTTTAAGAAGATCTTTAAGGCTCTGGGTTCCAGAACCACCCAGGATGAGGTATCAGAACAAGGCTTAAACTGTACTACTAAAGTTCATTCTTATTAGACTCAGCACAATAGCTAACCTGTGAAGGTCTTCTTGGATCTTGGTTCTTTCATCCAGTATGTTAATCTTTCACAGACGCTGTCATCAGCAAATCTGCTAAGTGTTCCATTAGTATACCTTTACTCAAGTGCTGGATAAGGACTTGAAGCAGCACAGGGCCAGATACAGATCCATTTCTAAGTATTTCAGACTGGCATTGTATCTTTGGTGTTCGGCCATTTAACCAGTTCTGTGACCTTTTAGTTGTACTGTCAACTACCCCATATAGCTTTTCCATAGGAAGAACATGAGAGAGATTTCAAGGGCTTTGCAAAAGTCTAGGAAAACTGTTCATCCAAGTCATCAGTTCCATTCCTCTGATTGACCAGACTAGGCCATCTCTGACCTTTACCTAAAGATGGGCAGAATCGTGATCTGAGAACCTGTTTTATTAATTTTTTAAAAATTATTTATAAGTTATTGCTTTTTGTGATGAAGTTACATGAAAGATATGAAGACAGTTTATGTTAAACAAAGAAGGCATAATGAAATGTCAAAAGACATTCAAGACATATATTCTTGTAAACTATTTAACTTTTTAAAAATATTAGTGCATGGCCTATTGTGACCTGTATTCACAGCTTATTTCCTTAGTTGCCTGGTAAGTGTTGAACTGCTGCAGAAGAATTGGCTTTAACATGGACATAAAATAGTAATTCAGTATTCTTTGTGCTTATTTTTTTTAAATTTTCAGTTCCAAATTCTCTCCCTCCCTCCTCACCTCCCTCACCCATTGAGAAGATAAGAAATTTGATACACATTAAATGCATAATATATTTGCACATTCGCCATATTACAGGAGGAGGAAAGCAAGAAAAATAAAGTGAAAAAATATGATCCAATCTGCGCATCCGTTCTTTCTCTGGAGGTGGACAACATTTTCTATTATGAGTCCTTTAGGATTATTGTGAATCACTGTATTGATTAGAGTAGCTAAGTCTCTCACAGTTGATTGTCATTTCACGATTTCTGCTACTGTGTACAGTGCTCTACTTCTGCTTACTTCACTTTCATCAGCTCATAGAAGTCTTCCAAGGTTTTAATTTTAGTCTTCATCATTTCCTACAATACACTAGCATTCTATCACAGTCATATACTAGTGTGTTCAGTCATCCCCCAACTGACGGGCATTACCTTGGTGTCTAATTCTTTGTCACCACAGAACAAGCTGCTATAAATATTGTTGCACAAATGGGTCCTTTTCGTTTTTCTTTGGTTTCTTAGGACTACAGTCTTAGTAGCAGTATCACTGGGTGAAAGAGTAGGCAGAATTTTATAACCCCTCAAGGCATCATTTCAAATGATTGGATCAGTTCACAACTCCACCAAAGGTGCATTAGCTTACCGATTTTTCCACATTCCCCTTCAGCATTTGTCATTTTCCTTTTCTGTCATGATAACCAAACTAATGGATATGAGATGGTACCTCAGAGTTCTTTTAATTTGCATTTCTCTAATTATTAGTGACTTAGAACATTTTTATATAGCTTTGCTTTCTTCTTCTGAAAACTGCTTATTCATATCCTTTGACCATTATCAATTGGGGAATGGCTCTTGTTGTTATAAATTTGGCTCAGTTTTCTATGTATTTGAGAAACGAGACTTTTATCAAAGAAACTTGCTGTAGAACATTTTCCAGCTTTCCCTCTAATTTTGGCTACGTTGGTTTTGTTTGTTCAAAAACTTAAATTTACAGTAACCAGAATTATCTGTTTTACTTCCCATGATCACTTAGCCACTTATCTGACAGATAATGATTTTTCTGCTCCACTGATTTACTTGTGACATTAATCTTTACGTCTAAACCATGTTCCCATTTTGAGCTTATCATGATATACACTGGGAGATGTTAGCGTATGCTTAATTGCTGCCAGACTGCTTTATGGTTTTTGTCAAATAGTGAATTCTTGCCTCAATAACTGAGATCTTTGAGTTTATCCAACACTAGGTTACTGTGCTTATTTGCTTCTCTGTGTTATATGGCCACCCTATTGCATTGACTCACCATTCTCTTTCTTAGCCAGTACCAGATTACCACTTTGTAATGTAGTCTGAGATCTGTTACTATTTGGCCCCCTTCCTTCACTTAATTTTTTTTTGATTGCTTTGATATTCTTAACATTTTGTTTCATCAGATGAATTTTATTATTTTTGTTATTTCTATAAAATAATTTTTGGTAGTTTGATTTTTATGGCACTAAATAAGTAAATTAATTTAAGCAGTATTGTCATTTTTCTTATACTGACTTAGCCTAACCATGAGCTGTTAATAATTCTCCAATTGTTTATATCTGTTATTACTTGTATTTTGTATTTGTGTTCTTATAATTAGTTTGTGTTTGTGTGTGTATGTGATAATTCAGCATTTAATAGAAACAACTTTAACAGGTGTAGAAAAATTTCATTCACCTTTCAGACCTTCCCACACAGCACCTTCAAGTAAAATACCCTCCTGTCACGCACAGCCAGCTGCCTGCTTTCTCTGTCCTCCCAGCTCTGACTAATCTGACCACCTTCCTCTCAGCTCTGCTCCAGCTCCGCTTCTTCCTGCTCCACCTTGCTGCTCCATCCTTTCCTGTTCCACCCATTCAGCAATCTCCTCCCACCACATGTGATTTAGGCTTCCCTGTGATTTCAGCAGGTCACATGGGCCTATTAGTAGATGGGAAAGATCTTCAAATTAAACAAACAAAAAAAAATTCATTAACAATACAGATTATTTTGCCCCTCAGGACATCACTATAGGTGTGAGTGATATTATACACAATAGGGGCAGCTCGGTGGTACAGTGGATAGAGCACCAGTGCAGGAGTCAGGAGGACCTGAGTTCAAATCTCACCTCAGACACTTGACACTCACTAGCTGTGTGACCTTGGGCAAGTCACTTAACCCCAATTGCCTCATCCTGGGTCATCTCCAGTCATCCTGATGAATATCTGATCACTGGATTCAGATGGCTCTGGAGGAGAAGTGAGGCTGGTGACCTGCACAACCCTCCCTCACTCAAACAAAGTCAAGTGCAAGTCATGTCATCATTTCTCTGATGGCATGGTCTTCTTTGGCAACAAAGGACAAACACACATTATACACAATATAATGAGTAATTTTCATAATGATGGCATTGAAATTTAAGATTAATCTTGGAATGTTGTTGTTCAGTTGTTTCAGTCATGTCTGAATCTTTGCGTATGGGGTTTTCTTGGCAAAGATATTGGAGTGGTTTGCCATTTCTTTCTCCAGTTAATTTTACAGATAAGGAAACTGAGGCAAACAGGCTTAAGTTACTGGCAAAGGATCACATAGCTAGTGTCTGAGGCCAGTTTGAACTCTGGAAGATGAATCTTCCTGACTCCATCAGTTCATCTGTGTGAGTAGCTTTTCAGCTGGTACAAACTGAAGCCCCTTCATGTCTAGTGGTTGTCCTTCATGAGTTACTATCATCTCTAGGCCCAACACTCCATCTCCTTTGCCACCTAGCTGCCCCTTAAATTTGGAATACTCTGTATTAAAAAGTAGGAAAGAAATAAATGTAATAAAAAATTAGAAGGGAAAAGGTAACCGGGGAGGTGGGGGGGGGGGGGGGGGAAGGAGGGCGATGAAATTTTTTCAATAAGTTTCCTGGATAAAGATTTCATATAAAAGATATATAAGGGACTGATTCAAATTTTATAAGACTAAGAGCCATTCCCCAATAGATAAAGTCAAAAGATAAACAGTTTTCAAAGGAAAAAATCCAAGTTATCAATAATCATGAAAACATACTCAATTCCTAATAATCAGAGAAATTTCTAGTTTTGCCTCATACCTGTTGAATTGGCAAAGATGACAGAAGACAACAAATGTTGATGGGGCTATGGAAAAACAGGTATACTTGGTGGAATTGTGAATTGGTCAAGCCATTCTGGAAAAGAATTTAGAGGTATCCCCAGAAAGTTACCAAATTTTGCATACCCTTTGACCCAGCCATACCATTACTAGACCTAAAGCCCAAAGAAATCAAAGAAAGAGGAAAAGTGTCTATAGGCACAGAAATATTTACAACTTTTTCATGGCAGCCCAAAATTAGACACTAAGTAGTTGGCCTCCTTTTGGGGAATGGATAAATCATTTGTGCCACCTAACTGATTAAGACCACTGGTGTGCAACCATGTGCGTGTGTGTGTGTGTGTGTGTGTGTGTGTTCATCCTTCATTGCTAAAGAAGACCATGCCATCAGAGAAATAATGACATGACTTGCACTTGACTTTGTTTTGAGTGAGGGAGGGCTGTGCAGGTCACCAGCCTCACTTCTCCTCCAGAGCCATCTGAATCCAGTGACCAGATATTCATCAGGATGAGGCAGTTGGGGTTAAGTGACTTGCCTAAGGTCACACAGCTAGTGAGTGTCAAGTGTCTGAGGTGAGATTTGAACTCAGGTCCTCCTGACTCCTGCACTAGTGCTCTATCCACTGATATTTACCAGATCTCTGAACAGAAGATTAGCTCTTAAGAGCCTATGCATATGCTTTTCACCTATTAAACAAGACAGCATTAATTCCTGTTAAGCACATTTTGATCTAAAATGGGACAAATATAAGAAGTTGTTTGGATGGGGAAAATCAATGAGACTTTGCCCTCATGGATAGGCGCAATCAAATCTAGGAAATTTTAAGCTAGTGTGCAGATGTAAATTGTAAAGTTTTAAAATTGCAACTGAAATATTTCTTATTTCTTCTGCAGCTCTGGTAGTCAGATTTCTGACCAAACGGTTCATCTGGGAATATGACCCAACCCTTGGTAGGTCAAGTTTCATGTTAACTTTTTTTGTGGAAGAAAAAATGGTTTATTGTTGTCGCCAATGTTCTTATGTCCTTATTCTTTGAACCTCCTTCTGAATTACTATATGCATCAGTGTCTCATTATGGTATGATAGTGAACTTATGTTCTCAGCAATTTATGCCATTGGAGTATAAGCTGTATCAGTTCTTTTCCATGGCAAGACTTCAAGTACGCTCAGTTAATTAGCATTTATTAAGAACTTACTATATTCCAGGAGCTGTACTAAGCCCTGGGGATACAAAGAGTACCATGCTGTCAAGGAGCTCACAGTGTGATAGGGAGACAAACAGATCTGTACAAACAAGATATTGAGAAATAAATTGGAGGTAAGCATCAGAGAAAAGGCAATGTATTAAGGGGTATGAGGAAAGGGTCCTTTGTAGAAGGTGGGATTTTAACTTGGACTTGAAGGAGGCTAGAGAAGCCAGGAGATGGCAACGAGGAAGGGGAGTGTTCTAGGCACTGGGGTGGCAAGGGAAAATATCTGCTGTGTGTCTCCCAGTGACATGTTGCGTTTGTTGACCAAGGACCTGATATAGCTAAGTTGGAGAGGCTCATTACCAGATAGGCCTCAGGACAATGCCATTTTAGGACACAGGAGTCTTAAAGGCCAGCCATTTAGGAAGTCAGATATGGTGATCTTATTGGTGGCAGGAAAACACAGACAAACCATATGATAGATCCTTCAGGTACTCAGATATCCTTGTACATATGCTCTGTTAGTCAATGTAAGAGACCTCTAAAAGACCTTTGCTAGATCTCTGTTTTATTGTGTTTATGCCCCAAGTACTCTAAACAATTTGTAGGCATAGATGAATAAATTGTGTCTTTAAACAATTTTTTTATTACCCTATATTATGGAAGTTCTTGTTTTATTACATAAATTAAGATTCAAATAAATAAAAATTTTAAAAAATCCATAGCTGAAGTTGGTATCTAGGGGGAAAGAAATGAGTGGCACAGTGTGGTCCATCTCATCTAAAATTCTAGCTGTAGTTATTGCAGAATTATTCTATTTTTCTGGATATTCTTCTTGACATTCTCTTACTCTATTGTAATTCTTCATTGTATTATTAATCTTTGCTTTGCTCAGAGATAGCTAGGATAATAGATAGAGCACTAAAGTTGGAGTCAGCAAGACCTGTGTTCAAATCCTGCCTCCCACACTTACTAACTGGGTGACCCCAGGCAAGTTATTTAACCTTCCTGTGCCTCAATTTGCTAGTCTGGTAAAGTGGGCATAGTAATAATAAGCACCCACCTTCTAAGGTTATAGTAAGGATAAAAAGAGATAATATATATAAAGCAATTGGTAAATTTTCAGGTACTACGTAAATGTTATTAATTATCGATAGTTTGTGGGAGTATTTTCCCCTTTCTGAGGAAGTTTCTTTCATTTTTTCCTCTTTTATTTGTTCTTTTGGTTTATTTGGAATATTTTTATCTATTTTGAGTTGATGAGGGGAAACTGGGTTTATACAGTCAGTAAGTCAGTCAACAATCATTTATTAAACCCACCTAGGGATACAAAGAAAGACAAAAACAGTGCCCTCAGGATGCTCGTATTCTAATGCATAGCCTTTCAATTGACTCTTTTGCCAGATAAAATTTTTTACTTTATTTTATACTTGACAGTGCTTTTTAAAAGAGATGTTTTTATATGATAGATACATTTTAGTAAATATTATAATATTCAAGATAAAATTAAATGAGATACTTTCATACCCAACAAATTCTTTTTGCCTATTCTTTACCATTATAGATACATATATGTATATATGTCATTATTCTAGTAAATATAATATCATGATATTGAAGGTAAAATTTCAGTTAAAATACATTCGTATTTTCATTTTTCCCTACTTCCATACAACACAGTACAATGGGAAAAGCATTGTCTCTGGAATCAAAGGACCTTTCTGCAGCCCATTACCTCTCTTCTCTATACGTGGTAGTTTGCCTTTTCTGCCCCCCATCAATATGTGAGTTCTTTTGAAGGCAGAAACTGTGTTTGCCTTTCTTAGCTTCTCAGCACTTAGCATAGTTCTTGGCATGATGTAAATAACTAATAAGTGCTCGTTAGTTGTCTGGCTGATTGGACCTCAGTTTCCGTATGTGTAAAATGAGGTGTTTGGATTAAATGTTGTCTGAGATCCTGTGCAGTTCTAGATTCTATGAACTTTGTTTTCATAAGCATATCTTTGCAGGGATTATGCTTTCCAAAAACAAATAATTTATGAGAAATAGGCTGAAGAATATAAATTATGTTTGTGAAATAAGTACTTCCCACTGAAAGAAAAGCAAATAAGAATTATGAGCTCATAACATATTTATGTTCTTCTGAGTGTCCCTCTTTAGTCATCAGTTAACAGCAATTGCTGTTTTAAGTAGTTGTGAATTCCTTTTTTTTGTTTTTCTCCAAAAAATTTGCTACCAATGGGAATGTATAAACCAATTTTTGACATATTTTTCTTACCTCTAAACATAAATATAAAAGAAATTGTATTGTAAAATGGCTTTTAAATGCGGCTGCTAGGCAACCAAAGCTTTGATCAGAAGCTTTATGAGCTCAAGAGTGTCAAGTCTCTGACTCACTCTTAGACCAGGATTTCATTAACTCTTTTGCACTGGGAATTGTACCGCCTTGGCTGATAGCTTACCTTCAGTCTCCAAGCTAAGAAATTCCCAATCCGTCTACCCAGTCCACAGTTGAAGTGCAGCCAGAGTTTCAGCTGTACTTGTATTTTAGAAGGTAGCACAAAAGGAACTATTTCCCCCTATCAAATCCTTGGTTTCCTAGGTTATTGGTCTCGATAACAGCATTCAAGGCCTATCCATTTTGTACTGGGAACATAGACACTATAGAATATTAGATCAAGGAAACAATGTAGAGGTCAGCTAGCCCAAGCCCTTCAGTTTACAAACAGAGAATAAATCTTTAGAAAAAGTGAGGTGAGGTAAGCCTAACAAAGCACCAGATTGATCAGAATGTCCTGAGTTCTGTCTCTTTTTCATAAACATAGGGGAATCTGCTCCTTTGCCAATTTGTTGATCTCTGAGGGGGCTGAAGACAATGAATGTTTTGTTGTAAATTGAGAAAGGTCCTACGCCTAATTTTGACACTATCATATGCTTCACACTTCAACTGTGGTGAATGCGTATGTCCTCCTTGGTGGTTTACTCTTCCAATAAAGATGAATTCTGTGTGCTTCTTGACCTTAGCCTTTCCGTAGCAGATCTATCCAGCCAGGATGCTTCAGGCCTTTATCTGGATCTATTCCTTTTCCATGGATACCTGGCCAACTTTTAGGTGGTCCATCTCTCTGTAATCCCTCTCTCTCACTCCTCATGATTAGAATTCTGCCTTTGTAACATGTTCTTGATGACTTGAAGCAGGTCCTTAGAGTACATAGATTATTGACCATGGAGCTAGAGACAAGAAGACCTGAGTTCAAATCCTCACTCAGCTATTTCCTTGGCTATGGGATTCTGAGCACGTCACGTAAACCTCTCCCAGCCTCGGTGTTGTCAGGAATAATGATCCAATGCCTACTTCACCAGGATGTTAAGCATCAAATGAGATAATGCATTTTTAAAAGTTCTTTATGTACTTCAGTGTTATATAAATGTTAGTTATTGCTGTTATTTTTATCGTTATCATTACAGTGATGCCTTTTATTCCATTTCTTCCATGAATACCATTGTTGGTAGTATCTAGTGGTCACTTTAATCTCTTTGGGTCACCTGCAGTTTAGTTCTTCTGAAAGCATGGTCTGGTGGGCTTTAGCATCATGTAGGAATTTAGGATCGCTGAAAATATTGTGTCATTTTCCAAAACCAATACATCCTGTCCCCTCCTAGTTCTAGACCCAACTCATGTGCCTTTATATGCTATATATGTACTTATAGATGAACTCAGTGGTCTCCCCAACAACTATATGTCATCATCTATAATAATTAGCATTTATATAGCACCTTAACGCTTGTAAATTGCTTTACGAATATTAACCCATTTGATCTTCCTAATCATCCTGGGAGGTAGGTGCTATTTTTCCATTTTACAAATAAAGAGACTGAGGCAGATAGGAGTTAAGTAACTTGCCCAGGGTCACACTGCTAGTAAGTTCCTGAGGCTAGATTTCTTCATCTAGTTGGTTTTTCTTTGTAGTGTAATAACTTTTCAGTTGCCATAGATCTTACGGAGGAGATCTTATTCTGAGGGCCTAGTGCAGGTGTGGGGAACCTGTGGCCTTGAGGCCACATGTGACCCTCTAGGTGCTCAAGTGCAGCCCTTTGATTGTGAACTTTGAATTCAGTCAAAGGACTACACTTGATGGCCTAGAGGGCCTCAAGTGGCCTTGAAGCTGCAGGTTCCTCACCCCAGATAAGTGCAATTACTACAGTATTCTCTGCAAATAGGCACATTTGAAGTAATTGGTTCTCTTGATTCCAGAAAATGTTTATGCTTAAGAAGGTTCTTCGATAATTCTGCACATCTGAAATGTTCCTTGTCTTTCATTAGCTGCAGTGATAAAGCATGCCTGCCAGAGGTACATAGATGAACAAGGATGATAGTTTCAATGCAGGGGAGGAATACAAAAACATTTTCTACTTGCTCCCCACCTTTGAGGGAGCTAGCAACAGCTTTATAATTTTTACCACCAGTTATTGTAAGAACTCTCATTTCAGCAAGAAATAGTTTAGGAATAATATTATTTCCAATGTCAAGAACAAGGAGAGTTTGGATCTTCTATTCTGGATCATATAATAATTACTTTCCTTTCAGTCATCCATTCTGGCATATTCTACATGAGTAGATAGCTCTTTGCTTTAATAGGAAGAAAACAAAGTAGAGAGTTCACTTTAACCCCTTCTATAATGTCAAGTTTTTCAGTGGTTTATCCTGCCGATAAAGGTAGAAATCTGTTTGTTATTTTGTTTTTGTTTTGTTTGTTTTGATGGACACCCACGGGTACAGCTCTCTTCATTGGTAAGTGATTGGGCATTAGGACAGTTGGGTGACACCAGAAGTGAGCAAAACCATTAGGAGTAAATATTAAAAATACCAATGAGCAAACCTTGGGAATAGAAGGACAGCAGCCTTGCAGAAGAGGGGGTAGGTGTTTGCTTTGTTGGAGGGAATAATCTCATTATCTGACTGTTCTGTCGAAGAATTGAGATGTCTTAGAAATATAGGAAGACTGGCATGCACTGATGCAAAGTGAAGAAAGGAGTGCCGGAAGAATGATAAACACAATGAAATCAGTCATGTAAAGAAAAGAAATGTAAAAAGAGGCAACAAAACTTCAAATGATTCATCCTTTCCGTTAACAATCGAGTACAAAAGTGGAGAGAAACTGTGTGTGTGTGTGTGTGTGTGTGTGTGTGTGTGTGTGTGTGTGTGTGTGTAAGGAGGAGTCTTTCTTTGTTTGGTAGTAGCCAATGTGTTAAAGGAAAATGTAGCAGTAAAAAGGCATTTTTAAGGCAAAGAAAACCCCTAATACATATACAAGAAGCCCTTGTAGGCAAAACTCCTAATGAGTTTGTCTGAGAAAAAGCAGAGTCCTTAATGAGAAAGGAAATCAGTTCAAATAAAATATCCACACTTGTGTAAAGCTAGTATTCAGAGCAGATACAATTACTCCTACCAGCCGCTGTCATCGTTGCAGCAGGCATTTCCTCATTTCTTACATTTTCTCTGTTAGCAGACAGACAAATGATCACATAACTTCACATCATTTGATTACATTTCTCTTCTCCTTACTGAGGAATTTTGTGCTTGAAATTCTTATCTGATTTATTGTGGAAGGCACAGTGAAAATCACCCTTATTTTTTAGGTGACCAGGAAGCAGATGAAATATAGCCTCAAACTCTAGCTTCCGTCGAGGCTTCAATAATAATGCTAATCATTTAAAAGAGGGAGCCAGCAAAGATGCAAGGATAAGAAACTCCACAAGAAACATCAAAGAAAGAAGGGAAGGGAATGAATATGTGCCTGTAGCATGTGTGACATTTCCTGTGGTGCTCCAGGGTCAGACTGGAGCATTGATGATAAAAATGATCAAGGCAGAATATTTCTTTGAGGACTCTTGCTGTAAATGGCACACTAGAAAGCTAGATGACAAAAAAACCCCAGATGTACCCTTTTTTACAGAGTGGTTAGGAAACCAATCCAACAACAGACATTTATTGGGTGCCCACTACATGCCAGACCCTCTGCTAAATGCTAAGGCTACAGAGACAAACTGAAATAACCCACGCCCCAGAGAGAGTTCTGAGGTGTAAATAAATGATTTGGAAGTCACAGTGAGGTCAGAGACTAGGTTTAAGAGGAGTAAGGTACAGGCAGATATAAAATAATAGGAAATTATGATCAGCTGAGGCCTTTTCAAGTTTTTGATCAAGGAGATGGAGCCTTTGTGGGTGATGTTAAGATCAGTGGTATGACCATGCCTGTGTGTGGCTGAAATGAATTGGAGAAACAGAGGTTGTGGAATTTGAGAAAATTGATGAACTAACAAGGTAGGCTATTTGAGGTAACAGGAACCACTTGTATGTTAATGTTATGTATATGTTGACATATTAATAATAACATATTAATAATATTGTTTTATATATATATATATATGTTTGTGAGTGTGTCTTTAATTCCTCTGCCATAAGGGCAGGAGTTGGGGAAGAGAAGAAGCCTGTAAGCCTGGTACTAAACTCCTTGAGAAAAGGTGGAGAATGACAGCAGCCACCATGATCTGGAGTGGGTGATACCTCAGAAGAAGAGAGGTTTCTGAGTGATTACAGCAGCAAAAGCCATCCCATAGAAGAAGTAGAGAGCAAAGAGCATCCTAAACTCCCCCTCTAGACCCAAGGTGCTGAGGGTTAAAGGGGTACAGCTGGCACTAGAGACAGTGACCCGTGGTACCATGTCACTGAGGAGGAACTAGGTCTGTGAGTGTCAGAGAAAGAAGTCCAGAATGAAGAGGAGAGTGTGAGATTGGGAGAGTAATCAGTAGTGTGAGTTTGGTAAGTTTTAGGAGTATTAGAAGTGGAAGTTGCATAGCTGAAGATGGCAGGTGCTTAGAATGCTCATGGTGTTGGGCCCTGCCCTTCAGTCTAGGCTACAGGTTGAGAGTTGAGGCTTTGCCCTCAGATGGGATGGTCCTTGTGCAGGCGGCTTAGTCAGGGTGCTGCCAGAAGGTGAGGTGGTCTTTTTGCAGGCAAACGGCCTCAGATTTCAGCCCCAGAAGGTTAGAGGGAGGCGTTCTCTGTGCAAAAAAAAAAAACCAAGCAAAATAATTCCTGAGCTCAAGCAGCTTACATTTTATATACTGAAGGAGACAGAATGTGTGTATATGTGTATATGTCATATATATATGTGATTTGTATGTACATACACACACATAAAATATACAAAAGAGCTGTGAAAGGTTGTAGTGTTTAGCTGTGTCTTGAGGGAAAGCAAAGAGGAGAGAGTACAACCAGACATGACAGTCAGCTAGTCCAAAGGCATGAAGAATAAAAATGGAGAAGCTCGATGAGTGTGGAGAAAGGATGAATGGAAGTCAGGAAGACTTGGGTTCAGATCCAGCCTTAGATGCTTACTACCTGTGTGACATTGGGCAAGTCACTTAACCTCAGCTTGCTTCAGTTTTCTCAGCTGTAAAATGGGGACAGTAATACCATCTACCTTTCAGGGTTCTTTGGAAGATCAAATGTGACAGTATTTGTAAAGTCCACATCACAGTGCCTGACGCATAATAAATAGGTGCTAAAGAAAGGTTAACTGTAATTATGTTTATATAATTATATAGGTATATATGTTTGGTTATTATTATCATTTTATAAGAGAAACAGTGAGGAGACCTGTAAGTCTAGATTGTAGAGTGCATGGGGGGAGTGTAATAAGGTTGCAAAGGGAAGTTGTACAGAGCTTGTGTGTTCAAGCCTTAGACCAAAGCCTCTCATCTACTGCTCATAAGCATTCTCACTCCTGGCTTTCCACATCAGTGTTCAAATGGGAAAAGGAGGGAGGCAGCTGGCTGCTCACGGTTCTTTCTCTGGCAGCAGCCTTCCATACAGCTTTGTGGTTTCTTCCTAGCATGACTCATTATCCTCTGGGCCGCTTAGAACTCTGACTCTCCCTCAAGGCAGTGGAGTTCAGTCCACATTGAGCCATCTTTAGAGCTGAGCCCTTAAGGGGACATTCCTTACTCTTGACATTAAGCTCCTACTCATCCCAGAGTTCTAAAGCCCACCAGACTTCCAAATGCCCATTCTGGATCTCTTCTTTCGTCAGTTGCCTCAATCCTGCAGTTCTGTTCATCTTTTTTCAGCACTTGGGCTGACCATAAGGTCAGGGCCATCCTGAAGCTTGAAGCTCATGCTTGTCATGTAGGGCATAGCTGTTTAAACCCAGATACACAGGTGTCTGTTTCAGAGGGGATGGTCTACATTTGGGATGGGAAGGTATCATCACAGAAGGAGAGAGCAGCCTGCTCACCAGAGAGAGGATTCACCCTTAGATGGAGGGACATGGAGAAAAGACAGAGTAGTCATCTCCAGTGTTATAATTTGGTGGTCCTAGTTTCCCAAACTCTAGCCTATCGCTCTTGAAACTAAATCGTCTGCCTACATTACTCTTGAGACCACAAGTATGACACTTGGAGTTGGCATTTCTAGGGGGCAGCTATGTGGTGAAGTGAAGTGAATGCCAGTCCTAGAGAAGGGAAGACCTGAGTTCAATTATGGCCTTAGAGATTTAGCTGTGTGACCTTGGGCTAGTCACTTAACTATATTCACTTCAGTTTCTTCATCTGTAAAATGGAGGTAGTAATAGCACCTAATTCTCAAGGCTGTTGTGAGAATCAGATGAGGTAATCACTGTAAAGCACTTAGTGCAGTGCCTGCCACATAGTTAATACTATATAAAATTTTTTTTCAGATGTGGTGCAAGTGGATAATGTAACAGGCCCAGAGTGAGGAAACCTCAGTTCAGATCCAGCCTCAGACACATTATTTGGGCAAATCTCTTAGCCTCTGTTTGCTTCATTTTCCTCCTCTATAAAATGTATCACTTGCCCCCAGGGGTTTTTATAAGGATCCAATGACATAATAACTAACATAATAATAGCATAGTCCCTGGCACATAGTAAGCACCATATAAATGTTGGTTATTATTGTTACCACCATCATCACCATCATTATTATTACAGCCTCTGGTCTTCTTGCCTACCAGGGGTAGCAAACCTGAGGCCTCAAGGCCACTTGTGGCCTTCTAGGTCCTTGGGTGAGGCCTTCTGACTGAAGCCAAGGTTTATCGAACAAATCCTTTAATTACAAGGATTTGTTCTGTGAAGTTTAGATTTAGTCAAAGGCCCACACTTGAGGACCTAGGGGGCCACATGTGACCTCAGCCACAGGTTCCCCACCCGTTCTTCTCTCTCTCTCTCTCTCTCTCTCTCTCTCTCTCTCTCTCTCTGTCTCTCTCTCTATCTGTCTCTCTCTCTCTCTCTCTCTCTCTCTCTGTCTCTCTCTCTCTCTCTCACGCACACGCACACCACATTCACATACCACACTTGCACACATATATTCTCTGCATGTATAAATAAATGAGGCAGAAGTCACTCTACACGTCTATGTAATTCAGGATGTGAGCTGGAGTTCTCCTCTTTCTTACACTGTTTTAATCATTGCTGTGATCATCTAATCACATTAGAGTGACCTTAGTGACTTTGGCTTCAGTTATTTCATTTCAACAAATAGATTAGCTGTGTGCTGTGTGCGGAGCCTCCTGAAGCGCAGGAAAAATAAAAGATCAGACACAATTGCTGTCTTATAGAAAGAAAAGCTTAAATGCTACATACATATAAACACAGAAAGTATGTTCATTAGTGCTAATCCAAGCCTTAGGAACCAAGTTTATCTCATTAATATCATATTCTTTTTTTTCCTTCTTTCCTCAGAATCAACTTATCGACATCAAGCAACCATCGATGATGAAGTTCTTTCCGTGGACATACTAGACACAGCTGGTCAGGTAGAAGGTTCAGTTAAAATGTATTCTGGATTAGAGAGTGATAAAAGCAAAACTAGGATCTCAGAATCACGAAATGTATAGCCTGGGAAATATAAGTAAGTACTCTAGTCTGACTATCAAAAGTGAGCACTTATATGGCAGCCTGGATTGATGACCAAAGAAGTGCTTTGCCCAGACTATGCAGGCTTTTAATATACTCCTGTAATAGTCTTATAGCCAGTGCAATTCAGTTCAACACTTGCTAAGTTCATTGCTTACGCAAGTTACCGGTCAAGGTATTGATGCAGGTACATGATAGCAAGGTGAAAAACGACAGTCCCTGCTAAGAATTCCAAGACCTTATAGTGTAATAAAGGAGCCTATAGTATGCACATTTTGCAGTGGTATTAGGCAACTTTACAAACACTATTTCATAGCCACCCTCTCACACACACACACACACACACACACACACACACACAGACACAGACAGACAGACACACACCCCCTTTAATTGTTGGAAGCCTGAGACGTAACTTTTAAAAGATACAATTCTGACTCCTGTCTCAGTCACTTAGAAGGCAGGTGTCATATACAATGAATGAATGAAAAACATTCACCAAGCACATACCACATACCGACACTGTGCCACACCTGGGGATGCAAACAAAAGTGAATCCAGCTGCTGCCCACAAGGGGCTTCCATTCTAAGATGAAAAGGCAGCACATAAAGGTCTCGGTGGCTGTGAAGAGTTTCAGGCATGGTGAGTGGAGCTGTAGGGAAGTTAATTGCCACATCCTTTCTAGTAACAACACTAGTATTCCTTTGACTCTGATATCAGACCTGGAAATCTGGAGGGAGGGGTACAGAGGATACACAAACAGAAGTGCAGCCTTTAGTAAGGAGACAGCTGAGGAGTGAAGTATGGCATGCCACATGAGGCTATTGAGCAGAGCAGGACCTCCAGCCTCGGTGTCACTGAGCTGGAAGGGTATGGCATGGTTACTGATATTAAATTAAACTACCATGGTCCTACTATACAAGCTGTCTGAGGAAGTCCATCTGAGAATGCACTACTGAATGGCTTTTTAGGTTTGCAAAGCTGTATAGCATTCAACAGATGATACTAATTAAGGAAAGACATTGTAGGCTACAGTTAATGCTGTTATCTTCAAGCTTCTCAGTTGTCATTTCTCTGTCAACAGGAGGATGCTATTCAGAGGGAAGGACACGTGAGATGGGGCGAAGGCTTTGTGCTGGTCTATGACATTACTGACCGGGGAAGCTTCGAGGATGTGCTCCCACTTAAGAACTTGCTGGATGAGATCAAAAAACCTAAGAATGTGACTCTGATCTTAGTGGGAAACAAAGCCGACCTAGACCATTCTAGGCAAGTTAGTACCGAAGAAGGGGAGAAGCTGGCTACTGACCTGGCCTGTGCATTTTATGAGTGTTCAGCTTGCACCGGAGAAGGGAATATTACAGAGGTTTTCTATGAGCTGTGCCGGGAGGTCCGACGTAGGAAGATGGTCCAGGGCAAGACAAGGAGGCGAAGTTCTACCACACATGTCAAACAGGCAATTAACAAGATGCTTACCAAAATCAGCAGTTAAAGGGCTACATTTCCTGGGGAATCCATGCTACGGCAGGGGTGGCTATTTGAAAATGCAAACCAAATGGCCAAATGGTTGTCTCTCTCTCTCTCTCTCTCTCTCTCTCTCTCTCTCTCTCTCTCTCTCTCTCTCTCTCTCTCTCTCTCTCCCTCCCTCCCTCCCTCCCTCCCTCCCTCCCTCTCTCCCTCCAGCCCCCTCTTTCTCCTCCCTATCTGTTCTTTCCCCTCTGAAAAAAGAAAATACACTATCACCTCTTTTGGCAAAGGGGGAATTTTGTCTCCTAGGCTCATATGCTTCAGTTATTACAGTGTGATTATGCTTAATAAGGTTTTTCAGCTTTCCTGTTTGCATATAGTATATTCTGAAGACATCACCTTGTTTTAGGATATGGCCAGTGTGAATAGTATTGGATGTCTTTTAGAAATTCACTTCAGACTAGGACAGTTCTAGGACTGGAGTCCATCCAAAGGTATTTCTTCCCTTTCCACAATAGAATTTGGTTTCCATTTGTGAAATGGGTTCTATCGTCACCTGATTGACTCAAGATCTTTTTCCCATGAATACACTGTATGAATAGTTGTGTAATGATCAACATGAATAAAGCAGTATCCCTCATGCCAGATCAGGGAACATTTCTCAGCTCTTTTTTCCCATACCCAAAATAGGGATAAAATGTACCATAAGTGAAAACCTATCAGACCCTTCTTCACTGGTGCATTGCCCCCAAAACAACCTTTTTCCTATTGTCCTCACCTCATTAAATGGAAAGTTTAGAGTAATTAGTATTAGAAAGTAGAGTTTTTCATGTCCTAAATTTGTCCTCTTTCTACTTTCTTGGAAATATGCAGCCAGTTGACATTCATAGTAGATACTCATTGCCTCATGGGAAAAACAAAAATTGCCCTGAATATGAAACTAGAGAAATCTTTCTTTTGAAGATTACTATGCAAATAAATTAATTTTAAAAATACAGCAAATGATATCTGTAGTGGCTGTAGGGTCACACAGCCTGGCGGATTTGAGACAATATAGACAGAAAGAAAGTATAGCTAATAAAATTTAAAGTATTTGAGGGCCCAGATTAACTAAATTGACTAAAATTCTAAATGACTCCCAATCAAACTGAATCTGATACATCTTTCACTTTAAGTGTCTTTATTTTAGACCTGGTAGGTCAGAAATCTTGTGATCATTTATTTCCTAACTATATTATTTATTTATAAGAATTATAAAGACTATAAAACCTTAGAAATGGTAGTAGTTTCTTGTACATTTTTACAAGTCATATACTCTGACATGTACATTGTCATCTTAGTTGTGGGTTCTCAAATCTATTGCCTTCACAATGTAAGCTGTGAGGTTCATCCCAGCTAGAGACACTTCTATTACTGGATAGACAGTAGATTTTCTCCCATGGTCTCAGTCTAACCAGATTCAAAGAAGCCCATTCTCAAAAGTTGATGCTTAAGTTTTTGGCTACAGAAAACCATGAAATTATATTTTAAGTTGTAGAGGGGCCGAGAGGCATTGAAGTATGCCTGAGCATATATAAAAATGAATTTCAGTAAGTAGGGTGGTGATTATTAATGTCTGTATGAGGATTAATGGTTTAAAAGGCAATTCCAAAATAATCAGGAAGGAGTGGGGGCAAGGAGGAAGAAAGAGAGAAGGAGAGAAAGATGGGAGAGCTGGAAAACTCCTTTTTCACATAACTGTTTCGGTGATTCTAGTAGATAAAGGAAGTTTTGAAACATCCTCTAAATGATCACTCATTGCCTTGTGACACTAGAAATATTTTGAACTTGAACCATGAGGTTATTTTATGTACACTTGTATTTGAAAAATTTCAAGCAGTGGTCTATATCTTGGTCTTCCTTTACAGAGATTTTAGAAAAACCCTCTGATCATTTGTGTTTTCATTCAAATTGGAGGGGTGCCTTTAAAAAGAAAAGAAACAATCCTTATCTTACTGTAGCCTTTTTCCTTTGATTAAACTTAATTTAGAAGTTGTCTTCAGAGATTCTTAGAGGAGATGACTCCCCAAAGCAGTATGGGGAAGTAATAAAATCCCCAGGGAAAGCAATATGTCTCCTTTGGGCAGACTTTTACTAGCCATGAATGCTGATGTTAACAACAGATACCTAATAGAATGCTTTAAAGTTTGAAAAATGCTTCACATAGACTTTTTTATTTGAGCTTCAAAACAGTTCTTTGAGGTAGGTACTAAAAGTATTGTTATCCCCAGTTTCCAGAGGGTGAAACTGAGGCTCAGACAGGGATGGGGATTTGCCAGTGGTCGCATGGCTGATTGAGGCTGGATTGGAGCCCAAGCCTTCCTGTTTCTAAATCCAGCCCTCAACCCATTGTGGGAAGCTCATTCATTATAGCCATTAGCAAAGATTGATGAAGAATCCCCATGTCTGGGGAGCAAGCGTGTGACAGAATTCTAGGCATTTATAAATAAGTGATTTTTCTCATGTCTTTCATCTATGTTTAAAGGTAGATCGTTGATGCCGTGCTTGGGCTGATAATAGAACAGAAAACTAGGTTACAGCTTTCGGAAATGCTTACGCTATGCTTTCATTCTAACATTTCTTATTTCATTGACTCAAGAGGAAGTCAAAAAACACCAAAGAGTGAAAAGAGCAAAATTAAATATCCTAAACATCTTCCCTCTCTACAGGGCACACGAATACATTTTTTAAAAAACCAAACCTGGGATTTCATTGGTATAAGCTCTCTCAATGAAATAGGCACCTTCTCTGTTTCTGAGAAAAGTTGCCTGGGTCACCAAGAGGTTAAATGATGTAAGGAGACAATGGGGCAGAGGCGGACTTGACCCCACATCTCCTGACTCCAGCCCAGCTCCCACCACCCATCAGTCTACACTGCCTCTCAAAAACACACAAATAAATACAGTCAAATTTTATTGTTTTTAATTCTGAAGCAGTGTGGTTTCTGTTGCTGACACTTTCCTCTTGATTCACCCTGCTCGTTTCACAGTTTGTTTGTGGCAGATTGGATTTAATTTAGAACACATCATTTTGATGGGTTTTTTTTAATCCCAGCAGTTTACAACTTTATAACACTTTGCTGTAAGGGATACAAGCTAGTGCAGCTATTTTATGGAACCTTGGACAAAAATGGTATAGAGGAAAAATATGATCTTATTTTCCTCAGAATATTATAGCAAGCATCTAATGTTCAAGCCTCTTTGTTTCCCTGTTGCTATCTGTGAAATATTTTTCATGCTCATTAGAATCTCCACAATATGGGTGGGAGAAGTAGTGAGAACAGAGTAGATGAATATTTTAGCATTTTTTTGGATAGCCCTAATAAGTGACTGGGTTGAAAAAGAGGAAGAAACATTTGGCTAAAATAAGGTTTGGGAGTGATAATGGACCACATGGGTCATCCTGGGAAAAGGAAAATTATTAGGTACGTATCTAAAAATATACGGGATTTCACAATGGGGTTTGTTTATTAGTTCTTGGCTAACCAAATAAAAACCAGGTACTTTAAGCGTAAAAAAATGAATTGATATGCCATATCAATTCATGTATCACATATCATATTCAATTAGTGAAACTATAAACCTCTAACAGTGGTATGCACTAATTTGTCAGCAAACATGGAAGAATGGCAGTTTCTCCCAGAGTAGAGCAATTCCCAAAGCTGTCAAGGTGACAATGTCTGCATTAATTTAATTAAACCTCAATTTAAAATAGTGGTAAGATATATTTTCACAGAGCTCTGGCTGAGATTCAAAATTTCCTATAGTCCATTCATTCATACTAGTGAGATCCATTTGGATAAATGACATCCACAGATAAATTGGAAACTTCATTTGATTCAGTAATCTTGTACATATACACACCCTTACAGACTCACCAGAATTAAGGGGAGAAAGGGGGGAGACAAAGGACAAAACTGTCGAATTTTTCCCTCTTGTTTTTTCCTGATTTTTCACCTTTGGTGAAAGTGGCAAAAGAAAGTAAAGTCCCAGAAAAGGAATGAAGGGAGGAGAAAGAAGGAGGTATTAGCAGGACAGAGGGGAAGCCACAGTGCTGGATATGCAACAGCTTTAATCAGTGAGCATTTATTAAGCATTTGCCGTGTGCTAGGTACCTTGCTATTTGCCAGGGATTCAAATACAAGAAAAAGAACAATCCCCACTCTCAAAGAATTTAATAGTCAGTGCATGAATAACTGGGAGTTAGCTGTATCACTCAGCCCAGTGCTGTCTATCCATTAACCTGTACTCTCAAAGTAAGAGATGAGAGGGTTGTGTGTTTAAAAATTTATTAGGTTCTTTTGTAAATCTTTAATTACTCTTTACTGAAATAAATGAGTCATTTCTGTCATGCCCCCAAATCTAAAAATTCTGGCACTTTATTTTAGAGGAAAATGTCTATATCTTTTACGTATGTGTGTTTATGTATATGTTTACATATATGTATGTGTATGTATACACACATATATAAGTGCATAGATATATGTATAAACCATTTGTAAGGTTGAAGCTTTGATTCACCAATGCATTTTGAAAATTTGGTGTAATTAACTTATTTTATTTGAAGTACTGAGATTATAATAAAATATCATTTTCACACATCCTGTCATGTCTTTGATATTCTTTCTCCTGATCATATTGGTAGATCATATTGATAAAGAATAACAATTTCGGAGTAGGAAGAAGCCTCAGAAATTATCTGGTCCAACCCATACCTGAAAATGAATCCCCTCAGCATACCCAGTATTCCTCTGTATGGCATTTAAATTCCTGGCTTCAACCTACCTTTCCACCTTCATTATGCATCACTCAGCTTTATGAACTCTCCAATCCATCCAAATTAACTCTCTTACTATTCTGCAGATAGAACATTCTGCCCATCATCTCCGTATCTTTGCACAGGAATTGCCCTCCAAGACTGGTACTCCCTAAAATCCCTTGTTTCCTTCACAGCTTAGCTCAAATGCCACTTCCTACAATGAGACCTTACCTGATATCCCCAGCTTCAATTGCCTCTCCTACCAAAAACAAAATAACCTGTTATATATTTTAACATGTTTGTATATGTACCTGTTGCCTGTCCTCACCCTTAGAACCTGGATTAATAGGGACACGATAATGAACTGGAGTGGTGGTTGCTGTCATTCCTCAGAGTGCACCTGAGAAAATACTGTTCATACCCTGTATCACACACAAACGCATAGCCCATCTTGCTACACATTAAAAGTTTGGGGAAAAGAGCTTCAGAGAGAGGGAAGGGGAGACTAAACTAGTCAGGGATCAAGACAGACTTCCTTAGGAAAAAGGTATTTGAACTGAGCTTTGAAGAAAGCAGAGGATGCAGTGAAGTAGAATTAAGTAGAGAGTATATTCCAGGCATGAAGGACAACACAAAAACACACAGACAAGAAATGGTAAGTCATACACAGGCTAGTGCTAGAACATAGAAAGAATAAGGAAAATAGGAAGGAGTCAAATTATAAAGGGCTTTAAAGGTTAAAAAAGAGAAGCTTCATCCTAGAGCTTGTGTTTATCCTAGAGTTTGGGTTTTAACCTAGAGTTCCCTTCATGCTTCCCCATTTCCAGTGTCGTTTCTCATGCCCACTTTTTAAAAAATAATTGAATGTCTTTATTTTAAAATACAAACAATTGTGTTCTTCTTCTTTTGGCTTTTAACTATTAAAAACCACTGTAAAGAATTCTGATTTTGACTTTTAAAACTAATGCAGGGCAAAGACAAACCATTTCTGCAGTAGAAGTTAAAGTAAAATAGCTATTTTAAAATATGCCTTACACTTATATAATATTTTATTCTTTACAAAGTAATTTCACGTTCATTCTTTTGTTTGATCCTCCCAACAGCCCTTTGTCCTAGGTGGAGTAGGAACTTCAGAAAGCATTTTATTGATAGCTTTTTTTAAAATCACCTTCATTCCCAAATATATCCATTTCTTCTCCTCTATCCAATGAACTGTCCTTTTTGACAATGAATTTAAAAAGGAAAGATAAATGAAATAGTTTAGCAAAACTAAAGAAAAGAGTGAGGTATATTTTTTCAACTGTTCTCCAGAGTAAAACTCCATCATCATCATTAGATGGTGAGCTCCTTGAGAACAGGGACTGTCCTTTGCATTTTTTCATATGCCCAGCACTTAGCACAATTATTGGCACAAAGAGGGTGTTTAATAATGTTCGCTGATTGATGGGTCATCATACTTACAGAGTATTCAGTTTTGCATTCTTGTTCTTTTTGCTTTCTTTTTTCTTTTCTTTTCTTTTTTCATTGATATGTGGAATGCCAGTAAGATATCAGTGCATATTAGCACTTTCTCTGTAATATATAGTTTTAGAGAGTTTCCTGTAGCACTGAGAAGTTACATGGCTTACCCAGGGGTACCACGGCAAGTGTGTCCTACAGCAACCTTGAACCAGGTCTTCATGAGTCCAAAACCAGCTTCTTTCTACTTTAGCCATAACTGCTTATCATTTCTTCTAGTGCAATAATATTCTATTGCATTCATGTGCAACAATTTCTTTATTCCCCATGTTGTTATTTCCCTGTGTGCTTTTGTGGTTTCCTTAGGTACATACTTACTATGTTAATTAAATATCCTTCCTTATTATGAATTTAACACAAGTGTCTCAATATACAAAGAAGAACAAAACTTCAATAGAAATGATAAATGATTTCAAGCTACTTCCAGAAAGTAAGTGTCCATCCAAGAAAGTAAGGTAATAGAAAAAGTCAATCAGAAAGAAAAGTCACTTGAATAATTCTAAGTATATTCAGAAGAGGACTCAGTGACACAAGTAGATTTTCCTGCAGAATGTCTTTTTTAATCTCTAGCTTTCATGGTTGCATACTACTTTCCCTGAGGTTTGGTGTTATGTTCCAACATATCAAAATGATATGTTGGATCAAAAAGTTTTGCAGCTTGCTTTCCAGCCACAAGGTGGGATGACTCCATTCAAATATATGATACCAGGATACAAGAGAATTTTCTGGGATTGGCAAATCACAGATGCTTCCTCATGTAATCTCAGAAAAATTGAGAAAGTTGTTCAATCCATAACCCACTAGACCAGGGGTAGGGAACGTGTGGTCTCGAGGCCACATGTGGCTTTCTAGATCCATGGGTGCAAGTTTTACAGAACAAATCTTTTTATTAAGGAGATTTGTTCTGTGAAGTTTGGATTCCGTCAAAGGGACACACTTAAGGACCTGGAGGGCCACATGCGGCGGCTGCAAGTTTTCCACCCCTAAACTAGACCAATTACCAGGTCCGGTATTGAATAATTATCTTTTCTTAACAGTTTAGGGCTTTTGATTACAGTATGGTCACATTTTGTCACAAAATTCTAGAACATTTCTGAGTTGACCACCTGCTTTTAATTCTGAGATACATTCAGGTATATTTTGGCTCTTGACATTAGAATAAAGCCAACCCAATTTTATGCAAATGTAGCTGGGCATGAATGGGAAAACTTCTTTTACATTTCTTCTTTCCTGGGTTTACCTGGAACCGTACCCTCAAAGATCAAACAAGAGCACTGAGAGGAAGTGCTTAGAGCTTAAAAAAATCTGCAGTCTGATATTGTAAAATAGCATAATAAATGAGTCACTTAAGGAATCATATTGGACCATAATTGAATGCTGCCAGAGTATGGGAAAAGAGAATCACATGAAACCACCAACAGGCCTGACTGCCGAGGCCCCTTCTTGAAAGAGGGGTCACCTGGCATAGGACAAGGCTTTCTATCCCTCCTTTAGGTTTTTCATGCTCAGAGTAGTGACCATCCAGAATGATGGGAAAGGTGAACATGACTTGAATGAGCGCTGCCAAAGAAAAAGGGCTGATAAACCTATAGTGGGAGCCTGCAGGTCCTCCGGTTCCCTTTGTAGGCCACCTGATGTACCCAGAAATCATCAGACGTTTCCATAAGAATCAGAATGGAGCCATCACTTGTACCCTTTCACCTCAGTATGAAATGTTTGTCCCCCTTTATGATCATAGTACTCAGAAGAGGAATGAATGAGATGAATGAAATGGATTCTCCTCTGCCAAAACCTAGGAACAAGAGATCTGTTGCAAAGAATTCAGACCTAGGAGTCCCTTGGAAAAAGTAACTCTTATATTAGTCATTAACATGATGATTGCTACTAGACTTTCAGATGGCTGTTACTGGAGCAGCTAGTTGGGGAGTCTCAGTAGTACATTCCATTATTTTTCAATTTCTTACAATATATGTAATCTTACAATAAGCTATAATATAAATGATTTCCTTTTAAGGTTACACAAAGCTGGAAGGGAAATAAAAATCTAATGGGAAAAATGAAATGTATTGGGGGACTGGCCAATGATAGGTGGCTCAGTGGACAGAATATTGAGCCTAGAGTCGAAAATATCTGAGTTCAAATACCACCTCTGACACTTATTGGCTATGCAACTGAGGGCAAGTCACTTAACCTCTGTTTGCCTCAGTTTTCTCAGCTGTAAAATGAGGATAATAATATTACATACCTCCTGTTGTGAGAATCAAATGAGATATTTGTAAAGCACTTAGCATAGTGTCTAGCACACAGTAGGAACTATATAAATGCTAGCTATTATTATATTATCATTAGCTCAGTCCTTAGGAATGTGCAACATGTTCCGTCTGAGGGACTCTCCCATGAGCTGCATCTGGAAGTTCACAACATAATGGAAAACCCTCCAATTCAGAGTGTTCATGGCCCCATTCTGTGACTGTTTCTTCTCTGCATACTTCCTGAAGAGGAGCTATTCTGTTGGTTGCTGAGCTTGAACTGATATGCCTACAAAAGACCCCGGTAGAGAAACTCCCTTTCTTTGTTTCTTGCTTGTCACAAGGCATAAGGACAAGTCTCCGGGTTCTGGAGGGACAGCGTGTGTGGTAGCGGTGGTACAGTGTGCATTCATGCTAGCTGGAGAGTTCCTCTGATCAAAATGGTCTGTGGAATGCCATGCCTTCTGGTATATCATCTTCACTTTGGTACAGGAACTGACCTTGTGACAAACGTTGGAGCAGCAAAGGTCCACTCACTGAACTTCATACTAGAATTTACCAGGAGCCAAGTCAGGGGTTGGGGGCGGGGGGGAGGGGAGCAACCAACCTAGCAAGAGATCAACCAAGCAGATCAACAGCGTCTTACAGTACTGCGTGCCGTGGCCATACACTCTTCATATATTTATATGCTCTCATTCCTGACTCAGCAGCCAGCCAAGTGATCTTTTCTTCACCACCCAACATGCACAAAAGAAACGGCCTTAGAATTCCTGCATGTAGCAATCTTGCCATTTCATGCCAGCGTGAACCCAAGTCCTCCACACTGAGGGGCAAGGGTACATGTGAGTGCTGCTGCTAAGGATACATGTGAGTGCTGCTAAGGATTGGGTTCTTGTTGGCCAGTTGACCATTACAGAGATGTAGGAGACGCTGGCACAGGACCACTCACCATGGCGTGCCCACATCAGAAAAGGTGCTGTGCTCTATGAGCAAAGCAGAATTAAAATAGCTCAAAGGAAACATAGGATGCACAAATTTAGAATATCCACCCCAAATATTCACATGGACTCTCTGTGCTCCATCTATGTTAGAGCATTCCAAGCTTGTATTGGTCTGATGAGCCACAGCTGGACACATTGAAACTTGACTATCATGGTGATGTCATTTTGGTCCTCTTCAAGAATGAAGGACAATAACCACCACCACAGACACAAACGAGATTTGGCAATGTCCCCAGAGTCAGGGTGGGCAGCAGTGTTATGAGCTAAGTTGATTTTGTGATAGATTTATAAATTATTACATGTAAATGATTCTTTTACATTGTAAAACCCCACCCTGAGACTAAATGAACACGGACCAAGATAAAAAGAAAAGAAATTTGTTACAGTTTTAGAACAACTTCCTGTCTTTTCTACTAAACAGATGGGGAGGGGGAGTTCTGAGCTTCTTCCACCTTCCTTTGTGATAGAATTAAGTCCTTTATCTCATGTGTGCCCATTTTGTTATTGTTTGGTCCTTTCAGTGATGTCCAGTTCTTCATGACCCATTGGAATTTTGTTGGCAAAGATACTAGAGTGGTTTGCCATTTCCTTCTCCAACTTATCTTATAGATGAGGAAACTGAGGCAAACAGGGTTAAGTGACTTGCCCAGAATCACACAGCTAGTATCTAAGGCCAAATTTGAACTCAGGTCTTCCTGACTCCAGGACCCAGAACTCTATCCACTATGCCACCTAGATACCCTCAACAACAAAATATGTGGGATAATTATCAGTATCTCTACGCATATAACATACATTGGATGGAAAGAAAATGCCTTTTTTGGTGCATTCTATTCAGAAATGAAGACCAAGTCCTATAGACAACTGTTGTAGTTATACCAATTGTCACTGACCCCCAGTGTCTGGTTTTCAAGAAATGATACTGTATCTCAAAGTTCTTGTGTTATATGCTGTTAATTTTAATAAAAAATGGATGCTATAGACTAGAGGAGTATGCAGCCTCCGCATATTCCTTGTCACTACACTGAGGAACCTAAGAAAGGCTGGTGGATTTTTTTTATAGGAAGGCTTTGCAAATCTGCCTTGAACGTCTATAAACTATGCCATGCATATTTGAAGTTTATATTCAAACTGAATAAACTGTTTTGAGAAATGATGCCCTTGGGAGTTTACCAAGAATGATGTCTTAGTAGTTAAACAGAAGGGTGCTAGCTATTCCCATCTTGCATGAACTGGAAAACAAATTATTCAGAAAGTGATGTGGTACAGTGAAAAGAGAGTCATGTTTTCAGTCTGAGGACCTGGTTTCAAATCTAGAACTGTTACTCTGTGACCTTGCACAAGTTGTTTAACATCTCTGGGCCTCAGTTTCCTTATGTGAAAAATGAGAGATTTGTATTAGATGAATGAAAAATGTAGGCTTGCCAAAAAGACCATATTTTATGCAAAATTCACACAGGGCAAGCGTTCACATGGTGATCAGAAGAAGCGATATAAGGACACGCTCAATATCTTCCTTAAGAACTTTGAAATTGACATGGGAGATACTTGTACAGGACCACTCAGCATGGTGTGCCCATAGCAGAGAAGGCTCTGTGCTCTATGAGCAAAACAAAATTGAAATAGCTCAAAAGAAATGTGAGATGCACAAATTTAGAGAATCCATCCCAAATGTTCACACGGACTATTTGTGCCCGACCTGTGGTAGAGCATTCCAAGTATTGGTCTGATCAGCCACATTTGGACACATTGCAACTTGACTCTACCATGGTGATGTCATTTTGGTCCTGTTCGAGAACCAAGGACAACAATCAACAAACATAAATGCTCAGTGTTCCAACCAATTCAGCTATTATGAGGCTATAAACAGGCCTCTACTGGGATTCTTTTCCTTCATTGAACGTCTAGCTAGAGCTACCAAGATTTAAGAAAGAAGGTGCACGGCTGTAGCTGCCCATTGTCATCTCCATCAGTAGTGCTTAAATATAAGTAATATAAAAGTTTTCTCTGGAGGTACAGAAACACCTCATACATCACCTCAGGAAGACTCCTCTTCCTGAGTTCAAGTTTAGTCTCAGGCATTTACTAGCTGTGTGACCCAGGCAAATCACTTAACTCTGTTTGCCTCAGTTTCTTCATCTATAAAGTGAGGTAGAGAAGGAAATGGCAAATTATCTCTAAGCCCATGTATGAGTTTCCAAGGTAAATGGAAAATGGAAAAGAGTTGAGACAAGCTTAGTCCAACCTTCTCTAAGATTATAGTCTCATCAAATTAACTCCAAACCACGGTAAAACTGACATTTGGGTCCTTGCCAGTAGTCTCATCCAAAAGCATTGTGATATTTAAGAAATATGTAAATAAAATATCCCTTTCATGCCTAAACCTCTCCCCAAATCCAAGAGATTTTAAAAAGTTAGTACAGATTGTCATTTTGATAAAGAACCTTAATTTATATAAATGTCACATTTTTGCATTTTTAATGACCCAAGGTTCTTCTTGAAATGAAGAACAATCTTTGTTAACATCAATATTCTTCCAGTGACAGAGTATGGCTATGAGTCATGGAATATCTATCAATCAATGACAGTGGATACATTTCATTTTTAACATAATAGACATTTCCCAACCAACGCCCCAAATGACCCCCCCTATTTGCTTCCTCCAAGTTGTTACTGTTCAGTCATTTTTTAGTTGTGTCTTACTCTTTGTGACCCCACTTAGGATTTTCTTGGCAAAGTTACTGGAATAATTTGCTATTTCCTTCTCTACCTCACTTTATGGATGAGGAAACTGAGGCAAACAGAGTTAAGTGACTTGCCTGGGTCACACAGTTAGTAAATGCCTGAGACTAAACTTGAACTCAGGAAGAGGAGTCTTCCTGAGTTGATATATGAGGTGTTTCAGTACCTCCAGAGAAAACTTTTAGGGAAAATCACAAGTAATGTTCCCCCCACCTTGAGTGTCTTTTTGGTTTTTTGCATATAATATTTGAAATTAATTTTTCAAATTATATGTTGAGTCAGCATGGATATTGTGCTGTTTGGGCATTAAGTGATCAGTCAATGATTAGAATAAGAGTGTATAGAGGTTTCCATTCTCAACTCAGTGGTATAAATTGATTTAAGTGAGACATGCTATTATTAGAATATTGAAAATATTGCAGTCTTGGAACATTAATGGATTGTGTTTGAGGAAGGAAGGAAGGAAGGAAGGAAGGAAGGAAGGAAGGAAGGAAGGAAGGAAGGAAGGAAGGAAGGAAGGAAGGGTAGGGGGCAGCTAAGTGGTGCTGTGGATCAAGCACCAGCCCTAAAGTCAGGAGGACCTGAGTTCAAATTCAGCCTCAGGCACTTACTAGCTGTGTGACCCTGGGCAAGTCATTTAAACCTGATTGCCTCAAAAAAAAAAAAAAAAGGAAAATGTAGATTTTTACTTATTGTAGAGTACATACCATAAGGTTTCCAAATGAATAGACAGTCTAATTATAAAAAGGCACACCATAAAATCAGAAGACAGAAAATTATATCTTTCATAGCAATTAATTAGGGGAAAATTCTTAGCTGAACAAGGACATAGGAGATTATAAAAGGAAAAGGTCTTGATTACCTAAAGTTAAAAAAATTTTGCAAGATAAAATGCAAGATAAATGCAAGATTTTGCAAGACAAAATTAACTCACTTGAGGTCTGATCCCAATACTCAGGGTATGAATTACTTAGCAACTTTTCTTGCACAAATTTTCTTGTGTAATTCCAAATTATTTTCCAATTCACAGTGTTGCTGGAATAAGATTAGCATTTCTTCTTTTGAAAAGTTTTTGCTCACATCCTTTGATTGGTTGTTTATTGGTAGATGGCTCTTAGAGAAATGTGTGTCAATCCCCTCTAGGTTTTAGATATCAAATTTTATCAAAGTTCATAAGATGATACAGAGATAGAAATGACCTTAGAGGTCATCTAGACCACTAGGGTCCAACTAATGGGCCACTAAACAGTCTGTAACCTTGTGGCCTGCATATTAATGTATAAAATTAGTAACAATATCTATTTTCCATTGTATTTCTATTAATTTTGTTAAATATTTCCCAATTGCATTTTAATCTTGTTCCACTGATTTTGAGGGGGTTGGAGGCTACAATCAGCCCATAGGCCATATGCTTGACACCTCTGTCCTAGACTAACTCCCTCATTATACAAATCAGAAAACTGAGACTGAGACGTTAAATGCAAAATACTTTCCTCACGCTTAATCTTTTCTTCTAGTTACTTTCATTTTATCTTGCAAAATCTTTTAAGCTTTAGATAATCAAGACTATTTTTTCTTTTATAATCTCCTATGTCCTTGTTCAGTTAAGAATTTTCCCCTAATTAATTGCTATGAAAGATATAACTTTCTGTCCTTTGATTTTTATTGTGTGCCTTTTTATATTAGACTGTCTATTCACTTGGAAATGTTATGGCATGTGTTCTATAATGTCAGTCTAAATCTTTTGTCTACAAAGAAAAAATTCCAGTTTTTACAGGAGTTTTTATAAAATGATGAATCTTTCCCAGTAGTTTGTATTCTTGGGAATTAAACAGAACTAAAAAGGAGGAGGAGGAGGAGGAGGAAGAGAGAGGAGAAAGAAGAAGGTGAAGAGAAGGTACCTTTCACAGTTATCCATAAATCAATCAACATTCATTAAGCACCTGTTATGTACCAGGCACTGTGCTAAGTGCTAGGAATCAAAAAGTGGAAAAAGACAGTGCCTGCTCTCAAAATGCTTACAGTTGAATGAGGAAGACAACATGCAAACAAATATATACAAAGTACGTTCCATACATATATACAGGATAAATAGGAAATAATTAACAAAGCAAAGGCACTAGAATTAAGAGAGGTTGGAAAAGACTTCCTGTAAAGTATGACATTTTAGTTGGGATTTTAAAGAAATCAGGGAGTTCAATAGTCAGAGCAGAGGAGGGAAAGTATTCCACACATGGGAAACAGCCTGAGAAAATACCTGGGGCAGAGAAATGAAATGTCTTGTTCATGGAACAGCGAGGAACCCAATGTCACCGTATCAAAGAGTACCTGGCAGGAAATAAGGTGTTAAGAAGACTGGAAGATAGGAGGGGGCTAGGTTATAAAGGGCTTTGAATTACATACTATTTGTATTTGATCCTGATGTTGATAGGGAGCCAATGAGGTTTACTGAGCAGGGGAGCTAGATTTGAGCTTTAAGAATGTCACTTTGGTGGCTGAATGGAGGATGGATTGGAAAGGGGAGAGACTTAACACCCATCAGAAAGGAGGCTATTAACGATATTCCAGGCATGAGGCATGAAGGATGAATACTAGTGGTAGCAGCATCAGAGAAGAGAAGGAGGTGTATTTAAGAGATGTTAATCAGCAGGAAATCAGCAGGCCTTGGCAATAATTTTGATATTGGAGGTGGGGATGAGAAATCCAGGATGACTTTTAGGTTTTTAGCATGAGGGACTAGGAGGACATAATGACTTTACAAAGTCTACTGGCCATCCAGTTGGAGATGTGAGATCAGAGGTCAGCAGAGACACTGGGGCAGGAAAAGTAGATTTGAGAATCATCAACACAGAGATGGTAATTAAATCCATAGGAACTGATGAGATCACTCAGTGAAGCAGTATAGAGGGAGAAGACAAAAGAAGAAGGCCCAGGA
This sequence comes from Notamacropus eugenii, assembly GCF_028372415.1. Taxonomy (NCBI): domain Eukaryota; kingdom Metazoa; phylum Chordata; class Mammalia; order Diprotodontia; family Macropodidae; genus Notamacropus; species Notamacropus eugenii. The sequence goes on from NC_092874.1 coordinate 191,011,271, forward strand.
CAAAACTCTGAGAGCCACTTCCAGTTAGGGGGGAGGATCCTACAAAGGAGACTGAGAAGGAATGATGAAATAGGTCAGCGAAGATCATGGAGAGAGTGGATAAGGATTGCATTCTTAACCAAAAAAAAAAAATAGAGGCAACTACAAAGGATAAATACATGTCAGGAATATGAAATTGAGAAGTATTTTCAAAAACAAAATTAACTAGGATGAGAAGGGAAGCATACTTCCAATGTTATTGTCATTTAAATAACATCTTGCTGCTTCATTCCATTTTTGAGTTCTCTCTTCCGTTCTCTTTTTCAGAATATCCGCTTAGTAAAATTTTCCACCTTCTTGTCTAAAACATTGATTCCCATTGTTTATCTTTTAAAATTATTTACATTCCTAATTTTGCTCCTTATATCTTCTTTTAATTTAGTTTTTTATCTCAGTCACTCACCAGGCTCTTACAATTCTTACTTTTGGTTATTTGTAGTTATCATAGCATTTTTCCTTCTAGTCTGTGTTTTTCCTGTTAATCCTACCTGCCCTATACTTTCTAGGTTTCTGGTTGTCATCACTTAGCCTGCCACTGTGCCCTCCAGACCCATGCCCTGAGAATTTAACTGTCTTGTGTCTGAAATTCCTCCTTTGAACCCTTCTGGAGTCCTAACTGTTGAGTGCTTTACACTGCCCATATATCTAATCAGCCCTAGCCATGGTTCTCACTCTCTCTTGGCAATATTCTCACCATCTACTATTGAGAACTGCATCTCTCCCTCCCTCTTCAAGCTCTGGAACCAATCAGTATTAATATTACTGAAAATCATGTATCAGCTCCATTGGCTCACTGACCAATATATCATTTCCCAAACCAAATAAATTCATCACTCCTCTGTGTATCTTCTGTTACTCTATTAGAATGTAATTTGCTTAAGGACAGAGAATGTCTCATTGTGGATTTGTATCCTGAATCTTTAACACAATGTTTAACATACAGTAAGTGATAAATAAGTGCTTTTTTCATTCATTCATTCTTCCGGAGATTTCTCTCCACACTTTTTATCCAACTGTTCTTCATAATATTAAGGGCTTCATTTATTTCTTCAGCCTCTCTGCTGGGTTTTCTGTAGGATTTTCCTTGTGGCGATTTTTTCATTTTTCCCTTTTTGCTTTGTTTTTAAAAAAATATTTGATTAATTTTATGTTGTATAAAGGTAATGAAAGGAATGAGAACTTCATCACATTTACTCACTCATCAGTCTTGCCAGAAATTCCCCCATCTATACCTATTCTATTCTTCTTAATGGACAAGTTTCATTTTTTTAAAAAATGGAATCTTTTCTGGTTTCATGTTTCTCCAGGAAAACAAATTCAGTATAAGTTTCTGCCTTTACAACCCTCCTGACTGGGAGTGCTGTCAATGACAAATAGCAAATGAACATCCTTTCCATTTCCTTGTAAACCAACCCCATTTTCCTTTGTGGGTTTGGATGTGGGATTCACTCATTCCAAGCCTATTTTGGGTGAATGAAATGATCTGGTTTATTCTCAGAAAGTACAAACAAGACTGAATTCTACTCTTCAGGATAGTTTGGGAGTGGTCCTCCTGAGGCTGAATTTTTTTAAATCCCTTTATACCCTATGATTTGAGAGTTCTAAAAACACTGATCATGGGGAGTTTAGCTCTACCTCACTCTTCCTCTCTTCTCACTGACCTTTTAAATGAAGGCTTTTTTGTGGAAGGAGAGGTAGAAGGTTGAGAGAAGTATAGAGCTGTTGACTTTCTTTTTTCAATCTCACTTCAATAACTTGTACTTTCCCCTTGTCCAGAGCTGATAACCCAGAATGTCCCGCCTAAAGTATTTTCCACTAATACAGATATAATGCCACATATTTGGGCCTAGCTTCTGCACCTTATGGTCCTCTCCTCCCTTCCACAACTCAGTTACTATAAAGAATCATCTATACTCTACTTCCTCAATACGAACTCATGTGTCAACCCTTAAGTCTATTGTTTGGTCATTTCAGTAATGCTGGACTCTTCATGACCATATTTGGCATTGTCTTGGTAAAGATACTGAGTAGGGGAGGAGGGTGCCAGTTCTTTCTCAAGCCCATTTTACAAAGGAGTAACTAAGGCAGACAGGGTTAAGTGATTTGCCCAGATTCACACAAGTGATAAATATCTGAAGCTGAAATTGAATTCAGGAAGATGAGTCTTCCTGATTCCAAGCTCAGCAATCTATCTACAATGCCACCTACTTGCCTCACTCATGAATTTGCCCCATCTCCCTCGATTAGAATGTGAGCCGCTTAAAAGCAGGTACTATCTTTCATTTCTGTTTGTAAGTATACAGTACTTAGCATTGTGTTTTGCACGTTAAAATAGCTAAATAAGTATTTTAATAATTTGTTCAACCCCTAGCAACGTGTTACTCAGTCCCACCACTTTATTATAATAGTTCTTTCAAAGGTAACCTAGTCATCCCAAGGTCTTTAATCAGTCCTCACCTGCACATTTGACAGTGTTAGTTCCTGAATTCCCTCTCATTTGATTTCCATGTTACTGCTGTCTTCTGGTTCTTCTCCAACCAGCCAGACTTAATGTCTTCTGCAAGCACATAATCTTCTTCCCCTCCTCTAAATGTGGTAGTTGCCCAAGGCAATATCCTAGAACCATTTATCCTCTCTATACACAGATTCCCATAATTGATCTGCTCTATATCTCTAGGTTTAATCTCTGCCTTTAAAATTCAGTACCAGATCTAAAATTGCTTGTTGTATATCTCTACCTCAACATCCCACTAGGACTTCAGATTCGACTGGTCCAAAACTCAACTCATCATCTTTCTCTCAGCACCTGCCACTACTCCGATGTTATTTATTTTTGGTTCCCTAGTTTTGGAAACTTGGAGCCAAAGGATGATGAAGTCCTAATTCAAGGAGCACATAATAAAAGAATCCCAAAATTAAGGTTTGGAATGGGACTCAATTACCAATGAGTCCAACTCATACATGAAAAGGAATCTCCCCTATAACACACCTAACAGGTGGCCTCTGATAACCTCCAAGGAAAGGGAGCATTTCAGGGAACATTTAAAAGGGAGAGCATTAATGGTTAGGGAAATTTTTCTGAGCAATTTTCAGATGAAGACACTAAATCCAGGAGAAATAAAGTGAGTTGTGTGAGGTCAAGAATTTGAACTCCAATATTCTGGTTCTAAATCATTCCAACACATTGTGCTTCCTCTTATCTTTGACTTTCCTCTTCCTTAGTTCCCACATCCAACTAGCTTCCAGATACTGTCAGTCTTACACAATATCTTTCACACCAGAGTTCCTGTCTTTACTCATATTACAATTACCCTGGTTCAAGTCCTCATTACTTCCCATTTGTTCATCCTTCTTTTTAGAGGAGGACCAATGACATGATGGATAATGTCTTGGCTCATGCATGAACTGGATTTAAGCGAGGCAGAGTTGTGCAAAGTCATCAGCCTCACCCTCTCCTCCAGAGACATCAAAGACACAAGTGGCAGGACACAAGTCAATGGCCCAGGATGCAACAGATAACCTTGGTGCCTTCCCTGTCTGACCCTAATTTCTGTTTGCCTTAGTGTCCTTATTTGTAAAATACAGTAATAATACCTACTTTGCCAGAGTTGTTGTGAGGATCAAATGAGATAACTGCTAAGTGCTTAGCATAGTGCCTGGCTCTCTCTCTTCTCTCTCTCTCTCTCTCTCTCTCTCTCTCTCTCTCTCTCTCTATATATATATATATATATATATATATATATATATATATATATGTATGTATGTATGTATATATGTATAGAGCTTATTTTTTTTATAATTTATCTGAACAACTTTTACGTATGATTTCTTGAAATATGGTGACCGCAAAAAATTGGGGGAAGTGGTCATGCTTCCCAAGGAGTTTCATGCTTCTTAAATCATGTCTCTCTGACCTCTTTTCTAGATCAATTGCTTTTCATACTAAAGTATTTACATGTGCTATTTTCTCAATTTAAAAAATAAATTTGTTTTAATATTTCCCCAATTGGGAACAAGTAAGTTGTGATATATGATTGTGACAGAATATTATCGTGCTATAAAAAATGACAAGGGGGATGTTTTCAGAAAAGAACATGGGAAGATCAATATGAAATGATGGAAAGTGAAGTGAACAGAATTAGGAGATCATTGTACATACTAAGAGCAATATTATTAATGATGATCAATGGTGAAAAACTTAGCTACTGTGATCAATACAATCAGGAAGAAGGACTCTTGATGAAAAACAGTAACCACCTCCGGAGAAAGAGAGAGAGCTGATGAACTCTGAGTGCAAATTGAAGGGTAATTTTTTTTCACTTTATGTTTCTTGCTTTTTTGCAACATGGCTAAAATGGAAATATGTTTTGCAAGATTTCACATGTATAAATGATATACTGTTTGCCTTCTTAGCAGGGAGAAAAGGGGCTTGGGGGAGAGAATTTGAAAATAAATTTTTAAAAGAATGTTAAAAATAAATAATAAATTAAAATGTATTAAATATTAAAATGCCATTTTAAATATTTTCACTTGGGATATATCTCAAGCACTAAGATTTCTGCAAGTAGCAAAAAAGATGTAGCCATGGGGGGCAGAGCCAAGATGGCGGAATAGAAAGACACACATACGCAGGCTCTCCCAACACAACCCATAAAATACCTGGAGAGAGGGACTCTCAACAAATTTTGGAGCTGCAGAAGTAGAGAACAACAGAGTAGAGGAAATTTCCAGCCCAGGGTGACCTGAAAGGCCCATGGGAAACATCTGTTGCACCAGATGTGGAGCAGAACCCAGCCCAGCCTTGGTCCCCAGCACAGCTTACAAACAGCCCTCGGGGGTGGAATCTTCAGTCCCAGGAGCAGCGGGTTCGAAGATCCCTCAATCCACAGGGAACAAAGGTCAATGGCCCGGTTTTTTTCATCTGGCCTGGAAGGAAGAAGGGCCTTGCATAGCTCTGACCTTAGGCAGTGGCTGCAGAGGCCACTTCACAGGTGCAGCAGCCAGATCCATTGTTGGAGCATAAAACCCCTGGGGGCACTGAGGAGCTGATTCTTGCCTCGCCTCTGTGTGGAGGCCCTGGGGGAGCTGGTCTTTGTCTCACACTGAATGGCAGCCCTGCCCATCCAGCTTATCAGAAAATCAGCCCCCCAGTGCTGACTTGGCTGAACTGGAGGCCAGGCGGCTGTGGAGAGAAAACTCTGCTAAGATTCTAGGCACAAAAATTCCCCTCTATGCCCAGACCAGTACACACTTGATTGTGCCACCTTGGAGAAACTGAGATCTTACAGATTCCCAGAGTATACCGTACTCTTGACAAAGGACCTAAAAGTCAAGTAACTGGTTGGGAAAAATGCCCAAAGAAGGGAAAAAAAATAAGACCATAGAAGGTTACTTCCTTGGTGAACAGATATCTTTTCCCATCCTTTTGAATGAGGAAGACCAATGCTTACCATCAGGGAAAGACATAAAAGTCAAGGCTTCTGTATCCCAAACATTCACAATAAATATTCAATGGTCTCAGGCCATGGAAGAGTTTTAAAAGGATTCTGAAAATCAAGTAAGAGAGGTGGAGGAAAAATTGGGAAGAGAAATGAGAAAGATGTAAGAAAAGCATGAAAAACAGGTCAACACCTTGCTAAAGGAGACCCAAAAAAATGCTGAAGAAAATAACACCTTGAAAAATAGGCTAACTCAATTGGCAAAAGAGGTTCAAAAAGCCAATGAGGGGAAGAATGCTTTCAAAAGCAGAATTAGCCAAATGATAAAGGAGGTTCAAAACCTCACCGAAGAAAATAGTTCCTTAAAAATTAGAATGGAATAGATGGAGGCTAATGACTTTATGAGAAACCAAGAAATCACCAAACAAAACCAAAAGAATGAAAAAATGGAAGATAATGTGAAATATCTCATTGGAAAAACAACTGACCTGGAAAATAGATCCAGGAGAGACAATTTAAAAATTATGGGCCTACCTGAAAGCCATGATTAAAAAAAGAGTCTAGACATCATCTTTCATGAAATTATCAAGGAAAACTGCCCTGATATTCTAGAACCAGAAGGCAAAATTAATATTGAAAGAATTCACCGATCACCACCTGAAAAAGATCCAAAAAGAGAAACTCCTAGGAATATTGTGGCCAAATTCCAGAATTCCCAGGTCAAGGAGAAAATACTGCAAGCAGCTAAAAAGAAACAATTCAAGTACTGTGGAAATACAATCAGGATAACACAAGATCTAGCAGCTTCTACATTAAGGGATTGAAGGGTGTGGAATATGATATTCCAGAAGTCAAAGGAACTAGGACTAAAACCAAGAATCACCTACCCAGCAAAACTGAGTATAATACTTCAGGGGAAAAAAATGGTCTTTCAATGAAATAGAGGACTTTCAAGGATTCTTGATGAAAAGACCAGAACTGAAAAGAAAATTTGACTTTCAAACACAAGAATTAAGAGAAGCATGAAAAGGTAAACAGGAAAGAGAAGTCATAAGGGACTTACTAAAGTTGAACTATTTGCATTCCTACAGGGAAAGACAATATTTGTAACTCTTGAAATTTTTTTCAGTATCTGGGTAGTTGGTGGGATTACACATACACACACACACACACACACACAGCACAGGGTGAATTGAATAGGATGGGATCATATCTTTAAATGAAATTAAACAGTGAGAGAGAAATATATTGGGAGGAGAAAGGGAGAAGTGAAATGGGGCAAATTATCTGTCATAAAAGAGGCAAGTAAAAGACTTTTCAGTGGAGGGAAAAAGGGGGGAAGTAAGAGAAAAAACATGAAACTTACTCTCATCACATTCAACTAAAGGAAGAATTAAAATGCACACTCATTTTGGTATGAAAACCTATCTTACAGTACAGGATAGTGAGGGAGAAAGGGGTAAGCAGGGTGGGAGGGATAATGGAAGGGAGGACAGTGGGAGGAGGCAGCACTCTTGGGGAGGGATAGGATCAAAAGAGAGAATAGAAGCAATGGGGGGCAGGTTAGGATGGAGGAAAATATAGTTAGTCTTACCCAACATGACTATTAAGGAAGTCATTGGCAAAACTACACAGATATGGCCTATATTGAATTGTTTGCTTTACCAAAGGGAATGGGTAGGGAGGGAGGGATGAAGAGAAGTTGGAACTCAAAAGTTTTAGGAACAACTGTTGAGTATTGTTCTTGCAACCAGGAAATAAGAAATACAAGTAATGGGGCATAGAAAATTATCTTGCCCTGCAGGACAAAAGAGAAGATGGGGATAAGGAAAGGGAGGGATGTTAGAAGGGAGGACAGATTAGTGATAGGGGTAATTAGAATGCTCGGTGTTTTGGGGTGGGGGGAGGGGAAAATGGGGAGAAAATTTGGAACCCAAAATTTTATGGAAATGAGTGTTGAAAACTTAAATAAATAAATTTAAATACAAAAAAAAGATGTAGCCATGATGAGCTCTTCATCATCATCATAAGAATGATATACAACTGAATTCACAAAATCAAATCTATAGAGATTTTTCTGTATGTGTTAAGGATGTAAAAAGTAAGTCAGTGACAATGATCACTGGAGTTTCACTTCCTATAGGTGGTACATTCTGAAGAATGGAACATTTTAAATCTGAGAATAAAATTATACTTTCTATTAAATTCTACTGACTTGCCAAGTGAAATTTATGTGTGTATATATGTAACTGCATGTGTTTCTCTTGAACTCTAATCTATCTGGTTACAGATATGTTGTATTTAGTTATCTCATAGGGAAAAACAACAGAAATAAAAGCTCTAAAATCACAGACCCTCAGAATTAGAGAGAATTATAGAAACCATCTAAATTCACTCATATCAGAACAGGAATTCCATTTACAACACTGCCAAGAGCTCATCCAGTGTCTGACTCTGCCAGTGATGGTTGGTTGGTTGTTGACCTTCATCTTCGAAGAGACCAAAATGACATCACTATTGTAAAGTGAAATTTCAGTGTGTCTGACTGTGGCTGATCAAACCAATATGAGCTCAGAATGCTCTACCACAGGTTGGGCACAGATAGTCCATGTGAACATTTGGGGAGGATACCCCAAATTTGCACACCCTGCATTTACTTTGTGCTGTCTCATTTCTGCTTTGCTCAAAGAACACAGCACCCTTTCTTATGTGGGTATGCCATGCTGAGTGGTCCTGTGCCAGTGTCTAAATCCATAGTTTTTGAGAGAGACCTTGAGAGTGTCCTTGTATCATTTCTTCTGGACACCATGTGATCGCCTGCCCCAGGCAAGTTCTCCATAAAATAGTCTTTTTGGCAAGTGTACATTTTGCATTTGAACATGACCAGCCCATTGGAGTTGCGCTCTCTGAAGCATAGTTTGAATACTTGACAGTGCAGCTCAAGCAAGGACTTCTGGTACCTCATCATGCCAAGTGATCCTCAGAATCTTCCTAAGACAGTTCAAGTGGAAGCGATTCAGTTTCCTGGAATGGCTCTGGTAGACTGTCCGTGTTTCACAAGCATATAACAATGAGGTCAGTGCAACGGCTCTTTAGACCTTCAGTTTGGTAGTCAGTCTAATACCTCTTCTGTCCCAAACCTTTCTTTGGAGTCTCCCAAACACTGAGCTAACTCTGGCAATGCGTGCATCAACCTCGTTGTCAATGTGTACATTCCTGGAAAGTACACTACCAAGGTAAGTGAATTTATCCACAGCATTCAAAACTTCTCCATTTGTTGTAACCAGTGGTTCCACGTATGGATGATGTGGTGGTGGCTGATGGAGCACCTGTGTGCTCCAGGCAACCCAGGGGGCTGCTGAGTTCCACTGCTGCTTCCAATGAGAAATGACCCTATGGCCTGGGCCTCCTGTGTGCAGGGTCGTGACTCAGCTCCGGGTGTATTCGCCCCTGTTGCTTCATCACTTGCCTGTCGCCACAGGACTTTGAGGCATAATAGTGAAATGGTATGGATGATGTCTTTTGATTTGTGGGTAAATTGGATTTAAGTGAAGCAGAATTGCATGAAATTGTCAGCCTCACTGTCTCCTCCTGAGTCATCATAGTCCAGTGGCAGGACTGAGTCAAGATGGCTGGTGATGGTCCAGGATGCAGTGGATGAAATTGGCGTCTTCAGTATCTAATCAAGCTCTAAGCACTCCACATTGCCTGCTTCATCTGCCTTCATCGCCGTTGGAACAAATTGTTCTCATCCAACCATTTCACCAGATGAAGTCTTCTCATGCTTGGGGTTGACACTCCCCAACTCACCAATGGGTTTGAGAACCCTTGATTACCCTCAACTTGGTTTGGCCCGTCTGACGAAATGGTTTACCAGGGTGTGGCCACTGTATATACTGCAGCTTCTTGGAGCCACAGGTGAGAGTTAGGTGGAACAGGTGGACACCAAAGGTGGAAAGAGCCCTGAAAAGGACTCAGCAGCCATCACACCAAGATACTGGTCCTCCCTGAGCACACCCTACACCCCGCCAGTGATGGTAAAGTCCTTCCACAACGACTTTAATACCTTTCAGGTAATAAAATGTAACAGTGCCATCTGTAACCATGGCAATATCTTAGTAAGAATCTTCCCCTTTACCAAAATAAATAAATAAACAATGAGAAGAAAATAGTTTTCTGTACTTTTAATCGTTAACTGTTCTTCCCCAAAAGTGGACTTTATTAAGCTGATCTTCACAAGGTCTGGTTTCTAATCCCTGGATCATCCTCCCCTGGAAGGTAATCCATTTGTCAATATCCTTCCTAAACTATGATACCCAGAACTTAACACAAAACTCTAGAATCAATGTAGTTGAAGAAAGGCAGAGTGCGTGCCGCAGGACGAAACTGTTTATAAACAAAGGATTCTAATCAAGTCATTCCCTAAAGACTGTGGATTATTTTTTGCTGTAACCAAAACCGGTTTTAAACTTCTGACTAGTAATTAAGCATCTTCTTTCTGCCTCATAATTTGATATATAATGAATATCTTCACATTTTATATTAATTCTTCTAAGTAGATTTTTGGTGCACCTGCATGTGTAGGATACTGGAGGAAACAAAGGAAACTTTGTCTCAGAACTCTTTCAAGGATTTTGTATCTCTCTTTTCATGCTATAGAGAGAAGGAACAGTCGATAGTAAGGGTACCACATCCTCAAGGTCCCTCAGAGTCAAAAATAGAATTCTGCTAGTCCACCTATTTCAGATCTCATAACTAGACCACATTTACTTTGCAATGGCAAGTTAGAGTGATGAGAGAAGCCACAGAATATGGAGAATACTTAGATGACTTTCAGGATGATTTTGCCCCCCTCCTAGTCCCCTATCACATGACAGTACTAGAAATGTTTCAGTGAGGTTATTAACCTTGAGAGGTAGTTCATTGCTTTCTGGGTACTCAATCAGCTAATACAAGTAGGGAAAATTAGCTACAGAGGAGGTGGTACATAAATATGATAAAGTTTATAATTCTTATTTACCTAAATGTTTGTATAGTTAATTGCAGGAAATATATCAGAATACATGTCAAATACAACATGTGCTTTTCATTGCTGCTCTTAAGAAAAAGGATGATTATAATCTCAAAAGCTTTTTCTTTATCTACAGCTGCTTGCACAACCTCTTCTAGGGGAAAATTACTAACAGAGATCTTTAGGGACTCTTTATACAGTTATATTGTTATAGTTTCTAATCAACATTTTGGGATCTACAAATCAATAAAATGTGGTTTTGAGATTGAGTCATCTGCAGTGGGAAAGGAGGGAAGTAACTTTAAGAGGAGGATCTAGAAAAAGAAAATGGAAAAAAACAGATAAGCAGTTTTGTTGTCTTATGACACCAATCAGTTGGTCATGTACCCTTAACGTACCTCTTAAAGCCTCAACCATTGGGTTTTTACATTTAATATTACATAGAGTAATTTATACAAGTTTATATAAATTATATGAATTTATATAATTTATACAAGTACTTAGTACTAAAGCATTGATTAACAATATGGGCAGACAAAAACAGGACAGCTCTGTAAAACATTACAACAACAACGAAATCTCCCTTCTTATTAGAATTTCCTGAGTCACTGCAACAAAGTCAAATCTTGTGCCTACTTAAATATGGCTAGGAAATTAATTAATGACTTCAGGCCACTATGTGCTCCTGCCATTTTCCATGCGAAGCTGTTTACCTCCTCTGACAACATTAATAATACATTTATACTTCAATAAATCCAGGATCTCATTGATATTCATTCATGCCTTCTCATTCTATAAGAATCTTGTCTATGTTCTTCCATAAATCCTCCAGAGAGCATTTCCCCAATGTGTTTGGAGCCATCTTCTACTATTTGGCTGGTTAGCTGGTTTTTCACATTTCATTTTTACAATGAAGTACCTGGCCATCTGCTACACTTCACTCTTGCTGTGTCAATCAATCAACAAGAATTTATTAAAAACCTACCATGATCCAGACATTTGTCTGATGCTAGGAATATAAAGATAAAAAAAATGAAATGAGCCCTAATTAATTACATTCTACTGGTTCACTTACACATTTCCTGAATGAAACCCTTTATGTCATTTCTTGGACAGTAGCCATCACTGGAAAAATGTCATAGTTGTTTATGCCCACTATGAGTCTCTCTCATTGTCCCTTGGATTATTTACAAATATATACGTGTGTGTGTGTGTGTGTGTGTGTATAAAATTTAAAAGAAAGAAACCCCCCAAAGAATAGAAATATATAATAGAATATATATAATATATAGGTATGTATATATATAATTTAAAAGAAACCCCCAAAGAATAGAAAGTGATGAAACAAACAATATATTCACTACAAAAACCACACATTTGCTTCTCATACTCAACCCCTAAAAAAAAAACTAAAAAAAAAAAAGCAAGGGTTTATAAAAAATTTGGATACTTGATTCATTTGACTCCACTTTTTGCTTAGTTAGTCTTTCCCATGGATACACTTTTCTACTTTTTAACTAGTACCAAATTATTTTGATTATTGTTTGAAAGAACTATTCCCGCTTTATTGCCAATATTCTTCATTTTTTTTCTCTTAAGATTCTAGACCGTTTGTCACTCCTTAGTTGCACTGGGGAAAACTCCATATCCAACAAGAATTACTAGAAATACTAGAAAGCAGTTTGGCAGAAAATATGTTCAGATCAACATCTTCTATTGTAGACCATCATACATTCTAAATGAATATTTGACAAGCATAAGAGGTCACATCATGAAAGAAAAAAAGTAGAAAACAGTGGCTGTCTTTCACAAATATTGCTGGGGGAATATTTTTAACCATGAGGGAAAAGGGAGTTTTATTTCTATCACAATTAATCAGCAAGCATTTATGTGCTAGATTTTAAGTACATAAATTCTAAGATTGGTACTAAGACAAAAATGAAAGAGCCTTTGGCATTGAGGAGCTTGCAATCAAGCTGGAGAGATGACATTATATCTTTAAATATATATAATATAGAGATCCAGCATAATTATGGGAGGATTTTGGAGGAATGAGGGGAAGAGGAAATCAGAGAAGGTATCCTTTAGAACATGAACCTAGAGCAGAGCCTTGAAAGAAACAAGGTATTATAAGAAGCAGAGATACAGAGGGTATACATTTCAGGCATGTGGGATGACCAATGCAAATGAACAGAAATGAGAGATGGAGAATTACATATGAAGAACATTTGGAAGATCAGTTTGGATGAATCATAGTGTGCATGGTGGAGAGAGAGGTAGAAAAGTAAGGTTCATTTAGGTTACAGAAGGCTCTAAATGTCAGAGAAGTTCATATTTGATCCTAGAGATGATAGTGAGATATTGGAGTTTATTGTATAAGGGAGTGACATGGTAATACATGCATTTTAGGAAATATATTTTGGAAGCTATGTAGAAGATTAATTAGAATCAGAAAAACCTGAGGTGGGAAGACTAATTAGGAAGCTATTACAATAGAGAAGATAAGAGGTGATGAGAGCCTGAATTAGGTTAATGAGTTTTTGAATGGAAAGAAAGTGACAGAGGTAAGAGAGATTATAGAAGTCGAAACAGTCAGATTTGGCAAATGATTGGACATGTGTGGTAAGTGAGGAGTAAGGCAGTGTTTGAATGCAAAGTACTGAACCTGTATGACTGGAATGATGGAGGTACTACCCTCAATAGAAAAGGGGAAATTAGGAAGATAGGTGTTTTGAGAGGAAGATAATGAGTTCTGTTTTGAACATGTTGATTTTATTTGTCTATGGAAACTGTAGTTCAAAATATATAATTAAGATAATCTTCAGATTGAGATATATAGATCTGTGAATCATCAGTATATAGATGATAAAGGCATAAGAGTTAATGAAGTCACTAAAGAGAAAATTTATATAGAGAAGAGAAGAATGCCTAGAGCAGAGCTTTGGAAAATACCCCTAGTTAGAGAATATGATTCAACCAAAAGAGTGATCAGGTAGGTAGGAGGAGAACCAATAGACAGTAGAGTCACAAAAACCCAGAAAGGCAAGAAAGAGAACCCAGGAGGAAAGAGTGATCAAAAGTGTCAGATGTAGCATACAATAGGTCAAGAAGCATAAGAAGAAAAACAATCAGGTATGGAAGTTAAGAGAATATTGATAACTTTGGAAAGAGCAATTGCAGTTGAGTGATGAAGTACGAAGCCAAACTGTGAAAGGATAAGTAAGAAAGTGAGAGGAGAAGAAGAAGAAGCAATGAGTGTTATTAGCTATTACTAAGTGTTTGGCTGAAAAAGAGAGGAGAAATATAAAAAGACATCTTAAGGGAATGGTAAGGTCTAAAGAGGATTTTTTTTTCTTTTGAAAAATAGGAAAGGCTTGAGTGGATTAAAAGGCAAAAGGGAAGGAACCAGTGGAAAGAGAAGGACTAAAGGGAAAAAATAATAATAATAATAGCATTTATGTGGCACTTTAAGTTTTATAAAGTGCTTTGCATGGGCAAAGCAATCAAATCTGTATCTCTTTTAATAAGAAAGAGAGAGGAGATGACCTCTAAAGATGAGAGGGTATTGGGATCAAGGGCATGTATGGAGGAATTGAGCTTCATAAGGAGGAAAACAACCTAATTTTCAGAGACCAGGTCAAGGAGAAGAGAGTTCGTGATGATAACAGTGTTTTGTGATGGAAAGAAAAGGAGAATACTCATACATAACCATCTCAGTTTTCCCTCTAAAGAAAAAGTTATGGCTCTCAGCTCTTTGAGAAGGGAGAGAGAGGAGGAAACAGTATGGGAGGCCCAGAGAGAGAAAAGAAAGTTTGAAATAACTTCTATAGAAAGTAAAATAGAGAATAAATTGGAGAAGAATAAAAGGATTGCTTTGCTTTGGTGAAAATCTAACTGAGGGGACAAGGTGGAAGGAATTCCACAGTAGAGGAAAATGTAGATTTTGCCTGGCTAACTACAGAGTTGAAATTGAAATAAGAATAAAATGGAATAAGAGCAGGGAAAATGCTATAAGAAAGTATTAAGGGGTAGAAATATTGGAAGTCTAATGAAGGAGAGTAAGTTTATAAGGTTTCTAAGGAGGGAGCAATGGGGAAATGGAATGATAGGAAGTTATGACCAGATAGAGTAATTTCAGAATTTTTGTTCAAGGCAGTGTAACATTTATGGATAGTGGTGAGATCAAGGTTGTGACCATCCCTATATGTAACTGAGTAGAATAATGAGTTGTTCATGAATATATTTGAGGGGCTAAATCTGATATATATATATATATATATATATGTATGTATATATATATATCAGATGGAACTAATATATATATGTGATGGAACTAATATGTATGATGGAACTTATATACATATGATATATGTATATAAGATGGAATTAATTCAAATTATATAAGATATATCTCATATATATATATAATGGAACTAATTCAAATATATAAGATCAAGAACTTTCTCCAGATAACGTCACAGAATATATGAACAAATAATTTTCAAAAGAAGAATTTGAAACTATTAATGATATAAAATACTGTTTTAAATCATTAATTAAAAGAGAAATTCAAATTAATACAACTCTGAAGTTTCACTTCACATCTATCAATTTGACAATGATGACAAAAGATGGAAATAGTCGATGTTGATAGGACCATAGGCAGAAAGGTACAATAATATAGTTTAGTTTAATCTGTCAATTAGTCCAACCAACCTAGGAAGCAATTTGGAATTATGCAAAGACAAAAAAAAAACCCTTACTTAAATGTCCTTTGATTTACAGTCCCATTTCTCGGTATATACTCCAAGAGGATCAAGTACAGAAAGAAAGATCCCATAAATACCAAAATAGTAAATACCCCACTTTTTGTGGTAGCAAAGAACTGCCTAACCAAATTATGGTCTATGAATATAATGGGAAATTATGAAACTGAAAGAAATAACAAAACTTAATAATTCAGAGACATAATGTATGATTTATGTTAACTGATGTCAAGTGAAGTAAAAAGAACCAGGAAAAATTGAGAGAGACAGAGAGAGATATATAGTAACTACAACAATGCCTATGTAAAGAAAAAGAACAAGAACTATCATTCCATGTAATTGTAATGACCATGGTTGGTCTTTGAGTTAAAACTGAGGAAATATACTTTTTCAGGAAGAAATTTGAAACTATGTGATTGGAATCAGAGTGCAATTTAATCATAATTATTTAATTTTATTTCATGGACATTTTCCTTTTTCCCTGAATCTAAAGAATGAGGAAATTTAAAATGGTAAAAGGTAAAATAAGGAGAGAAAAAATTCTCCTAAAATTTGATGCACTGAATAAGAGACTGAATTCATAATTCTGAATTCTGAATAAAAACTCATATAATGAGACTCGATAATCAGTTATGACTATATTGAGTAAGAACTTGGTGTAAATTATAAAGGAAAAAACTGGGATTTGATATTAGTAGGGGATAAGGTAGCCAAGGTGAAGTTTCTCCAGGTAGTCTTTATGATGGGTTGTTGAGATTTTAAAAAGTATGGGCATTTGTACATAAAATATGCTATATGTTCTTCCTCTCCCTCCCTCCCTCTCTGTCTCTTTTCCACCTTGCACTAAAATTTCTTTCAGTTTTATCAAGGTCTATTTGATTTTAATTGTGTGAATCAACATTCCAATTTTTAAAGATAGATCTGTATGAATATATGTTTTTGAGTACAATCTACCAAAGTACACCACAGTTAAAAGATTCTGAGTTCATGAGATTTTTGGAATATGTATAAAATAAACATGTTTCCTGAACAGTGCAAGCAATGACTGGGCTACAAGTACTCCTACTGGTGTGTGAGAGAAACTTGGATGTAAATCTTG
The DNA here is from genome assembly GCF_028372415.1 of Notamacropus eugenii. Taxonomy (NCBI): domain Eukaryota; kingdom Metazoa; phylum Chordata; class Mammalia; order Diprotodontia; family Macropodidae; genus Notamacropus; species Notamacropus eugenii. Next base: position 191,027,624 of record NC_092874.1, read on the forward strand.
TCTATCATAGAGGAAGTAAATAGAATTAGTAATTTGTGCTTAACTTACTAGGACCAAGTGCCATAATACATGGGAAGTTCCTTGACCATTCTGAGGAAATATATTGCTGTTTGTTATTTTTTGTTTGTGCTTTGTTTCTTTTAAAAGACTATTTTCACACTCAGGATGTGCTATGTGTTCTCTCCCTCACCCCTTCCCTCTCTCCTTCTTTCTCTGTCTCTATTTTTCTCTCTCTCATTAAACATGAGCTAGAGCATATTGTGTAGCACATTGTAAGAGCTTAATAAATCCTTATTGACTTACTACACAAAATATGGCTGAGACAAAAAACATCCTAGAGGTTACTCAGAACAGGTACCCAGGACAGCAACCACCATATCTCTTGAACATTAGAATACTAAGTGTGATAGGACCAAGATTTCCCATCTCTCTGAAAAAAAAAAAAAAGGTTGAGTTTTCCCAGAAAGTCCATAAAACTGTCTGTGGCACCTGATTGGCCCCTGACTCCCTTCCAGCTACCTGACCAGCTTCTTGGTCATTTAAGGGCACAAAAAGTCCCACCCCTATGGAATCAGAGTCCCTTCAACTTGGATTATGTCTGAAGACCATTGGATTCACTATACTTCCCTCAATTGCCGTAGGAGTTGGGGAGGGAGAATTTAGGGAAGATGTCACTGAAATCTGTGTTGCATATGCTTGCTATGTTAGGGCTAAGTAAACCTCTTTTTGTTAATTTTCCTATAATTTATGAGTGCTTCATTTCCTCCCAAATCAAACCTGAATTTACAGGGTGCTGGAGTCAGGCCCAACCCTAACCCCGAGGCACAACTGCAATCTTGCTTTGGGGGTGGAGTTGGGGTGGGGGACAGAAAATGGGGGTGCAGTCTGTGAAGAGGAAAAAGGCCAGAGAATCAGTAAAGGACAACATAAAAACGTTAAAACACCGAAGATATGAAGAGACAAAGTCTCTCTTCATAAAAGTACAGTGCAAAAGGAGATGAAATAAGAGAGAAAATCCTAAAAACAGACGAAATAAGTAAACTCTAAAGAGAAAACCAAAGTTTTATTAGCAAATACTACAATATAAAAGACAGTGTACCAATAAATAGTGTCTGATGGAAAGGGAATCCTATGGTCTCTCCAGAGTTCATGGATAGCAGCACACTTCAGAATGTCTCAAAAGAAAAATAGAAAATTAACCAAAAAAGTTGGGAATGAATTTAAGTCAGAAGCCAGAGCTTTCAATGAAGAAAACAGAGTATTCAAAGCAAAATTGAAAAACACAATTACTAAGTCTGAGTTCATTCTTCCTAATAGTCAGATAAAATCTGTTTTCTTCTAAATTTCACCCATTTTGTTATAAGAACGATTACAGCAATAATACTTATTTTGTTGCAAATAACTCACATTGGTGTAGTACTTCAAGTTTACAAAGTACTTTTTCTCATAAATAAAAAATAATTATAATTATCCTTCTACATGAGAACCCTTCAAACATCAGAAGAGACCCAACAAGTTCCCCCTAAATCTTCTTTTTTCCAGCCCAATTTTTTTCTAGGAAAAACATTAGGGCTATAGTGGATCACTGTTTTAGAAAAACAGACTTGTGTGGAAAAACGTTTTTAAATATATCTTTAGCTTTGGCATCCCCCTTAAGCTGTGATTCTGGACATTTCAAGTAAACAAAATTTTTACTAAATGCAAACATTATTTAACTAGTTTTGCCAGTGGCTATACTAAACTTGTCTACATTTTAGACAAACCTCAGTTTGTTTTTAATGTAGATAAACAAAAGAGTTAAACACGTGTTCATAGTAGATCCTTCCCAAAGGCAATTTAAAACACAAGTTTTCATTAACTCTACCTCTCACATTCTTGCAAAGTGGTATTTGTACAAACAGCACTTTGTTTAAGGTTTCACAAAACCCTTAGTCAACACTTTACAAGATTCTCGACTAAATAAGTTTGACTCAAAAATGCAAAATACTCAGATGTTTATTTCATCTCATCATTGTGGGTATTTCCTCCAGTAATTTAGCAAATCCTGTACAGCCCCCATCTTTGTCATCTGATTAAGTCTTCCACAGGTGATCTGCCCAAAGGGCTTATACCCTTCTTTACTTTCTCTTGATATCACAAGGACACTTGTAGAGCATATGGACTTTCATTTGGTTATCCCTTGGTTGTCCTCTGTGAGACCATTCCTTCTTTTCCCTGATACTTTTTTGATGACATCCTTTATACCACTTCTTTTTCATAATTCTTTGTGTAGCACCAAGGGGTAGACTTTCTCCTGTCATCTCCCACAGGCAAGGCTAAAGGTACTCTGAATTCACATGCATTCAAAACAATAACTCACAAGCCTATATTTGCTTTTTTTACTCAGAGGAATACAATGAGTTCATAGGAAAGGCCCAGTTAGCATAGAAAGAAAAAACATCCTTCCAATTCTCTCTCTCTCTCTCTCTCTCTCTGTCTCTCTGTCTCTCTCTCTGTCTCTCTCTCTCTGTCTCTGTCTCTCTCTCTGTCTCTGTCTCTGTCTCTCTCTCTCTCTCTCTCTCTCTGCCTCTGTCTCTCTCTGTCTCTCTGTCTCTCTCTCTGTCTCTCTCTCTCTGTCTCTGTCTCTCTATCTCTCTCTCTCTCTCTCTCTCTCTCTCTCTCTGTCTCTCTGTCTCTCTGTCTCTCTCTGTCTCTCTCTCTCCCTCTCTCTCTCTCTCACTCTCTCTCTCTCCTTTGTCATCTTTTCCAGTCTGATAGCAATGAGGTGCAACCTCAGATTTACTTTGAATTTATCTAATTATTACTGTTTTAAAGTATGTTTCATAAGATTGCTTATACTTTAGATTTCTTCCTTTGAAAACTTCCTCGTCATGTTGATATTTATCTATTGGGCTTATAGTCCAATACATTTACATTTGAATCTTGAATTATTTATTATATCTTGGATATAACACCTTTATCAGAGAAACACTGCAAAGATCCCCCCATCTCTCAATTACCTCTTTCTTGTCTAATTTTTACCACATTAGATTTGCTTGTGAAAATTTTTTTAATATTTCATAATCAATATTATCCATTTTAACTTGTGTAGTCTTTTCTACAAAATGTTCAGTCATGAACTCATCTCCTATCCATAGATCCAAAAGGTAATTTCTTCCTTGCTTCTCTAATTTGCTTATGATATGATCTTTTATATTTAAGTCACATATACATTTGTAGCTTATCTTGGTGTATGTCATAAAGTGTTGTTTTAGACTTAATTTCTAACCGAGTTAGAAACTGGAATATGTCTGAAGACTATGGAATTCACTACTCTACCTCCCCCAATTCTGGTAGGAGTTGGGGAGGCAGTGTCTAGGGAAGGTGTCACTGAATCTAGGTTGCATATCCTTCCTATGTTAAGGCTATGGAAACCTGTCTTCCCAGCAGTTTTTGTCAAAGATTGATTCCTTCCTCCAGTAACTCTGATCTTTGAATGTACTGAACACTTAAGTACTGTATTGCTGCCATATGTTGTGAATCTGATTTGTACCATTGATCAGCCTCTTTTTTTAACTAGTACCAAATCTTTTTTAATGCAAAATGTATTTCTATATTAGCCATGCTGCAAAAATTAAAAAAAAAACCAAGAAATGTAAAGAAAGTGAAAAAAGTATGTTTGAATCTGTTCTTTCTCTGGACATAGATGGCATTTTTCTATCATGGATCTTTTGGAATCTTCCTGGATAGTTATCTTGATCAGAGCAGCTAAGTCTTTCACAATTGATCATCCTTATAGTATTGTTACTGTGAACAATGTTCTCCTGGTTCTACTCGCTTCACATCATTTCATAGAAGTCTTCCAGATTTTTCTAAAATCATTGGGCTCATCATTTTTTATCGCACAATAATAAACCACCACGATGACATTCCACAACTTGTTCAGCCATTCCCCAAATGATGAGCATCCTCTCAATTTCTAATTCTTTATTACCATAAACAGAAAGGGATGCTATATTTTCTACATATAGGTCCTTTTTCCTTTTCTTGGATTTCTTTGAAATACAAACCTAGTAAGTGATATTGTTGGGTCCAGAAGTATATAGACTTTTGTAGCCCTTTGGGTACAGTTCTATATTGTTCTCCACAGTGGTTGGATCAGTACACAAATCCACCAATAATGCATTAGTGTACCTATTTTTCTCCATTCTCACCTTCATTTATCATTTTTCCTTTTTTGTCATGTTAGCCAATATGATAGAGAAGAGGTGGCCAGTACCAGATATAATAATGATTGCTGCTTTGTAATACAGTTTGAAATCTGATATTGATAGTGCCTTCCTGTAGCATTTCTCCTTTAGCATATTGCCCTTGAGATTCTTGTTGTTTGTGCCTGCATATGAACTTTCTTATTTTATTTTCTAGCTCTATAACAATTTGGGGGGGGGGGGGGTAATTTGATTTATCCAATCCTGAATAACTAAGTTAATTTAGATAGAGTATCATCTTTATTATATTAGCTTAACCCACCCATTAGCAATTAATGTTTTTCCAATTATTTAGGTCTGTCTTTACTTCTTCAAAGAGTGTTTCATAGTTAGAATTATATAGTGCTTGGGTAAATATTGGCAGATACTTCCAAACATTTTATTGCTTCTATCGTTATTCTTAATGATATTTCTCTTTCTAGGTCTTCCTCCTGTTATTTAAATGTGGAATGATGATGATTTATATGGATTTATCTTAGCTGAAGTTGTTAATTATTTCAAATAAAATTTTAGTTAACTCCAGGATTCTTTAAATACCTATTTGCAAAAACTATAATTTAACTTCTTCTTTCCTGCGCATATTCCCTCTGTTTCTTTTTTCTTTTTTTAATGCTGTAGTTAGCATTTCTATCACTTTGATAAATAGTAATGGTGATCATTGGCATCCTGACTTTACTCCTAATCTTAATGGTAAGGCCTCTAACTTTTCTCCATTACTAGGATTTTCCATTACATAAAATGTTTACTTTTGTCTCCAATATATCCTGTCTGTGTCTTATTTTTATGCAGTTTTTTGCATGTGGTCTCTCTTATTAGATTGTGAGCTCCTTGTAGAAAGATTGCTTTTTGCCTTTATCTATATTCCCAGAATGAAGCACAGTACTAGACTCATAGTAAATATTTAATAAATACTGGTTAACTCTTGGATTTAGATAAATTCTACCTGGTATTTTAAGATGTCCATTTATTCCCATGATTTCCAGGGTTTTAATAAAAATGAATATTGCATTTTCTCAAAAAAAGACTTTTCAGCATGTATTGATAGAATCATATGTTTTTTATTACTTATACTAGTTACATAGCTTATTATATTTATAGTCTTTCTTATATTAAATCTGTCATGCATTCCTGGCATAAACTCAACCTAGTCAGAGTACATAATCATTCTATTATGTTCTTACTAATATTTCAGTGCAATAATATTAGGACAAAAATTATTTAAATTCTGTAGATGTATGTTCATTAAGCATGCTACTCTAGTTTTCTTTCTCTCCTTTCTTTCTTTTTAAGTATTAAGACTCTATCACTGAAAAAGAGATTAGAAGATTTTCTTATTTTTAGTATTGCAAATGATTTCTATAGTAATGGAATTAATTTTTCTTTGAATGTTTTATAGTTTTCACTTGTGAATCCATCTGATCCTAGGTTCCCTTCCCTTTGTAAATCTATTTATGGTTTGTTCATTTTCCTTTTTTTTTTTGAGGTTGAATAATCTTTTATTTTTTAAAATTTATTTGTTTTCTGTCTTCAACAATCTCTTCCATAAGTCTTAAATATTTGTTCCTTCTCTCTCCCCTATCTCCCTGAGATGGCATGCAATCTTATATGACTTCTACACATACGTTCTTAATATACACATTTTCACATTAGTCATGTTGCATAGAAGAAGAATTAAAATGAATGGGAGAAACCATGAGAAAAACCAAAACAAAGCGTAACAAAATAGAAAATAGTCTGCTTCATTCTGTATTCCGACTCTGTAGTTATTTCTCTGGATGGCATTTTGCCTCAAGAGTCCTTTGAGAATGTTTTAGCTCCTTTCATTTCAGTGAAGGGCTAAGTCTATCAGAAACATCATTGGACACTGTGGTTGTTACTGTGTATAATGTTCTCCTGGTTCTGCTCATTTAACTCAGCATCAGTTCATATAAGTTTTTCCAGGCTTTTCTGAAGTCCTTCTGTTCTTCATTTCTTATAACACAATAATATTCCATTACAGTCATATACCACAACTTGTTCAGCCATTCCCCTATTGGTGGGCATTCCCTAGATTTCTAGCTCTTGGCCACCACAAAGAAAGCTGCTATAAATATTTTTGTGCTTGCAGGCTTATTCATTTTCATATATATACATGTATGTGTTTATATATGTGTATGTATGTCTACATGCATGTATATACACATACGTATACATACAAACAAACTATATATATAATGTTTAAGTAATCTTTTTATTGTTTTGTTAATCTGGGTATTTTATATTACTGTAAGTATTCATCTATTTCCTCCAAGTCATCAGTTTTGATAGCATAAGATTCAAAAAACTAGTTTATGATCAATCCTTATATCTCAATTATTGAGTACTTCTTATTTTTGAATTAAAAACCATTCTGTTTTCTTCTCTCTTTTTAAAATAACATTAGGTAACCCAATGCAACCAAAATTCAGAGGGACGTAGTAAATTCGGAAAGCATTTTTACAGCTAATCTCAGTGATAAAGGCCTCATTTCTAGAATATATAGAGAACTAAGTCAAGTATACAACAATACAAGTCATTCCCCAATTGCTAAATGGTCAAAGGATATGAACAGGCAATTTTCAGAGGCAGAAATTAAAGTCATCTATAATCATATGAAAAAATGCTCTAAATCACTTTTGATTAGAGAGATGCAAATCAAAACAACTCTGAGGTGCCACATCACACCTATTAGATTGGCAAACATGACAGAACAGGAAAATGATAAATGTTGGAGAGGATATGGGAGAGTTGGAACACTAATTCATTGTTGATAGAGCTGTGAGCTCATCCAACCATTCTGGAGAGCAGTTTGGAACTATGCCCAAAGAGCTACAAAAATGTGCATACCCTTTAACCCAGCAATATTGCTCCTAGGACTGTAACCCCAAGAGATCATAAAAATGGGAAAGGGTCCCACATATACAAAAATATTTATAGCAGCACTCTTTGTAGTTGCCAAAAACTGGAAATCAAGGGGATGCCCATCAGTTGGGGAATGGCTGAATAAATTATGGTATAGGAATGTAATGGAGTACTATTGCACCATAAGAAATGATGAACAAGAAGACTTCAGAGAGGCCTGGAAGGACTTATATAATCTGATGCTGAGTGAAAGGGACAGAACCAAGAGAATTTTGTGCACAGTAAGGACCACAGTGTGCCAGAGTTTTTTTCTGGTAGACTTGGATCTTCACAGCAATGCAAGGACATTAAAAAAAAAAATTCCCAATGGTCTTCTAAGGCATAATGCCTTCCACACTCGGAATTCAATCGCAGAATGTATCAGGTCATTTGTGTGTGTGTGTGTGTGTGTGTGTGTGTGTGTATTATGTTTTGATTTGTTATATGATTTCTTCCATTTATTTTAGTTCATCTACACAGCATGACTACAGTGAAAATGTATTCAATAGGAATGTATGTGTAGATCCTATATAGAATTGTATGTCGTCTTGGGGAGGGAGGAGGGTGGTGGTGGGAAAAAATCTAAGATTTATGGGAGTGATTGTAGAACATTAAAAATTAAAAAAATAACATCAGCTAATTTTATTTTATTATTTTTATTCCCATAAGAAATTGTATTCTTTTATGAATTCAATGGTCTTGTATCTTTCAATTTTGTTAATTCTTCTTTAATTTTCACAATTTCTATTTTCTTCTTTCATCAAAGACTTTTTATCTGTTACTGTTCAAGCTTTTAAATTGTATGTCCAATTAATTGATTTGATGTTTCTTTCATTTATGAAAGGGCTGAAAGATATAAATTTCTCCACAGAACCATTTTAGCTACTGCATCCTGTAAGTTTTGGTGTGTTGTTTCATAACTGCCATTTTCTTTATTGAAACTTTTTATTGTTTCTATAATTTGTTCGTTGATTTGTTAATTCTTTAGAATTATGTTATTTAGTATCTAATTGCTTTTTAATTCTTTAAGGAACTTTACTGAATATAATTTTATTGAATTATGATCAGTAAATTATTTAGTTAGTACTTTTAAAAGTCTTTCTACATTTTTATAAAGTGTTTATGACCCAATAAGGTTAATTTTTGTAGAAATTACATGCATGCAAATTCCCTTCTATTCTCATTTAATTGTCACCAGAGATCTATTATCCCTTTTTTTTCTAGAGTTCTCTTGTGGTACTTAACTTGCTTCTTATTTACCTTTTGACTATATTTGTCAAAAATAGTCTGAAATGAGTATACTAAGGTTCCCCACTATTATAGTTTTACTAGTTATTGCTTCCTCTAATTCAGTTATTTTTCAATTAATTCTTTAGATGCTATGTCATTAGATTCATACATATTAAGTATTGAGAGTGATCCATTGTCTATGGTGCCTTTAAACATAATGTAATTTTCTTGCTTATTTATCTCTTTTTATCTTATTTATGTTTATTGTAACCTTATCTGAAATCATGACTGCTATTCCTGCTTTTTTAAAATTAACATGAAACATCATAAATTTTTCTCTTGTCCCTCATTTTAATGCTGTTTGAATATTTGTGTTTCAAGTATGTTTCCTTTAAACTACATATTCTGCTTTCTAATTCATTCTGCTCTCCTCTTCCATTTCATGGGTTAATTTAACCCATTCAAAGCCACAGTTGTGATTTTTAATTATGTATTTCCCTTAATTCTATCTTTTTATATTTTGCTCTTAGTTCCAACTTCCTTCTTTACAAATTAGAAACGAAGTAGAAAAGAGTGAGTTTGCATGACATGAAATCTTTTTGTTTTAATTAATTAATTTATTTTTAGTTTCCAACATTCACTTCCATAAGTTTTAAATTTTTTCTTCCTCCTTCCCCTTCTTCTTCCCCAAGATGGTGTGCAATCTGATATAGGCTCTAAATATACATTCTTATTAAACATACTTTCACATTATTCATGTTGTATAGAAGAATTAGAACAAACAAGAAAGAGAAAACTAAACTAAACAAAAAAGAGAGCAAATAGTATGCTCCAATCTGCGTTCAGACTCCATATTTCTTGACATGTAACCTTACGCATCTCTATCATGTGATAGCAATTTTCATCCTCTTTCACCTTTCTTTCCCAATAGTTTCCCTCCCTCCCGTTTTTGTCTTCTCCTAAGATCATTAAAACAGAACAAACCTCTCCCCTATAGATTGTCATTTTAACATTTCTTGATGACCATTAAAGGGTTCTGAGAAGACATATGTTTCTTATCCCTCAATTAAAATGTAAAGAATTCATTGCTACATATTTTCTGTCAATTATACAAATATGTGTATTGTTCTTTGTTTCTCTTGGCACCTACATTTTTATTTCCAAATATCAACTGGCCTTTTCATGAGGAATTTTTGGAAATTTTGGAAATCCTTTATTCCGTTAAAGTTCCATTTCATCAAATGTAACTCTTGGTTGTTTATCTCTAATTTTTAATAGTATCAATATTCCAAATTGTCTGTTCCTTTGAGTGGCAGCTGTTAAAGCTTATGTACTTCATATTATGATTCATTGATTTTTTTTTTTGGTTTCTTTTTGGCTGTGTGTTGTATTTTATATTTGACCTCAAAGCTCTGAATTTTGACTCTGATAATCCTTGGAGTTTTCAGTTTGGATTTTCTTTCTGGAGGTGACTAATGGATTCTATTTTCCTTTGCCCTCTGGCTCCCCATAAGTCTAAGATTCTGGATAATTTTCATTGGTAATTTCCTGAAGTATGATTTCTAGACCTTTTCCCTCCAATCATAGTTTTCAGATAGTTCAATAATTTTTAAATTGTCTCTTCCTGAACTGTTTTTCAGGCTGATTGTTTTAGATACTATATTTCTGGTTTTTCTTTCTTTTGATTTTGTTTTAATATTTCTCATTATCTTATTGAGTTGTTTTCTGTCTGACTCACTACAGTTTTCAGGATATTCAGTTTCTGAATGAGATTTTCTTCCATCTACTGTTATGGTATCAATTTTCCTTGCTATTGTTTCTTCCCTAGCTTTTCCATTCTGTATTTTTATTCCATTTCCTCCATGTATTCCTACCATCCCTGGCACCAGGACACTTTTACCTTTATATAGAATTGCTATCTCTTCAGCATTTACCTCCTAGATGTCTCTCAAATCAAGGTTTTTTTTCATAGTGTTAGGAGTTTTCCTTGGTGCGCTCATGGACAAGTTTGGAGTGGGCAGAATTTCTCTGATCCTAAATACAATGAACCAAATAGGCTCCTCTTTCAATGGATTCTAAAACTACTCTGGTTCTGGGATCTGTCTAGCACCTCCCTCTTTCAGAGGGCTCTGGGACTTTCCTAGGAGTGTTTCTCCCTTTTGCTGGACTTAGAGGCTACTCCCATACTGAGTTCTAGTTGCAGACTTCAGGAAGTCCCTGGAGTGGATTTTGCCTAGAAATCTTCTCCCACAACCTACCATTGATGACTCTGAGCACTTCCTACAGTTTCCCAGGCCTACTCTATCTGCTGTGCTAGGGCTGGGTTCTGGCTCTCTTTGGACTGGGGAGGTCTCAGGCACTGTTTCCAGAACTGTTGACCTGGACCCACCCAGAATTCCCTGAGGCTGCCTTTTAAAAAGTATACATATATCCTTAAATGGGATGATTGTGCTAAACTGTGTCTCTTGCCAAGCTTCCTTTAAATCTGGTTTTTTCCTTCCCCTACTTCTTACAATTTTTTGAGAAGATACTGCTCATAATCATCCATGATCCTTTCCTCTGAGATTTTACAGATGAGTTTATGTTCTAAAGTAGTGCTTCCGTTGGCTGCTACATCTCTCCCTCTAGAAAGCAAGTAAAATGTTTAAGGCAGTTTTTTAACTGTTTTCTGTTTCTTTCTTCTGGTAACTGATTTACATTAATTAAACTTTGGTATGAAATTGTTAAACTTAAAGTCAATATCCTTTCCTCTATTCATTTCCTATTTTTTCAAGTTTTTTTTTAACTTATTGAAGTTTCTGACTGTCAAGTCCTGGTTGAGTCTGCCAATACTAAATGACTCAATTTCCCTCAAAGGTGATAGCAATTACTATTTTCTTGCATGATGCAAAGCTACAAATTAACAGCTTGGATAAAGCAATTAATTCAGCAATTAGCCTTCTAGTGTTCTAAACCCCTCAAGTTCAAAACTCTCCTTTCTGGGCCTAATTCCTCCCAAGGCCTAATTCTTCCCAAATCCTAATTCCTGTATGACTTAATCCCCTTAGCATCTTCTCATTTGACAATCACTTTGAACTTGTGTTCAAAGTATTTGTGACTATAACCATTCTGCTGGAGTCCCAGCAATGTTGCCCTCTATTATAAGAACTCTAGCCATCAAAGGCTAAATGAGTCAAGTGACTGCCAGCTAACAGGTCCTTGCTGGGGGTGGGGAAAGAACTCTGAGAACAACTGTAGTAATATACTAGTGCCTGGATAAGCAACTTCATTGAACTTTTCTACAATGACTGTCAACTCTCTCCTCTTTTGAATCAGCACATCAACCTACTTCAGAATGCAGGTAAATTTTAAATTAATACTCTGAAATTTGATTATCTGCAAATGGCTCATTCATTTGCTTTGACAACCTAAAAGGGAATTATTCCACCCTAGGTGAATGCCTTACCTATCACTCTGGTATGAAGCTTCCCTCTTCTGGGACACAAAGTACTGTATATATTGGTTTCATTTAGAACATTTTATAAAGTGCCTCGTTGAATTTCTCTAATTCTCTATTCTTGGCAGCAAATACTAGTTCATTATTTTCACCTATTTTCATGGTGTGCTATTTCAAATACTTATCATAAGCATTACAATATGAGATTGCCCAGTGTCCCATAAAAATGATGCTTTTTGTTGCCTTTGGGTACAAGATGAAACCAGCTCCTCCCCTTCCTTTATAACTGCTTCTCCAAATAGAACCTATGGGCTCTCTTTCCATTTAGTCAATAGTTCACGTCTTTCTTTTGTCAAGATTGATGAAATTCAGTTCTTTCAGGGGTATGTCCACTGGCTGGTCATTGGGCAAAGATCTCCCATTTAAGTTAATGTGTGTAGATGATCTACAAATGCGTTATTCTTAGTACCTTCTGCTCCTTTTCTGTCAGATTGCCACTGTCTCTTCAAAGCAGAAGAGGGCGGCACGGAACTAAAGACTGTTTGTATTTTTTTTTTATTTCTTTAATTGTGTAATTTAATAAAATGGCATTTATTAAATGCCTATTTATGTCAGGCCCAGTGCCAAGTACTAGAGATACAGATAAAAAAATTAAACAACTCCCACTCTCAAGGAGTTTACATTCTAATGGGGGGAAACATTATGCACATCTATGTATATATACGTACATATACAAATTTATATAGATTTGAATAAAGGATAAATGTAGAATTAATGCAAGGCACTTAAATACAAAGTAGGGAGGAATAATTGATCCTTTTCAGCAATTGAGAGTATCAAGAAAAATGTCATGTAGAAAGTGGTGCTTATGCTAGGTCTTTAAAGAAGAGAGGAATTCGATGAGATGGGAATAGGAAGAAAGTGAAGGCCAGGCAGGAAAAATGGTCAGTGCCAAGACACAGAGATAAAGGATAAAGTGCCATGTGAAAGCAACAGAGAGAAGGGTAGTTTGCCAAAAGTTCATCACCAACTGACTGACTCTATGGCAATGGGCTTCTCCAGTTAGGTGGTACTATAAGAAGTTTGGTCTTTGAATCAATAAGACTTATTCAGATCCTTTCAAATTTGTCCTCAGTTGCTCTTTCTGACTCAGTCTCCTCATCTCTAAAGTGGGAATAATAATAGCACCCACCTCTCAGGATTGTTGAGAGAGGACAAAAAATTCATATTTATAAAGTGTAGAATAAATGCTGGTGGTAGTGTCGTGGTAGTAGTGGTGGTTGTTGTAATAGAAGTAGTTACATTTCACTGCCATTTGCCCTCAGGACGCTGACTCTGTCTGTTTTCAGGTCAAAACATGAAGCCCTACTTACATAGCAGAGTATGCCAGAATTTTTCCTCTGATGGCATAGTCTTCAAGTACCCAAGGTCAAGCACTTCCTGGCACAGGAAGACATTGGAATAGCACTTTGCAGAACTCTTTGTGAACAATTTACAAGGCTCCTGAATTAAAAAGATAGGCTAAAAGTTTGTAATAGCCTCAGCCTAAGTAATTAGGCTACTCAGATGGAGTGTTGGATTCTTTCCCAGTTCCATTTGTAATAAAAAGGGGCATTGTATTATAATGAAAAAAAATTCTAAGTGATGCCAGTCAAGAGATCTGGGTTCTGTTTCTTATTCCTCATTATTTAATTATGTAGCCTTAGTTAAGTCACTTTGTCTCCCTATAGCCTAGTTTCCTTCTCTATTAAAAGGGAACAATCTCTGGCCATCTGTACCCCATGATACCTGCACTATGATACTTATCCTCTTCTCTCTCCGACTAAAAACTTACTCCTTACCCTCAGGATCCCCTGGCTCTGATGAATGAACTTTCACCTTACCTTTCTCCTCACCGTATCTTCATCATCCTATCTCCCCCACCCTTGCCCCCCAACTCTGTCCCTCATCACCCTCTCCCTGCTTTCCAACTCCACTCTGTGCCCTCTTCCTCCATTGCAATGTAATCTCCTGGTGGCCAGGCACTGTCTTGATTTCTTGTTTTTGTATCCCCAGTGTTTAGCACAAAGTGTTTAATATATACTTTATCTGTCTGCCAAATATATGCTTTATCTGTCTGTCATAACTGACTGAGTTGTGGTGACGACAGCATCATACCTATGAAAAGTCATTCAAAATCTAAAATTATTATTAGTTATTATTATTAATTATTATAATGGTATTATATCTTATAAAGTTATTTGCAAAACTGTAATGAAGCAAATACACTGAAATTACAAAGTGATTGAGCTGTACATTAAAACCAATTGATTCTACTGGTAGCTATGAAAAGGATCAATCTTATGTTGGAAGGAACCATATATATTGCTTATCCTCAAGGAAGAATTAATATCTTTTTCTCCTTCTTCCTCAAAAAAAAGAGTAGAAAGCAGTAAATGGGACTGGGTATACTGGTATTGTCTATGTTCACTTATTTAGGCAGCAATATTTGATATTCCTAGTCATACTCTTTAGTCATCCAAAAAAGATTAAATTATGTTAAGATGGCATATTTTAGAAGAAAAGGAAGAATATAAGACATCCCAGAAAAACACTGATTTCAATTGACTAAATAAAATTAAGTACTTAAATAAGGGGATATTAGTTACATGGAAAATAAAATACATAATGCCCCTTCTTCTCTGAGAAAACCGGATAAATTTGCATCTTCACATTTATATACGCCAGGTCTTCCTAATTGTGGTAAAATGGCAAGCGTGCTGGACTTTTGATCTGTAGGATGTGAGTTCAAAGTACAGCTCTGCTACATAGCTGTGATATTTGAACAAGTCACTTAATAATGGAGGCCTTCGTTTCCTTATCTGTAAAATGATGGAGTTGGACTAAATGAATTCTAAGATCCCTTCCAATTCTTCGTCCATGATCAAATGATCTTTATGTGATGCTTAATAAATATTTATGGATTGATTGATAAATGAAGTGCTACCATAATCGCAACATGCTGCTATTTGATGATATAATGATTGATGCTATTTGGATCTTGGAAATTTCAAGAACAAGGAATGTGTACCCACCAGATGGCTAGAGGGGAGATAGTTCAAAACGAAATCATACAGTTAGCTGGGAAAAATTAGAGAAAATGACTTTTGGGAAAACATCTGTGAGCAAAGAATTCCTATGGGAGCCTCCTGATGAGTTTGGGAAAAGGACTGAAAAAAAAATCTACCATGGAAAGTTTAGGAGATTATCTCCCTTCCTCTTTTCTCTGTTCCTAACCTCTGTTATTCCTAATTCTTCATCAACTCCCAAAAGACAGTGAATTTAATTTTTAAAAATTTTAACAGAGCCCAGAGTTGGTATACTATCCAAAAGCAACTCAAAGACAAAGTCAAGATTCTGTTTTCCCCTTCTTCCATCTCTTAGTTTCACCCTTCAAGACAATTTCCCAAGCTATTAGAGACTATTTTGTTCTCTCCCAGGGAAAGTGGACTGAATTCTTCATTATTTTGGCTTTCTTCCATTTATTTCTGGTAACATCATGCTTTTAGGCCACAATTACATTTAATTTTTAAAAGTTCTCTCTCTAAAAGAATAACTAATAAGTTGCTTCTGATGTTATCTGTAGTTCTGTCATCTCTAAAATTATATACATAAACTAGAATCTTGAAGTAAACAGTTTACAAATTGATTCATGGAGTGACATCTGATTATATTAGATTCTAATTACTTAATGGATGAGATCTAATGTTGACTCTAATGAATGGACAGTAAAATAAAAAGGAGAGTCTAATGAAAGCCTCAGGTGACCTTGACAATTTAAAAATAAAATCTAATATGTAATTGTCAGCATCAATGTGACAGATTCCTAAACTATGGAGGATTCAAGGCATTCACCCTTTCATGACATATTTTTAAATCAAGTCAGCAAGTATTTACTAAGCCCCTTCCAGGCAATGTGCAAAGCACTGGAGATATGAAAAAGGCATAATACAGTCCCTGTTCTCATGGAACTCACAGCCTAATGCGGGAGAAAACTGGCAAACAACCATATACAAACAAGCTATCGACAAAATGAATGGGAAATAATCTTGGAGGGAATGTGATGGCATTAAAGGAGACTGAGAAAAGTTTCTTTCAGATGTGAGATTTTGGTTAAATGTGAGGGAAGGAAAGAAGCAGAGACACGGAGAGAGAATATTTTAGGAATGTGGGATAGCAAGGAAGAACAATGTCCCAAGATGGGGAGACAGAGTGTCATGTTCAAGGAACAGTGAGGTAACCAGTAGATGAAGGGGAATGAGGTCTAAGAAGTTTGGAAAGGTAGAAAGATAGTAGATTGTGAAGAGCATTAGAAACCCAATGGAGGATTTTCTCTTCGATGTTGGAGGTAAGAGAAAGTCACTAGAGTTTATTGAATGGGGGGCTGGTAGGGGGAAAGGAGTGTGACATAGTCAGGCCTGGGCTTTGGAAAGATCAGTTAGACAGCTGAGTGCAGGATAGACTGCAATAGCTTGAGATTTGAGGCACAGAGGCGAATCAGTTGGCTATTGTAATAGTCTAGGCATAAAGAGCTAAGGGCCTTCACCAGGATGGTAGCAGTTTCAATAGTTGTGTTTGCTATGAAAATGGTTCTAATGAGGAGCAATATATATTTATATACTAAATAGTTTTATAAAAATTGGAAGAAACTTATGAAGAAAGGTCTTTTGATAAAAATTGGGGTTGGACCTCTGATTTCATTATATTTGTATGTAACATTTACATTAATGTGGTCATAGTTCACTCATTCAGTAATGTCTAACTCTTCATGACCCTTTGGATCATAGCAAGCCAGGTCTTTTTTGGTCTATGGGTTTTCTTGGCAAAGTTACTGGAGTGGTTTGCCATTTCCTTCCCAGTGAATCCCCTTTTGCCAGAACTCTCCACTGTGACCTATCCATCTTGGGTAAGCTTGTGTAGCTCGTAGTTTTATTGAGCTACACAGGTTCCTCTGCCACAACTAGGCAGTGATCCAGGAAGAGTTATATGTAAATAGAGTCCTAGAAAACATAAATAAGAGCACCACTATTTAAATGATGGCCGTAAAAACTTCAATTATTCTGTGAACAAGAGCAATTAACGAAATGCTCCTAGAGTATCATAAGTAATAGTATTAACTACAATTATTGCCTCACTCTAACACATCAAAAGTTTAAACAATTACAGTTAATTTGCTAAATTTACAATCAAAAGATAACGAAGCTGTCTTTCATAACATAATCTCTTCTCTATTGTCTCTGTACCTGTCATGACCGTCCATTGGAGGACCATCACAAGATAATCCTTAACTCCACAACCATAGCTCCCCTTCAACTGAAACCTGCTCCTGGGTCATCCAATGGTCCTCCTTCACTCACAGTTCAATCATCCAGGACCCATGCCCCTCTGCCCCAGTCTCAGAGGAGGACTGGTATATCTTAGTCTGGGAAAATTGTCCCACTTCCCTAAGCAGCACAAGGTCACTCTGCGACATGGCTTTGCTCTAAGCAAGAATCCTTCCTCAGCCTGAAGAGGTCATCACCTTTGCAGGTGGCCATTTCCCTTCCAATATGGCTATGGAGATTGACCCCTCCCTTTACTTCCCATTCTAAAGCCTATGCCCTGACAACTCCAAGGGGTGATGAGGTGGAAGAGTTTTTATAATTAACTTAATGTTACTTTGGAACTCTGTGGATCATTGGGTCCAGCTGTCCAACTTTGTCCCAGGATCAGCTGGAGGGGTGAGGATCTTAAAAGAGTTGTATAGCATATTACATTTGAGTAACAAATCATATTTCCAATCACTAAAGTCACATAACACCATGTTTCAAGTGCATGCATCAATTTCTTTTTTAGTTCTAGATCTATGATTTCATTGGTGCAAAGAATTTCCACTGAGGAAAACAACCACTTCAGATTAGGAACTCTTCTGCAATTTACAGTCTTAAAAAGTTAAGGGATTCATCAAGAATTACAAAGTGAGTACGATCAGAGGTAGGACCTAGGTCTTGACTCCAAGACAAAAAGCAAACGTATCTATATGTGTGCATTTGTCTGTGTGCATATGTACACGTATGTGAAAATGCATGTGCATTCCATTGTGTGCGTGTGTGTGTAAAATATGACTTGTAAAGAGCATGTTAAGATATTCTGTTTCTGGTCAACCACGTGGGAACTTTGGAGTTCTGCTTCCAGCCAAGTGTGACTCATCACTGAGGGTTTGAATAATCAGAAACTGTAGAGGAGAATAAAGAAAAGGACCTCTTTGTGGCCAGACTCCCCAGGACTGAGCCTGACCAAACTATATGACTGGAAAAAGGATTTGGATGGACAAAGTTCCCAGTTTCTGTGAGTTCTGTGGAGAGATCGCTCAATGCTATACATACATACACACACACACATACACACACACACACACACACACATATATAACAAGAATGTTAACTATATCTTTACACATGTATATATATATGACATGCATATGTATATATGTTATACATATGTGTATATAGCTATAAGTTGAGGTTTATAGGATATTCAGGAGGACTAGCACCTCTTGTGTGAGGGCTTAGGGCTGCTCATCCACCTTTGGTGTTGTATCTGTAAGCACCCTGACATATACAGGGGCACCTGCTATCACAGGTTCTTTGATCTGCTTCTCTAAAAGGAAAGGCAATTTTTGAGGGCTTAACAATCACTTTAATCAAGCACATGCATCATTCAGTTAGTTCAGGGGAAAATGTCAGCAGCCTGAACTTCAGAGGAAATACAGAGAAATCAAACGTCAAAAGATATGACTTCCTCTGTCTGACCATAATCAATACATATATCACAATTCAACAGACAGTCCAACTGTCTGACCATAGTTACCAGAGAGGGAAGAACCAACATCCGGGTTTTCAAAGCTATGGGGCTGCTTAGAGGCTTCCCAGCCTCTCATCTGGCACACAAAACTTCTTCCAAAAGCTAAGCCCCAAAGTAAAACCTCACCCTCAGAGTATTTATACACTTTTCAGAGTCAGAGGGCATGACCTTCTGACCCACTGCTCAGAAGAAAAAAAAAAAAAGTACCTGGGGCCCTCCTCTAATCAAGCTTCCCTCAATGGGCAGGCACATCAATGAGTGGGGAAGATCTTCTTTAATCGCTTCCAAATAGAGGCATTATACTCAAACAAAAACAGCAAAAGATCCTACTGTGCTTGGCCTCACAGGTGTCCACATGATTCACCCAATTCTCACCTGTGGCTCCAAGAAACTGTAGCATGCACAGCAGCCACACCTAGTAAACCCTCTCAGCAGATGGGCTGAGCCAGGTGAAGGGGAACCACCAGGCCTCAAGCCCATCCGTGAGTTAGGGAGATGTTTACCTCAAACATGTGAAACATTTCCCCAGCGGAATAGGTGAATGAGAACAATTTGTTCCGAAGGCAATATAGGTGGCTGAAGCAGGCACTGTAGAGCACGTGGAGCTTGGTCCTGGGCCATAGCCAGTCATCTTGACTTTTGTCTTGCCACTGGATTTTGACTCAAGAAGAGAGAGTGAGGCTGATGACTGTGCAACTCTGCCTCACTTAAATCCAATTCACTCACAAGTCAAAACATCACCAACAGTATCACTCCTGGTCCTCATCAAAAACAAAGGACAAACAAGCACAAGTTGCAGATAAGATGCTGATCTGCACAGGTAAGAGGAGTTTAGTCATCCAAGGAATCCTTTATAACAGTGAAATAGCAAAGTCCATTTCCAAGTCCCATCCCCTGGTCTCCACTCATATGTCACAGGGCGTTGAAGTTATGACATTCCACAAAGTATAAGTCCAAATTGGCTGTGACCTGCCTTCCTTGAGCCTCCAGAAAGGCAGCTTTACAATATTAATTACATCAGGGAGAGAATATAATACCTGCATT
This sequence comes from Notamacropus eugenii, assembly GCF_028372415.1. NCBI lineage: Eukaryota > Metazoa > Chordata > Mammalia > Diprotodontia > Macropodidae > Notamacropus > Notamacropus eugenii. The sequence continues at coordinate 191,047,382 of NC_092874.1, forward strand.
GCCCAGGTGCATGCATACATTCCTACAGATGCAATATCCCCACTGATCACCAGAAGGCATTCAACTTGAAAGCACACAGGCTGCTACCTAGTGCTAAGTTCAGACTCCACACTGCTCAGGTTCAGTTACCTCAGGAATGAAGTGGAATGACTTCTGTAAATATAAAATATGTGAAGTATATGACTAAAAGTTTCATCAACTTACTGGGTCTTCCTTTCTCTTGTCACAACCCCACAGATGCACAAGGCCCAGGCACTCAACATCCTATGGCCACAAGAGTTCTGAAGATAGTGAAAATGAAAGGACAAAAAGGAAAGCACTCCTATAAGTAGCTATGTGCCTTCAACTATCTCCCAAAGCTATCTCTCCTTTGCCCCCTAAATTCTTCAGATATGTACAATGGAATTTTTAAATCACATGAGACCACAGATTATGGAAAAGGAATCCCATCTGCCCCCCTCAGTGAAATTATACAGCCAGTCTCCACCTCATATGTATCTGGGACCCCAGAGTCAAGCAACAGACTCTACTAGGGGAAAGTGAGGGAAACTGGTTAGAGAAATAGTTTCCTCTTCTGGAATCAGTAGAAAAGGTTTCCTCATGAGGGAGTTACCAATACAATCTCTTAAGAAGTAACATCACTCAAAGAGCAACGGAAAGGTTCATGGAAGATATAATCAAACAGTAACACATAAAAAATTCATAACTCTCAACAATAGAAGAAAAGCATGCCTTCAAAAGAATGCATACCAAAAGAAGGTGACTTAGTTATCTAGCAAGAAGAACGTGCAATTGATGAACAGCCCATATGTTCCATTGGTGTCCTCAGAATGCCAAGAGAAAGTGAAGAAGGCACTCAGAATATTGTGTGAACTTTCCATGATAAACTAATAGAAAGATACAGGGAAGGAAGGGCTTCGCTGACGGGAATATGCATGTCAATGCGGTCACAGATGCATTTGAATATTGATCATCTGAAAGGAGGTCTCAAATGGAAGGACACAGAGATTTTTGTTCCTGTGCTGTTTAGTATTTTTATCAATGACTTGAATGAAGGTATAAATTGCATACTTCAGGTTCCAAAGAAATATTGGCAGGCTAGAATGGTGTTATAAATTTAATAATGATAATAAGCATAAATAAATATTCATAAATATATGAAATCTACCTGTCATTATCATCTAGTTAGATGGATAATATATATAGGTTGCCATATGTCATAAACTGAATGATAGATGTTCTTCCTCCAATTGGTTTTTAATATGTTTATGGTTAAACCAAATTCTTTTGAGTGGTTGTGGCTCTCACCCAGGAGAAAGCAGTATTTCAGGGCTTGATGCAACCAATGCAATGTTGTCTGTAAATATGCTCTATCTATTGAGTTTCATTCTTCAAACCAAACTCTGCACTATATCTGTCTAGAACGTCTTTGGCAAGAACATGTCTCCCGGTTTACACTTTGACCAATAGTAATAATTAGTAGGTCACTGAACAAAGTTTATTTCTTTCATCATACACAGAGATTAATGTTGATCAGGACATCTCTGATCAATAGATTTATCCTTAGCCCAGTTGACAAAGTCATAGAAGTTTAGGATCAGATAATGGGGAGGACATAGTATTAAAGTCTTAAACTAGGTGCAAAGAAGGGTTTTCATTTTATTATTTATGAGGCAAGAAGAATTCTTTGATGGAATCAAAGGATAGATTGGATGGAATTCCTTCATGGAATTAGAGGACTGGCTGGTCTAAGCTCAATTTCATTTCTGGTGCCAATCTATAAGGCTAGACAGGTTCTCTGGGAGTCATTGTTAAATCAGTCAAGGCAGCTCTTGGCAGAGAAGAGAGCTGGCTATGGAGGAATAAATCCGTGCTCAATAGCACCGTTTGCCTTTCTGCATCCTTTACCAGGGGATAGCTAAAGAACTGTTTTTTTCTCTTCTCACTCTACAATTGCTCATATTACATTGAAACACAGCTCCTTATTGAAGAGGAGACACCACACCCTGAAGGGAGTAGGCCCCCAAAGAGCTGTGATAGTGATGAAAAGTGTGAGAAGAGAGCCAGTGAGGGATTGAAGAGATAATTAGCCCTTATAGTCTGAAGCTGAATTTCAGATAGAAGCAGGCTCAGTCACCAGCCATGATTTCCGCCCCTGGAAGGGACACAGCATGTGGACACCAAGGGAAGAGAAAGAATTTCAGGGTTTTACAGTGCCTGGTGCAAAAGTTGCCTTTGCTACATGTGTTTGTTGTGTGTGTATTTCTGTACCATTGTCCTCTATCTATATGTACACTTTTCCCAATGATGTGTGTATTTGTAGGAGAATGTGTCTCAAGTTAGTAAGGGGGAATATTTTATAGTTATCATTCTTACAATGCCATTTAATAACTGTCTTTGCCTTGAGCTCATTGTGTCTACTGGCTACTAAGAAAAATAAGCATATTGCTAGGGGCTAGTAAGCCATAGTTTTGGAAGTATGGACCCAAAGAATTTCTTGAAATTAAGGGAGTCATTCTCCTAGGGATACAACCTTCAAGTGGTCACTTGTAGAGATATCCCAGGAGGGCTACATATCTTTTAAGAAATCTTGCATATTTCTTATTATACATCATTCCACTTTGAATCTTCTGCTCTGCCTGGTTTCAGTTCCATGTAACAAGATGCTCCTCCAAGGAGACTAAACTCACCACTATGTTCCTCATTTAAGCCTTGATTGACACCATCTCCCTCAGCCTCCTTTTCCTTCTGATTGGAAGGTTGGAGGGTAGGGTACCAAACTTTCCTAATACTTTCCTTTGTAGAGAGCAGAAACTGGACTTTCAGATCACTCCACTTGGCATCTGCTGATCTGCTTGGTTTTAACTTCCCAGAACTAGATGCCCTGCCTGCCTTGGAGACCCTTTGGTGCCCTTTCCCCAACTTTCCTGTCTCTTTTGGTGTTGCCCCCCTTAATTTGTGAGATCCTTAAGAGCGTGGACTGTCTTTTTTTAAAACTGTCTCCCCAACACTTCATACAGTGCCTGCCACATAATAGATACTTCATAAATGTTTATTGGATTAGATTGGCTTGGATGCATCATTGACCTCTCAGTATCCTCAGAATCAGGAAGACCTGCCTTTGACATATACTTGCTGAATGACCTGTGGCAAATCAATTAATTTCTCAATACTCTAGGGAGCTCTCTAAGAATATATTATAAAGAAGGTACTACCTGTCTTGGTAGAGGAAGTTTCCTCATCTGGGAGTTCCTTGTTGTCATTTCAGTTGTGTTTGATTCTTCATGACCCTATTTGGAGTTTTCTTGGCAAAGATATTAGAGTGGCTTTACCTCTTCCTTCTCCAGCCCATTTTATATATGAGAGAACAGAGACAAACACAGTTAAGTGACTTGCCCAGGGTCACACAGCTAGGCCATATCTGAGGCTAGATTTGAATTCAGGAAGATGAGTCCTTGTTGACTCCAGGCCCAGCTCTACTCCATTGTACCACCTACTTGACTAAAAATTGAGTCAAACCATTTAACATATCATCACTCAAAATTGTGATAATAGAGTTCAAGCATGGAAGTTTCATTTTCCTTCATAGAAAGAAAAGGTTACAAAAATCTCTACAGGATTTTCCCTCCTGTGTTTCTTCTGTGTGTTATTTTTCTTCTAGTTTCATAGCTTTGGATGACTTTCCTTGCTGGGTTTCTTATCAAATTTCCTTTAAACTTGTTTAAACTCCTCATAATTATTTGCCAAAGTGGTTCTACTCATATCCTTCGACCATTCTCATCTGAAAAGTATTACAAATGAGTTTATAGTCTAAATCAGTGTAGCCCTTGACTGCCATGTACTTCCACTTGGCAAATAAATTGTTTGTTGACTAGTGAGGCTTTCTTAATGGATTTATGGCAATTTAAGTGAGTTACACTTTTGTATGAAATTGTAGTAGTCTTGTCTATATCTTTCCATCTATGCCCTTCTTTAAAATATCAATAATTTGTTCAAATAGGTCAGGTTGAAGCTGTTTTAGTTGTGAGACTTATCTTCTCATTTTTTACTAATTTTGACTAATTTTAGACTAATTTTGATTTTTGTTCTAAGAAGTAAGTTTTTTGACCACACAGCTCACTTAAAAAAGACTCCCATATTTATAACAAGGTATTTCTTGTTTGTTGAAATATTAACAATTTCATTTCTTGATGATGTTATTTGATGCACATTTTGTCTAGGGCTACAGTATTCATGCTGTATAGTCATGAAACATCTGTGTACACTCTAAATCTTTGAGTTCTCTCGTTCCTTGTTCCTAATCATATGTTTCAATACATTTTTCTCTTTCCTCACCTTTAATCAATTGTTGATTGGTTGATTATTGATCTACTGAATCATCAATGACTAAACTTATCTGAACCTCTTGGTCCCTCTTCCTTTGGCAGAAGTGGCAATCTAACTAGCCTACATAGTTATATATGATGAAATCCCCAGGTGTTTGTTGGGGGGGCAGGGGAATGAAGCTAGAGTCATGGACTCCAGAAGTATGGATGACCCTATCTGTCCTGCTTCTGAGTATTGTCTCTGTTTTTTTTTGGACTTTTGTCTGTTCATCTTGGTTGTCAGATTTGTTTTTTGCAGGTTTAATAACCTCAACCTGTAGATGCCAGATCACTTAAACTGGATATCAACCCCTGTCCAATGTGCTGTATCACCTTTGGACCTGGTGTAAAGCAAGCTCCAGATGCCAGCTGAGGAACTCACTCCTCAAATGGGATGTCTTGGGACAGGGACAGCTCTACCTCCAAATTCATCAGGAAGTAACTATGGAAGAAGAAACCTTCATCCCTTATCCCAGGGGATTTTGAGCCCCATTCATTCTAGGGGAGAGTGATGGGGTACTCAAGCCTCACTCTGAGATATTGTTTTATATGCTTATTTTCTGTTATCTCTGTTATAGTTCTGTTGATACCAGTTTCCCCACCAACCTTTGTGATACATACAAAAGATCTTAGGATTGAATGTAATTGTAATGTAAATGGAAAGATCTTTCCCTTCATTAATATGCCCATGTGACCTGCCTGGAAGTCTGAGTCACATGGAGTGTATGGTGATGATGGGAAGAGCTTGATGAACTGGTGAAACAGAAAGGGATGGAACAGAAAGTGAGTCAGACTAGTCAGAGCTGGGAAAGAGAGAGAGCAGGCAGCAACTGGCATGAGTGGGAGAGTTTGTTTGTGATTTTGTTTAAGGGAGCTGGTTTGTGAGAACCTTAACAGGGGGATGGCTTGGGAATGGCGTTGTCTCCTGCAGTGGTAATGTGTATTGACTTCTTGGTTACTATGATGGATTTGGTTTTCTGGTGTTGGGATTTGGCTTTCTGGTGTCTGAATAAGTGTTTTTCTTCTTCCTTCTATATGGAGAGTCTGTTACACTTTGCAATTCAGAACTATGCCAGCATATTCCTAATGACCATTGGTGCTGTGAATATTGCCTTGGCAATAACATGGCCATCTGAAATTTCATTAAGGTTAACCTGGAGGACAGAAACTTCGCTAGAAGTTTCAAAAGGCAGAATATGAACATCAAAAGCAACAAAACAAAATGAGAATAAAAAGGGAGAGGCCAGGAGTTGGTAACAACAGAGTCAAAAAATTAAAAACCAGGAACCCAGCTTGGTGACCCAGAAGGGAACAGTGACTGTGGACCTCCTTCATCCATTGGACCTGTACCAGGATGTTCATTGCTGTCTCATCTTGCTTTGAATTATTGATATAAATACAGTATGGTGTATTAAACAAGAGTGCAGGTTCCCCCTATATAACTGAACAATAGAGGCTTGAAACACATAGCATCCTCCATTTTGATTCCTCCTAGCTTTCTATATCTTTGTCTACTAACTTTCAAATCAGGCTAAATAGTTTTCATTTTCAACCTTTCTTCTTAAAAATAAACTTCCTCATACTTCTCAATATACTTAAATCATCTGAAGCTGGTACAAGAGTACCCAGAACAATTACCCGGGAGGGGCTTGGATGTCTCCTATTTGTCCCCAAACCTTCTTATCTACCTTCCACATTTTCCATCAAGCTTTAATTTCTCTTTCTAAATCTTTCAAACCCATTACTTAGACTACCCAATATACCTTAACATTTCAGCCATATCCCAGACTGTACCTACTACTGTTAAACCAACGTCTCATTAAAAATCCACTTTCTCAAGACATGGAGTTAATTTCAACCCAGGGAATTCTCTTTATTATTCTCCATAATCTACACTATCTATTCCTCATCCCAAGATAGGAAGAAGTTTATGGGGGAAAAATACCAGACCACTCCCAACTTTGGATGATCTAGACAAAAGAATCTGTCTTCATTCAAGCTTGCAAAGAACACAGTGAGTCTCCCTACTTTAGATTAAATTATGTGCAAGCTTTGGGGGATGATCAGAATAAGGAACTAGGTCAAAAAATAGATTTAGTATTGTACTTACAAAACTTCTTGATTATAGAAATTTGCTATAAAAGGGGCATGACCATAAAGTTCCTTAAAACTTCATGTCAATCCCAGGCAAAAGTTATGTAGATGGCTAACTGCACTGGGCCAGGCTTAAAGACAGCCAGGTGGGATAGTCACATTGGAGAAACTGAGTCAGGAAAATCCTGCCTCAGCTCATGCAAATAGTTGTTATCCTGGCCTTTCCCATGAGAATACCCACTATAGTTTATAGATGTAAAACTCCACTGACACTATAGTTCATTGACTCAATACCATACACACACACACACATACATCCATGTACATATACATACCTACACATATACAATATACACATACATACATACCCATCCCCACCTACATATATATATTCCCTCTAACTACCCTAATACTGAAAAAGGTCTCATGAGTTACAAATAACATCTTTTCATATAGGGATGTAAACAGTTCAACTTTAATGAGTTCCTTAAGGTTTCTCTTTCCTGTTTACCTTTTCATGTTCCTCTTGATTTCTGTGTTTGAAAGTAAAATTTTCTATTCAGCTCTGGTCTTTTCAACAAAAATGTTTGGAAGTCCTCTATTTCATTGAAATTCCATTTTTTTCCCCTCAAGTATTATACTCAGTTTTGCTGGGTAGGTGATTCTTGGTTTTTATTCTATCTCCTTTGATCTCTGGAATATTATATTCCAAGCCCTTCAGTCCCTTAATGTAGAAGTTGTTAAATCCTGTGCTATCCTGATTGTATTTCCAGAATACTTGAATTGTTTCTTTCTGGCTGCTTGTAATATTTTCTCCTTGACCTTGGAATTCTGGAATTTGGCTACAATATTCCCAGGAGTTTTCCTTTTGGAATCTCTTTTAGGAGGTGATTGGTGAATTCTTTCCATTTCTATTTTACTCTCGCATTCTAGACTACCAGAGCAGTTTTCCTTGATAATTTCTTGGAAGATGGTGTCTAGGCTCTATTTTTGATCATGATTTTCAGGTAGATCAATAATTTTTAAATTATGTCTCCTGGATCTATTTTCCAGGTCAATTGTTTTTCCAGTGAGATATTTCACATTGTCTTCTATTTTTTCATTCTTTTGGTTTTGTTTGTAATTTCTTGGTTTCTCATAAAGTCATTAGCTTCCATCTGCTCCATTCTAATTTTTGAAGAACTATTTTCTTCAATGAACTTTTGAGCCTCCTTTTCCATCTGGCTAATTCTGCTTTTTAAAGCATTCTTTTCCTCATTGGCTTTTTGGACCTCTTTTGCCATTTGGGCTAGTCTATTTTTAAAGGTGTTATTTTCTTCTGCATTTATTTTGGCTCTCCTTCAGCAAGCTGTTGACTCACTTTTCATGATGTTCTTGCATCACTCTCATTTCTCTTCCCAATTTTTCCTCCATTTCTCTTATTTGATTTTCAAAATCCCTTTTGAATTCTTCCATGACCTGAGACCATTGTATATTTATTTTGGAAGTTTTGGATGTAGAAGCCTTGATTTTTATGTCTTCCTCTGATGGTGTGATTTGTTCTTCCTCACCTAAAAGGATATAAGAAAATACCTATTTACCAAAAAAGTAACCTTTTATAGTCTTATTTTTTCCCTGTTTTGGGGGCATTTTCCCAGCCAATTACTTGGCTTTTGAGTCCTTTGTCAAGTGGAGGGTATACTTTTGGGACCTGTAAGTTCTCAGTTCCTCCAAGGTGGCACAATCAAGGGAGAGGAGTTACTCCTCTCCTGGTGTGCATTCTTGTCTGTGAGCAGGATTCCCTCTCCACAGTCACCACCAGCTCCACCACATCAGTGCTCTTCCTCATCCCAGGGTCTCCACTCAGGACTAAGACCCAGATCAGCTGCTTGATTCCCCCAGGGTCTTTAGGCTGAAGGCTCCAAACATGGATACTGCTATTGCAGTGGCAGATGCCACCTTGGGCCCAACCCTGTTCCCTTCTCACCCAGGTGAAGAGGCTTTCTCACTGACCTTTGAAGCTGTCTTTTGTGTTTGTGGGTTGAGAAATCTGGGAACCACAGCTGCTGTCCATGATTCTGTGCTCTGAAGCCTTCTCTGCTCCTGTCCCTGCCATGCTGTGCAGCCAAGGCTGGGCTGTGCTACACTTTTAGCCTGGTGCGCAAGTTCCTGTAGGCTTTCCAGGCTACCTTGGCCTGGAAATCTCTTTCATTCTGTCATTTTGTGGCTTCTGCTGCTCTAGGATTTATTTAGAGTCATTTTTACAAGTATTTTATGGGCTGTGGGGGTAGAACTAGAGCAGCTACTCTACCACCTTGGTTCTACCCCCCCAATGGAAACATTTTTAACGTAAGTCTTGCATGGTTGCATACATTCCCACTCACATTCTAATTCCCACTTAAATAACAAACATAAGTAGAATCAGATTTCCCATTAAGATAACACAAGATAGCTCATAAGTTGCTACTCTTCACTATCATAACTGCATTGAAATCTTATTCCTTAGAGCAAAAACAGAAGAGGTTCATGACTTTAACCTCACAGCTTAAAAGAAGGATCTTGCAAGTTTATAAAATATGGGGATTCGAGATCCCAGTGTTGATCTGCCTGTCCATTTCATGATATTTTCTTCTGGATTGATGTAAACCACATACTTTCTGGAACTAATGCAAAAGTTTACCATGTTGAAGCAATATTATGTATTTGAAACTTGAAGCAAATCCATTACCATTTAGGGAACTTTAATCTTGTTTGAATGCATGAACCAGCATTTCCAAATTACTTCACAGAGAAAACCATTCATTTCATCATTAACATGTTGAAACTACAACTTTAAACCACATTATATTTTAACAGTTTTCAAATTATTTAATTTTTTTCACATCCTTTTAAAAGCCCAATTCATATGCAACAAAATTCAGATTAACAATTTCTTTGTCCAACACCTTTTCTGGCTTACAATGTTCACTCAAATTTTATAATATAAGAGAATTTTACAATACAATTTAGAACACAAATGATAAACTTCAGACGGCATCAACTGCATTTCCAAATCATCACATATAAAAATTGATAAAAGTGTAGGCTTACCAAATGCAGAGGCTGGCTGACTTCTTACCTCATACTGCCAGTGGGGCACTGCCTAGGAGTCAGGGTGGCTGATGCTAGGGTCAGTAGTGAATTGGCCCATACAGCCACCCACTGGAGGGTGGGCAGGACACACCACACCTGAGGGATACTTCCACACCTCACCCAGATGGTCTGGCTTCAAAGTGCCCAAGGGCATAGAGAGGGGTCAGCAGACAAACACCCCAAAGTCTCAGGAGTTTCCTCCTCCTCCATGGTCAATGGTCAATCTCCAAATGGCTTAATGATGGATCTCAAAACCTGCTGAGATTTTTTTGTTTTGTTTTGTTTTTGCTGTTCTAACTCTTCACTGTAGCCTCAGCCTAGCCAGAGCCAGACCACGTGGAGTAGAGTCTTAGAATGTTTTTAAACTTTTACTCAAATAAACACTTCTTTGTCTACCTCTTAAAAAATTTAAGGATGGGGCATCCTAGTGGAGAGTCTTCCTGGTATGGAAGGAAACTGCCCAGTTGTGTGATAAGTCCAAAACAAGTTACTCGCTTTAAACCACTCTGTTTCCTACGGGGAGGAGAACAACACAGGGAACTCAAGCAGGGTATCCCTCAATTAGAACCTGCAAATGGGGTGCAGAAACCCCAAACTACCCCCAGTCAGACTGAGGTGCTGGATTTATGGGCTTGCCTTGATTTGGAGTGACCCTGGGGCTTGCTCAGTCACCTCCATGTTAGGTTGACAATGATGAGGTTCAGGATGCACCCAAAAATGTTGGGGTAAAATATTGTCACAAAAGAATTTGCTCATGTTGTCTCCAAATCAAGTAAAGGCATTGATTCAGGTAACAGAACACACCAAGTTGAAGAAATGGAAAAGAGTTTGATGCTTTTAATTGAGCATATGAAAAAGCAAAGGGTGGGAAATTAACCCTGCAAAGATTCAAGGGCTAGCTTAAACTGTAAAATTTTAGGGTATACAATAGAATAAGGGGCTGTGAAAGATTCTCCCCAAAAGACAAAAGATTCAGGATTTTTCTATCCCCACCAATAAGAAAGAGGCCCCAAAATTTATAGGATCATTTGGATATTGTGACATCACATACTACATGTAGGACAAATCTTGAAAATTATTAGGAAAAAATATGAATTTAATTGGGGACTTGAGCAGAGTAAAGCTTTTGAAGAAGCAAAAGCCTCTATACAATTGGCCCTAGATTTATGACCTATGCAAAGTGGTCCATTGGAATTACAAGTGACTGTACAGGCTGAATATGCAAACTGGAGTTTATGGCAAAAACAACAAAGTTAAAATGTACCCTTAGGATTTTGGTTTAGGAAACTCCCTTCATCTGGAGTTCAATATACTTATTTTAAAAAGCAGTTGTTAGCTGCATATTGGACTTTGATAGAGACTGAACAACCGTCTTTGGGCCAGGAGGTAATATTAAAGGCCTGGAATTCTGATTAGGACCTGGGTAATGAGTACCCCAGCCTCTCACAGAATTGGACATGCACAAGAAGTTAGCATAATTAAATGAAAATGGTATATTCAAAATAGATCTAAAACAGGCAAAAGTGGGGTTTCTGCTTTACATGAATCTATAGCAAACATACATACTGAGAGAAATGGTACACCCTCTGAACCAAAGCAATAGTTTGTACTGTCCTTAGCAAAATGGAATGAGGGATATGATGGATTAACTGAAGAACAAAAGAGACAGCATGGTTTATGAGACAGCAAAATATTTGGACCACAAAAGACATTGGAAAGTAAAACCCATGTACTAGCAGACTTTGGAGAGTACTAGGATAGGTGGAAGTAGTCAATATGCTGAATTTAGGGCGGTACATCAAGCTATCCAAACAGAACAAGGAGAACAGTGTCATATATTCACTGATTTGTGGGCGGTAGCTAATAGGTTAGCTACATGGATACCCATGTGGAAAAATCAAAATTGGGAAATTCAGGCAAACAAATCTGGGGCAAAGAATTATGGGAAGATATATGGGACAAGTATTTGGTTACTAATTTGTCAGTTTTTCATGAAGATGCTCATATGGCCCCCACCACACCAGAACATGAGTACAGTGTGTATGCTAATTGACTAGCAAAGATTGCTACTCAACATATTATCCCTACTCTAACACCAACTGATGATCTGATACTAGCAAAATGAGTTCATAAAATGGTTGGCCATTTAGGGATCCAAACCACACCAGTGGGCACAAGATTGATTCTCATTCATTGTTAAAGCAAGTAGCAGAGGAATGTTGTATATGTCAATTGGAAAAGGAGCAAACTGTTCCTCAGGTAGTAACTGGAGAGATAGTAAGAGGAAAAGTGCCAGTCCAAATCTGGCAAATAGATTATATTGGACCCCTATCCCAGTATAAAAGATGTAAATTTATATGTATTTGTGTTGACACCTAATCAGGTGTAGTAGTGGCTTATACCTATAAGAATGCAACCCAGAAAAACATCTGTAAAACTCTAGATATCATAAGTCTATATTATGGAATCCCAGTACAGATTCAAAGTGACAATAGGTCACATTTCAAAGGTAATGAAGAGATATTGTGAATTAAATATAGAATGGATACATGATGTTCCATCTTATCCACAAGTTTCTGGGTTAATTGAAAGAATGAATAGATTGTTGAAAGAATAGTTAGGAAGTTAAGTTCTAATAATTCTTTTCAACATTGGAGAGATAATCTACGTAATTTGAATAATAGACCATTGGGAAGAAGTATGCCTCTAGCCAGAATGATGAGTCCAAATCTGCAAATTAGAAAACAACAAACACATAAAATCCTAAATATTGAGTATTGGACTGTGGGTCAGATGTCCCAGTGCCACATCCAGGGATACTTGGTTCAGCAGGATATAATTTACATTGTTTAGAAGACGTTTGGTTGGATAAAACAGAAGTAATAAAAAAACTACTGGAATATGTATGAGAATTCCTAAAAATCATTTTGGACTGATATTACCTAAATCAGCATTAGCAGCTCAAGGAATACAAGTATTGGCTTGAGTGATAGATTCTAATTATCAAGGAGAAATTATTGTAGCATTCCAAAATTTAGGTGAAGAATCCATACGGTTTTGTAGAAATGATAGAATAGTTCAAGTGATTCTTTGTGAAACAATACCCCTTGTGGAAACTGACCCTTCTTCTGAAATAACTAGAAGAGGAACTAAGGATAGGGTTCTACTGATGGAATAAAATTGGGAGCTAAAGTATGGCCAAAACTGAAGCTAGACAATGTTTCAAAGGCTGTGGTAATCATAGCACATGGGAAAGATGATATTGTAACTGTTGTTTATTCAGGAGAAGAACTCATATATTCTACCATGAATGAGGCTATAATACTGGGTTCATGGACTCCAGAAGTATGGCTGACTCTACCTACCTTGCTTCTGGTTATTGTCTCCTTGTTTCTTTTCGTCTTCTTGTCTGTTAAACTTCTTTGATAGGTTTGTTTCCTGCCAGCTTGATATCCTCCACCTGCAGATGGCTGGTTGCTAAAGCTAGATGTCACTCCCTGTCTAGGACTGTGATGTGTCACCTTTGGATCTGGCCTTGACCAAACTCCAGATGCCATCTGGAATTAATCGCTCAGACGAGACCTCTTGGGGCACAGACAGCTCTACATCCAACTTCAACAGGAAGTAACTAGAGAAGATGAGACCTTCACCCCTTACCCCAAAATTTTAGCCACCACTCATTCAAGGGGGGAAATGATGGTATGCTTGTACTCAAGTCACACTCCAAGATAGTTTTATGTGTGTGATCCCTGTTATATTGTTGTAAAGTTCTTTTGAACTTTGATACTTATCTTCTATTATCCCTGTTACAATTCCGTCGATACCAGTTGCCCCACCAAACTATGTAATGAATATAAAAGATCTTAGGGCTAAGTGTAATGGTAATTTAAATGGGAAGATCTTTCCCATTCATTAATAGGCCCATGTGACCTGCTTAAATCACATGAAAACCTAAGTGGTGGGAGGAGCTTGCTGAAAGTGTGGAACAGGAAGGGTTGAGAAGAACTGGGAGAAAGTTGGTGAGAGCAGTTAGGGTGGAGGGAGGAGAGGACACAGGCGAACAGACACAGCTAGGCTCATGAGTGTTTTTTTGTAGGAAGGCCCCAGGGGCTTGGGGGGAGCCTTGGGAATGTCTTTGTCCCCTGCAGTGCTAATGTGTATTGACTTCTTGGTTACTATGACAGATTTGGCTTTCTGGTGTCTGAATCAATGTTTTTCTCCTGCCTTCCATATGGAGAATCTGTTACACTTTGCGATTCAGAACTATGCAAACATATTCATAGCTGCCGTCAGTGACCATCATCTCTGTGACTTCCCAAACCAAAAACACTTCTCTCTTTTTAATATTCCCCTATGTGTTGTCCTTCCTTTCCTTCTCCCATTAGAAAGTAAGTTCTTTTTGAGGTTCGGAAATTCATTTTTGTCTCATTTTTGAAACTGTATCTTCAGCACTTAGCATAGTACCTAGAACTTAGAAAATGCTTAATAGATGAATGTTGGATTAGATAAGATCTTTTGCAGACCCAAAAAGGGAAAGTTCTTGCAACTAAAGCCCATGGTGTTGTGGTCAAGGGGTCTTGGGAACTATGAAATGCAAAGATAAAGGTTGCAGGTGTGCCTCAAAAAAAAAAAAATTCAACCAAGGGCGGAGCCAAGATGGCAGAGTAGAAAGACACACACATGCTAGCTCCGAACCCACAGTCCATAAAATATCTGTAAAAAAAGAACTCCCAACAAATTCTGGAGCAGCAGAAGCCACAGAACAACACAGCAGATGAGATTTCTGTTCCAGAGAGCCCTGAAAACCTCTCGCAAAAGGTCTGTCGCGCTGCAGACTCGGAGCTGAGCCCAGCCCTACCTTGGCTGAGTGGCACCGAGAGGAACGGATCTGGGCAAGCTTCAGGGACAGAATCTCCAGCAGCTGCACAAGTTCCTCCACCCACAGGCCCCAAGTTGGTGAGAGGGTCTTCTCGGCTGGCCAAGAGGGGAGTGGGATGCCCCCATAACTCAGGCCCCCTCATGAGGCAGCAGCAGAGGCAGCAGCAGACTGGGGATCCCCAAGCAGGCAGGAGCCTGGATCCATTGTTGAAGCTCTCTACATAAACCCCCTGAGGGAACTGAGCCCATGAGGTGGCACTCCCCTGACCTGAGCACCTGAACTTAATCTCACACTGAATAGCAGCCCTGCCCCCACTGAAACCCTGAGGCTGGGAAGCAGCATTTGCATCTCAGACCCCAAGTGCTGGCTGGGTGGATCTAGAAGCAAAGTGGGTGGGAAGAGAATACTCAGAAGTCAAGTCACTGGCTGGGAAAATGCCCAGAAAAGGGAAAAAAATAAGACTATAGAAGATTACTTTCTTGGTGAACAGGTATTTCCTCCCTTCCTTTCTGATGAGGAAGAACAATGCTTACCATCAGGGAAAGACACAGCAGTCAAGGCTTCTGTATCCCACGCATCCAAAATAAATATACTATGGGCTCGGGCCATGGAAGAGCTCAGAAAAGATTTTGAAAATCAAGTTAGAGAGGTGGAGGAAAAACTGAGAAGAGAATTGAGAGAGATGCAAGCAAAGCATGAAAAACAAATAAACACCCTGCTAAAGGAGACCCAAAAAAATGCTGAGAAAATAATACCTTGAAAAATAGGTTAACTCAATTGGCAAAAGGGGTTCAAAAAGCCAGTGACGAGAAGAATCCTTTCAAAAGCAGAATTAGCCAAATGGAAAAGGAGGTTCACAAGCTCACTGAAGAAAATAGTTCTTTCAAAATTGGAATGGAACAGATGGAGGCTAATGACTTTATGAGAAACCAAGAAATCACAAAACAAAACCAAAAGAATGAGAAAATGGAAGATAATGTGAAATATCTCATTGGAAAAACAACTGACCTGGAAAATAGATCCAGGAGAGACAAATGAAAAATTATGGGCCTACCTGAAAGCCATGATGAGAAAAAGAGCCTAGACATCATCTTTCATGAAATTATCAAGGAAAACTGCCCTGATATTCTAGAACCAGAGGGAAAAATAAGTATTCAAGGAATCCACAGATCACCGCCTGAAAGAGATCCAAAAAAAGAAACTCCTAGGAACATTGTGGCCAAATTCCAGAGTTCCCAGGTCAAGGAGAAAATATTGCAAGCAGCTAGAAACAATCAATTCAAGTACTGTGGAAATACAATCAGGATCTAGCAGCTTCTACATTAAGGGATCAAAGGGCATGGAATGTCATATTCCAGAAGTCAAAGGAACTAGGACTAAAACCAAGAATCACCTACCCAGCAAAACTGAGTATAATACTTCAGGGGAAAAATTGGTCTTTCAATGAAATAGAGGACTTTCAAGCATTCTTGATGAAAAGACCAGAGCTGAAAAGAAAATTTGACTTTCAAACACAAGAATGAAGAGAAGCATGAAAAGGTAAACAGAAAGAGAAGTCATAAGGGACTTACTAAAGTTGAACTGTTTACATTCCTACATGGAAAGACAATATTTGTAACTCTTGAAACTTTTCAGTGTCTGAGTAGTGGATGGGATTACACACACACACACACACACACACACACACACAGAATGCACAGGGTGAATTGAAGAGGATGGGATCATATCTTTAAAAAATGAAATTAAGCAGTGAGAGAGAAATATATTGGGAGGAGAAAGGGAGAAATGGAATGGGGCAAATGATCTCTCATAAAAGAGGCAAGCAAAAGACTTATTAATGGAGGGAAAAAGAGAGGAGGTGAGAGAAAAACATGAAGTTTACTCTCATCACATTCCACTAAAGGAAGGAATAAAATGCACACTCATTTTGGTATGAAAACCTGTCTTACAATACAGGAAAGTGGGAGATAAGGTGATAAGCAGGGTGAGGGGGATGATGGAAGGGAGGGCATGGGGAGGAGGGCGCAATTTGAGGTCAACACTCATAGAGAGGGACAGGATCAAAAGAGAGAATAGAAGCAACAGGGAGCAGGATAGGATGGAGGGAAACATAGTTAGTCTTTTTTGTTTGTTTGTTTTCATTTATTTATTTATTTATTTAACTTTTAACATTCATTTTCACAAACTTTTGGGTTCCAAATTCTCTCCCCATTTGTCCCCTCCCACCACCCAAAAACACCGAGCATTCTAATTGCCCCATCACCAATCTGCCCTCTCTTCTATCATCCCTCCCTTCCCTTGTCTCCATCTTCTCTTTTGTCCTGTAGGGCCAGATAACTTTCTATACCCCTTTACCTGTATTTCTTGTTTCTTAGTAGCAAGAACAGTACTCGACAGTTGTTCCTAAAATTTTGAGTTCCAACTTCTTTACCTCCCTCCCTCCCCATCCCTTCCCTTTGGAAGGCAAGCAATTCAATATAGGCCAAATCTGTGTAGTTTTGCAAATGACTTCCATAATAGTTGTGTTGTGTAAGACTAACTGTATTTCCCTCCATCCTATCCTGTCCCCCATTACTTCTATTCTCTCTTTTGATCCTGTCCCTCCCCATGAGTGTTGGCCTCCAATTGCTCCCTCCTCCCCATGCCCTCCCTTCCATCATCCCCCCTACCCTGCTTATCCCCTTATCGCCCACTTTCCTGTATTGTGATGTAGGTTTTCATACCAAAATGAGTGTGCATTTTATTCCTTCCTTTAGTGGAATGTGATGAGAGTAAACTTCATATTTTTCTCTCACCTCCCCTTTTTCCCTCCACTAAAAAGTCTTTTGCTTGCCTCTTTTATGAGAGATAATTTGCCCCATTCCATTTCTCCCTTTCTCCTCCCAATATGTCTCTCACTGCTTGATTTCATTTTTTTAAGATATGATCCCACCCTCTTCAATTCACTCTGTGCACTCTATCTCTATGTGTGTGTGCATGTGCGTGTGAGTGTGTAATGCCACCCAATACCCAGATACTGAAAAGTTTCAAGAGTTACAAATATTGTCTTCCCATGTAGGAATGTAGACAGTTCAACTTTAGTAAGTCCCTTATGACTTCTCTTTCTGTTTACCTTTTCATGCTTCTCTTCATTCTTGTGTTTGAAAGTCAAATTTTCTTTTCAGCTCTGGTCTTTTCATCAAGAATGCTCGAAAGTCCTCTATTTCATTGAAAGACCAATTTTTCCCCTGAAGTATTATACTCAGTTTTGCTGGGTAGGTGATTCTTGGTTTTAGTCCTAGTTCCTTTGACTTCTGGAATATGACATTCCATGCCCTTTGATCCCTTAATGTAGAAGCTGCTAGATCCTGATTGTATTTCCACAGTACTTGAATTGATTGTTTCTAGCTGCTTGCAATATTTTCTCCTTGACCTGGGAACTCTGGAATTTGGCCACGATGTTCCTAGGAGTTTCTCTTTTTGGATCTCTTTCAGGCAGTGATCTGTGGATTCCTTGAATACTTATTTTGCCCTCTGGTTCTAAAATCTCAGGGCAGTTTTCCTTGATAATTTCATGAAAGATGATGTCTAGGCTCTTTTTCTCATCATGGCTTTCAGGTAGGCCCATAATTTTTCATTTGTCTCTCCTGGATCTATTTTCCAGGTCAGTTGTTTTTCCAATGAGATATTTCACGTTATCTTCCATTTTTTCATTCTTTTGCTTTTGTTTTGTGATTTCTTGGTTTCTCATAAAGTCAGTGGCCTCCATCTGTTCCATTCTAATTCTGAAAGAACTATTTTCTTCAGTGAGCTTTTGAATCTCCTTTTCCATTTGGCTAATTCTGCTTTTGAAAGCGTTCTTCTCCTCATTGGCTTTTTGAACCTCTTTTGCCAGTTGAGTTAGCCTATTTTTCAAGGTGTTATTTTCTTCAGCATTTTTTGGGTCTCCTTTAGCAGGGTGTTTACTTGTTTTTTCATGCTTTGCTTGCATCTCTCTCATTTCTCTTCCCAGTTTTTCCTCCACCTCTCTAACTTGATTTTCAAAATCCTTTCTGAGCTCTTCCATGGCCCGAGCCCATAGTATATTTATTTTGGATGCGTGGGATACAGAAGCCTTGACTGCTGTGTCTTTCCCTGATGGTAAGCATTGTTCTTCCTCATCAGAAAGGAAGGGAGGAAATACCTGTTCACCAAGAAAGTAACCTTCTATAGTCTTATTTTTTTCCCTTTTCTGGGCATTTTCCCAGCCAGTGACTTGACTTCTGAGTATTCTCTTCCCACCCACTTTGCTTCTAGATCCACCCAGCCAGCACTTGGGGTCTGAGATGCAAATGCTGCTTCCCAGCCTCAGGGTTTCAGTGGGGGCAGGGCTGCTATTCAGTGTGAGATTAAGTTCAGGTGCTCAGGTCAGGGGAGTGCCACCTCATGGGCTCAGTTCCCTCAGGGGGTTTATGTAGAGAGCTTCAACAATGGATCCAGGCTCCTGCCTGCTTGGGGATCCCCAGTCTGCTGCTGCCTCTGCTGCTGCCTCATGAGGGGGCCTGAGTTATGGGGGCATCCCACTCCCCTCTCGGCAAGCCAAGAAGACCCTCTCACCAACTTTTGGGGCCTGTGGGTGGAGGAACTTGAGCAGCTGCTGGAGATTCTGTCCCTGAAGCCTGCCCAGATCCATTCCTCTCGGTGCTGCCCAGCCAAGGCAGGGCTCGGCTCGGCTCGGCTCTGGGTCCACAGTGCAATGGACCTTTTGCGAGAGGTTTTCAGGTCACTCTGGAACAGAAATCTCATCTGCTGTGTTGTTCTGTGGCTTCTGCTGCTCCAGAATTTGTTGGGAGTTCTTTTTTACAGATATTTTATGGACTGTGGGTTCGGAGCTAGCATGTGTGTGTCTTTCTACTCTGCCATCTTGGCTCCACCCCCATAGTTAGTCTTATACAACAAGATTATTATGGAAGTCATTTGCAAAACTACACAGATATGGCCTATATTGAACTGCTTGCCTTCCAAAGGGAAGGGGGGGAGAGGGAGGGAGGAAGAGAAGTTGGAGCTCAAAGTTTTAGGAACAACTGTCGAGTATTGTTCTTGCAACTAGGAAATAAGAAATACAGGGAAAGGGGTATAGAAAGTTATTTGGCCCTACAGGACAAAAGAGAAGAAGGGAACAATGGCAGAGAGGGATGAAAGAAGAGAGGGCTGATTGGTGACAGGGGCAATTAGAATGCTCAGTGTTTTGGGGTGGGGGGAGGGGACAAAAGGGTAGAAAATTTGGAACCCAAAATTTTGTGAAAATGAATGTTAAAAGTTAAATAAATTTTTTAAAAAAAGAAAAAGATAAAAAAAGAAATGACATATACTTTAGAGAAATACACTTTAGGAGCAAGAGTCAGCACCTGACAAAAACTGATCTTCTAGAATGCTTGTTTATTTAATGACAAAACACTATTGAATTCCATCATATTTTTCTAACCTGTAGTTCTGCTTCCCAGCCACTGTAAAGTTGGAGAGGGCAGCCCTCTGCAGGCTGATGCTATTTAGGCAGACTGTGCTGCATGTGTGGCAGGAGGACATGGGGAAGAAAAAGAATAGTTACCTATGCAAATACATGCTCTGAATTCCAGGAGGTAACGTGGTGTCTGTGTGTATCAGAAAGTTACTCTTCTGGGGAATAGATGATCTTTCTTAATGGTCAATGGCACCATTTGCCTGTGTCTATCTAAGACTCTTGGAGATTCATTGAAAAAAATGTCCCTTTCAGTTGACTCATAATTCTGATTTCAAGATCCACAATTCAACCACAGACTTCCCACTCAGGGTCAGCTATAGATAAAATCGGGAAGTAGCTAACATTGGTCTTGTGTCCCCTCATTTCCCATTTCAGCACATCTCTCATTCTTTTCAGAATTTCCACATAATCTACACCTCCAGAGTTGTCTATGACAATGTCCTAGCCATGTCTGTACTCTCAACACTGTCATTACCTTGGGAAGATCTTGGGAAGACACCTCCATGGTATCTTTCATTATATGGGAAGTTTCTCTCAGATTTTATTTTGACAAGGAAAATACAAATTCACATTTATTTAGTGCTTTTACACACACACACACACACACACACACACATACACATACACACATACACTTTGGGAAATTGCTAAGTTCTTTGAAGGATTCCAATTTTCCCTGAAACAAAGACACATTTTTTCATACCAATATTCATTAGATACGTTAGACACAAGCATGAGTCATAGAATATTAGGGTCTTTGAATCAAAATTGAGTCACCCAAAGGGTAATGGAAGACATATGATTAGTTGAATAGGTTCCAGTGAATTACAAATAAGGAATTATGAAGGAAAAAAGGACATAAAGAATATCAAAGAAATATATGAAGCAAAAAATTGGAGCTGATTAAATGGTAAGAACAAAAGATAGATAGATGATAGATAGATAGATAGATAGATAGATAGATAGATAGATAGATAGATAGATAGATAGATATGGATGGATGGATGGATGGATGGATGGATGGATGGATGGATGGCTTGTGCATTCCAAAGGTATTCTCATGATGTCAAGTAAAATCAAGGAAAGCTCTTAATATGCTGAGTAACCGCCCCCAAGCAAACTTATGGGAAGGAATGTGTCATACAGGATGGCCATGCAATACTTTCACAGTATTGCAAACTGCTTCATTGGAGTATATATCCATATTGATGAGACTATGATAATAATAACTGGCTCTTTAATGAGAGCATTAAGCCATAAAGTTAACGAAGTGCATCCATCCCTCACTATAACCCTGGAACCCAGTAAGACTTGAGTTCAAATCCTGCCTCAGTCACTTCCTAGCTGTATTGGAAACAAACCCAAAACAGGGGCCTTTTTAGTTAAGTCGGGGATGAAAGAAAGATCATTCAAGATAGATGAGATGATAATAATGAATACTAGAGAGAACTATTCAACTCTTCCATTTACTTCAGCTTTTTTTCTGATAATGAAAATGCATAGAACTTTTTGTTTGCAAAATGTCTTAATTCTTTTGTGTAGAGAAAATATTTTGGATTGGATCTACTTTAACAAGTTATATGTGTGTGTATTTATGTAAATGTAATACAGAAACACTTGCTCAGAGCCATGGGTAAACACATCCAAGGCAAAGAAGGTCGTAGAGAAAGTGATGTTAGGGATTAGAATTCAGTTTTCCTGATTTGGTTTCCCTTAATCTGCTTCAAAATTTGACCCTATAGTTAATTCACTACTATGCAATATTTCTCTTTA
This sequence comes from Notamacropus eugenii, assembly GCF_028372415.1. Classification (NCBI taxonomy): domain Eukaryota; kingdom Metazoa; phylum Chordata; class Mammalia; order Diprotodontia; family Macropodidae; genus Notamacropus; species Notamacropus eugenii. Next base: position 191,069,082 of record NC_092874.1, read on the forward strand.
ACTTTTTATATTGGCGAGATCCCTTATAATTAGTTTTTAGTTTGAAGTGGTTAGTATTATTGTCCAGTCGTTTTTCAGTCACATTTGACTCTTCATGACCCCTTTGGGGTTTTATCGGCAAAGATATTGGAGTGGTTTGCCATTTCCTTCTCCAGCTCACTTTACAGATGAGGAAACTGAGGCAAACAGGGATAAGTGATTTGCCCAGGGTCACACAGTTAGAAAGTATCTGAGGTTAGATTTGCACTCAGGAAAATGAGTCTTCCTGACTCCAGGTCCAGCACACCCTATCTACCACACCACTTAACTGCCCTTTGTTAGTTCTGGAGCCCACTTTTATTAAAAGAAACTGATTTACCCTAATAGGACAAAAGTCAAGTCAACTATAACAAGCAAACATATTTCTTATAGTTATAGGAAATACATCCAAGTCAAAATCTCATAGCAAGTCAGGAAAGCAAATAAAGCATCTTGACCCAGTCCTCTCTTTTGTGCCCCAAGCCTTCAGTTCATCTATCTGCCCCCTTATGTCTCACTTCAGTCCAGATGACTTGTGTCCATATTTTGACCAGTAGGTTAGGACAAGACTCTAATATTATCTATTTTTGCAGATCTTGACTTTGTTCTTTTAAGTAAGAAATTCATTCTGACATCACACACCTCCAGGAAGAAGGAATTGCTGAGGCTCCCTATAGAAAACATGTAGAACTATTTAAGAATGTGGTTAAAACTTAAATTTTCAAACTTTGGTTCATAGGTGAAAAGGCATCTCATTTTGCAGGAAAGCAAACTGAAGCCCAGAGAAGATGACTTACCTAAGGTCACACAGCTACTAAGTGGAGGAAGTAAGAATAAGGAATCTTAGAAGGAATAAGAGAGGGAGACAGCTAGGTGGCTCAGAAGATAGAGCACTGGTCCTGGAGTCAGGAATAAATGAGGTTAAAAATGACCTCACTTACTAGTTGTATAACGTTGGGCAAGTCACCTAACCCTGATAGCTACCCAAAAAAGGAATAAGGACCCCAAATCTGACTACAAATCCAGTACTTTTCCCACTGAATGTTCTGCATTGTAAAGTTGGCAACATTTTTGCTCAGTTCTTATGGAAAAGTATTTTGAAAATATGTGCTCAAGTTTAAAATAGTCATGAGATCATTCTCGTGTCTAGTTGCTTAGTAAATGCATATTGATTTGACTTGGTTTAATGGAAAGACCACTGCTCTTAAGAGTCAGAAGAGTTCAGTTCAGATCCTGCCTCTGCCATTTAATTGCTGTTTGACTTTACATAAATTACTTCAACTCTCAGGGCCTCAGTTTACTATTTATAAAATAAGAGAGTTCAAACAGGTGATCTATCTATCTAACATTGTGAGGTTCTGCTGTAATGGCAGAACTAACTGGTTCTCAAACTTTTTGGTTTCAGTATTTTTTACTCTCTTAAAAAATTATTCAAGACCCCACCTAGTTTTTAAGTTATTTAAAGCTATTGATGTTTACTATATTAAAAATTGAAACTGATCACCTTAAATTATTGATCTTTATTTTAAAATAAATCCATTACCTGCTAATATAAATAACATTTTTATGAAAAATAACTCAATTTTAAGACACAATTAGCCAGAAGAGTGACATTGTTTTATATATTTTAACAAATCTCTTTCAAATACAGCCTCAGACACTTACTGTGTGCCCACAGACAAGTCACTTAATCTCTGCCTTAGTTTCCTCAACTATAAAATGGGGGTGATAATACTAGAACCCACAGGACCGGACTGTTTTGAGGACCACAGGAGATAATATTTTATTTTTTTAAGAAAGCACTTAACACAGTTCCTGACACATGGTAGGCACCATATAAATGCTTATTATTCCCTCCCCCCTCTCCTCCTTTTAATATCCAACTTAGCAAAAGACAAGTGATTTCAAATATCTGCTCCTACATTTTTTTTGTTTTGTAATATATGAAGAAAATAGAGCCTCACAGAGATGGAGTTGTAAGAGGAATATTTTAATAGGCAAGTAATACCCTAGCATTTTAATGAAAATAGTTTTGACCTCCCAGACCTTCTGAAAGGGTTTCCAGAAGGGGTTTAACAACCACTGTCTTGGAGCATTCTCAATATCTGCCTAACTGCTCATCCAAATGAAGACTTAGTGAGCCAGCCTCTGAAACTATGTGATGGAAGGGAGGGACATCTGTCTTCAAGCTTCTGAGCAGGCACACTCATAGTGTCATTCTCTCTCTCTCTCCCCCTCTCTCTGTCTGTCTCTCTGTGTCTCATTCTCTCTCTCTCTCTCTCTCTCTCTCTCTCTCTCTCTCTCTCTCTCTCTCTCTCTCTCTCTCTCTCTCTCTCTCTCTTTCGTTCACTGTGCATTTTGTCCCACTCCTTCAGAGAATGGGAGGATGAATGGGAGGAATGATAGGGGGCAGACTATTACAGGGTTTTGGTCTTTTTCTCCACCTCTCCTTTTTCAAACTTTTCCTCTCTGGAAATTTCTCAAGAATATAAGTTAAAAACCTCTTGAGAATAAAAGTTAAAAGCCTTTCAACTGGAACTCCTGTGGGTCTGTCTGCTCCTCCATCAACTGGCTATTGCACTAGGGAAAAGAACTGGGGAAGGGTCTCCCTCTCCAAAAAATAAAGGGAGAATTAATACAGCATTGACAGTACCAAAGGGGGGCCACTAAATTCTGCACCCCAGGGAAGGGGAAGAAGCAACATCACTATGGAAAGATATATAAATAAGCTAAAATAAATTAAGGGAGAAAGGGATGGAGATACAATTCAATGCAGCACCTTTGTGAGTTCCCCTGCACCCTTCCCCACACCCCACACATTCTAGACCAGCGCATAGTCAAAACAAAGGATAATCGATTAATCAGGCTGTCATAGGCAGGAGAACAGAAGCGGAGGGACAGACTAGATAGTCACTACCTGAGACATGAGAGGGAAAAGTCTGCTTTCATCTTTCCTTTAATGGCCTCCCTTTTCCTTCATCCCAAAAAAGTATCACAGAGGCAAGGAGTTTGGGAAAGGGAAAAAAGAGAATGTAGGGATAAGCAAAGCACAGAGATGATAATGTATGTATTGGGGAGAGAGGTCAGGGGAAGAGAAGCAGTGCGTTGGGAGTTTAAAATGGGAGAGAGAACGACGATCCTCCATAAAATCGTCTCCTTAGGCAGCGTGGGGAGGGGGGACGCAGGGATAAGAAGGTGCCAACCTTACACTTCTAGGCTAGGGTTTGGTCAACAAATAGAATTAGAATAATAATTAATTAGTAATTAGGGTAAACGGGGGCACATTGCTGATCGAAGTATCTCATCCAAACCTCCTCCTTGAACCTCAAAATGGAAAAGAATAGGAAGAACGGAGAGAAGAAAAGCTGGTACTGAGGGAAGCGGAAGGTGGTAAGGACCTTGAGAGGAAGGAGATTAATTCCTGCCATCACTGTTCATCCTTTCCAGAGGCATCATTCTTTCTGGGCTTCAAGTTTTCAAAGTTAAAGTCTGTCCCAGTCATGCGCTTGTAAATATCTCTGATATCATCGCAGGTTGTCTCGAAATCGGTGGTGGCATCATAAGAACGGGAACAGAACACCTGGCTTTCTAATCCATCATCTGTTGGCTCATACAAGTCACTGATGGCCACAAACTTTTGATCTATAGGTTCCAACAGCCTCAGAGCAGGCTCAATCTCCTTCTCAGGCTCTGCTGTCTCCACTGTGGTGCTGGCCATAGCAATGTACTTTCCCTCAGCAGCCACCTTCTGGGCATTGGAGATCATGCACAGATAGATGTCTGATTTCCTGCTGACCTGATTCTGGGGAATGATGATTTGGCAGGAGCTGACATTACCAGTGTTCTTGATGGAATGGCTGAGGATGCAGATGACTCGGATGACCTGGCCGGTCTTTCGCACCCTGTCAGGGATATAGCTGGGGTCACAGATCAGCTGCTTGCAATGAGCCACCTTCCCCTCCGACTGGACACCCACCACTTTTCCATTCTCCATGATGATTTCATCCACATGTTTGCCCAGCATGTATATCCCACCATAGAGAGCGCTCAATCTTGCAAATCCCTGAGGTAGCTCTCCCAGACCATAGAGAGGGTACAGGTATGGGCTCTGCCCATATTGGCCAAGAGACCTGCTGTAGAGTTTGATGCGATTGATCGTCCCAAGGCAGAGCTGGTCCAGGTACTCATCAGTCTGGTGGAGTGCTAGGGCATGACCAACGAAGTCAATAACATCCTCGCCCAAGTCAAACTTCTTGTACACGTCTCTCATGGTGGTGGTCTCAAGGTCAATACCCTCAAACGTGCCGGGGTCATCCTCATTGAAGAATGTCACGAACGACAGGAACTTCCTAAATTTGTTTTTGTCAGACATGCTCATGAGGCTGGAGGTCAAGGCCTCCGCCTCAGTGGAGGGCACCTTATAGATCTTGCCCCTCTTGTAGACGAAGCTGCCTTCCACCACTTTAAATTCGAGGTAATTGGTCACTTCTGTGTACATCAACATATTCACCAGCTGGCCGCTGGCCAGGAGGAATTTGGGGATCAGGTCCACGTTCCAGTCTCGGCCCCTGCCCAGGCTTTCAGGAGGCCCCTCACGAAGCTCGAACCGTTTGTATAGGTCTTCCAGGGGCGTGATGGAGGCGCTTTCACCGCCGTAGTAAGGGTTCCGGTCCAGGTGCAAAACCTTCTTCCCGTTCACGGACATGATGCCGGAGAGAATACATTCCTTGAGGCCCGTGCCCAGCACGATCACATCGTACACCCCTTCCATGTCCGTCAGGGCTGAGCTCGGCGTTGGGGCTGCGCAGCCGTTGGCGCAACCGCCCTCGAGCCTCCAGAGGAGTTGTGCGCTGCCTCCGCCCTCGAGGCTGCAGCCTCCACCTGCTCTGCCTTCTGGCTCTTACTTTTTCCTTTTCCTTATTATCCTAGTGATGAAAGGCCTCTTAATTGTCAGTGAAGCCAGGACGGAGTGTGCATACAAAAAGCTCAGATAAAACCTGCCATCCCTCTTTCTTGGTGGCTTTTGAGTGATACCTACAAAAGAGAAATGTTGTGGTCCTATAGGAGGGGGAGGTTCCTTTGTGGAAGAGGGAGAAGTGGTTGTTACTTGTTCAGTCGAGTCTGACTCTTTGTGACCTCATTTGGGGATTTTCTTAGCAAAGATACTGAAGAGGTTTGCCATTTCCTTCCCCAGCTCATTTTACAGATGAGGAAACTGAGGCAGAGAGGGTTTAGTGATTTGCCCAGGGTCACACAGTCAGTAAGTGTCCAAGTCCGGATTTGAATTCAGGAAGATGAGCCTTCCTGATTTCAAGCCCAGTGCTCTAGATACTCCTGTAGAGGTGTGGAGTGGGTTGGGGAGAGTTATTTGCCACTAGCCCTCCCCCTTTTAGATTCCCAAAAGGGGATGGGCTGAGAACTGAAAGTTCTTTGAATCTCGGTAGCTCTGCCCCAATCCTCAGGGCAGCCTGGGCTTTCTTATCTACCAAGAACAGCATACCAATGTACCATGGGACAGGAGTTAGACTTTTCAGGCTTCCCACTTTTAGGGCTTCCCACCAATGACGAGCCAGACATAGTTCAACAGGCTTATCCTGCCACAGCTACCATCAGACTGTACTGTGCAGTCCAGTAATGGGACCTCTGATAGCTCTTAGCTTTAGAAGTTCACAGGATCATAACTTTGTGTCTAAGAAAGAATAGACACTACAGGGACAGAAGAAACATGGAAGTAATGTGTTTACAGCCACTTGGTGAAGAGTCTAGAGGTGTCTATTCTGATTTCCTCCAAACCCTACACAACAACAGGCCTTCATCACCACTGACAGGCCTTGCCACACGTGGGCCTTACTACACGTGTGGTGTTCACCCCTCCACTATGTATGTGGGGGCAGGCTCCTTCACACAAATGGGGGCCCCTTCATTTGCTACATGAGTAGCATTATTATTAAACCCAGGTCCTTAAGTCTAGGTTCCTGAGAGTCATTATGAACTGCTCTCTCTAGGGACCCAGATAATATGAGTAGCAAGTTCAAGTTGTCCCAGAAAAGATGTTATGCTGTGGTCCCAATCCAGGTCTCCATGATCTTTTATTTCATCCATCATCCATCCATCCATCCATCTATCTATCTAAATGTCTGTCTGTCTACTTATCTATCTAACGTAGGTCATGTATCTTATTTGTTTGTTTTTATGGTTGGGTCTCCCTATTCTCCCCAGGCTAGAAGCACAGTAACCATCTGCTCTGTTTATCCAAACTGGAACAGTTTGCCTCATCTTTAAGTAACCCAATGGCCTTCTTAGTGAGGACTCTGAATTGATTTTGACCTGAAGGAAGCTCAGAACTTCTGAACTCGTGATTCATCAACCTCAGCCTCCCCAACAGGAGCGATGACAAGCATATATCACTACACAAAGAGTTTCCATGATCTTTTAAGGATCACTGGTAGCTCAGCAATCACATCCGCCAGTTCTTTCCATGCCCTAGGATGTATTTTCTTTGAACTGTGACTTGCATTCAAGGACAGTTAAATATTCTCTTTATTTACCTTGGCTATCAACTTCGCTTTTAGCTATATTTGTTTTATCCTTTCAATTCTGAAGATGATTCTTTTAAGGAAAAAAAAGCAAAAATAAACTTCAAATTATTTTGTCTTCTCTTTCATCAGTTATCATGGAGTCATTACCCTTGAGTATCAGTGATCCTTTTACCCCTAAATTGCTTAAACCCGTTTTGTCCTAATCTTTCCTTGCCAACTCCAGCTTATTTGGAGCCTTAGCACTCATAAACTATTCTTAGAAAACTGTGCCTTTTTACATTCATCCTCTGTTACCAGTCCTTGCTTCCATCTTCTGTCTTTTAAAAATGTAAGTCAATTGGTAAGTTCCTTAGGTGACATTATTGGCCCCATTTTCCCTCTTCATCAAAATTTTATATCTTTTCAAAATTTCGTGCTTGAGGGGTTCCCATCACTCTTAGGCTGACATTCCCTGTGGAATTTCAGTCTATGGCATCCTATTCATCTTTCATCTGAGTCCTTTGAAATCTGTTTTCATAAAACCTAAGGTACATGTCAGACCAGTCACAAATTCTAAGATAGAGTGGTCATTTCCATCCAAGGTTCCTCACTGGGTATTAGAGATGAAAATTAATTTAGTGGTAACATAGTCTTTGACTGCACTGAGAAAAGTATAGCAGAGGCTGAACTGGCCCTATAGGCCTTCCCATGGGGTATGCCTCAAATTGCCTTTCTTGGGTCCAGTTGAGCACCTGGGAACTTTGAGACCTACTTCCAGCTATGTGGCAATTCAGCACGAAAATTATTTTGCATTCTGGTACAAATGATAATGTAGAATCCAATTCATTTGTTTCTGCACAAAAGGAAACTGGGAAATCTACTATGGGAAATGGACTAGGAAATAAACTGTGTATGTTTTTGCACTAATCTCTAAAGACAGAGAAAATTCTTCTAAATCTTTGTCTCTCTTGGTGTTTCATAAATCTAATAAACATGATAAATGTTTGTTAGATATATGAGAGAAGGAATGGAATGATACTATGTAAGTTACCTCAGAGTGTAGTAGACTACTCATTCCCATTTCCACCTTTTTTCATGTTTCCCCCTTTCCTAAAATGGTTCATGTCTCCATTCATCCTATCGATTGGACATCTCACTTTTTATAATTTATTTTTAGACTCTTTTTCTTATCCTCCTCTTCTCTCCTTTCTTTTCATTTTCCCCTTTTCCAGTCTTCACTTTGTTATTATGATTGCTAGCATAGATGTATAAATTGAATTATCCACATGATGGCAGCCTAAGCACAGAACTGTGCTGGATGCACATGCCCTTGAAATGATGTAGTGATGCTTTTAAAAATAGAAAGTAGCAAGACAAGCATCTTCAGTGACTTCCTGTACTACCCCGAAACAAACCCTGATAAATCATTCACTTAGCTTCCCTAATAACACAATTCAATTCATGTCTCCTATGTGATGATAACATAGGGTACTTCCTGCTTTTTATCATCATATTGCATAATTCCCTGATTTTGAAGACAATGTTTGAACACTGTCTCTTCATGTTCCTAGGATGAAAATTCTGACTCCTCAGAAGAAGTAATCTTTTATTTGTAGCCATATAACTAGATAGGTTCAGTAATTTCAGTGTGAAACTTTACCTTTAGTTGACTCACTGTTTATATTTAAGGCTGTTAGTGCTGTTGAGGGTTGAAATGTTTATGAGGTCCATTTTCTTCTGGAAAAGCAATCCAAGACTCTTAGAGATTTCTTATATTGATTTTTTTAAACTCAGTATTTGATCAAAATTTGACCTTAATGATAATTTTTCTCTCCACTCTCTAAAGTGGATAATGTGAACTTACAAAGAAATAAAACTTTGGTTCCAAATATAATTTCCACAAGGACAAGACATGTATTCTTATTAAATTGCACAATGCAGAATACATAGGCCGTATTTAATAAATGATTGTTGATTGATCTTAGAATCAAAAGGCCTGGATTTGAACCCTTGCTCTGAGACTTAATACCTATGGAACCCTAAAAAAGTCACTTCTCCATTAGACTAGTTCAGCCAAACTGGTAAGTTTGCTGTTCCTCCTATACGACATGTCATTTCCCATATCCAGGCCTTTGTACTTCATCCTTGGAATGATCTCTCTCCTTACTTTTCCCTCTTGGAACCCAAATTCACTTTAAGGCTCAGCTTGAGTACAACCTCCTTCAAAAGAGCAATCATGATTCTCTCCATTGTTAGTGCCCCACCTCATCTATTTCTTTCTTGGTAAATGTCTTTCCTTCTTCCTTCCTTCCTTCCTTCCTTCCTTCCTTCCTTCCTTCCTTCCTTCCTCCCTCCCTCCTTCCCTTTCTTTCTTTCTTTCTTTCTCTCTTTCTCTCTTTCTCTCTTCCTTTCTTCCTTCCTTCCTTCCTTCCTTTCTTTCTTTCTTTCCTCTTTCCTTTCTTCCTTCCTGCTTTTCTGTATGTCCATATTCATTCATTCGCTCATTCATTCATTCATTCATTCATTCATCTGTGAACAAGTTGTCTCTCCCAAGTGTAATGTAAAATCATTAAAGATAGAGGGGTTTTTCTTGTATTTGTGTATCAGACTGTAGCATACAGCAAAAGCTACATATAGTAGGAACTTAATAAATGCTTGTTGAGTTATTGGTGTTCCCCGTCATTGGGAGGTCATCCAAAGGAAGATGGAAGGTGGCAGTGGAAAGAACACTGAATTTAGAGTTCAAAGAGTTGGGTTTACATCCCTACTGTGCCACTTTCTATCAATGTGACCTAGAATGGGTAGCTGACATGATGGATGTCAGAGTCAAGATCCAAAGAGATATTGACAAGTAAGAGCACTTGGCTTATTCTAATAACATGACATTCAATATGGGTCCGTGTAAATTCTTATACTTGAATTTTACAAGTACAGGATCGAGGAAATGGCCCAAAAGCTATTATCAGAGGGAAAAAATGGGGTTTTAGTGGACTCGCAGATCAATATGAAGTAGTAGTGTAAAGTGGTGGCCAAAAAGCTAATGCAGTCTTTGGCTGCACTGAGAGGAGTGTAGCAGAGGCTGAACTGGCCTGTAGTGGCCCTCCCATGGGATGTGCCCCAAATTGCCTTTCTGGGTTCCAGTCAACCACATGAGAACTTTGAGACCTGCTTCCAGCTATGTGGCAATTCAGCACTAAAATTATTTTGCATTCTGGTATAGTGTGATAAGCCCCATGTGTCCCTCTTCTACATTTGTGTTTATTGCTCCCTTATCTTAGGTGAAAAGGTATTTATTTTAAGATGCACATGTCCAAGCTTGAATGTAACCATGTGAATCTGAAAGGTTCAGAGGTCCCGGACACTATCAGATTGTGGGCAAATAAATGTAGGGAATAATTCCCCAGGAATTAAAGTCACTGTTCTTGGGAAGGACCACTACCACCACAAAGAGAATTAGCCCAAGCCTAGTAGTTTTGCTCAAGGTGAAATGTGCAATGTCTACTTAGCAGTCCTGTAAATTGTTGTGTGTTCTGATGAGGTTTAAGTATCAGAACCTCAGATTAAAGCAGTAATTACAAGTTGTTATTGAATTTTGTTTTTAAGATCCTATTAATATGTGCTATGAGTCTTTTATACTTAGTCTTTCTTTTCTGTGTAAGAATAAATTATCTGTTTCATAGCTGATTTATATTGTTTACTCTGTACATTTTTACTCCCTCCCTTTTTTGGGGGAACCCTAGATGTAAGCCATAAACTAATCATTAGTAAAATCATGCCTGGAGTGCCATGGTGGGCACTTAACAAGCTGAAGACTTTGAGAAAAGAGAACCTGATCCTTCTTACTAGCCAGGCTCCATAGGACTGAACCTGGAAGAAATCACATGCCTGGGCACAAAGCAAGCAATGGCTATTAGACTTTTTTCTGTTTAATTCCAAAGGGCAAAAGCAGGAGCAGAGGATGAAAGGTTCAGTGAGGCAGATTTGGGCTAGATATCAACTAAAGCTTCCTGACAACTAGAGCTGTCCAAAACTGAATGACTTATCTTGGGAGAAAATGAGTACTCCCATATTAAAGCATCCAGGAAAAACTGAATAACCGGTTGTTGGGTATGTTATAGCATTCCTTCTGGCAACAATCTGGACTAGGTGATCACTGAGGTCCTTCCATCTCTAAAATCTTATGATTTTGTGAGTTGATTTCATTCTCTATGCCTCAGTTTCTTCATTTGTAAAATGAGAGTTCTTCCACTTGTACACTTAGGATTATATCAATTATCAATCATATCAATTATATCAATTATCAATTGTATCAATACTTATCATGGTACAGGATGACTGGATGACTCTTGGGAGTCTTACAGCATATTACATTTGGTTAAAGGAACTGGGTATGCTTAGCCTGGAGAAAAGAAGGTTCAAGTGGGAAATGGTAGCTGACTTCAGGTAATTGAAATGCTGTCATGTGAAGGAGGGATCAGACATGTTCAGTTTGGCTCAGGTGGGCTGAACCAGGAACAATGGGTGGGAAACAGAGAGAGGCAAATTAAGGCTTGATATCAGGGAAAACTTCCTAACAAGCAGAGTTGTCCAAAAGTGAAAGCGCCTCCTCAAGTGTTAGCGTATCTTCCCATCCTTGGTGGTCTTTCATGCAGAGCCTGGATGACCTCTTGATGAGTACATTCCAGTGGGGAATTCATTCTGGGGATGGGATGGATTCAACAGCCTGAAGACCCCTTCCAATCCTTGAGTTCTATGATTCCGTGATTGGGTTTCTGTAGCTCTAACTTTCATTTCCAGTGTGGATGGGAGCATCATCAAGCTGTAATGGGGACTAGGACTAGAGCTTAGGGGGTGAAACGCTGTTATCATCAGTGGCAAAAATTAAAATGCAAGGTGGTAAATGGGAATAAGTGTACCTACTTCCGGAAACTTCTTTCCCCTAGTTAAATATGTTTACGTAAGGAGGATTTTGTTATCCTTCTTAGAGTTAGTTTCTCAGGACATGACTATGGGAAACTAATTCCAGGTGTTAGATAGAAACTCCCAGAATAGTTTCAAGGATTCTAGATAGTAATTCCCAAAATTATAGTGACAGATGGTCCTTCTGAGTCTGCGCCATGAGATAAGGGGTGACATAATTGATATTTACTCTGCTTGCACTGAATGATGATATTACTAAAGTTAACTTGTGAGCTTAAGGTTGGCAAGATGCCTTCTTTATCTGTTGCCCTATATAAACAACTGGGCATTGGTCAGTGAATGGGGGAAACCATGGGGAATCCATAGGAGAACCCATAGGGATAAACCATGGGTAAGGCATAGAGGAACACATGTACCTGCCTCAACTGTCCCCCATTGAGGCTTGAGGGGATTTAAGGGAGTGCACAAGCTCTGCCTGTCTCAATTGACCCCATTGAGATGTATCAAGGTCAAGTTAGAGACTGGAGACTGAAAACTCCAGGGCCTCCTCTGTGTTGTCTGTGAAATAATAAGTATAGACAGAAGTGCTCATCACTCACAGAAAATGATCTCTTCTTAAGGTCACAATAGTCTCCATGTTCCCAAGGAAAGAAAAATGACTGGCAATTGTCATTTTTTAAACTGTTCTCTGTATAATTTTTTTCAATATTTTTTCTGCATATATAGTAATATGATAGCTGTGGGTAAGGAGTGGTAGGGATTAGACTGTGAAGTTGAGGGTAACAAGGAACAGCAGTAAGAGGGAAATGAATACAGCCATCATGAAGATTATTCAGCCCAGCACTTTTCAGAAATATCGATTTCTTCTGGCACTAATTTTTTTTGGCAGCTAGGTGGCACAGTGGACAGAGTAGAGTGCTGGGCCTGCAATCAGGAAAACCCATCTTCCCGAGTTTGAATGTGGCCTCAGACACTCCCGAACTGGGTGACCCTAGGCAAGTCACTTACCCTGTTTGCCTTTGTTTACTCACCTGTAAAACGAGCTGGAAATGACAAAACCAGGAGAACTCCAAATGGAGTCAAGAAAAGTAGGATGTGACTGAACATGAACAGATAACATTATCTGAGAAATTTTTAAAGTATTAGCATTAAAAAGGTTTTTTAATGCTCATCTAGTCCAAGCCACTCATTTTATAGATGAGGAAAGGGGCGCAGGAGCAAGTGATTTCCTCAAGGCTTCAGAGCTAGTTAGTGACACAACCAATGCTGAAAACTAGTTCTCTGATTCTCATTTTACTGGTCTTTTCATGCATTAGCCTTCCTCTCTCTGTTGACCCAATTTTTGCATGTCTCTCACTGCTACCTCTCTTTCAATTTACCCTTTCTATCTAGCCTTCATATTTATTCTTTACCCAAACTTAAAGTCAGGAGACCTCGTTTTACCTGCTCGATCTCATATCTAACATTTTCTAGGTGTTTTACTATAGATAGGCTACAATCTCTTGGAGTCTGTTTCCTTACCTGTAATACAGGCTTTTGATACCTATCTCCCAGAGTTATTTTAAGGAAAGAGCTATATTAAACCTCAAATATAAACCATAGAAAGGCACACCATTATACCTACTAGTATGGCTTTTACTACTTCCTTTCTTTTCTCTCTGCCTAGTCTATTTACATAGACATAACATTTCTTTTTTCTTTTAGCATTCCTATCTTTGGCCTTTATTATACTTTGTTTCTCATGTTTTCATTTTTCATCTTATCTTAGTTGAACAGTTGCTCTGAATAAGAAGTAGAAGATCCCAGAATGTTAGTGTTCCAAAAGACTTTAGAGAGCACCTAGCTGACCATCCCCCTCTACTGTCCCTGCATACTCCCTTCACTTTATAGATGAGAAATTCAGGGTCTAGAGTTGAAGCGACTTTCCTAAAATTACACAGCAAATGAATGGCATAGGGAGGATTTGAACCAAGGTCTCTGACTAGAAGAGTAGTGCTCTTTCCGTTCTACCATAATGTAATGTAGAAATAAGAGGCAACCAATGACTGTGGCCAATTTAAGCACATTGTCAAAATATAATCTGCCAGAAACATGAACAAAAAAATGTTGCCATCTTGACGCTGCAGAGAATGCAGTGGGAAAAGAAATGGACTTGAAGTCAGAAGTTTTCCCCTTCCTACCTGCATGAACTTGAGCAAGTCACTCTCAGGGCCTCAGTTTCCTCACCTGTAAAATGAGGGGTTTGGACTAGATAATATCACGTGATTGGTTGCACGAATGTGACATATTCAGAATTAATATTGAAAATCTATTTTATAGGTGGAGAACAGCCCTAGAAAGTAAAAATTCACCTTAGTTGCTGCTTTTCCCCTGAAAACATGGAGTTTATTGTAAGATCCTAAAAGGTCATTTTCCACAATGATTTTCTCTGCATTTCATGCCCAACATTTTGTGAAGCTGTCCAAACCTTCTTTTAACTGCTTACATTCTAACACTACTGATTTTGAAACTGGAATGGAGAAATATTGCTAACCCCCGACACAAACAAGCAGCAAGACTTGAATTTTCATAATGGCTGTAGAGGTATAATTGTTTGCAGATGTCATTCAACACAATTTCACCATGGTGAGGCAGGCAAGCTATCACTTTATATCAGTGTGTAAAACATAATGCTTTTAAAATTACTGCCAAACATCAACATTCTTAGGTAAGTAGGACTATGTTTTTTCTACAGTATTCTCAGAAATGCCTTCCTATTGAAAATTTCCTACAGGAGAACACAAAAAAGTCAGGAACCAAAGGAACAGATAATATAAGAACATCATCCTAACTCATCGGACCAAACATGGCCTCATTATGTGAACTGTATGGATAAAGGGAGAAGATAGATGTGAATTAAGGGGATGTAGCTTAGGGCACTAAAGATTTCTTGGGTTTGGATGCGTAATTCTGTTCCCTAACCCACCACTGACTATGCTCTTTGCCTTTGCCATGGCTGCTTTCTTTTGGCTTGGGTCAGATATTCATTTGCTACATTTTGGACAACCTTTTCTGGTCACTTGAGGCAAATCAGAGTCACTCCAAAGGAAGGTTTACCACTTTGAGAGCTGAGCTATTTTGAAAACAGAAAGTTTGACAACAAAGAGAATGTTCCTTCCCTTAATCCTTACATGTGACCGATCCATGTGCCTCATCTGTGGGAGAGTCTAATACGAAAATACTCTAAAATAGCTAAGCCTCTGGACACATCACAGATTGATAAGGTCACACAGAAAGCATCAAAGGTACAGAAAATGTGGGACACAGTTGACAGCTACTTTCTTGACTTAGATGATTCCAAACTGGGCCAGCTCATGTAACTCCAGGTGACTGAAGGCTTCCCAGGGACAAATGACTGTGATATCTATAAGAGAGGAGAAAAGGATATAAACCATTCTTTTCCACAGACTTAGAAGAACTTGTGTGTCCTTTTCCAGGGAAGGTCTTTCAGAAAGAGAGATGTCTCCATAACCTCACCTTGTCTTTTTCCCCGCACACTTAGCTTAGCCAGAATGGTATCCTAGTCCCCATATGCATTTTAGAGAGAACTGAGGTTCAGAGAATCTAATTGACTTGCCCACTTTCTTATTGATAAAGATCAAGTGAGGAGCCCAGGTCTCCCTCCAGGTCTAGCACTTTTTCTATTGTTTCGTATTTCTATAAACTCATTAGGCAGCTAAATGGTGCAATAATTAGAGTGCTGGACCTGGAATCAGGAAGTCTTCTTTTGAAACCTGGCCTCAGACGTTTATTGGACACATTATTTAAACTCTGTCTGCTTCAGTTTTCTCATCTGTAAAATGGGGGTAATAATAGCACTTACCTCATAGCGCTGCTGTGAGGATCAAGCCAAATAACCCATGTAATGCTCTTTGCAAATCTTAAAATGCTACATAATTATTATTGCTTCTTAGAAAAATGCATGTTTGAGGAATCAGAAGTGGGGTAATGCTGTTAGCTTGATCACACGAGGTGTTATCCCCATTTTTCAGATGAGGAAATTGATGTGCAACCAATAAGTCTGAAACTAGGATTTATTACTATAATGATTACTAAATAATCAAATATTTAATAATATTTATGTTATCATTTTAGTTAACTTCATAGATATAAAGTTAGTTATATGTATTATATTATCATATTATACATATATTATATTTGTTAACTTTAAGATTTGCAAAGCATCTAATACATTAACTCATTTAACATTGATTGGGATGTAGGTGTCCTGATTCAAAGTGCAATCTGATACATTATGCTAACTCAGATAAGCAGCTGATTACAAAGTGCAAATATATGCACGCTTGCTCTTATAAATACGACAGTTTTTATCAATACTTAACAAACAGTTAATAGGAGGGGGAAAAGTTCCTTATACTCAATTTAAACTTTTAGCAGTCTTCATTTAGGGCTAGTTTTAAAGCATCTGTCTTCTTGAAAGTATAAGAACTGATAGTCCTTGAATTTAAGGATCTTGTGTATAAATATCTCATTAGACTCACCTGTTCCAAGGCCCTCCATGCCTGGGATGTCATCTCCGAACCTATGAAGTTAAAAGGGAAAAAAATAGAATGGGGGAGGGAGGATTAGCTGAGATAAGATAAAGATGGTCCTGGATTGATTCATTTAGGAATTCACTTGACTGAAAAGAGCGAGAGGACAGGTTTGCTCATTTCTTTTCCCTCTCACATCTATATACAGTAAATCTTTTGATTTGTACAGTATTCACAGCATCTCCTAGATCAAGAACAAGTAAAGGAAACTCAAACAAATATTAGCCAATATGTGCCATGGAAGAAATGTTGAAACTGAAATATCACTTGAAACATTTATGAGCTATCAAAGGAAGTTCTATTCTCATTGTTCCTCAGTTAGAGACTTTAGTCCAAACCTTGCTCCTTTAAAAAAGAGAGACATACATTTAACCAACTAAAAATTGGGACAGCTGTGGCCAGATGATGAACATGATACAAAGTGAGCTAATTAAGAAGGATGCCCTCGTAGTTGAGATGGTATGGACGTCTTGGTAGGAAATCTTCAGGTAAGGCTTAAAATGAAAGTAGAGAAGAAGAGAAAAATGGAGGGACTGCGGATGAAAAAAAAGTCCCAAGTATGGTCTGAATATTCAGTGACTATTCACTGAATATTTGATGAATTAATCTTCAAACAAAGGTGATTTAGGACAAACAACCATGAAATATGGTGGTATATTTTCCTTCACCTTGGATGCAGGAACTCTTACCCTTTCACACCTTTCTTAGGAGGCTTGCTCTTGAACTGTCGAGTTTGTCTCTGCTTGAATTTAGGGGGTGCCTTGCGTGGAGTGGTGGGACCCTGGCTTGAGGCTGGAGGGGCCAATGTATTGTTGTCACTCATTTTCGCGTTCCTTAGAAGTAGACAATATTTCCCTTTCAAGTGTCTTAACCTACAAGGTAATCACAGACAATAAAGTCAGTGAAAAATGCAAAGGGATTTCTTATAGCTTCATATGCTATTATTAATAACAAGAGACGAAAATATTTTGGGGTTTTCACTGGAAGTTAGATGAAGTTAATATATTTCCAATAAGAAGAAACTTTACATTTATGTGGCAATGGACTAATAGTAGAATAGTAAACTAAAATAATCTTGTAGTAGAAGAAATTCAGTAGAATAGATGGTAGACTGAAAAACACAGGTATTTGGAAATGCAGGAAGTCAAGAAATCTGAAAACATTACAATGAATTGTTGTAACCACCTATGTTCACAATTTAATGCTGAAATCAGCTCTCTGAGAGTGCTGCTCTAGGAAGGAAAGAAACAAGTATTTATTAAATGTCTTCTACATTCCAGGCAGTGTGCTAAGTGATTTATAAGTACTACCTCACTTGGTCCTCATGACAACCCTAAGAAGTAGGTGTTATTATTATCCTTGTTTTTGAGTGGAGGAAACAAAAGTTAAATGACTTGCCTAAGGTCACACAGCTACTAAGTGTCTGGGACCAGATTTGAACTTGGGTCCTCCTGGCTCTGGGCCCAGCACTCTACCCACTGTGTCTATAAGAGAAAGAATAGCTGAAAATAAAAGGGAGAGCTGTTAACCTCAAAGACTGACCACCATCAATCTATTACCTTTACAGGGACCTACATTCCAACTTATTAGAGAATAAGCTTTTATTCTGCCCACAGTCATAGGAAAGGACTCACATCTCACATCTCAGTCTCACACATCTTCATTTCTTGTGAGTATATAAAAACAGCCAGGATGGCCTTGTCACTATTAAGGAAAGCAAATGTTGAAACAAACATTAAGGGTAGCGTAATGAGGTCAGTTGCTAGGATACAAGAACTCTGCTGTTCCTACTTCTCGCTGAGTTCCCCATAACTTAATGTGATCAGTATTTTATTTGATAAAATATTTTTTCCTTACATGTCTTTCAACATTACTCAAAGAACCCTCTTCTAAATCTTTCCCTGCTGTTTTGCCTTTATTTTTTTTATTTCCTTCTGAATCAGATTTAAAATCTAAAATCTAAGGTATTTGTCTTTTTTCTTCCATTTCCCCAGTTAATCATTTTTTCTCCAGTAAATTGTTATCTGTTCCCCACCTTCTGCTTTCTCTTTTGCCATTATTGCGAACTACCCGTCTTATGAAGGGAGGTCTCTGCTCCCCTCAGTTGTTTATGACCATTCCAACTACTGCATGCACTTATATTTTATTTTTTTGTAGTTACTTAGGTATGTGTTGTACCGCTGTAGTACACTGTAGCTATGAAAGCAAGGAATCTTTTTTAATTTAATCCTTGCCACAGACCAGGCACAGTGATGTGTGCATAATAGCAGCTTTAAAATGCTTCTTTAATTGAGTTAAGTTCCAACTCAAATTCTTTGATTTTATAACTACATGCATGCAAAAATCTCAAGATTGGAACCAAGATATAAGGAATGTGTTGTTGAAATAGCAATGATGGGAAAGCTGGAGAGGAATCCACTTCATCTTACAATTTGGGATGGAGGAGAGGAAATTTCAGTGAGGCAGCCAGTGGTGCTGTGGATAGAATGCCAGGCATGGAGTCAGGAAGCCTTGAGTTCAAATATGGGCCTCAGACACCAACTAGCTGTGAGACCCTGGGCAAGTCACCTAACTGCAGTTTACTGTGGTTTCCTCAGATGTAAAATGAGTAAAAATAGCACCTTCCTCTGAGAGTTGTTGTGAAGGTCAAATGAGAAAATATTTGTTAAAAGCACTTAGCACTGTGTAGGCTCATAGTAGGTACTATATAAATGTTTATTTCTTTCTCCTCTTCTCCTTATGCACCTTACCCTAGGTATATCTACAGAACAGATTTCAAAAGGTTCAGAGGAAGGATGGATAGAATCCCAAAAACCAGATCTGCACAACCTGGTATGGCCTGTGGGCTGCTTGCTGTGCATCAAAGGATTTGGGGCACCCCTAGGAAAATTGTAGAGAAAAACATTCTCTCCATTTTCCATGGGCCACCAGAAATCCTTTGGTGCACCTACTGGCCACAAGCAGCCTCTGGGATGTAGGTTCGCAGGCCTGCCATCAACTAAAGCTCTGGGGAGGTTAGTATAGGAAATTCTAAACATGATATTATTTAAAATAAAAGTTTATTACTTTTGTTTTTACATTATCTATACTTCCCATTATCCCCATTCCCTCCCAGAAAAATATTCCTTATAATAAAGCAAGAGTGAAGAAATGAAAAGTTCTACAAAATAATATATCAAAAAAGTCTCATGTTATTTGAAGTCTCCCACAACAACACCTCCCCCTCCATGCAACCACTTGTGCATCTCAAATTTAAGATGAAATTCTGAATGATGAAAGAAATGTTTCCAATGAGGAGGGAAAAAGGAGGATTTGTCTAAAGAGACTGGTGTGCCTACACAGGGAATTCATCAACCAACCTGAGTATTTTTGGTTTTTTGTTTGAAACCATGTACAGAACATGGAAGCAAGGGCAGTAAAGGAGGATGAATTCATGAGTGAAACATGGATCCATCCGAATAGAGTCAGGGATACCAGTGCCTAAAAGGAGATAAATTTGACATGGAAAACCAAGGATATCTCCAGCTCACTATATATAGCTATACTGGGGTAAAGACATGTACTAGGAAAAAAGAGCCATGCAGTAGTGGGGGGCTCCTGGACCAAGCTACCCAGAAAGGAAAGGAAATACTTCAAGCCAATGCTGAGGTCTGAGACAAATCCACCTACAAAGAAGAGGAGTGTGTATACTGTGCTCAGTTCCTAGATTAAACAGGAGATAGAAGTGAGTTGCAGCAAGTGACATGAAGTAGAACGCCTGGGCTTGGCCCTTCATTTGTATCAGATCCACACGAGTCATATTCTAGTGTCCTCAGGGGGAAGCTTGGATGACGCCATTAGCTAAAGAGAAGTGTTTGTGAGAGTCAAAATTGAATCCAGACTTTGTAAGCCCAGAGCTGGAGTTCTGGGGCCATGGATGCCAATAATTATCATAGACGTCAAGAATTATTATATGTACTTGACAAGGACATTGTACTTTTTCTTTTATAATGAAATTTTAATAAACATTTCAATACACAAAGAGAACTGGAAAGAATTATATATGAAATATTAACATCTGTTATATAGCTTTTCTTTTTTCCAAAAGAATACTTTAAGTATATACTGAATTTAACAAGGTAGTAACACAATGTCTGTCTCTTTATAAATGATTTTTGCCATACATATGCATATGTGTGTATGTGTATATATACACATATTTAATGTTTTGCTGATGTTTCCCCCCATCACTATCCACTAATTCAACCCCACCCCAAAACACATGCACACACACACACACACCAACAATATACTTTCCAGGAGCTATTTTCCTTTCAGCTAGATCTGTTTCTTTTTCTGAAACTGGGTTAAGATCTCCCCCTGGTCTCTACCTGTTTTATACTTTTTAAGGTATTCCTTTATTTTTGGTGTGTGTTCTTGGTGTGATTAGCATATAATTATATATAGTATTGCATGTTATCTCAACCATTAGACTGTAAGGTCCTCTAGGGCACAGAGGGTTTTTGCCTTTCTTTGTAGCCCCCTGCTTAGTACAGTGCCTGACACAAGGTAAATGCTTAATCAATGCTTGATGATGATGATCTCACTGTTCCCCCTAGCACATAAGGCTTTCTTCCTCCTCAAATTCATCAAGATACAGATATATAGATATATACATACACATGTGTATATATATATATATATATGTATATACATACATACATATAAATAGATATATACATATATCCTTGCACTCTGTATCCCCTAGCAGGCAGAGACCGATCCTGGTATTGCTATCTTGTAAACACTACCTTGCACAGGTGATGGGCTTAATAACTGTCATTGGAATTATTGAGTAGCAAAGAAGGGATAGTACTGCTGCTCCGAATAAATGAGACATAGTGGAAGGAAGAAGGAACTGACCTTTATTTTGTTCCGTTTTTTTTAGACCGGAAAAGACAAAGCAAAAAATGACTAATAGAGAATTGAAACACATAACAAGGGAACACCTAGCTTTGTTTGAGTTCAAATCACCAAGCCACAATGAGGTAGTATCCTAAAAGACCTGGTAGTTGGGATATGTGATCTTGTGAATGATCTCCGAAAGACTATGGAAAATGGCATGTAGATGGCACAGTGGATAGAGCACAGGGTTTGGAATCAGGAAGACTCATCTTCATGAGCTCAAATCTGGCCTCAGATCCTTACTAGCTGTGTGACCCTGGACTAGTCACTTAATTCTTTGTTTTCTTATCTGTAAAAATGAATTGGAGAAGGAAATGGCAAACATGACAGTTGCCATGAAAACTCCAAATGGGGTCATGAAAAGTTGGACATGACTGAAAAACAACTGAACTGGAGAATGACAGAGGTACAATGGGCCTAGGGAGCGGCAAATACTATCTTGATCTTCAGGGCAGAAAGAGGCTAGAGTTTCAAAACAATAAGCCAGGGATGGCCTTTGATTTCTGGCAAAATTCTAGAATGCATTACTATTTTTCAAGTCAACAAGTATTCATTAGGTGCTTATTATATGCTAGGGCCTATGATAAGTACTAGGGGAAAGGGGGAATTAGAAATACAAACAAAAAGACAGTCCCTGCCGTCAAGGAGCTAATGGGGAAAGACAACTCATAAGAAAGGGCTGAAAATTTGAGAGGTGGGGAGAAAGCATTTGACTTTGGGCATTGTGGGGAAATTTAGAAAATAACAAGTAGAGTCAAAAGAAGAATGAAGTATATCAGCCCTGAGTCCTTCCTCAAATGGAAGTTCCAGGAGGAACTTACCAATGGGAGAAGGGAGACTGGAGGGCAAAGAGAGAGGGACTCTTCTAGGGTGAGAAGGCTAGAGGGACTGAGGGAACTTGTAGAGTGAGAAGGCAGCTGAGGCATTATACTAAAGTCTGGGAATCAGAAGTGCAGACAGGTGAGAAGTGGCATTAGAATGCATTGTTAAAGGGGTGGTTAGCTAACATCTAGAAAAGGAAGCAGTGATCAGGAAGAGCCAACAAGACTTCATCGAGAAGAAGCTATGCCAGACTAATCACAGTTTAGTTTTGATCAGAGGAATGCAATAGATATAATTTACCTAGATTATAATGTAATATATTATGATGTCTCTTCTTATTCTTGTTGACAAGCTTGTGAAAAAATACCGGTTACTGTAGATGACAGTACAGTTTAGGGAATTCAGGGCTGTGAATGAATGATCAGATTCAATGAGTCATTAGTGATTCAGAGTCCTTAGAAAGAAGTCTACTATAGAGTGCCCAAGGGATTTGACCTATTGAACATTTTTTATCAATTGCTAGGATAATAGTATAACAAATTTGCAGATAATAGTAATGATAGCTAACATTTATGTAGTGTTTACTATATAAATAAATTTTTACTATATAAATAAAATAAAAATAAATAAACATATGTGCTGGTGCTAAGTACTTTACAAATATTATTTCATCCTCACAACTCTGGGAGGTTGGTGCTGATATTATCTCAGTTTTACAGATGAGAAAAACTAAGGCAACAAAGATTAAGTGACTTGCCAAGGGTCACACAGCTACTACATATCTGAGACCAGATTTGAACTCAGGTGTTCCTGACTCCAGAGCTAGTACGCCTTCCACTCAGATGACACAAAACTTATTGGGTGAAAGAGTTCAAATTCAAGAAAATTTCAGCACCTAATATATTGATTCAACTATGGGATGATTTTTTTTTCTTTTTTGGTCCAGTCGTGTAATTTCATTGGTATGGGGAAATCCTGATCAGTAAATTCCCTTAACCAGTGCAGATCAATAACTTCTACAACTTATGGTCTTAAAAAGTTGTCCATTTCACTGAGAGGTTAGCTGACCTACCCATAGTCACATATTCAATATATGTTAGAGATAGGATTTGAACACAGGTTTTCCTGACTCTGGTCAGCCTTCTCTATAATTTTGTTTGTTGTGTTGTCTCTGAAGATGAAATTTAATAGGGGCTAATATAAGGTCTTACATTTGGGCAAAACTTCATGCTAAGAATTTTAAAAAAAAATGTGTGACTAGGCAGCATTTTATGAAACAAAGATCTCTAAATTTAACAGATTACAATCTTCATATTAGTCAATAGCATAATATAGCACTTAAATAAGCTCTTAAACTACATTAAAAGAGGAAGAGTGTGTAGAACCAGGGAGACAATAAAAATTATTTTTCTGTTCTCTGTCCTGGACAGCCCATATCAGTTGTAATTCAGAGAAGTACACTTTCAAAAGGAAAATGATCAATATTTAGGGCATCCAAAGGAGAATAATCAAGATGATGAAGTATCTAAAAGCCATACATTATGGAAATTATTAGAATGAACTAGGAATGTTTAAGATGGCGAAGAGAAAACTTAAGACATAATAGCTGAATTCAAATGTGAGAAGGGCTGTCGTGTATAAGAGGTGCTACATTTGTTCTATTTGACTCCAGAGGGAAAATATTCTATTTCCTTATATTCACAGAAAACTGCTTCCCCCAAACAGCATCCAAGGCCATCCTCTTCAAATCTGTCTGCATCTTCTCTTACATCCCACAGTATTTATCCTTGTTTTGTACTACCACACCCACACTCTCTCTGCCACCATCCATAAGCAATCTCTTCTTATTCAAAGTTCAGGTCATCAAATTTATCAGCCAATACAGATCATAGTGGCCATTGTGTAATAGTCTCTAGGTCATTCTCCCTCCTTTTTGCAAATTCAGTACCTGACTTCCTCTCCTCCTCAATGTTTACCCTTATATACTAGTGGACTTGAACATTCATGTTGCTGTTTCCCTCCTCAAATGCCTCAGTTCCACAGGCTTTTTAATTCCTACAACCTATCTCTCCACTCCACCTTGGCCATTCACGAGTATAGTTGTACTCTTAAATCTTGCTATGGCCTCCCGATGCTCTACTTCCATGTAAAAAAAATTCATATATTCCTTTATCTTATCATGACCTATCATTCCAACTCTTTATGCCTTATTCCTTCTAAGTTTCTTTTTCATCCTCATCATGACTTCCAATCCTTCCATCCTCAGTATGTTCCCAAGGCATTAGCTCTGTTTTGACCATTTTCCATCCTTCCCAACCTTTACCCTATAATTAATCACTTCTGTTCTCTACTTTCAAACATTTTGACTCCTTGTCCTGCTTGTGACTTGCCAAAACCCAGTCCTGGATTACTTTCATATACCTCCTCAACTTCTACTCATGTGGAAAAAGTAAAGCAACCAATTTACTGAGTACATGATAAATTTGTTACTTCCCTTCAGGTGGGTAGTTGGTAACTTGCAGCAAGTAAATCTTTTTATTCCTCCCTAATCTATTCCCCCAAACAAAACCCATTATATTTGCCCCCAAACTCATCCCTCCATTGAACATTCCCACTTCTGTCAAGGGCAGTCTCCCAGTGTCATAAAACTGGTGTAAACCTTAATTCTCCACTCTCACATATATACTAAATTGCCACATAATTGCCATTTCTATCTCTCCTTCACTTATCACTACTTGGACAGTCCTTACCTTATTTCACTTCCCCATCACCTCTCATCCAGACTATTACCTGGACATCTTTCTTCATCTCACTGCCTCCTGTCTTTCCTGACTCTCACCCATCTTCCACACTACTGCCAAAGTGATCTTTCTTAAGAACAGATATATGTCATTCTTCTATTCAGCAAACTTCAGAGGCTCCCTGTTACCTTTAGAATCATATGTAAATTCTTCCTTTGATTTCCAAAGACCTTTACTCCTTGTTTTTCTAGGCTTATGATATTTTACTAGCCCTTTTTCATTCTAAAGTCCAGTTTGGTTTACTCTCTGTTCTTCCCATATAGTACTCTGTCTCCCATCTCTATGCCTTTAAAAATAACATCTATCATGCTTGGAATGCACTTCTTCCTCATCTCTGAATTTTTCACTTCCTTACAGATTCAGTTCAAGCAATACTTCCCATATGAAGCCTTTTCAGATGCCCTTAACTGCTAATGCCTTCCCTCTCTAACCACCTTCTATTTATTTTGTCTTTATTCTCTCTATATTTAGTCTACACATACACATATTATCTTCCTCATTAGAATGTAAATTCTTTGAGAGCAGAGACTTTCAGTTTTTTTCTGTCTCTCCAACTCCTAGAACTGTGCCTGTCATATAGCAAACGATTAATTGAATCTCACTTTAGTGAAATTTGCAACATGTGGAAAATGCATATGGCTTGAACAAAAAGCTTCCTAATGATTAGAGTTATCCAAAAGTGGAACAGGTTGACTCAGAAAACAGTGAGTTCCTCCTCATTGGATGTCTGTGGGCAAATACTCAATGATCACCTGTTGGGTATACGAAAGGTACAAGTTGGACTAGACTGGAAATTCTTAACTTAGCATACATAAATGTGTTTTTTAAAAATATTTTCATATTTATTTTTCAAAATAATTGGGATTTTTGTAATCTTTATTTTATGCATTTAAAAACATTATTCTAGCTTTACCAAACTACCAAGAAGATCATGATACAAAAAAGGGTTAGGAACCTTTGTCTTTCATGGCTTGTGAAGTCCTTTCTAGCTCCAAGATCCTGTGAAATGAGGACCCTGCAAGGTTGAGAGTCATTTTTTAGCTATTTGATCCTAGGCAAGTCACTTAACCTCTGCCTGCCTCAGCTTCCTTTTCTGGAACATGGAAATAATAGCACCTAGCCCTCAGGGTTGTTGTAAGGATAAAATGAGATAATATCTATAAAGTGCTTTTCAAATCTTAAATTGATACACGAATGCTAATCTTATTGAGAGGATAAGGTAGACAAAGATTCTACCACAAAGATTCTTTTCCCCACCTCTCACCATTATGTGTGTGTTCGTCCTTCCTGGCTGAAGAAGACTATGCCCTCAGAGAAATAATGACATGACTTGAACTTGACTTTGTTTTTTTGAGTGAGGGAGGGCTGTGCAGGCCACCAGCCTCACTTCTCCAGAGCCATCTGAATCCAGTGACCAGATACTCATTAGGATGACTGGAGATGACCCAGGATGAGGTAACTGGGATTAAGTGACTTGCCCAAGGTCACACATCTAGTGAGTGTCAAGTGTCTGAGGTGAGATTTGAACTCAGGTCCTCCTGACTCCTGCACTGGTGCTCTATCCACTGCTCTACCTAGCTGCCCCTACCGGAAGGATAAATATGAATGGCAATTGCACAGACTTCTTCATTAGTGTTTCATGGCAGGCAGAGGCCTGGCATTCATGATTACTGGAGTATTTGGAAGGTGCTGGGAATATGAGAGCATGGAAAAAGGGGCAGTGGTTGTGGGGTGTGTGCATGTTGGAAGTGCTTTTTGTTAGAACAGGCAGTGAGTCACAGTAAGGAGTCTTTGGTGCCAGAGAGCTTGTTGTATAGTTTCTTTCCTTGTGTTATAAATTCAGGCTGTGTAGGAGTGCAAGAGAAGATAGAATATTGACTGATTGCTGGCACTACTGCACCCAACATACAGTATATACCAGTATGGCATGAGCAAAGGTGAGAAATGGAAGATAATATTCTATCTAGTAGAGGATCCCTGAATCACAGCACCTGAGCTTTCCTCTGAGTTCTATTTCTAAAGGAAAGTGTTTCAGGGAGAAGCACTGAGCAACCAAACGCCACTGTGGTCTTAGCTCCAAATCATGGTTCACAAGACTAGATACTTATTACTTCTGAACCCTTTAACAAAGAGCTCCTGACTCTATCACTCTACCCCTAAAATAAAGAGTTGTAAAACTACAGATTGACTTTCATAAATACTTCAGGGAACAAGCCCATTCCTCACTGTTGAAAAACCTAGCAAAGGACCATCAATTCCTAACCTCATGGTACCACATTGGCTCCAGTGAGTCCCTAGGCAAAACTCTTGTCTTCAGTAGCTCCAGTGACAGAATAAATGAGGTCATGGGAAAAAGCAATGGACAGCACAGGACAGCTTTGTGATCATACTCCCCAGGATGAATATCTGTGATAGGGTCACAGCTTGAGCCTATCTCCATTTTGATAACAGTGTGAAGAAAATGTAGGAACTCTCAACTTTTTGGGGAGAGGGGAAATCTTGGTTTTAATTCCATCAGTCCTTTCAAAGGAGTAGGAAATCCTTCATCTTACTCCAGCCCTTTTGGGAGTTCTGAGTATCTGAGTATTATTGGGGAAGCACCTAACGAAACTTGTCAGCCTAAACTTGTAATTTAGATGACTCCAGGAGATCCTATACTTCAAGGAAGCTATGGGACAAGAGCTAAAGCCAGAATTCTCCTTAATTGTTCAAGCAGAGTGCCATTGCTAAGGGCCTCTGTCTAATTCGATACAAAAAGACTTGGAGTGAGGTATAATTGTCATAAGCCCAGAGCAGAGAATTGTCAACTTTGTCTATCCAAAAAGACAGAATTTAGAAAAGAGGAAGAAACTCCAAAGTGACCACAATGTTTAAGGTTTTGTTTTCTTAATAATTATACTTCCTCATTTTCTTGTATTTTTTAATTTTCCATAGAACTTGAATGATGAACCTTCCTGGATAAATAATTTGACGTCTTGTCACTTTCACAAGGCAATGGAAAAATTGAAATGATAGAATCAGGTTTGGAAACTCAGGAATGGGACCAAGTTAATCTGAATCCTCTCTCAGTCACCTGGGATAGTCAAGCAATCTCTTAATCCAATGATGTCAAATTTAACCTCTGATCCTCTTTGGAAAATCTTCCTTCAAAGAAGAGTCCATACGCAATGTAATCTTCCCTGCATCATGATTCAGACCTGTCAGCCAGAGGAAATCAGGGAAAGCTGGGACTTCTTGGTCATGCATGCTCCCCTGGTAATGCCAAAAAAACCATCTCAGAAGCATCTTATAACTTCTGGAGCAACTCACCAGAAAAGAAACATCAGAATTGGCCAAAGTCAGAAAGAGATGTGACAACTATGTTTCTAGCCACTTAACCTCATTTCCCTGGCAAGCCACAAGAGTTCTCTGTTGCTTGCTTTGAACAATGATTACCTATGTTCTCAGATTGTTCTTTCCTTTTCTGAAAAAAAAAATTAGATGTACAAAAAAAAAGAGTAAAATATGGCAAAAAGGAGGGCCTCAGTCAAGAGTCAGTATATATTCAACTGAAAGGAAGAGAAGTTTTATGTTTTGCAAACCACAATTTAGGGGAAATCATTTCAATAAGACTTTAGCATGATGTACATACAAGGAACTGCTCTGGTACAATTGTAATAGTCCTGGGCCCCAGTTTCTACTTCCTACGCCGTAAATGCAGAGGCAGATTCAAGATTCTCTTACTTTCTCAATATGGAAAAGATCTATATAGGAGAAAAGGTGAAATCTTCTCCAGTAAACGGTACTAGGGGCCTGAAAATGTCACTTGGGGTCATTATACTCATGAAGTAAGGACTAAACACTCAATAACTGGAAAAAACCCCTAAACTGACAACCACCAACCAAAACTAAAACCATGAAGAACCTGGCCCTAGGAGGGAACAAGTAAGCCTTTTTAGAGATAGAAAAGTCATCTCTACTGCACTGTAGCCACTCTTGTCCTCTAGTTTAACTCTCCTTTGTCTTCCTCTTCATAGTCTCTTTTCCATCTCTTAAATAGCCGTTCTGAGGGTAGTAGTAAGTTCAGCCTTATAACAATATCATTGGTTATAGAACAGGAGTGAGAATAAGATGGGGACGTTTGGAGTTCCACCAAAGTTCAGTAACTGAGGCAATAAAAGTTCCTCAGTAGGAATTCAAAGAAACTCTTATGTGAACAGATGCAGAATGAAGCAAGTAGATCCAACACACCAATTATAATGGCCAAAGATGGATCCAAAGACAAGATAAGAAAATGAATTTCAATTCAATAAACATTTATTAAGTGTCTGCTATGTACAGCCCTTGCTTTCAAGAAGCTTATGACCTCCTATTTGTCTTTACAGAAGTGAGGCACTATGGGTGTGGAACATTGCATGACAAATTTAGTTAATGCTTTGGTTAGTTTTGCTGAAATTCTTTTTCTTTGGATTACAAAAGGATGGCTCTTTGTGTAAGGGAGGGGAACTAGTATATTTGGAAATGAAGGTGATGTGAAAGGAAATTAAATAAATAACACTATATATTCCAAAATGTATATATTTGGATGTATATGTGTTACACACATACATACGCACATATATAGTGACTACAACTGTGTAAATCGAAAGAACACTCAAATCAAGCTGATCACAAAGTAAACAACCAATCTTGGCCCCAGAGAGGATATGAGAAAGCACATCCTTCCTTTTGATAGAGATTGCCAATTATAGTGCTGCACACACCATCAGAAAGTTAATTAATAAGCACATATTAAATGCTTGGTATGTGCCAGGCACTGTGCTAAACATTGGGCAAAAAGCCATTTTTTAAATGCCTTTTTCTAATTCATATGAGGAAGGGATGGAATAAGCATTCACATAGTGCTTCCTAAGTGCTTCATAAATATTATCTCATTTGATCTCACAACAGCTCTACAAGGTATTATTCCCATTTCAGAGTTGAGGAAAAGGAGGCAAACAGAACCAAAGCAAAAGGAGGTTAAGTGACATGCCCAGGTTCACTCAGCTAGTAAGTGTCCGTGGCCAAATCTGAACTCATGTCTCCCCAACTCCAGCTCAGTGCTCTATCCACTTCACTGTCAGTGAATTCATGAGTTGCCCCATGGGAGGGTCCATTTGTTGAGGGGCAGAGGGAAGACAGGGAAAAATTTGGGGACATATTTAGAAATTACTGCATTATAAAAGCAATAAAAGATCTTAGAAATATTAAAGGAACCAAAAATAAAATATTCTCATTATAAAGAAGTAGAAGGCAATCTCATAGTAGAGACATACTAGATTGAGTTTATTTTCTTAATACTGAAGAGAAAAACTGTCCCATTTTTCATAGACTGACTTTATTCTTTTACAAGTTTTTAAAACCAGTTTCCTCTTCACTTCCTCCAAATTCTGCTCAGGCCAAACACTCCAAGACTTCATTCCTGAGAAATACTCACTGTGCTGAATGATGTTCCTGGAAGTCATCAGGTTGCCCTCTTCCCTCTGAATGAGAAAAGGCTATTTGAGTTCTGCTTCATCCCCCTGAAATACTCTTAAGCTTGCCGCCTAATTATCACATCGTGAGGTCAGAGCCCTGAGACCAGCTGATGAGAAGAGTGACGAAGTAGGATACTAATTCAGCCTGAAACAGGTTTAGGGGATTACTGCTAACTCTCTTGCCTAACTTGAGACTTCTCTCCTTATAAGTGAATACTGATTCCACATAAGAACATGAAAATTTCACTATTGCTTCATGTTGGTTCATTAGTAAGGTCAGATTTTGCTTCAAGAACCTTTTCTCCTTCCCTCTCCTTCACCTTCAGGGGTGGGGAATCTGTGGCCTCGAGGACACATGTGGCCTTTGGACTGAGTCCAAGTTTTACAGAACAAATCCTTTTATTAAGGGGGTTTGTTCTGTGAAGTGGTCTAGGAAGAGAGAGATCTGGAACAAAGCATCCCCTGATAGCCAAGGCACGTAGGCACATAGACAAGGACAATGGGGAGAGCATGATTTCTCCCATTCCTCTCAATTTAACTGAACGAACATGTATCAAACTTCTATTATGTTCAAGGTACTAATCAATGAGGCATGAGTTTGTTTTATAAACCTCTATCTCATAAAAAGAGAGCCAAAAACACTCCCTCCTCACAGACATAGATAAAAAAAATCAGATTTGCCGCAGGATGAAAACCCTATGAAAATGACTAAATAAGTAACTTTGGTTTGTTTGCTGGTTATTGTTGGCTCCTACAAAACTCAAGAGATTATGGAAAAGGGGCCAAAGATCTCCTAGATCCTAAGGCCTGTTACATAAGCCTAAAGTACTTCCAGCTGACAAAGGATCCTAGTTTCATTTGAACAGCACTTTATACTTTTTTAAGAGCTTTTACATGATTGTCTCATTTGATTCTCACAATGGTTTCATTAATTAGACAATAATAATAACAGAGCCAAGCTGTAATTGAAATCAGGTTAGCCTTACTTTTCCCTTCATGCACAAGGGACATCAGAAGTGCACGTGTAAAAGGAGAAATGCTTTTGTATATGACTGACAACACAAGCTGCCAAGCAAAGGTGTTGCATACCTGTGGAGCTGCACAGAGGCCATCCATCAATATAGATCCTTGACGAAAGGACAGACAAACTGAAATGACAACAAAGTCTCAAAGGAAGCAAGAGACTGAGGAGATAATGAACCACATGTGGGTAGATTGAGAGAGAAAAATAGAGGGATGGACAGAGAGACAGACAGAAGCAGACAGAAACAGAAAGAGACCAACAGTCATGCAGCAAGAAACTACATGGGCCACAGGCAGTCAGTCAATCAGTAATCATTTATTAAGCATCTGCTATGTGCCAGGCAACATGAGGAAACAAAGAAAGGTAAGACAGTTCCTGCTCATAATCTAATAGGAAAGAGAACCTCCATTTGCTTCAGTTCTGTTTGCCTCCGTTTCCTAATCTGTAAAATGGGAATAATACCTTGTAGAGTTGTTGTGAGATCGAATGAGATAATATTTATGAAGCACTTAGTTAGCTTAGTTAGCTATGGGCTAACAATCTACAGGACAAATCTGAAAAAAATCACCAGAGGGAAGGGATTCAAATTAAGGAGTGTTGTTTTTCAATTATATGTGTGAAATCATACAAAACATATTTCCATATTAGCCATGCCACAAGAAAAGCAAGCAAGAAATATAAAGTGAAAAAATATGCTTTAATCTTCACTCAGATTCTATCAGTTCTCTCTCTCTCTCTCTCTCTCTCTCTCTCTCTCCCTCCCTCCCTCCCTCCCTCCCTCCCTCCCTCTGGATGTAGATAGCATTTTTCATCATGGGTCCTTTGGACCTATCTTGAGTCATTGTCTTGATCAAAGTAGCAAAGTCTATCATTCTTATAATATTACTGTTATTGTGTACAATGTTCTCCTGTCTATACTCACTTCACTCTGCATGAGTTCATATATAAGACTTCCCAGGTTTCTCTGAATTCGTCCTCCTTGTCATTTCTTATAGGACAACAATATTCCATCATAATCATATATCACGTTCAGCCATTGACCAATTGATTGCCTCCATTCCCTCAATTTCCAAATCCTTGTTACCACAAAAAGAGTTGCTATGAATATTTTTGCACATTTAAGTCCTTTTTTCTCTTCTTTGATCTCTTCGGTATACAGACCTACTAGTGGTATTACTGGATCAAAGGGTTGGCACAGTTTCGTAGCTCTTTGAACATAGCTCTAAATTGTTCTCCACAATAGTTCAATCAGTTCACAACTCTATCAAAAGTACATTAATGTTCTAATTTTTCTACATCCCCTCTAGCATTTGTAATTTTCCTGTTCTGTCATGTTAACCACTCTGATAGGTATCAGGAGGTATTTCAGAGGTGTTCTAATTTGCATTTCTCT
The DNA here is from genome assembly GCF_028372415.1 of Notamacropus eugenii. NCBI lineage: Eukaryota > Metazoa > Chordata > Mammalia > Diprotodontia > Macropodidae > Notamacropus > Notamacropus eugenii. The sequence goes on from NC_092874.1 coordinate 191,101,609, forward strand.
AATTAGTAGTGATTTAGAGAATTTTTTATGTGACTATTCACAGCTTTGATTTCTTTCTCTGAAAATCTGTTCATATTCCTTGATCACTTGTCATTTGGGGAATGTCTCTCATTTTTTGTAAATTTGCCTCAGTTTCCCATATATTTGAGAAATGAGACCTTTATCTATCAGAGAAAATTTCCTCCCAATTTCTTGTTTTCTTTCTAATTTTATTAGAAATTTGGTTTTCTTTGCTCAGACCCTTTTTAATTTCATATAATCAAAACTTTACATTTTACTTTCTGTGATCCTCTCTTTCTCGTTTGATCACAAATTCTTGTCTTATGCATAGATGTGACAGGTAAAATTGTTCATACTCTCTTAATTTAGTTATGATATCACCTTTTTATATCTAAATTATACTTACCCATTTTGACCTTATTTTGGTATGTGACATGAGTCTGCACCTAGTTTCTACCAAACTGCTCTCTGGTTTTCCCAATAATTTTTGTCAAATGGTGAGTTCGCACACCAAAAAGCTTGGATCTTTGGGTTTATCAACCATCAAATTACTATGGTCATTTAATAATCTATTCCACTGATCTACCACTCTATTTTCTACCTCTATAAAATAATTCTTTGGTAGTTTGATTAGTGTAGCACTGAATAACTAAAATTAATTTAAGTAGAATTTTATTATATTGACTTGGCCTACCCATGAGCAATTAATATTTTTCCAATTGTTTTGATCTGTCTTTATCTGTGTGAAAAGTATTTTAAAATTATGTTCATTACAGTCCCCTGGGTTTATCTTGCAGGTAAACTCCCAAGTACTTTATATTGTTATTTTAAATAGAATTTTTCTTTCTATCTCTCACTGCCAGGTTTTGTTGATAATATATAGAAATATATCCACAACTTTGCTAAAGTTGTTAATTGTTTCAACTAGGTTTTTAGTTAATTCTTTAGGATTCCCTAAATATATCATCTGCAGAGGGATAGTTTTGTTTCCTCCTTGCTTATTTTTACTTCTTCAATTTCTTTTTCTTATCTTATTGCTAGAGCTAGCATTCCTGATATAATATTGAATAATAGTGGTGATAATGGACATCCTTGCTTCACCTCTGATCTTATTGGGAAAGCTTCTACTTTTTCCCATTACAGATAATGTTTCCACTTGGTTTTAGATGGATACTACTTATCATTTTAAGAAAGGTTCCATTTATTCCCATGTGTTCACCATTTTTAGTAAGAACGTATTTTTGTCAAAAGTCACTTTCTGACTTTAAGTAAGACTTCTTGAGCATCTAAAGAATCAATCGTAGATCAAGAACTGGAAAGGACTCAAGAGGCCACATCTACTCCAACCTCCTCTTTCTACAAATGAAAAAAAAATGAAGCCAGGGAGGTAAAGTGCCCTTGGGATCACCCAGGGAGGATTTGAGTCAAGACCTTCTGACTAGACTCAGTGCTCTTGTCTGTATACCTTGCTTAAGCAGCTATCTTCAACTCCTCTGCTCCTCTATATGTTTCCAAATGAAACTATCTAATGAACCAACTCTCATGCAAATTTTGTTATTGTACTTTCCCAGACCACAGACAATTTCTCTTTAGTTTAAACCTATAGACGATTCCACCATCCCCTAAAGTTAGTGCCCAGGTCACAAGAAAAACTATCTTGTATGAGGAATCAAAAGACCTGGGCTCTAGTTCAGAATTGTCAACTAACTCACTTTCTGACTTTAAGTAAGACTTTGAGCTTTGGTTGTCTCATTTGTAATGTGACTGGTTTAGATTAGATGATTTCTACAATCCTTTCTCAATTTAAAGGTGGATATTTTACCAGTTGATCAATCAATCAATAAACATTTTTTAAACAACCTTGTTCAGTAGGCATTATGCTGGGCTCTGGGAATACAAATGAAAAAAGGAGACAGTCTGCACTAAAGCAACTTATATTCTACTAAAACTGTGCACATTTTAATGTACAGAACAAGAATATATAGTGTTGGGTGAAGGGGCCCATAAGAATTGGTAAAACCAGGAAAATTTTGAATAAGGTGGCATTGGAACTGAAGCTTGAAGAAATCAAGCAATAAATCAAAGAAAGAAGCATGTAATAGTGCTTATTGGGCTGGGCTCCGGGGTTATTTTTCAGTAGTATCTGACCTTTCACGACCCTTTCGGGGTTTTCTTAACAAAGATACTGGAGTATCCTTATCCAGCTTATTTTACAGGTGAGGAAAATGTGACAAAAAGAGTTAAGTGATTTACTCAGGACACAAGCTAGTAAGCACATGAGGTCAGATTTGAACTCAGGTATTCCTGAATCCTGGCCAGGTCTCCACCCACTGCACCAACTAGCTGCCCTGGCTGTAGGGAAACAAATGAAAAAGTGAGATGGTTCCTGCCCACAAAGAGCTTATATTTTAGTAAGATTTTATACATTTTTAAATATGCAAAATAAAATATGCAGTATTTGGAGACAAATAAAAACCCCAGGAAAATCACGAAAGGCCTCTTGAATAAGCCAGCATTTGACCTGGGGTTTGAAGGGGTCAATTAATAAATCAACAATCAAACCAATAAACATTTGCTAAGTGTTTCCTGAGTGCCAGGCACTGTGCTAAACCCTTAAGATACAAAGAGAAGGGGAAAACAGTCCTCAGGAAGCTGACTTTCTAAAGTATCGCTTGTTCTTCTCTTAATATGGATATTTTATCTGTAGACAGCCCACGTGACTATCAAAAGCAAGAGCCAGGTTAATTTCAGCTCAGTTCTGCCTTGCGTGGTTCTGACCAAATCTCAGGACCACTTTGCCTCAAGTCACTCATCTCCAAAATCAGTCAAACTTGCTTTGTAATAGACATGATGCTAGGCATCAGGGGCATGATTACCGAAGTGAAACGGTCCCAATGCTCAAGCACTTCCCGTTGTACTGGGGTTATTCAATGTGTTCACAGAAGAGGAAATATGGATATGTATGCAAAAAAATACAAAGTAAATGGGAGAAGGTAGTCCTCTTACGGAGGTAGATCAAGAAAAGCTTCTTACAGGAGATAGCACTTCAGACAGGGGATCTAAGGGACAGAGGCAAGGAGGAGAAACGAAATTCAAGGCAAGGAGCACAGTCAGTGAGAAGTGGAATGTTGTTTGGTTGGAAGGTTGCGTACATGAGGGGAGGTGTAACATATAATACGACTGGAAAGGTGGTCTGCACCCAGCATGTGAAAGCTTTAAATTCTAAAACTGTATTTTTTCCCAGAGGCAATGGGGAGCCACCAATCCTCTTAATAATAGCAATAAGAAGAGTTAGCCTTTATACAGAGTGTTAGAATTTTGCCAAGGGACTTTATATACGTCATCTCATTAATACTTGCAACAGCCCAGGGAGATGGATGGTATTATTATCTCCATTTTACAGATAAGGAACTTGAGGTTAAATGATTTGCTCAGGGCACACAGTTAATAAATATTTTAACTCAGGTCTTCCTGACTCCAAGTCCAACACTAATCCCTAAACCACGTAGTAACCAAAAGATAATATAATGAGTTCCATTTTAGAAACGTTGAGTTTGAGATACCTGTGAGATGTCCAGAGGAAGACTGTTCATCAGGCCACTGGAAATGAGGGACTGGAGTTCAAGAGAGAGATAAGGGAGGGTTGGACATGTAGATACAGGAGTTTTCTGTATAGAGATAATAGTTGGATTCAAGGGAACTGATGAGATCACCAAGAAAAAGCATAGAAAGAAAAGAAGACTTTCTGGACTCTTTGGTCCAGAACAGAGCCTGGTAGGGAGTACATCAGAAATAGGGACTAGGGAATGATTGATATACTTTATAAAGGAAATTAAGGAAAGAGATTAAAGGAAAGAGAATCTCTGATTGAGTAATGTCAGAAGATAACAGACAACAGCCCCTGAAGGAGGAGCTGGTCAAAAAGTGTCAAATATTACAGCCAGGGAAGGATGAGGATTGATTTCAGGGTCCATGCTGGTCCTTCAGAAAGGAAAATGTCATCAATTAGCTAAAGGAGGGAAGTCATTTGGGGCCAGGAATTAAGTTATTAGCCCTTTAGCTGCCTTGGAAGCTGCTTAGGCAGGTGGTAAATCTCCAATCTTCTATCAGTGTTCCAGAAAAGACAACAACTTGTTCCTAAAATACAAGAGCAAAGAAAATCAGCGTTATTTTTTTTTTCAAACCCTGAACTCTCACTGAATTGACCTACTCAAACTTACCAGTACAAAGTGGAGCTCAGAGATCATCAAATGGAAAATGTCTAGAGGAAATAATTGTTAAGTGATTAACCTTGATCCCAAAGAAAGAGGAGAAAATGTGTCTCCTTCCTTTCTTTTCAGGGGTGGAAGAATATGAATGTAGAACTTTGTTATGTACTGTCAAGCTCAGGTAACCTATTGGTTAGTTTTTCTGAATTGATTTTTCATTTTTTTTTTTTGTCTTTGCTTCAAGTGATTGCTCTTTGGAGGAAGGGAAAGAGGGATATGTTTAGAAATGAAAGTGACATAAAAATGTTATCAATATAAAAAATGAAATGTGTTAAGATATCTAGGCTATTTCCTGTCTTATTTCTTCCTTTCTTTAGATCACTGTCTCCTCCACTATCCTGAAACATAGGGAAGGTATAATATCTTATACATAGATAACTGTGGAAGGTTTAAGGGGTATAAATCTCCATGCTGGCATATCTATTCAAATCTATATGCAAAAACGGAATAGGCAAGGCACACATATCCTTCATGTCTAATATACTATTGAAATATGTACAAATATGGAGCCTAGTGACATTATCTTTAACTTTTTTCCCTCTTAGAGCTGACAAACTGACCTTCCTTTTTTACTTCCTTCTTATCTGATAAGGCAAATTATGTCAGTTAGAGAAAAGCAAGAGAGGGATGGTTGAGGAAGACAAGGAAGTGAAGAATATGGAAATAATATTCTTTCTGGGAGAGATACGGAAAGGAGAAAGAAGAGTCAGTGAACCATATTGTCTTCCTGAGCAGGTCAGATCTTGGGGCTTTGGTTTTTTTGGTAGCTCTCAGTTTGTTTTATTTTCATCTTCCACCACGCTGCCTTAACTTGGTGTGTAAATTTTCCTGCAGTTATGTCTAATTTAAGTGGTTATGCCTCTATGTGGTGGAGGGAGTTTCTACACTATGAGTTCCTGACCTGATAAAGTCAGTCTCCAGTACAGAACTTCAGTCATTTATGACCATGTACCCAATACTATTCCAGGCAACGTGGGAGACACAGCAGAGGTTCCTGCCTTCCAGAAAACTACAATCTAGCATAGGAGGCACTTGAAATAAGCAGCAAACAATATAAGCCAGAATAATACTAGATTTTGCTAAGAAATTGAGAGGAGGGGGAGAACGATGTAAGCTTGGATAATGATAGGAGGTTGAGTAGCCAAAGAGAAGAGATTTGAACTTTGTAGCTACTTTAAGTTCAGTTAAATGTGGGCGCTCTAAAACTTTAATACCTTAAGGAACCAGGAATGAAGGAATGAACATTTTTTTTGATTTCTTCATGTTTTCATCAGTGTGGGTGCTACCTCCATTGATACAAGTTGCTACCCCTCTATATTTTTATAGACAGTCTTGATAAACTATTATGGCTAGAAGAAATCACCATGAATCAGCCAAACATATGGTGTTTATCCTCCCTAAGCTTTATCTGATATTGTTTGCTGCTTATTTCAAATATATTGTTCTTTTTGAACCACAGGCATATAGAGCATCATTAGACCTTTCTAGCTTGCTATGACCTTCCAGAGATGTATTCTGTGGCCTTCAAGGCCGATTACCTTGTGACACAATGAATCATCTGCTCTTGATTAGTTCAGGTCACCTAGCACAGATGAACTATATCCTGGGGTACTGAAAAAATGAGCACTTATGATGGCTGAGCTACTATTATCACAACTGCGTGATCGTGAAGAATGGAAGAAGGGCTGTATGCTGGACAATGCCTCCCCTGCTTTCTTCTTTTAAGAAAGAGAAAAGAATGAAGTCTGCGAATGAATTTATCTTTGATTCCTGTAAAAAATCTAGAAGATTCTATTGAAGAACTAATTAGTGCACATAGACAAAGGTCAACAGTGATCACCACGAGCCAGCATTGCTTTATTATGGGTGGGTTCTGCCACAGCAACCTTATTTAAGGGGTGTGCTGGAGCCAGCTCCTACTACTTTATCAGAGTGAATTGTTAAATTTTCAGTGATACTTCCTAAATCACCAACTACAGATCAAGGCTTAATTTATTATTTGATTTTTTTAACCTTAAGAAAGTGATGGAGAAAATATTAATAATGTAGTAATAAAGTTTTCAGAGATCCAGTTGTTAAATGGATCATATTTGTCTCATTTCTTTTTCTTTTTTTCTTTTCTTTTTTTTTTCTTTTTTGGTTAAGATTACTAGACAAGCAAATCAGGGAAATGTTCTCATTAGAGTTTACCTGGATTTTAGCAAAACATTTGCCAAAGTATTTCATGCTACTCTTGTAGAAAAGATGGAAAGAAGTGTCATGGGCAGTATTACAATTAGATACATCTGGAAATGGTTGGATAGGAAAACCCAAAGAATAAGCATCAATTGTTTGATGTCAGTTTTTTTTTTTAATTTTCATCATATATTTATTACATAAATATATAGTCAAATAGAGGAATGACAATTACCATAAAAATATCTTTCTTTAAAATCCTGACCCAAAACACAACGGGATGAAAAATCGCACATAACAGACATACTGATTGTCAGTATGGGGTGGAAGTGAGGATAGGCCTCCCCCCATTCCTCCTACCGGCCATTATCCCTCCCTAAGGAAAGGAGCTACCCTAACCAGTCATATTTTCTCCCCACCCCCACCCCACAGCACCATACATTCAGTAGCGCCCCCAGGAGTTATAGGGTAGGGGTTCCCCTAGTCCTCCTTGCGGACAGTGTCTTTGCCCCCCACCCCCTCTCTACCCTGTAGGCTGGCCACCAGGGGATGCGGGCAGGGACTGGAGACTCCTCTCTCCCCACTCCCCCCATCTGGGACAGAGCAAGGTGGGGAGCTGGATGAGGTATGTGTGTTAAGAATGATGGGTGGAGGCTGATGTCAGTGTGAAAGATTGTCAGCGGAGTGCTCTTGGAATCTACACTTGTCCCAAGGCTATTTCACTATTTTATCAGTGATTTATACAAAGGCATTTATGTCATGCTAATCCAGGTTTCACATTATACAAAGCTGAGAGGGATAGTTAACATACTGGATAGCAGGATTTTCATCACTGACAGTAGCATGTGGATACCCAATTATTCCAGATCCTTTATATTAACCCACAGTTATGTAGTCTCAAAAAAAAAGTGTCTTCCAAATTTTTGCTGCTATAACAAATGGACCAGCTCACTAGGTCATCATATCAAAATACACAAAGGAAATCCAGGAAAATATTTTTCGCCCTTTAAATCAAATATCCAGTAACTATTACTCATATCCATTCCATAATAATCCAGTCATGGACATGACCCACATACAAGGGCTATACAGAATAGGTCAGTCATATTTATATAAATACCCAAGGTGACTTCACCATTCATTCAGATTACAGTGGCAAAACTTAATAACTCATTCCTAAAGTTCTGAGTAAAAACTTCCCTGAGTAAAAACTCTACCTCTATGAAGATCTGGTTGCTGATAAAATCCTGCATTTACAAACATTTATGCTTATAAAAGTATGGGCTCACCTACCTCACCACAACAACACTCCACTAGTACCAGGTGGGCTGATATATTAAATATGAAAAATTTAGGGACACATAGTCTCTCTTCTAGGATCAATGTCATCTTCCAGGGTAATTATATTACATTAGAATGACATTCTTTGAACATCCTTTCATCTACAAGATGAAAGAAGCTCACCTACCAACTGGATACCAATTTCCCTAGACAACATAGGAGCTAAAGTATAGACTTCAGTTTTGTTCTATATTACCTTGCTGTAGTTCAGTTGTTTTCAGTCTTGTCTAACTCTTCCTAAGTCCATTTGGGGTTTACTTGGCAGAGATAGTGGAGTGGTTTGCCATTTCTTTCTCTAGTTCATTTTACAGATAAGGAAACTGAAGGAGACAGGGTTAAGTGACTTGCCCAGAGTCACACAAATAGTAAGTGTCTGAGTCCTGATTTGAACTGAGGAAAATGAGTCTTCCTGACTCCAGGTCCAGTACTCTATCTACTGTGTCACCTAACTGCCCTATATGGGAGATGAGAGCCTTAGAAATACCTGAGTAAATACATAGCAAAAAGGGTTAGGTTCATACTGGTCAGCCAATCTTTAGGATACATATGTCTGTATTGGCCTGGCTGAGCTTAGCAAATGCCACAGGGTCAGTGAAACATTGCAATTTTAAAAAAATATTGATTCTGGGATGGATAGGCTTGAGTGAAGAGAGCATTGAGATTATCCATCGAAAATATAAAAACAATGTGAACAACATACACAGTGGCACTGACCCACACCAGTTGTCATTATGCATACCAGTAATAATGGTTAATATTTATATATTACATATTATGACAGTTATGAAAAGCTTTTAAAAGCATTGTATGTCATAATGTTTTAAGGTTTGCAAAATACCATGTTATCTCATTTAATCTTCACAACAACCCTTTGAAGTAGGTGCTGTTATCCTCATTCTACGGATGAGGAAACTGAGGCTAAGATCAAGGGACTTGAATAGGATCCACATAGATCTTATCATGTTTGAGTCAGGATTTGAACTCAGGTCTTCCTGGTTCCAAGTCCGACACTCTATTCACTGCTCCACCAAGGTGCTTAAAGGAAGCTGTGAGGTCTAATTGTATTCTGTCTTATGCTAGGATCTATGATACTCTTCCTTTTGCAAACATGGCTGAGCTACAAATGATACAGCCGAAGGGTAGACATCCAGCCTATGCTTACAGTTGGGCCATTATGACAGACTCTTTAGTATATACTCCATGTGGTCAGCATGGCTCCCTTATGTACTGGACTCCATTCAACATGACAATGTGCACATCACTAGAGATTGACTGATAAAAAGATGTGTGACCCTCAAATGATCCATAATACCAAATAAATCTATCTCCATTACATTCAAGGAAGACACGTATTGATTGGTAATTTCAATAGGTTACCATGCTACAGAACTGGTAAACCACCCACCTAAAATCATTTCTAAACTGGAGTTGGTTGATCAATTGAAGCTAGTCTCTTGGAGAGAAAATGATGCATCATCATGTTTACACCAAGTGTTGCTGTTACATCTGAAAAAAAAAGGCATAGTCCCCAAGAGCATCTTGAATCACCTAGAAAAGGCAGTTTAATAGGATAGTTAAAAAGTGGCTGTCTTCTCAGCAAATTAGTGTAGTGCCATTATGTATTTATCCCACTAGATGAGTGCAGGTAACTCATTTCCACTAAAGATAACCTTTACCATCAGCGAGCCAACACATCCACTTCAACTTGACCTGATGTTATGAAACTGATCAAGTATGACAGCAACCATTACTGATATGATGCTGCTGCTCAAGTACTTTGAGATTTCCAAAATGGATAACAAAACCAAATACCAGAGGTGGGAGTGGGGGATGGGACAAAGCATCTGTTACCGGGGGATCAAAGAATACTACAAATCACTGATCGTAGAAACCCTTGGAGGGTGGAATCCTGGCAACAAGCCTGTGTTTTTTAGGGGTTGGGTACTGCAAACTGATATAGAAACAGCTATGAAACTAATACGTGGAGCTTAGATCTCTATCTAGAACATGTCACTGACATAAAACAAATCAATGCATTGCAGGAGTACTAAGGGTAGGATATTATGGTGACTTTTATTTAAATGTGTTTAAGTAATGTTATCTTATTTATGATAATGATATGGGGCAACTGGATGGCACAGTGGATAGAGCACTGAGCTTGGAGTCAGGAAGACCAGAGTTCACATGTGACTTCAGACACCTAGTAGCTGTGTGACCCTGGGCAAGTCATTTAACCTTGTTTGCCTCAGTTTCTTTATCTATCAAAATGAGCTGGAGAAAGAAATGGTAAACCACTCCAATATCTTTGTTATGAAAATTCAAATGGGGTCATGAAAAGTCAAACATGACTGAAAGTGGCTAAATAACAACAATAATGATGTCATTAGATTTTTCCACTCTTCTTACTGACTAGTGATTCACTGTGTTGTTGATTTGTTATTATTGCCGCCAAAATGAGTTATTTATGTGGATGTATGACGTATTGTTGAGTTCTGATTCTTACAGTCCTTCAATTAATGTTCACATGTACCCATAACACCTCCCCTCTTCCTAAATTTCTTATTACCATAGATGGTACCATCATTATCCCAGTCACCAAAAATTTCAGTTTGGGAGTCATCCTCAATCCCTCACTCTCTTTAGCACTTGAAATAGCCAAGCTGTTGTCAAGTCCTGCCAATTTTACCTTTATAGCCTCTCTATGGTCTTCTGCCTTCTCTCCTCTGACATGACCACAACCCTTATCACCTTACACTTAGACTTGTAATAGCAGGCATTTGATCTCCCTGCCTCATTTTTCCCCACTCCAGCGCATCCTCCACTCCATTGTCAAATTGATCTTCATAAATTGCGGATCCTGTTATATCATCCTCTATTCAAACAACCTCCAAGCGGATCAATATAAAAATGACATACTTGGTGTTCAAAGCCCTTCATAATCTGGTCTTTTCCTATCTTTCTAGTCTTCTTAAAACTTTCTCTGTATGCCCCACCTCTACCTAGGTATTTTTCCATCTAGTAACACTGGCTTCCTTGATGTTCTTCACAAACACATACCATCTCTTGACTCTGCAAATTTTTACTGGCTGCCTCTCTATATCTGGAATTCTCTCCCTCTTCATTTGTATCTCCTGTCCTTCCTGGCTTCCTTCAAGTCCCAGCTAAAACTCACCAACTACAGGAAACTTTTCCTTATTCCTCTTAATTTAAGTAACTTTTTCTAACTTATCTAGTATATAGATAGAAAGCAGGTAAGTGACTTGGCCAGGATCACACAGCTACTAAGTGTCTGAGGCCAGATTTGAACTTAGGAAGATGAGTTTCCTAACTCCAGACCCAGCTTTCTATTTACTGTACCACCTAGCTCCCTGGCACATAGTAGGTGCTTAATAAATACTTGTTAATGGACCAGGTGTATAATTATTGTAAACATTTGTTGAAAATGAAGTTTTTAATAGAGATATTCTTATCAGTTCAAGATTTGATATGAAATATAATACTAATTTGGTGATATAATGATGATAGTAATCTAAGTATTGACAATATAATAATGATAGCTTTCTTGGCTAGATTTAAGCTTAGTCTTTTGGAGATCACTCTTTGTAGCTATAGCCTTTGAGAAAGAAGGTTTTTGAGAAAAAGAAGGAAATTTTAGTCTCCTTGGAACATACTTTTTTCCCTCAATGTCATAACAAGGGTGTTCGTCTAATGAAAGAACTTGCCTGGGTTTGTTTTTTGTTTCCACTCTATGGAAAGAGAGGAGGCTGGAAATTACATGGTATTTAGGGCTCCAACTTCAGCTAACCATTATTCTAAAAGTTCCTTGAATATGCTGCTCATAATTATTAATGTATACTTTTTGCTAAAGGACTAGAATTCCTTTATCAACCTTAAAGTACCATAAAATTGTGAGTTATCATCAGATAAAAGACAATTGTAGGCATTTTCTTATATTTATAGGAGGTGGTATATAGGAAAAAAATGTCAGAGGTTATGTATTTGTCAATTGGTGCCAAAAACTTGAGCTTAGCTATTTAAGTTTTAAGTGAATGGTTAACAAACAAGTCACATGAACTTAAATTTCCCCCTTATGAAAAGTATAGTTGTATAGTAAAAAACAGGAAAGAGAATAAAACAAAATATAGAAACAGAAGCTATGCCTTACTCATTTTTGCATCTCCTAAGATTACCTAGCATAGTGACTAACATAAGATAGGTACATCATAAGTCAAATGTAAATCATCTTTTTCGAACCAGAGTATAAGAAATTTATTTTAACATTCACTTTAGAAAATTTCAAGTTTCAAATTCTCTTAATCCCTCCTTCAGCCACCTGCCCCACCCATTGAGAAGGCAAGCAATATACCAATTACACATGTGACGTTATACAAAACCCATTTCCATATTAGCCATGCCAATTTACCTTAATATACTATTTAACAGTTTGCAAAGTATGCCACTCACAACTAACTTGTAAGATAGTGATACAAATAGAAGTTCCTAGAATTTGAGCTGAGAAGGTCTTTAGGGGCCATTTAGGCCAATTTCCTCATTTTGCTGATAAAAAACTGAGTTTAAGCAACTTTCACAGTCTTCTTTCCACTGTACAATGCTGCATCCGATGATTATTAAGCTGGAAGGTGTTTGCCTTCCTTTTAAGAAAGGGGTATCCTGAGCTGAATGCTGTCTCTCCTCTCCCTTCCCCTCCCCAGCTTGGTTTAGAGTCAGTTTACACCTTTTAGAGGCAAGGAAGCAGAGTTAGGTGAAGTAATTCATGCAGGCTATGACTGCACCTTACTTCTTGAACCATGCAGTTGAGTCCCAGTCAGCAAACACTATGGTGTATATGGATATGATGACTGTCAGTGTTGTAACGTGACCTCAGACCCAGCCTTCTTCACCCTAAGACTTTAAGCTCTTTTAGCTGGATCAAACCCTGATTGAACAAATGCCTGACACATCAAAGGATATTTGTGGATGTCTAATAGGTCAAAGTCTGTGTATAAGAGAGATGACTACTCTGATGTGAAACTCAAGAAGTTACTAATGTTCTCCAACTATCCCTGACTTCTCTCAGTAATCATGAATCAATTAAACATGAATCTGTCCAAATTCTTCCTAAATGAATTTTAATTTTCAGCTGAAAATTGCTGGGGGATATGCCAAAAAGGGGTCAGAAATGACTTAGGGTATGCCTGTGTGAGAACTTTAGGAGAAGATGAAAAAGACAAAAATGGACATTAGGCTGGAGCTAGCCTGCTCCTGGTCCCGTGGCCAATTGATCAATGCACATTGTGACAAGGCCTGTACTAGGATCTAGGGATGCAGAGGCAAATATTAACATTTTCTCCATCACTTCTTTTTTTTTTTTTTGTCCTCAAAGACTTCACACTTTATTGGGGGGAAGAAGGGATAATAAGTACACATGCAAAAAAATCGCAAAATATATAAAAAACATTTCTCAGGTCATAGGTCTAATATGAAAGACTATTTGTTTCCAAATAGAACAGGGGTTCTAGGAGGTGAAAGGGAGGAGTAGGGAGGAGTAGGAAAGGGGTACAAGAGGGATGGCGCAGTGATGGTTGGATGCCATGGCATCCAAGTCTCCATCTCTTTCTTCAGCTTAGATATTCAACAAAACAGTAAGTCAAGCTCTGATTTGGAGCATTTGCATTTCTGAGGTATAAATATTCACCTTGAATATTTAACATTTGGCTCTTCTAAACCAGCTGGAGCTGGCTCCAGCATACCAGTATAAAAGAATAAACAGTATAAGTACTATACAAAATAAATCCAAAACCATGAAGGATAAGGAGAAACTAGTAGTTGGAGGAGGAGAGATAGGAAAATCTTCATGTAGGAGGTGATACAAGGCAAAGTTTGAAGAAAAATTAAGATTCTACATCGATTCTAAATCAGTGTGTCAATTAGGTGGAAGCAAATAAACACTGATATGTGATAGTCTTTACAATCCATTTTGCAGGTCTTGTCTTGGTTATATCTCATTTGTTATTACTGGGTTTTACATCAATCAAGTTTGCAGACCATCAAAATACATGTATCTCCTATTGGATACATTTCTCAGTCTTTTGTGGTATGTAATATGGCACAAGGACATGCTAATTTCACCTTCATTTAGCAATTTATGTAATTCTGAAAAAAAATGCTTCTTAATATATCAACATATTTATCAGAGTTCATCACTCTTTTTCAATGGGGACAATATTTCCCAGCTGACTGGAAATGGAAATCTCCAGTATCTTTTTTTGTAAGAATGTTTTACAGTTTGATAAGGATGCTAAGATTTTATAACTTCACCTGGACTTTATCTGACAGTAGTTTCTATGTAGCCTTGAATGAAAAGTGACTTTCTTCAATAAAAATTATCTTTTCCCAATCTTCAGTACTTGAGGCTTTTCTTCCTTGGTGCTGACACCTGATTTTTCTTCATAGAAGTGTTCCATAGCTCTTTTTTCCTCTATGCTACACTACAGTAAAATCAATAACCACCCTTCTACTTGCCATGTTCCTCTGAATATTTTTTCTTATTTTAAAAGGATTGATTAGGCTGTTCCACAGGAATATTTCCTAGTTGCATATAAAAACAACCTCTAACATTCATTTTTAAAGCTTTGAGTTCCACATTCTCTCCCTTATCCCCTCCCCACCCACCCTCATTGAGAAGGCAAGCAATTGGATAAAGATTATACATATGTGGTAATGCAAAACATCTCCATGACACTGATGTTGTGAAAGACTAACTATATTTCCCTTTATCTTGTCCTGTCCTCCCTTTATTCATTTCTTTGCTTTGACCTGTCCCTTTACCAAAGTATTTGCTTCTGATCACCCCTTCTCCCAATCTATGGTCCCTTCCATTATCCTCCCTCTCTTACCCCTTTTCTCCCTGCTTTCCTGTAGGTAAGATAAATCTCCATACCTAATTGAATGTGTATAGACAGAATTTAAAAGTAAAAATTACTCTTAAAGTGTAATGCAATTGGCATTTTCAGTTTTTGTTTTGTTTTCTAGATTTGCATAGAAAATTAGCCATTAGAACCCTCACAGATCCCTCAAGAGATAACCCCATTATCTCTAAGCAGATTAGTCACTTTATGCCAGGGTCCTTTGCCCTGATCCACTGCCACTACTGTCACTACTAGACTCTTTCTCCAATTTTCTTCCAGAGTGAATTTTCAAACTCTTGCAATACTGAAATTCTATAGCCCTAATACTTGAATAAGAATCCTTTCTACTTGTACTTGAAAGAAACACAACTCCCAGGGTCTTCAGTGATTTGGGCTTTGTTGGACAGAATCTTACCTTGCCAGAAGGGCTATTAGACTTACATCATTTACTCCATAGGTCATGTTTATCATAAGTGTTCATCAAAATGAAGCACAAAGAGAAGAGAGTGGAGTTTCTTGGCATATGGTTGTTGAATCTAGAGATTAATTGGATAAATTCATACAGACCACTCATTCCCCACTCATTCCTCTAGATTTTTGAGATGATCTTCTGCCACCTTCAAATTATATGAAATTGCTGGATAGAGATGGAAGCTCTCTGAGAACCACACAAAGCTTTGTGTTTTATGTAGGGGGTTTCTGGTATTTGGGAGGGAAATTACCAAAGCACCATGATGAAACATACTACTTCTACTACCTGGAGAAAGAGTCAGATAACTAAGCAGTAGAACCTACCATGGTTAATTCTGCTTTTATTTGTTCTATAACTACTTCCTTTGAGCACTCATGGATTTTTCTATGTTCTGGTATTTAGATATTTGGTATATCGATCTGTATTCACCCTATCCATATCACTCATATTTTCATGGCCCTGGATCATATCCTCTCTCAGTTTTTGTCTTTCTGTCCTAGAGTTGTAATCTTTTTAATTTCACCCCCCCAAAAAAGAAATAGTTGCATCCACTTGAATCATTAGTTTTTCCTGCTGCTCTTAAGAGAATACATCTCTTTCTTGGAATACAACTTTCCAAAAGCAATATGTATGTATTATATATTTATATGCATTTTATGTATATATACAAATATGCATTCCCCCAATCTAACATTTTTATGAATATATAACTGTTTCTGATGTTCACTGGTTTTCCCTTTACAACATCTCTCATATCAGATACCTTCTCTTTCTATAACTACCACCTTAGTTCAAGACTTCATCATCCCTGTGCTGTAGTATTACAATATGTGTGTGGGCATGTATGTATTTATTTATAACATATGGAGCAAAACTAGACTGGGGAAATATATTTACTTGAGTTGTCAACTCAATTCAGTTAAATAGAACCAAATATCACAAATCCAAAGTAATTTTTGGGGAGGAAGGTAAAAGAATGATAGATGGCCAGTTTGTACTCATGAAAATTAAGAATGATAGAGCATTGATACTTTAGCACATCTTAGAAAAAAATTATAAAATTTTTTAAAAGATGAGTTGGAAAATTTGTAACAAAGTATTTTTTAAAGTAGATGTTGCATTAGGCCTGCTTCAATGAATTCTGTACATTCAGTTCCATTAAGAAATATAAATAATAATGAAATTCACTATAAGGAAATAAGATTTGAAACAAATAAAAGGAGTAATAAAAATATTGCTAATCTGGAACTGATTCCAACTAATAAAAGAGGAAAGGATTATTACTAAAATAGAAATGATGGGAACCTTGGGAGGAAGTAGCTGCTTTAAAGTCTACAACAGAGAAGAAAGCTAAGCATAGTCTGGCACACTCCCCAGGTTTTGGCAGAGTTGATTACAAAAATCTCAGAGAAAGTATAGGCAGGATCCCACAGTCTCAATTTCATTGGGAAAATCAGACCAAGGTGTAGGAAGTACTCTAGAATAAAATTCTGACAGCACAAACACCAATAATTCTGGTGAGGAAGAAAAATGTGGGTGGAAATTTCTGAAGTGCTCTTCTCTGGACAAGAAGAGGGAGAAAGGAGATGTAGATTAGAATTTATTCAAGTTTGTCCAGATCGAGTCCTGCACCCAGCTTGTTCTGTCTCCTGTGACTTTCTTTAATCTTCCTATTCTCTTTTTCTTTCTTCTCTTCACTCTCTCTTGTTCACAGTTACTCTGTGGGGCAACAAGACCCTATTCTGAATCTTGTCACATAGTTAGACCAACATGGAACATAAAAGAATCTTTCCTTCCTCAGAGTCAGATGATAACTCTGTGTCCTCTCCTGGGGCTCCCTAAAACTTGAGTTTTAGCCCACTGAAACCAAAAACCTGAACTCTCCTGCCAGGTACATTCTAGCTCAACAAGTTTTCTATAATCCCAAGGAGGTTTCTCAAAGTGTCCATGACAACTGATCTTGGGAAGGGACAAGAAGGATGGTCCTAACTGGGGTTACAAAAGGAAGAGGGTGGAGTCAGTAAGCAACAAGAATCAATTCATGGCAAAATTCAAGTGGACAGTTTATGAATATTATAAACTCATTGCTCGATGTAGAATAGCATGCAGGCCATTTTGGCTGGTGTATGTGAAGAGAAATAGGACCTTGGATGCTAAACAGAACTATTTATGCTTTGTCTTGGAAGTAATAGGGAGATACTGGAACTTTATGACTTGGGGAATGACATGGTCAGGCATATGCTTTAGAAATGTCACTTTAGCAGCTGTGTGAAGGGTAGATTGGCAGTTGGAGAGATGTAAGGCAGGGAGAACAATTAGGGAGCCATTATAATAGTCACTGAAAGAGGTGACAAAGGCCAATACAAGGGTGGTAGTCTGCTTAGTAAAGAGAAGGGGATAGAAGCAAGAGATGCTATGGAGATAAAATCCACAAGATTTTTCATCCAGTTTGATATAGAGATAGAGTGAAATTGAAGAGTTTGAAATGACTCTGAGGTTATCAAGATGAGACTAGAAGAGAAATAATATCTTCAATAGAAATAGAGAAATTTGACTGGGTCTTCCAGGACCCAAGATGGTGAAGTAAGCAGTGAATTGCAGTAACTCTCCCATATTTGCCTCCAAACAGCCACAGAATAGCTCCACAAAACAAGTCCTAGAGCAGCAGAACCAGCAAGAAGACAGGGTGAAACAATCTTTGAACCTAAGAGACCTGGAGAAAAATGGGAAATGGTTTCAAGCCCAGAAAAATCTCAAGGAAGAGCTAAAAAAGAAAAAAAACCCAAAACTTAAAAGTCACATAAGAGATGTAGGAGAAAAAATTGGGAAAAGACATGAGAGTGATACAGAGAATTATGAAAAAAAATTCAACAGCTTTGAAAAAGAAGACAATTGCCTAAAAGGTAGAACTAGTCAAAAAGAAAAGAAAGTACAAAAGCTAATTGCAGAAAATAACTATTTAAAAGTTAGAACTGGGCAAGTGGCAGTTAATGACTGTATGAGACATCAGCAATAAGTCAAACAAATTCAAAAGAATGAATAAATAGAAGAAGGTGTAAAATATCTCATAAGAAAAATAACTGACCTGGAAAATACCTCCAAAATAGGAAGCGTCAGAATCACTGGACTGCCTCAAAGCCACAATCAAAAGAACCTGGACAGCATCTTTCAAGAAATTATCAAGGAAAAATGCCCTGATACCCTGGAAACAGAGGGTAGAGTAGGCATTGAAAGAATCCACCAATCACCACAAGAAAAAACATGCTAAAATAAAAACCCCAAGGAATATTATGGCCAAATTTTAGAATTATCAGGTCAAGGAAAAAATACCACAAGTGACCATAAAGAAACAATTCATATATTAGGAAGCCACAATCAGGATTACACAGGATTTAATAGCTGCAAGAGTAAAAGATCGGAGGTCATGGAACATGATATTTCTGAAGGCAAAGGAGTTAAAACTACAACCAAGAACCACCTACTTGGCTAAATTAAGCATAATACATTAAGAGAAAAATGGTTATTTAATGAAATAGAAGAATTTCAAGCTGTCATAAGGAGAAGACCAGAATTAAACCAAAAATATGATCTCCAATAGTAAGACCCAAGAGAAACAGAGATTGGTAAAAAGGGGAAAGAAAAACAGGAAAAGAAAATATAAGGGATTCAATAGACCTAAACTCTTTATATCCCTACATGGGAAGATGATACTTGTAATTCTTAAAAATTGTACCAATATTAGTATACCTAGAAGGAATATACTTAGACAAAGGGTATAATATGAAGTGAATTTGAGGGAATGGCATTAAAAACCAATTAGGAGTTAAGAAAGAGGAATACAATTTGTACAGAAGAGAGGGTGTGGGAAATTATTTCACATGAAGAGGCAAGAAAAACCTATTAGAGTAGAGGGAAAGATGGAGGGTGGGTAATGGGAAGTAGGAGGGGAGGAGATTAAGTAAAGGAAAGGGGGACTGACAGAAGGGAGGGCAGAACAGGGAAGGTGGTACACAGAAGCAAAACACTGGTGAGGAAGGAAAGGGTTAAAGGAAAAAGAGGACAAACAGGAGGAAAAATAGAATGGAGGTAAATACACAGTTATCATAACTATGAGTGTGAATGGGATGAATTCTCCCATAAAACAGAAGTGGATAGCAGAGTGGATCAAAAACCAGAATTCTGCAATGTGTTGTTTACAAAAAACACACTGGAAGCAGAGAGACACACACAGAGTAAAAAGGGCTGAAGACAAAGGACAGTGGCCTAGCAACACCAGATCTCAAATTATATTATAAAGCAGTAATCATCAAAATTATCTGGTAGTAGCTAAGAAACAGAGTGGTGAATCAGTGAAATAGATTAGGTATTCAAGACACTGTAATCAATGATGATAATAATCTCATTGTTTGATAAACCCAGAGACCCCAGCCTTTGGGATAAGAGCTCACTATTTGATAAAAACTGCTGGAAAAAATGGAAAACAATAGAACACAAACTAGGTATAGACCAACATCTCATACCATATACCATAATGAGATCAAAATGGGTGCGTGGTTTATACATAAAGGGTGACACCATAAACAAATTAGAAGAACAAGAAATAGAACCCTGTCAGATCTATGGAGAAGGGAAGAATTCATGACCAAACAAGACACAGAGAACATTATGAGAGATAAAATAGATAACCTTGATTATATTAAAATAAAAAGCTTCTATACAAACAAAACCAATATAATCAAGATTAGAAGGAAAGCAGAAAGCTGGGAAACAATCTTTTATATCCAGTATGTCTGATAAAGATCTCATTTCACAAATATATAGAGAACTGAGTCAAATTTATAACA
Organism: Notamacropus eugenii; assembly: GCF_028372415.1. Taxonomy (NCBI): domain Eukaryota; kingdom Metazoa; phylum Chordata; class Mammalia; order Diprotodontia; family Macropodidae; genus Notamacropus; species Notamacropus eugenii. The sequence continues at coordinate 191,121,617 of NC_092874.1, forward strand.
ATACAAGCTATTCTACAATTAACAGATGGTCAAAGAATATGAACAGAAAGTTTTCAGATGAAGGAATCAAAGTTATCTATAGTCATATGATAAGATTCTCTAAACCATTTTTGATCAGAGAAACGCAGATTAAAACAACTCCAAGGTACCATATACATTACACCTATCAGATTGGGGTGTAGGGTATGTTCAGGGAGAACCAGTACCTTTGGTGGGATTGCTGCTGAGCCCTTTTTGGGGCTCTTTCCACCTTTGGTGCCCCCCTGTTCTACCCAACTATCACCTGTGGCTCCAAGAAGCTGCAACATGCCCACACCTCGGTAAACTGTTTCGGCAGATGGGCCAAACCAGGTTGAGGGTAACCAAAGGTTCTCAAACCCACTGGTGAGTTAGGAGGGTGTCTACCCCAAGCATGTGAAGACTTCATCTGGTGGAATGGTCAGATGAGAACAATTTGTTCCAACTCCCATGAAGGCAGATGAAGCAGGTGATGTGGAGCGCTTCGAGCTTGATTAGACACCAAAGACAAGTTCATCCACTCCATCCTGAGCCATCACCAGCCATCTTGACTCTGTCCTGCCACTGGACTATGATGACTCTGGAAGAGTGAGGTTGACGACTTCATGCAACTCTGCCTCACAAATCCAATTTACGCACGAATCAAAAGACATCATCCATACCATTTCACTATTATTCCTCAAAGTCCTGTGGCAACAGGCAAGTGATGAAGCAGCAGGTGCAGATGTACTGGGAGCTGTAGTCACGAACCTGTACACAGGCAGCCCAGGCCATAGGGTCATTTCTCACTTGAAGCAGCAGTGGGTCTCGGCAGCCCCCTGGGTATCTGAGCAACCTTTTAAGGATTGCACTGCTCACCTCCTGGTGTGAGGAAGGGGGCTAGAAAAGGTGCCCTAAACATTGCCTGCTTACCCAACCCTGGCCTGATCACTGCGGCAGGTGGGAAATCCCACTATGTGGTTGAAACACAAAAAAATGTACAAAATATATGAAAACATCTGCAAAGATGATTCAACTCACCATCAGTACATGGAACATGCACACAGTAATAGACAATACAAAATCCAATAGACCTGAAAGAACTGCACTTGTTGCAAGAGAACTGAACAGGTATTGCATCCAAATGGCAGCCCTGAGTGAAACAAGGTTGGCAAATGAAGAAGGCCAGCTTACTGAAGTTGGAGCTGGATACACCTTTTTCTGGAGTGGGTGTAGTGAAGGAGAGCACTGTGAAGCTGGTACACCAAAAGCCTACAGGCTTTGCAATCAAAACTAATGTAATCAACTAGCTACTATGCCTGCCAAAATGAGTGAATGACAATCTCATGACAACGCGATTGCCACTCAGAGGAAAACGCCATACCACTATCATCTGTCCCTATGCTCCCACCATGACAAACCCTGATGAAGTCAAAGAAAAATTTTATGAAGACCTAGAGAGCCTTAGAGTCAATGCGCCAAAAGAGGATAAGCTTATTATTCTGGGTGACTTTAATGTTAGAGTAAGCTCAGACCTCCAGACTTGGCAAGGAGTCCTAGGGAGGAATGGAGTTGGAAACAGCAACAGCAATGGTCATATACTGCTGAAGACTTGTGCATTGAGTGACCTTCTCATCACCAAAACCGTCTTCTATTTACCTAAACACAATAAAACTTCATGGATGTACCCTCGCAGCAAACACTGACATCTAATATATTATGTGATTGTAAGGAGAATAGACAGACAAGATGTGAGAATGACAAAGGCAATGTGTGGTACAGAGTGCTGGACTGATCATAGACTTATCTTTTCCAAGCTAAAAACTTACATTCATCAAAAGCACTGCCCCCAAGGCAAAATGACTACCAGAATTATTTGCCAACAAATTAGAGCTCTTCTCTGAGCATCAACAGTTTACTGCTGACTTGGAGGGAAAGTTGAGCCAACATACAGTTGGCAACAGTGGAGCAGAAAAGGAATGGGCAGCTCTCAGAGATTTGGTGTACAGCACTGCATTTGCTCATCTGGGTCAGAACACTTGCAAACACAAAGAGTAGTTTCACGAAAAAGATGGGGAAATTCAGAAGCTGCTAAATCAAAAATGAGAACTCCACAGGATTTTCTAGCAGGATAGTTCATACACTTCTAAGAAGACAACATTTAATTCCATTAAAAGCAAAGTACAAGCAAAGCTTAGAGAGGTGCAGGATTTCTGACTCAGTAAGAAGGCAGATGAAATTCAGTTTCATGCTGATAGTAATAATTCAAAGTGCTTTTATGATTCCCTGAAAGCTATTTATGGACCAAAAACCTATGGTGCATCACAACTACTCAGTGCTGATGGAGCCACATTGATTAGTGATAAGGACATGATCCTAGAGAGATGAGCTGAACACTTCCATGGCGTTCTCAACAGACCATCATCAATCAGTGCTGAGGCCACTGACTGTTTACCTCAGATTGAAGTCAATCCCTGCTTAGCAGAACTTCCAATTGAAGAAAAGGTTTTGAGGGCCATTAGGCTCCTTTCATGTGGCAAAGCACCCAGTGCTGATTCTATTCCAGCTGAGATTTACAAGGTAGGGGAACCATTGCTCATACAAAAGCTCACTGAAATTTTCCAGGTTATAAAGGCAAGAGGAGGTTATCCCCCAGGAGTTCAAGGATGCCTCCATTGTCCATCTCTGTAAGGGAAAAGGGAATAGATTGTCCTGCGACAATCACAGGAGGATCTCTCTCTTAGTCTTTGCTTACAAAATTCTTGTTAGAGCCCTCCTTAATAGGCTAATCCTTCACCTGGAAGATGGGCATATACCTGAGAGCCAGTGTGGCTTCAGAAAGGGCCAAAGAACAGTAGATATGGTGTTTGCTGCCCAACAACTCCAGGAGAAATGCCAGGAGCAGAACAGAAGTCTGTACACAACATTTGTGGATCTGTCCAAGGCTTTGGCACTGTTAGTTGGGAGGGCTTATGGAAAATTATGTCAAAATTTGGTGCCCAGAAAAGTTCATCAATATTATACATCAGTTTCATGATGGCATGTTTGCCCAGGTTCTGGATAATGGACAAAGTTCTTGTGACTTCCCAGTCACCAATGGAGTGAAACAGGGCTGTGTGCTTGCTCCCATGCTTTTTAGCATGATGCTTTCAGTCATGTTGACAAATGCTTTCAATGAGGATGAACATGGTATCAAGGTCAACTACTGTACTGATGGTAAGTTCTTCAATTTGAAAGCATTACAAGCGAAGACCAAAGTGGAAGGAGTGTTGGTACATGATTTTCTGTTTGCAGATGACTGTGCACTCAATGCAGCCTCTGAAGCTGAGGTTCAACAAAGTATGGATCAATTCTCTGCTGCCTGTGCTAATTTTGGCCTAGTAATTAATACCAAAAAAGCACAGGTACTCCATCATCCACCACCACACCATCCATACATGGAACCATCGATTACAACAAATGGAGAAATTTTGGATGCTCTGGATAAGTTCACCTATGTTGGTAGTGTACTTTCCAGGGATGTGCACCTTGGCAATGAGGTTGATGCACGCATTGCCAGAGCTAGCTCAGTGTTTGGGAGGCTCCCAAGAAAGGTTTGGGAGAGAAGAGGTATTAGACTGACTACCAAATTGAAGGTCTACAGAGCTGTTGTGCTGACCTCATTGTTATGTGCTTGTGAAACCTGGACAGTCTACCAGCGCCATGCCAGGAAACTGAATCGCTTCCATTTGAACTGTCTTAGGAATATTCTGAGGATTACCTGTCAGGATAAGGTACCAGACACTGAAGTACTTGCTCTCGCTAAACTGCCAAGTATTCAAACTATGCTTGAGAGAGTGCAATTCTGATGGACTGGCCACGTTGTTCAAATGCAAAATGTACACTTGCCAAAAAGACTATTTTATGGAGAACTTGCATGGGGCAGGCGATCACATGGTGGCCAGGCGATACAAGGACATTCTCAAGGTTTCTCTCAAGAACTTTGGATTTGACTGTGCAACATGAGAGACACTGGCTGCTCAGCATGGCATGCCCACATAAGAAAAGGTACTGTGCTCTTTGAGCAAAGCAAAATTGAGACAGCACAAAGTAAATGCAGGATGCCCAAATTTGGGATATCTACCCCAAATATTCATACAGAATATCTGTGCCCAACCTGTGTTACAGCATTCTGAGCTCATATTGGTCTGATCAGCCACAACTGGACACACTGAAATTTTACTTTTCAATGGTGATGTAATTTTGGTCCTCTTTGAAGACGAAGGACAACAACCAACCAACCATCAGATTGACTAATATGACAAAAAAAAGGAAAATAACAAATGTTGGAGAAGATGTGGGAAAATTGGGACACTAATGCACTGTTGGTACAGTTGTGAGCTGATCCAGCCATTCTGAAGAATAATTTGGAACTATGCCTAAAGGGCAACAAACATAGCCTTTGATCCAGCAATACCGTTACTAGGTTTGTATCTGAAAGAGATCATTAAAAAAAGGGAAAAGGACCTACCTGTGCAAAAATATTCATATTTCATGATGGCAAAATATTATAAACTTAGGGGACGAACATCAACAGGGAAATAGCAGAACAAACTGTGGTTTATGACTGCAATGGAGTACTATCATGCAATAAGAAATGATGAACAGGCAGATTTCAGAAAAACCTTGGAAGATTTGTATGAACTGATGCAAAGTGAAATGAGTAAAACAAGGGAAACATTGTACATAGAAATTTGCATTGTACAAATAGAAAGGATGTAGAGAGTGAAATGAAGAGGCTTCGAATAGAACCTTAAGGTATACTACAGTTGGAAGTAAGAGAAGAAGGGAAGATCCAGCAAAAGAGAGTGAGAAAGAAACAACTATCATGTAACATGTCAGACAATTCTTCACCGAGCAAAATTAATGAAATCGCTTTAATTTTTGGTTGTTGTTGCTTTAATTAACTTTTTTTTAAAATGTTCAAATTGTTTGGTAATTTAAAATTTTAGTATCAAAACAGGTTCTAAAGACATCTCTGAGGCCATTTTTATGTATTAGGCACAACCTAAATTAAAGAATTAGCAACCTATGATGCATAGATTTAAGTCAAGGGCCAGAGAAAAGGGGTCAGGAGTGGCTTCTTCTTAAATAGAAAAATATACTAAGAAAAGAAAAGAAATGTAGAGGCAATAAACTTTGATACTAACAATCATGAGGAACTGGACAATAAGGGGCCAGTTCTTACAGTATGCTCAGATTGCACTCTGATTGCACTTTATATAGAACATGTGCCAACATTTTGTCTGATTCCAATCCAGTGAATGGAAATTTGGGGAAACTGTTTCCATTCATGTGTAATTGAGGGGCTGGTAATATATAACAATGGAATCTTCTGATGTTGACTTGGGATTGCTGAACTGTTACTCAGTTCATATAAAAAAGGGATAATGGCAGTCTTCTAATTTTTTTTTTTTATCCCTTCCTGAGCTCAAGACAGTCAGAGCCTCTATGAGCTGTTGTGTGGGAGCAGCAGCAAATTGTATTCCTCCATCTGGCTGCCATGTATCTGTGAACACGTGATGTTTCTGTTCGTTTTGTAAACACAGAAGAAACAGTGCTTTTCTGAACTTGACAATAGAGTTTTCATATGCAGAACTGATCAACTTATGACCTTGTGAACTTTGAAAGGTCAAAAGAACCATAAGAAGTCCTAATAGGTCAATAGCAGGGTCCACTAGAGGTAGTAGCAACAGCTGACAACAAAGGAAACACCTGCAAGTCAAAGTAGAAAGAGAGTTACCTGAAGATGGGTGGTGGTGGCTATAGGGATCATCAGTCTTCTCAACAGAAGAAAAATGCATATTAGATTCTAGAAAGGCAACCATATTCAGAGCCCAATGGAAAACTACATCTAAAGGAAGTTCATGATGACTCCACGAGAAGAGGAAAGGACCTTGAAGACCAGGAGTTGGCAAGTACTCCAGGGCCACGCATGTTCTCTGTTGCCTTTGTACTTTTTTTAGGCAACTTTCCCCCAGGAACTTTATGTATGCAAGAGGAGAGTGTGTCCCCTGCTTTGAGGAGGGAATGTCTGTAACAACTGTTTTTACTATAATTTTTAGTAAATATTCTTTCCTAAATGGTAATAGAGTTCTACTGGTTGATTGATAAGGGGTGTGCTAGATGGGGCCTTAAGGAATATAATAGTAGAAATCCCAACCACTCGATCCTAAATGGAGTAGGAGACAGCTTCTCTCTGTTGATCTAACCTGTCATTATGAGTGAGAGTTGGAGGAGTGAGTCCAGCAGGGTGACTACACTGTGATGGATCTGTTTTCAGGTAGTTCAGGTAGGCTATCATAAGAAAGAGTGATTCATCTTTTTCTCTTTGTCTTAGAAAGAGAGAGAAATGAATGGAAGCTGCAGAGAAGGAGATTTAGGCTTGGCAAAGCAAGAGTTGGTGATGGGTGGAGAACCTGAGGCCTTGAAGTCACATGTACTCATCCCTGTTGCCAGCTGTGAAGTTTGGATTCAGTCAAAGGGCCACACTTGAGGATTTAGAGAGCCACATGTGACCTCGAGGCCACAGATTCCCCTCCCACCCATTCCTATCCCTACTAGATTTTCTCTGAGGTCAAGTGAAGCAGCCTTTATTGTCATATATGTGTGCGTATGTGTATGTTATGTATGTATGTATCAATATATGCCAGACACTGTTCTAAGTGCTGGGGATTTAAAGAAAGGTTAAAAAACAATCCCTGCTCTGAAGTTTACTGAGAGAGTTTAGTTTAATGGGGAAGACAACATGGAAACAATTATACATGAACAAGATAGGTACAAGATAACTTGGAGATAATTTACAGAGGAAAGGCACTGGCATTAAGGGAGACTGGGAAAGACTTCTTGCAGAAGATGAGATTTCAGTTGAGACTTGAGGGATGCCAGGGTATCCAGAAAGGTGAGATGGGGAGGGAGAAAGATCCAGGGACATTCAGTGAAAATGCACAGAATTGAGAGATGGTGTATCTAGTGAACAGTGAGGAGATCAGGGACACAACTAGAATCTGTGATTCTGTGAAATATCAAGAAACAGAAGTTGCAGAAAAGGAGCTACAGGTTTAGTCACATATTAGTCTAGATTTTCCTTGAAGTCCCTTGTAATTTTTGGAATTTGTGATTCTGTGATAGAGGAGCAAGAAATGAACACTGCAGAGTGGCAGATTTCAGCTTAATGACTAGAGGCAGAATGGACAATGGAAAGAATACTGACTCTGGAGTTCAAAGGCCTGGGTTTAAAACCTCCTCTGATGCTTACTATCTCTGTGACTTTGAAAGAATCACTTCATGTCCTGGGCCTCAGTTTCCTCACCTGCAAAATGAGAGTGTTGGACTAGATAGTCTCTTTCTTGTTTAGAGCTAGATCTATGATACAATGAAAAACTGTTAAAAAGTGGTAGTGGCTATAGGGATCATCAGTCCTCTCAATAAAGAAAAAAAATTGTATATGTACTTATATACTTGTATATATACTAACATGTAATTGTCTTAGGAGATAGTGTGTTCCTCCACACCAGAAGCCTTCCAGTGGAAACTGAATGACCTTGTCCAGGGATACATAATGATGATTTCTGTGCAGGGTCAAGTTGTACCAGATGATCTCAAGTTTTCTTCCTGCTTTGAGATGCTCCAATATATTATGTGTTTCAATAGAATGTAATTAGCATCTGTTCAATTAGCAAACAATAAATATGCTTAAATCCTTAATAACAATTTAATCATGGTTTCTAGGGCACCATGTTAGTGAGCCTAGCAAACATGTTCTTCACACATGATATGAATGAATGATCATAGATTGTTAGAGTTAGAACTGAAAAAGATCTTGAAATCATCTAACCTCCAGAGGTTAAATGACTCACCAAAATTCACATAGGTTGTCATTGGGTCACTTTTCAGTTGTGTTTGACTGACCCTTTGGAGTTTTCTTGATGAAGATACTGGAATGGTTTGCCATTTCCTTCTCCATTTCATTTTACAGATGAAGGAGCTGAGGCAAAGAGGGTTAAGGGACATGCTCAGGGTCACACAGCTGGTAAACGTCTGAGGTCAGATTCAGACTCAGGAAGATAAGTCTTCTTGATTCCAAGCCCAGTGCTCTATCCACCTAGAAGCTCTTCACCCAGGTGGCACAGCTAGAATTAGATCCCAGACCACTGGACTCCAATCTAGCATTCTTTCCACTCTACCCTTATTAATGTCTAAGTTGAACAATCACAAATTCTAAATTAGTACACTGAGGTAATGTGATTTAGACTATATTTCTTAATTCATCTCAGTTAAATTCAATTTAACAAATATTTATTAACTCCCTGACATGTGCAAAGCACTGCTGTGGGTCTGAAGAATTCAAAGATAAAAACCATACTGTATATGTCCCTCGCATTCTTTACATCCTACTTGGGGAATGGGGTTGCAGGGCACGTGTAGCAATAATTCTGTACAGGATAGGTAGGGTGGGGAGTGACAGAGGTGAGATCCAGGCAAATATGTCCATGTATATTTGAAGAAAGAACAAAGAACACTTTCATGGGGGCTAGGGTTGACCCAGCCCTAGATCTGAGGAAAGAAAGGATCCTAAAAGCAAGAGATGTGGAGAGAAGACATTCTGGGTACGAGGGACACAGATACCCAGAGGTGAGAGATGATTCTTCAAGTTCCAGGAACACAGTCCTAGCTAGCTGGAGTTTACAGGAATTAAATGACAGTAAAAGGAAATTAGGCCATAAAGGTCTAAAGGTACTCAGATTGGGGGGTGGGGGTGGGGGTGGCGGGAAGAATTTCTCATTGACTTTAGGGGAATGAAAACAGAGAAATGAAAGCAGAGGAAAGAAATAATCAGATCTTGCATTAGGAAGAGAAGGTTATTTTGTCATCTGGGTAGAAGAGAAATTGTTCCTTCAAAGGTAGAAATAATATGACATAATTAATGCCATTTAAAAATCATGCTAACTTTGTATTTCACAGAAAATCGCATGGTGATCACTTCCCAGTCCTTGGTAATTCTGAAGCCTTTGATGGAGTGCTCCTTTTGTCTACACGGAGACTAATTAAAAAATTCAGACTTCTATACATGTGCGGTTATCACTAACATTTTCATAGTCAATATTTATTTACAATAGAGATGTCTCAGAGATCTCTTTCCAAGTTAGATATTATTATTTTCCATTTTGCAGATAAATAACCCAGGTGGGAGCCAAGATTATAGAAGGAACTATTTACAAAAGTAGAGTACTGGTTTCAAGGTTTCAGATCATGGCCTCTATAAACCTACATTCTTAGATTCTTCTGCATATTTAAGCATAAACATATACATGCATGTATTCACAATAATTGTTGGTCAAATGCACAGTTCATGCATATCATTTACCCAGGAGCAACTATTTTTATCAAATGCACAATTTACTTAAGAGACTTTTGTGCAGTGTGTTTATCAAAAGATATGCCCTGATATGTAGCTCTTTGCAAAGAAACAGGATTTGAGGCAGCTCGGAGTTTCCTCTTCAAGTAGGTCTAAAACTTTTTTTTTCCTTCTATTCAACTTCCTTCCTTTTTATAACTGCCAGAACTGAGAAGCAAGGGCTGAGAGACAGAGGCACCCCAGAGGGAGACACGATCCACTGCGAGTAAGTTCGAATACTGTGAGGAGATGGGAGACCACAGGGGGTAGAGGGAAGGGTGGGGAATCTCTGTACTTTATTTTTCCTGTGGGAAGGTGAGTATACCTTCCTTTAGAGTTTCTCCTGTGACAAGAAGTGTTGGGGCAGGGGCAGCAGCAGGGATGGTCTTGGCTGTACCAGAAAGGGAAGCCAACGTTGAACTACAGCAAGTAAGTCAGAGATAACCCTGAGGATAAAAAGGAGAGACCAGACACCTGCCACCCACAGCCCAGATTCCTTAGTGATGGGCAAAGGTGGAGGTTCTGTGTGTGTGCCCAGAGAAGGGTGCCCTATTAAGATAAAAGCAGGCTCCAGGCCAAATTTAGGAGTGGTTGGAAAACTATAAGTCAAACCTGATATGGAACATCTCAGTGGATGGTGGGTTGGGGTGGAGAAATGTGGTTTCCTGTTTTTAAGCAGACTTTAAGGGTAGTAAAAAATGGCTCAGTGTTTTCTACCAAATTGAAATTGCTCTCATAAATGTACTTTTTGGTGATTTAAGGAAAAAATCTATAAACTGCAATCTCCATAGAACACAATAGAGTTTAACCATAAAAGAGGATGTGCTGGTAGGACATATTGTTATTTTTTAATCAAGCGTGCTCCTCCTAGTATTTCTAAGACAGAAGAGAAAATGTAATAAAATCCTACAGTGAGCTAGGTAGAAAGATAAACACTGTGCTTGCCATATTTTTATTCCTTTACAGATGAAGTGATTGCAAAAAGATCAAATATGCAAATAAGCAAGAAAATAGCCCCACATACACCCCCATAGACACAAATTGTACTAAATCTCAGGTTTCTGAAAAATTAAAAGTGAGACTAGCTCTTTCTTTGCATGGTAGCATGAGGGATCATTTTGACCTTTTAGAGGGCCATGTTGGTCACATCACAGGGTGACCGATGTCCTAATGTTAGCAGTGAGATTTGGGCAAGTCAATCATCTCTCCGACTCTCAATTTTCTCATCTGTAAAAAGGGGATAATAATGACCCCTACTCTTCCAGGCTATTGCAAAGATCACAGCAATTTCTACCATATTTTTCATTTTTTAAGTGCTTATAGAGTCCCCTCCTTCAATCTCCCATCTTTCAAATATACTCTCTGTTTGTATTTTAATCTTGTCCATAATTAATCTCTAGATTTGGTTAAGGTTGGGTGTTAGACTATTGACTTCTTTTGATAAACTTAATTTTTCCTAAGTTCCCCCCCACACCCCAGGTAACAGTAGGGTGAGGGGCTTATTTCACACTCTACTCCCCACCGTTTAAACTGTTTACAATGAAAGCTTCTAGATTGTAAGTTATTCTCTGTTGTAGCCTAACACTACAGGGATATTCAAAGAAAAAAAGAAGGTTAAGTAGGCACGTGTTAGGAAGAAAAAAGCCGGGGAAATAATGAATTTGTATGCATTTTGTTCACTGTTTTTTCTTAATTTTGCCATAGAATTCCTGCCATGAATACACGTATGATGTAGAAGCAGATTACATTAGTATTGTGTATTAGTTGTAAAACGTGAACTATTTTATGAGTATAGAATTTGATGAGACTAATCTCCACCCTTGATGTGGGATGATGGATGAGTTTTATTCATACTAGTAAGGTCAGAAGTAAACTGCCAGGAATCCCACAGGCTACTCTTATGTTAATACTATGCTGTAGTAGGCAGGGATTTATTGCTAGGCAAGAGGACCGTGGTAGGAAGAATTCATTTACCATTCAAGTTGAGCCTAGGAAAGTGACTCTGTAGGAGAAATATCTTGAGGGATTCTTCCAAAAACTAGGTGACTTGACCAATGTAGCCAGCATGGAGAAAGCGTCTGAGGAAAGGAAAGGCAGGGACAGTAATTACCTAGGAAGGTGTTTTCTGAAGTGGTCACTAGGAAAGTGTTTTTCAATCACATGACTTAGGCAGCTGTTTTGTTGGTGCCAAGTCTTGATAACTGTCACCATGAACTATATTTCTCAGTGCTGGCTGTGCTGCTTCTTCAGAAAACTCTACCATTTCTGAGTTCCACATCCAGAGATGGCAGAGCTAAAAAAATTTGCTTCTTCTAAACACACATAATCATTCAAAGTGTATTGTATTCTTTTCATATTTTTACATTTAATGTATATTATCAGATCTATCTTTCTAAAGAATATCAATAACTATTATGTTATTATCATTACTATTTATCTGGTATTTATCTAGGCAGTTCTTCAATACATGGTTTTTCTTTCCTGTGATTCTTCTAAGGAATCCGCTGATAAGAAGCTTCAGTCAGGAAAAGTCACTTAGAGGCAGTGAGAACAGAACTCTGCTTACAGTAGCCATGCCACTGAGGTTACACTATAAAACCAAAAGATTTTTAGTCTGTGATAAAACATTTCTCCCCTCAGACCTGAATTTCATGGTTCTAGCTTAGCCCTAACCCTTGGGCATTTGTCCTCTTCAAAGGATGGGGAGGAGAGAGCAGTTGGGGAGACTCTACCCTGGGGAGACGGGACTACAGCCAGATGAGAGAATCATGCAGTTGAAATGCTCAGGAGGTATTATAAGGTGATTTAAGAATATAATAGAAAGCCAACATCTCAGGTATCTTAGGAGCAGAACTCAGTAGGCTCTAGACTTGCAGATTCTCAACCATTTTTGTCTCATGGACCGCTTTGTCAGTCTAGTAAAGCCTGCGGACTCTTCCTCAGAATATTTTTAAATTTATAAAATAAAATATATAGGATTGCAAAGGAAGCCAATTATATACAGCAGTCAGAATATTTTAAAAACAAGTTCATGGATCTACAGTTTAAGAACCCCTGCCTAGAACCTCACCAGTCTTTCAGGTATAAGCCATTAGAACAGTTGCTCAAAAGGGGTGCCCTGACACACTTCCCTAGCTGTTCCAGGAAGCTCCTTTCCCCCCTCTGGGACTTCTACATTCCTTAGCTCTTGTCCCCAGATGGAGTTCACTATCTTCTCTCCTCTGTTTGCTCTTTGGAAGGCTGGAGAAGCATGTGTAGGACCAAAGCCTTCTCTACCTCCTTTCCTGTGAGTCCTGAGAAGGTAAAGACTGGGAGGGGTAAGGGGAGGCTAAGGAAAGGCAAAGGAACGTGAAAACCTTGGCAAAGGCCTCATTGCCTGAGGAAGCCTGAGGATAACCACCTTAAATATTCCATGTGCCTTGATATTTCACTGCAAAGAATACCGTGTCATGAGCAAAATGATAATTATTTTTATTATAATTCTATTGAAGAACTCTGCCTTAGAGGCGTGCCCTGTACCCATGCCCCCGGGGCTGAGCACTAATGGTTCCTGTCTTCAGGGTTGGGAAAAATAGGACCGGCAGGATTGAGAGTAAAACGAGCACCTTTGCTTAGACACACAGCCTGGAGTTTACCTCCTAGAATTCTGCATTTTCTACCTGCACTTAAGAGGTAATGAGGTCTCCCCTCCATCATTCCGCCTTCTCCCTAACAGGCCCTCTCTCTAAAACATTCTATATCATTCAATACAATCCAGTAAGCTCAGTGTCTAGGACTCATCTTGGCCTCCACAAGCTACAATATTGTTCATCAGGATTTCCTCCCTTAGCTCTGACTGACATTTCTCAGCATCCACAGCTGACTTCTGGCTTCGATTAAGAAAGAGAACAGCAAATGAAATCTAAAATTAAACTGTTTGTGAAGAAGTTTTTTAAAAAAGAAATGTAATAGTTCTATCCCTACTTTAATGTTTATTCAGATTATAAACAATCCTCATAATTCCCAGAACCCCTTGTCCCTTTCATACTCCTCAAAGAAATGAGTTCTATTTTTGCGAAGGAAATGCTGACACATCCAGAGAGTACATTGAAAATCTTGTGGGAATTAAAACTTAATGCCCATTCAGCCAGCTCCCAAGGTTCATTGAGCCTGTGCCTACACCCCCACCTCCACCCCCACCAGCACCATAACAAAAGAATAACAAGAAAGTGGCAAAGTGAGGTGACAGACTAAAATAGCGGTCATTTTATGCTGAATTAACCATTATGGTATCAGCCTTAACCAAAACAGCCTGGGTGACTAATTCCTTGTCTCAGTCTATTTGGTTTCAAGTGTTTTAAAGTTGTTTAAATGGGTCACCAAATCCAAAAGGAAATGCAGAATTTCATCTAAATCCCCTAGTCACACCACTTGGTTCAGCCTTCTGATTGGGAGGAACCAGCACTTGTATTTTTCTCCTCTGACTTCCTGATGATGCCACAGTGAAAAATATGGAAATGTTCCATATTGTCTGACCAAGATTATTTTGCAATAAAGCCATTATTAACTTATTTACAACTGAACCTACTGGAAGAGAAGAACTGTTCTCCATCATTGTTTTGCTTAAAAATATATATATTTTTTCAAGAAACCAAATAATGGCCTTAGACAGGATATGCTTATTTATATTTTGGTCTGTGCTGGGCCGGACTTGTGGCACAGGTAAACTTAAGTTTATTTGGTCTCTGTGTCTAACCTGAGGGGTATAAGTTAATATCTCAGCACTCTCAATGTTTAGCAGTGTTTTCTTGGGTAAACTGGGTAATTTTTTTTAATTGGCTAAAAGTTGTGTTTATGTATACCAAGGGCATAGGGAAATGGAGACAGTTATCTGGATAATTTCTAAATTGATTCCTTCACGGAAGGCAAAGAGAACTGGTGCCTAAATTTTCCAGATTGAGGGCACGAATTCAACTCTGTCCTCTCTCTAGAAAAATGCCATGCATGGAAGAGTAGGGGAGTTCAATAGGGTGAAAAGAAGAAAATAAGTTTATGCTTCTGATACCTCATTACTCTCTTCCTCTTTTATTTATTTTCACAATCATTTGCATTTGAAATTGGTTACAGAGTGCTAGAGGAAGAGGAGGCAGGAAACAGAGCACTTAGGGGTTGCTGTAATTCTAAGTATAAAGGAACTTGTTCCAAACTACTGAACTCACTTCAGCTTGGCTGCAGAAATTGTGAAGAGAGAAAGCTTTATGAGACTGTGTATGTTCAGTGAAAGCAAGGGGCATCTTGAGAAGCAGTGGGGTGGAGTGGGGAAAGAACCAAAGGTGAAGTCGAGACATGGGTTCTAATCTCAGATTTGAATTTATTAATTATATGACATTTGGCAGATCGCTTTGCTACATATAAAATGGTAATTATCATGACCATTTATTTTATATATATGTTTTATATTTATACACATTGTACATATTGTATAACCCTCAGGTTAGACACAGAGACCAAATAAACTTAAGTTTACCTGTGCCACAAGTTCGGCCCAGCACAGACCAAAATATAAATAAGCATATCCCGTCTAAGGCCATTATTTGATTTCTTGAAAAAATATATATATTTTTAAGCAAACCAATGATAAAAGAACAGTTCTTCTTGTCTAGTAGGTTGAGTTGTAGATAAGTTAATAATGGCTTTATTGCAAAATAATCTTAGTCAGACAATATGGAGCATTTCCATATTTTTCACTGTGGCATCTTCAGGAAGTCAGAGGAGAAAAATACAATGTATACATTGTGTGTATATATATATATATATATATATATATATATACATATATATATATATATATATATATATATATTGTAAATGTGCATTTATATTATTACCAAAAGACTTTTATCTTCATCACATGATTGTGTGAAGATTATATGGGGATAGGCAGGATATATATGTGGGCACACATACATACGTACATCAAAATATCTTGTAAAGAGGAACAGAAATGTAAAGGAATACTGCAATTTGTCTTTAAATCCTCAATAGAGCAAGGCATAATGCCTTGCACATGGGAGTACACTTAAAGAGTATATACCCAATAAATTAATTATATAAATATGTGTATAAAATATATTTATTTCCATATATAAAAATACAAAAATGCCATATATATAAAATTATTTATGAGTATACTTAAACAGTATATGCACATGGACATACATGTGTGTGTTAACATGTATGCATGTACATATATGAGTCAGTGTGGCTTAGTAGATAGAGAGTTGACCTTAAAACTAGAAACAGGTAAGTCCAAATCTCACTTGTGACACATGGTGACATACTGTGTGATCACATGCAAGTCATTTAACCTCTCAATGCTCTAGGCAACTCTCTGAGACTAGACAAATGTTCGGATCTTCATACACCTTCCTCACTAGCAGAGCTTGGCACAAAAGAAATCATAGGCCTATTCATATATCCATATATATGTGTATATATATCCATATATGCACATATATGCATATATATGTACATGTATATATATGTATGTATATGCTCTCCCTCACTCAAAACCAGCCCTCCCTCATTCAAAACAAAGTCAAGTGCAAATCATGTCATCACTTCTCTGATGATACGGTCTTCTTCGGCAACAAAGGACAAGCACAATAACAATATATATCCACATACATTTTTGCTCATTTGCACATATATATGATATACATGTATACACATTTGTTTTGTACATTTACATATGTAATATGAAACATTTAATATAATTCTGGCTGGGATTTTGAGAAAAAGTTGAGATTATTCAAAATGAACCCCTATAGTGACATATGTGATATTTTAATAAGCGTCTATACATATTAAATGATGAACATATGGGCATTTGTATGTATAATTTCACAAATAAATAACTGAATTTCTAAGTATTTAGAATTACAAATATTATATGGTAGAGTTCTGAGGAAAATAATTGATAATTTTAGAGCTGAAAAGGACCTTGGATGATCTCTATTTATTGCTGTTGCTGCTTCTTAATATGAATTGGTACCTCTTTAAGTCTTAAGAGTGATTCCAGGCTAACTGGAGTAACACATGACCTATGAAACTATTGGTTATTTCTATTCTTTTTAGTCTGTTTTCTGTAATTCTTTCTCTTAAAAATTATCAATTCTTTTTTCACACAGCAGACATTTCCTAACAAACATATAAAATAAATCTGCTTGCAAAGAACATTCCATGAAAAGCAGTTAATTTGCAAATTAACAGAAAGGAGAAATATGCCCCTTGATTTTGACAGCGTAATGTTCCAAGATTGGCAGCTGAATTTTGACCGGTTTCATTTTATCTCTCTGTTGAAATTTACATCCTTACAGCATTTAAGCATATTGTCCTTTCTTCAATTTCTCTTATTCTTCTTTATCTCATTTTTCTTTAAATTCTTCATAGTTATCATGCTTTACATCAATACCCTCATTGTATATTTAAGAAACAGACCCAAAGAAGTCAAGGATTGGTATGAAGTCACATAGCTGGGAAATGACAAAGTCAGTACCTGAACTAACTTGTCACTTCAATGAAAAGAATAATCTGAAATGAAATAGATTGAAAATGAGATTCATCCCAATGAAAGAGCTGCTCACATTCTGTATGAGCATTTCCTCTCCTGTGTCAGTTTCTGTGGTCATGCTCGCCTCCCTGCCAAGAATCTTTCATATCGTTAACATCTAAAAATGTTGAAGTGTTGAATATGTTCCTTGGCCCCAGTCTAAGCTGAGTCATGAGTCTAATCAGGGCTTCTAAAGCAGAGTCTTCATTCCTGCCCAACTGTGCCTCATTTTGCTGAAAAAATTCAACCTTGGATCCAGCTGTCAGGGCTTGGGAGAATTTGCTAGGAGGAGATAGAATTTGAAGGACTTGTCCTCCCTTTAACTTTGTAACTTAACTGTTAAACCATATAAGAACACTGACTTGCACAATTTGCACATAACTAAGTGCTTTACAAATATCTGCCAATTTGATTGGAAAATGAAACTTTTACTGGCTTATTCTGTGCTTTCTCTAACCTCTTTATGACTATATTGATTTTTTCCCTTGTCTCGCTCAGCTCTGTACAGGCAGCAGAGAGTTTCAGAGAATCACAGAATCTTAAATTAGATGGGGATCTTGAATAGCATTTAGTCTGTGGATGAGGAAAGTGAGGACCACAGAGGTCAAGTATATTTCCTATGGTGAAACCATCTACTAAATCATCAATGCAGAACTTTGACTCCTGAAAAGCTATGTGGTATAGTGAATAGAGAACTAGCTTTAGAGCCAGGAAGCCTCAAGTTTCAAAGACCATCTCTGACACATAGTGCCTGTGTGACTCTGGTTCATTTCCTTTGACCATTTTTGTATTACATGTCCTTATTAATTCCATCTACATCTTATATATCAGACTTTAGAAGTATTTGATACAAAGATACTTTCCCCAATAAACAGTTTCCATTCTTGTCCAGGATATGTTGATTTTATTCATGCGAAACCTATTTCATTCCATTGGCATGTAATTAAAATGACCTATTTTATCTTTCTTGATCACCTCAGTTCTCTATTTGACTCTCTCCCTTGCCTCCTCACCCGGTACAAATAGCACTTCTAAATCTCAAACAAAAATATTTTGTAGCAAATTTCTTGAATAATGGTTTGGTATGCCCAGACATATAGTTATCTGAAAGAAATTTATGAAATCGAAAGGCATTCCCCAACAGATAGGTAGTCAAAAGATATGCACAAATAGTTCTCAAAGGAAGAATTTCAAACTGTATTTAATAATCATATGAAAGAACGCTTAAAATCACTAATCAGAGAAATTAAAATCAAAATAACTTGAAGGTTTAACTTCACACTGGCATACTGACAAAGATGACAAAAGATGGGATAGTTGATGTTAAGGGATTGTGGGGTGACTGGCATACTAATACAATATTGATGAAGTTGTGAATTACTTTTTTCACAGTCTGGAAAAAGATTTGGAATTATGCAAATAAAAGGGCTAAAAAGTGAACTTTTTGATCCCAAAATTCCATTGCTGGGCTTGTACCCTAGCTATATAAAACAAAGAATCTCTATATTCACTAAAATATTCATTACAATATTTTTTTGTAGTAGCAAAGAATTGAAAACAAAGTACATTCTTTAACTTTGTAGTCATTTTTTAACCATAAGTGTAATGAAATTTTTTATGGTACTGTAAGAAAGAATATGATGAATATAGAAAAGCACAGAAAAATTTACACGAACAGTTGCAAAGTGAAGTAAGCAGAGCCAAGAAAGCAATAAACATGATAAATCCAATAATATGAATGGAACAAAGCATAAAGGCTATTGAAAATGAATGTTGTAAAGTTGCCCAGAACATGACTGACTGACTGCTCATCCTCTTATTCTCTTTTAATTCCTTATAATCCAGCTTCTGACTTTATCATTTCACTGAAACTTCTCTCTCCAAAGTTACCAGTGGCCTCTTAGCTGCCACTTCCAAAGGCCTTTTATCAGTCCTTTCTCCTTGACCTCTTTTCAGCCTTTGACACTGTCAGTCACGCTCTCCTTGATAGTCTTTAGCTTTTCAGGATATCACTCTCTCCTGTTTTTCTTCCTTCCTATCTGATCTTTTCAGATCCTTCTCCAGATCACATCCTCCATATTACATCTCTATAAAGATGATTCTCAGATCTACCCATCCTGTCCCAACCTCTCTGTTGACGTCCAATCTCACATCTCCAACTGATTTTTAGACATCTCATGCTGGATGTCCAGGAGACTTCTTAAACTTATCCAAATCAGATCTCATTCTCTTTTTCCCTAAACCCTCTACCCCTCCTAACTTCTCTGTTACTGTAGAGTGCAACGCCATCTTCCCAGACCTTCAGGCTCACAATCTAGGAGTCATCTTTGACTCCTCCCTTTCTCTCATTCCCTATATTCAATCAGTCGCCAGGGCCTACTGATTGTACCTTAGCATATCTCAAATATACTCCCTTCTGTCCTCTAGCATCTAGTGTAGGCTTCCTCACGACTGGACTATTGTAATACTCTGCTGGTTTACTTGCTTCAAGTTATCTCTTCATTTCAATCCATCCTCCAGTCATCAAAATGATTTTCCTATGCTCACCCCCACCCCACTAAATATAATTCAGTGACTTCCTATTGCCTCCAGGATCAAATACAAAATACTCCAAATACAAAACACTCTTTATAACCTAGCTTCCTCCTCCTCTTTTTTCTTCTTGCATCTTACTTCGCCCCTTTCAAATCCAGAGACACTTTCTTCTTTGCTGTTCCATGAACAAGATACTCCATCTCTCTGCTCCAGGCATTTTCACTGGCAGTTCTACATCACCTAGAATGCTCTGCTTCTTCATCTCAGTCTACTGACATCTCTGGCTTCTTTTAAATCCCAACTAAAATCCTGTCTTTTGCTGGAAGCCCTTCCCAACCCTTCTTAAGTCTAGTGCCTTCCCTTTGTTAATTATTTCCTATTTATCCTGCATTTAGCCTGCTTTGTATATATTTACATGTTTTTTCCCCCTGTTGATTTTAAGTTCCTTGAGATCAGGGACTGTCTTTTGCCTCTTTTTGTATCCCTACTGCTTAACATTAGTATCTAGCACATGGTAGTCACTTAATAAATGTTTATTAACATTATTATTAACATTTATTAACTGACAAAGAAAAGGCATGAGAAAACACCTACTACATTTTTGTAGAGGTGTGTGTGTGTGTGTGTGTGTGTGTGTGTGTGTGTAGAACATTGCATATAATGTCTGAATTTTTTGATGTACTGATAGATTTTGCTGATTTCTTTTTCTTTTCATTTTTAATTTTTCTTAAAAAAGCCTTGTTATATGAGATGGCTTTATGGGAGGAAGAAAAGGAGGTATATAGGGATAAAATTTAGGCAATGGAAAGATAAAAGATATCAGTAAAAACTATTTTAAAACAAAGAATTCTCCACCTAGCAAAAGCCATGAAGTTTACATAATCTTATTCTCTTCTATTTTTTAAGTGACCTTTTATTTTATGATTGTTTAGTCATTTTGAGCTTTATTGTGGTATATTTACACCAAAGTATTGGTCAAAACGTACACGCTGTCAAACTATGTTTTAATTTTTTCAGTAGTTTTTGTTAAATAGAAAGATTCTTTGGTATCTCTTTATGACTTGCTAAATTTCATTTTCTGTGATCTGATTGTTTAAGACCTCTGTTTCTATTAAATTCCAAATGCAAAACTCTTGAACTCTAAATGGTTCTCAAGCAAGGGTTGCCACAGGAATAAGCCACATGCTTCCTTCCTGTACAGGAAACCGACCTGTGTACTGCAATGAGAACTGTTTTCTGAGTTATGAAACATTGACATTTTATTGTCTTTATAATCAAACTGAAAAAGAATTGTTGAGCCAAGATATGGAGGAGGAGGAGGATGCTCTTAAAAATTATTCTGTAAAAAGGTCCTTCCTTCAAGTCTGAGGTTTGGCTTAATTTCCAAGCTATTTCCCTAACTTTGTTTCTGGTTTCTTGGAAACCAAAAGTCATGTAGTGACTCTCAACGATTCAGCTCAACAAATCTCCTATCTATCTCCTTTTATAAATCATCACTGCTTCCACCTAGTCCAAGTTCCTATTTCCCTTGCCATGATCTGACAAATAGAGCCATAGAGTCATAAATAGAGGTATGAAGTCTTTAGAGGCCATGGAGTCCAAATCCTTCATTTTATAGATGAGGAAATGGAGACTGACAGGTTAAGGGACTTGCCCAGCATCACATAGGTAGTAAGTGTCTGAGGTCAGATTCGAACTTGGGCCTTCTTTACTCTAAGTCTACCACTTTTGCCACTGCACCACCGAACTACTGTCCTTAGGTTTGCTTACATAGCTCAGGCTATATAGATATTTAAGTGAGCAATATTTTGCCCCATAGACTATTGTTATTCACTCATTTTTCAGTCATGTCTGACTCTTGGTAACCCCATTCAGGGTTTTCTTGGCAAAGATCCAGGAGTGGTTTGCCATAACCTTCTTCTACACTTTTACATGTGTAGATGAGGAAACTGAGGCAAACAGGGTTAAGTGACTTACCCAAGGGTCACACAGCTAGGAAGTGTCTGAGGCCAGATTTGAACTCAGGAAGATAGACCTAGCACTTTATTCACTGCACCACCTAGCTGCCCACACCCTATAGATTAGTCAATCCTAAACTATCACATCCTTTTCTTCCCCCTAAAAGAACCCCTCCCCCCTCCATGAGTCTCTGCCTGTTGCCTTTAGAATAAAGTTCAAATTATTCCGTTTGGCACTGAACGCTCTTCACAATTTGATTCCAGGTAATCTCTTCAGATTGATTTCACATTACTCCCCATCATACACTCTATATTTGAACCAAATAAGCCTGCTTTCTGTTCTCTGTGGACAGCATCCAGGCTGTTACCCCATGTTTGGAATGTTCTATTTCCTCGCCTCCTCACCTTGGTACTATTAGCTCTCTCTAAGGCTTAATTAACGTCCTTCCTGACCACACCACTTATTGTTCCCTGCTCCCCTCCCCTATGAAGCCATTTTGTATTTATTTCGTATATATTTTCCATTTATTTGTATACACGTTGTTCCTCCCCTCCCCCCCACATAGAATGTAAGCGAGTTGAGGGCAGTGCCAAATAATTTGCATAGGACTTAGTACATATTAAATTCCTGTTGAATTGAACTGAATTCTCTGGTTGAATCAGAGCAGGAACTGTGCTCATAACAGAGCACAGATCCTTCACATCTACTGACCATTTCCTTTGGCTTTTTTCCTGCTCTCTGTGAAGTAGATCACCATGACAGAAAAGGACCCCGAAACACACGTGGAGGAGGATGAAGATGAACTGGATGGCAAGCTTAATTATAAGCCCCCACCTCAGAAGTCTCTAAAGGAGCTGCAGGAGATGGACAAAGATGATGAAAGTCTTGCCAAGTACAAGAAGACTCTGCTAGGGGATGGGCCAGTGGTGGCAGGTACATGGTGGGGAATCATTGGGGGATATGTTGCTATCACTACAAGAAACTGATAAATAGAAGTCCTGAGGGACATACCCATGGAAAAGTGCCCTACACTGAATAATGTGGTATAGGGTTAATAATGCGATCAGTCTTTTTTTAGGTACAAATAACTAGGTGGCATGTAGAGTAGAAAGTATCCTGGAGTTACACTTGGAAATAAAATTTTCTCTCTTTTTCTCCAACCTCTCATCTTCCCTTCTTCTTTCCCTCTTCATTTTTCTCACTCTTTTTCTTTTCTTTCTCTCACTCCGCCAAATCCAGGGAGACCCTCTCCTCATAACCATCACACTCAGCATTCTTGATTGATGAAGTGTTCCTCATAGACTTTTCCACCTACTTCCCATTCCATTCAAACTGTCCTGCCAGCTAGCTGCTCCCTGAACATAACATTCCATCTCTGGCTTCCATGCTTTTGCCCATAGGGTCTTCTATGCCTGGAGTGAACTCCCTCATCTCCCCCTACTAGAATCCTGAACGCCCTTCAAAGTTCAGTATGACTGCCATACAGGGCAGCCATTGGCACCTTCTCCTTGAAATTACTATGCATTACTTTTCTATACTTTGTCATTATTTACTTTTATATATGTATGTTATACCCCATCCACTTGAAGGCAGGGATGATTTCATTTTTATCATTGCTGCTGCCTTCAATATCCAGCATAGTATATAGTAAGTATTTAATGTTTGTTGAATTGAACTGTTTTCACAGAAAAATATTCTGAGGAGGTGAGGAAATAGAGTATTCCAGGCATGGGGTAATAACAGCCTATGCAAAGATGGGAGACTGGATGCTATCCACAGAGAACAGAAAGCAGGTTTATTTGGTTCAAATGGAGAGTGTATGATAGGGAGTTATGGGATATCAGTCTAAAGAAATTGATTGGAATCAAACTGTGAAGGGTGTTCTATGCCAAACAGAATAATTTGAACTTTATTTTAAAGGCAACAAAAATATTCTGTCTTTCTGTGTCTCTTTTGTCTTTCTCCAAGTGTGTCTCTGTCTCCTTCTCTCTCTGTTCCTCTGTCTCTCTACCTCTGTCTCACACACATACACACAGGCACACATCTCCCATCTCTATGCCTTTATCAACTACTTAATATTCTTTTCTGGATTCTACAGATCCAACTGCTCCCAATGTCGTAGTCACTCGACTCACCCTAGTCTGTGACACTGCCCCAGGACCAATCACTATGGATCTTACTGGTAAGTAAATACATTTACTTTCTTCCAATGGACTTGCTGAGAGTCTAGGGAGGTGATTGAGGAAGGTTTTTACACAAGAAGCAAATTATCAGTCTATTTTCTATAGCAAAGAAGCCAGAGAAGTAGCTTTGTGACATACGGAGGTTGTTAGGAATAAGTGAACAACTTATCATCCACAGAATGCATGTTGTCACACCAAACTCAAGAAAGACATCTATGATGGTTTGCTTCTGTCTCTTTAAATAAACTGCTAGGAGCAGCAAAACCGTTTATACATTCATTTTATCATTCCCAGAAAAACGAGAATAGAATTTTTTTCCTGTGAGCAAGGCTGCTGATGGAAAAATGTAGACAATGCAGCACTTACTGGAGCATTCCCTCTGGGAATGTTGTCTTTATTAAGAATAAAAACTTAAGAAAACTTAAGGAAAGCAATGCACTTGAATGAGGTCATATAGCACAGACCTAATCCATCCCATAGGTACCCTGATGGGAGCATCTGATGTGAGAAAACCTGCTGTGATATCTGATATGATGTGAGAAAATGATATCTGATGTGAGAAAACCTGCTGCCTCCCTAGTAACCCACCACTTTTTTAATAATACCCCGAAATCCACTATGCTAGATTCATTCCTTTAACTTTAGACTTCAGGGCTTGGAAAGATGTGAATTCCTTTGTTCTATTGCCTCTAGGATAAGATACAAAATCCTAAACCTAATCCACTGTTATTTCACTTTATTCCTTCTCCCACTCCCCTGCTCTCTCCTCCAGTCAAATTGTCCTAGTAGCTGTTCCTTATAGGGGCCATTCTGATCTCCTACCACCATATCTTTGCACAAGTGGTCCTCCCATGTCTGGAATGTAGTTTCCCTTCACCCCTGTCATATAAAATCCTTAGATGGATTCTTGAAAGTACTCATCGGGCGCCTTTTCCTCTAGAAGGCTGTTCCTGTTTCCCTCGGTTATTACTACTTTCTCCCTCTTGAAATTAATCTTAACATATATTTCATTTACTTATCTGGCTACATGTTGTGTTCCTTCTCCCAGAGACTGCAAGGTCTCTGGGGGAAGGCACTATTTTGTTCTTGGCTTTGTATCTCTACAAACTTAGCACATTTTACTGTGTATTGTTGTTGTTTCAGACTCTTCATGATGTCACTTGTGGTTTCTTGGCAAAGATACTGGAGTGGTTTGCCATTTCCTTCTCCAACTCATTTTACAGATGAGAAAACTGAGGCAAACAGAGTTAAGTGACTTGTGCAGGGTCACATAGCTAGTTAGTGTCTGAGGCTAGATTTGAAAGCTGGTCTTCCTGCCTTTAGGTCTACCTCTATCCACTTAACACCTAGTTGGCCCTGTACCTAGTAGATACTTAATCATTTTTTATTTAAATGAATTGAACTGAACTGAATGGATTAGAGCTAAAAGAACTTTAGAGGTCAAGTCCAAACTTGGAATGAAATTAAGAGTAGTTTCCACTTAAGATTATCAGTCTAAGACTATGAATGAGTTCCAAGGTCTTTTTCTGTGGCTTAAGGTTTCAGTTTCTTTTTTTTTTCTAAAAAGGTGAGGTTGAGAGTATGAGGACATTATACATGCCTAAGGCAGGTATAGGAAAGTTATACAGAGTCAAGAAGAGCAGGGACACAGAAAACAAACTTGGCATACTTCACAGGTTTGCCTGTTGCCAATAGTGAGGCCATATCTTAGCCTCAACTCAGTAGTCTGACTCTTAGAAGACAAACGAACAGACAATTCTAGAATAAACTTGGTGGAGGTGTAGGGGCAGAGCTGGAAAGATTCACACTTTACCATATAAGGACTTTTTGCCAGAGGGAGGAAATAAGAAATTGAGCAGATAGACTTCCTGTTCAACTGAAACCACCGGAGCAAGGCACAAGGCACAATACTGCAAATTCAACTACCCCAAAATGCTGTGTATGTCTCCCAGAAAGAAATTCTCTCTCTTACCTTACTTGGACTGTAACTAACCTCTTCCTGTGTGAAATATTCTAACTGTTATCAGGTGCAGCTTTCACTTCACAAAATAAGGTCAGTCAGGAAGAGCATGAAGCTAAGGAGAAAACATACCTAGAAAGGCATAATACAGCCTACATGGTAGTCTTTATTCACTCAGTCAAATGGACTCATTATGTTTAAAGATATGCGAGGCCAGACACAACAGAGAACAATGAAGAGTTTTCCATTTTTCTGTTTAACTACCAAAAAAAAAAAAAAAAGGAAATAGTATTTTTCTTTTCCTAGCAGGTTTCAACTTGATATTTGAAATTCATAAATCTTCTAGGAAGTCTGTCTTCTTTCCAATTTCTTTTCCTCACACCTGCAAAATCACTGACCATACCAATCCCCTGCTCAAGCTTCAATGGCTCTTTATTGCTTTTAGGATAAACTATAAGCTCCTGAATTTTGAATGACTCCAACCAATCTCTTTGTACTAATTCGCATCACTTCCTTTCACACACTCTACATGCCACTCACGCTGGCCTACTTACCATTACCTATAAATGGTACTCAATCTTCCACCTCCTTGATTTTGCACAGGCAGGCTCAATGCTTGAAACGTTCATTCTCCTCACTTTCTTCTCTTGGAATACCTGACTCACTTTAAGTCTAAGCTGAGGTGCCTATTTGAACCCTTTTCCTGGTTCAAAACACCTTGTTCCTCACAAAAAAACAGTTATCAGTTTTTTCTTTTTTTCTTATTCCAAAACTTTTTGTATCTATTTAGCACATGTGTATCTACTGTATATGTGTGTATATATGTAATACATATATGTGGGTGTATATTGTATATGCATAAATGTTACAGATGCATAATAATATGTGAATCCTGATTACTTACTAGAGAAATAATGTGGTGAGAAGAGTGCCACGAGTGGAGTCAGGAGAGAACTGGCATTGACTTATGCTTCTGATCCTTACTAGCTGTGTGACCATGGGGTCATCACTTACTGCCTCTGAGCCCTGGTTTCCTCATCTCTAAAATGTAGGTAGTAATGGCACCTGTGTCAAGAGGAAACTATTGTGAGATAAAGTCAACGAGTCAAATAAGATGTCAACAAGCATTTATTAAGCACCATTAGTTTATTCTATAAATGGTGCTTAATAAATGCTTGGGAACACAAGGAAAGGCAAAAAACCAGTCCCTGCCTTCAAGGAGCTCATGTTCTAGCTGGGGAGACAAGTGACAATCATCTGTACACAAATAAGATATAACCATAGAGAGATGGAGCTAATATTAAGCAGGCCTGGAGAAGGCTTATTGTAGAAGATGGGATTTTAGCTGAGACTTGAAGGAAAGCAGGGAAACCAAGAGGTGGAGATAAGGAGGGAGAGAATTTTAGGAATGGAGTACTGTCAGTGAAAAAGCATTGAGTTAGGTGATGGAGTGTCTTGGTCAAGAAATGGAAAGATAATACATATATATAAGATATATTGTAAACTTGAAAGCTATATCAGTGATAACTGTATTATTATATATGGATGACATGTTTGTTCTTTTGGGGCCTCTTTTCTTATCTGTAAAAAGAGGTGATGAAAATAGATGATTTCTGAGGTCTTTCCCTTTCTAAATTATGTAACACTATGATCATAAATTGTCTTTTTGAATCTATCTCCATAGGCGATCTTGAAGCTCTCAAGAAAAAAGTCTTTGTGCTAAAGGAAGGAGCTGAATATAGAGTCAAAATTAATTTCAAAGTAAGTAATTTGAGTTGGGGTGTTGGTATTTATGATGTATAAATTATTTAAGGGTCTCTATGTCTTGCTCTGCCCTGCTTCTGTCTGGAGGGTCCTCTCCCACCTCATCTCAGACACTTTTACCTGTAGAACTCAAACCCAACAAGAGTTGTAGAGAGTCAGGTACACTACCAGGAATGTGCAGGAGCCAACTCCAGCTGGCTTATAAGAGTCAACTGTTATATTTTCCTGTGAGCAGTTACACCTCAGAAATTGGCAGATGCTATAAATCAGGACTTGAGTTAATGCTTTCTTGATTGTCTAGATTTAAGAAAATGATGGATGAACTTAAAAGTGTGTTGTGCACCTTTTTCCCTAAAGATTTTGTTATTAAACATTTACTAGCACACCACTAGTCAGTGCACTATTGGCAGAGTTCTGAATTGGTTTGACCACTCTAAAAAACAATTGACAATTAAGATCAAGGGAAAAAAATTACAAAAATGACCCCATCCTTTGATCCATGGGTGCCATTGCCAGGGATATAAATCAAAAGGATAAAAGGTAGACAGAAATCCCATATGCATCAAAATATCTATAACATTTTTTGTAGTAACAAAGAATTGGAAGCAAAATGGGTATTGCCGACTGGACAATGGTTAAACAAATTGTGTTACATGAATGTAATTGGATAGTACTGTGTTTTAAGAAACAATGACTATAAAGAATGCAGAGAAGAATGGACTTACATGAAATGATGCCAGATAATGTAAGCTTAACTAGGAAAACAATATACACAGTGACTACAGTGGTGTAAATGGAAACAACCATGACAAACCCACAACTTAATGCTATATAATTATGCTGATTAAGCTTACTCCTAAAGAAGAGAGGAGAAGATGAATCTTCATCTTTTCTTTACTAATCTCGGGGACAGTGAAAGTAGATCATCGTATATGCTCTGTTGCTATGTTGGTTAATTTTTCCACACTGCTATTTTCCCCCTCAATTTTTTATTCTTTGTTACAAGGAGGAGCCCTCGGGGATTTAGAGCGTTTCATGTTTGTAAACAAAGATGACGAAAAAACAAAGGGCATAAAAATGTTACATTATAATAATTACAATAAAAGGAATTTTACCCATTCTTCAAAGAATAGTTCAAATGTTCTCTTCCTCTAAAAAGGCTTTTTTTCTCCACCAGAGATGATCATTGACTTGTCTGAGTCCCTATGGACAAATGATTTGTACTATTAATCTGGTACTTCTCACATACTACCTACCTTTAATTTATGTATGTAGAACGTATGTAGATTTGTGTACATGTATATAGAACTTCTCTAATTGTACTTACTTCTGGATGTATTGCATACTCCCAGACTATGACTTTCCTGAAGGCAGGAACTATTTCATTTTTTTGTTTGATTTTCATCCTTAACACAGCACATTGGCTAGGCACATGCTAGGAGTTTAATAATATTGGTTGAATTGAAGCTAATTAAAAGTCTCATACAAAATATTTCCAAGAGGGAGTACTAATAGTTGAGAGTATCAGCAAAAGTGGTATGCAAGATCTGGTACCTGAGATATGCTTTCAAGATAGAGATACTCTGAGAAAGAAGTGATGAGATTGGATATTCAAGATTTGGTGGACCACCATTCCACATCCAGTGGAAGATGGATGGTCACAAATGGGGAATAGCTGGCAAACCATTTCAGCTGGATCAGAAATAAGGTAGGTAGGATCCAGAATACGGAGGGTTTTAAATTCTAGGATGAGGATTTTATATTTTATACCAGAAGCATCAGGTTGCTACTGAAAATTTTTGAGTACAAGGGTAACATGGATTTTTGAATCATAGATTTGAAGCTAGAAGGAACCTAGCCTTATACCCTTATTTTACAAAATGAGAAACAAGGCTCTGGAGACAACGTGATTTTTCCAGTGTCATATAGGTAGTAAGTGGAAAAAAGTAGGATTTGAACCAAGGCCTTCTGATTCCAAATCCAGCATACTTTTCATTATACTCTTTTCATTATACTACCCTGCCTCCAAGATCTGTATTTGAGGAATGTCATTTTAACAACTATGGAGAGGGTCAGTTGAAGAGAAGAGGAAAACTGAGGACAGTGAGATCAATTAGGAGTGTTAAAATAATTCAGAAAAGAGGTCTGAACTAGAGATACTAGTTCTAGAAATAGAGATTGTGTAAGTGGAGAGAAGGGGGCAAATTCAAGAGATGTAGAATTAATAAGCTTTGGGAACTACTGGCAAGGGAGGGGTGGGGGCAAGAGGGATGGAAAAGTCAAGGATGATTCCAAGATTATGAATCAAAATTATGCATTATACTCAAAGTATGGTTATTTTATCATTATTTGGGGAATTTGAATAGTAATCAGCTAGTGCAGATAATACATGCTTCTATCAACAACTATTCCCTCTAGTAAAAATAACTGAGAGATTGGATTAAAGCAGTGTGATCCAATGGAAAGTGCTAGATAATGGGATTAATTTAGGGCCTGAAATGAGGTAGTGGAGTACAATGCAAAATGTTGGATCTGAAGTCAGATGACCTAGGGTTAAATCTTAACTCACTCTGTTACTAAGTAGTTGGGTGATCTTGAGAAAGTCACCATTTCTGTTCCTCAGTTTCTTCATCTGTAAAATGAGGGGATTGGACTACATGGCCTCTGAGGTCCTTCCCCTCTCTCAGTCTAAGATCTTGTTATCATATGCCATTGAACATTTGTCAGTTGAGGTTTCAGACATCTGATCAAGGCAATCTAAATTATCAAACTCTCAAAAGCACATCAAATGAAATAACTTGATTGAGGAGATTATGACAAAGGAGATTTAAACACCTAAATTGTGATAATCTCTTAGGTGTGGCTTCCAGGAATGGGTAGTGTATTCTGTATGGGAGTGTGGTCTAGAGAGGAAGGAAGAAACAAGCAGAGAGAGCTTTGTCCCCACCTCTGGAAGTTCATCAGATCATCTAGACTGAATCCTCTCAAGAAGCCCACTTAGGGCCACAGAGGTAGAACCAAGACATACGTAAAATTTTGAAATTAGTGAATTTTGTCTTTGTTTCTGTTTTGGGGCACTACAATTCTTTTTTTTCTACAATCCTTCTTTGAAGCTATCATGTTCTGATGGTATCATATATTACAGAAATCACCTTTCTTTATCCAAATTAAAATGGATCTATCTTGTTAGCTAGCTGATCTGATAAACACCAGAGTGGGTGATGAATGGAAGAAAATGCGTCATTCCTACCAGGAGTATTTACATTTTTTTAAAGAGACAATGGCCTTAACCTACAAAATAAATCTCAAATGAGAAATTTCAGGGCACTAGCCTAGTAAGTGAACCCACTACTCATAAAGCTAACAATCTGACCCAGTACTCATAGCAGGTGCTCAATAAGTAATTTTGAATGAATTTTTAAAAGAAGATACTTTAGGGAAATGGAAGCAAGGGAAGAAAGCTAAAATTTTCCAAAAGCACTTAGATCCACTTTAGTAAGGTCTGGCCCTGGGTACAGATCAAAAACAACAGTGATTTAAATGACTCAGATCTTGCTATGGATACTTTTGTACAAATAGAACTTTATTCACTGCAATAACCTCCTTTTGAGTATAATCCTAGTAGCTTTATGTTATTTTGCTTTGCAGTACTGTTTTCTGAAATTATTTTACTAATAGATGCTTAATAAAATTTGAATTTAATCAATCAACAAGCATTTATTAAGTGTTGGTTGTATCAGGCACTGTGCTATTTGGAAAACAAAGAAAGGCAAAACCATGGTCCCTCATTTTAAAGAACTCCTATTCTAGTGGGGAAGACAACATGGAAATAAGTAGGTACATGTAAGATTTTACACAGAGAAGATGGAAGGTGAAGTCCTTAGCAGCTGAAAGAACTGGGAAACCTCTGGCAGAAGTAAGATTGAAGTTTTGAAAGAAGCCAGGAGAACTAGGAAACAGAGATGAAGAGGGAGAATATCCCAGGTGCAGGAAGCAGTCAAAAGTCCAGAGATGGGAGATGGAGTGTGGGGTTTGAGGAACACCAAAGCCAGGGTCACTGCATCATAGAAGTGGGAAACGTGTCAAAAGACTGGAAATTTAGAAAGGGGCCAGGTAATGCAAAAGTTTTCATAATTTACTGGCAGGTTTTCATTGAAAAACTGAATGGAAGTGCCAAATTTAGGTGGGGAAATGAGAAAGAGGGGAAAGTACAACCTAAATCCATAAGAATACCACCAGTGCTTTATTTACAGGGAAGGCAAATATTCTTCATGCTAACATCCGCTCCAGACTCAGTACTCACACTAAGTGCACAATAACTTTCTCATCCTCTCTCTCCTTTTAGGGTTATGATCTTTGTAATTACATGCCTACCTAGTATAAAGGAGACTTTCTAGATGGCCAGAGCTAAACCATTGAGTAAAGCAGAGATTCTTAACCTTTTTGTGTTATAGACCCCTTTGGCAGTCCAGTGAAGCCTGTAAACATCTTTAGAGAACAATGTGTTTAAATGCACAGAACAAATACATAGAACTACAAAGAAAATCAATTATATTGAAATATAGTTATCAAAATAGGTGACACAGTGACCTGAAGTCAGGAAGACCTGAATTCAAATCTGGCCTCAGATACTTACTAGCTGTGTGACCCTAGGCAAGTCACTTAACCCTGATTGCCCCCCCTCTCCCCAAAGAAGCTCACCCTCCCATATAAGAATCTGGACAACAGATGGAGAGATAAATGTGGAGTCAGGTGGATCTGGGTTCAGATCCTTCCTCTGATACATACTGACTGTGTGATCCTGGGCAGCTCATTGAACCTGTCAGCATCCCCCAAACATTTGTCTAAGACGATAAGAATAGGATTATAGATTTATTTGTTGGAGGGATTTGAGAAGCCATAGAGTTCAACTCCCTCATGTTACAGATGAGGAAACTTAGGCCAACCTCATGGTTAAATGGCTTACCCACAGTCATACAACTAATATGTGGCTTAGGTAGGATTTGAACTCAGTCTTTCCAGCACTCTCTTTACCTAGCTGCTTAAAAGCAAAGTGGCAGAACAAATGCTGATATGAATGGAGAGAGAGTTCTTCCCCAGGAGCTCCCTATACTCTTGAAATTACAGGTCTAGCCCAAAGGAAAAAAATAAAGCAAAACACCTTAAAACCAGAAACACAGTGAACATCATCCATTTGACATAGGACAGGCTAGTCACAGAGACTAGCTCCTGAGGAGAACCAGAACTAGAACACACACACTTAAAACTTAGAAAGAAAACATTCCATGTTTCTTCAGGGTCCGATAACTTTCTTCTGTCACATTAATTTCCAAATAAATTCTTGCTCCCTTCCCTACCCAGCATGTCATCCTGTGTAATAAAGATTTTAAGAGAAAGAGGGAGAAAAAAGCAGTTCAATAAAACTAAACAATGTGTCTGTCACCTGTTTGTGACAGTATATGAAATATTCCATATACCCATAATCTCCTGCCCCTTCAATAAAAAAAGAAGAAAGTGTCCTAGACAAAAACATGTAAGTTCAGAAATATGGCTGGTTTGGGCAAAATATTATAAGTTGCTTTGGACGTGATGAATTTGAGATGACTATTGGACATCCAGTCTGAAATGTCCAAAGAGTAGTTGGTGATGTGAAATTAGAGCTCGAGAGAGAGGCTAGGCCTGGACATCATCTTATCTGCATAGAGATGATAATTAAATGTATAGGAGTTCACCATGAGAGGTCACTAAGCGAGAGAGTATAGACATTTTGTTTCTAGTTCTTCATGTCAGCTTTAGCGTAGAGGGTCCATCCCACAAAGAGACCCCAGTTCTGGGCTCAAGTGTCCCCAGAGAAGCTTAAATTCCACCAATGGAGGTTTCTCCTGCACTCTTTGACTCATTGTTCCCATCCTAGAAGCCCAAAAAATGTCTCCACCATAGAGTTGTACCCCATTTTGGGGACTTTCCTAGGTAAAGGTAATAGAGTGGTTTGCCATTTCCTTCCCCAACTTCTTTTACAGATGAGGGATAGGGTTAAGTGCCTTGCCCAGGGTCACACAGCTAGGAAGTGTCTGAGGCCAGATTTGAGCTCATGAGGATGAGTCTTCCTGACTCCAGGCCTAGCACTCTATCTCCACTGCACTAACTGACCATGTCTAGAGTATCCCCTGAAAGGGATTATTGGGGTCCTTTCTAGCAAAGGGAGCCCTTCCTCACTCAAAACAAAGTCAAGCGCAAGTCATGTCATCATTTCTCTGATGGCATGGTCTTCTTTGAAAATGAAGGACAAAAACAAAAACAATTGAATGTGCATAGTAGATATCAGGTATAGTATAACTAAAAATTCCTCTACCAAAATAGAGATGCTTAAAGCATAAAAACTCTTTAAGTGATCATTAGATTTTTAAAATGTGAAACATTAACTTACAGTTACACTGCACTTCCTAAATACAATTTTGTAGGACAGCTCACTTTCATCTCAGATCTGTGTTGTTGTGGAACCTCTCACATACCTAACCCTTCTGCCAGACCAGCTTCTGAGTTATACTTTCTTAGTCTTTTCATTGCAGCCTCTTCCTGTACTAGGCCATTTTCCCCTCCAAGAAAAGAAGTACCTCCCATTGACCTCTCAAACTCATAATGTAACTACTGAAGGTAGAAATGTACACTTCTTTTAAATACATACATACATATATGTGTATATATATGTGGCTTTTAATATCTTTCTTTTCCAATCTCTTCCAATTAAGCAATAAAAAAGAAAAAGAAAAACCTCATTACAAACATGTATAACTCAGCAAAGGGCAATTAGGCGTTGCAGTGGATAGAGTGCTGGGCCTGAAGTCAGGAAAACTCATCTTTCTGAGTTCAAATCTGGCCTCACAGGCTAATTAGCTGTGTGACCCTGTGTCTCAGTCTCTCCATCTGTAAAAGGAACTAGAGAAGAAAATGGCAGACCACTCCAGTGTCTTTGCTAAGAAAACCTCAAATGGGGTCATAAAGAGTCAGAAAGGACTGAAAGGACTGAACAATTATTCAGCAAAACAAATTCCCACATTGATTATGTCCAAAAATGTATGTCTCATTTTGTATTTTAAATTCATTACCTTTCTGGCAGGAGATGGGTGACATTTTTCACATTCAGGCTTCTACAACTGTGGTTATCATTATATTGATCAGAATTCTAAACTTTTTTCAAACTTGTTATGGTATATGATTGTCATCATATACCATAATTTGTTGAACTATTCCCCTGTAGGTGAATACTCACTTGGTTTTCAATTTGGGGTTGCTATGGAAAAAAACTGCTGTACAATTTTTTTATACACATAGGTCCTTTTCCTCTTTATTTGATCTGTCTGATCTCTAGGACTTTGTAAGGGGGCAGACTATCCAGAGAGATGGTCCCATCTCCAAAATAATTCTGTGATACAGAAGAAAGAAGCATGGAAGTAAATAGGTCTTATTGAGAGGAGCTTACTCATAAGGCCTGTCCTGGACAGCAGCTGGACAATGGCAGATCTCCTTACCACCTTTAGACCAGGCCAGAAATTATATAGAAACAGAGCAAAGAAGGCATAGTGCCAGGGATGGGCTAGGGTCACATGCACATTTTCCCATGGGATAGAACTGTTTTTTTCTGTTTCTGTTAACCATGCTATTTGAGGTCATGCTCCCACACTCTTGCTCCTGTGGTACAATCCAGTAGTGGTATAGATAAGTCAAAGGGTATGCACAGTTTAGGAAGTTTTTGGACATAGTTATAAGTGGTTTTCCAGAATGGCTGAAGGGTTTCATGGCTCTGCCATCAGTGTATTAGTATGTCTGTTTTCCCTCAATCTCTCCAACACTGATCATTTTCCCTTTTTGTCATCTTTGTTAGCATGATGGGTAGAAGGTAGAACTTTAACTTCTATTTCTTTTGTTATTAATGATTCAGACTCTTTTTTTTAATGGTTATTGATAGTTGGAAAACTGCCTGTTTATAATTTTTGGATTATTTATCCTTTGGAAAATGACTTTTGATTTTATGTTTGAATCAGTTCCTCATACATGTTAGATATAAGACCTTTATAAGGAAAACTTGCTGTACTTTTTTTTCAACTGTCTCTTGGAAATATCCATCTCTCAGGATCACTGGTCAGTGATCTAGGCTTAAGGGAAGAAACACAAAACAGATGAATCATCTAGGGACTTGTGTCTCGTAATTGCCTATTCTTACTGCCATGTGCATACAGTGACCTTTTTGGGGGAAGGGAGAGGTAGAGGGAAAAGGAGGTGAGAATGAAGAAAGTGACCACCACCACCCCTCAAAGTCCAAAGTAAAGAAGCTATGTCCCAAAGAGACTGGCTTAAAAAAGACCGGAAGTCAACCCCATATGAGCCATTGCTCATACGTGTCCTTTAGCAAAGGACCAGAATATATGTCTCTTCCCACAGAACCAAAGCACATGAGTCCAGTTCCATGAGAGATGTTTAGTTGAGTATAGGTGAATATTTTGGTGTAATATAGTGTCTAACAAGCTCAAAGGGATGGAGGCAGCAGATACTTTTTGTATTCTCTGACCAACAGACTCTATCTCCCCACTATTTCAATTCACTTTAGTCTAAAGCTCAATCCCTCTCCTCCTAAGACATTGAAGAGAAAAGCTTCAGCTGCACAAAATTGAGGGGGGAAGAGAATGAAATCTGCAAGATCACCCTCTGTTTGACTTACTTGGCATTATTTCCTTCTTGTAGGTGAACAAAGATATTGTGTCAGGACTGAAATATGTGCAGCATACCTACAGGACTGGGGCTAAAGGTAAGAGATCTCCCCCACCCCTTTTTCCAAATTCCCATCAATATGTATACATTTTCTAGTGAAAAGAACACTGGGCTAGTCTCTTCTTAGTTGTTACTATTTAGGTCAATCATTAAATTTCTCTGGGCCTCAGCTGCTTCACCTATGTATGATCTAAAATTATCATGAAGCTAGCTAGAACACTTAAGAATACCAAGAGATTCTCCGGTGAATTTGGAAAACAAAGGAAATCAATGATTATTCAAGTCCCAAAGGACATGTGTTATATCTGAAGTAGGCTCCAAGAAGTAAAATTACTTGTTTAAGGGAATACAGTCTGTTATTGGTAGCCAAGTAGTCCCTAGATATTCATTCTATTACAAGTTCAGAGTTCTTTTCACTCTATCAAGCCACCCAACCCTGGTCACCAATAATCAAGGATTTGGTACATTCTCTGTCATCTTTATTGTCATTCTGAACGATGATCTCCCTAATGAATTTTTCTTTCTTTTAGTGGACAAAGCCACTTTCATGGTTGGCAGCTATGGGCCACGGCTAGATGAGTATGAGTTCTTGACACCTCCAGAGGAAGCCCCCAAGGGCATGCTAGCCCGGGGCACTTACCACAACAAGTCCTTCTTCACTGATGATGACAAGCATAACCACCTCACCTGGGAGTGGAATCTGTCCATTAAAAAAGAATGGACAGAATGAGCTCTTTGCTCTCCATTCACCTCCCATCCCCCTTGCCTGTCATATTGCCAGTGAATGATGTATTCTAAAACTCCACAGTTATGCTCCTTTTCCGGTGTGCCCCTCCCACCCCCAGGATCTCCAAAGCTCTCCAACTATTCTCATTTTCACATGGTACCCTGTGAGATTTAGTGCATTGGCACAATTGGCGTCTGGTACAATTTTGAGGTTAGCTTGTGGCCTTGTTTCCAGCTAGGCTGAAAACAAATACACTCAGTTTCACCACAGAAGCAGAAAATGTTTTAAACCAAATTCCGTTTCTATTCTCTATTCATTGTGTATCAGATCTTGGAGAAACCCTAATTTGATCAACATAAACATTTCATTCAGGTACCATTTACCTGTAGAGCAGCTAGTGAGAGAGACAGAGACAGAGACAGAGGAAGAAGAAGAAAGAGATAGAGAAAAGAGAGAAAAGGAGAAAGAGAAAGAGGGAGAAAAGAAGAGAGAGGAGAGAGAAAGAGAGAGGAGAGAGAAAGAGAGAGAGAGAGAGAGAGAGTAATCTCCCACTAGCAGTCCACTTTCCAAGTGTTTCAATAACTGTTCCAACTGGAATATCCTATACTGGTTGCTGCTGTCCTGATAAAGGGCCTTAATCTGCCTTAATCCATCTTTATGAATAAAGCTACCTTGGAGTTTTCTATTTGTGAGCAAGATTGTAAACAATTCAATAGTTTTTGAATAAAACTACTGCTGTCCATTATGGCTGAGCCTCTCATTTTTTCAATCTTTCCCTTTCAACACAATCAGAAGCCTTAGGAAATTTTCAGTCATCTGTTTTCTACATGTGCTAGGTACATGGGCTTACCTAGTGGTGCCAAGATCTTACAGCCCTTGAACCAGCATATTTCACTGGTCAAAGTACAGTGGAGAGTGAGATCCCATGATTTATAGGGCACAGATGGGAAGCTTTCCCTAGGAAAAGGGAAAAAGGAAAAGCTTCTCTTATGCTTTCTTTGGATATCAGGTGAAGGCAATATAGCTGACTGGCCTGTGAAAAGTAGGGTTACTCTTTACCCCCATTAATCAGACATTTTATTTCAGAAGCTAAGGATTCCCTAAATAGGGATTCTTAACCTGGGGTCTATGAACTTGATTTTTTAAAATAAATATTTTGCTATACTCAGTTTTCTTTTTAATCAATTTTATGTATTTTACTTTGTACATTTAAAACATTATTCTGAGAAGAGGCCCTGGACTCACAAGATTGCCCAAAGAGTCCATAACATAAAAAGTTTAAGAATCCCTGCCCTAGAGCCAGTGGCTGAATTCCCATGGCTCTGAGGTCACTTCAGCCAATTAGCAACAGAGCACATTCGGCTCAGCTTCTCAGGAAGTACACCAAGCTCAACATTTGAAACAGGAGAATAACAAGGCAGTCACTGGAAATTATCCAATCTGGCTGGCTCATTTGCTTCCTCCTCATGGAGGGTCTACCTCTAAAATTTATTGCAGAAGTTTGGCAATCCCTGGGTAAAAGAAAAAAATTACTACTACTACTACCACATTTAGTAGAGGTGTAAAGGCAAAGATAAATGGTGAAATTATCTATCCTTTTCAAAACTGGAAAACCCCACATGGAAAAAAAAAAGAACTGCACCCATAACAGAATATAATGTCTGGGAGATTATAATGAGTAAACAACTATTAAGTAGGGTCATTTCCACACATCACCAAGATCTTGGAGGATAGCAATTTGGGGGATTTGGTACTGAAATGGACAGATACATCCATCTCAGTTGCTTTTCCTCTCAGTTGAGTCATTGACCATTCCTATTTTTATCTTTCTGCCTCAATAGTGCCAGTGTTGTCCAGGAACCTGTGTTGCTTATAGATATCAGAGTAGCCAAGACTTTTTGTGGCTACTGCTAGTGACCGTTGGAAGGTTCTTTCAAGTTTTTCTAGAGAATTTCTTGAGTATTCAAAGACCTAAAATTTTACCTGCTATTCCCCTAAGAATGTTCTGACATAATCCTTAGAATATAATAGCCAATGATGCAGAATTAGAAGCAGAGGCCAAGAATATAGAGACCAAGACTGAATGAACAGTGGAACGTCATTTAAAAACAATCCTAGGCACCATGCTCTTTCTTCCATGTGTTTTTTTTTCCCCTAAGTGCTGAATTTTCTGGCTACATCTTACTTTCTAGATAATTGCTGAGATGGGGGTCTAGTTATCAAACAGTATAGTGAACCAAGGAGCTTACTGGAACCCTGCCTCCTTTATTTCAACTTGTGAATCTGATGGAACTACTGGAACCCTGGGCTTTAATCTTTAGTACCAATGGAAACTGTTCAACTGAATAGTTCCTCTCATTAAATGTGCACAGCCCCTAGCAACTCCTGGCAATACATTTGCCTTTCCCTCAAAATTTTCTTCTCTTTTGCCCATGCTTTTCTTTGCTTTCTCTTCTCCTGCTTTTGCATATTTCATTTGATGGGAGTTTAGGTATCCCCACTTTCTAACTGGTAACCATTTGATAGCCCACAGGTAACCCTCATCTCCAGCCTTCTAATTCCTTCTCTTTCCTGTCTGTAGCCAACTACTCCAACTCTCCATCACCCAGCTGTCAACTCTGTGTACACAGCAGAAAATAGGCACAATAGGATGTGAGTGGAGGAGGAGGAATAGGAACACATTTTTAAGTAGTGAGCCATTTAAGCTGCAGACAAAAACACAGACGAGTAGGAAAGGCAGGAAAACAGAACTTATACATGTCTGCAAGAATTTTAAAAGCCACCAGATATCATCACTTTCTCCCTAAGGAGAATACCACACAGTTGTAAAAGAAATAAGGGACATCCTAGAATAAAAATGAAGCTCCCAACTCCCACTGAGACTGGCAAGATCTCAGAATGCCATGCCTTCATGAGCAACATCCGGTCCCAGGAGAAAACACATGGGGTTTTCTGGGGCAATCAGTACTCAAAGTGTGGCATGGCCTAGAACCAGCGATGATATGTTATGGTCTTTGAAAAGAAGATCAGTTATGGTAAGGGCAAGGCATGAGGCCAGACAGCAAGATTTGAACAGCAGGATAATTTCTACAATAGAGTACTACTTCTGAATGATCATTCTTCTCTTGTGAATTGATAAGACATGGCAAAAAAAAAAAAAAAGAGGGGTGAGAAGGGAAGGGAACACATGATGAGGCAACATATATTCAAATATTTATCACAGTGCCTGGTACATAGTAGGCACTTAATAAATGTTTAGTGAGTGATTAATTGAAATAACATAAAAATAGGATAAAAAAGGATTTCAAACATGATACTTTGGCATTTTTAATACCATGAGGGACAAATTAATAAAGAAAAGGTAAGTAAGTAAAACTATACTTCAGAAATTTTAAATCTTAACACACAGGACAAGTAATATGTAGGTCAAGATAAAGAAAGTTTTTAGAAAAGGTCATAGTAAGATAAAATTACTAAAAAAAAAGATCTTGGAAGGGAAAAGAAATTTTTAACTAATTGCTTAAATAAGTGAGGGGGGAAAGGAAGAGCAAGTGAGAAAGAAATATAGATAATTAAATGAGTAAAATAAAGAAAAGTTATAATTTAAGATTAGAGAACTGAAAAGATAGGCAGATGGGAGCAGGTGAATGGGAGAGAACTTGTGGGACTAGACTAACATCAAAATAGTTTAAGCAAACTCATCAAAGGGAACAAAGAATTAACTTAAAAGGAAATAGAATAAAAATAATTCTAAAGACATAAATGAAAAAAACTGTAAATGAAAGCAACTGTACATGTGAATGGAGATAGGTAGGGTATCACTATGGTTGGAGTTCTGGACTTGAACTCGGTGCATCTGGGGTCAGGATACAAGCTCTGACAAATGGAAGTGTGTAAAATGAGGCAAAACACTAAACCTCACTGAACTTCTGTTTCTTCATCTTTATAGTTGGGATATTTCCCTTTATAGAAGGAATACTTTATATTCTCTACCAAAGAGGGCTGCTATCAAAGATGTAATAGTGTCAGTTGTTATTTGGAAGGGAGAGAAACTTTTTTCTTTCTTTCTTTTCCTATATCCCAAGAACACTCTGAGCCCTGAATGCAAAGGACACTTCTGACACTGATAGCCTAAAGTAGCATATTGCATAGGGAAAAATCATACCAGGTGTGCTACAAAATGCATCCCCAGTGATATCCTATATCTGTGACCGTTTTATTCCCCATTAGCATTTCTTTTCAATCAGGGCATGCAATGGTTTATTTGCAGCATGTCAACACTGGTGTGTGGTGCAAGGAGAGAAATCAATTCCTACTACGCTCAAATTCCCATAGCAGAAACTGTTAGAGGGAACAGTTCAATAATATTTGGTTAGTCTCAAATTTTATTTTTCCATATTTCCCAGGAAGGAAGCATGGTGTAATAGGAAAAACACTGGGCTGAGTCAGGAAGTCTCTATTTAAATCTTGTCTTAGACACTATGTGACCTTGGGCAAGTCTCTGGACCTCAATTGCCACATCTGTAAAATGAAGAGGTTGGATCCCATGATCTCAGGTTCCCTCTAGCTCTTAAACAGGAAAATGGTGAGATTCAAATGACATAACTGATGGAAAGCATTTTGGAAACCTTACAGTGTTATTTGGTTTTCTTCTTTATATCACCATCATCATCATCATTATTATTATCACTCTTTAGTCATCGTGCTTTCAGGGTGGTTATGACTTCATTCCCTGAGACTTCTATTGCACTCCTGCTGAGTTCAAGCAATGTTTATAAAGCAACACAAGAGTACACTGGTAAATATTGAACAAACTATAGGGCATAGGCTTTTAAATTTCACCTTCATTATTAACACTTTATTAAGGCTAATTAATCAACAAAATAATAAATCAAGCCCTGTTTTATGACATTATCTGATTTCTGAGATGTAAATGCTCAGACTGAAATTTTAGTATCCGTTTATAACTGACTCCAGGACTGCTTTGGTTCTAATAGCCTCTGAGTCTATCAAATCATCCCCTTACTCTAAGTTATTCTTTGTTTTAAAATTTCTGGTTTTTTTAATGTTTATTTGTTTATTTTTAGTTTTCAACATTCATTTCCACAAAATTTTGATTTCCAAATTTTCTCCCCATCTCTCCCCTCCCCCATCCCAAAACACCATGAATTCTGATTACCCCTTCCACCAATTTGCCCTCCCTTCTATCATACCCCTTCCTTCCCTTATTCCCATCTCCTCTCTTTTCTTATAGGGCAAGATAGATTTCTATACCTCACTACCTGTATTTCTTATTTCCCAATTGCATGCAAAAACAATTCTTAACATTTGTTCCTAAAATTTTGAGTTCCAACCTCTCCCTTCCTCCCTCCCCACCTATCCCCACTGAGAAGGCAAGCAAATCAATATAGGCTATATATGTGTCATTTTGCAAAAGACTTTCATAATAGTCATGTTGTGTAAGACTAACTATATTTCCCTCCATCCTATCCTGTCCCCCATTTATTCTATTCTCTCTTTTGACCTTGTCCCTCCCCAAAAGTGTTTACTTCTAATTACTCCCTCCTCCCATTTTCCTTCTCTTCTATCATCCCCACCACCACTTATCCCCTTCTTCCCTACTTTCCTGTAGTGTAAGATAGATTTTCATACCAAATTGAGTGTGCATGTTATTCCCTCCTTAAGCCAAATGTGATGAGAGTAAGCTTTACTTTTTCCTTCTCACCTCCCTCCTTTTCCCCTCCATTGAAAAATCTTCTCCTTGCCTCTTTCATGATAGTTTGCCCTATTCCATTTCTCCCTTTATCCTCCTAATATGTTCCTCTCTCACCCCTTAATTTTTTTTTAGATATCATCCCTTCCTATTCAACTTACCCTGTGCCCTCTGTCTATATATGTATATGTGTGTGTGTGTGTGTGTGTGTGTGTGTATAATCCCTCCAACCACCCAAATACTGAGAAAAGTTTCAAGAGTTACAAATATTGTCTTTCCATGTAGGAATGTAAACAGTCCAACTTTAGTAAATCCCTTAGGATTTCTCTTTCCTGTTTACCTTTTCATGCTTCTCTTGACTCTGGTGTTTGAAAGTAAAATTTTCTATTCAGCTCTGTTCTTTTCATCAAGAATGCTTGAAAATCCTGTATTTCACTGAATGATCATTTTTTCCCCTGAAGTATTATACTCAGTTTTGCTGGGTAGGTGATTCTTGGTTTTAATCCTAATTCCTTTGACTTCTGGAATATTATATTTCAAACCCTTTGATTCCTTAATGTGAAAGCTGCTAGATCTTGTGTTATCCTGATTGTGTTTCCACAATATTTGAATTGTTTCTTTCTAGCTACTTGCAAAATTTTCTCCTTGACCTGGGAACTCTGGAATTTGGCTACCAATATTCCTAGGAGTTTTTCTTTTCGAATCTCTTTCAAGAGGTTATTGGTGGATTCTTTCAATATTTATTTTACCCTCTGGTTCTAGAATATCAGGGCAATTTTCCTTGATAATTTCATGAAAGATGATGTCTAGGCTCTTTTTTTTGATAATGGCTTTCAAGTAGTCCCATAATTTTTAAATTGTCTCTCCTGGATCTATTTTCCAAGTCAGTTGTTTTCCCAATGAGATATTTCACATTGTCTTCTATTTTTTCATATTCTCTTGGTTTTGTTTTGTAATTTCTTGGTTTCTCATAAAGTCATTAGCTTCCATCTGCTCCATTCTAATTTTTATTTTCTTCAATGAGCTTTTAAACCTCCTTTTTGATTTGACCAATTCTGCTTTTTAAAGCATTCTTCTCCTCATTGGCTTTTTGGACCTCTTTTGCCATTTGAGTTAGTCTATTTTTAAGGGTGTTATTTTCTTCAGCATTTTTTTGGGTCTCCTTTAGCAAGCTGCTGACTCACTTTTCATGATTTTCTTGCATGATTCTCATTTCTCTTCCCAATTTTTCCTCCACCTCTCTTACTTGATTTTCAAAATCTTTTTTGAGCTCTTCCATGGCCTGAGACCATTGCATATTTATTTTGGAGGTACTGAATGCAGAAGCCTTGACCTTTATGTCTTTCTCTAATGGTATGTATTATTCTTCCTCATCTGAAAGGATGGAAGAAAATACCTATTCACCAAGAAAGTAACCTTCTATAGTCTTATTTTTTCCCTTTTGTGGGCATTTTCCCAGCAAGTTACTTGACTTTTGAGTTCCTTGTCAAGAGGAGGTTATACTCTAGGGAACTGTAAGTTTTCAGTTCCTCCAAGGTGGCACAATCAAGAAAGAGGAGTTTACTCCTCTCCTGGCCTGCACATTGGTCTGGGAGCAACCAAAAACTTTTCTGCCCAGTATCTGTGAGTAGAATTCCCTCTCCACAACCACTTCCAGCTCTACCATGCCAGCACTCCTCCTCACCCCAGGGCC
Organism: Notamacropus eugenii; assembly: GCF_028372415.1. Taxonomy (NCBI): domain Eukaryota; kingdom Metazoa; phylum Chordata; class Mammalia; order Diprotodontia; family Macropodidae; genus Notamacropus; species Notamacropus eugenii. Next base: position 191,165,941 of record NC_092874.1, read on the forward strand.
ACCACTCAGGGCTGAGATCCAGATCAGCAGCTCAATTCTCTCAGGATCTTTAGGTGGAGGGCTCCAAAACTTGATGCTGCTGCTGCAATGGCGGCTGCTGCTGGTGAGGCCAGACTACATTCCCTTCTCACCCAAGTGAAAGAGTTTTCTCACTGACCTTTGAAGTTGTCTTTGGCGTTTGTGGGTTAAGCAATCTGGGAACTGCAGTTGCTGCCAGGGATTCCTCTCCCTGAGGCCTGTTCTAGTCCTGTCCCTGCCACTCCATGTGGGCAAGGCTGAGCTGCACTCTACTCTGAGCCTGGTGTGATAGACCTTTCCTGTTGGCCTTCCCAAGCTGTCTTGGGCTGGAAATCTCTTTCACTCTGTCATTTTGTGGCTTCTGCTGCTCTAGAATTTTTTAGAGTCATTTTTACAGGTATTTTATGGCTTACAGGGGAGAGTTTTTACAGGTCTATCCTTTTACTCTGCCATCTTGGCTCTGCCCCTCTAAATTTCTGTTTCTTAAAAAAAAAATTCAATCTCTGTCTCAGATTGATTTCTTTCATCCTTGGGTAGAGGAGTCAGTTATGACAAAGTAGAAGCCCAAATTCCTTGAGAATAAGGGGAGTAGTGCTCAGATTTGCAGTACATATATTAAAATTGCAATGACAGCAAGAAATGTTAGCAAGACAGGGGGGAATAAATAGGGCATCCCCAAGGTCCCCTCCCTCTGGCATGCCTAGCATGCTACTGCTTGAACTCTACCAGTTTCCTCCAAATTTGTGGTAGAAATTATAGTCTTAAAGTAAAGCTAGAGATAGCAGTAAGAGTTGACTGCCAAGGTTAGCAATCAAAGCAACAACTATTGTGACTGCCACCTATTGATCCCAAACAATACAATTCAATTCAACAGATAATTATTAAGTATTTATCACATGCATAGTACTCTACTAGACACTGGGAATACAAAAATAAACACATGAACACTGTTCTCAATGACATAAATGAGGGGGGAAAGATATATACAAATAACTGATGCAAAGGAGATTGAAATAAGTACAAAGGAAAAGTTTAAGCAAAGTGAGAATATTGAGGATGGAGAAATCATTTCTCCTAGGACATTGGGATATCAGAAAATGTTTCATGAAGAGAATGGCACAGGAGCTACACCTTGAAGGAAGAGATAAATTTCAAAACTCTAAATTTGTTCAGTTGGTCTAGGTTCAAGTGGCATTCTCATACCACATTCTCCTAAATTTTCACCTTATTTTAATTTTAATCCTTATGCCTTTGCATATCTACTCCAACTCTTAAGTCATTCCTTTAAGCCCTGCAAATCACCTCTCTATTTTGATCAAACTCCTACTATTTTTGCATGATAGAAGCACTGTCCAATGGGAACCCAGTCCTTAGTCTACCTTGTGTGCACTCTGCCTGATATCAACTTGCATGAAGACTAGATGAGTCTTCTTCTGGCAGATATGATGGAGAAGACTTTCCCTAGTTCAAAAGCATTTCAGGTATCCTTTGACTGTGCCCTGCTACTTTAATTTGGAGTGATAGAAAGTCTCTTAATTGGTTCCAAAGCCAGAATGAATGTAACTACAAAAGGTACAGATACATCAAAACTCCTTTTCTTTGGGTACTAAATGAGACTAAAACTGCTATAAGCCTCTGAGTAAGGAGAGAGTTAGCAGGTATAGCCTCTTGTTGCATTTTTGGAGACCTATAATTTTACTATTCTCCTAAACATAATCTCCTATCCCTCTGACATATTGTGATCTTAACACTAAATTTATTCTTTAACCTTATGTCTCAAGAGATCTTCAGGACCTAAACACATCCCAATTGTTTGAGACTACCTCCTCCATTTTGGTTTCACTTGCCTTCATACCCAGACTACTACTTTAACTTTTCAATAGTCATTACCCTAAGATCTCTCACATTCTTCCTCTCACTCAATCTTATTTAATTCACCATTTGTAAAGCCCTGTAACCACCATTATTTCACCATACTTGCAGTAAGACAGCTTAGTGTCACTAAGTCAAGAAAACAGACTGATTTTTACTGAAACTACCAATCAGTAGTACATAATTTCACTTGTGCCCTTTTTTTTGGACAATCCTAATCTACCATTATCTAATTCCTATCTCATTCCCCACATCAGCTGCTACAAATCTTTTCTTCTCATACTGAACTATACTTCCCTCCTTTTTCCCCATTTCTAACAGGTGACTCAGATTCCTAACTTTACTGAAGAGATCACAGAATCTGGAGAGTTGTAAAGGGTCTCAGGAACTATCCAATTCAACTGAACATGGTGAAGAATTCCCTCTATAAGGCAAACAAATAGTCATACAGTCTTCACTTGAAGTCTTCTGGTGGGGTATACCCAGTACTTCCTGAGGCAGCCATTCCACTTTTGGAAATTCTAAGGTGCCTGACCTGGACTCCTTGAGTTTCCTTCTTCTACTCCTCAAGTCTCAGCATCACCATCCAATTTTACCCTCTTTCTTACTATCATTGAATAAGAGGTGTCACTCACTACACCTCATTAATGCTAACTGATCTATCTACATCTTGCTTCCATAATTCATGCATGCTGCACAAAACAGAATCTTATTTTTACAGCTTTCCAACACATCTCTCTCCCAGTAGTATATCTCTGGGCAAGAGGGGACACTAGTATCCACTTACCACTTGTAATGTAGTTAGATCTTTCCCACCCATAAATAAGCCTCAGGTACATTTTGTTAATTTTCTAATGAGTCATTGGTTCTCAAGGGTTGTGATGCCCTCTTGCTCTGAAAAGTGTATAAATACTCTGAGGTGAGGTTTTACTTTGGGGCTTACTCATTGGAAGTGTTTGTTTGGCCAGAGGAGACTCTGGGTAGCTGCTAAGGAGTCCCCCAGCTTTGAATACCCAGATGTTTGTGCTTTCCTCTCTCTGTATGTATGGTTATACAGTTGGATCTGTTTTTTGATCTGTGATGTATGTATTGCTTAAGGTCAGACAGTTGGAAGCCCTGTCTGTTGGTCTTTGTTTCTCTGTATTTTCTCCGAACTTCAGGGTGCTGACTTTTTCACCTGAACTAAGTGAGTGATATGCTTGATTAAAGTGATTGTTGACCCATCAAAAGTTGCCTTTCCTTTTAGAAAAGCAGATCAAAGAACCTGTACGGCAAGCCCTCCTGTGTATGTCAGGGTCCTTGCTATTACATCACTGTACATTTTTTTTCCATGTAGGCCTTAATGAACAGCCGCAGTTCTATCTCCATATTTGTCCTGTCCATGCTGATTTCACTCTCTTATTCTCTCCTATGAAGTCAATTAATCATTCACACACTGAAAGCTCCCTTGGAGCTCCCTCCCCAACTACAATCTCCAGGCTTATTGTCATTTCATTCATTCATTCATTCATTCATTCATTCAAGTGTCATTTCCCACCCTAACTCATTTCCTAACTCTACTAGTTGTTTGTTCTTTTATCTTGTTCTTTTCTGTTATCCCTTAGTCTCTACTCCCAGTCAAGTCACTGTGCCTCTGTTCAACCAACACTAGCCCTGAATCTAAATCGCAATTCTCTTAAACAGACTATGCAATTGTCAACACTGGCTTCTGGTTTATAGTTATTTCTTCATTTTCTCTTGCCCTCAGAGTTTCTCTAGTTCCTGACATTATGACTTAACTACTTCAAAATATTTTCTTCAACTAAGGTCTTCATTTCCTCATTACCAATTATCTTTTCAACCCCTTGCAATTTGAGTTCTACATCTACCACTCTATTGAAACTACTCTAGGGTCACCAAAAACCATGCTATCACCAAATCCCTTTGTACATTGAATTCCTACCTAAACTTTAACTCCCAGTGCTACCTGATCCCTTGTTTGGTAAGAACCTTCCCAATCAGAACTTATAGTACCTTTGTAAACAAAGAATTTGAATATGCACATAATAGCATACATTGTAGTTATCTATATTTTATGACTTTTCTTTCTACTAGACCATAGGCTCTATGTGGTCCTGCACTGTATCTTATCTGAGTTTTGCACCTCTTTAGTACATGGCACCAGGATCCACACACAGCAAATGCTTACTATTTATTGAATGAATAAATGAATAAAAGAGTAAATGAAGAAATGAATGAATTGGAGAGAGTGTGTGCTGGCCATTGAGGATGGGTTCTACTAATTCAGGCAACAGGATAAGTTCGAGAAGTGGTAATATTTCCAGTTTAGCTACTGAAGACTTTTGGGAAGTGGAATAATTTGGCCAAGCTACATTAAGACTGTAATTTGACTCGCTAAAGAATTTCCTTTAGAGGAAGGTAATTGCTAAAATCAGCCTGCATTTTTAGACTTCAATGAAATTTCAAAGGACAATGAATTGAACCCTTGCTTTCTTATCTATTTGAGCTACTGCTCTTCAGTTTTCATTTGTGCTCCTGTATCTTGGCTCAGTTCCTAAATGTTTTCTCTTCTGTACAATCATTTTTTTATTGTCCTACTTTAGGATATAGAAAAAGTAGCAATGTCTGCATTTTATGCTGTGGTTCCAAAGTTTGAAGTTGTGTCATTTGGGGTCAGCACCACTGTGGAGGCATGGAAACTGTCACAGGAAGCAGTATCACCCTCTTTCATCACACATTGGCAGGCCAGTGAAGCCTTTATCCCAGTGTTTTAGTTGCTGAATCAGAGGATCTAAGGGTTCAAGATAACCACAAGTGGTCACCAATCCACACACCTATCTCCAATGACTGTATGCCAAGCATGTTGAAGGTATTTAGTAATATCATATTGTCTCTATATTAGTGATAGGCATATTATATCCTGCCTTGTAGACTTTATAAAATTTGATGGCAATGATTCTATTAACATCTACAAAAACATGTTGTCCAGAACACTGTTTTGTAATTAGTAGGGATTTATTAATATTAGTTGAATTTGTTAGATAAACAATAATTGAACCTAAGCCATCCCTACATATTAGCATCATCAAGTAGACCCAATAGGTTAATTCAAAGGTAATCAGAGTCCATAGCAATAGAAATATATCTTTATGGATCTTACCAATTCCTGTATAGAAATTCTTCCTAATATCTAATGTAAAGCATTCTAAGACAATTTTCTACAGTTTGCCCTTAGCAAAAATCCTGAATAAAATTCTTTACCTGGTAATGAGAGATAAGTATGCAAAATTTTGCTTCCCAAAGGAGTAGCATCTAAACTACCCTTTGAAGTGAGTTTAAGATTCTAACAGGAGAACTAAAGGAGGGATTTCAATCCTGACATGGAGAATAAAAACCAAATGGATGGAGGTAAGAAGTGAAATTTTAAGTTTGGGTTACAGGTGAAGTTGAACACATGAAGCCTTATGTGTAATAAGGCCGAAACTAGGTTTTAGAGGACCTTATATGGCAGGCTAAGAAGTTAACATGTTATGCTAGAGGTAAAAGGGACCAACTGAAGATTTTTGAGCAGGGGAATGACATGGTTAGACCTATGGATAGAACACTGGGCCTGGAGTCACAAAGACCTGAGTTCTAATCTGACCTCAGACACTTAATAGCCATGTGATCCTGGACAAGATATTCAAATTATTGATGTCTCTGTTTCCTCAATGGTAACATGGGGGTAGTAACTCATCTACTTTACAGGTTATTGTGAGTATCAAATGAGATTGCATTTGTAAAGCTCTTAGCACAGTGCCTGGCACATAATAGGTACTATATAAATGTGTGCTCACTTCCTTACACTTTGTGAAAATGATTTTGACAATATTTGTCACTGTTAACCATCCCCTCACCCTGAATGTTCTCTTTTTCCTGGATTTGTATAACGTTGCTCTCTTCTGGTCCCTCTCCCATTTATCTGACTAGTCTGTCTCAACCTCTTTTGCTAAAATTGTCCTTCATGGCCATGTATGGTCACACCTAAGGGGTCTACCCTGGGCTCTCTTCTTTCCCTGTATCTTGTTTCAGTGATTTGATCAAATCTCATGGGTTCTCTATCAAACAATATTACTACTAGGTCTATATGCCAAAGATATCAAAGAAAGGTGTAAAGGACCTTTTGTTGTAGCAATGAATTAGAAACACTGTAAGTTGGAGGAGAGGAGATGAGGAGGAAAAAAGAAGATTCAGAAATGTCTCTGAGGCAATAAACTTGGGGTAACTGACAATGAAATAGGGACGTAAGGAGGAGGAGCAGGACTAAAGTGAAAGGTGATGGGTTCTGTTTGGGGCATGTTGCATTTGAGATACTGATGGGATATCCAAGTGGTCATATCACACCTACCAGGTGGTTGGTGATGTGGAGCTTAAATTTATGAGAGAGATTTGGGTTGAATAGACAGACAGACCAATGGATAGATAGATGTGGAGATATATGTACATGTACACATATATTCACATATAGTCATCAGCTACGAATTATGTGGTAGGAGGCATCTTTTAAGAAATGATGATTGAACACATAAGAGATAATGATATTGTTACTCATGTAGAAATAGAAGAGGATCCAGGACAAAACTTAAGGGAACAAGAAATTGATGATGAACCAGAAAGAGGCATAAGGTATACTGAGAAAGAAGCAGAAGAGTTAGAAAAAAACAAGGTCATGGAAGCCAAAGCAGAAGAAATATAAGATAAATTGTAGAAAAGGAGAACTGCTATAGTACTGTTTCCCATGCATCTAGGAGACCTAACTCTGTCAGAGAAAGTTCTAGAACTCACAGATTTAACCCACTCCTTTTACAGATGAGGAAATAGTCCCCAAAAGATAAAGTGATTTGCCCCAGAACTCTCAAATAGTAAGCATCAGAACCAAGACTTGGAATCATATAGTCAGTTCCTGCATCCAAGTCTAGTGCTTTCTCCAAAATACTATTCTGATTTGTCTAACATGATTTATTTTTCATAAAGCCACATTTACTACTTTCCAGAACTCTGTGTTCTCCTCTGGAATATATTTTTTTTACATAGCTGCTTTGAGTGTGCCTCTGAGATCTCCTTAGACAGATTTGCTCATATGCAATACTAAATATAAACATATTTCCTGTCCAAACTCCTTGCCAGGTTTGGGAGTGCCTCTGTTTATGTCTTTCCTGTTCCCAGGCAAATATTTTTTCCTCAGTTTACATTTTAAGATTTTAATAGGAATCTTCATCAAGAACTTGGAATAGTCATCTTTTATTATTATCATTATTAATTGTTCTTGCTGCTGCCATTTTTGCTTGTGACCTGAGGACCAAGCTAGTCTCTCCTGCTTTTCATTCTGGACTGGCTTTTCTGCGCAGTAGCAGACGGATCTGTGGAAAGTTGCCTTGTACACAAAAAGGGGATAATTAAATAGGATTTTTCTCCAAACTGTTGGTTTCAGGGTCAGATTTTCTTTCCAGAGCCCCATGCAAATTCTCTTTCCAAGGGACTGATTTCTTGTTCCAATGTTGTTTTCAGGAAATCTACACATGAATTTTCCAGAGTTTATTAGTTTAAGAAATAATGAAATGAATAGACAGACTCTTTTTAAAGACCCACATAACCTAGAGAGAGGGAGGCAAGTCATCAGATCATAGATTTGGTTCTTGAAGTCAACTACTCTCCACTTCATTTTACAGATGAGGATACAGAGGTCAAGGTTGTGGTGAATTTTGAAAGGTCACACAGATAAATAGGGACAGACCTGGGATTTGAAACCAGACCCTCTGACTCCAAATCCCACCTTCTTTTCTCTGCATGCTGCTTCCTGAGGACACATTTTTATACATTCCCATATTTCTATCACCATAGGCTAATACTGACTTCAGATTCAAAAACACCTGAAAAGAGCTGTATTTCCTGTTCCCACCACTTCTGGGAAACTTCAAGAAATAACTGGAAAGAAAGTAAAGTGGGAGGGTACATTTGGCAAAAATATAACTTAGGTGGGAAAATTTCCAAGTATTTTGCAAGTAAAAATTGCTGGAGCAACAAGGGATAAGGATGTTGCTTCAGCAATGGGCACCCATAAATGCCTATTTAATGAGTGAATTGATCCTTAAGATTATAGTAAGAATAACAATGCAGCTATTCCTGTTGGCAAGAGGCAGTTATGTCTAAAGGCAGATTTCACCAGCTGTTTTTGTAGGACTTGGTCTGGTGTTTTTTGTAACGTGAATAGGGAGTTCTGTGAGAAAATCTCAATGTTAATGGTATTTTTCCTTCTAAAATACCAAATGCTAAATTGTAATAAAGTATTCACTATTTTAGCATGTTTTCAGTATAAATATGGATTTCATTTGCATTCCTACAATGTTATGTAGTGGCAATAACTCTGGCTTAGGAGGGAGAAGGCTTGCTTTCAAATCTCCAGGCAAACTTGATGAAGTCTCATTTTCCTCATCTGTAAAATGAGGAGGTCCAACTAGATGATCTCTAAGGCACCTTCTAACTTCTCTTTATCCCTGAGGTATCATTAAATTCCAGGCTCTGTAGACTAGTAGCTATGGGTTCCATATCCCAAAGCCAAAAATGTTCCATGGCCAAGTTACCTTAGAAAAACAAAGTCAGTTTCCTGGAAAGAGTACTGCTTGTCTCTGCCTTCTTCTGAAATTCCTTCCACTCTCTTCTGCACATTTTAAAAATGCTTCATTACACTCTTTTCTTTCTTTTTTTAATATAACTATCACTGACCCCATCAACCTACCGCCACACCAAAAAAAGCACAATCCTCCTTAGTGATAAATTAGCATGGCCAAACAAAACACATGCACATTGGAAACATATGAAAATGTGTTTTTTGTCCTGTACCTTGATTTCATCTCTCTGTTGGAAAGGGACCAACATGCCTCATCATTAATCTTCTGGAATTATGATTGATCATTACATGGATCATAATTCTTAAATTTTGCAAAGTTGTAGTCATCATATAATGTCTACTGGTTCTGCTCTCTTCACTCAGCATTTGCCTTTACAAATCTCCCCAAGTTTCTCTGAAACTGTCCCTTTCATAATTACTTGTAATAATATTCCATTACATTCATACGCCGTAATTTGGTCAGCTATTCCCTAACAGATAAGGACCCTTAGCTTCTACCTCTTTGCTATAACAAAAAGTGCCATTATGAATAGTTTTGCATGTTACGTATAAGTCTTTTCCCTTGTTCTTTTCTGTCTTTGGGGTATATATATTTTGGAGATGTCTCTAGGTTCTTGTTAAATGCTATGCAGATCTATACATGTTTTTATATAGTACATATGGGATATTCATGATGTTATCAAAGCCAATGTTACACTAAGATTTTGAGATAACCTACAAATTAAACAAAACTGCACATGAAACATGTCCAGTTTCTTATACAATTTTCTTCCTTTTTCTTCTCTGAATTTTAAATTTTTATACCTATTGATGATTTTCAGTTTTTTTTTTTTCTTAACATTAGGTCTACCTCATGTTGCCCAGGTTGGTAATGCAGCAGCTTACTCATGGCCCAATCCTGATGAACACAGGAACTTTGTACCTGTTCTGTTCCCAAGCTGGACAAATTTGCCCCTCATTGTGCAATCTGGTAGCCCTAGCTCCTGGGCCTCACTATATTTGTGCCAGACTTAGGGCAGACACATAATTGGCATAGCCCACTACAACTCAGAACTCCTGAGTTCAAGCAATTTACCAGCCTCAGCCTCCCCACTGGCTGAGATTACAGTCATGATCACCATACTCAGCCACAATATTTCACAGGAAAAAATTATAGAAGTATTAAATGAAGATGTTATTCATTTGACAGTTTTTAAGTGTCTACTTAATACCATATCAATCAAACCATTAAGCCAAATTTGTCATAGTAGCCAAGAATGACAGTCACTGTATTAGAGTTTAGGATGCAAATATTTTTAAATACCAGAATCCCTGTTGTCTAAGAACTGATAACTTGCCATCATCATCACTACTACCCCTTAAAAATATTATTGCTAGCCCTTCTCAAATAATTTTGATCAAGTTCAGTTAAAAATGGCCCTGATAGGTTTCTATTATAATATTTTTTTATTTGTAATATTGCATATGTTATTTCAAAATTGGATAAAATGACTGATTTTTATAGTTGTACAGAAATATGGGAAACAAGCTTAATCATTATTTTAAGGTTCACAAAATCACCTTGAGTGCAACTCCAGTACCAGACAGGATACTGAAGGTGGTAAGTACATTATCCTGTTCCTAACGTGATTTTAATTTCTTCTGCAAGGCCTCTAAATTTTGAAAGTTGTTTTTCCCACATAGATTGGAGATTATGAGTATTCAGTATAAGGACAACTAGTAAAAATGTGGTTTTGAAATTTTTAAGGATTAATGTTTTGTTTGGGCAATTGCAGGCAACAATTTTGTTTATGATAATATTCTACTTTCAGTACAGTTGAATGGTATTAATATTATCATTATTGCTTTCACTTGATTTTTCTCATTTTTATTGTTTGATGTAGTTCAGACAGAGATGGACCTGGGGCAAGTTACTATCCTATTATCATTCTTTTATGTATAACACTATGTAACCTATTGTGAGATAATAATAACTCTCCATGACCTCATTTGGGATTTTCTAGGTACAGATAATGGAGGGCTTTGCCATTTCCTTCTCCAGCTCATTTATAGATGAAGAAGTGAGGCAAACAAGGTTAAATAATCAGTCACACAGCTAGTGTCTGAGATCTGATTTGAATTTGCATCTTCCTGACTCTAGGGTCAGCACTCCATCCACTGTGCCATCTAACTGCCTCAAGAGGTTTTTGTTGTTCAGTTGTTTCCGTTGAGTCTAATTCTTTATAACTGCATTTGGGGTTTTCTTGACAAAGATACTGTAGCAGTTTGCCATTTCCTTCTGTATTGTCCAGGCAATATTTACAGCACCAAGGGCAACTATGAATATACTGGCATAGTTTGGAATCACAAAGTATAACAACCAACCCTCCATATAGAAGGCAGAAGAAAAACATTTATTCAGACAACAGAAAGTCAAATCCCAACACCAGAAAGCCAAATTCATCATAGTAGACAAGAAGTCAATACACATTAGCATTGAAGGGGACAAAACCATTCCCAAGCCTCCCCCAGGTCCTGCTGGGGCCTTCCCACAAACAAACAAACACTAAGCAGCCTAGCTGTCTGCTTGTCTGTGTCCTCTCTTTCCCTCTGCTCTAACTGCTCTCAATAACTTCCTCTCAATTCTGTTTCATTCTTCCTATTCCACCCATTCAGCAAGCTCCTCCCATCACATATGACTTAGGCTTCCATGTGATTAAAGCAGGTCACATGGATCTATTAATGAATGGGAAAGATCTTCCCATTTAAATTACATTACACCTTCTCCAGCTCATTTTTAACAGAGGAGAAAACTGAAGCAGAGTTAAGTGACTTGCCCAGGGTCACACAACTAAGCAAGTATCTGAAATCAGATGTGAACTCAGGTTTTCCTGACTCCAGGTCTGGCACTTTATCCTCTGTGCCAACTAGCTGCCCACTAAAACATTTATATTGTAACTTCAGGCTTGTAAAGCACTTTACAACTATATCATTTTAGCCTCACAACAACTCTGGGATGTTATTATTATCCTCTTTTTATAAACGAAGAAACTGAGGCAGATGGTTAAACAACTTGTTCAGAGTGTGCATCTATTGTCTGAGGTTGGGTTTGACCTCAGAACTCCTGTATTCCAGGTGTAGCACTCTCTCCACTGAATCACCTACCTGTGAAATTAACTATTGTTGATGTCATTTTCATATTAATATTTTTATTCATCTCATCTTTTTCAGTGATGGAAGTGATCCTAGGACAAATTGCTACACACTTATTATTTTTGTTATTTAATGTTTTAAAAACTATTGTTGGGTAAATGAAATAACTACTTTTGGGAACCGAATAAAAGTTTTATGATGGTGTTAGCTTGTCCTCTTTAAACTCATTGAAAGCACCTTCTGAACAACTCCAGTAGTGGGTAGAATGAGTGATGATACATAGCCTCATCAGTCTCTTGCATGGTTTTGGTTTCTTTCATTTGTCCTTCATATTTTGAAAACTTTTCTTTCTTTAGTCCAATGATTATCAGTCTTTAGTTGGTATGGAGACAAATGTTAAAACGCCGTCCTTAAATTTTAATGGATCAATGTTACGTCCAAGCGACTATGGACAACAGGCAATGGTGTCCACAACAGGTAAATGTTTAATATCAACTTGGGGAAGGGGCATACCTTTTGGGGTTATATGCCTTGTAGTGGCATCTTTGAGTAGATACTATTGGACTGCAGGTCTAAATTATCCAAAATTCTTAGATCAACAATTAAAACTACAATGCTTTAATCTACTTCCTATCTCTAACCACCCGTCTAAAAATTACTATTTTTCTTTTTTTTCTTCTTTATTGACCTAACAAGTATGAGGTTAAAAATATTTGGTTTTTATTAAACAAATCTTATTAAAAACACTAGAAAACAGGAATAAGTGGAGTTTTTCTTAAAATAAGTAGAAAGTAGAACAAAAATGAGATTTTATTCATTCATTTTCTACATGGACATAGAAGCTTCATTAAGTATTAAAGCTAAATAATAAAATGAATCTTAAAGCTTCATTTTTAAAGGATATAATAAATTTAACATGTTATTATCAAAATTATACTGCTAGGCCTGAACATCCTTCAGGCCTCTTTTGCACATTGTTATAAAAAGTGCTTAAATGACCTTCCTTTTTCTGCTTTTTTTGGGGGGGGAACTCCATCACAAGCTCCCTTCTCCCTCAAAAATAAAAAAAAAAAATATAGTCATTGTAACAAATAGACATTACTAAGTAAAGCAAATCCACACATTTTCCATGGCCTCAAATGTATATGTAATTCAGCCCCTTGAGCCCAACACCCTTTTGTCATCAGTCCTTCAGAATAATACTCGGTCATGTTTTAATGCACAGGGCTACATACTTTTGATCCCAAATGGAGCATCAGGCTATCTGTGTTGAAGAGGAACCACCTCACATTAATCAGTCCTCTGTGTTTGAGAGAGTTATGTTCTTTTTCTCTCTCCCTCTTACTTTTTAAAGTAATTTCATGTTTTATGCCTTAGGCTTTCCTCCTGCAGGAAGAATGTACACTTGGCCTCCCTCCTGGTAGAAGGAGCTGATTGGACAAAAGGTCAGCTACAGGTCTTATAATCTTCCAGTTTTTAGCTTTGGGGAGCAGACTTTGCATGCAGTGAAGTAGTCAGAGAGAAAAGGATAAATGGAACATTGCCCAGCCTACTAACAGGCCGTTTTCAGGGAACCGCCCATAGTCAGAGTCATAATATCTGTGTACAGAAGAGCAGTGTGTAGCTTAAGAGGACCTCAACTGCTTACCTCCCTCCCTGTTACTCATTCTCGGAATACTGTCAGTGTTACGTTAAACACTCTCCTCCTGTATACACATTACCTTTCAGTCAATGGTCTATGTGTTAAGCGTGGGTGGGAGGGTGGAACACAGGAAGAGGAAGCCAAAGAGGGGGAAGTGGGAAGGGAAGGGCATCTTCTTTCAAAGAGAAATACCCCTGTAACATTTTTAGGAAAAAGAAAACTAACCAAAGAGTTACGAAAGGATTTTTCATAATTCCTACCTCTATCCTTTGTCCCCTCATTATTCTGACTCCCTGTTGTCCCCAAACTGTGTTCTTCACATATTATGCTTTTCTCCAGCTCCGCTCAAACAGTTGACAACTGGATCTTTCCTGCTGTTTACCTGAAGTTGAGCTGTTTGGCACCTTGGTGGCTCAGTAGCTAGATCACTGGGCTTAGAATTAGGAAGGCCTGAGCTCAAATCTAGCCTCATACACACTAGCTGTGTGACCCTGAGCAAGGAACTTAACTTGTTTGCCTTAAATCACTGGAGAAGGAAATGGCAGATCACTCCAGTATCTTTGCCAAGAAAACCCTATGCATAATATGGTCCAAAGGGTCACAAAAGTCAGATACCATGGAACACCTGAACAACAAACAATAGCCATTTAGCAGTGTGGTAAAGTGGAGAGATCATTGGCTTCAAGTCACAGATTCAAACTAAAATCCTTCTGTCACTGACTGAGTTGCCTTGGTCATGTCCTTTATCCTTTCTAGGCCTCAGTTTCCTCAAAAATAAAATTAAAGAGCTGAACCAGATGATTTCTAAAGTTTCTGCTAGCTCTTAATCTACAATCCTGTGAAAATGGCTTAGAGGTGGTTGTTTTCAAGTACAGTCATAACCATAATTCTATACCAATTTAATAAGACCTGTAAGAATAAGGGGGAGAAAGACAAAAGAACAAGAAAAGTAGATAGGACCACTATCGATGTCATTTTCTATCACATTAAGGCTCTTGGAACCATTTTTTAAAATTCCAGATTCATCGGATTACCTATGGTCTGTCTATTTCTCTGTTTCTTTCTGCCTCTGTTTATTTTGGTGATATGATTCAATTTTCCAGACTATGATAAGCTTATTCAATGGTACAATTCCAACCATGTACTCATCACAGGCAAGACCTCCAAGGAAAATAGGAAGAGAGAACTGAAAGTACCAAAAGGCAACAACATTCCAAAGGAAGATGAGTTGATGTTATGTCTAGGTTTATCAAACATTCCTTTAAGATATTAAGGCAGACCTCAAGATTACCATATCAAAAATGTAATCTGTACTGCATGTTAATCATTGTCTCATTATAAGCTGAGATTTTCCTAGAGAACTAGATACAATATGCCTAGGGCAGGGAAACATGAACACAGATACTCTTCCCAAAGTCATTAAGTGCCTTCTTGCCAGTTAGACATCAGGCAAGAGATGCAGAGATACATCAATTTAAATAATCTTGTAAAGAATCACTGGATGAGGCAGGTCCTCTCTTTCTGAGGTCTTAAAGGTTTACCTAAATCTAACTTACCTCTGTAAATTATATGAACTATATGAAGGCACTAATGTGGAACCAGTTTTAATATCCACCAACAAATTGTCAATAGCTTTTACTACTCCTTAACTGCTCCAATTAATGCCTTCAAACACTGCTGCAAGAAAAGTATAATTGATAACAGGTTACTTTATCCAGTCCTCCCAGTCTCATCAGAATTTCTCTAATTTTAGAGCTAGGTTTAGAGAATTGGAGAGGTGTAATGCTAATGAGAGTTAAAGATCTTCCCCACTCATTAATGAGCCTGCTCATTAAGGAAAACTTGATTAGGGAGATTTTTTTGTTGTTGGAATGGCCCATACTTTTTGTTAATTTCATTTTTTTTTAGATGAAGAAATCGAAGCTATTCATAGTCACATGAAAAAATGCTCCAAATTAGCACTGATTAGAGAAATACAAATTAAAACAACTCTGAGGGACTACTTCACATCTTAGATTGATTAATATGACAGGAATGGAACATGACAAATATTAGAGGAGATATGGGAAATTTGGGACACCAGTTCACTATTGGTGGAGCTGTGAACTGATCCAACTACTAGAGAACAATCTGGAACTATGCCCAAAGGACTATGAAACTATGCATACCCTTTTCTTTCCCTTCCCACCCACCCCAAACTTGAGATGGCACCATTAGACACAAATCTGTATGTGTGTATGTGTGCACATGTGCATGTGTGTGTGTGTATATATACATGCATATATACATACATATATACATATATATGTAAGTTCTTTTTCTGTATTCAAACATCTTCCTTCACAGGATCTTTTTTTAAAATTAATTTATTTGTTTTCAGTTTTCTACAGTCATTTCTATAGGTCTTAGATTTTCTCCCTTTTCCTATCCCTTCTCTCCCCAGAGAGCTTGCAATCTTATATGGTTTCTATACATACGTTCTTATTAAACACATTTTCACATTAGTCATGTAAATGAATGGGGGAAACTTTGAGAAAAAACAAACCAAAACATAACACAAGAGAAAATATTCTGCTTCATTCTGCATTCCAATTCCATAGTTCTTTCAATAAAGTCATGTCTAGGTAATTGGAAAAACATCAGTTGTTCATGGATAGGCACAGCTAATGTAATAAAAATGGCAATTCTACCTAAATTAATTTACTTATTCAGTGCCATACCAATCAAATTACCAGAGAATTCTTTTCTAGAGCTAGAAAAAATAGTATCAAAATTCATCTGAAAGAACAAGAGGTCCAGAATATCAAGGGAATTAATGAAAAGAAATGCTAGAGAAGGTGATCTAGCCCTACCAGATCTCAAATTGTATTATAAAGCACCAATCATCAAAACCACTTGGTACTGGCTAAGAAATAGAGGGGTAAACCAGTGAAATAGGTTAGGTACTCAAGACACAGTAGTCAATGAATATAGTAGTCTATTGTTTGATAAATCCAAGTACCCCAGCTTCTGGGATAAGAACTCACTGTCTGACAAAAATTGCTGGGAAAACTGAATAACGGTGTGGTGGAAACTGGGCACAGACCAATGCCTGACACTGTACTCAAGAATAAAGTCCAAATGGATACATGATCTAGGTATAAAGGCTAATACTATAAACAAATTAGTGGAGCAAGGAATAGTGTATTTGTCAGATTTATGGAGAATGGAGAAATTTATGACCAAACAAGAGATAGAGAACATTATGAAGTGCAAAATGGATAATTTTGATTACATGAAATTGAAAAGTTTTTGCACAAACAAACCCAATGCAATCAAAATTGGGAAGGAAGCAAGAAACTGGGAAAGAATTTTTGCAACTAGGGTCTGTGATAAAGACCTCATTTCTAAAATATATAGAGAACTGAGTCAAATGTACAAGAATACAAGTCCTTCTTCAAAGGATATGAACAGATAGTTTTCAGAGGAAGAAATATAAGCTATCTATACTCATATGAAAAAATGCTCTAAATCACTATTGATTAGAGAGATGCAGATCAAAACAACTCTGAGGTACCACATCACACCTATCAGATTGGCTAACATGACAAAACAGGAAGATGATAAATGTTGGAGAGGACGTGGAAGAGTTGGAACACTAATTCATTGTTGGTGGAGCTGTGAGCTGATTCAATCATTCTGGAGAGCAATTTGGAACTATGACCAAAGGGCTACAAAAATGTGCATACCTTTTGATCCAGCAATATTGCTTCTAGGACTGTATCCCAAAGAGATCATTAAAAATGGCAAAGGGTTTCACTTGTACAAAAATATTTATAGCAGTTCTCTTTGAGGTGTCCGAGAACTGAAAATCAAGGGGATACCCATCAATTGGGGAATAACTGAACAAGCTATGGTATATGAAGGTAATGGAATACTATTGTGCCATAAGAAATGATGAGCAGGTGAATTTAAGAAAAACTTGGACTTACAAGAACTGATGTGATTACATGAACTTATATGATGCTGAATGAAAAGAGCAGAACCAGGAGAACATTGTACACAGTAACAAGCACAGTGTGCAAGAAATTTTTCTGGTAGACTAAGCCCTTAGTCCCTTAGCAATGCAGGGACCTGCAACATTCCCAAAGGAGTCTTGAGGTAAAATACCTTTTGTTAATTTCTAATGAAGCACTGGTTCTCAAAGGTTGTGATGCCTTCTAGCTCTGAAAAGTGTATATATACTCTGAGGTGAGGTTTTACTTTGGATTAGTGTTTGGAAGAAGGTTTGTATTCCTGATGAGACTCTAGGAAGCCTCTAAGGAGCCCCCCAGCTTTGAAAACCCAGATGTTGGTGCTTCTCTCTCTGGTAATTATGTATGTATTGCTTATGGTCAGACAGTTGGAAGCTCTCTCTGTTGATCTTTATTTCTCTGTTTGTATTTTCTCTGAAGTTCAGGGTGCTGACTTTTTCCCCTGAACTAAGTGAATGATACATGTGCTTGATTAAAGTGATTGTTGACCCCTCAAAAGTTGCTTTCCTTTTAGAAACGCAGATCTGAGAACCTGTATAGTAGACCCTCCTGTGTATGTTGGGGTCCTTGCTGTTACAAGAGGCTATCTTGGCTGATACCATATAGACAGAACCCAGTAAAACACTACTGGGCAAAAAAAAAAGACAAAAGCAGAGAAACGCTGAAATATGAAAAAGAGTTTGGAGGAGTGAGAGAAAAAGTGACAAATATCCACTTCAAAAAGAAATAACTTGTTTTGATAGAGTCCAACTTCAACTGTGCAATTTAACATTTTTATCAGTGCCAAAGAGATTATGGCATCCTTCTCATATTTTCAGATGACACAAAGTTGAAAGAGATGGTTATAATACTGGGAGACAAAGTCACCATTCTAAAAATTCTGAGCAGGCTGGAAGATGGAGCCAAATTCAATTAAATTTAAACAGCATGTATGAAGTCCGTACTGTGTGCCATGCACTGTTTTGGATTCTGGGTATCATGGAATCATAGGTTTGTAAATTTAGATCTGAAAATGTCTTTAGAAGCTAATATTCAATCTCTATAATTTTGCAGATAAGAAAACTGAGGCACTGAGAGGTTAAAGTAGTGAGACAAAATGAGAAGCTTTTAAGTCTTCAAGGGGCTTAAATTTGGTCTACGCATTTGTATCTAAGCAGATACAAAATATATTTTAAAAAGTAAACTCAGAAGGTTATTTGATTGTCAAGATGAGTATATAGTTGCTTACCATGAACTTTCCCAGATCCTTACCCTAACCAGCCCCCAAAATAAATAAAACTTAAGGAAAACACAAAAAGACAACAGAAGGTCACAACCTAAAGAATTAACAATGGGCAAATCTAAGTCTTACATTTCCCACATATCTTACAACCCACTGGAGACTATAGACTTGTGGTGTTTCAAACTCAAATAGAAATGAATCCCTGTGGACAGCATATTGACTTCAAAAATGACAAATTAACATTATATATGTTGTTATTTATTTTGTTAAGTATTCTCTAGTTATATTTTAAGCTGGTTTGGGCTGTATTTGGGAGTTTAGCTGCTTGCTCTGTTCCAGACCTAATAAGACCATATATCCAATTAATAGGTGAATATTTTGATCGCCGAAAGGAGCAGAAAAAGGACATTTGTGTAAAGAAAAGAGAAAAATTAATTTGAGAAGAAACACATGCTGAGGAAGAGGCCCAGACTGTTCTGAAGATTTGGAAAAGAATTGTCCTTCAGCTTAACTACTGAGAGGATCATTTTGAATTCAGAGAACGGAGGTCACAATGGATGCAGGGCTCTATGGTTTGTCAACTCATTTGCATATGCTTGCTTTCAGAATTTTGAAAGATATAGCTGATGACTATCTGGAGACTATGGGAAGCTTTTATTAGGACTGCTGGGGATCTGGAAAAAAATATAATATACTTGAATTTTACATTATAAAATAGGCAGACATCATGGCTTCTGAGGAAGCCTTAATTTGAGCCAATAGAAATCTGGTGAAGCAGAGTAGGAAAGGAAGAGAAGAGAAAAACAAAAGAGGAAATTTAATCCAACAGGGATTAAAAGCAGAAAGTGTAATAGGAGACAAGAACTGCTGCTTGTAGAAAACAGAATACAGGCGCATATAGGAGTTGATCAAAGTTGAACGGCAAGATCCACAGCCATTTTGCTGGGAGCTGTTCTAATCAGAAGAAAGATACTGCTTTGTTGGGGATTAAATGGCTGGAAGAAGATAGGATTTCCCTGTAGCAGCATCTACAATCCAAGAGAAGAAATATCTCTGGGGTTTGTTTGTGTTGCCCTTTGCTGACCTCTCTGGTTTTAGAAGGAGAAACACAGTGGGAAAGGCAAGCTTTGCTTACGCCTACTTTCCAGGGCTTGGCTTTAATGAGTTGATGAGTAAAACAGAATGCCTTGCTATTGGAAGGGATGACTGGTGAAAAGGTACCATGACCCTATTTCTATCTATAGCTTGAGGAAGGAAAGCTCATCAGAAATCCAGAGCAGGCCTAAAGAGTTTGAGGAATGATCTGACTGAAAGAGTACTGCTTGTCATAACACTTTCTCAGAACTCTTCCAAAGTTGGCTGTATGCTAAGAGAATTTGTCATTATTTCAGCAGTCTGAAAATATTAGAGAAGGACCCATATGTACATAAATATTTACAATAACACTTTTTATTGTATTAAAGGATGTGAAACAAAGGGATGTATGTCAGCTCCTGAATGGCTGATCAAATTATTATATACCAATGTAAATTAATATTTTATTGTGGCATAAGAAATGTCAAAAGAAATGGATTCAGAAAAATGAGAATATTTGTATGACTGATTCATACTGAAGCAAGAAGAACCAGGAGAAGAATTTATACAGTGACTAAAACATTGTCACGGAAAACAACTGGGCGAGATTTAAGAGTAGTAATTAATTTGCCGAGATGGAGTCCAAACTATTCTACTTCAGGTGAGAATAAGCTTCCATCAAACAATGAAGCACAGACCTTAGAACCTAAAATGTGATAAGTCTTTACATTGGAGTAATGTTGCCAGGACCAGGTCCCAGGGATCATTTACAAATTACCAGGCTAGTTTGAACAAGAATCATTCAAAAGACTGAAGGGTGAATCTTTCAGAACATCCCTGAGAAAAAAACTGTAGGAGTTAGGGTGGCCTTGGCCAAATCTTTTCCCTAACCTCCCTTTGACAATAAGAAGACTTTATGATCTTCAAAGGGTTGGAGGCATTTGGATTTATCTTCCACTTCCAAGCATTATCCCTTCCAATTAACCCAACATGGCAATAAATAGTGACAGTGAGTGTATTAGGAACAAAGGACAGACTATACTCACAGCTCTGTAAAAAGCCCAGCAAGGAACCTGAAGCCTTTCTAAGGTAACTACTTGAGCACCCCATAAATTGAAAGAAAGGGATTTCTAGCAGCTAGGAGCTGTGAGTTACACAGATTTGTGTTAGAGAAGTTGGTGTCTTATGCTGGCCCATCTAAAGAACGTCCTGACCTATTTCATGCTGACTCTCACATTTAGTTTTCTTATTCTGGCTTCCTCTCTTGCCTAGCCCTCTGGACTTCTTCATTCCAGAGAATACCTTTATTACTCAAGTGTCTAAATTTCCCATATCTCTTTAGCCTTATCCACCTCCAAAGCAACAGGGACCAAAGAAAATATGTAAAATATAGAGTAAAAGTTACAATAATTGGACTAGATTATTATGTGTTCCTTTCTTTGGTTCTAAGGTCCCTTGTTCTTTCTTACTCTTTTGCTATGGATATGAATATAGGAATCCAGCCTAGTGTACAAGAGTGTTTAGAATTTTAGCTATACAGATAGAGTATTAGGGAACTTACTGAGAATGATTTTCTATAGATTAAGGGCTGAGTAGGACCATATGTCAAAACTAAAAGCAGCCCAGAAATAGTTGAAAGGCATATACAAATGTGACAGATGAAGGGACTTCCAACTGTAGTGAAAGCATGTTTCAGTGTAGCTAGCTACTACATAATAATTACTAATAACTAATTATTAGGTCTATGCCCTTGAAGGTCACTCTTTAAGAGATCTTTGAAAAAAGTGAAACTCTGTTCTGTTAGGTAGGATGCATCAAATGGATTATTAATTAATAACTGAGAGTGTGGTCTTGGGGGTCCCAACAATATGTACTTATGGTCAGTTAATTCAGTCTGCTAATCTTAGGGTTAAGTAACAAAAATGGAAATAACTTTCTATCATAACTTTTTATAGACAATATCCTGAACCAGTGATAGAGATGGTAAAACTAGAACTATAATCCCATCATCAAAGCAGAGGTCACATTAATTTCTCATCAATCAGTCCAAAGCCACCTACACCAATTAATATAACCAACAAAATTCTCAGAACAGTACATTGATGTCTTTGTCAAGTGAGAATTCCTTATTTGATTGATTTGCAAAACCAATTTATTAATGAACAATAAAATTTGGATAATTCCTGGACACCTTTATTGAATCAATAAATCAATTAAATGGGGGCAGCTAGGTGGCGCAATGGATAGAGCACCAGTGCAGGAGTCAGGAGGACAAAATCTCACCTCAGATACTTGACCCTCACTAGCTGTGTGACCTTGGGCAAGTCACTTAACCCCAATTGCCTCATCATGGATCATCTCCAATCATCCTGATGAACATCTGGTCACAGGATTCAGATGGCTCTGGAAGAGAAGTGAGGCTGTTGACCTGAACAGCCCTCCCTCACTCAAAACAAAGTCAAGTGCAAGTCATGTCATCATTTCTCTGATGGCATGGTCTTCTTCGGCAACGAAGGAGGAACACACAGATCAATTAAAGGTGAAATTGTTTTGGGATTAGTTGAATCACCTCTGGTCTGATGGAATCCGGATTTATTTTTTTTAATTACAGAAACTGCTTAGAGAGTCAGTCAAGCTTTGGGAATGCTTTGAGAAGGCAAACACCTTGTGCTTATACTCTTTTGAGACATCAAAGTCGAGAGAGTGAACCCAGAGGATGCAATACACTTCTCTCCTTCTCCCACTCCCCAACGTGTCATTTCTGAGACTGGACCAGTAACAATTCATCCCATCAGGAGTTGGGGGGTGTGGGGTGGTATAAACTAGATACACTGGGAAGGACAATTTTAGGACTCTACAAGGGTATCAGATCCCCAAAACCCAGCACAAATTTAGGATTAGGGATTCAGAAAACACCCTCTTTGATGTTAATATTGAAATTCTACTATTATTATTATATTACATCTACAGGAGTCCTTTCTTGCCAAATAGATGTTCCTTACCTACTCTATAGAGACTGATTTCTCTGTGAGCAGAAAAATTAGAACTCTGTCTTTTTCCATAAGCTCATATCTGTTCTCTGAGTTTAGGGGTATAGAACTATAAAATGGTTCTGAGCAAATCCAGAATAAATTCTGGAATTAAGCTTCTCCATCAGAAAAAAAAAGGAATAGGAATAAAGTCCACGCTTATTTAGAGTCCTCTCTTCTCCATGCAAATAAAACAGCCTACTTAACAAATAAAAGGAAATACTAAAGGACTCTAGTCCTTCAGTAGGCCAGACCCTGTGTAAACAAAGTAATTTGGTGCTGTCTAACCTACTGGTTTTCTTAATAGAGGATCCACACTTTATGCTTTGGTGCCCTAGTGTCTAGTAGCAGGACTGTTAGCATTTTGTTGTTCACTTTGAGGGTAGGGTTGGAGGTAATTAAGAGACACTCATTACCTACATGAAAGCTTTGCACAGTGAAATAGGAATCAGTATTGGCAATGGTTTTTGATGTTTTAGAGCTGTGGAAGAACCTGGGATTGACTGACTCATGGATTATTGCAGGTGAGGGGTGCAACCCACCTAATGTTGGAGAGGGAATGTGACTTGGCCGGGTGTCCCTGGCCTAGGTTGCTGCTACCATCAACACACAGACGCTACATTGTTCCTAGTAGGCAACTTGGCTAAGAAGGAAAGGGCCTAAGTGCTGAAGAGCTGAAATACCACAGATGTATACTTGAAGATTGGTCCAAGAGAAGATGAGAGAATGAAAAGCTTAGTTGTTCTCTTAGTTGAGGAAAACTCCATCACCTCTGAGCTGGAAGTCAGCAACTGGTAATGGCACCAAGAAAGTGGCAGTGTGTGGAAAGAACCACAGAATCATGAGACTAGATGGAATCTTGAGAGGTCACCCAGTCCCTCCACAGAGCTACATTTAAGCCACCCCCAGACAAGAAACTCTCTACCAATTTAGGGAGTAAAAAATCTCATAAAAACAGGGGCAAAGTAAATTCTTCCTAAAAGCCAAGTTCGATCCTATGTCAATGTAAGTTCATTGTGTCCTCCATAGAAATACTAAACTGTTGTTCAATACACCAATAAAATACCTTTTGATCTTTTTGAGTTCAGTTCTTAAATCCTCTTACTTGACCTTTTCTTGAAAGTAATCACCTTCCTTTACCAACTCTTCATAGCATCGGTTTCATTAATTTTTGAATCTCATCCAATACTTCATATCTTTCTTAAATTATAGCACCTCAGTTGTATTTTAAAGATCAAATTCCTTCAAGCATTCATTGATCAAACCATAGTACGATGCAATGAGAAGATCACTGGGTCTAGAGACAGAGGAGTTGTGTTCTTATTTCAGCTCTGTGACTTACTATGTGACCTTGGGGCAAGTCACTTAACTTCTCTAAGATTCAAGTTCCTCATCTGCAAAATGAGAGAGGTGGACTAAATGATCATTGTGGTCTTTTCCAGCTCTGAATCTACGATCTAAGTGCCTCCTGTGTATAATGAACTGTGGTAAGAGCTGATAGGAATTTAAAAAAATAAGACAAGGTCCCTGTTCTCAAGCAGCTTCTCATTTAGTGCAAGAGGAAACAAGTATAAAAATAATTACAATACAAAATAAAATATGATACATGAATAAATAATATAAAAAACATACTGAACAAAGTGCTGTGAGAGAGAGACACACAGAAAGATGCAGAGAGTGGAGCTGGCATTTGTTTCAAGTTCTTTTTTTTCATTTTTGATATGAACAATTTGGTTTTCCGCTCTTTTTAAAAATCAGGTTAGCTATTTAACTTTTTACTTGCTTAAAAATCTTCTAGTTCTATTTATCAATTATAATTGATAAATTACACTGTCCTTCCTTTCCTTTAATTTTCTCTTATTTAATTTTCTCTTTATTGTCTATTTAATTACTATTAGTTATTAATTAATTATTTTATTTATCTCTTTTTTATTAACCTCTTATTTAATTTTTATAATTTCTGCTTTTTATTTAGTTGGAGAGTTTTCATTTGCTGTTTTCTGAGTTTTAAAAGCTATGCCCAATTTATTGATTTTTTTCTTTTTCTCTTTTGCTGATGAAAGTTTGTAGAGGTATAAATTTCCCCTTCAGGTCTACAGCTGCATTCTGCAATTATTGTCATTTTCTTTGATGGAATTTTCTGGCTTTTCTATAATTAGTTCTTTGAATCACCAGTTCTTTATAAATATGTCATTTAGTCTTCAATTACTTTTTAAGTCTCTGAAAAGACCTTTATTGAATATAATTTTATCACATTATGATCACTAAATTATGTGTTAAGTAATTCTGCTTTTTTAGATTTTTGGTGGTCTTTATGTCCCAATATATAGTCAATTATTGTAAAGATGCCATGTAATTCTTATAATTTCCTTTGTAGTTTCATTCAGTAGTCACTAGAGAGCTGTGATTTCTAAATATTCAAAAGTTCTATTCAGGTCCTTAACTTTTTCCTTATTTTTCTTTTGGTTAGATTTGTCTAGATCTGAAAGAAGCACATTAAGTTCCTCCATTATTATAGTTTTACTATTTCTCTCTCAAATTCTGTTAATTTTTCCTTTAAATATTTAGATACTATCTTGTTAGGTGCGTATATTGAGTATTTTCTGGAGAAAGAAGAGATAAACCAGTCCAGTATCTTGACCAAGAAAACTCAAATAGGGTTACAAAAGAGTCCAACACAACTGAAAAGCAACAAAAATATCAAGTATTAATATTGATTTGTCATCTATGATGCTTTTAAACATAATGTAATTACTCTGCTTATCTCTTTTTATCTTGTCTATATTTACTATAGCTTTATCTAAAATCCTGATTTTCTATGCTTTTTTAAAAAAATTCACTTGAATCATATTTAGATTTAATTCTAGACTCTCATTTTAATTCTGTGTGAATCTTTGTGTTTCACATGTGATTCTTCTAAGCTACATATTTTTGGATTCTGCTTTCTAATCCATTCTGCTATCTCCTTTCAATTTTATGAGTAAGTTCATACCATCCACTTTCATTTTTGTGATTGTTAATTGCATAGTTCCCTCTATCCTGTTCTCTTGTACTTTTTCCTCCCTTTCTACCACCTTCCTCTTTGCAAAGAGGAAAAAGGTGATAAGAGAGAAGGAGTTTGATGAGTTGGCTTTTGAATAAGGCTTTAAAGTTTTGGTACAACAAGCAGGAATGAGGGACGAGGAAAGAGGAAAAGGGGTGACAGCAAGTAATTTATTCAGATTGAAGTAAGTGAAAGACATAGGAGTAGTGTGTGATAAAATAAAGCTAAAAATGTATGTTTAAGAGTCTGAGCAACATCTGATTAATCTTTAACAAAGTAGGTATTTCTATATGTCGTATATTTCTTTATAATTCCCACTATCATATGATTATGTTTTTTAAGAAAAAAGTCTTCCATGAAGACCATTCTACCAATAATTCCATCCAATTCAATTCAACAATCCCACAATAAAGAGTACACCATGAACAAAGCACTGTGCTAGATGTTGGGCATGCAAAGACCACAATGAAATAGGCCCCTGCCTCAGAGTTAACATTCTACATGGACATATTTTGTATAAAAGTGTAACATGTGTACTGGCCTGTAAACGCCAGTACTTGAGGCATGCACAGACATTTTCTGCCTATTTCCAATCTAATCACATGGAAACCTTGGGGAGCCAGTTTCTAGCTTTGATGACTCTGGGATTGTCATTGTTTGATAACAAAGTCTTTTAATTGAATCTCCCAGTCCTCTGCCATGTTAGCACATGATACCTTTATTTCTTTTGAGTTCATTCTTTTCTGAGAGTGGACAAAAGCACACTATGAAGTGGTGTGCTAACAGTGACCCTGTGAGTTTGGGCAGTCCAGAGGTGCAACCAAAGGTGACCAAACCTGGTAGCAGAGTCTACCAGCACCAGTAGACATAGTCATAGGAATTTGGCAGTGACAGAGTGGTCCATCACTTTGAAATGAATATAATTAGGCACTAACATTGGGAGTATTGAAAAATCCAGAGAGATCACCGAGTAACAGCTGAGTTGGCCTGACCACAGAGCAACCTAGATCAGCAGAGATTCTATACCATGCGAGGAGACAATCCAGTAAAGGAAGCAATCGCCAACACCACGTCCTACAGCAAATTGTGTAAGCACTTCACAAAGGGAGGAAAGAACTGTTGGGGCCAGGAGTGTCCTTTAAAAAACATATGTCTTACTATCTTTGTTCATTTCAATTTCAGTTCACTCTCCCAAGGTGCCCTACGGGAGCCAGGAGAGAGTGAAAGCCTGGTGTGGGGAGAAAATTTTGAACCAACTATTCTTGGTATTTATTCTCAGTGAATACTTTTTCTAGGATCTAATGGAATCTGGTTAAATAACTGATAACTTGGAAAAACAAAGGTATAGAGGTTTGTGAGTGACTATACTACAAACCCATTTGGGGCTATCCGTTTGACTCTGAAAGTAACAGGTATTAGTCATATACTGGGGTAAATGTGAGTGCCTAGCTGGGGAAGTGGACCCAGATGGATTGTTATGTACCAAGGCTTGATCCAGAATAGTGATAGGGCACATTTGCAAGGATCTATTGAGGAGATTCTCCACTTAGGACCCTTGTTCTTAGATATCTTGGTTTACAGGGATCCATTAGAGGAAAAATTAGCATTTTTTTCCCTTTTCCTTTATTCTCTATTTATTGGACAGTCTTTTCTAGTATATTCAATTTATGTCAGTCCACCTTCCTTGATGGAACATTTGCTTGCTTGAAGTTTATTTGTTCAACGTATTTGTTCAAGATCACCCAACTACTGAATCACACATTACAGTCACTGTGAGCAGAATGGATTTTGCATCCCAAAATTACTAGTGCCTAGTAGGACACGTAGACCACACTAGGAAAGCTTATAAATGTTAATGCTTGTCTTTCTTTTCCTTCTTTTTATTTATTTTTTTGTGTTTAAGAAGACTAGAACTGCTTGCTTTATTGGGAGATACTTATGGACTACAGATACATAGGATAAGGATTATCAGCTGATCTAGAGTTATCAAATAATCAAATCCGAGTTTTTAATTCCTTTTTGGATCCCTAGCTGGGTTTGGAACTCACCTAACCTGGTTTTCTTTCTTTCCTTTTTAATTGAGTTTAGTGTCCTACCGAGGAATAAATTCAGACCTAAATTGAAATTCTCTAGCAGTTTTACAGGAATCCCCAGAGAAATTCTAACTGTGCTAAATTGTTATAGGGGCCCAGAGAATTTTGGTTCACCCAAGTAAGTGATGGGACAACAGCTGGGGATGCTTCTTCCAGACATCCATTTTGGATGTTTTAGCACAACTCCTGTATAAATATATCTTTTTCTTCAATGAAAACTAAGATAAAATCAAAATTGACAAAACTAAGACTAATAGTAAATTTGGTCCTATTATGGCAGTGAAGGCAACACAGCAATTACTGAATATGTATGTACAAATAAGGTTAAATTTGAGTTGGTGTATGTCACAATTCTTACCTAGGCGTAATCTGTCACCATAGGCATCAATCAACACAGGCTCACAAATGAATTGCTTATTTAGTTGTTTGCTGTATTTAAATGAGAAGAGTATAAAATTTAACATAAACAGTCATAGCATAGAGTTTTAAAATGACATGATATTATTTATATTTCTCATTCAATTGAATAAGTATAATATAAATATTGTTATTTTAAAAAAACATGCAGTTATTTAGAAATTTAAATAATTCAGTTTCAACAATTAAATTTAAATTTAATTATCAAATTGTTATTCTTTTTCAAGTGATTAACAAATACCCTGTAAATTTTCTAGGAAATATCAGATTCTTTTATTAAAAAAAACCAAACTTTTTCATAAACCATGACAAGATATCAAAAAGATTGCATGTATCCCATAGATTTCCTACAGAATTATTAAGCAAAAAGCATCACCAGATAGGAAAAAATGTTGGTACTACAACAAGTAATTGTCATTTTATTGTGAAACCCTAAAAATTTCAAAATATGAATAGATAAGGAGCCCATTTGCCACAGATGATACATTTGGTCTCATTACATCTGAACAAGAATGCTGTAATACATTCATTCTGTCAAATGGTTCAACATCAAAAACTGATGCGATTTAATCAGTGGAAATAACATTAAAGAAGAGACATTACTTCTGCTTTTCCGCTGCGCCCTAAGGACCTTGGGACCTTTCCTTCTGAATTGCAGCTGAAACTTTCTATATTTGTTGTCTTTCCTATTAAAATGTAACCTCTTATAGGACAAGGACTGTCTTACTTTTCTATTTATACCCCCAATATCGGAACAACCCATATTCATATAAACCACATAAACACAAACACACATCCTACATAAAGATTCATTGTAAAGTGTTATTTTTAGACCAGTTTGACAGAAGAGAAGAGTATATCGTAGTCAGTCATATGTGAGAAGGAGAGAAAGGAAGGGTGGCAAAAGTTTGTGAAGAATCTTGGAAGGACCTTGAATGTCAGGCTAAGAACACATGAAAAACATAGAGAAGACAGGAGACAGAGATGAGTCTATGCCAAATCTCCACATGACTAGCTCAAAATTGCCTTAAGGGCATTAGAAAGATGAGTAAAAATTCCTCAGCTCTTCCAACTGTTCTCTATTTATTCCTGGTCTGTTTACTGTTGCTAATTCCTGCTCCCACAAGCCTTTTAGGGAGCTCTCTGCACTCTGGTGCCATTTCTAGAGTGCCCTAGGCTAGGTCTGACTCAGACCAGTTCCCTGAAAGTTTAGTTTTGATAATGGAACAAAATGAGACACCCTAAGGTCATTCAGCAGTTAGCAAGATGATATTACTTAGCCATAGAAGAAGAAGGATATGCAATAAGAATGGGTATGAAAGTCCTTGAGTTGGTTCCACACAGCGCAGTTCTTGTCAAGATTCGCCAGAGAAGCATCTAAGAATTCTGGGAGGTCCTTGTTTTGTGTCCTTGTAAGGAAGTGGCATCAATATTCTAAGCCTTCTTTCCCCTGGGCCAACCAAGTCTCAAGGAATATCTCAATATCTTTTGAGGAAAATGTAGGCTGACCTGGGGGAGGTGCCATATTGCTTCTACCACTTTCCATCCCTTGATAGTGAGGCCCTTCTAATCTTCTTAAGGACCTACTTAAATTTAATGAAACACCGTGTAAATTTTCTTAATCAGTCTACCTTCAGATAGACCTTCAGGATTCAAGAAACCTGATACAAAGAGGAAG
This sequence comes from Notamacropus eugenii, assembly GCF_028372415.1. Lineage (NCBI taxonomy): Eukaryota > Metazoa > Chordata > Mammalia > Diprotodontia > Macropodidae > Notamacropus > Notamacropus eugenii. The sequence goes on from NC_092874.1 coordinate 191,195,841, forward strand.
AGAAAAACTAAAACAGAAGAAAACTGAAACAGAACCCACAAGGTAACAGTTTCCTGAAGGAGCAGCTAAATCTTGCAAAGAACCAGGAAAGATCTCCACTTCGGTCTCAATGATCAAGGGCATGCTATGGGTGATGGTAAATCTCTTGAAGTCCATATGGACTCTCTCAGTGGAAAAAGGGAGACCATAAGCAAGGAGCAGCACCAGGAACATCAGGGCTACTGTAAAGATGATGAAGCTTCCTAAATAATCAACAATGCTCATCAGAAATCAAGGAGGATTGATTGCCCTATATCACAACCCACACTGCCCTTATTTCCATGAGAGCCTCATGAGAGAGTGGTGAATAATATAAAATACTTGCCTGATGAGAACTCTCTAAGGGACTGACCCACTCTCCTTCTTCTGGGATGAGCTGATTAGACATGTTTGCCTCATCCTTGTTGTTATAAGGCAAGTCCCCTCCCAACAATGACACCCCGTTGGTCCTTCTGGCCCTCCCTGGGAAGTTGCACAATGATCATACTGGCAGCAATGTGGAGGCTCCAATCAATTTTGACATTACAATTATCAGTGAGCAATGGTGGGCCAACCTGTTGCGATGGCACGTCAGTGCCCACTCCATGGACTCCTATTGCTGGTAGGAGCTGACACACTGGGTCTCATGTCTCTGCATATCTCCATCTAACACCCCTGGGGCCTGTGTTTCTGGTCATATCCCATCCCCACTCCCACCTCCCACCCTCAGTGATCCTGGACTTACATCCATGTGCTACACTGGGGTCTACATCTCTGCCAGCTAGTACAGCTAGTTAAGATATTGCCCTTACTATATGACTACCCTTTGACTCCCCAAAAGATCCAAGAGGCATTTTACCTTCGGACTCTAACTCTTCAGCCATTCATACCTATGCACAGAAGCATTTCCATTCTACTCTCAGAGAAAATCTTATTTTGAGAATAATCTTTTTATCTATAGTTACTTTAGACAAGAAACATTTATTAAGGGCCTACTATGTTCCTGGTCTTATGTTAAGTATGGACTGGGGATACAAAGTGAGTGAAAAACATGGTCCCTGCCTTCAAGGAGTTTACACCTAATAAGGGAGATAACATGTATATGCATACATACATATATATATATGCATATAAATATACATACATATAAACACAAACATATAAATATATACAGCATAAATGGAAACTAACTTAATAGAGAAGAGGTAGAATAGAGGTGAAGGACAGTAGTACCAGAAAAAACCTCCTGCCTCCTTTAGGATATATTGATTATTAATAAAGCCTTGACATGATTCTTACTTCAAAGCTGTTTCCATTCCACATATTATGGAACAATTTTCTTCCACTGTGACTTGAAAAGGGACTGTCTTATAGAACAGTCTCTGACAAAAAGGGGTACTAACATAAAAAGTTGTCATTTATTTCTCAGAACAAATTGAAAGACTCTACTACATCCTTTGGGATTCCACTGACTCTTCACTGAACAACTACTCTGAATCCCCGTGTCCCCTATCTGTCTTTGCATGAAAGATGTTCTGGGCTGGCAAAAGGAAGTGTTTGCTGCAGTGGGGTACTGTCCTTTAGCATGAGGGCTGCTTCTTTTCTTTCTTTGTTTCATTCTTTGTTCTCGTAGAACACCTGTACAACTTCCAAAGAACTAGGGAGGTTGAAAGAGGGAAAGGTGGAGTGAGGAGAGAGGGATGGATGATAATTTAAATCCATATCACACAAAGAAGAGTATGTTTTTTGTGTAGCAGGTGCTCAGTATTTGTTGAATGAATAAAAGAATGGGTTTAAGCCCATATGACTCTAAAAAATCACGTTTGTTTCAAAATCACTTTGTCATTGAGGAAGGTTTATAAATAAAATTCTGACCTTCCCATAGCAAGAAATTGATTTTGTAGAAAGCTTTCCATGTAGAGGAATGCTCAGCATTAATACTCAAACCAGTTTCTGTCAACCCAGCATTACATTTTCCTTTGAGGTGACAAAAGAAAGATTGCTCTATAAAAGTAAAAGTCAATTCCAAATTGATAAATGGTCAAAGGATATGTCAGAAGAAAAAATCAAAACTATCAATAGTCACATTAAAAATGCTCTAAATCAATGGGTGGAACCAAGATGGTAGAATAGAAGCAGAGAACTGCCTGAGCTCTCCCTCAAACCCCTCAAAATACCCGTAAAAGCTAGTCTAAACAAATTCTAGAGCAGCAGAAGCCACAAAACGACACACCGAAGCAAATTTCCAGCCCAAGACAATCTGGAAGGTAGACAGGAAGGGTCTATCACACCAGCCTGGGAATGGAGTTCAGTCGAGTGTGGATGGGGCTGGCATAAATGGGGCTGGAGAAGTCCTTAGGGGACTGACTTACTGACAGCTGTGGAGGTTTCCAGACTTCTTAACCCACAAATGCCAAAGACAGCTTCAAAGATCAATGGGAAAGGTCTTTTACCTGGGTGAGACAGGAGCATGGTCCAGCCTCAGCCCCAGCCCCAGCCCAAGGGTGGTGACAGCCATTGCCACAGTGACTGCTACTTCTGGAGTTCTTGGCCTACAGACGGTGGGGGAATAAAGCAGCTGATCTAGGTCACAGTCCTGGGTGGCAGTCCTGAGGCAAGGAAGAGTGCTGACATGGCAGAGCTTGTGGCAGCAGTGGAAAAGGAATCCTTCTGATAGTTCCAAGGCAGAAAAGAGGGTTCACAGACCAGAGTACAAGCCATGAGAGGAGTAAACACTTCTACTGTGATCATACCACTTTGGAAGAACTGAAAATTTCCAGGTCCTTAGAAATATTTCTGAAAACAGCTGCACAAAACCCCTGAAGCTTGGGGCAGTACACCCGCCACTTAATAAAGAGCTCAAAAATCAAGTAATTGGCTGGGGAGATGAGCAAATGGTGGGAGAAAGGGGGGAAATCACTTTCTTGGTGAAAAGATATTTACTTACAAAATTGGTGATGAGGAAGATCAAAACATAAAACCAGAAGAAGACAGCAAAGTCAAAGCTCCTGCTTCCAAAGTCTCCAAGAAAAATATGAATTGGTCTCAGACCATGGAAGAGCTCAAAATTATTTTGAAAATCAAATAAGAGAAGTAGAGGAAAAATTGGGAAGAAAAATGAGAGCAATGAAAGAAAATCATGAAAAGCAAGTCAACAGCTTGCTAAAGGAGACCCAAAAAATGCTGAATAAAATAACACCTTTAAAATTAGACTAACCCAAATGTCAAAAGAAGTCCAAAATACTGATGAGGAAGAGAATGCCTTAAAAAGCAGAATGGGCCAAATGGAAAATCTCACTGAAGAAAATAATTCCTTCAAAATTAGAATGGAGCAAATGGCAGCTAATGACTTTATGAGAAATTAAGAAATTATAAAACAAAACCAAAAATATGAAAACATAGAAGACAATGTGAAATATCTCATTCAAAAAACAACTGACCTGGAAAATAGATCCAGGAGAGATGATTTTAAAATTATTGGACTACCTGAAAGTCATGATTGGAAAAAGAGCCTAAACATAAACTTTCAAGAAATTATCAAGGAAAATTGTCCTGATATTTTAGAACTAGAGGGTAGAAATGTAAAGAATCCACCAATAACCTCCTGAAAGAGAACCCAAAAGCGAAACTTCTAGGAACATTGTAGCCAAATTCCAGAGTTCCTAGGTCAAGGAGAGAATATTACAAGCAGCCAGAAAGAAACAATTCAAGTATTGTGGAAACACAATCAGGACAATACAAGATTTAGATGCCTCTACACTAAGGGAATTGATTGGAATATGATATTCCAGAAGTCAGAAGAACTAGAAATACATCAAGAATCATCTACCTGGCAAAACTGAGTATAACACTTTAGGGGAGAAATGGAATTTCAATGAAATAGAAGACTTCTAAGCATTCTTGTTGAAAAGACCAGAACTGAATAGAAAATTTGACTTTCAAATACAAGAATCAAGGGACGCATGAAAGTTAAATGGGAAAGAGAAGCCATAAGAAACTTATTAAAGTTGAACTGCTTATATTCCTACATGGAAAGATGACATTTGTAACTCATGAGACCTTCCTCAGTATTAGGGCAGTTGGAGGGAATGTATATAAATATATATGCATATATAGATATAGATGTCTAGACAGAGAGCACAGGGTGAGCTGAATTTGAAGGGATAGTATCTAAAAAATAAAATTACATGTTAAGGAGAATATTTCTGTGAGAAAGAGAAAGGGAGGGGTAAAATGTAGTAAATCATCTCACATAAAAGAGGCAAGAAAGAGCTTTTTCAATGGAGCAGAAAAGGGGAAAGGTGAGAGGGAATAAGTGGGTCTTACTTTCGTGGAATTTGGCTTAAGGAGGGAGTGACATACATCCTCAATTGGGTATGGAAATTTATCTTACCCTACAGGAAAAAAGAGGGGAAGGGGATAAGAAAGGGGGGAATAATAGAAGGGATTTAAGGTTGAGGGAAGGGGTAATCAGAAGCAAACACTTTTGTGGAGGGACAGGTCAAAGGTGAGAATAGAATAAATGGAGGGTAGGACAGGATAGAGAGTAATATGGTTAGTCTTTCACAACATGACTATAATGGAAGTGTTTTGTATGACTACATATGTATAACCTATATTGAATTGCTTACCTTCTCAATGAGGGTGGATGGGGAGGGAGGAAGGGAGAGAATGTGGAACTCAGAGCTTTAAAAATGAATGTTAAAAAATGTTTTTACATGCAACTGGGAAATAAGATATATAGGCAATGAGGTATAGAAATCTATCTTGCTCTACAGCAAGACACATAGAAGGGAAGGGGACAAGAGAAGGGGAGAGGGGGTGATAGCAGGGAGGGCAGATTGGAGGAAGGAGTAATCAGAATGAATGCTGTCCTGGGGTGGGGGGAGGGGAGAGATAGGAAGAAAATTTGAAAATCAAAATCTTGTGGAAATGAATATTGAAAATGAAAATAAATAAATTTAAAGATCACTTAAAGAAAAGAAAAAATGCTCTAAATCATTATCTATTAGAAAAATGAAAATTAAAACAACTCAGGTACGAGGGGGTTAAAATAGTAAGTGGTAGTGGTAATTGAAGGATCCACACTGATTCTATCTTGTGACTCAACTCCTGAATTAGCTCAGTTCCCCTTCTATTCAATTATGAGTCTAGTCAACTTTCTGTCTTGTGAGATAACTATTTAATTGTGGGAATTGTGAGAACATTTCATTGTATTGTTTGAACATAGCCCTGCACGACTGGGAAGCTGAGCCCCTCTTACCTGCTGCTTAAAGACCCTTAATTAAAGACCTAGTTTATGTTGACCAGAAACCCAGTCAGATCCTAAGATTAATGGGAGGAGTTTTCTCACAATTATGTATCTCTAACAACCCATGTGTCTTTTCTGAAAACTGGCCCCATACTAGTCAATCAGCTTTTGTTTCCAAATTCCTTAATTTGGGTGGATACAGACACTTAGAGGGAGTGGAACACCTTTTTTTTCTGATTTCAAGGAATTATACCTGTTCACTCTTTCCTTCCCAACTCAGAAAGTCCCTAATCTTTCCTCCAATTAGATATCAGATTACCTAATTCTGTATCCTGGTTAATTGTTTTCCTTTAGCTAACTGACTTTATTTTATTAATTGTTTTTATTTCGTAAAAATCTGTCTTCCCTTGTATTCAGAGTTCAGTGACAAAGCTGAGGAGGCCTGGTTTCAGTTTGTTGAGCTATTGGCATGCATTGCTTAAAAAAGTCAAATGCCTAGACGGTCAAACAGTCATTTCATCTTTCACTCCACAGGTACCACCTCACACCTATCCAATTGGTTAACATGACAGAAAAGGAAAATTACAAAAGTTGGAGGTGATGTGGAAAAACTGGAACACTAAGGCACTGTTGGTGGAGTTGTGAATTAGTATAACCATTCTGGAGAACAAGTTTAGAACAATAAGCAAAGGGCTATAAAACTGTGCATACCCTTTGACCAAAAATACCACTACAAGGGCTATATGCCAAAAAGATCAAAGAAAAGTGAAGAGGATCTATTTGTACAAAAAAATTTATAGCAGCTCTTTTATGGTGGCAAAGAATTAGAAATCAAGAGGACACCCATCACCTGGGGAATGGCTGAACAAATTGTGGTATATTATTGTGATGGAATAATATCATGTGGTATGATGAGCAGAATGGGTTCAGGAAAAACCTGGGAAGTCTTATATGAACCGATGCAAATCAGAGAAAGCAGAACCAGAACATTGCACACAGTAACAGTGATATGGCAACGGTGATCAGCTATTAAAGACTTAGCTACTGTCATCAAGACAATGATCCAAGACAGTTTCCAAAAACCCACGATGAAAAATGTTGTCCACCTTCAGAGAGAGACCTGATGAACTCTGAGTACAGACTGAAGCATACTTTTTTTCACTTTCTTTAATTTTTTTGTTTGTGTGTTTCTTTTGCACCATAGCTAATGTGGAAATATATTTTGCATTACTTCACATGTATTATCAATATCATATCACTTGCCCTAATTTGAAACCCACAATTTAAAAAAAAAATATTTAAAATGAATTTGGGAAATATTTAGTAAAATAACAAAAACATATTTTTGAAAAAAATTTTAGCAATCTCAGAAGGAGAAGGCATTTAATATGTGCCAAATTTGGTTACATGGAATGACTGCACATCCAAAGTTTCAGCCCTTGGTAGTAGTCAGTGATCCATTTCAATCAATGTTGCTTTACACAAATCAAATCAATCAATAAGCATTTATTAAGCACCTATTACCTACCTAGGACTGTGTTAGGTTCTAGCAATACAAAGACAAAATAGTCCCTGCCCTCAAGGAGCACAGATAAAGGAAATAGCATGAGATTTGTATGGAACAGCAGAAAGAAAGGTCAGCTTGGTTGAAGCATAGTGAATATGAAGACGCAAGTCTAAAAGTGTAGAGTGGACCTTTTTGTGGAGGTCATTCAGTACCAAACAGAGGAGCTCTTGTTTGGTATTTGAGTTAATAGGAAGCCACGAGATTTTTCTGAATAGGAAAGTGATGTTGTCAAACTCCTCCTGCTTTAGGAAAATCACTTTGGATCATGTGACCAGCAAGATCATTACCTTCATGGCTTCACCAACCCCAAACCCACAAAAGAAAGGAATTATGAGACAGATATAGAGTAATTATAACTGAATTGACAAGATAAGGAAGCAGAACTTTCATAAAAGGTTAAAATCTTCATGAATTTATTGAGAACTTTAATATTTCTGACTCTTATTTAGTGTCCTGACCCCTGAAGAACTTACCATGCTCACTACATGACGATAAGCTCAGTAATTGTGATTCAAGGTCTGTAATGTTGCCCCACTACCTGCCATGAGAAGAAAAGGAGTCAAGTCAAGAAGCCTTTATTAAGTGTCTACTGTCTACTAAACACTGGGTTAAGTGTTGGGGATAAAAAGAAAAGGCAGAAACAATCTCTGCTCTCAAGGAACTCATAGTCCAGTTGGAGAAACAGCAGCAGACAACTATTTACAAATGAGATGTGTTATACAGGATAAATTTGAGATAGTCTCAGAGGGAAGGTGCTAGTGTTAAGGGAGATTGAGAAAGGCTTCTTGCAGAAGGTGGAATTTTAGCTAAGACTAAGAAAGGAAGGAGGAAAGATAATATAAGACCTTGCCTGACTGGTACAGGTGCTACACGTGGTTCAAATTGCCACAAGCTAGAGGAAAATGGATTATTAGGACTAAGAGAAAGGAGACTAGAAACCCATTTAACTGGTTTTTTCCCCTTGAATATTACTCAGGGCAGGGACCTGAGCCAAGAAAACCACCATATTTCCCAGTATAAGTAGGCTGAGACCACCCAGAAGTCCAGCCTCAGGAGTTTGTACAGTGGTGAAAGGTGGTTACTCCAAAAATTGAGGAGTGTTTCCAAAGGCAAGTGATGGAGAATATATTTTTTAAAAAACCTGAAAGAGCAAAGAAGAAGACAGTCTAAATAAAAGCCTAACTTACAAGCAGATAAACTTACAGAAAGGATGATAAAAACAGAAGAAAGATTGTACAAAAAAACTCAAAAGAAAGCTAAAGCACTTGGAATAATTAATATAATACAAAGAAAAATAAATTGATGGCTCTCAATGAAAGAGAATCCTGTGGACTCTCCCCAGGGATAAGGAGATAACAGCAAGAAATTTCAGAAGTGTGGCCTGGAGCAAATAACTGAACCTCAGACAACTCTAAAAGTTAGCTCATTAGACAGTGAGCTCCTTGAGAACAGGGTTGTCTTTTGTCTCTTTTTGCTTTCCCAGTGCTTACCATAGGGTGGAGGACATAGTAGGTGCTTGATAAATGTTGGTTGAATGACTGACTCCTAATATATAGGCAGGTTATGATTTGTATTGGTAAAGGGAATTGCCACACTGATGAAGTCACAAACACTTGATGTATTTATTGATAAGACAAAGAGGCCAAGGAGGGCAAACAGGATTATAAAAAGAGCCTGAACACCATACCATATGAAGATAGGTTGCAGGAACAGGAGAAGTTCATCCTGGAGATAAGAAAACATAGTAGGAACATGATTAATATCTTCACATATCTGAAGGCTATCAAATAATAGACATGATCTGCTTACCCAGATGACAGTGAGTACAATGTACTAAGTACAATGAACAGAAACTGCAAAGACACTGTTAGAAATAACAGTTAGAATCTATCCAAAAGTATAATGGTCTGCCTCTGGATATGTAGTTATCCCTTCCACATAGTAGGGGTTAAGGAACATGGAGCCCCCACAATCTGGGAACTCCATTAAACTTTTTGGCTCTCCTTTCATATCAGAGAAGTCTGAATTATTATATGGCAAGATAAAATATGCTATTATACATTACTATACATATATAAATTTTATGAATGCCCGAGTTTCTAAACATTTTCTGTGTCATCTGCATGTCATCTGTAGCTTCTGCAGAACTTCCCCAGAATTACCATTTAATTTCTTATGCCAACCCATGATATATCGAAAACATAATGGGAAAAGTAATGATGTGGAAGGGATAACTGTACTTCTCTCACTGGAGATCATCAAAGGCTGGATGACTTTTTGCTGGGGATGTCATGGGATAGGTTGAAATAGAGATTATATGTAGTCCTTTCAACTCTGAGATTCTGTGATAAGGAAGTATAGCTACCCAAAAAAGGAAGCCAGATGATCCTGATGAATTGATGAGAGGAAACAGAAAGACAAATCTTTGATAATCGGAGACTTTTTTTCCAAAACAGAAAAGACAATTTGTGGAGCCTCAAGTCTGATTCTAATTCAATAGCCCCATTTCCTGATTCCGGACCTCTTCATTCATCTTTCTCCACTTTCTCCTCTAGTAATATTCTAAGTTTCACAATAATTATTGATCTTCATTGGTTAAAAAAATTTTATTTGGAGCTTATTGAAGTATGTGATGCAAGATGCTGGTGTAAAACCATTTTCTGTCAGACTAAATTCTACAATGTGATTATTGCACATTTTGCAAGTGATAAAACTTTCATTAGACCATGAAGCCATGAAATTTCCCTCACATACAGCACCTTGGAAATTCCTTTTCTGCATATCTATCTGTATAGATTTTTGTCCCACTGGGTTCCTATCAGGTTATGCTTGGCCACAGGGAAGTTGTTTTGTTTTCATGTGTCTAAGTAGGATGGGACCACTGATTGGGTAAATTGTGGGTATTTGTTTCCTTCTGAGTATATGGAAGAAATCAACGGTCTGGCATGATACTAGTCAGCTCATGAAGGGCATGAGACAATGATGAAAGCAGAGTTCAGTGTATTCTTGAGGCGCTTTTTTCTTGAGATTCTACACTATGATGAAGGGGCCTTACTCAAGTCAGTATCCTAATGGTTTAGATTTGTGTTGGAATGAAACTAACCATTTGTAGGTCATTCAACAGTTAACAAAAGGGAGATAATTTAGTGATAGCATCAAAAGTATATTCAACACAAGCAACTTCTAGCTCGGGTAGACTTGACCCCTCACCTCCATATGAAAATGCAACAGGTCGGCAGGATAGGAGGTTTCACACTTTCTTGGGATATCTGCCAAATTGAAAGGTTCCCCACTCTACATGGATGGGCTTTTTATGCCCTTAGGTGACCAAGAAGTCTTATTAATATGGCCAGAGTTTACTAAGAATTGGTGTTAAAGAGGTGCAACATAAGCCTTAGTCCCCGGAGCCAATCAAATTCCAATGTCAGCTCTATTACTTTTCAGGAAAAAACTAGCCTAACCCATGTAGTTTTGGTGTGGTGGAGGAGGAAGACTCTGAGAGAAGAAAATAGTTTCCTCATAAAGTTATGTTCCTGCTCAAAAATCAACAGTTGCCTATTGCCTCTTGTATAAAGTCCAAACTCACTAGATGCCCCTGAGGGCACTCCACAATCTTGATGTCCAGGCTTATCTCAAGCTGATTCCTTTCAGATACTCCATACTCTTGAGAAATCCAGCTACTCTTTGTTCTCTAAACTTTTCCTGACCTTTCCCACCACAGACGCTTTAGTAACTGCTGCTCCTTATATCTAGAATGTTGATCTGCATCTGTTGAAATTCCTGTCCTCTTTCAAGGTCTCTGCTCAGACTCACAGCAAAACTAATATAGTAAAATGAGAAAAGGATGAAGTTTAGAACACCAGTGCCAGAAAAGAATACTGTCACAAATGCATAAGACAAATATTATCTTACTGATGCTTACTCTTTTCCTTTGTTGTATGGTTCTCCTTGATTTCCCTGGCTAAGGAATACTGTTATGAACATCTTTCCCAATCATGACCACACCCTTGCATCTGGTTACCCCCATGAACTCTGGCTTGACTCAAGAAAACATCCTGTTTACTCTTTCGGAACATGACTTTAACCATTCCCACTTTCCTTAAAAAGATTCTTCCAGTTATTTGTTCCTACTGATGAGTAGGGATTGGTCCCATTTTCCCCTAGGAATATGACAGTTCAAACCCAGTGTTATTTCTTCCATGAAATTTTCCCTTTAGCCCAAAATATCCACTTAGGACCTCTCTCTACCTTTCTCCACATCCATAATATCCTGGTCTCTTCCCCAAATTCTGGACAGTCCTAGCTCTGGTTATATAAAATGAAACATTCGCTAGAATGGGAAATAATGAACTACTTCTAATTAAAACAGAAGGGACAGAATGCTATGGAACAATAAATGCAATGACTCTTCCTGGACTCTGACTCCTTTGCTGAGATTGATAGGTCACTTTCGTTTTGAGTTGCTTCTTGTTTGTTTGGTTGGTTTGGTTTGCTTTATTTACTGGGAATGAAGGGAAAAGACTATTAATCATACAAGTCAAAGTTTCAATCCCTGATTTGACAGACAATATTGGAATTCCATGACATTCTAGGTCCTTGCTTTATGGATGATTCAAGGATCAGATTTTGTGATAGTAACTAGATAAAGGAGTCTTAAATTCCAAGGTATTCTAAGAGACACCTCTGACAAAACTGGTAAGAAAGAAGGTAAGTGGGAGTAGAGAGAAAAGGAAATAAGTAGGAGAATATTTGTTTTTATTTGTAAAAGCCTAACTCCAACTTCCTAAACAGAACCAAGTCTAGACGTGTTTCCCATTTTAGACAACATCCTCAGAAACAAATCACATTTATTAAAACAAAACAAACTGGGGGTTGAGCTTTGGCCCAAACTTGAACCCAGAAATAGTATCATGCTTTTTAGATGGCATGCTAATAGCTGATTTACAAGCAAGAGATGAACTAAGTTTGACATTGGCCTAAAAATGAGTCATAGCTATTTCCATTATGAAGATAAGAATGATAAAATGGAGAATGTTTTTTGGCGTCTAGGGCATGCATCAATCAATTCATCTGTTCCATTTTCTTGTCACTTCAGTTTATAAACCAATGGATTTGGGGGTCTGAAAGATTACATAGTCCAATTTCTTAATCTTACAAATTAAAAGAAACTAAATTTCATTGAAAGTAAATGGCTTGCTTTAAAGACATGGTGGTTAACTAGAGTGTACACAAAGGACTCAGATATATTTCAAGAGATTTCTCACTTCTCTGGTTAACTGCTATACCCAGACAATCTGTTCCCCTAGTAAGTGAGGAATTTATTAGGCATTTATTGTGTGCCAGGCACCGTGCTATGTTTTATAAATATTTTCATATTTGATCTACACAACATCCCTATGATATAGGGGCTGTTATTTTCCCATTATAGAATTGAGAAAACTTAGGAGGAGAAAAAAGTGATGTGACTTACCCAGGGTCACACAGCTAGCTCTGAACTTAAGTCTTCCTGATGCCAGGCCCAGAACTCTATCCACTGTATCATCTAGCTTATTGTTCAGAAGGTTCAAAGAATGAAATATTTATTTATAAATTAAATTTTAAAATATAAGAAAACAGAGTTTATGGAAAATAACACCAACTTGCTATTAGTAACCCTACCCCAAAGACCTGTCCGTACCATGTCATTTACGATCATGCCCAAGGTAAGACTCAGAGTAGAGATGTGTCTATTAGTGTATCTTCTCAGCATGTTTCCAAATGATGCAGCGACCAGTAGTTCTATTCTACAGCTCTTAGATGGCAGTGGGAACACCAAAGTTTCATAGCAGGACCTTTGTCCTTTGGCAAGAGTTTCTGAAAGTGAATTGTTTTTCACTCTTTTCTGGATTTTATGGGCTGAAACTAAACCTAGGTTGCAGGACTCTTTTAAAACATTTAATAAAGTACTTGTTTTCTTTACATATTTCCCCCATCTTTTATAACCCAAAATCAAGGTCAGTGGCCAGCAGAGGTTCTCTCCTAATCATCAGTTTATATGAAGGAAAACCATTGGTGTCATTGGAATACTACTATATTCTTTTTGCTAGTATTTCATTTCATATTTCTTCCTTTATTTATTAGTATATTTATCTAGAACTCTTTCTCAGCCTGATTTTTACCTCTGATTTGAGCATCATGTTCAAGTTTCTTTTAGAAAAACTTGGGTAAACTATGCCTTACTCTTTTATAACAATTTACTCTGTACAAGGCCTGTTTATTCTGAAATATGCTTTATAGGATTTCTCCATGAATCTCTCCGGTCTAGGTGGTATTTCAATTTCTCCTGTGTCTAAAATACGTCTTCACACATCTACCAAATCCAGTTTTATTAGGCTTCTATTCACAACTGTTAAGTTTTTATTTATCTTTCTGTTTAATTTGTTAAATTCTGTTAGTAGAGTGTTAAACTCTCTTACTGTTGTTGCATTAATGTTAAAATAATTTTTAATTTCAGTTAGCTTTTCCCATAACTTTTTAGTTACTATGATATCTAGTGTATATTAATAAGACTTAACTGTTTGTAAGAGCTTTCACATTTGCAAATCTTTTTTTTAATTAGCTGATACTATTAGCATGATAATTTTCATCTAAATTATCTTTTACCCCATGGCCATGTCTTTCCATTAATTTATTTAGTAAACATGTTTCCTTATTACTTGGTGTTCATGTAATGGTTTTATAACTCTGAAGTACTATATAAATGTCAGATACTGGAAGAAGGAGAAGAAGAAGAAGAAGAAGAAGAAGAAGAAGAAGAAGAAGAAGAAGAAGAAGAAGAAGAAGAAGAAGAAGAAGAAGAAGAAGAAAAAGAGGAGGAGAAGGAGGAGGAGGAGGAGGAGGAGGAGGAGGAGGAGGAGGAGGAGGAGGAGGAGGAGGAGGAGGAGGATGCTTATCCTCTGCTCTTGCATATCCTTCCAGGGACACAGCAAATCTCTCAGCTGAGCCCCTGAAGGAACAGAACACAGGAGACTTCTGTCAGTCTTAGGCTAAAGGTGTCTACTTTTCCTGAAAGAGTAGGATTGCAGCTGAGCCTGAAGCTAAATGTTGTAGACCACCAGAAACTCCCTATGAAGGGTCAGAGGATGGACCTATCTAGAAGATGGGTCTTCACTCAGTCCAGCTGAGTGACCCAACTAACACAGATGAATTTCATGATGACTCTACCAAGAGAGAAAGGATATCTAGGCCCTGTGGTTCCAGAATTGTGAGTAGTCATAACCACATATGTACCCTACATGGGATCATCAACAACATTTTACTCTAAGTATAAGTGGATTCTTCCCATGGATGCTGTATGTCTCAAATTTATTGGGAAATGTTTTCTAATGTCTTTTCTAGCTTTGCTATCTGAGTAAATGCCTATATTAAAAGTAAAATAAGTTTACTGACAAGACTGTTAATGCAAAGAACATTGGTGGGGACTCATGAGTATTAGAAGTCCAGTCTAAAATCTGAGAAGCCACCCTGTGGAGACCCAAACCACCAGTTCAAGTGCACATTGGATGAGCATTCTAAAGGAGAAGCTAAATTTATTTTTTTAAAAAACAGGAACCATTTAATTATTTGACTTTGACATCCAGAATCTATAAGAAACTTCTACAAACTTCCAAGAGCAACCAATATCTAGAATTATAAAAGTTAAAAAAATTTTACTCCCCCAAAAAAGGAAAAGCAAATTTTAAATGTGAACTATTTAACATCATTATTGACCATAATATCACTGAACACCCTTTTTGGGCCTCTTCCCAAAGTCCCTCCTTGTTGTTGATTTTTTTCTACCTTAGCCAAATCCTTAAGATTTTTCTTAAATGGAAAAAGAAGTGGTATTTGTTTCATACAGTAAAAATGGTACTTATTGGAAGGTTCAGGGGAACCATAAATCAGACATTATGAATTAATGAAAAAACATTTATTGAATTCCTATTCCTACTAAGTTCCAAGTGCTATGGATGGATGGATGACAACTACAGAAAGACAGTCTATGGTCAAGTTCACACTTTGGTGGGCAGGGAAGACAAGTATTAGAGAATTCAGTTGTGGGTAAATGAAAAGACTTTAAAAAGTTCTAGGTCCTAAAAGTCATAAGAATGTACCAGAGGGGCAGGTTGCCTGGCCCAAACAGGCACTTTTAGATTGTCAGAAAGATATTGGGCGTACAAGCAGGGCAAATGGTAAAGCCAAGAAGTCCTTGGAAAGCATTGTCAGGGTAGATTGCAATTTGTTTCACAGCCCATTTCACTTGAAGGAAAAGTTGGTGACTCCCATTACCAGTCATGTAAGCATTCAAGCAGTCAAGTTGGTTTCCAAGTGGTCTGGGGCAAGAGTTGAGCAAGTTAGAGTTCAGTTGGATCTGGCAGAGATGAGGATATTTGTCTTTCTCTTATCATTAATACCTGTGAACAATTTCTACCGCTGTTTATAGCATAGTATATAGTACATAGTATCTTGTTTATACTACAGAAGAAAAATTAAAATTGCACATAGAAAAAACAAGAAAGAATATGAAGAAAATGGCCAAAGGTAGCAATGGAAGATAGCTACAACACCAGGGGTGGGGGCAGGGCAGGTAAAGAGATTGATTTGGAGATTATATCACAGGGTTAAAGATAGTGACACTTTAAATTTCACAACCTGCAAGTACTGATTGAGTCTTCTTACTTCTTTCTAGTTGCTTCTCTGGCTAATCTTCAAGCTTCAGTATTGCCTTCAACTCTCGAATGAGCAGGTACATACCTCCACTCAGCATTCATGTCCTGGGTCGTATTATTTAGCTTAGTGAATTGATTTCTGTAGATGACGTCTTTATTTTCATTTGTTTCCTAGCCATTTTCTTTCCAGTTGTCAATCCATTCATTCATACCTTTAGTGATAAGTTGGTTATCTGAACACAATAAATCTGTCTTTATTTTGGGCCTTTGCTTGCTCAATCCCTTTGGCAGCTGCTTCTAATGATGCTCTTTGGTTTGTCATCTAGAATGTATCTACTTTTGTTTAGATCATGGTCTGGTCCCCAGTAGACACTAATACCTCCTTGATCCCCTTTACTTCCATTATTTTTGCCGGCACCCTTGACATACACAGTGTTAGGGTCTGATGCCTGGTGTGATTGCTTGTATCGACTTTCAGAGCCTCTAGTTTGCTAGCCAAAATCATAGCTCCTTGGACTGTGTTTCTAGCTCATCTCCATTCTCTCTTGAGTGAAAAAAGAAAATGACTTGGACCATCAGAGACTGTGTAACATTTACTTTAAGAATACTCACTCTATCTTTCCCTTCCACCTCCTTGTTTTTCAGCTGTGATGATTATATTCAAGGAAAATATTTCCTCTTCCCCTTCTCCTCCAAATTGAAGTTGTTTTATTTTCTGTCCTACAGAACAGTGGAATTTGACCATCTGGTCAAATGTACTATTTCCTTGATCTCCCTCTTATAAAATGGGACATTAATAAGAAACTTAAAAGTCTTCAGAACATAACAGATATCCATTCGTTGTTTTAAAATTACTTTAATTTGACATAGTTCTGCTTCATGGGTGATTTACATATCAAAGACCCACAGAGATTTTGGCTTTCTCTGTTGAAATGCCAAGGATTCTTCTGTTGAGTTAATAAAACATCTTTTCTTAAGAAAAAGATATACTCAGTTTTGCTCAATAGATAATTTGGGGATGAACTTAATCTTTTCTTGATTTGGGGTACATTAAATTCCAGCTTTTTCTGACATTGTTTTTGACTCAGATGAGAAATTTTGCTTAATTTGGATTGGTCTGCTTCTTCCTTATTCTAACTCTGTTGCTGAAATATTGGAGCTTAATGACAATATGACTGGATGACTTTGTACTGAGATTCATGTAAACAGCCTTTAAGGTTCCTTCTAGCTCTAAATCTATAATTCTGTGACCTCTCTTAGTGTTCATGAGTGAACCAGGTGTATCTAGGCACACAATAAATTCTCCCTTCTCCTCAAAATATATTACTTTGTGTTTCATTTTTATAAGTTTATATTTTGAAGTAAAGTTTAGTTTTAATTTCTAAAAAGCTAAATATAGTTATTTCAATTTCTTTATTTGATGAACAAAACTAGTGTCTTTTATGACTCTTAAAATAAATGCTTGGCCTTAAAAAACATTCTCTGGATGCATATCCTAATGAAATATGCAACTCCCATTTGTGTTGGTATTCTGTGGTTTCTATCAAGAAGCTATACTTTATCCCTTATTTTCAATATTTCTGGGAAATTCTTTTGTGTGATTTCCTGGAATAAGACATTCAGACTCTACGTTTTATTTTTCCTGGAAGACAAAAACTTCTCTTGTTATCTATTCGAGCTCTGTCCTTTAGTTGTTAGTTTAATTTGTATAGCCTTCTCAGATCTTTCACTTTATTGACTCCTCATTTTGTTTAGCTACTTCCATAAGCCTAAAACAAAGGTGAAAAAAATCTAGTTTCCTGTTCTTGTTTTTCATCAGGACAACTCTATTTTTTTAAACTCCTCCAAAAATCCATTCAGAATGAGCCTCACAGTTATCTTTTAATTCCATCTTTAGAGATGTCAAATCTTTATTTACATGTCTTAGCAAGCTTATTCATACTTAAATATGATGCAATAGAATGAATTTTGTTTTTGTAATCCTTGCTTAAATTGTTTCATTTTTTTTCCTTTCAGAGTCTTGTCAGGTTTCTTTTATCTTGTGATATTTATTTATTATGTTTGAGCTTTTTTTTTTCCTTGATCACTTTTAAAATCTCTTTTTCCCTCTTTTCCTGCAAGGTGTCCGTTCTTTCACATTTTTAGTTATTCTTTTACTTTATTTCACATATTTATTGCTGTTTTTGAAATGCTAAATTGAAATTAAGTTCTCTGAAACACCTCATTCCACCATCTTGACAGAGCTCTCTTAATGGTATTCTAAATATGTACTACAAATGCTACATGCTAGCTCTACTGCCGGTCTCCAATATTCCTAGCATATTAACTGCGGTATGACTGAACCGTGCTGCTTGGGGATAGTTTATGCTCAGGCTTCTCACTGCCCAAGTAAAGAAACTTTCTATAAAAGAAACTAAAAACTCAAAATATAGCATTTAAATTCCTCCGATCATTTTCAATCTTCTCTTTCTAGACATTTTCTACTGACATGTATTTGCAGATTACATATATGTACATATATGTATGTATGTATTTATACACTATATATACCTACATATGGATACATATACATATATATACAAATATATACGCATATTATATATGGTAGTGCGTATATGTATGTATATATACACATATATATTAGTGGCTAGAAGGACAGACTTAGAAGAAGGAGTACTTGGTTCAAATCACATTTCCAACACATTTAGCTGTGTGACCATGGCAAGTCACTTAACTTCTAGTGTCTCAAGTGGTTTCCTAAGATTCAAATATTGTCATATGTGGGTTGCAATCTGCATTGTGGAAGGTAGTTCTACCCCAGGAATTCCTCACAGTGAATAATTCACAGATCCTTTGTGTATTCTAGTATATTTATGTATAATGCATAATATATACTTACATCATACATGTATTTTTAAATATGTATTTATGCATACATATGTTCAATTCAGCAGGCATTTGTTCAGTACTTAGCATCTACAAGGCACTATTAGCAGGATAGAAAACTAAGTAAGATATTTTCATTTTCCAAGAGGAGTTTAAAACATATTATGAAGTACGACAAGAAAAAAATAACTATGAAGAAAATCAGACTACAGTAAGTCCATAGACTTGGAAGGCAGGTGGTATCACATAAAGAATCCTGGATTTGATATCGGAAGTCTTTCATTCATTTCCCAGCTCTGCCACCTGTCTCTTGTGGTAACCTTGGGCAAGTTATTTCCATTCCTTGGGTTGCAACCTTATCATCTATAAAATGAAAGGGCTGGACAAAGTGACTTTGAAGATTCTTTCAAGCTTTAAATCTATGAATCTGTGACAAGTAATACCAAAATAAAAAGGCTGATAGAGATGAAAGAAGCAAGCAATTATTACTAGCTTTGGAGACAGAAGTAGAAAGTCATATAATAATTATCATGATAACTAATAATTTATTTTGTTCTATGCATTCATAAATCTTTAATTGTCTTGAAATTAAAAGATAACACTATATTTGGCAGAAAGCAACATGATGCAGATGGGAAGCATCTATAACTTTTAGAGGGTTTGGTAGGACACTGAGAAGTTAAATAACTTCTCTCTGATCATGACAACTAGTACATATCAAAAGCAGGATTTGAACACACACATATTCCTAACCATTCTACCTTCAGAAAGAGCAAATAAAATTATATTAAAATGTCAGGGATGTCTTAAAAAAATGGTTTGCATGGTGCTTCTGTCTTGAGTATCTCTTCTCCTTTCGGGAAGTCCATAGGAAACCCTTTAAAGGTTGGCATGTGCTTGGAATAATTAAGACAATCAAAAAATCATATGGAAATCATTTGTAGCAGTTTGGATTTCCAAATCCATCCAAGTTAGCCAATGCTGTTATTTCCTTTTTGTAAAGGAGAAAGACATGCTGGCAGGAAGATCAGTTAATGACTTTTTTTTAATCATTGAGTCTGGACAGGAAATGAACCCAGTCAAATGAAGTTCATCTGGTCCTAAAGGTGGGGGTCAGCTAGGGACAAAAGCCAAACACAACCAGAATTGAAGGTAGAAAAGTCCAAGTGATGTCAACATCACCAGAGTATCTAAGGTCAGATTTGGTCCTCTAGTTGTTCCAGGAACAGTTTGACTTCTGCACCTAATTTTCCGTTTTGTTATTTCTGACATCAAACAGGTGGTGTTTAAGCACTGTCTCTCTCAAAAGTCCCACAGTAATGAATTCAGCCAATATCTGAATCCAAGTTCCTCTTGGCGCCCCCCAAACACTTTTCTGACACATTTTCAATAATTCTCAGATTCCCGAACGTCTTTATCAACCGAATCCACAATGAAAGTATTAAAAAAAAAATACAACGCATCTCTTAGGAAGGAGATTAAGGACACAAGGCAGGAACCAAAAAAAATACAGAAAGAAACATAAATCTCTGTATTCCCTTCTCTCTGTCTCAGTTTCTCTATTCTCTCCCTCCCTTCCTTCTTCTGATAACTAACATCTTATATGGCACTCCAGAACACATAAGCTAATAATATCTTTCTTTTTTTAATCAGAAAATGTGCTTAGTTTCAAACTGTTTCCTGGGTTTGACTTTGTTGGGAGGCAAGAAAGGGAAGAGATAAGGGAGAAGCAGAAAGGGAGTGAGGGTACTGGGTAAATAACGATTGAATCTTGCTAACCTAGGTTTGGCTAAAAAAAAAAGTTTCTCTACAGGCATTCAAAACAAGCAGCACATATTTCCTGTAGTTATCTCCCTGCTGAAACTCTCAGATTTCTCATCCTTCACAGGCTAGATAACGGTCATCATATCAGCTTCTGGCTACAGATGCATCTCTTCTGCACCAGTTCACGAGGTTGGTTACATGAGGTCATCAATGTGTATAATTCATCCACCAGGACAGGTCAGTCCTCCCTCTTTACCTTCTGTATAATTCCAGTTCATATTTTCCCTATTAATCTTTCATAAGAAGGAAACAAGCTCTTAAAAGTGCCTACTAGGTACCAGGCATTGTGTGAAGCACTTTACAAATAAATTTACAGATAGAAAATTGCAAAAATTTTTTTAAATACAATCTATTTCACTTGATCCTCGCAACAATTCTGTAATGGGTGCTGTTATTATTCTAATTTTACAGCTGAGAAAACAGAGGCAGACAGAAGTTAAGTAAATTGCCCAGGGTCACTCAGCTTATAAATATTGTAGGCCAAATTGAACTAAGGTCTTCCTGACTCCAGGCCCAGTGATTTTTATCCACTGTGCAGGCTAGGGGCCTGTAGATCCATAGAAGAGCCATAGAAGAGCCTGGCACCATCTATTTGTTCTTTTATTATTGCTGGAGTACCAATGTACCATTTAAGCCTATTTACTTAAATAGGGTCAAACATTTGTTTCCCAAAATTGAATTTTCATTTTAAAAAAATTTAGAAAGAGTTCTATTGAACAAAATGTAACGTACCTGCGTAGAAGTATATAGTTAAGAGTTGAGTTGCATAAGTTTTGAGAACCCAAAATATGGAGAGAGAAGCAAAAGAGTTTCCCTATTTTCTTTTTGGTTGTTATATAACTAAAACTTTAGCACTTCAAAATACCAACCAATGTCTGTCTTCAGTGATAGCAAAACACAAAGAAAATATGCACATTTAATTATAATTATTGGATATGAATAGGGAAAATTTTATTTCCAGTAAACATTGTCAAACAAAAGAATAGACCATTGAGAAAATGTTTTGGAATTTTCTACTTGGAACTTGAAATCAGACATCATCTGGTTTCTGTCGAGACAGTATTGTAGAAATAAATAGCACTCTCTGAAGGTAGGGTAACAAGATTAGATTATTTTTTAGTCATTCTGTTATTTTGTTACTGGTCTATCTGATGTTTGCTTTTCAGAGTTTATAGTTTCTGCTAGTTTAACAATTATTTTTATTCAAATTCTCTCTGATCTTAAAATAGGAGTCCCATTCAAAAAAAAGACATTTGCAGATTTTTCAAAATAGATTCTTACTGCTTTTTATACCTATTTTTTCAGTAACAGTGATTACTCTGGCCACCACTTACTGAGGGCATTTTGCCTCTCACTTGGGGTATTCTGGCACCTTTTGGGGGTTGGAGGGTGATCTCCTACCATTGTCCTCCTCTAGTTTTAGGAATCTAAGCATCCTACTTCCATTTAATCATTTTGCAGTCAAAGTCGTCTTTGCTAAGGAATATTTACTTCACATACATAGCGAGAACAAATGTAAAAACACTCCCTTCTCCCCACCCCAACCTCTGGGCTATAATCTTCTCTACATTTCTCTCAGTCTCTGAGAAAGGGCAGGGGGATTTGGTTCACTGCTTAACTCAGTTCCTAAATAACATCAGTCCCACCAAGTTCCAAGTCACCCTGGGTTGTATCCAGAGAGCCTAGCTTCTCAGGGATTCTTTGCTAGGTTGGTTGCAACACCTGGCCTGGAATTCTGGGCTCTAAGGTTGACATAGCTCCAGTTCCTTATTCAAAAACTCCCTAAAATAAGAGAATAGTAATAATAATAAAAAACAGTAATAATAAAAAGTACTAAAATAAATAGTAAGAATAAAAATAGTAATAAAAATGAAAATTACAAACCAAAGAAAACCACAATTTTATGCCTGTTTCTTAGGGCCTACAGAAAGGAGAAGATACCTCCAGCTCCTTCCCCGATGACTACAAAAAAAAATTTTTTCCATAGAAAAATCCTAGAATGTATTATTGGATACTGAGAAAAGGAAGTAGTGATCACAAAGAGCCATGGGGGGTTTATCAAAATAAGTCATGTCAATCTAACCCAATTTCCCTTTTAGACAAGATTTACTAAACTACTATTTGAGAAAAATGCTGATGTTGTTTGAGATCAAGATTTGAGCAAGTGAAAAATACGGACAAATGGGCTAGCTTTGAATGCTCTCAAATGACTGTATTCAAAAGGTAGTCATCAATGAGTCAATGGCAACTTAGAAGGAGGTCTCTGGTGGAGTATCCCAGAGAATCTGTGCTTGGCCTGACTTGTGCCATTTCATTCTTTTAATCAATGATTTGAGTGAAAATGTAGATGACATAACATTCCACAAATGACAAAATATTGGTGGAATCAACATTTTATCACAAACAAGAAGAAATAGTAGTAATAAAAAAAAGGTATGGGTCACAATTAGGATTTAACCTTAAATATTTTAATAAATTATTGAAAATCAAGAAGAAAAACCAAGTGGATGGCAGAATGTGTCATATATATATATCAATATATAGCAAAATATATAAGATGGAGAGACTGTGACTAAACAGCAGTTGATCTGAAAAAGATACAAAGGATTCAAAGGATTTTCACTCAAAGTTGCTCGACCAGTATGATACAATAGTCAAAAAAGTCAATTCACTCTTAAGTTGCATTAAGAGAGGCATAATGTTCAGTAAGAGGAGGTGATTAATAGTCCTGCTATGTGCTGCTTCAGTCAAACCACGCCAGGAATACTGTGTACTCTTCTGAACATCACATTTTAGGAAATACATTGGTGATTGGAAGAGTGTTCAGAGAGGGCAGAAACCAGCATCATGCCAAATGAGGGTTGGTAAAAGAACACATATAACTGTATAACTATGTATGTGTGTGTATGTATATATGCATATATATGCACACATACATATACATACATATGTATGCATATATGCACATATTTTATATACATACAAACGTATTTTATATACACTATATATGTACCGTATATATTTATCTATACACATGTGTATATATGATATGATATGACATGACATAATATGTATATGTGTGTATAATATATATATATATATATATATATATATATATATATAGTTGAGGATGGGAAAAAAAGGGATCAAGCCTGTCCTAGTGGCCTCTGTAGGCATACCTAGGAGCAATACATAGAAGCTGTAAATTTAGGTAGGGTATAAGCTATCGGAGAGTGGACTGGGCTTCTTGGGAAGTCATGGGGTTTCCCTTCCCTGGAAGTCTCAAAGCAAAGGCTTCTCAGGTATGATTTAGAGGGTTTCCTGTTCACTATTGGTTGGACTCCTAGATTCCTTGGCTTCTCTCAAGTTTTAGCTGAAGTCTTAACTTTCTGTAAGAAGCCTTTCCCAGTCCTCCTTAATCTTAGTACCTTCCTTTTCTTGATTCTTTTCAATTTACCCTGTTTATATCTTGTTCATACATAGATGTTTGCTTGTTGATTTCCCTGTTAAATAGTGGGTTCCTTGAGAGAAAGGTCTGGTTTTTTGGCTTTCTTTGTATCTCCAGCATTTACCACAGTGCCTGGCACAGAGTAGGTGCTTAATAAAGGCTAGTTGACTAACTGACTAAATTAGATGGATTTTGAATTATAAGATTTAATGATCCCAAAATAATTTTTAGAAGAAAATGGGTATCACTGCAAAGAGGCATCTTTAGCCCTAACTTTGGAAAATAAACCTCATAACGATGAAATCTCTCCAAAAGTAGAATGGGTTACTTCCAAAGGTAGTAGGTTTGCTTTAATGGAGATTTTAGGAGCCTGGCTGAATGACCATTTGTCAGGTATGTTGTAACAGAATCTTGTTCAGAAACAAGTTGAACTAGATAACCCTTGAAGCCTCTTCCATCTGAGGATCTTTGACTTTGATATTGTGATTTCTGAGAATTATATGAAAAGTTAG
The DNA here is from genome assembly GCF_028372415.1 of Notamacropus eugenii. Lineage (NCBI taxonomy): Eukaryota > Metazoa > Chordata > Mammalia > Diprotodontia > Macropodidae > Notamacropus > Notamacropus eugenii. The sequence goes on from NC_092874.1 coordinate 191,220,034, forward strand.
GTACAAGAGAATATTTGTTTTGAAGTGTGTGTCAGTAGGCAGTATAGACTCATGTGAGGGCACCTCAGGGCTAATCCGTCAATAAACATTTATTAAGCATGTGCCAGCCACTGAGCTAAGTGCTAGGGATCTAATGAATGGCAAAGGATAGCTCCTGCCCTCAGGAAGCTCATAATCTAATGAGGGAGAAAACAGGTAAACAATTGTGTACAAACAAGTTATGTAGGGGATAATTGGGAAATAATCAACTGAAGAAAAGGGCTTGAATTAAGTGGGATTGGAAAAGGCTTCCATTCCTAAACTTACAACCCACTGCAAGTCTAGTGTCATTTAAGTCTCTATGCCTCATTATCTCTATTTGTAGTCCAAGACTAATAAGAAATTACCTTTTACAAGGACATTATGAAGACAAATGTCATCATCTATATGAAAGTCTAGAAAAGGGATGCTTCATCATTGTTTAAATTATAGGACTCTTGAATGACATCAGAAGAAATGTTTTGTAAATCTTAAAGCATTATATAGATGAGAGCTATGACTTATGAGATCACTCTTCTCCCTAATTCTATGCCTCATGTCCCCTCAACATCATTCTCTTCTTTGCTGCAATTTCAGAGGGAGAGGCCAATACTCTGCTTAAACCCTTAACCCTATTCCCTCGCCTCTCTTCAGGAAATTTGTCCCTTCCATTATTTACCTCATCTTTCAATAATCTTCGATCTCTTTTTATCACTGGCTTCTTCTCTGTTGCCCATAAACAGGCCAAGATCTTCTCATTCCTTAAAAAAAATCACTTAGATCAAAGGATATGAACAACCAGTTCTCAGAAGAAGAATTATAAGCTATTAATAATTGCATAAAGTATTATTCCAAATCACTAATAATAAATCAAATCAAACAAGTCAAAACAACTCTCAAGTTTAATTTCACACCCAGAAAATTGGCAAAGATGACAAAAGATAGGCGTAGTTCATACTGGAGGGAATGTGCAAAGATTGGCATACTAACGCACTGTTGGGAGAGCTGTGAATCAAGGTAATCGATCAATTTAACCAAAGCAATTGGAAATTATGCTAAAAGAAAAGTAGTAAGTAAAATGTACATATCTGTTGACTCAGATGTACCACTGCTGATCTTATACACAAAAATATTTATAACAGTACTTTTTTTGTAGTAGCAAAGATCTGGAAATAAAGTGATAAAAGAATGATTTTTAATGTTACTATGAGGTAAGAAACTATTCATTCTAAAAAAACATATAAATATTGGAAGACTTACATGAATTACTGCAAATAAACAGAACCAGAGTGGGGGATAGATAACTACAACAAAGTATATGGAAAGAATAGTAACATCAATGATCACTGCAAACACTGAAGAGAGGATAAAATGCAATCCCCTTCTTTGTGGAGCAAGGAGCTATGAGCATTGGACATTTGCATAAACCATCAGATTCATTTGATGTGTTGGTTTCATTTTGCTGAACTATTTCTCTCCCCTCAATCTTTCCCTTTTATTCTGTTACAAGGGATGTCGCCATTGTGAGGAATGAAGGACGAGTTATGTATTTGGAAAAGAAGGTGATGTGAAAACAAATCAATAAAAAAACTTTTTTATCAATTAATTAAATTATCAATTAAAAAAATTTTAAAAATCAGCAAAAAAATCAATAAAAAAAAAGAAAGATGAACTCTTCACTTGACCTTGTCATTCCCTCAAACTTTTATCCTATAGCTCTCCTTCGTTTCATAGTCAAACACCAAGAAAAATCCATCAACATTTAGTCACCTTGGTTTCCAATCTCCCAGTCAATTTTCAACCTTTTCAGTCTCACTTTCAATGTCACCTGTTTACTGAAACATTTCCCCCCAAGGTTAGCAGATATCTCTTAATTGTGAAATCCAGTGATCTTTTCTCAGTCCTCATGCTTCTTGACTTTTCTGCAGCATTTGCTACTGTTAATCATCTCCTCCTCCTGGGTTTTCATGGCCTTTCTCTTGCCTGGTTCTCTTCCTACCTGTCTGATCATTTCTTTTTCATTTCCTTTGCTGGATTATAATTCATGTTTTGAATTTCATGTTTAGTTATCCTAAGGCTCTGTCCCAAGCTACCTGCTCTTTTTTCTCTTCTCTCTCTCTCTCTCTCTCTCTCTCTCTCTCTCTCTCTCTCTCTCTCTCTCTCTCTCTCTCTCTCCCTCTGTCTCTCTCTCTCTCTCTCTCTCTCTCTCTCTCTCTCTCTCTCTCTCTCTCTCTCTCCCCCTCTCATGGATTTTATGGAAATGATGTGCCAAATATACATGTCCATCTCTCATTCCTCTCTTAGGTTCTAATTCCCCATCACCAATTATTAATACTAGTATCTGACATTTCCATCTGGACATCTCATATCAAATATAACATGTTCAAAAGAGGGTATTATATTACCCCCTAAATCCAATCTTCTTTCTAACTTTCCCTTTATTCAAAGATATCATCATTCTTCCAATGACAGAAGATCCCAACCTTGGAGTCAGCATTGACTACTCTTTCTTACCTCTCCTTATATCCGATCAGTTGTCATTTTTATTTTGTTTCTACCATTGTAACATCAAATGTATGTCCCATTCTCCCCACTCACATAGCCCCCATTCTAGTTCAGACTTCTATCAGTTCTCATCTAGATGACTATAATAGCTTGTTAATTAGTCTCATTGCCTCTTGGTCTTTCCTCTCTCCAATCCATCTTTCACACAAATGCCAAATTTATTTTCCTAAGACATAGATCACTCCCTCTTTCAAGAAACTTCGGTGGCTCCCTATTACTTCTAGGAAAAAAATACATAATTCTCTGTCTGATATAGAAAGCCCTTCATAATTTGGCTCTAAACTATCTCTCCAGGTTGATTTTATACTACTTTTTAGCTTTCTCTACTACAAGGAAACTGGCTCATTTGCTGTTTCTGATACTGTTACATTCCATCTCCTACCTTAGAGCCTTTCCATAGACTGCGCCCCTTGCCTGAAATACTTTCCTTCCCCTCTGTCTTTTGTTATTCCTAACTTCATTCAAGGTTAAGCTTAAGTCCCACTCATCCCCAACCCCTACAAAAGGCTTTTCCTGATCCCTCTCAATACTTAGTGCTTCTCCCATATTGAAATTACTTTGCATTTACTTAGTATGTATCTTGTATTTCCTTATTTGTCCTTCACCACTCCAAAAATGTGAGCTCCATGAGGGCAGGGAAAGTTTTCATTTTTGTCTTTACCCCCTAAAGCCCAACGTTGTACCTGACACATAGTCAGTACGTATTAAATGTTCAATGGATGGAAGAGAATTGTCCAAAGGCTACGAGACCCCTGCTGAAGGCTGAACAGGAGGACTTAGACAAAAGGCAGCATCTTCTGGGCAGTTACTGCTCTTTATAAAAAGACTTTAGGAACTCTTAAGGTTTATAGGAAGGGGGTCTTCAGAAGTTTTTCTGTATGTATTACCTAAATTGTCCTTTGGATGTCACTGAATTTCTGTCTTGCATTTCATTCCCTATTTGGTGTCCCTAGAAAGTGATTTCTGTTTCTAACTCCAGGTTCATTCTGTGCCTTCTCTCCTCTCGACTTTCTTGGCAGGGCCAAGACTTTAGGAGCTGCCAGTAAAATCATAATCTGAACTCATAAAACCAACATTCTGTAAATAAAGCTGAATCTCATGGAATGGGAATAAATAGGACCTAAGCCAGGAAAATTCCTCAAAGAAATAAAATGCCTAGTAGTCTCAAAGCAGTAAGAAAAGAGAACATTGAGGTTGGGGCCAAGGAGGATGGGACTATTGGGTAAGTAAAGGACTTATTATTATTTATTGTCATCATTAATATTTTATTTTAGCTATAGGTACTCTATATTAGCAGGGGCAGCTAGGTGGAGCAGTAAGTAGAGAGTCAGGCCTGGAATCAGGAAAACTTGAATTCAAATTTGGCCTCAAACATTTACTAGCTGTGTGACCCTGGGCAAGTTGCTTAACTATGTTTGCCTCAGTTCCTTCATCTATAAAATGAGCTGGAGAAGTAAATGGCAAACCATTCCAGCATCTTTGCCAAGAAAACTTCTAATGGGGGTCACAAAGAAACAGACACAGCTAACAACAACAACAAAAAAAACCCATCAGGGTTGGTATCCGTCTTTCTTGCTTTTTCAGTGTAATTTCTGGCACCTTTGGCTCATTTTCTCTGTCCTCCTATTCTCACAGAATTTGGTGGTTGGGATGGAGGGAAAGGGAATCATCATTATTGCACTAGAATTTCTACTACATGCTCTTGAGGCAAAGCCACTTCTAAAAACTCAACACTAAGGCCAGAATTAGGAAACTTTAAGCTTCTGAGAACTGCCTTAAAGAAATTCCCAAAGAGGAATTAAGAACTAGTGATTAGACTTCATGTTTTACTTTCTTCCCTTCCTTTCTCCTTCCCTCCTTCCTTCATCCTTCCCTTCCTTCTTTCTTCCCTCCCTTTGTTCCTCTTTTCCCTTTCTTCTTTCTTTCTCCTTCCTTCTTTCCTCTTCTTCCTCCCTCCCTTACTTCCTTCCTCCCTTCTTGGAGATCACATGATCCAGCTCCTTTTATAAGTGAAGAAATTGAAGCCTAGGGAGGTACGAAATTCCTAGTCCAGTACCCTTTCCACTATACTATCCATACTTGTCATTCTTAAGGGTTGGGATCACCTTAAATGTTTCTGTGAGGTTCTGAGGGAGTAGGCACATTTCTTACTGATGTTTTCAATATGAAAAATATAATGGGTACCTACTCAATTCATACTTGTAATGATAAAATACCCATATCACTAAAGTGATACCCTGATGCCTCCCTGGGACATGGAGATGACACCGGATTTTTGAAAGCTATACTAATAATGCACATCTTCTCAGAGGCTGAAAAGGCTTCAAGAGTAAGACAGCACATCATCTGAGAGTGACTGCTAAATTCAGAGAAGGTTAGCTACCAGGTGATGAGTTTGGGGGAAGGGATAGGGCTAAAAAGAAAATTCACTAACGTGGAAAGGGATTGAATTCTGTGAATGAAGAGATTACTATGAAATTACTGATATTTTGAAGTAATTTTTCAAGGGCACTTATGTTTGGCTGAAATAAATGTGATCTTAATATAAAGGCAATTCCTTTGCAATAATAAATTAGGATTTAGGATGGGAGATGAAATACCCTGGAGAATGATAGAGATGATGATGAATAATAACAACAGAAAGAATTCATGGTCAAGAAAACATAGAATCTCAGTGCTGGAAGAAAACTTGAGGTCATCTAGTCCATCCTAGACTTAAACAAGAATCTCCACTGTAACACGTTTGACAAGTGATCATTCAATATTTGCTTAAAGACTTCAAGTGAGTGATAACTCATTCCACATTCGATGAGTTTCTAGGGATCATGAAGTCCAGGAGAGAAAGACAGGGTGAAATTTGATGAGGTGAAAGCTTTGAGTGCCCTCCTCCAATAGAGGATCCCACCCCATTTCCAGCAGAGGGAGGAAAGGTCCCTCAAGGCAGAAGGTATTTAGTTACTATTAATGGCTCTATTGAATCAACTAAAGATTACATTAGGTTTTATGAATGCCATATCATGCTGCTGACTTAAATTAGGCTTGAAAATCTCTAAGATCCCAAGATCTTTTTCAGATAAATAGCTTCCTAATTATGCCTCCACCATTTGGAACTTCTAAAGAACTAGGTGATGAGAAGAAAAGACTTAAGACTTTGAAAAGACTTAAGAGTGTTTAGAAAGAAGTAGCTAGGGATACAGAAACCAGGAGAGGGGTTATTTGTGAAACTAGGCCTGATACTGCAGGGACCTCAGGATAGAGAAGTTCAGAGATTTCAATTTGTGGATGCAGCAAAAGATAGAATAACTAGTGCAGCATATCAAGAGACTGAAGCAATGTTTTCAACTTGAACTTGAACTTGAGTGGTGCAATTACCATTGCACAGCCAAAGAAAAGGCTTGGTGCATCCAAGGACAGGGTTATGAAGCCTGCAAGAACTTTGAGAAGCCAAATGAATGTGCTAAGTCAAGCCCATCAGGAATCAGTTACTAAACTGAGTGTCCCTAAGTCCCCTACTTGTATATACCCCCAAGTTCTTCGTATAGTACTAAAGTAGATTTTTCATTTAGAATGGCTAACAAAGTGTTATAATTTAGATGAGTCATTTTGAGGGACTGGGACAGGCAAGGTGTTAGAGGTCAAAAAGAGGTCATAAATTTGTGGTATAAAAGGGAGGGAGGCCCTATTCCTTGGGTCACTGTGGCAGAACTGACCAAAGACAAACACAAGGACTCTTCTGTTTAAGGGAATCTTGGGTGGTTTGTTTAGCAGTTTAAGAGCATTTCTGTTTACATGCAAGACCTCTGTCCTCCTCCTCTCTCTGACCATCTCTCACCACCTTTGGTCACTCTAAACCCAAGGTCATATCTGAGTGTTACCTGAAGGGCACCTTAGGATGGCCTGTAAAGTATGAATTTTGTATCAAAGGAGTTCCAGAAAATATTATGAAATGTAAGTTACTTCTAAGCTGTATCCTGGGTCTACCCCGAAGGGGTAATGCCCCCAAATGGTCCAATGGAGTTCTAGACCCCCCAACACAGCCTTCCAATCCTTCTGGAATCTGTAATATAGCTAAGAACAGGATGAAGCTCTTCTTAGTGGTCACTGATGCTCATGGAAATGAATGAATGTCCAAAGGGAGGGAAGAGAAGTCATAGCACTTCCTCAAGAGGTCTCTTTTCCTACACAAGAGATCTCTAGGAGCATACCCATAGTCAAAAAGGGGAACAAGTATGACCAAAGACACGAAGTTGCCCAAGAGGCAGAGTGGAATGTTCAACATAGGATAGTCAGAAGTCACAGATACCAAGGTGAACGCTCTTGATAAGAAAAAGAGAAAGCTTCACTAAGAGATCATAGTAAAAGCAGACACATTTTTACATACATATGTATCTCTGTGTTCATGTCTCCATGGGCAGAGATTATAGCTAAAGCAAACCAGCTAGGTTGTAGTAGGCAACGTAATAACCATATGAGAAAAGTAAAGGGAAAGGGAAAAGGAATCAGGATTCAAGTAGGTCCTATATTTTCTCATTTTATTCTCACAATAACCCTGTAAGGTAGGTGTTATTATTATCTCCATTTTACAGTTGAGGAAACTGAGGCAAACAGAAATTAAGTGACTTGCCCAGGGTCACACAGCTAGTAAGTGTCCAAGGTCTTCCTGACTTAAGGCCCAGCACTTTAATGCAACTCTAGTTGCCTCTGTACTGAGAAGGGACCAAAATAATAAATACTTTTCAACACTATTTTTTATAACAACATTTTTAATGCCAGGAAAGAAGTAAGTATTTCTTTTTATGTCAAGTTGAAGGTGTTAGTGAATGCTAAATGCTTCCTGCACAACACAGAAAAGGAATAATTTCCAACCCCTGTCTCAAGCATACAAATGGTATATGTATTTGGGAAATATATTTAGAAAGAAGAAAGACCCTGTGTACTTCAGAGCCATAATATTCATCTAGGGGATGCATGGGATACACCAGGAAATGTTTAGTCGTTTCAGTCATGTCTACCTGTTCATGACCCCATTAGGGTTTTCTTAGCAAAGAGACTAGAGTGGTTTGTCATTTCCTTCTCCAGCTCATTTTACAGATGAGGAAACTGAGGCAAACAGGGTGAAGTGACTTGCCCAGGGTCACACAGCTGGGGTCTGAGACTGGATTTGAACTCAGGTCATCCTGACTTCAGGCCCCAGGCTTTATCTACTGTGTCACCTAGCTGCCCTTCATTAGAGAATAGGGTGGAACTAACTCCATGAATGATAGGTCAGTTGCTAGGTGCTGATTGGCACAGAGGGTAAAAGCATGAATGTGGACTGTGACTCTGGGCAAGTCACTTAATTCCTCTCAGTCTTAGTTTCCTCATCTGTAAAATGGAGATTAACAATAGCACCAATCTCACAGGAATGTGGAGATCAAATAATATGATATATGTACAGTGCTTTACAAACCTTAAAGTGCTATATTCATGGTAACTATAATAATTATTGTTATTCCAATAATGCCAAGAAAATAGGCAGAATTTGTCAGGGCAGCATAACATTTGTCCTCCCTCTTTTTGCCTGGAAAAGTTGCAGGTCATGAAGAAAATACCTAACTGACCTCTGGGCTAAGTTCAACATCAATGGGGAGGCAAGCTAACATGGAAATGTCAACTGCCTTTTATCCCTCTCCTGCATCAGAGGGACCATTGAAACACTATAGGCTCTGTGTACTGCAGCTAAAGTGATTGTGGGAAGAGCCAGGAGGGCATATCAGAGGAAGAATTAGAAAGGTAAACATGTTTACAGTAACTCCCTTCTCTGTGGACCCTTCCCTGAGGTCTGGCTCTGATTCCAAGTGTACAGTGGTCAGAACTTTTGTACCAGGGCAGCCTCCCTTTGTAGCACTGGTCAAAACTGGGGGTGGGGGAAACTTCTGGCCCACAGCTGATAAAATCTGTAAAAGAGTGAATGTTTGGGAACAGCACCAGTGCAAATAAGTGCCAACCATTCTCCACCTTCTCCGGGACCCCTCCCACTCCTTCCTCCCCTCCCAGCTGCTCCAGCTCTCATAATAAAAACACACCACTGCTTCAACTTCCCAGCCTCTTAGAAGCAGCTTGTAAGAAGCTTCTCTTTACCCACCACTGCAAAGGAACGTGTGAGAGCTACCCAGAGGGACAAGAGAAAGACCATGAAGACGTTACTCGTTGTCACAATTCTGACTGCATTAGCAGTGATAGCTCTGTGCTATGGTAAGAAACCTTCTTCAGCCTCTCTGAATTTTCCATTGCCTGTGTCTCTCTCTTCACGTTACTTTGGACTTCTCTTTTCTCCTCCCTCCTTGACTTCATCCCCCATTCCCATTAGTTCACTAAGTCTTTATTTCCCTAGATTTCTTCTGCTTCTCAGTGTTTTTCATTTGCTTTGCTGTTTATCTTTCCTTTCTCTTCTAGCCTCCATCCTTTCTTGGGGAAGCCTTAACTCTGCTTTTAAGGATGTAAGTAGAACAGATGACAGATCAGAAGGGGCGGGATGGGATGCTGTAAAAAACAGGAATAAGGAGGTGGAATCATCGCCTAGCTATGTAGCTTTGGATGGCATTTAACCTCTTTTTGATTTCCATCTCCTCACTGTAAAATGAGGGCCTTGAACTAAATACTTTCTGTAAGACTGTTTCTAAAATAGGCAGGCTAACTTGTCCAAGCAGTTTCACTTTAAGATACTCCTTCTGAAAGCCAAGAGGGGGATTGGGTTAGGAAGGTTAGATGCTGGCATAAATGAGCTAAGGTAAGTGGTGACTTCCACCTTGGAAAACCTTAGAAGAATCAATCTCTGTTCTGAAGTGGTTCAGGCACAGTCCAAGCAGGAGAGAGGTTTGACTCCTTCACTTATGGGAGTCTCTGCACAACTTAGGATCCTTCTATGTCAGAACATGACATTGCTGTGTTGTTAAATCTCTCAACCTGTTTCTAAATGTGCAAATTTGAAAGGAAAAGGGTAAGACAATGATCCAAGTGATTTTAACTTTTATTTGTCATCGGTTATTTCAGGTGAAATTTAGGGGGCCTGAGTTATGTCAATAAAACCCCTAATTCTCAACTTCATTTTGAAGACATAGACATAACTTATCTAATAATAAATATAACTTCTCCTTTCACCCACTTTCTAGAGCAACATTTTAAAGCAAATCCAATTATAAAAATGCAAGCCGATTAAAATGCATTTTTCTTTACATCTTTAAATGCTACACTCAGTAACACAAAATTACTCCATACATTTTCCTACATCTCTATTCTAACTGACCTAATGCTTGGTAGCTAAGTACAGTTCACTGCTTAAAACACAGATGCCTAAGTGACATTTTCAGAACCACTCACGGACCTATTATAGTGGTCCCTTAGCTTTGGCATCTGCATAACCTAAAGAATATCTGAGTGCGTATTCTGCTAAACTTTATTCAGGAAAAGACCCCTATGAGGAAAAAAAAGGGGGGACGTTATGTGTATCTTTGTATCACATTATATGACCTTGGGCTCTGTACTGAGCTCTCTTCTCTATATTCTTTCAGTGAGCTTATCAATTTCTATGTGATCAATTTGTCATGACTATGCAAACATGTGTATACGTGTATGTATATGTGTGTGTATTTGGATGTATGCTAGACTTGTCTCCTAAGCTCTCTCTAGTCCTATATCACCAACCTTCTACTTGACATCCTCCCCTGAACGTCTCTAGCTCATTGATGTCCAAAATGGCGCTCTTCATCACACCTAAACAAACCTTCCCCTCTTCCAAGTCACCCAGGTTCACCAGTTTCTTGGAGTTCTCCCTGGACTCTTTTTCCTTCAATCCTACATCCAACCAATGGAAACTCATGGATTCTGCCTTTACAACATCTTTCCCACCTATTCCCTCCTGACTACTCACACAATCACTACCCAAGTTCACATTGTCATATTGTCGATTGGTTTCTCTGTGTCCTTCCTATCTCCTCGCCAGCCCATCCCCACAGTTGCCAAAATAATCTCCCTAAATCATAAATTCATGTCACTTCCCTGCTGAGGAATTTTCAGGCATTCCTCCTATTTTTCTCTAATAAGAAAATACAAGTTCTAGAACTTCATTTAAAGATCATTGTAATCTAGCTCCACTATGCTTTTCCGGACCTATTCTACATCACTCCACTTAATGGGCTTTATGATCTGGTCAAAGTGGTCCACTTGCTGATCTGTCAATACAACTATTCCATCATCTGGCTCCTCTGCTTCTTCATAGCCCATCGCCCCCTCCTAAAATGAACTCTCTCTTTGCCTATACCTCTTAGAGTCTTTAGTTTCCTTAAGGTTTAGCCCAGGTGCCACATCCTATAAGAAGGCTTTCATAATAGACTTACCTGTTAGTCAGTAACAAGCTTATGTTAACTGCTGACTATGTGCCAGCCACTGTGCTAAATACTGAGGATACAAAGAAAGGTTTGTATCCAAGGAGAACTTATTCTAATGGGATAGAACTTTCTTGTTCCTTAAAATATCTTGTTTTTACTTTAATTGCACCACTTTATGAAAATGTAAAATCCTTGAGGGCAGGGACAGTTTTTCATTTTCTCTCTGGGTTTTCAGTGCCTAACAGCATACAACACATAGTAGGTGCTTACTAAATGATTGTGGCTGATTTAACCTGACCTTATAGCTGAGATCCTCAGACTTCTTCAGGTAAGAATGTGGTCATTTTTTCTGACAGATGAATAAAATAAGTATGCAGTTAGTCAAGACATAGTTAGAAATCCTATTTCACATGTATTTGTTCCCTGAAATTAACAATAACTATTTTGCTAAATGTATTCCCAATATCTTTTTAACTTCTCTCTTCTTCTCCCTTCCTTCTCTTTAGTATGTATGAATTTTAGCTATGCCATAAATACAAAATGGATTTTTTTTCTTCTTCCCCAGAATCCCATGAAAGTATGGAATCTTATGAAATGAGTAAGTTTTTTTTTTTGTTTTCTTAAATGGCCTACAAGAAAGATACATTCCTACTCTTATTTGATGAAAGGTTAGGAATAGCTGAGTAAAGAGAATATGAACCACCAGGCAAAGTTAAGTCAGTATCTGAAAACCCTGGTGGCTTTTCTAATTTGTATCATCAAGTGCACATTAAGGCTGTGCTCTCTGGCAGGAACACAATACTCAACAATTTAGAACCACCTGATTTAAATTTTTTTGGAGAAATTCAAACTGGCCTGCATCTGCACTCTACATAGAGATGGAAATTCTGATGGGATGGTAGAAAATGTCTTAAGTTTGATATAGGCTAATTGTGTGCTCCACTCATCAACACTGGGTCTTTTTTCTGACTTTTGGAGGTTGCATGAATCTGAGACACACTGTGGAAGAGAGAATAGGAAGTTTTAGGGTCAGGATCAAGTACTACCTCTGATACATACTGGCTGTATGACCATAAGCATGACTTCAGTCCCCCAAGCAACTCTCTCACTACGAATGACAACAGTTGCTGACCTGTCCTGAAGTGGAGATTTCCTCATTAGGAATTCTCCTTAACAGGGAATTCACAGTTCCAAACCAGAAAAGAAATGAAAAAGTAATTCTCCTAGGATAGTGTCTAAGAGTTAGTGCCAAGATTTACTGGATTATAACCTTTGACTTTTATTTCCTTAGATCCCTTCATTAATAGGCGAAGGGCCAACACCTTCATGTCACCTCAACAAAGATGGAGGGCTAAAATCCAGGAGAGGTAAGTAACAATGAGCAACGGAGAGAATAGTAGAGCAATGGAATTACAAATTTATGGTGCAGCATCCCAAACCTAAATAAACTAAGAAACTAGCCTCTCTTGTGATCTAAGGAAGGGTAGGTTTGAGTCTTAATGAATAAGTGTGAAAGCCAAAATCCTCAACTAAAAATATACAATCTGATGATAAAACTCTGCACTGAACTAGACATGAAATTTTCAAAAGTGGAAACATTTAAAACATGGTTTGGTCATAAAGAAGGAATCAGAGCATTTTAATGCTTCCCAAACAAAAAACGATTTTTTTCCAAAATGTCCTGCTGTTAAAGAGTTCACTGAAATTTGGAAATGATGATCTCTAATGAAATTATATGGCCAATCTATGGATAAATTATAAGTATTCCCTTTCTTCAGAAGGTAAAATTTTAGCCTATGCTTTATTACAATTAAAGGTGAGACCTTAGAAAGAGCATCCGGATGATTTCAGGAAGATTTAAGTTCAAGTCAGGTCTCAGATATTTAGTAGCTGTGTGATCTTGGGCAAGTTACTTAATTACTTTCAACCTCTGTTTCTTCATCGGTAAAATGGGGATAATAATAGGGCTTACTTTTCAATATTGTTGTGAGGATCAAGAGAGAACACATGTAAAGTAGTTAAATAGGGCATCTCAAAAGTCTTAGTGAATTTTTAAACTATTAAAGCTTATTATTATTATTAATTTTTATTCATTATGAAGCATGGGGCTTCATAGTTCCCAGGGAGGTAATCTTCAGTAAAAGGTAAGAATTTCTAACTATAACCAAGTCTGTGGGGAGTAACTTAGCACTAAGCCCAAGTTCCAAGGGGTCTAAGCACTCTGGTAAGAAATATTGAGTTTGTGGAGGAAGAAGAACCAAAAGTCTCCTTTTCATATAATATATCATAATGATCCTTCCTCTTCCTTTTCTCCTCTTCTTCCTTCATATTTCTCCCTATCACTTTGTGACTTTTTGTCTCTCTAAATAATCTATTTTTTTCTACCATTATCAGTCCACTAATCCTAATGGTTCACTCTTTTCCTGTTGAAACTTACCTACATCCCATCATGCAGTTCATCTCACCATCCTCTAGCATTTATAGAAGTAATCCAGCTCAATGTATTTGTCTGCTTCCTTGGTTTTACAGGACCAGAGAACAAAGCAAGCCTACCTATGAACTCCAGCGAGAAGCATGTGATGATTACACTCTCTGTTCACGCTATGCCTTTATTCACGGATACAATGCTGCCTATAATCGTTATTTCAGGCAGCAAAGAAACATCTGAGTCTGGGATTTTGGAGTCTCCCTTTCCAGAGCCTGGAGCCTGGATTTGTATGCAAATACAGTAGTATTGAAACATATGGATCACTTGTTAACTGCATGTTCCTTCATTTTCTACTTTTTATCTTCTTCCTTATCAAAAGATTGTTAGATTCTCCATTACAGCCTTTGATAACAGTGTAGTGGAGGTCAGAGGGGAACTGGGATTTATGCTTATTGCAAAATGAACTCCTGGTTTGATACCTTTATTCTATAAGTTTAATTTTTACAAAGACCCTGTTGAGTTGCTTAATATCCTGCACACCTAACTCACTGAAAGATCTGTCAGAGTGGACATTCAACACATATATAGCATCAATTAGGGAGTGAATTTCTTAAATCCTGTTAGTGATGGAATCCTTTCTCTGACCAGGAGGTTGGGGAGAGGGGAGAAGAGGAGAGGAGTCTAATATGCTGTTTAGATATCCATGATATTCTTTCATCCCTCTCTATCAAGGTTTGGTGTTTGTTTACTGAATTTTTTGCTTATGCAACTTTTAAATGTCATTATTGTATTTTTATGAGGGGAGGGGAATCGTTGGGAAGTGACAAAGATGTAAAAGAAGAAAAAAGCATCAATAAAACATCTAAGAATTTTTTAAAATGTCATGAATGATTGATTGTGTCATTCTCCCCTTCAAGAATCCACAATGGCTCCCAAATGTCTCTCTTATTTATATCAAAATCAGCTTTAGCTTCCCATTCTCATTAACTGGCTTGGGCTCCTTAGCCAAGTCAGAGGTGATTTATGTAATCATAGAACTGTAGAGCTAGGATAGACTATTGAGATCATCTCACCTAATCCCTTTAATTTACAGATAGAAAAATTGAGACTAAGAGAGAGAAAGTGATTCACTTACTAAGAATCACCCAGGTAGTTAGTTTATCTGGTACTAGAGAGAACCCAGGTCTCCTGACTCCTAGTCCAGGTCAGGGTTTCTTTCTTTTTGCTTTCTAAACAATATGGTACTGCCTTATTACATTTCACTTCTTATCCCAAGGTATCTCTGCCAACTCAGTCCAAAACCCTCTTACTCCATTAAATATTCCCTGTTGAAACCCACCTACATCCCATCATGCAGCTGATCTCACCATCCCCTCAGCATTTATATAAGTAATCCATCTCAATGCATTTGTTTACATTTATTTAATTCCTTGCATTGTATTATATCTTTTTATTTATCTTATCTCTCCCATTATACTGGAAGGTCCTAGAGAGAAAGAATCGTATCTACTTTTGTACTTCCCTGCCAGGCCTAGAGGCCTGAGGGCTACCCGAGTCTTACCTTACCTATCACAGGTCTTTGGCTGGCCAAACCGGATAAACATATGAGAGAAGAGACTTTCTGGAGTCAAACAAGGGTTAGGCTTTATTCAGGGTCCTGGTTACATGTGCAGGAGGAACTCTTCCTTAGGAGAGAGAGAGAAATCTCCCAAGGAGGCAAAGATCTTACAGTAAGAGAATGAAAGCAGAAGTGGAAGTGGGGAGAGAGGGGGGAGGGAAGAGCGAAGAGAGGAAAAGGGGCCTTCTGTCCTGTAAGGGCCCCTCAGCGCTAAGAGCGCCTTCAGGCTTCCCTGACCCTACTTAAGCTCTCCGGCAGCGTAGTTTGCACCTGAATACCGTGCCTGTTAGATAACAATAGGTGTGCCCAGATCCGGGCCAGTCTCGAGGGCGGGGATGCTCTCTCCCATCACGTTCTCACAGGAAGAGGCGGAAATACACGAGATCTCACTCCTCAATTCCCTGCTGTTTCCTGGGGGGCCTCATGAGAACTCTAAGGTTTAGAAGCTCTCACCTTTACCCACCCGAGACTGTCCACATGGAACTGAGCTTACACCCCCAACACTTCCCCATTACTTTAAGATACTATTATACACCTAGTAGGTCTTCAATAGAGATGAACCTAAGTAACTGCTTACTATGGATTCTAGTGAATAAATCAACAAGTATTTAAAAAGAAGCTATGTACCAGGCATGGGGTATTTAAACTCAAAAATGAAATAATCTTTGCCTTCAAAGAGTTCACATTGTCTTAGGTAAAAACAAAACATCATGTAAAAGTACTTGCAAAATAAATATAAGGAAATGTCACTAGCAGCTGGGAGTTTGGAGTTTAGAAATGCCACATGTAGGGGTTGGTGCTTGAGGTGAGGTTTATTTTTTTCCAAAATTTATTAATTTATTTTTCAGTTTTCAACAATTACTTCCATAAGTTCCAAATTTTTTTCTCTCTTTTTTTATTAATTTATTTAAGTTTTCAACATTCATTTCCACAAAATTTTGAGTTCCAAATTTTCTCCCAATTTCTCCCTTCCCCTCACCCCAAAATGCTGAGCATTCTAATTACCTTTATCACCAATCTGCCCTCCCTTCTAACATTCCTCCCTTCCCTTATCTCCATCTTCTCTTTTGTCCTGTAGGGCAAGATAAATTTCTAGACCCCATTACCTGTATTTCATATTTCCTAGTTGTATGCAAGAACAATACTCAACAGTTGTTCCTAAAACTTTGAGTTCCAACTTCTCTTCCTCCCTCCCTCCCCACCCATCCCCATTGGGAAGGCAAGCAATTCAATATAGGCCATATCTGTGTAGTTTTGCAAATGACTTCCATAATAGTCATGTTGTGTAAGACTATATTTCCCTCCATCCTATTCTGTCCCCCATTTCTTCTATTCTCTCTTTTGACCTTGTCCCTCCCCAAGACTGTTGAATTCTAATTGCTTCCTCCTCCCATTGTCCTCCCTTCCATCATCCCCCCCACCCTGCTTATCCCCTTCTCCCAACTTTCCTGTATTGTAAGATAAGTTTTCATACAAAAATGAGTGTGCATTTTATTCCTTCCTTGAGTCGAATGTGATGAGGGTAAGTTTCATGTTTTCTCTCTCATCTCCCCCTTTTTTCTCTCCACTGAAAAGTCTTTTACTTGCCTCTTCTATGAGAGATAATTTGCCCCATTCCATTTCTCCCTTTCTCCTCCCAATATATTCCTCTCTCACCCCTTAATTTCATTTTTTTAGATATGATCCCATCCTAATTCAACTCACCCTGTACTCTCTGTCTCTGTGTGGGTGTCTGTGTCTGTGTGTGTGTGTGTATGTAATCCCACCAACTACCCAGAGTTTCAAGAGTTACAAATATTGTCTTTCCATGTAGGAATATAAACAGTTCAACTTTAAGTAAGTCCCTTATGATTTCTCTTTCCTGTTTACATTTTCATGCTTCTCTTAATTCTTGTGTTTGCAAGTCAAATTTTCTTTTCAGCTCTGGTCTTTTCATCAAGAATGCTTGAAAGTCCTCTATTTCATTGAGTAACCATTTTTTCCCCTAAAGTATTATACTCAGTTTTGCTGGTAGGTGATTCTTGGTTTTAGTCCCGGTTCCTTTGACTTCTGGAATATCATATTCCACGGCCTTCAATCCCTTAATGTAGAAGCTGCTAGATCTTGTGTTATCCTGATTGTATTTCAACAATACTCAAACTGTTTCTTTCTAGCTGCTTGTAATATTTTCTTCTTGACCTGGGAACTCTGGAATTTGGCCACAATGTTCCTAGGAGTTTCTCTTTTTGAATCTCTTTCAGGAGGTGATCAGTGGATTCTTTCAATGTTTGTTTTGCCCCCTGGTTCTAGAATATCAGGACAGTTTTCCTTGATAATTTCATGAAAAATGATGTCTAGGCTCTTTTTTTTGATCATGGCTTTCAGGTAGTCCCATAATTTTTAAATTGTCTCTCCTGGATTTATTATCCAAGTCACTTGTTTTTCCAATGAGATATTTCACATTATCTTTCCTTTTTTCATTCTTTTGGTTTTGTTTTATGATTTCTTGGTTTCTCATAAAGTCATTAGCCTCCATCTGTTCCATTCTAATTTTGAAAGAACTATTTTCTTCAGTGAGCTTTTGAACCTCCTTTCCATTTGACTAATTCTCCTTTTTAAAGCGTTCTTCCCCTCATTGGCTTTTTGAACCTCATTTGTCAATTGAGCTAGCCTATTTTTAAAGGTGTTATTTTCTTCAGATTTTTGGGGGTCTCTTTTAGCAAGTTGTTGTCCCGCTTTTCATGATTTTCTTGCATTACTCTCATTTCTCTTCCCAATTTTTCCTCCACCTCTCTTACTTGATTTTCAAAATCCTTTTTGAGCTCTTCCATGGCCTGATATCATTGAATATTTATTTTGGATGTTTGGAATACAGAAGCCTTTACTTTTATGCCTTTTCCTGATGGTAAGCATTGTACTTCCTCATCCAAAAGGATGGGAGAAGATATCTGTTCACCAAAAAAGTAATCTTCTATAGTCTTATTTTTCCCCCATTTTGGGGCATTTTCCCAACCTGTTACTTGACTTTTGGGTCCTTTGTCAAGAGTAGAGTATACTCTGGGGGTCTGTAAATCTCAGTTCCTCCAGGGTGGTACAATCAAGCATGTACACTGGTCTGGGAGCAAGTAGAAATTTTTGTGCCCAGAATCTGAGTATTAGAGTTTCCTCTTCATAACCACCTAGCCTCCAGTTCTACCAAGACAGCATTGGGGGCTGAGATTGAGATAAGCTTCAGGGAAAGGGCCACCATTCAGTGTGAGATAAAGAGATAAAGATCAGCTGCCCAAATGGCTCAGGAGTATTAGATGGGGGCAGGGCCTCTACACAGCTTCTCAGTTCCCCTAAGAGTTTTACGATCCAACAATGGATGTGCGCTGCTATAGGGGCTGCTGTGGAAGCTGCTGCAATCTGCCCTATGTGGTCACCACCTGAGGCCAGAGCTATGGGAAGGCCTTTCTCCCTTCTCAGCCAGCTGAAAAAATCCCTGTCACTGACCTTTGGTGCCTGTGGATTTAGGGATCTTCGAACCACTGCTACTGCAACTAGGGATTCTGCCCCCAAGGCCTGCTCTCATCCTCCTCCCAGAGCCACACCATGCTGCCAAGGCTGGGCTGGACTCTGCTCCATGTCCTATGTGACAGATGTTTCCCGTCGGCCTTCCAGGTCACCCTGGGCTGGAAATCTCTTCCACTCTGTTGTTCTAGAGCAGCTTCTGCTGCTCTAGAATTTTCAAGAGTCTTTCTTTACAGGTATTTTATGGGCTGTGGGGGAAGAGCTAGTATATGTGCATCTTTCTACTCTGCCATCTTGGCTCCACCCTTGAGTTGAGTTTTTGAGAAAAGTAGAGACTCTAAGAGGCAGAGGTGAGGAGAAAGTATATTTTGTGCATACAGAAGAAATATCTTAACAGTACAATGATGGGAGATTGAATGCCATATGTGAGAAACAGCAATAATGCTGATCTAGACTGGAGAATATGTGAAGAGGAGTAAAATAAAAAATGCTGACAAGTGCTTTAAATGACAGTGTATTTTGTATTTGATCCTATAGGAAATGAGGAGTTGTTGTGCCCATTCCAATAAGTGATATGGCCATAATGATGCTTCAAGAATATAATTTTGCTTGTAGAATGGATGGGAAAGGGGAAAGACCTAAGGCAGGGAATTGAGTAGGAAGCTATGGTGATGATCTAAGTTGGAGGTAATGAGGGCTAGAACCAAGGGGATGGCCATGTCATTGAAGACAAAAGGATAGCTTTAGAGATGTTGCAAAAGCAGAATTGATAAGACTTGGTCATTCATTATATATATGGGGGTGAGGAAAAAATGAGTGAGGAGTCAAGGGAGACTCCAACATTGTGAACCTGGGTTACTGGGGGGAAATGGTGATAAATTTGACAGAAATAATGAAGTTTAAAAGAGGGGTGAATTTGGGGAGGAGAAGAATGAGTTCTATTTTGGACATGTTCACAGGGTGAACCAGCATTCCGGAGCACCATGGTCCCTCACTACAAATCCCTTTGGCTACTATTATTTCCTTTGCACATTTTCTTGCACACACTCCTAACACTTTCAAACCTTTCTAGGACTCCCAGTGAGGATGGTAGCAGGGGTCAGCTTCCTTATAAAATTTAAATCTCAAATACTTCCATTTCCTTTTCACCTAATTCACTAGGGTCATTACTTTTCTATAAGATTGACATTTTTGTTAAATGATCATTTCTTGTAGATATTTCTTGTGCCTGACCAGGTGAGAAAACAGTACAATAATGGTCGTAGACTATGTTCAGCTTGTGTAACTGCTTGGAGAGAATCCAGCAGATTCCATAGTGAAAACCCCATAGGTACTAAAAGCCATTTCCCACCTAATCCAGGCTTTTTCTACTCTTTCAAAAGGTGATCTCCTCAAAACAATCTTTTAGAGCACTTAAAGCTCAAAGCATTTTACATACTTTACTTACCTTGTTCCATCTTCAGCAACCCTTTGATGTCGGTAGTACAAGTTATATTTCCATTTTACAAATGAGGAAATGGAGACTTAGGGAGGTCAATCTAATCTTCTGACTCCAAGTCAAATCTATTTCTACCATACTACAGTGTCCTTAGACCAGCTTATCCTATGCAGGTCTAGATTCATCTGGGTTAGTAGAGTATATACTGCTAGAGAGGGATCATTGGGATCATTATGCAAGCCAGGCTAAGCCATGGTTCTAACAAGTTCTGGGTTCCCTGGGTTCATTAGGAGATAACACTAAAGTGAAGTTAAACAACTAGGGGAGCATGAGAATCTATTTTATGTACAATGAAATACACACATCATATATTTGTACAATGTATAATGAAATCCATGTACAGTGGCAAGGACTTCCTGTCAGGCAACAGTCTAGCAAAAAAGTCTAGGGTCAGGAGATGGAGTATTCTGTGGAAAAGTGAATGGCAAAGATAAATATCCCACATGATGTGATATAAGTATTCCAGACCATAGGTATTCCAGTAGAATGTGACAAATTCAAAAAAAAAACCCAAACAAGCACCAAGCTCCAAAAACCAAAACCAAATCCACAAAAAAAAAAACAAACCATACTTCAGGAAATAACGTCTAAAAGAAAACTGACCAGAATTTCTGAATCTAGACAACAATGAACTAATTGACTTAATCCACAAATTTATTCTAGAGGGAAAATCCTATCCTTGAAATTCCTAGGCACACAGTGGTTAAATTTTTTTAAATTTTAATAACTAGCAACAAATTTTGCAAGCAGTTAGAAAAAAGAACATCAGTTTCAACATTTCAAAATTATTCTTTAAACATATGAAGTTGAAGAAGCAAAGGAGCTCAACATTCAACCCAACATAATAGAGCCTTCAAGGCAGATCCTAATCAGCAATGAACAGAGATGAAACTTTAGCAAAAGAGGCATTCTTTGGGGGAAGAAAGAAGTCAGCAGAACATTGCAAACCCTCCAAATAAAAGAAACAGAAGAAAAACAAATAAATACAATTATCTAGAAAAGATTAAGAAGTAAAACTAATTCTCTCATGTCTATAGTCTTTAAAAAAAAAGAAATTGGACAGAGGAGAAAAAGACAATAAAAAGGAATCATCAAATGACAATAAAAAAATATAAGGATTTAAAGGAATCAGTAATAAGGAGAAAAGAAGAAGGAAAAGGTATTTTAATACTTCTGAGTAGTAAATCTCCCATGCCTGCTATAGCTTCTTTTATAGGAGGTGAAACACAGTGTGAAGTGGGGGCTGGAGGTGGGGGAGGAGGAGGTGTTGGTCATGGCTGGTGATAGGGTCACCATGCTGGTGCCAGATTTAGTGTGGACAATCAATCAGCTTAACCCACTACAACACAGAACTCTTGAACTCAAGTGATTCATTGGCCTCAGCTTCCTCAATAGCTGGGATTATAGGCCTGTGCCAGCACATCTGCCTAAAATAGAACAGATTAAAAATATATATAATTTTAAACATAGAAGATGAACAAAATTAAGGCTGCTAGGTAGCATGGTGGTTAGAGCTCTGGGCCTCAAGTCAGGATGGCCTGAGATCAAATCTAACTTCAGACTCTAGTAAAAGTCACTTAAGCCTGTTTGCCTCAGTTTCCTCATCTGTAAAATGAGCTGGAGAAGGAAATGGCAAACCACTCTAGTATCTTTTCCAAGAAAACCCCAAATAGGGTCACAAAGAGTTGGGCATGACAGCACCAAAAACAAAATCAAAATGATTACAAAATAGGAAATCTGCGTTGCTATGACATCATGTCTACCAAAAGCCAGAGGAAGCCACTGGAATACCTATTGATATGACTCTTTTGAAATCTGACAACTACGAAGCTACATCAGTTGCCTGAAGCTTGTCATCCAAGACAATTAACCAGGTCTTCTCAACCAGTTTGACTCTCTCTGAGCCCCCTCACAGCCCACATGGTATAGAATTCTGAGAGATATCTTTTCAATCACAGCATGCTTATTTCATTTGCAAATGACATGAAATTGGGAGAGAGAACAAACATATTGGATATCACAAATTAAGCTAAAAATTTAACATACATATAAATGTAAAGTTTAAACAAGTTCGAAAAATTAACTTTCAATCCAAGATAAGAGATGTGTGGCTAAACTCAGCAAACTCCCCTGGTTCTCCTGCCAATCTCACTGTTCCTTCTGAGTAGTCTTTCTTGGATCTCCACTTTGTGTCTGCTGCCCTGCCTGGTATCAACTCCACTGAACAAGATGTCCCTCCCAGGATAAGCTCAAACTCATCACCATGCTGCTAACTCAAATCTTGATGGACACCACCAAAGACTGGAGGATTGGAGGGTAGAGTACCAAACTCCTCCCAGTTGCTGTCCTTTATACAAGGCAGTAGTAACTGTATTCTCAGTTCACTCCACTTTGCATCTGCCGCTGTGCCCGGTTTCAACTCCATAGAACAAAATGCCTCATGCCAGCTACCTCCTGGTGTCCCCTCCCTCCCACCCATGCAATGTTTTCTTACCTCTCTTTGTGTACTGTTTCACCCATTGAATTATAAGCTCCAAGAGGTCAAGGACTATCTTTTCATTAATTATGTCCCCAGCATTTAACACAGTGCTTGGCACATAGTAGGAATTTAATAAATGTTTATTGGATTGAATTGGACTGGATTGTATCTTTATCTACTTTATGCCTACTATAAGTGTACCACGAGGCTCTCTCTCCTGGGCCTCCTTTTCTTCTTCCTCTATATTATTTCACTTGGTGATCTCATCAGTGCCCCTGGTTTTAAAAAAAAAAAAAGAAAAAGGATAAGTAACTATATGTTAAAAAAAATTTTATAGCAGTTCTTTTTGGGATGGCAAAGAATTGGAAACAGAAGGGATATCCATTAATTGGGGAATGTATGAACAAGTTGTGGCATATGATTGTGATGGAATACTGTTGTGCTATAAGAAATAACCAGCAGGATAGTTTCAGAAAAACCTAAAAGGTCTTGATATGAACTAATGCAAAGGTAGGTGAGCAGAACCAGAAGAACACTCCACAGTAACTGCAAGTGTGTTATAATGATCAACTGTGAAGGACTTGGCTATTCTAATCAACACAAGGATCCAAGGCAATTACAAAGGACCCACAGTGGAAAATGCTATCTACCTCCTGAGAGAGAGCTCAGGAACTCTGAGTGAAGTTTAAGGCATACTTTTTTCACTTTCTTTATGTTTTGTGCTTTTTATTGGATTTTTTTTTTGGCAACATGGTTAATATGGAAATATATTTTACATGACTTTACACATATGATTAATATCATATTTCTTGCCTTCTCAATTGGTAAGGGAGGGAAAGAATTTGGAACTTTAAAACATTTTTTTAAAAGAATGATAAAAATAAATATTCCTAAAAAAGAAAATAAAATCTCATTGCATTTCAGGGTTGAAGGAGATTTTTTCCATACCTTTTTTCCTTTCTGTCTCCTAATGGGATTAAATGTTTTCAAATGACCCAAGTCTCTAGGGAATTAGCTATTCTCTTCAGTTTTGACTTCACCCAAACACAAATAACTGACAAGAAAGTCAAACCTAGTACAATGAAAGTGAACCCAGGAAGGAAGATCCTGGGGCTTTCCACACTCCATGTTGGTCCCACTTTGCTTCCCTTCTATCCACAGCTTCAGTAATATCTCCTTTTGTATCCTTATCCCCTAAAAAGGCACACATGGATGGCTCTGGTTGACTTCTTCTGTCAATGCCTTATGTCACTACTATAACATCAACAACAAAAAAAAACCTGTTTTATGGAGAACTCACACAGGGCAAAGGTTCACATGGTGGCCAGAAGACCCTCTCAAGGTCTTGCTTAAGAACTCTGGAATTGATTTGTGATATGAGAGACACTGACACAGCCTGATGTGCCCACATCAAAGAAGGTGCCATGTTCTATGAGCAAACCAGAATTGAAGCAGTTCGAAGGAAACACAGATGCACAAATACAGAGTATCTACTCCAAATATTCACCAGATGATTTTTGCCAGACCTGTGGTAGAGCATTCTGAGCTGGTGTGATCAGTCACGTTCAGACACATTGAAACTTGACTCTAGCACAACGATGTCATTTGGGTCCTCTTCCAGAATGAAGGACAACAACCAACCATAGCTCACCTCAAAATTCAAGGTGATATTGATGCATGAATTTCTGCCTGTAGAAGAAAGATTAAGTATTATTGCTTAGTGTATACATCTAAGTACTCTAGAAAATTAAGTTTATAACTTTCAGAGAAGGCATTGACCTACACTGTTAAAGGGAATTTCCTTATCTAGGATTTGTCTGTGAAATCACTGGTGTAAGTCCTATCCCTACCCTCTTGCTATAAAACTAGGATCTGTGTGAATGTTCAAATACATATTTGAAGTAAATTGAAAGAGAAAACCTAGGGAAAAGAAAGTCTTTCTCCTAACATATTTTTATGAATCCAGGATAACATCTTGTATGCCATTATGTGAATGTTATATTTGACTATGGTTACAGAATATAATTTATTTCCTTTATTTAACATTCTTGAAATTGGAACATTCCTGAATCTTACATTAAAAAAAATTCAAATGTATTCAAATGCACTAAGTTAAATACTTCTAAATTTGCCACAAACAATTTAATTCCCTTAAACAAAGTCCTCAGTCTTTGATAACATTAAACTATTAGACCAAGAGGACTTAGGCAAAACTGTCAAGTTTATGCTCAGCATCCTTGACCTCTCCTTTCTTTGCCTTCCCTTCTGAGGCAACTTATTCATGTGGTGGTGTTTTTTTTTCCCCTTTCTGAATCTAAATCTTTTCACTCCTCTTCCACAGACAAAATTTCTTCTCAGAAAGCATCTGCTATGACTTTGCTTAGCTTAAAACCCTTCCATGCTTCTGTCTTCCATAAAGTTCAAACTCATCTACTCAGCATTCCAAGCCCTTCACAATCTGACACCTTCCTTTTTCCTAGCAAACTATATTACTCGACTTCTCCCTTACATAGCCAGTACTTCCCCATGTCCGTATTTATACTCATAATGCTCCCTCTTCTTATTATGGTCTCCCCTTTGTCCATCCACATGTTGAATTACTACCTGTCATTTGTGTATGTGTTCATCCTTCGTTGCTGAAGAAGATCATGCCATCAGAGAAATGATGACATGACTTGCACTTGACTTTGTTTTGAGTGAGGGAGGGCTGTGCAGGTGACCAGCCTCACTTCTTCTCCAGAGTTACCTGAATCCATTGACCAGATATTCATCAGGATGACTGGAGATGACCCAGGATGAGGTAATTGGGGTTAAGTGACTTGCCCAAGGTCACACAGCTAGCTAGTGAGTGTCAAGTGTCTGAGGTAAGATTTGAACTCAGGAGAAAATGTCATGTCTAGAAAGCCTTTTCTGAATTCTCTAATCTGTTGTCAATTTCCACTTCTCCCCACCTCAAACTGCATTTTGCATCTCTCATATACCTACCAATTCAACACTTATTGAGTACAGACTAAGGGCCAAAAGTACTTAAGATATATTAACAACTGTGAGTATCCTCCTACTAGACTATAAGAATATCTAAACTTTATACCATGATCTAGCATAAAGGGAGCTCAATAAATATTCATTGAATTGAGATGTCATTAATATTTTAAATTAGAACTTTATCTACTCCAGAATGTTTGTTTTCAAGTTTCTAAACTTAAAAACAATAAAAATGACAATTCCTTATAAATAGAAGAGTATTTTTAAATAAGTATTCTGAAATTCCTTCTGTTCTCTTCTGTGCATATTTTTAAAACATTACAATAGCCCACTTTTTTGGCATTACTATTGCTAACTCCCTGTCCCTCCCCACCCTGTCCCATTAAAAAACCTAAAGAAGCTGAAAAAAATAACTTTTAACAAGCAAGCAATAGTCAAGAAAAATTAATCCATGTAATGGCCATGTCCAAGACAATATGTCCCTGTACCTCATGTCCATTCCCTCTCTATCAGAATGTGGGTAACATGACTCACCATAGATCCTCTGAAGACATCATTTGGTCATTGTATTGGTCAGAACTTAAGACTTTCAAATTTATTTTTCTTTACAACATTGCTGTTCCGTTCTTATTCTGCTCACTTCACTCTCAGTTCCTACTACATAGGATTTGCTGAACATCATTTCTTACTACACAGTAATATGCCGTTACATTTATATACCACAATTTGTCCAGCCGTTTCTCAGTTGTCCAAGAGATGATCTCTTTAGATAATATTTCCCTTAGGTAATATTTCTTTTCTTTTCCCTCAATTTTTAATCCCAGATTCAGGATCAGGGAAATTCTGCTTGTATTTTGTTCCCATTATCCTGCCTCTTAACCTCTCCCTTCCCTGTCCCTGTTTGTTTCCCTGTTGAATTTGATTTGATTTATTTATACACCAAACTGTTTATATGTGTACACCATGAACTTTTTTTGTCCTCAGAAAAGAGCTAGGTTCATCTGATGCTCACTCAGCCTTCCTCCTTCTTTTAATATTTGTAAATCCTTTTTCTCAAGAACCTTAATAGTAAGAATTAGCAAGTTCTACTCCTGTTTTTTCTCCTTTCTACTCCGGCGTATTCCTTTTACCTTTCCTTATTTTTTTCCTCTTCAGTACCTCAGAATAGAATCTGCCCTAAGGATCTCTCTTTTTATTTAACTCCCTCAATAATATTTAAAAACATTAAAGTTCTGTAGGGACTCCTGATTCTTCTCCCCTTATTAGAATGTTAGCACTCTGTTATTGTTCAAATAAATATATCTTCCTAGATTTCTCTGCACTCTTGTGTTTGCATGTGAAAGTTCTTTCAAACAGAAATATTTGAAAAACCTCTATTCTATTAAATTCCCCAACCACCATCACCCCCAGGATGATATACAGCTTCATGGGTTATTATGGAAATGAGCTTACATTTTTTGTCTTTTGGAATATTGTATTCTAAAATCTCTTATTTTTAGTAAAAGCTTCCAGGTTTTATATGATCCCAACTACAATTCTTTAATACATTAATGTTTATTTCTTCTTTCTGAAGGCTTGCAGTAATTTTTTAACTTTGACATGGGAACTCTGACTTTTGGCTATGGCATTCCTGGGACTTTTCCTTCTGAGATTTCTTTCAGGAGAAGATTAATGGATTCTTCCTCTCTTTACTTGCATCTGGTTCTAATAAATTTGGATAGTTTTCATTTATGAATTCCTGAAATATAGTTTCAAGACTTTTTAACATGGTTTTCAGGGAGTGGTTTTTAATCCTTAAATTATTCTCAAGTCATTTAAATTATTTAAGTCATTCTAAAATGATCTCTCCTGCATCTGTTTTCCAGCTTAGTTGTATTTAATATTAGATATCTTAGTTTTTTCAACCCTTCAATATTGTTAGAATATTTCTTTTTGCTTCAAAGTCATTGATTTCTGTTTGATTTACTCGTTATCAGATATTCAGTTTTTTAGGTATGGTTTACCACTTTCTCTTTGAAGTTATTTAATCTTTCTCTTTTTTCTAGAACTTTTATTTCATTTTTAGTCACCTGCTTCATTTCTTCTATTAATCTAGTTATTCATTTTGTCCTTGGGGAAATTAATTATTTTTCTTTGAATCTCTTACTTACATTGTTATAGAGTTTCTCTTTCTTTAGGGGAATTTCTAGATTTGCAATAATTTTTTAATAGTGATTGGTGTTTCATCTGATCTACTCACCTTTTCAGTGTTAGTTCCTAAATCAGGGCTTTGTTCCAAGGCCAGGCTCGCCACTTAATGTTCTTTTCAGTTGGGTGCTAGCCATGTGTGGTCTTACCCTAGGTCAGTTGGCTCTTGCACTGACCTGTACCTCCTGGGGTTTTGAGGTTCAGGGAGGTGAACATACAGGCCTTTTTCTGGACTCCCCAGTCAGACCATTAGGGACCTCAGAGACTTTAGACCCCAGCTATAACAATTTGAGCTTTGTGGTCCAAGACTAGCTGTTACCTGCTACAACTCCCTGGGATTTTCTTCCTAAGGAGAGTTCTTTTCTTTTGCTCCTTATGGACATGGAGCCTTTAAGTACAACATGTCCCATCTCTGGTACATGATGACATACACCAGGCTTTGTTGGAAGTCCCCCCTTTCCTATATCCTATGAGCTTCTTTTTATGCAGTTCTGGAGTAAAAGAAATCACTTGCCATAGTTTTCACTGAATTTCTTTTTTTCCTTTCATTAGATTTCTTGACCATTAACTTCAGGGTTTTGCTAGAGTGGGTTTATGGGAGTTAGGTAGTCTGTCTCCTATTTAGGCAGCTATATTGGCAAGAAGTTCTAGTCTAGAGTATTTTAAATTCCAACTCTAATTGGGATTTGGATGACTTTGATGCTCGTTAAGATATAAGCTGAGTAAACAGGGCCATTTTGAGGGAGAAAGTTCCCATTCCTGTATCCCTGAAACCACACCACATAGATGTTGTACACTTATCTTTACTCTGATAAGGCCAATCAATCCTATATGAAGCAAGTCCTATTTAGTCAAATATTTTCAAAAATCAAATTCCTAACCACCTATCTCCTTAGCCAGTGCTGATTGGCTAAATACTGACATGTTAATGCTAACATGACAAATGTTTAATCTTAATTTGTGGTGTGGGTAAAATCATGTGCCTTATATTAATTACCTAGTGTCAATGTTTATGTAATTATAGTCAAACTGCTGAGGCACCAATTTGGTCATTTTTTTTCTTGATCTAAAGGCACAGTAGTGCTTTCATGAACAGTTTACATGAATGTGGAACTGTGTGGTTATGGTAAACTAGTTTGCAAAATGATGTTTTTCTTGCCTGCAACTTGGGTTTTGCACAAAGATCTGCCAAGATGAAACAAAATTTAATGGCAAATTTTAAAAGTTAAAGGTAGAATTAAACACTAAGAAGTTCCTCTGATAAAATATCATTTTTGCATATCTCAGCATTTATGAAATTAAATGTACTTTATATACTTAGGATTTGTATAGCACTTATGAAAAGGTAAAACTGTCTTGCAGATATTATCTTCAAAAATATAGATTAAAGTTTCCAGTATCCCTGAGGGGTACTGCTTTTCCCTTTTAACAAATAGAAAATAAGTAAATAAATAAATTTTTAAAAAGCAAATAGGAAATCATTATAATGAAAACCTGAAAGAACTTAATCTTCTTTTCAGTAAACAAAATAGAAACAGAACATGGTAGAGTAAAAAGTTACTATGCAAGCAAAACTTTTTTTTATTTTATTATCATTATTATTACTCTTTAAAGTATCATTTAAATATACATATTTTAGTAGGAGGAAAATAGCATAGACCTTAATGGGTTTCTATAATTTGGGGGTTTTCACTCAGCTGCTGAGGCAAGGAAATATTGCCTGGTCTGGGACTAATGAAGGACTAGATAAAAAGAGAGACTTCCAAAAAGAAGAGGGGAGAACAAACAATGAGTGTTTAGACACTGTTCTAGTGTTCTAAACACAGGTCTAGAACATTCTTCCCCTCTCCAGAGGAAATGATAGTTATTTTATTCTTCTCTTCCTTTTTTGATCAGGTTGCTAGAAACAGTCCTGGAACACGTAGCTATCCTCTTAGTATTCCTTCATATTCAGTCTTCACACTATTGAACAGATTGATGAAATAAAGACTTTTGATAGTTGAATAAAAGTGTTGGGATATAAGCTCATTCTCTGTGGGTTCACTGAAAGCATCCTTATTAAATCTCAAGTAGCAAGGAAGATGAGAAGAATGTACATCATCTTATTTGCACATGATTTTTAATCTCCTCAGTCAAGTCTCTACTATTTTTGAAAACTTTTCATTCAATGTAGCTTTAATATTATGCATGCTTGAAATTATGTCCATTAAAAAGGTTGTTCTTAAAGTTTTATGAATCATGTTATACCTCACTATTCATGGGCACATGCTATACTAATGTCATCTTCTATAGTAATAGAATGATTCCTGGTTATATTGGTTGAAATTGTCTAGGACATTTTGAAATCTGTGTTTATAGTATGGGAATTTCTTATCTCTCAATCCATGAGAGCATGCTTCTGATGTATAATTCTAACCACTAAGGTAGGTCTTACTAGAGATTGTTGCTAAATTGTTAGCCTTCAGTGATAAACAACACAGTTCCCACCAGTTCCTTGCATAACCTACATCGATCATTAAATTGGGCTCCTTAAAGATAACTTCTGTAGTTTTCAGTGGCAATGACCTGGTCCTGAGTTGGCCTAATAAAGTCCTCCATTTTGACAAATAAACCTATGTGTGTCATTTTTTCTATTCTTTGTTACTATATTGTTGGTTGAATCCGCACTGATATCACTCATAAAGGGCATATTTTATTCCACTCTTGGATCTTTATTATTTCATAGACTCTATCCAGAGAAACCACTCTTCGTTATATTCAACAAATCCAATGGTACATACCTGTTATCATCCTGTACAGTCTTGTTCAGTTAAATGATGCTTGCTTATTCCAAAAGTATATCAAGAGGTAGTTGACCTATATATCATGTGCTTGAAGAGCACTTATCAATATTCTTCTTCCTTTTGGAGATGGAAATGTTCATCTTTCTATAGCTGTCTTAGCATGACAGGCCCTATGTTTTGTTAATATTGTACTGGTTTTTAATAGAGTTCTTTCCTAATCCACACAGTCTATTTTATAATTTGGAAGGTGTAAAGTAAGCATGGTATTACATAGATGTTAATTATTTTAAATTTGTTTTTTTCTAATTGGCTTTTATTTCAGACTTCTTTCTCCTTGATGTCTTTATGCTCAATGTATGTATTATGCCTGGAAGAAATCAAAGTAGTTGTAGGCATTATCTTCATTCAGTGTGTTTTCTGAATTCAAGTTTAAGATCTTAAGTGTCTATTTTCCCTTGTATGTCAAGAATTCTATACTTATTAAGTTCAAAAGATATTTTTATATCATGGAGAAAGATGATACAACATAAAGGAGTTGTTTAATTTGGTTTTCAGTAGACCCATATAGTTTGATGTCATTCATAAGTATCAAGTGATTAATAATATGCTTTGGTTGGTCTCCTTTAATTTAGAAGTCATACTTAATCTTAATAAAGAGAAATTACAATGGATTTAAAGCTAGACAAAATCATATAAGGTTCAAATCATTTCCTGTAAAACATTACACTTTATATGAATTGTTCTTGATGTTATTCTGTTGGTGGCATATTTTAAATAAAAAATAGTTTTCCATGTGGATATCAAGTAGGCTAAGTATTTTTACTATGCTTGGCTATATTTTCTATATTCATATAATATGAATAAAACATGAATTTGAAACTGAGTTAAAAAAAAGTTACACTAATCAACAAAGCCAATCAATATGTTATAGTAATTTCAGGCAGCTTGTTTTCTCTTGAACCACTCTGCTACAGCACCATGCTATTTCAGGAATCTGCAAGGAATCTACCACGTGTTGGTTCAAACTCCTTTGTCTTGCCATGTCTTATTGGGGTAGACTTTGGGCTCTGTGACAGAGGGCTTACCTCAATTCTCTCCACCCGCATCCCTACTACTATCCTTCCACATGGTAGAATTAAGATCTACTGCTTGTTGCAACAGGATGCTGGGGAAAAGACAGGGATGGAATGTGCCAACAGACTAAAGTGGGTCACATAACACAATCCCTTCGGTTGGTTTGTGTGTCTTGCCAAAGCAAAAAGGTTGATAAGGGAGAGGTGCTGAATGAACACCTTCTGTTTGGTTATTATCCACTCTTAACTCATAAGGCAGTTACCTTGTGGTACTTCTCTCTTTCTTATCCTCTGGAAACAGCTGTAATTACCCTTTCTCTGATATATAATTCCTCTTTTTGTGGAGGGGGGGCAGTTATTAGGATTGGAGAAAATACTTATTCATCCATCTTGTTAGATGCATAACCTGGAAATGTACACTGATCAAGAACTCATAAAAGACACACAAATCTACATGGGTGAAAGTGAGTGAAGCAGTCCCCTCTGGTGGCCAATTTGTCCTTTCAAGCGTAAGAGAATATGCCTTATACAGAAAACTACATTTAAAATTCAAGTGTAAAAGCAAGATAGTTTCTCCCCTCTAAGTATGCATATTTACCTATGGTTTTATATGTTTTTAAAGTATGGAACTCTAATTTCATTGATATCAGGAATTTCTGGTGGGTAAGCCTCCAATACAAATGTCGATCAGCAATTGTTTATAGTCTTATGTCAACTTGTAGTCTTAGAAAGTTATATGCGGGTAGGGGCAGTTAGGTGGTACAGTGGATAGACCACCAGTCCTGGAATCAGGAGGACTTGAATTCAAATGTGCTCTCAAACACTTGGCAGCTGTGTGACCCTGGGCAAGTCACTTAACCCTGATTGCCAGGAAGGAAGGAAGGAAGGAAGGAAGGAAGAAGGAAGGAAGGAAGGAAGGAAGGAAGGAAGGAAGGAAGGAAGGAAGGAAGGAAGGAAGGAAGGAAGGAAGGAAGGAAGGAAGGAAGGAAGGAAGGAAGGAAAGGGAAGGAAAGGGAGGGAGGGAGGGAGGAAGGGAGGAAGCTATATGGGACATTGAGAGGTTAAGTGATTTACCAAGTATCACACGGTCTATATGTGTCAGAGGTTCAACTCGAACCCCATGCTTCCTAATTCTGATTCCAAGGCCAGCTACCACACACACACACACACACACACACACACACACACACACACACACATATACACACACACACACACACACACACACACATCCATGTGCGTGTTTATATGTATGTAGATGGATGGATGAATTAAGACCAAATTTTGTATCAGCAAGCACCCCGACATACACAGGAGGGCCTGCTGTACAGGTTCTTAGATCTGCTTTTCTAAAAGGAAAAGCAACTTTTGAGGGGTCCACAATCACTTTAATCAAGCACATGTACCATTCACTTAGTTCAGTACCCTGAACTTCAGAGAAAATACGAAGAAATACTAATCAGCAGACAGGGCTTCCAACAGTCTGACCACAAGCAATACATACATCACAGATCAACAGACGGATAACTGTCTGACCATACATACATAGTTACCAGAGAGAGAAGCACCAAGATCTGAGTTTTCAAAGCAGGGAGGCTCTTTAGTGGCTGCCCAGAGTTTCATCTGGCCAAACAAATACTTGCAATGAGTAAGCTCCAAAGTGAAACCTCACCTCAGAGTATTTATACATTTTTTGGATCCGGAGGGCATCACAACCCTTGAGAACCAGTGCATTAGAAATTAACAAAAGGCATGGGCCTCCCTTAATCAAGCTTTCCTTAATGGGCAGACCCATTAATGGGTGGGAAAGATCTTTAACTCTCTGCTTAGCATTATAAATTTCAACTTTAATAGTATCAAATAATTATCTAGGTATTATTAACAAGGTTTTTATGAGACTGGAAAGTAACTCCAAGAGCCCCAATTAACTGTCTCACATAGGTTTTTTTCAAATTGTTTATAGACTCTAAAAAGTTTTATCTCCACTCACCTCTCCATCCATTCTCATTCTCTGGAAGCAATTTGTTTAATTGTTGGTATTTTAAATTTGCTACAAAGATTACAATATAAAGTGAGAAAACTTACCATGCTGGTAAGTGTTGCTGCTTTATGCTAGGTTTCTGCTGCCCTCTGGTGATCATTTCAGTCCAAGTTCTGAAAGTAAGTATAGTACTAGGGGGAAAAAATGCTGACATTTACGTAGCCTTTTCAGCTTTGCAAAGTGCCCTACACACATTATATCATCTGCTGCTCGTAAGAAAGATGGAAGGTAACTTTTCTTAAGTATTTTGATTTCCTAAACACACTTATTTCATATTATATTAGAGCCAAGAAAGTCTTGAATGTCATCAATTCTACCTTCCCCCTATTAATAACTTTTTCATATCACCTCTATTTCTGATATGTCCCCTACTAAGGGAACCATTCTTTGCAACGTAGAATAGAAAAATAAAAAAGTTATCTAGCAAAATTAAATACCACCTCAGTTCAGTCTGATAGCATACACAATATTCTGTACCACCACTGCAAGGAAGTGGAGATACATTTTCTTCTCTCCTTTGAGGACCAACCTTGATCACACAGCATTCACTTTTGGTTTTCTTGCGACAATTCTTTCCAACTACATTGTTGTTACCATTGTGCCCTAGTGTATTTTATTTTTCTGGTTCTTCTTTCTTTCCTCTGCATCAATTCATATATATTTTCCCATGCATCTCTGAATTATTCTTATAGATTGTTTCTTTTACTCCATTATGTTAGAGTAATCACAATTTTTTAGCCATTCCCCATTTAGTGGGTTCCTGCTTTGTTTTCAGTTTTTTGCTACCACAAACAGTACTGCTTTGAATATTTTTGGTACATATAATACATTTCTATCTCTGACCTCCTTGGAGGTACAGACTATGAGATGAAACTTTTGAGTCAAAGGATAGGAACATTTTAATCACTTTTTTGTATAATCACAAATTACTTCCAAAATGGTTGAACTAATTCACAGTTCCGCACACAGCATATCACTGTGTTATATTCCTCCAGAATCTCCTCTATTATTACCTTCTTTTATTAGCTTTGCCAATTTGCTGCCACCCTTCTCAT
The DNA here is from genome assembly GCF_028372415.1 of Notamacropus eugenii. Lineage (NCBI taxonomy): Eukaryota > Metazoa > Chordata > Mammalia > Diprotodontia > Macropodidae > Notamacropus > Notamacropus eugenii. Next base: position 191,254,622 of record NC_092874.1, read on the forward strand.
TTTCCGGAGGATGAAATGAGAGATTGTGACCTACCCAGCTTGTCTTTAAGAATTTTCACAAAGATTATTAGCTAATCCATTTGTTTTTTTTTATAGCCAGCAATTCATTATCTATAATAACTAAGCAGGCATAATGTGAATAAATGAAATCAATTGCCTTTCTTTAAAAACTACTAATAATAGCTTATCTCCTTACCAACCTGAGCTGTTAACAAGAAGACAGATTTGAAGTCTGTTAACCTCTGTCTACCCCAGTAGTAATGTAGGGCTGTGAAAGTTGGACTATAAAGAAATGACTCAGAATTGAAACTTTCAAATTGTGATGCTAGAGAAGACTTTTGAGAGACCCTTGGATGGCATGGAGATCAAGTCACTCAATACTTAAAGAAATTAATTCAAACTATTCACAGGAAAGTCAAATACTGAAGCTGAACCTTAAATACTTTTGCAACATAATGAAAAGACAGGATTCACTGGAAAAGACTCTGATGTTGGGGAAAATGGAAGGCAAAAGGAGAAGGGGATGGCAGAGGATGAGATGGATAGATTTTGTCACAGAAACAACAAACATGAACTTCGACAGACTTCGAAAGATAAGGGAGGATAGAAGGACTTGGAGTGCTGTGGTCCATGGAATCATAGAGTTGGACACAATTAAATGATTGAACAACAACACCCTGTGTCTGTAGAAAAAGAAAAATAGTAGTAATGTGAATGAGAAGAGAATTTCAGTTCAATTCAATAAACATTTTTAAAGCACCTATTATGTGCTGGGCATTGTGCCAAGTGGTGGAATACAAAAATAGGCAAAAGATGGTCTCTGACCTCAAGGAGCTTACAATCTAATAAGGAAGATAATATAATATACAAACACATATCTACAAGCACCTATATAACACACAAACACACTATATATGAGCACATGTATAATATGCAACCACATGTATATGAACACATATATAACATACAAACACATATGTAAGAGTACATATATAATATACAAACACACATACACAAGCAAATTATATACAGGATAAGTAGGAAATAACAGAGGGAAGGCACTGAAATTAAGAGGCATTGTGAAAAACTTGCTGTAAGATTTTGTGAGGTTTTAGTTGGGAGTTAAAGGAAGTCAGAGAGGTCAGTAGTCAGAGCAGAGGAGAGAGAACATGCCAGGCATGAGGAACAGCCAGAGAGAATGCTCAGAGTGGAGAAATGAAATGTCTTATTGATGAAGCAGTCAGGAGGTTGGTGTTACTGGATCAAAGAGTACATGTTAGGAAGTAATACATAATAAGTCTGGAAAGGGAGGAAGGGGCTAGGAATAGGCAATGAAGGGTTTTGAAGGCCAGACTGATCGTTTTATATTTGTTCCTGAATGCAATAGGGAGCCACCAGAGTTTATTATTGATGGGAGGGGCATATCATACTTGCATTTTAAGTAAATTACTTCAGTGGTCAAGTGGCGATTATATTAGAATGGGGAGAGACAAAAGGCAGGCAGGACCAACAGCAGGCTATTTCTGCACTAGAGTGGTGGCAGTGTCAGAGGAGAGGAGGAGGCATATTTGAGAGATGCTGCAAAAGGGAAATGATAGGTCCTGGCAACAGCTTGGATATGGGAGTGGCGGGGGGGATGAGAGATAATGAAGAATCCAGGATGACTCCTGGGTTTTGAGCCTGAGGGACTGGGAGGGTGGCAAAGTAGGAGGGAGGGAAGGTTTTGGAGAAAGAAAATGAGCTCTGTTTTGGAAGTGTTGATCTTAAAATGTCTACTGAACATTTGATTTGAGATATCTGAAAGGCAGTTGGAGATGTGAGATTGGAGGTCAGCAGAGAGACTGGGGCAAGAAAGGCAGATATAAGAAACATCAGCATAAAGATGGTCATTAAATCATGTGAGCTATTGAAATCACCAAGTAGCAGAGAGGGAGAAGAAAAGAGAATCTACGATAGAACCCTGTGGGACACCTCTAGTTAGAGGGAGTGGTCTAGAAGAGGATCTAGCAAAGGAGAGAGAGGAAGAGTGGTCAGATAAGAGGAAAATCAGGAGAGATAGCATCCTGAAAACCTAGAGAAAAGAGAATATCAAGAAGGAAAGAGTAAGCAACAGCATCAGAGGCAGCAGAGAAGTCAAAGAGAATGAAGACTGAGAAAAGACCTTCAGATTTGGTATCTAAGAGGTCATTAGTGACTCTAGAGAGTGTTGTTTCAGTGATATGATAAGGTCAGAAGCCAGAGGAAAGAAAGTGCACAGATTTTACAATTAATTCCCAAATAAAATATAAAGTACATATTAGAGGAGACAAGATGACAGATTCGGGGCAGTCAACCAGCTGAACTCTCCCAATATTCCTCCCCAAATAACTTTAAAATAACACTTCCTATCAGGCAAAGCATCTGAACCAACAGAAGGTTGGGTGAGACATTTTTCCAGCCTAAGAAAGCTTAAGAGATCAACAGGGCAGGTCTGTGACACTCAGTGGAGGTCTGTCTAGAGCCCACAACATCAGAAGTTTTGGGAGCTCTAAGCCCTGAGAAGGTAAGGGAGTCTTTCTGACAAGTGATCAGAAAGAGATTACAGTGGACCCTTAGTGGACACTGGATACAGCCAGCATTGGGTGGGCGACTCTCTTGCCCATACACAGTCCTGAATTGCAGTTCCAGGGTAGAAAGGAGTACTGGGAGCTAGTCCCCAAGGGAGCAAAATCCCTGACTGCAATTCTGAGACAAAGAGAGAGCTAGTACTTGTGGCTGCAGGGGACCAGGAACCCTTCCTGGGTAATGTTACTGCAGTTGGAAGAGGGTTCAGGGACCCCTCAAAGAACAAAGTACAGGAAAGGGTAGTCTGGAATGAGTTCATGGACTCAATTACTCTTTAAGTCAAGTAGGCAAAGGTTTATTGTAATGCCAATATGGTGGGCAGCGCTCCTTAGGGAACTTGCAGCCTAACAGGAATGATACTAAAGCTTATATAGGAAAAGTAGTGGATTATCTGACAGATACACTAATTAGGTGATAACATGAAACCTTGGTCACAGGTATCATTCTCTACTGAAAACAAGGAGAATGGGTTTCTAAGGGGTGTATTTTTGGTCTGTTAAGTCTGTAGCAAGACAGCTTTGGGAGTTGATATCTATAGCTTGATCTCTGGATTGTATACAATAACTGTGGGAATCAACGCATGATAACTCTGTGGGCATAAGATAGTCCTGTCTTTACCAGGGAATTTCTACAGAGAGGTCAGCTTGCTCTTGTAACAGGGAAAGATAGTTTGCCTAACTGGGGACCATTCATAAGTAATTGCTAGGTATAGTGTCCTTAAACTGGGGAGAAAACTGTCAGGGATAATGTTTTGAGGCTAGGGAGAAAAGTGATCCTGGAATTGGGGTCCAAGTACAAGCACCCAAGCACCCCATCATTGTGGCAAATAAAATCCCATGAGGCAAAGTTTCTGGGTATTAAAAATAAATTTATTAATTAGGCTGATACAGGGGAAAGAGCTTCAGACACTAATCATAAAACAATCTGAGACCTAGTTTCAAATTCTCCCTCTAATATTTACTACCAACTGTGTAACATGGGACAATCAACCTCCCTAGACCTCAGTCTCATCCATTATAAAATGAAATTGTTAGACTAGATTGTTTCTGAAGACCTTCCCAATTACATATTTATGATCCTAATAACTCATTTTTCCTCACCCCACATCTCTAGAAAGTTGACAAGTCTTGTTGAATCTTCATAGTATCTGTTGTATCCATTCCCTTCTCTCTACCTATATCACAATCAGTGTAGTACAGGTTTTTAATACCTCTTGTCTGAACTATGACAATTGTCACCTAAGTGGTTGCCTAACTTCCAAGCACTCTCTGAAAACTGCTAATTTGGGATTTGTCTGGGAACCATGATGGATGAATTCCTTGGGACTTTTTAGTATGGCATTTCATACACTGGGGGAGGAATTTGGAGTTTCAATGTTTGAGTCTTCCCAGGAATCTAGAGACCTTTTGAGAATTGGGATATTTACAAATGTGTCAAATGTAGCCCAGTTGATTTACTAAAACTGGAGGAAATGGGAGGGAAGTGGATAAATTAGTTTAAGAGACAACTTTGATGCTTGTTCTAGATCTATGATCTGTAGTTTTATTGATAGAAATTTCAATGAGGGGAACACAAAGGGTGTTGGTAGAGTGAGACCCTGATTGAACATGGCCTTTAGAGAAACCTGAGATTGAACTGATTCTTCTCCTTTGTGCATGTTTACATGAGTGTAGGTGAGCAAAAAGCAATCCTTTGGAAACAGCCTTTTGAGTGTGAGAGATCAAGTCCTCTTGGGTTCCTCCCTTGGAGCTGAGAGGCAGCAGAAATGTTTTACATCAAAGATGATAACTACCAACAGTAGGTCACCATCTCTGTCTCCTTCTCTTTGTACATTCCTCAAGCTGGAGGTGGCTCCATTCCCTGCAATGGCCCCCGCAGGTCCCAGTTGTATGTCAGAGATCATGCTAGCCACAGACCTCTTGTGCAAGATCCCCTGACACCTACAGATTACCTGGGTATTGGGCTGGCACTGTCTACCTGTTGTAAGTCAGAGAGGAACACTGATTTCAGGCTTCTTGGAGAGGATCAAGTTTTGTTTTTCTGCACAGTGGCTTATGAGAGTTTATGTCCCAATGTTCCAAATTCCTGCTAGTTTCAGTCTGCCTGTGTGTGCTTCCAATTGGAAATGGATGGAAGAACTTTCTGATGTTTGCTTTTTGTGTTCTTGATCGCTGATTCACGTGACACTCTCTTAGATCTTTCCTGAGGTGTTTGTGGGAAAACTAAGTTCCTCTAAAAACTTTGATATCATCATCTTAACTGGAAGCCCAGAGGGTTGCTGTGTTTAAAGCTGATAGGAAAAATTTAATTATAAACCCACATAAAATTATTTTATAGTTTTCCTCTCTAGATTTTCTCCCACTCTCATGATACCTGAACTTGTTATCATAGTAATAACCAAGCCCTGGAGAAACTTATCCTTTTATACCCAGAATGTCCATCCTGGGGCCCCATTGTCATAACTAGTTGTTATCTCCATCTGCCTACTACATTGAAGCCTGGGTTCTAGATATTCCTTATTTGACTCCCCCGACTTCTCCTTACCATCTACGATGCCCAAAAAACAAACCTGAAGGATTTAATCTTATCTTTCCCATAATTCCCACCCCAAGGCCCCACTGTTTTGACTAGTAGTTGTCTCAGTTTTCCACTTCATCTAGGTTATGGATAAAGCTAAGTTCATGCTACCAGAACTTCACTAGTCACTATCTGCTGTGTAGGTAGCATGTATTTCCCCTTTTCCTCAATTTTCTAATTCAATAAACATAAATAATCAAATCAATTGCCATTACTTCTGTAAAAGTTGTGTTAATCTATTTCCCCATGGTTCCCCTGACAATCCCTATAACTTTCTATACCAAAATATTCCTCCTTTTCTACCCATGGGATATATTTCTTGTTTTTCAGTTGTTTCATTGTGTGTAACTCCTCATGAGTGTATTTGGGGTTTTCTTGGCAAAAATACTGGAGTGGTTTGCTGTTTCCTTCTCTACCTCATTTTACAGATGAAATAACTGAGGCAAACAGGGTTACGTGACTTGCCCAGGGTCACACAGCTAGTAAATATCTGAAGCTAGATTTGAACTCAAGTCTTCCTGACTCCAGGCCCAACAAAGAGCTACCTAGCTGCCATTGAGGTATAATATCTCTCCCTATTAGAATGTAAGCTCTTGAGGACAGAGACTTGTCTTAACTTTTGTATTTGTATCCCTAGTGCTTAGCAAAGTGTTTGTCAAATAGTAAGTGCTTCACATTTTCATCCATTCATTCATTCATTTATTTTTCAGAAAGCATGAGAGAGCTACACTGCTCTGGAGACTTGGGAGACTAATAAAATCTTAAGTTGTTAAAAAAAAAAAAAAAGCTATTCCAAAAATCTTTTGGCTCATAACAACTACTGTAGGCTGTGCCATTTGAACCAGAAGAATGATGACTTGATTTGCATATTTTACACAATTGAAAGATTGTTAAGTACATTTCTGGGAAAAATACATGCAATTGTTTACAGTCAGTGTTGTCTTTTACTGACTGCTGGAATTTTCTTGGTTTAAAATTTCTTGGTTGCAATTCTGGAGAGCAATTTGGAACTATGCCTAAAGAGCTATAAAATGTGTATACCCTTTTACCTAGAAATATCACTTCTAGGTCTGTATCCCAAAGAGCAGGACATGTGGGAAAAGGACTCACATGTACAAAAATATTTATAGCAGCTCTTTTGTGATGGCCAAGAACTGGAAATTGAAGGAATGTCCATCAATTGGGGAATGACTGAACAAGTTGTGGTATATGAATGTAATGGAATATTATTGTGCCATAAGAAATGATGATCAGGCACACTTCAGAAAAACTTGGAAAGAATAATATGAACTGATGCTGAGTGAAATGAGCAGGACCAAGAAAACATTGTACACAGTAACAGCCACATTGTGTGATGACTGACTTTGACAGACTTCACTCTTCTCAACAATGCAAGGATCTAAGATTACTCCAAAAGACTCACAATGGAAAATGCTATCCACATCCAGAGAAAGAACTTTGGAGTCTGCAGATGGAAGCACACTGTTTGCTCTCCTTTTCTTTTGTTGTTTTATTCTGTTATTTCTTTCTCATGGTTCCTCCGATTAGTTCTAATTCTTCTTTATATCATGATTAATGTGAAAATATGTGTAAAATAAATGTATAAGTGGAGCCTATATAAGATTGCATGCCATCATGAGGAGGGAGGAGGAGAGGAAGAGGGAGAAAAATCTAAAACTCAAAATCTTATGGAAGTGAATGTTGAAAACTAAAAATAAATTATTAAAAATAAAATAAAAATTCTTGGTTGCTTATTTCATATTTGGAATTATCTTTTCTGTTTTAAACATAGTAAAAATTGAGTAGTGTCACAAAAGGACTCCAAATAAAGAAGGAACAAGTGAGGTCTCTTAATGGGCCTCAAGATGATTATTTGATCATGCCTACATGATGTTAAAAACAAGTGTGCTTCACTAATTTAACTATGTGGTGATAGAAGAACAAAACTTATGATCCTTCACTTCAAAGTCTGGCGTAAATAGTTCTTTTTTATGCTGGGTCACAAAAGAAATGGAGAATTTCTTTAAATACGTGGCTCCTATAAATCACAGACATACAAAAACATATTTAAGTAAGATTGTCTCTGAAGCATAGCAGCTTCTCTAATGATTACTTCATAGTGCAGATATGCCAAATACACAACCCATAGCCACATGTAGGCTACAACACTCACGAGTATGGAACTAGATTGAAGTGTAATTGGGAAATACTTAAGAAAATAAACAAAAAACACAATGGAACATAGATGATGTTAATATGAGATTTTCTAAGTCAACATACTGTCTACCAGCATCTGCATGCATGATTTAGCAGCCCCCATTTCTATTTCAGTTTGATACTACTGTCTTAGTGGAAAGTGAACTGGACTTGGAGTCAGAAGAATTAGATTTGAATCTAATAGAAAACTTTGCTATTCGGCATTTAGCAAATCACTTAACTTTAATGGATCCCTTCCTCATATGTAAAATAAGAGAGTTGAACTCTGAGGTCCTTTCATTGTTTTTAATGATGCTTAAACCAGTTGTTCTTAGAGTGTGGCCAAGAACCAAGGGTAAGCTACAAGGTTCTGCAGGGTTCTACAGACTGATTTCATGAAATAGTCATTTAAAGGTATGAGTTATTTTGTCTATTCTTTTGTTCATGGAATGAAAATATTTATTGATACTCATTAAATACCTTTACCTATTTACAATCTTTTAACCTTTCCTTATGCCTTGAGACCTCTAACCACTCACTATGAGCTCCATTCTCTCCACCCTGCAGTGCTTTTCTAGGACATCACTGGCTACCATGTCATCCCTTCCCAATCTCAAGCCTAGCTACTTTATGCTATCCCCTATTATATTTTTCCAAACCCAATCCTGAATTACTCCTACCATACTATTCCTTTCAAATTTATGTAATCAAATTTCAACTGAGACATCACTGAAACAGGACAATCTACTCCTAATTGATTCACTATCACATTCTCTATAGTGGCTATTTCAAATGTTCCAGAGCACCCCCTCCATGTCCCATTTCTGCTTAGAATCCTTAACACATCATCAGAATAATCAAGGGCATTTGTCAAGATCTTCCTTCTCCTCCCTGCCCCCTCATCTGAGATCCCTATTCTATCTACTTTCCTGCCTCAGATGAAGAGTGACCCTTTTCCTTAAGAAGATGCCAACCCCTCTGCCTGCACTCTTGGTTCTATCTTCCCTCCTGTCTTCTCCAGTGGACTAACCCCACAGACATTTCTATTCTTCTATTTTCAGTTTCATTCCTTTCTGTTGCCTACAAACATCTTCAAAAAACTCTCACTAGCAAGCCTACTATCTAACATCCTATATTTCTCCTTTATTTCTCAGATAAACTCCTTGAGAAAATTATCTCTACTAAGCATCTCCATGCCCTTGCTTTTTACTCTCTTTTTTCTAACTCTCTGCAATCTGATTTCTAGACTCATCATTCAATTCATCTCCAAAGTTCCCAATGATCTTTTAATTGCCAGATCTAATGACCTTTTCTTAATCCTCATCTTTCTTAAACTCTTTGCAGCCCTTAACTTCTTAATCATCTCTTTTGGATACTCTTCTCCCCTGTCTGATAGTCTCCTCCTCTGTAACTCAACTTCCTCCTCAGGCTCCTTTAGTGGTTCTCTATCCATATCAGCCCCACTGACCACAGGTTATCCCCAAAGGCTCTGTCCTAGGTCCTCTGAGCTCTTCCTTCTATATTACCTCATATCAGCTTCTATAGTTTTGATTCTCCTCTCTCTGTAGATGATTCCCAGAGTATATATCTCTCTCCTGAGCTTCACTCCAGCATCAACTATCTTTTGCATATCTTGAACTGGATATCACTCAGGCATCTCAAATGCAACATATCTAAAATAGAACTCATTATTTTTCCCTTAATCAGAATTTTCCCATTACTGTTGAGGGCATCACTATTCTTCCAATCACCCAGGTATTTTACTTACCTTACCCATCCCTATTTACCCCAAATATATAATCTTCTTGTGTCTAACTTCAGAACATCTCATATACATTCCCTTCTCACAGCCACTACCCTAGTTCAGGTTCTTGTCACTTCTTGCCTGGACTATTGTAATAGCCTTCCAACTGGTTTCTCTGCCTCTAATCTCTCCTCACTTCAATCCATCCTCCATTCAGCTACTTTTCCTAAAGTATAGATCTGATCATGTTTGTTGTCTAGTTTTGGGTTTTTTTTCAGCCATGTCTGATTCTTTGTGACCCTTTTTAGTGTTTTCTTGGCAAAGATACTAGAGTGGTAAGGAAACTGAGGCAAACCGGGTTATGTGATTTGCCCAGAGTCACACAGCTAGTGAGTGTCTGAAGCTGGATTTTAACTCAGGAAAAGGAGTCTTCCTAACTCCAGGTTCAGAACTCTATCCACTAGCTGACCATGTTATACAGGGGCAGTTAGGTGTTGCAGTGGATAGAGCAGGAGTCAGGAGGACCTGAGTTCAAATCTCACCTCAGACACTTGACACTCACTAGCTATGTGACCTTGGGCAAGCCACTTAATCCCAATTGCCTCATCCTGAGTCATCTTCAGTCATCCTGATGAATATCTGGTCACTGGATTCAGATGGCTTTGAAGGAAAAGTGAGGCTGGTGACCTGCACAGCCTTCCCTCACTCAAAACAAAGTCAAGTACAAGTCATGTCATCATTTCTCTGATGACATAGTCTTCTTTGGCAACAAAGTCTGAACACACACACATTTTATAGGTACAAATACAGTAATTCCCTTTCACTTCTAGGATCAAATATAATGTTTGCTTGGCAATTTTAGCTCTTTATAACCCAGCCCCTTCCTACCTTGCTAGCCTACTTATACTTTATTCCCTTACATTCATCCTATAACCCAGCTACTCTGGATTATTTACTGTTACTTTCACAATAGCTCATCTCTGATATCTGTACCTTTGCACTGGCTGTCCCTCATTCCTGGAGTGTTCTCTTTCCTCTTCTCTACTCTTAATTTTTTCCTAGATTCCTTCAAGTGTCAGCTCAAATTCTGCCTTCTGCAAGAGACCTTTCCAGCCACTGTATATATCTTGTATATTATCTCTCCCGTTTGAGTGATAAGTCCGTGAGGGCAAGTGTTGTCTTTACCCTTTCTTTGCATCCCCAGCGCATAGTTCCAGTAAGTACTTACTCAGTGATTTTTGATTGGTTAATAGTAACTCATCAAAAGCAATATCATGTCTCTCATTCTGCTCTAGCAAGTATCTAACGAGCTATAACCAAACAAAATGCTCAACTGACCAAAAATGGTTTAAGGAATAGTCCCAGGAGGTGAGTACCTAAAAGTACTACTTAAATGGTGCCTGGAACTTAGTGAAGGTTAATCATAATACATTCTTGATACAAGCTTGAAAGTATCTATCCCTAAATCTTGTCTACTCTTTACTAAGGAAAAATATGGCATTTGAAAATGATTCTTGTATTGTCTAGAATTTCTAATAACATTTCTAGAAATGCATTATAAATGAATCAAAAGGAAAACTATTTGCATTTTCCTGGTTAACCTTTTAAATAAAATGGCTAAAGAAAGATCACTGAAACAACTATTCAATTGAATCTCTTTTTCTACCCTTTCCAACATCTTTGTCATTAGTGAGGATTGTTTGAAGAACCACACTTCATTCAGAACCATTTTCTTTTTCTTTAATTTAATCAGTGGAAATTTGAACCCAATGAATGTTTTTTTTTCTTTTTCCAGTTTTGCTACCAGCAGTCATACCCCTGTCATCTGATCTTGTCTCTAGCTCCTAGTGAAAAAGCACACATGCAACAAGCTGACATAGTGGAACAGTATAAACAAAAGTTGTATTATGAAGTAATGTCAGGGAGGCAATTGGACATAGTCCACTAGGCTACAGACTGTTCAACGGCCAGTGAGCAAGAGCAGCATCCAGATTGGCCTCCAGTTACAGAGAGGAGCTGGAAGCAAGTCAGAGATGCCAGTCTTTGGGAATGCAATCAGCGTAAACAATATGGCACCATGGAAATCAGCACTCTAAGATTACTGGTGACTTTTCATAAAATGGATGAGTATTAACAAGTCAAGAGGACTCAGCTCTGTCCAATCCCCTTCATTGTTCCAGAAACATAGCCCAATGAAGATGAATACAGAGATAATGAAAATGAGAAAAAGTAATTTAAAAAGCCAACATTGAAAAGGGTTAAATGGTGACTACTATTGCTTCCAAGGGAACCACGTTGATCCAAAGTCCTGGAGCCTGTACTTAACCTTAAATTATAATGAGGCCCTCAATTGTATCATCTCTCCCAATTCAAATCCAAGGGACAATGTAACAACTCCCTGCATTTTGGGGGTGGAGGGGATATGGAGAATCTTAGGTTTTTCCCTACACTGTGCACTGGATTGAACTTATCAATTCTGGAGTGTTAACAGAATTTTTATTGAGCACATTTCTAACCTGAGAATGCTCAGAGCTGCACAAAGCAGGCCTAGAGAAAGACCAATAATCAAGTAGTTTAATTAATCATTTTTAGAGTGAGGAATGTTCTCATAGCTGAAATAAAAAAACAGATCATATACTTAAATTATGAGTAGAAAACTGGTGATGGTAGATTACAAGCAATTATTTAGTGGTTTCCCATTAGAAACAAATCCCACAATACAGTAATTCTGGAGTCAAGTCTGGGGGTTGTGACCACCTCCCCTAGGGTGCAGAACCAGAGTTCTATAATGAAAACAGGTTCTACAATCTTTGATTAATTAGTTCAAGCTGCATTGTGAGCTGATTCCTGAGCCAGAGAGGCAGTTCTTCAGAAAACTAAATTATTAGTATATTCATCTCACATATATCAATTAATATGAAAATTATAATTCCCTTCTCAGGAGATACCACTCATGGGTAAGTTCAAACAGCTGGAAAGGAGTCTACTACCACTAGAGCACACAGAATCTTGTTTCCTAAACCTAGCCTGAGCTGGGGCCTACCACACATAGGTGCCAATAGAAGCTCTTGGGAACTCCTTGGGGTCCTACCAATGTAGTATGTAAGTTTTTTTTCTGTTTCAGGCATGAATTGAGGGCTAACTCTATTTGACCCTCATTTGACCAAAGCTTCAGTAATCCATGTACTGCCTTACCTGAACATGAAAATGAGTCAATGACTTTTAAAGCTGCAACTCAATAAAAAATTTCTGTGATATAATGACTAAAGCAAAGGTTTGCAAACATACACACACACACACACACACACACACATACATACATATATATATATACATATATATATGAACCTTGACAAGGGGTTACACAATGCAACTAATTTTAAAAAGCTGGGTTTTTTTCCTTGAGAAGGAAATATTCAACTAAATTTTTTTTTTATATTTGATGCCCTTTACTTCAACATCACAGTGATTTCCAAATATACCCCTCCTATACCCAGTGAATTTCCCTTGTAACAAAAGTTTTAAAAAGTTAAACAAAGCCAAACCACATATTAACTGCATAATGCAAACATGCCCAAGATTCCATATTCATAGTTTTCATCTCCCTTTAATGAAAAGGGGGTTCATTTTCTTTTCTGGGGCTAATCATGATTGAGGTTCTTTTTATTGTTTTTTCTTTATGCTTGTATCATGATAGAGGATATTTTTCCCTAAATTCACTCACTTTATTTGGTATCAGTTCATATGTCTTGCCCAAGTTTCTCTGAATTCTTTATACCCATCATTTCTGATAGCACAACAACATTCCCTTCTATTTACATACCACAATTTGCTGTGCCATTCCTAATACAGTAGCTCTCACTTTGTGCTTTGCTGCCACAAATGGGACTGCAATGAATGTTTTGTTATATATGGAATCTTGTTTTCCATTTTTTCCTCCTCAAACTATATGTCCAGCCTGCTGATTCAAAAGACATGAATATTTTAGTCACCACTTTTTGCATAATTCCAAATTGCTTTATAGAATGTCTGGACAAATTTATAGCTCCATCAACACTGGGGTCTGTTCAATTTCCATATTTTGTCATCTTTGCCAATGTGCTAGGTATGTGATGACATGTTTCTTTTATTAGCGCTTTGGGCCAATCTTTCAGAAACATATTAATTGTTTGCAATTCTTATCAAAATTGTTCATCTGTAATGTCTCTTGGTCTTAAATAGATGTATTAATTCCCAGGGGCAACTAGATGGTGCAGTGGATAGAGCACCAGGCCTGGAATTAGGAAGACTCATCTTCATGAGTTCACATATGGCCTCAGACACTTACTAGCTGTGTGACCCTGGGCAAGTCACTTAACCCCATTTGCCTCAATTCATCTGTAAAATAAGCTGAAGAAGGAAAATGGCAAACTACCCCAGTACCTTTGCCAAGAAAACCTCAAATGGGGTCATGAAGGGTAGGATATGACTAATCAACAAAATTAACTCTACTGTATATTTTATGGGACACCAAAAATTTAGAAGTCATAGAAACCATTTAGTCCAACCTCCTCATTTTATGAATGAGGAAATCAAGGCCCAAAGGGTTAAAGTGACTTGCAACAAGTGTTAAATAACAGAAGCAAGAATTACAAGACGCTATAAATGACCTAAGACTTCCTATTACAAGGCTAAAAATATTTATAGGAGTTAGTGGCCTTGCTTGCAGTCTAGAATCACCACCCTAATATGGCAACTTCATTCAGTATACTTGGCTTCCAGGCTCAACTTTCTAAGCTCTGAAGTATACTGTAAGCCTCACTAATATAAAGTATGTGTGCCAATATATAGTACACCCACTACCTTTGCTTGCCCAATCGTCTTGTAGAGTAAGGAGTAACCAAAATGGCAGCATTAGCTAGTATACAATACTTGCTGGAGTGGTTATTGGTCAGTCAGTCCCCAGGAGGATCCCAATCCTAAATGGTATGTCTTTTTGGTGATTCCATATTAACTTGTGTCTAGCACAAGCAGTAATCCCTAGCTCAAAAGAAAGGAGCCAGACAACAAACATAAAAGATATTGTGCAAAATACCAGGATATGTATAAAGAAATAATGTAATATTGAAACTGACTACATACTGAATGGATTGATTCTGTATAAAATTTTAATTGATCCTATTTATAGTTAATTAATTCCATTAATAGTAAATTGATTTTATCCTATTACTGCCTAAGTCATGGTTCTTTGTCTCTGAACTTAATGCAGAAATTCAGCAGCCTGTAATGAGTTAAGTTTAGAAATCTACCTCTCCTGTTAATCAGGAAATCTGTTTTCCTTGGGGATATATAAGTGGACACCAGGGAGTTTGGTCCAGTATCTGCACACCATCAAGCTAACCTTCAAGGACTTCTGATCCACTATCTTTAACCTTGCAGATAGACTCAATGAACATTCCTTAGTCATAAGAAGTAAGGAGGGGATTGTTGGCAGACCCCCATTCCCAAATTCCAACCAATTGGAGCTTCAGCTATGTAACCAGTCATATTGTCCTCATCCCATGATGTTGTCAACCCTATAACCAATTGTGTTATTCCCTCACCTACTTTGTTCTGCTCTTTGTTCTGTATTTCCCAAAACCTATAAAAGGGATGCTGTCCTGCTTGGGATCTTTGGCATAAACTAAGGCATCCATTGACCCATTCAACTGGCTGGTAGTATCTCTGTTAATAAAATGTTATCTTCCTCAAAAAAAGCATGCCTCAGTCTACCTTTGCTGAATTCCACTTGTGACAATACAGAATGCCTAATTACAAGATATTTATATTAAAAAATCTAAATAAAATAGAATATAGATATGGATTATAGAATATGATATACATTTACAGGGATTTGGAAATCAGCTGTTGCTTGAAGATGAAGAATGATGAACAAATGTGTTCATTGTGGTAAACAAAGATTAACAGATCACTCTTTTATCACAAGTATGTAATGAAATGATTTTCCTCCCAATCAAGAGTTTCCCTTTTTTATTTTAGCTATATTAATTTTACTTATGAAAAAGCTCCTTAATTTAATATAATAGAAATTGCCTGTTTTACATTTTGCAATTTCTTCTATCTTTTGGTTAAGAATGATCCCCCTAGCCATAATTATACTACCATCTATTTCCCTCAAATTTTGTTCTATGGTGAGATCTTTTATATTTAAGTCAAATATTCATTTAGTACTTCTTCTGTTACACAGTACAAGATGCTGAATTAATCTGGTTTTCTTTTCCCAAACTGTTTTTTATCTTTTCACACAGTTCTTCTCAAAGAGTAGTTTATTTTCTGGGGTTTATTTTGCACTGAGGTATAAAGAGTAATATTTTTTTTGAAATCAACATAATTCATAAGCCACTTACTACTTTAACTTTTTAAAGTAAGGAAAACCAAATTACCAAAATCAAAAACGAGAAGGATAATTTCTCAACTAACAGACAGGAAGTTTATAAGAAATTAGTATGTCCAATCATATACAAACAAAATCGAGATTTAGCACACATTAAATTGATGCAGCTATGCTTTTTTATACCAAAAAAAATGATTTGGACTGAAGGGTAAATCAGTGCAGTAGACATCACAAATGAAGCTTGACATTCAAAATCTTTAAGGAATTGACACAAATCTTTGAGATTAAGGACTATAACTCTAATATGCAATTAGTTGGACAGTAGCCTAGTACATTCATTTTGGAGACAATATAGTAATATTCAACAAGAGTCACAAAACTCATCATACCTTCTGACATAGCAATTCCACCGCTGGAACACTATCTCAAAAATATTAAAAAAAAAAACCAGTCTGCAGGAAAATATTCATTGCTTTTATTAATAACACAAAACAACAGGAAATGGCCTTTATATCCAACAGTTGGAGAATGACTAAATACATCATGACATTTGAATGTAATGATATTAGAAAGCATAAGCAATGCTCCATAGTAATTTACATCTTTAAAACAACACAACTGGCTAAAAGATATAGTCTAGCCATCTAGTTCAATCCCCTCCTTTTATAGAAGAGTAAACAGAAAGGCAGGGGCTTGCCTCAGGTCACACAGCTAGTTCATCAGAGGTAGAAGGTGAACCCAGTTTTCTGGCTTCACAGCCAGTATTCTTTCATCATGCTGATTGTAGCAACACTATATATAGGGCTTCCTAACTGACATCCACAATCACCCTAAAAATTTTGGCCAAATTATCCACCTCCATGTAAAAAGAACCAAGTAGATGAAGAATGCCTACTGTCCATACCGTGATATGCAGTTAAATGAACAATACACAGAGCTCATGTGTGTGTGTAGATATATACACAAGACAGATGGTGCACATGGACAATAAGTTAGGCCCCAAATTGAACAGGAGAGGGACCAAATGGATTGCCTTTTAGAAACTATAATGTTTGTTTTTTTTTAACAAACCAAAACTCTGAATCAAAAGCCCATTTTGTAAATAGTAATATTCTAGTGATGTTTTATGCCTGAGAATAAATCTTCCCAAAACTAAAACGTAGGTTTGTTGAAAGAGTAATATGATGAGCATCACCAGGCTAATACTCTTTGGAAGTGAGAGATCTTTATGAGTTGGGGTAGGAAAACAGGAGCTTTGAATTTGCTAGATGGTAAAGCCTCTTCTAGTAGGGACATTGTGCCTAAATAATTTAGTAAAATGAATTATCTCTATAATCTCACTAATCATGTAAGTCACACTGAATGGAATGTCAATTATTTAAAACTCTGCAGCCTCATCCTTGCTGCCTTAGTTATCTTTGTATGTACTTGTGACATATGAATGTAATTTCCTCTTCTATTTCAGGGTGTCAAATTATTTTATGTATAAAATGGTGGAAGTATATTGACTTTGATACAGGTCTGTGTTGAAGATGGGGGAGTAGAAAGACACACATACACTAGCTCCGAACCCACAGCCCATAAAATATCTGTAAAAAAGAACTCCCAACAAATTCTGGAGCAGCAGAAGCCACAGAACAACGGAGCGGACGAGATTTCCGTTCCAGACAGCCCTGAAAACCTCCCGCAAAAGGTCCATCACGCTGTGGACTCGGAGCCGAGCCCAGCCCTGCCTTGGCCACGCGGTGCTGAGAGGAGCTGATCCGAGTGGGCTTCAGGGACAGAATCTCCAGCGGCCAAGCAGGTCCCTCCACCCATGGGCCCCAAAGCTTGGTGAGAGGGTCTTCTCGGCTTGCCGAGAGGGGAGTGGGGTCCCCCCATAACTCAGGCCCCCTTGGGAGGCAGCAGCAGAGGCAGGAGCAGACTGGGGCTCCCCAAGCAGGCAGGAGCATGGATCCATTGTTGAAGGTCTCTGCATTAAGCCCCTGAGGGAACTGAGCCTGTGAGGCGGCCCTGCCCCCACCTGAGCACCTGAACTTAATCTCACACTAATGAGCAGCCCTGCCCCCGCCAAAAGCCCTGAGGCTGGGAAGCAGCATTTGAATCTCAGACCCCAAACACTGGCTGGGTGGATCTAGAGGCAAAGTGGGTATGAAGAGAATACTCAGAAGTCAAGTCACTGGCTGGAAAAATGCCCAGAAAAGGGAAAAAAAATAAGACTATAGAAGGTTACTTTCTTGGTGAACAGGTATTTCCTCCTTTCCTTTCTGATGAGGAAGAACAATGCTTACCATCAGGGAAAGACACAGCAGTCAAGGCTTCTGTATCCCAGCCCACCCAATGGGCTCAGGCCATGGAAGAGCTCAAAAAGGATTTTGAAAATCAAGTTAGAGAGGTGGAAGAAAAACTGGGAAGAGAAATAAGAGAGATGCAAGTAAAGCATGAAAATCAGGTCCACACTATGCTAAAGGAGACCCAAAAAAATGCTGAAGAAAATAACACCTTGAAAAATAGGCTAACTCAACTGGCAAAAGAGGTTCAAAAAGCCAATGAGGAGAATGCTTTCAAAAGCAGAATTAGCCAAATGGAAAAGGAGATTCAAAAGCTCATTGAAGAAAATAGTTCTTTCAGAATTAGAATGGAACAGATGGAGGCCAATGACTTTATGAGAAACCAAGAAATCACAAAACAAAACCAAAAGAATGAAAAAATGGAAGATAATGTGAAATATCTCATTGGAAAAACAACTGACCTGGAAAACAGATCCAGGAGAGACAATTTAAAAATTATGGGACTACCTGAAAGCCATGATCAAAAAAAGAGCCTAGACATCATCTTTCATGAAATTATCAAGGAAAACTGCCCTGAGATTCTAGAACCAGAGGTCAAAATAAGTATTCAAGGAATCCACAGAACACCGCCTGAAAGAGATCCAAAAAGAGAAACTCCTAGGAACATTGTGGTCAAATTCCAGAGTTCCCAGGTCAAGGAGAAAATATTGCAAGCAGCTAGAAAGAAACAATTCAAGTATTGTGGAAATACAATCAGGATAACACAAGATCTAGCAGCTTCTACATTAAGGGATCGAAGGGTGTGGAATATCATATTCCAGAAGTCAAAGGAACTAGGACTAAAACCAAGAATCACCTACCCAGCAAAACTGAGTATAATACTTCAGGGGAAAAATTGGTCTTTCAATGAAATAGAGGACTTTCAAGCATTCTTGATGATAAGACCAGAGCTAAAAAGAAAATTTGACTTTCAAACACAAGAATGAAGAGAAGCATGAAAAGGTAAACAGCAAAGAGAAGTCATAAGGGACTTACTAAAGTTGAACTGTCTACATTCCTACATGGAAAGACAGTATTTGTAACTCTTGAAACTTTTCAGTTTCTGGGTACTGGGTGGCATTACACACACACACATAGAGACAGAGTGCACAAAGTGAATTGAAGAGGGTGGGATCATATCTTAAAAAAATGAAATCAAGCAGTGAGAGACAAATATATTGGGAGGAGAAAGGGAGAAATGGAATGGGGCAAATTATCTCTCATAAAAGAGGCAAGCAAAAGACTTTTTAGGGGAGGGAAAAAGGGGAGGTGAGAGAAAAACATGAAGTTTACTCTCATCACATTCCACTAAAGGAAGGAATAAAATGCACACTCATTTTGGTATGAAAACCTATCTCACAATACAGGAAAGTGGGTGATAAGGGGATAAGCAGGGTGGGGGGGATGATGGAAGGGAGGGCATGGGGAGGAGGGCGCAATTTGAGGTCAACACTCATGGGGAGGGACAGGATCAAAAGAGAGAACAGAAGTAATGAGGGACAAGATAGGATGGAGGGAAATATAGTTAGTCTTACACAACACAACTATTATGGAAGTCATTTGCAAAACTACACAGATATGGCCTATATTGAATTGCTTGCCTTCCAAAGGGAAGGGGTGGGGAGGGAGGGAGAAAGAGAAGTTGGAACTCAAAGTTTTAGGAACAACTGTCAAGTACTGTTCTTGCTACTAGGAAACAAGAAATACAGGTAAAGGGGTATAGAAAGTTATTTGGCCCTACAGGACAAAAGAGAAGATGGAGACAAGGGCAGAGAGGGATGATAAAAGAGAGGGCAGATTGGTGATAGGGGCAATTAGAATGCTCGGTGTTTTGGGGTGGGGGGAGGGGACAAAAGGGGAGAAAATTTGGAACCCAAAATTTTGTGAAAATGAATGTTAAAAGTTAAATAAAAAAATAAAAAGAATTTTAAAAAAATAAGAAAAAAATATAAGGGTCTGTGTTATAAGACAATGTGTTTATTATAATAGTGTAACCATTAAAAGGAATGAATCACTTCTTGTTTCTCAAAAGCAATGCCACTCTACCAACTTTATATTTTCCTTGGCCTTTGACAATATGATGCTCACTCTATAGTACTTGATTGTCCTTAAATTTCTCATTTATCTTTGATATTAAAAGAAGACCTTTACTAAAGCTTATTGCAAATGCAATATGATATGGTGGTGGTGACGTGGGCTCCCAAAGGGCATGACAGCTAAGTGTAAGCTCTGGCAGATTCCAACAAGATTTTTAGTGTTTGGAGGCCAGCTGACGAAAGTTCAAATAGGTTCATCACCAAAAGTTGGCCAAAAGGTGATGATTGTTTTTTTGGCCACATAATGAGATACTCAGGATTTCTGAGCTATACAATTGAAGAAAATATCCACACTAATAAAACTACATATATTTTTAGCCAGTAACAAAAATATTTAGCCCACAGGTTAAGACAAGTGTTTCTCAAACTCCAAAGTCTGGGGGTGAGAAATAAAGGTAAAAAAGATCCTAAAATCAAGGATATGAACAGGCAATTTTCAGAGGAAGAAATTAAAGCTATCTATAATCATATGAATAAATGCTCTAAATCACTATTGGTTAGAGAGATGCAAATCAAAACAACTCTGAGGTACCACATCACACCTATAAGATTGGCAAACATGACAGAACAAGAAAATGATAAATGCTGGAGAGGATGTGGGAAAGTTGGAACACTAATTCATTGTTGGTGGAGCTGCGAGCGCATCCAACCATTCTGGAGAGCAATTTGGAACTATGCCCAAAGGGTTACAAAAATGTGCATACCCTTTGACCCAGCAATATCGCTACTAGGACTATATCCCCAAGAGATCATAAAAATGGGAAAGGGTCCCACATGTACAAAAATATTTATAGCAGCACTCTATGTAGTTGCCAAAAACTGGAAGTCAAGGGGATGTCCATCAATTGGGGAATGGCTGAATAAATTATGGTATATGAATGTAATGGAGTACTATTGTGCCATAAGAAATGATGAACAAGAAGACTTCAGAGAGGCCTGGAAGGACTTATATGACCTGATGCTGAGTGAAAGGAGCAGAACCAGGAGAACTTTATGCACAGCAACAACCACAGTGTGTGAGAGTTTTTTCTGGTAGACTTAGATTTTTGTAATAACACAAGAACTTCTTACCAAAAAAAAAAAAAAAAATCCCAATGGAGGATCTCAAGGCAAAATGCCTGCCACACTCAGAGAGAGAAATATGGAAGTCACTCACATATTGTAGCAGATCATGTTTGTGTATGTGTATGTGTTTGTGTATCATGTTCTGATTTGTTATACGATTTCTTTCATTTATCTTAGTCTGACTACATAGCATGACTATAGTGAAAATATACTCAATAGGAAAGTATATGTAGAATCTATACAGAATTGTATGCAGTCGTGGGGAGGGAGGGGGGTAGTGGGGAGTAGGTGGGGAGGGATAAAATCGCAATTGTATGGCAGTGATTGTTAAACATTACAAAATAAAAAAAAATGGAAAAAAAAAGAAAAAAAAAAAAAGATCCTAAAATCATAGAATCTAATAATCAGAAGGGACCTCAAAAAGCTGTCTAGTCCAACCCATACCTAAACATTGCCTCTATTACTACATTACCAAGTAGTCACTTAACTTCTGTCTAAAAGCCTTGAGCAAGGAGTAATTTATAACCTCCTGAGGTAGTCCATTATATATTTTGATATGAAATTCACAGGCAGCTACACTGGGTCCAGTTCTCATATACCACCACTACACACTCACTTGGGCCATTTCTTTCTGGGAAAACAAATCAATGAATGTTTATTGAGCACTTACTATTTGCGAGACACTTATTAGGCACTGTAAGAACTGGTATGTGTGATCCAGTAGACAAAAAAGCTAAGTAAGGTTTTTCTGTTGAGTTTTTGTGTTTTTTACTACTCTAAATCTAATCATCTCTAATGGTTTTTTGCTAGTATTGGCCAATATCCATTGCTTAATGATAAAGCTTACAAGTCTTGGACTTGACCAGATTTTTTCAGGAAACAGATTTTTAATATAAGCTATCTGAAAGTGGGAATACCGAAAACTAGTTTTGCTTTAAGAGAACCATTTGGTGCTCAGGGAAGTTGTCAAATACAGTAATGATGCTGGTCTTTTGCAATTTTTATCTTTTGTTAAGCAGATGCCACTCCAAAGGGGATTTATTTGAGATTTAAACAAGCAAGAAGAGAAGTAAACGATTTGCTGTTTGACAGCTGCCTAGCCTCATACTTCAAATTAAATAATAGGCCTAGATTTCCCAAAACCAAAGCACCTCAGTGCCTCTCTTCCAAGTGTAAAGGAATTTCCTGTCGTTTATGGTGAGAAATCATTGGATGGGAACTGCTCTTCTACTAAGCAAAAACATCTCCCTCTGCGGCTCCGCTACTTACTAATCGTAGAGCTACTTAGTTCATTTTAATAAGTCCATGTTGGCTTCTATAGCCTTAGCAACTTGCTGTAATTTGTCTGCAACAGGTTCCATAGTCTTGACAATCTCTCGGAGATTATCTGCAGCTGATGTTGTGGGGGGGTTAACGGAGGTCTGGCAATCTATCAGTTTGCTCAACTTCTCTAGGATTTCTGTAGGTGAGACTGATGTAGAAGTTGGGCAGCAAATCTTTTCTGGAGTTTTGGCGGGACCTGGTTGTTCACAGGGATCTTTTTTATGGAGGTCGATCAGTCGGAGGTTCATGACTGAGGACTTCATCAGCTGGGAAAGAGCAGATTCCATACTCTCAAAGAAGTTGACATTTTTCAGCATGAGAATAAGCGGCTGTTGGGCACAGTCAGAAATTTCTTTAGCTGTTTCACATAACATTTTAGCATTTTTTAGACAGGGATCTTTCTCCAATACAGAAGTCATGGTTTCTGCTATCTTGCAAAACTGATCACATTCGGTCTTGACTTTGTCCTTTGATTCAATATCACACTGGACCTTCTTCAAAGAACATACTACTTCTTCAAAATAATCCTTAACAGTTCCACTTTCATTCACAATGATGCAAGGTATTTGGCAGCCCAGATAATTGGTGAGTAACTGAATGAAGCTATTTATGGAAGAATTAAGTTTTAGTAAGCAATTGTAGAAAGTGTTACCAGTCTGAGCAAATCTTTCTATATCCTCTGACATAAATGACATTCTTCCAGGAAAGAAGTGGCAGAGCACTGCAAAACAATCAAGAAACCAAAGTGAAGAAAATTAAAGTACAGGAAGAAAAAAATTAATAGCCTCTAGGCACTATAAGAAGTGGCTGTCCACTCTATATAGACTCACTGTAATTCCTGATTACAGAGTTAACTCCTATGAGGTAAAGTACAAATAGCCTTATGCCTCTTTTAGGTATATCTGGCATGATTTATAAAAAGCACACTAAACCCTGTTCTGGTCATGAAATATGAGTTCTAGTTCTGGCTCTGTGACTAACCAATACATGACATTGAGTAAGTCACATCACATTGGTAAAGATTAGTTAATAGTTTTAGAGCTACAAGGAGCTTTGGAGAAGATTTATTCCACTTCTACAAGTAAAGAAACTGCAGCCCTGAGGTGATACGTAACTGGCCTAAGTACCAGAGGTTTGCTCTGAGTTCAAATCCAACATTTCTTCCCCTACTCTACACTATTCTGCCTCCATAATGGGTTTCAGTTTCTTCATCTATAAAATGAAAGAGAGTTTTAGTAAATGTTCTCTAAAGTCCCTTATAATTTTGTAATGATATTTTGCAAATAAAAATCCCACTGTGAAGAGAAAATAGTGATATAGTAGATATAAACAATATTAATTAATCCACCATGTGGAGATCACTCTACTAGTGGTCACCTGTTAAGAGACACAAAGAAATGCTCTATTAAATATTGAACCTACCCTAAAAGACTTTATAATTTAATGAAACTAAATCTAACAAAAATACATGAGACATCTGTGAAGAAACATAAACCAACATAAAACTAACTTGTTCAAAAATAGATAGGAAGATATGATAGACAGATAAAATTAAAACGAATGAATTGGTGAACTGATTAGCATAATCAGAATAACCCTTATGGAAGAGGGAAAGTACTTTGAATTAGGGTCTTCATTAACCCCCAAAATGACTTCCAAATTTCTCCAAGGAAACAATGTAAGGTGATGTACAAATTGCCACAGAAGCACAGACTCTCAAAGGAGGAAGGAATATCACAGACCATCTACTCCAACCTAAATGAGATCATCTCCCCCTACACTATCCCCAGAAAAATATCACCCAGATTCATCATGAAGACCTCTAGCAAAGGGAAATGTATTACCACTAGAGGCAAATCATCTCACTGCTGATGGTCAGTGGGGAAAAAAAATAAAATTGCCTCAATAAAAGAAATGTCAGCAGTGTAGGCAGAGAAGCCCAAGACTGGGGAGCATAGAATGGAAGGGGTTGGAGCAAATTCTTAATTCTTTTTTTATTAATTACCTGCAATGGACAAGCCAGTGCATCAGGGATTGAAGATACAAAGACAAAAAAAATTCTCTTTTCTCATCTTATAAAATCTATTATTATTTAAGATTCTGTCCTTTGGATTGTGATAGCTCAAGTGGAGTACTGTTTTGGTAAGGCAAATGAGACACAATAAAAGAAATACAGCCATAAGGACCACGAGGTCGAAGAGCTGGAAGTGTTACAGGGAACTTGGCTAGTTTGTCAACACGAATACTTTCCTATCTTTCTAGCTTACTTACATAGTATTCCTGTTCATATACTCTGTGGTCTGGAAGCATAGTGGCCTATTTGTTCTTCCACCTCCCATCTCCATATCTTTGCACATGCTCTCCCTCATGTCTCAGTGCTCTTCCCCTCTTCACCTCTGCCTATTGGAATCCAAGCTTTCCTTCAAGATTTAGCACATGCACCACCTTCTACATGATGCTTTTTCTGCATATACCCTCCCTGCTCTCCAAACTGCCTAGAATTCATTTTGCATATATTCTGCAAAACTTATATAGGTACGTGTTGTCTCTAGTATTAGAATATATGTGAAGGATTGTTTTGATTATGTCTCTGTATCCCCCACCCCCACCCTTATTTAAGGGTATGGTACATAGCAGGGGCTTAATATCTTTATTGATTCCCTATATAATATAACCTCTATAAAACAGGTGCAGAGGCATGATAAGGAAACAAGGCGGTAAAGTGAAGTATTTGCACTGGAGACACAAAGCTAACAATTAAAGTAGTCTTTTCAGACCAGTCCTGAGACATGGAAGCACGCCCTAATTTCAGCGAAACATTACAAATAAATCATTCCCCATATCTCTCTGTGTACCTTACCAGTGAGGCTAATCTGTGGATTGTTTCTTTGCACTCTGACTACAACACTTTTCAACAACACAAAGTAAAATAAAGTTCGGAAAAGCAAACAAAGAAAAATGGAATTATTTATCCTGCCTGTGATTTTATACTAAAATAACTAATAAATTAATTAAATAATAGGAAAAAAGGTTTTTAAACACTAGGAGATGCAGAAATAACATAACAAGGCAGGCAGTGGGACCTAGCAGAGCTCAGCAGACAGAATAAACCTGTGTCATCACATTCCAGAAACAACCAGATGAATAAACGTTCCCCATAATTCTCCTAAACATTCACTGGAACTACAGAACTAAGAAGTCCAGACAGGTAGGCAATCCTAATGCTGCTGAAATCCCACTGTAATATTATCCATTACAGGGCAGAATTTGGAAAGGCATATCAATCTTGAACTTCATTTAAGGAGAATTTAATTAGTGAAGTATAGACCTTGTGGTGCTTGGCTTCTGTACACTCCAGAGAAGTTTCTGGAGTAGGGAAAAAGTAAAGTTAGAGTTTAAAAAGTAAATGTGTACAACTTAGAAAGTATAGAGGATTAAGTAACTATTGTGTAAATGTGTTAGATGATATTTCCATTTGATGTATTCACTAATCACCCGGATCACCAAATATTTTTTTGCTGTTACAACATTAGATTCTTATAATTCATTTGTATGCTATATATAAGTATGCTTAAACATGTTGTATATCTCTAAATTGATTGTAATTTCCTTGAGGTGGGTAAGGTTATATAGTTCATATTTACATAGCACCCTAAGACTTATGAAGAATGCTTTCTTCACAACCCCATGAGATGGATAGTGCAAAAATTATTATCCCCATTTCATAAACAGACATTCTGTAGATGTCAGTGATGACTAAGATATGTTTTATTATCTGGAATATGGAGATTCTTCAAAGCAGCATAGATTCAAAAAATCAGTCATGAGACCATTATGAAATTGGTGATTGTTGAAGGCATTTGTCCACAGAGCCAAACTGATTTATGTGGATAATAAAATGTAATGACCTGGATTCTCTGCAGTCTCAGAATAATATGAATGTATATAAGGCATCCCTGGGCACCCTCACAGACTTTCCCAGGAGTGGGAAAATTCTCCCTATAATTTGTGACCATTGTGCTACTTACTGTACAATGCTGAAATAACCTAGTATTTCTTCGTACATTGCCCAAAGCCAAATAAGCAAGATATAGTGTTCAAATGGATTGGTAATGAGTCAGAGAGTGCAAACCATTGACATTATGCCATTGGTACAGGAACTCTCCTTACACTCTACCTATTAAGAGTTGTTAGCTCCTTACAAACAGTGATGGAGGTACCTTATTCATGGTATTCATCAGCATTTTGTAACATAAATACCAAATGTTAATGCCTTTTGCTTATACAGCACTGCGCTATAAGCATGGGAGAAAAAACACAGCTTAAATAAAATTTTCTATCCTTACAGAGGACATATATAGATGGTACTGAAAACATCTAGTTTCCAGTGATTAGAGTTCTAGACCTATATTCAGGAAGACCTGTGTTCAACTGTGGCCTTCCACACTTACTGGCTGTGTAACCAGGGAGAGTCACTTAACCACCGTCTGCCTCAGTTTCCTCAACTGTAGAATGGGTATAATAATACACAGGGTTGTTGTGAGGACCAAGAGAGATATATGAATAGCAATTAGCACAATACCTGGTCTATAGGTATGCACTTAATAAATATCTATTTCCATCCTTATAGAGATTATAGTCTAATAGAGGAAAAAAGCATCAACACAAAAAGCTATGATACAGCATCACATGGTATAGCACCCCCCGGCTGGGCTCTTTCCCAACTCCCACTCACACTGATGGGCTGGGTACCCAGACGGTGGCTGCAACATACTTCCCTCAGGACTTTACGGTAAGCCTGAGGTTGGGGTTTCTGGTGTTGTAACTTAAAAGGTCCATGGGTATGCATCTCAAAGGCCTCAATTAACTTTAGCAAAGGCATAAAGAAGTATTTATAGCAACAGTTAGTATGAAATATTTTGCACCAAAATCCTGGGGCATATTCTCCTACTACAAGTACAAATAGAGCCCAGGGAAAAGTGGCTTTCAATGTGAAGTATGATGGTGATGACCAAAGAGTAAACTCACAACTCCTAGTTTCTGGAAGTCCTTTCTTGAGTCTATAGATAGTCGTGTTTCCTGGTTCAAGGGCTTATATGCATTGAAGTTGATTCCTTCTCCTCAAGTGTGTAACTTTTTGTCCTCAGTGAGGCAGTATCTCTGCTCCCAGTTCGGTACATTAACCCCTGCTGGTCCAGTCTCTCCGATAGCATGGCCCTGAGGTGGGAGGTCAGGGGAGTACATAACACAGGTTCTGTCCAAAGCCTCTGCCCTTTAGTGTCCTCTGGTACAGGGGCAAAGGTCTAACCCTAACTCTTCAAGATACTTTGCAAGATACAAGAAAATTCTAAAATTTGACTGCTTTACTGCTGACTAATTGCTGAAATTCCTCTGGGGGCTGATTAAAGCTCCCAAGTAGTAGTCGTCTCATTTGATAGCCAATCACATTAGACCCAACCAAAGAGAAAGATACCTGATGAGGGATGCAACACACACTGTTAAAATTCCACCACTCCCTTAAATTAAGTGATTACTTTAATCAAGTAATTATCTTAAGTGAATTAATTATCTTAAATAACCAAATCCCTTACAATTAGAGTTCATTAAAGTTACAAGACAAGGTATTATGAGGTCTGACTGAGGAATGCAGTCTTCCACTGGGGAGGAACAAGTCAGAAAAAGTTTCATGGAAGAGGTGACATTCTGCTGTTGTAGTTCAGTTGTGTCTGACTCTTCATGACCCCCATTTGGGGTATTCTTGGCAGAGATACTGGAGTGCTTTGCCATTTCCTTCTCCAGCTCATTTTACAGATGAGGAAACTGAGGCAAACATGAGTTAACTGACTTGCCCAGGGTCATGGTGCTAGTAAATATCTGAAGCCAGATTTAAACTCAGGTCTTCCTCACTCCAGGCCCAGCACTATCCACTCTGCCACCACCTAGCAGCTCTTTTTCAGTTGGGCTCTAAAGGATAGAGAGGATTTCAATAAGCAAAGAAAAATGAGAAAGGGACAGCAGAAACAATGGCATGGAGGCAAAAGAGCAGAGAGAGTGTGTGTGTGTGCGTGTGTGTGTGTGTGTGTTAACAGATTTTAGGTTGTATAGGGCAGACATGTCAAATACACAGGGACCATGTACCACGTACTCCCCAATGCAGCTTGAACCAGATAAAAATGTAATTGGGAAATATCTAACAAAATAAATTAAAATGCAATAAACAATATTAATTATTCTCAATGCAAACTATTAGTGTAAATAATTATTAAAGTATAAGAAATAATCATCATTAATATTGATTATTATGAATAATGGTTGATAAAATACAACAAAGCATAAATAATAATAATACATTACTTTTCTAAGTCAATATGCAGCCTGCAGAGATCCTTATGTATTGTTTAACAGCCCCTATTTCTATTTGAGTTTGATAACACTGGCACGGAGCACTGAATGCCAAGCAAAGGATCCTGAACTTTAATCCCAATAGCCACTGAAGATTTTAACAGTCATGTTCTTAGCAGTCATTCACTAACTTTGTGTTGAATGAATGAATGAAAACTTCAAGTGAAGACCAGTTGTTGGGGCTGCTGCAGAGGTGACTAATGGTTTGGAACAGGTTAGCCTGGCCTCAAAGATCCCTTCCTATTCTGAGTTACTGTGATCTATAATGGCCATGTTCCAGGTGAGCATAACTACATTCTGCAGAACACTCTTAGTTGATTCCTCAAATGATGGCTGCTAATAGTGGCAAAAAATCTTCCCTTTCTCTGGATATAAAAGAGGCTGTTCCCTAAGTATTCAGGTAGGTGTATAGCTAGTTTCCTTTGGAGGGTACACACATACGTGCATGCGCACACACACATGCACACGCACACACACACACTTTTTCATTACTAATATGGATTTGAAAACTAGAAGCCAAGAACATAAAAATATATTGGAAATGCCTTGGCACAATACTATGAACTAAAAGTCCCATTTAGTGACTTCTCTAAATGGTCATTCAGATCTAGCCATATAAATCTGAAGATAAAGATTTTCTATTTCTAAACTACTTTAAAAAAAGTTTTCAATTTTCCTCATTCGAAAAACTTCATGGTTTGAATGAAAATATTGAAGTGGGGATAGATAGGAGGAATTGGGAGAGGAAATCTATGCTCTTTCTATCTGTACTTTCCTGTGAAGAAAACATTTCTGCAATACTTTCTTTGTCCAGTGGTCATTCTAAAATGTGACACTGAATCAATGTCACAATGTTTTTGAGCATCCCCTGGACATTGAGGACCATGACTAAAATTTAAATGGACTTTCTGAAATTCATTTTTTGTACAAGACATCTATTATTCAGATAACTACGTAAGTCCCAAACAGATTGTTCTTCTTTTCTTTTCTTTCGATTTCAAAGACATAAGATCAAACTATGTCCTCTGAATCTTCGGCCAAGTAAACATCACAAAGAGATATACCTATTTATTCTCTTTCTCTAGGTGTTCAGTGAATACATAGAGCCCAAGTGTGCACCGTTAACTGTGTTAATACTGTTTTAACTTTATCCGTGACATGGTATGACTATTCTTTCATTAATTAACACTTGGGACAGAATGACATTGTACATATATACATATACATATATATACACGTACATTTTATGGAACTTGCAGTTTATCTTAACAAAGCCTAAGACAAGTATATATTGTCATAAGTAATCCATCAAGTAGTATGCCTTGCAAACAGCTAAGAATATTGAGGTACTTAAGCTTACAAGATACCACATATATATTGTAAAAGTATACCATACTTTTAATTCTGGATATAGCTTTTCATCGAGAGGTTTTTCTTCGAAAAAAAAAATCAACTGTGTTCACCCATTTTCTATAATGTCTGTTTTCTGTAACTGCCCAAACCCTTTGCTGCCACCCCTCTACTCACCGGGAACCATAGCTTTTTCTTTAAGAAATTCTTACAAATGATGTGGGGAAAGAGGGGTTCGTAACAGTATAGCCCATAATGCCCAAGCAAGTACAGCTCCACCCCCCCTCTCATACTTCCCAGGGATTTGTCCTGGCTCCTCTTCAGACCCCTGATCCTATGCTGCCTCAACCTCTTCCTAATGGTTTCCAGAAAGATAAAAGTTCTAGGGTGGGGTAGGGGGTGTCCCAGCACTATCTCCAGCCTTATTTCTCTGTCCTTACTCTGCTGGCCTATAGACATGTCATCTGATCAATAGCAAGATGGTCAATGGAGGGGAAGCAGGAAGAAAGAAAAAAACTGCAGAAAAGCCCTAGACTGCCAGAGAAGGTACCCAGCCTCTGCCTAGGATACATACATGAAACTGAACTTTAGGATAGGGCTGATAGTGGTAAAGAACATGCAAGAAAGCTACCCTAGTGTCCTAATCTCATCACATTTACAGGTAATGTGTTCAATCATAAATTAAAATGGTGAGCAGCTCAGGGGTCCTGGGATGCTCCCTGTACTGCTACCTAACACCAGGCAAAGCTGATGGCAGCACCTCCAGCCAGGCTTCTCAGACTGGTATTAATCTTTTATATGATATCTGATTATTATTATAATTATTCAGAAGAGATTAAATGGTTTGAAGGCAATGGCACCACACCACTCCCCTCGCCCCCAGGGCCAGACATAGCTCCCAAATTTGGTAAAAATTATTCACTCCTGGACATATGATATATCCCAGATTATCTAAATCAAGATTAATAGTATTCATTCATAAATACTGAATTAAAAAACCTAAACTTTGCCAAAGCTGCTCATGCCATCCTTGTGGACAATATGAAAAAAATGTCTACAAAATGATAATATAGTTAGGTCGATTTCCATTTGGTAGTAGTCATTAATACTGGACAGGAACTTGAAGGATAATTAATTTCCAGTAGAAAGTCCCAGGTATCTGTCCCCAGACCTCTGATAATTAATATTCTATCAGTAACTTAAAGATGAGAGTGAATGGAGGCAGTTGGCATACTTATCAAATCTGTAGATAACTATCCTCACTAGCTAGGGTCCTATATTTCACTTCACCTCTTCCAGAATTAAGCTCCATGAGAGAAAACCATCTACAGTCAGTAACTCCACTTCCTCTTCTATCACTCATTTTCAAAACCCTTTGCAATCTGGCTTCCAGCTTCATCATTCAACTGAAACTGCCCTCTCTAAAGTTACCAGTGATCCCTTATTTGACAAACTTCAGGGCCTGTTCTCAATCATCTTCCTCGACTTCTCTGTTGTATCTGATGCCATCTATCTAGGATCCTCTCTGGATACTCTCTTCTCTAGAATTTTATGATACTGTTTTCTCCTGGTTTTCTTCCTATTTATCCAAGCACTTCTCAGTACCCTTTGCTAGTTTTTCATCCATGTCATGCCCTCTAACATGCTCTTCTGTTTTTTACTCTATACCATCTCATCTGGTGATCTCATCCAATCCCATGGGTCACTGTTTCTATAGAGATGATTCCCAGAGCTATATCCAGCCATACTCTCTCTGACAAACCCCAGTCATACATCTCTAGTTACATTTGGATATCTTAAACTAGGTGCCTCAAACTCAACATGTCCAAAAAGAGAATCATTACATCACCCTCAAAAAGTTCCCTTTTTCAGAACTTCCCTCTTACTACTGAGGGCATCACCACCTTCCCAGTCACTCAGGCCTGTAAATTTGGTGTCATTCCTAGCTCCTCATTCTTATTCATCTCATGTATCCAATCCATTACCAAATTTTGTTCCTACCTTCATAATATCTATCATATACATCCCTTTTTCTCTATTCACACAGCCACAACCCTAATTCAGGCCCTCATTGCCTCTCACCTGGACTACTGGTCTACCCCCATCAGTATCTCCCATTCCAATCCATCATCCATTTAACCGACAAATCATTTTCCTACAGCACAAGTCTGACCAACTCATGGCTCCCTGTTCAATGAGCTCCAAGGGCTCCCTATTATCTCCAGAATCAAACAGAAAATTGTTTGTTTCGCAATTCAATCTCTTCATAACCTGGCCATTGGCTTTCTTACAGCTCACTCCCTCCTCCTAGAATTCTACCATCTAGCTACACTGACTGGCTTATAGTTCCTTAAACATGACCCTCCATCTCCCTTCTCCTTGTCTTTGCACTGGCTGTTCCCCATTACTGGAATATTCTACTCACCTCCACCTCTTAGTTTTCCTGGCTTACTTCAAGACTTAGCTCATATCCCACATTTCCATAGCTGCTAATGCCTTACTCTTTCAAATTATCTTTCATTATCTATTCCTCTGTGTCTCTCTGATACATCCACACACGTGATAGACAGATAGATAGATAGATAGATAGATAGATAGATAGATAGACAGACAGACAGATAGACAGACAGACAGATAGACAGATAGATAGATCGATCTTTGGGTGCATTTTTTTACACACATCATCTCTCCTATTAGAATGTAAACTCTTGGAGGGCAGGGACTGGTTTGTTTGAGCATTTAGCACAGTACTTAGCACATAGTTAAGAGTCTAATAAATGTTTATTGCCTGACATACAACTACTGGTAAGAGCAGCTAATATATTCAGTTACAATGAATAAATATCAAGATTAGGTTAGAATACAGGGCTAAATCTAATCAAATTAAATTTAAAAGTGAGAAGTGCAAAATCCTGAACTTGGTTTCAAAAGAATCAACTTTACAAGTTCAAGATGTGAGAGGTGTGGCCAGGCAATGTTTTGTTTGAAAAAAATTTGGATTGAAAACTCAAAATTAATCAGTAGTGCAACATGACGGTCAGTAAGCTAATGACATTTTAGGCTACATTAAAAGAGGCTTAATGTTTATAACACAGCAGTAATCAGTTCTCTGTAGTTTGGTCAGATCATGTGCATTATTCAGTTCTGGCTACTTGAATGCACACACAAAAACACAAGAACAGGGAGAGGCCTCAAGATTACATCAATTAAACATCTCTTCCATGTCCTTTGTATTTCTTTTCCTGAATTTGATGTTTTTAAAATTATTTCCTCCTTAGTAGTCCCCTGCTCTCAGCAAGGGTTATGCATGAAATTTATATAACACGCTAGCTTATGTTATACATCCCACTTACTTTTCCACACATGTCTCTGTGCCATGTAATACTCAGTCTTTTCATACAGCAGAATGTTGCTTTGCCATGCATGAAATGAAATGATTTCTAATTCAATCTAATGAAATACTAATACTTTCCTAACACTGTTAGAAAACATTAAACTTTTCTTTTCCAGAGGTCCACTTGGAAAATGGCTCAGAGTGATTTTTTCTACCCGGAGAACTCAAAGAGGAGACAGGAACTGAACAACCTACACCAGCAACTGCTTAATTGCTTATCAGACAGCTTTGATGTCACTAATGAACTGAGTGGGGTTCTGAATATGCACTTAGCCTGCAGGCTGGAATCCATAGAAATGAAAAGAAATGGCACCATTAAGGAAAACTGTGATATCATCATAAAAGCCATAAAGAAGATCCAAAAGGAAGTACAAAGGGTTGATGATGTGCTAAAAGAAAAATTGGAGCCAACATTGTATAGAAAACTTCAGGACATCAGAGAAAGGGAAACAGAAAAAATTGCAATTGTGCAGAAGGTTATGTCAGTCATCCTGGGAGAAGCCACTTCCACTGCCAGTACAGTAGCTGTAAAACTAATCTGCTCCAGTGTTACAACTGTTGTCATTAACAAATTGGTCACTGTGTTAGCCCAAATTGGTGCATCTCTGCTTGGTGGTATTGGGGTTGCTGTTCTCAGACTTGGACTAGATATGATCCTCCAAGCCATATTAGGGGCAGTGGAGAGAAGCCAGCTTCAAGCAGCAATTAAAAGTTATGAGGAACACCTGGTGGAGTTCAAATCTGCCTCAGAAAAATATCATCAGGCCATAAAGGAGGTCACCAATACTCTGAAGTGCAGGTTGAAATGAGTAGTTTGCATTTCACTTGCAAGTGAAATTTCTGTTGCTTCCTTGGTTCTTAGATTAGGTTGATTTCCCACATAGTTTCAGCTTCAGCAACAGAATTAGAGGCGTGGCTATGGCAGCTGTAGTGGCAAAAAGGGGGTGCAATTCAAAGGTGCTGGGACAAAGTGCCCTTGACTCTGAAATATGCTTCTGAAACTATATTCACTAGTTCAAGACTTCTGCCTGAGTTCAGGAGATCTTAAGCAAAAGGAATCTCAAATTTGAAGTGCAAAGAGTATGCCCTAGAGCTCCCTGAGCTAGTCTTCCAAACTGCTTCATCAGATCAGTTGCTTTTATAAGACACTAGGCATAGGAATGCCCTCTCTTTTGTCTCTTCTATGCACTCATTTGGCTAACCACCCTAGAGAAATATGCCAGTGGCTTTTGGGATCATTCAGATATAATGCCATATTTCATTAAATCTTGGGCTTTAGTTATAGAATATAAACCATCAGCTTAAGTACTGTACACTGAAAGTTGGAAGTAAATGAAAAAATTTGAATGGTAGCTAGGAATGGAAGTGGAACTAAGTAGCAGTCTTCAGCAATTTCTACTAATTACAGAATTCCCAAGTTCTGTTTCCAATTCCCCAAACTTCACTGATTTAATGTGTCATGATGAAAAGACTGTCTCAAGCTCCCTGGAACAAAAAGAATAAATATACAGATAATACTTTGAGGTACATGTATACATAATATTAGTATAACCATAATGATATAAAAGGGATCATCCTTTGTTTGAAAAGTATATCATTTAAATGAAATCCTAGCTGTATTGCTACATAAGCACATAGAGAAGAATTTTTTTTTTAAATCATTACATTTGTGGTACCTGAAAAAAAAAAGAAAGCCATTGTCAGTAATGTGAGTGCCCCTTGGGAGTCACTTCTCCAGTTTCCTGAGAACAGGACAATGTAGATGTTGTGATGGAGGGCCATGCCTAAAAATCCAGTTCCTCGGTAGATCAAAGTCATTTCTTACTAAGCCTGCTACAGGTACCCAACATAACAACTGTCTTTATTTCAATTTCTTATGCCTAAAAATTAAATTTACTATTGATATGAGAACATAGATTTGAGTGCTTGGCTCACATGAAGAAAAAACATCACAAAATAAAATGTTCTCAATTAAAAAGCTAAAGACCAAAACAAAGACTTCCACTTCAAAATGTATTCCTATTCTCTCTCCTACAATATGCTTCTGTTGACTAAATACAATTCGGTCTCCAAAAATTAAAAAATACCTAGTAAAGTTACTTACCTGGGTTTAGAAGCTTTAATTCACACTTACTGGTTATTATTCTTCTAGGGTACTCAAAATTCAGGCTAAAACCAAATCAAATAGAAAAATTTACAAAGACAAAGGTAATTATTAAAAAATAATTTGTATAACTAAAAATTCAGCCCATCATTAATAGTTTCTCACCAGTACCTAGAAATGTTTGTTCATTATTGAGAAGATGGCTTGGTTCGTAATTGAACTGTTTACCTGGAAATGCACGTAAGTATGCTGGAAATGTCCAGATTTTAGTTTATGATTATATATTCTAAATATCCTTACCTCTATCTTTTTATAGTTATTTGGGAGAGGAAAGAGAAAGAGAGAAATATTAGAGAGAGTTAAAAGAGAGAAAGGGAAGGGAAGAAGCAAGAGTGCTTCTTGGGGGGGGGGGGAGGGACTACATAGAAAAATGAATAATACCTCTGAGTAGCAGGGATGAAACAATGACCTCATAGAGGCCTTGAAGTACCCAACTAAGCAACAGGCTAAGAAAGTCACCACTTTAGCATTTGTGTTGTATTTTTATGCTTTTCAAGTATTTCAGCATTTCCTCTTATCCAATCTTCAAAACAACCCTTTCCCAACAAAACATAGCTGGAAAAGTGATCCTGCCTTACGTATCTGATTATCAAATCTACCTATTCAGCCCTTCTCTCTCCTGAAATTCCAGTCCTAGTACCCCAAACGGCCAGCACTTACATATCCCATAGTCATTTCAACCCCAATGTATCCAAAACTGAAATCATTATCTTTCTCCCTACAATTCTCCCTCTCCTCCCCTACCAATTCTAATGTCCCTGTTCCTGTCAGAGGCAACACAGTTCTTGGCATTCGCTCAGGTTCAAAGCCTGGGAATCATCTTTGACTGTTTTCCAATTACTCACATAATACAGTTGCCAAGTCTTGTCAATAATAATACATCTTCAACTTCTCTTCAATCTGTTTTCTCTATTTACACTACAATAGCTGTAAATCTAGGCCTTCAACATCTCTCACCTGGACTATTAATAGCAATTGCTTCCTAATTTTCCCTACATCTACTCTCCCCACTCCTCCATCTGTCCTTCACAGAGTTGTTAAATTGATATTCCTAAAATAACCTGTCGATTTCTTGCTCCAGAAGTCCGCTAAACCGGAGCAGGAGATGGCGGAATCAGGAAGAGTCAAATTCAATTCCTGCCTCAGAGGTTTTTGTAGCTGTGTGACCCTGGATGAAGTCTTGGACTGTTTCCTCATCTGTAAAATGAGGATAATAATAGCACCTAGTTTCACAGGGTTATTGTGAGGATGACATGAGATAACATGTATAAAATGGTTAACACACCATATAAAATGCCAGCTTTAACTGGTGTTATTAAGAAGAGTTAGCAGCTCCCCATGGCCTCTGGGTCAAAATACAAAGCTCTCCTTTTGGAACTGAAAGCCCGTCTGGGTCCAGGCTACCTTCCCAGATTGATCACAAATTACATTATTCCTTCTCTCTCTCTCTAGATAGACAGATAGATAGATAGACAGACAGACAGACAGAGAGACAGACAGACAGACAGCTATAGATCTATCTAGATATCTTACAGGCAAACTTGGTTCTGATTTGCTGTTCCCTGTCAAAACTCAATTTCTGGTCTATGCATTTTCACCAGCTGTACCCTATGCACAGACTTCTACCCTCCTCCTCACCTCTGCCCCCACAAACCCCTGGCTGAGGTGGCACCTCCTTTCCCCAAGTGGCTTTACTGATTTTTCTCCCCTGCCCCTCAGCATTCCCCATTCCCATTCACCCCGTGTTCGTTCTGTATTTACTTCTTTGCGAACATCTTACGTCACCGCGGTACGTTAGACCTGGTGCTTAAGGACAGAGCCTTTTGCGCCTGTTTGTGTGTGTTTCCAACTCCCGGACACCCAGTATCCTAACACAAAGGAGGCTTGACCGATTTTGGAGATGAGTAAATCGAGGTAAAGGGGTCCAGCGACTCGGCCAGACGGACGGCATCTTCCGCTAAAATCCAGCGCTCCCTCTGCCCCTCCCAGTCTCCGGCAGCACAGCCACAGAGGACGGACCGGAAGGCGTTACTGGGCTGCAAGGGTTTCTGCAAGCCAAGTGCCCACGTGGGTTAACCTGGGTGACGGCCCAAGCCCACCTGAGGATGGGATGTGCTGGGCACTCAAAGCCCCGGCCTGCCTTCTAACCTCTTACTGCCCCTCCGTCCCCACGCCCGCCCCATGCTGTGGTTCCGCAGCACCCGGCTCTGCCCCCAAGGGGACGCTCCATCTTCTAGCTCC
Source organism: Notamacropus eugenii (assembly GCF_028372415.1). Classification (NCBI taxonomy): domain Eukaryota; kingdom Metazoa; phylum Chordata; class Mammalia; order Diprotodontia; family Macropodidae; genus Notamacropus; species Notamacropus eugenii. The sequence goes on from NC_092874.1 coordinate 191,292,481, forward strand.
ATGTGGTAGATGCCCTCCGAAGGCTGGACTGTGGGCCCCCTCAAGCTCCAGTTCAAACCCTACGCTCTACAAGAGACCTCCCCCGGCCCTAAATCTTAACGCCTTCTCCTCCGGGGATCGTCTCCAACTTGACGGCCTAGAACTTGTCTGCACTGTGTTTGCACGTCGTCCCCCGCACAGAGCTCAGAGGAGCGCAGCGCCCGGCACGTGGCGGGAGCTTAATGAATTCTTATTGACCGGCTGTGCTGGGGAAGCTATCTGACTTCTCCGGGCCTCCTCCTTCACCTGTCAGACACAGGCCTTCTATAGCTGGCCAAGCCAGGGAAGGAATTCTAGTCCAAGTGGCTGGAGGCAGGACCCCTCCCCACAAAATCGCGGCTCCTTTAAGGAGTCGAGCGCAGGCAGGGACCGCCGCTCTTCCTGTATGTGGGGTGGGGGAAGGGAAGGGCACCCAAGGGCTGCAGGAAAAACGAGGGCCGTTCACTTTAGAGGCCCAGGGAGGGTCGGGACGAAGATACATTGTTGGGTTTAGGGCAAAAAACGTCCGAAGCCCCGCCGGTCTGCCCACCAATGCGCAAGAGTGACCCAAGCAAGGCTACAGGACGCGCCCGCCGCGGCGCTCGAGGGTGGGACAAAGGTCCCCCTTCCAGCCAATCGGGTTCCCGCCTCGCTCTGCGGCTCTTCTTCCGTCCGCGCCCTCGACAATGGCATCACGAATCTGGCTTGGCGAACCACGATCATCTCGAAGGGTGGGGGGAAGGGGTGGGTCTAAGAACAACGTAGTGACGTCGAGCGCCAAGCCCACCTCCTTCCCAGTCTGCACCGGGGAAGCGCGTGTTGGGACGAACGAATTCTAATTCTGCAGCGGAAGTTCCTCTAGCCCCTAGGCTCTCTCTATGCCTGCAGGAACCGGAAATGCTCTGCGACGTTAGCAACGCACCTAGAAAACAGAAGTGACGTGAAAGAGGCGGTGCGGCGCGCGGTTTCAAGATGGCGGTGCCTTAGGCCCCGAGCGAGAGGCGAAGGTGAAGGCCTCCCGCCCCCGGCCCGAGGAGAGCGAGGAAGGGCGCGCGAGCCGCCGGGAGCGCGGCCCTGCGGCCCTCGCTGGCTCCGGCGAGCAGCCGAAAGGTGAATTCGTGGATATCTCGGGGCTTTCTTTCCCCGCTTCCTCATCCCCAGTCCCCCACTTCCGGACGCCTGCGCGGTCCTTTTGAAGCATCCTGGGAGAGATCCGCCCCCTGGCCTCGGGAGGCGGCGGAGTCCAGCTGATCCCGGCCTCGCCGTGGAGAGGAGGCCCGCACGGGGTCGGGCTGCTGACTCGCTTGGGCTGGTTTGTGGCTCCCCTGTTGCACTGGGTTTGGGGAAGTGCTTGCTGTCCTCCCTTGTGGGCCTGAAGTCGAGGGTCGCTCGTCAGCGTGGGTCCTCCCTGAGGCCTGGAGGCGAGTGGGAGCCGAGCTGGGCCCTCGCCTGTCCTCCACGCTCCCCTGCAGAGTGTCCCTCAGCCTTTCAAAGAACTGTGAGGGTATTACGGGTTTCTTCCGGCAACTGCCATTTGTCTTGGGGCCAGAACTTCGCTTTCCTAAACTATGGTTCCAGGTGTTTGTTACAGTTTCTGAATCTCTTGTAGGCAAAAGACTGTTATTGGAAGGGGGAGGGAGGCGAGTTGTGGAAAACGAAAAGGTTTTGATGGATTGGGAAATAATTGTAGCCCTTACTTATTTAACTTTTTTATAATAGGGCTAAGAACTGGAAAGGGGACTTCAGAGGCCATCTAGTTCGTCCTCTCATTTTACAAATGAGGAAACTGAGGTCCAAGGTGGTCGTGTGACCTGCCCGAGGTCACTGCAAATAGTAAGCTGGCCTAGGTGGAATTTGCACAGTACTGCCTCCTCATTGAAGTACAACCATAGGTAAAGCAAATATTGTGTATCTCTTGGGAATGATCAAAGTAGCCTAGTTATTACTGTAACTTGTCTACTTCCGCACTTGTAGGCGTGAGAACTGGGATGGGAACCAAGGCTTTCCATTTTATGTCCTGCATCTCTGGCTATCCAGAGATAATTTTGAAGAAAAGAAAACTGTGGATCATCAGAGAAGTGACAGTTTATGACTTATTTGCTTGCGTATTCCCCACCCAGACTTTGAGAAGCAAATACTAATCTTCAAGTTGGCTATTTTTGAGTTGAGTCAATCACTAATTTATTTTGAGGTGAGTTCAAGTTTTACAGAACAAATCCTTTTATTAAGGGGATTTGTTCTGGGAAGTTTGAATTCAATCAAAGGGCCACACTTGAGGACCTAGAGGCTTACATTTGGCCTGGAGGCGACATGCTCTTTAAAAGAGTTTATTATTCAATAAGGAGAAAATAACATGTACACATGTACGTGATGAATAAATACATAATGAGTAATACATTAAAATATGTAAAATACTTACTGAATAAGTACAGAGTAACTGATTAGGAGCACTAACAAGTAACTGAGAACCTCCATAGGCCCTAAAAAACAGATAAGGTGTATGAATGACACTGTTCTTTGAGAGAGATTAACAAATTAAAAGTGATGATTTGTTGCAAACTGTCTTGACCAGACCTTTAAAACTTATTGCTAGGGAGGAAATTTTTTTTTATATTTCTCAGAAGTTCACCACTCCTTTCTTTATGTGAGTATGTATGTGAAACATATATTTTATGTGAAGTTTGAAAGTTAAGAAAATGAAAACCTTTTCCTTGGCAGGTGTGGGATAAAAAGTTCCAAATTAGTGGAGAAGTTAAATTGTAGAATATTTTTAGAGTAATCTAGTTATATCACTTTCTATTACTCCATGTTCAAATATGCATGAATGAGTGGCGAATAATATTGCATAATAAAATTGCACTTAATAAAAATATAGTTTGTCACATAATGTGATAATCTCAATATGTGGTTCATATCCAAATTACTTCATATTACAAAATTTCAGAATTGGAAGAGATCTCCAAGGTTTAGTAAAAACAACCATAATTGAGGAATCTCCCTACATAATAATTAACAAGACCTCTAGTGGTTTCACCACTTCCCAAGGCAGCCCATTCTTTTTGGAACAGCTCTGTTAGAATATTTTTCCTTCTGCATATCAAAGCAAAAATCTGCCTCTCCAACCATTATCTACTCCTGGCTGTACTCCAAAATGAATCTTGTTTAACCTTCAGTGGTAGTACATCTTCACATAACAATACATCATGCACATAATAAGAACATTATTATGTTTCCCTCAGGTTTTTTTTTTCTTTTCTAGACTAAATTTTTCCAATTTCTTCTACTGGCTGCTGTATAGTATGATGTTAAGTCCCCTCTGGTCTCCCACTAGTTACACACCTGCTTGTCAATGTCCTTAAAACATGGTACCCAGAACTGAATCTACTACCCTTGATACTATCTAATCAGTATAGGCTAAGGTTTCACTAGGTACTTTGATTTCCATTATTGAGGCTTTGAGCTTACAGTACACTAAAAGCACTAGGACTTTTTCATTTGAATTGGTTGGCCACATTTTTCCCACCATCTATTCACTGCAACAGTTTGTATGAGTGTTAATTCTGTAAACTTTAAAATGAGAGAGACTTGATGAGTTTTTCCCCATCCATTTCACCTCCTGCATTTGTCAGCAGAGAGCCTCTTCAAATGAGTGATTTATGTGAAAAATCAGCATCTGCTCTCTAGACAGGAAAAGGAGAAAACCCATGAACAAGACGTATCCAAATGAGATTTATTAAAGGATGTTCTTTACAGCTAGCTGGAGACAATTACAATGCTACATTCTTCCTAGTCTGCAGATAAAATTGAGTTATGTGTCATCTCCTAAGATGGATTCCCAGTTTTCCCCTTTTGTGCAGTAAAAAATTCTATCTCTGATATATGTTAAGGATGCTTAATGGGGAGAAGGAGGTAGTGAATGGATGGAAGAATTGAGTTCCAAGGTAAGGATTACTTGTAGGAGGGGAAGGCAAGAGTGTTTTCTGTTATCTTCTCTTCCATCTTTGAGGTGAATGAGAGGCACAGGATTGGAATGTTCTCTTATCCTCTCCCCATCTAGTCCAAGTGGTCTAATAAGAAGACAGGAAGGATCTTACCTGTGATCCCAAATTTTTAGAATCCGTTTTGACACAGGTTTATAAATCTGTGAGTTGGAGTTAAGGAGACAGGCAAATCTTTTTGGTTAATTTTAAGCGGGAAAACAAAAGAAAGTCAGAATCAGTTGAATCACATAGATAAACCACATATTAACCATATATTAATATATAACCACATATTATTATGGACATGACTCTTGGCAAGTAAGTTCTGTCTCTAAATTGCCTGGCCATTCTCAGAAGAATGGCTGGAGGTTGTTTTCTCAAGTGGGAATATTTGAAGTAACTAGTTATGTGTGTTTAGCCTACAAAATAGAATACTGAAGGGGGGAAATAATAGAAGTCTTCAAGTATATGAAGGGTATTGTGTGGAAAAGGAATTAAACATTATGTTTAGCCCAAGAGTGAATGCATTGAGATAGATGTCAGGAAAAACTTCTTAATGATTAGAACTCCCCAAAAGTGGACTAAAAAGTGGTAGATCCTGCCTCCTTGTAAGTCTACAGGCAGAGGCTAAATGACCACTTGGCCAAGTATATTACTGCGGGAATTATAACTTTTTTCCTTGGGATACTATGTTTGATAGCTAAGATTTTCTAGAGGAGGAGGATTTCCACTACACAAAGATCCCAACATGGAAGAAAGACCTCGATATTATCAATTTAAATCCAAGTGAATCTGCATGTTTCTGTTCTATAATGGGCACTATCAGTTAATTTGTTTCCTCAGAAATAGAAGGTACTTGGAGTTGCAAAATTAAAAGAAGCAGACATTCTTACAGACATCAAAAAAGGTTATAAGAACTACAAGCCCTGACATTAATAAATGAATTGCTGAAGTTAATAGTCTACTGGGCTCTGCAGGACTTTTGCAGTTACTGTTTTAACCCAAGCATAGACCTGACATGTACCTTCCTCCTTCAACTGATTCCTTCCCTGGTGCTTGCCAACATGCCCAAGTTCCCCCATCCTAAAATATTTTCACTTGCCTAGGCCACATCTTTTCAAGCTTCTTTAACTCTTACCTGTCATTTGACAAACTCCTAAGAATAGATGACTACTCCTGCGACTTCTGCTTCATCAGTTTATTCATTCACTTCTGAACCCCTTGCAAAGTTAATTAATCCCACTTCTCTACTAACACTATTCTTTTCCACAATTAGTGTTACTTTAGCTGCTAAATCCAGTGACTTTGTCTCAGTCTTCATCTTCATTTCACTGCAGCTTTTGTTGGAATCATGGGCCCCCTTTTTCATTGGTTGTTCTTTTTTCCCTTGGCTTCCATGACACTGACCTCTCTTGGTTTCCCTTCTACCTCTGTAACCATTCCTTTTCACTCATTGGTTCATTATCCATTTCTTGCCCCCTAAGTGAGAATATCCATCAAGACTTTGTTCTAGACTTAATCTATTCATTTGTCATTTTGTTCCTTGGTGATTTCATCATTTTCTCTTGGATTCAGTTATCTCTTTAAATGCCCCTGGCCTAAAATCTGTATATGCAGTACTCTTGAACTTTAGCCCCATAAACTGCCTGTGAGGCATCTCTACCTGGATATTCTACCAGTATCTCAAATTGAACAAGTTCATAGTGACTCACAACAGTTTTTCCCCTTTATTTGCCCTTTCCTGTTCTTTCTCCCCTACGACCTCCATCTTCTACCTCACCTTCCCATATATAGTTTTCGAGTCTTAACAGTTCTTCTTTCACAACATCTCTTGCATCTGCCCCTCTCTGTTAACACAACCCTTATCATCACGTGCTCTATGATAATAGCCTCCAAATTTACTTCTCTCTGTCTTTCCCCTCCACTTGATTTTCCACGCAGCTGCCAAATTAGTCTTACTATGGCACTTGCCTGTTAAGAAACTTTCATTGGCTTTAAGAAAAAAGTACAAACTCCTTGGTCTTGTATTTAATCTGACTCCAAACTGCCTTTCCAGCCCATATTAGTTTTCGTTTATGTACTCTTAAGTTCTAGCCAACTTGAACTCCTGGCCATTCCCCAAACTTTCATTTCCTGTCTCTGTTTCCAAAAGCCATCTCCCATTCCCAGAAAGCACTCTTTCCTCATCTCTGCTTCTCAGCACTTTAAGGCTCAGTTCAAGTATTACCTTCCTGTAGCCTCCTTTGGTCCTAGTTGTCATCAGACTCTCCCTCCTCAGATTACCTTGTACCTACTTACCTGTTTCTATCAACCTGATGGAATATAAATTGTGAGCAAGAATAACTCCAGTATTGCACACAATAGAAACTATGTAAGGATTAGATTTGGTTCATCAGGGAACAGACTTTTAATAGATTGTTCTTTTATAGCAGGTCACTTGCCACAGCCAGATAATGGACTGAAAAGTGTGTCATAGCGCTGTCTCACTGTATTTATTTGCTGATTATAGGAAAGGATTTGGGTAAAGCAAAATACAGCTTTATATGTTTTCCAGAAAATTTTTCTCCTATGCATGTGAAGAACTTTTAACAATCTTTGATAGATGCAAGTACAAAGATAACTATTTAACAACCCTCCAATTTTAAATATGAAGGTATATTTATATGCCTCCCATAAAATAGGGAGATGTATGCTTACCAAAGGTGTTTACCATTGTCTGGAAGGGTGTTTTGAATAGAGCATACAGATGATACCTTTTGGTGATTAAGTCCCACAAGTTTGCTTCATCTGTAAAGTATTGCTATTGGACCAAGGTTCCTCCAAGCTATAACATTGTTATGTTGATTCTGTGTTTAGGAGCTTTTGGTGACTGCTGAGTAGGAGAACAGGAATGATCCAAAGAGGTTCACAAGGGTCAGTACCAGCAGTATGTTCTTATTGCTGACATTATTTCATAAAGAACATTTCTGGTGAGCATCCACAGGTCAGCCAGGCTGGTAAGAGGACTTAATTGTTACGAGAAGTTAGTCTGAAATAATTCTGATGGTCCTAGAGAAGAAAAGCCTTTAAGAGTTGGGGGAGAAGGGTTACCCAGCTTATTTCTGTCTAATTATTTGAAAGCTTGTCATGGAACGAGGGATTAAACTTAATCTATTTAGCCCCAAAGGATAGAAAGAATAGTGGTTAGAAGTTAGAGAGCAGCACATTTCGGCTTCATATAAAGAAAATCTTCATTAGACTTTCTAAAAGGAGCTGCCTGGCAACCCTTTAAACAGAAGGTAGATAAATATTTGTCAGTGATGCTGAAAAAAAGGAGATATCCTTGTTTAAGTATATATTCCAACTCCAAGATTCTATGAGATTTTTCCCTTTACAGATAACTATGCTCCTAAGACTCAGAGAACTAAAGAGTCTGTTGGTGAAATGCACAAATACTCAAAAGAGGCCTAATGATTTCTCACAGCAAAAAGTATATCGAGATGAATGATGTAAATTTCCAATGTTTCTTATGTGGTTTGCCTTTTTTATAGTTTGTCACTGAATTCATAAGAATTTTTATACATGTTCTTCAGCTCTAGGAAGACCAGAATTTAAGAAAACCTTGAGGGATGGAGTGGCTTCAATTTACACAGTGCATTTTTAAAAATTTCCATAAAGCAAAAAGAAAATAGAGTTAAGATGAAAATGTTGATTTCAAAGTAAAATTGTAGAAAAATTTTGCATCATATGACACAGCTAGTCCTTGTGATGTTAATTCTTCCTGTGAAACCATACCGTATTGAATATTAACTGTAATTTTGACAAATAGTTAATTTTTCCAAATTTATCCGTGATTATAACCCATAGGTTTTCCATAGGGTTTAAATCAGGTGAGTTCCCAGGCCATTGAAGCATGTTTTTCTCCTTCTCTTAGTTAAATTTCTTAACCTTTTTTTCTGGCATGTTATAAGATTGTTGCTGCATTCTTTTTCTGTTTGAGAATTTGTATTTCTAGAGCAAGTCTGCTTCTTTAATCAGAGTTCCAAGGCCTACTAAAAGTCAGTGTCTAAATATTTTTTGCAGGTGGATATTACAGAGTCTGATGAAAAAATTTGAGAATCACCTACGTTTCTGCTGATAATAGTTTTGGTGTATTGCTTTGAATGAAAAAGTGAATTTCATCAGTAAAAATTATACTTTTCCAATCTCTAGTACTCCAGCTTTTGTATGTCTTGCCCTTGACAAATAATTTTCTTTATAACAACAGTAAATAATTTTTTAAAAAATTAATCCTCTCATTCTTGCTATTTCAAGAAGCCTGTAGGCTCTTGAATTTTACTCACCCTGGAGAGGAGTCAGTAACAACCCTCCCAGATGCCAGATCCCAGTCAGAGTCTTTGTTTCTTTCTTGAAGCTGTTTTACAGTAGTTTTTTTGTTTGTTTGTTTGCAGCCGTCCTTTTTTTTTTTTGCACCTTGGTGAGACATCCTGTTTCATTGTATGTTTGAGTAACCCTTAAAACCCCAGACTTTTCGATACCAATAGCTACTGCAATATCTCTACCACTGATTGAAGTATACTTTAAGAGCCACGTCTTTTGCAGATTTCCTTGGAGTAATATCCATTCTTTAAAATGGCAGAATTAAAATGAACCAAGAGAGCACTGTTGGGGATTGAGGGGTGGTGCACAAAAACACTCAACTAACATAGGTGGTCAAACCAATTCTGTCAGGAGGCACACTCAAGCATCAATGTCACAAAATACAGGGATAGATAGATTTCATTGTTACAGAGAACTAACTCAGAGGGGATGAAACACCCACTACCAATGAAGACTGTCATCTTTTTTCCTGAAACGGTCATAACTTGCCCAACTAGGGTGACACATACACTATATATTAGACACAGAAGGTAAACTGGTGCTCGTGGCTTTTGGAACTTATTCTTTATATATTACACCTCCCCACAAAATAAAACCATTTTAATTATTTCTTCAAAGCTAATTTGCATATCAGGGCAGTGAGGTGATGTAGTAGATAGAGCACCAGGCCTGGATTTAGGAAGATCTGAGTTCAAATTCTGTCTCAGACACTTAGTATCTGTGTGACCTTGGGATTAACCCCACTTAACCCCTATTTGCCTCACTTCTTCATGGGAGCACAATGGAGAAGGAAATTGCAAACCACTCCAATATCTTTGCCAGTTAAAACCCCATGGTCCATGGGGTCGCAAAAGGTTGGATAGAACTGAATGACTTTGTATACCATTGTATTATTACCTGATCATCTTATAAGTCTGTCTATCCATTAATTTAGCTGAAAGGTCACTGTTGGAAAAGACCTTTGTGGTTCCTTAACTGATTGCAGAAATGTAAGTCACAAATGATCTTATCAGAGAGTTTAATTCTTCATGAGCAATGCTTTATGCCTAGTTGACAAAGAAGCAGGTATAAAGATGTCAACAATTTTTTTTTGGAAAAAGATGTATAAAGTTATGTTAAGGCACAGTTTATAGTTAATAGAGAAACATGGCTCTGTTAGTAGCAGGGTGGTTCCTTTTTGATACTCTTGAAAAGTTTGCTAAAGAGAACATGTATCCTTACTGCAGTGTTTTCAGTAAACCACTAAAATCTAACAGATGAGAGATATTTCTAGAGCTTTTACTTTCTTGCTTTTTGTTAAGTTAACATTAATCAGAAGTTTAAGTTAACATTAATCAGAAGCCAGTCTGTGGTCAAAGCATAATCCCTTAGAAAGTATACTGGTAGTAGTAGGTGCCATACTTAATTGAATTTGAATAGAATTGATGATAATGCAATATTTTATACTATCTTTTTTAATGTGCAAAAGTCCAGTTTGTATTAAATTGCAACTAAAGTCTGAGGAAGGAAATTTTTTTTTTTTTGCCACGTTTGACATTTTGTCAGCATTCTTAAGTTCTCTTTAATGAGAGAATTATCAGCTCTCTAGTTTATTCTTTAGGTAGCCTGACAGCATTAAAACACGTAGAACTGAATTCAATATTGCGTCTAGAATCTGAGAAATAGACTTTATGGTGACTATAACAATAATGTCTACTAGATCCTAGGTACTTGTACAGAAGCAAATTTTTAAAATAAAAGAAGGCAAGATAGTAGTTTGGATAATGAGATCATTTTATGAACAACAATTAGGAGTTTAATGTATTGCAAACTCATTTCCAGCATCGGTAGGTCATAGCCAGATAGGTTAATGTGATCTTAGTTTGTGTTAAGACAAGCATAGTATCCAGAAAGGAGACTTTAGTAACAGTGTGCTCTGTTCTAATCAGACCTCATCTAGAAAATTATTTTGTTTTGGAGACCACATTTCAGAAAGAACTAAAGAAGGTCCTGGAGATTGGGCCATATGAAAATAAGAAACTGGGATTTCAATTTGGAAAAGAGAAAATTTCGTAGATGTGATAACCAGTCTATAAGTATTTGAAATGCTGTCCTGTGAGAAGAAAAGACAACTTGTTCAGCCTGGCTCCAGAGCTAAAAGCAGTAGGCAAAAGGAACGAGATAAACGTTTAAGTCTGGCATAAGGAAAGAAACCTTGACAGCTATCCATCCACAGGGAGAATGGCCTGCCTCGGAAAGTAGTGTATTGCTTCTCGGTCATAGGCTTCCAGCAGACCACTTAGTTGGGCATGTAAGAGAGAATGGACACGTTATATGTATGTTAGACTAGATTAACTCTTCGAAACCTATTTAGAGTAAGAGAGGTAAGAAAAGACCTGATATCTGTATGTATGCCAGTCTGTAAAGAAAATATATACTCTACATCCTAAATCCTAACTATTTAAATTGACTTGATTTCATCATCTTTGGTACTCGTTTAAAAATTTAATTGATTTTTAAAGGATATCAGTTTTGTTCTCCAAATTAATTACCATTCAGAAGCATAGTCTTCAACTAGAAGATAGAATTGCCAGTGACTCTTTGATTCTGCTGATCATTCTGGTCACATATCCTCTCGGAAGTAGAATCCAGTTTACCTGAACTCCCAATTCAAACTCTTGGATAAATCCATATGCCTGAAAAAGAATTACTAACAGTTACAGAGACAATAATATATTTTATAGTGTACTTTTAAAAAAAGTTATTGGAAGATAAGGATTCTAGCAGTGAAGGCACTTTAAGAAGATAACTGAATTTTGTTTTTTAGATTCTCTTAATTCACTAAAACATATAACCAGTGAAAATGGGGCGAAGATCCACATCATCCACCAAGAGTGGGAAGTTCATGAACCCCACAGACCAGGCTCGTAAGTATGCACTGTATAGGATTGTGAAGCAAAGATTAACAAATATTATAAATTGCAGATATTCATGAGTCTTGTTTTATCTTAATTTTATTACTACAACAACCAAACTAGGAAGATCTAGTTCAAAGGTGGGGAACCTGCAGCCTTGAGGCCACATGTGGCTCCCTAGGTCCTCAAGTGCAGCCTTTTTATAGAGTCCAAGTGTAAAAGCAAGGACCCTGACGTACAGAGGAGAGCCTGCTATCACAGGTTCTTTGATCTGCTTTTCTAAAAAGAAAGCAACTTGAGGGATCAGCAATCACTTTAATCAAGCACATATATCATTCACTTAGTTCAGAGGAAAAAATCAGTATCCTGAACTTCAGATAAAATACACAGAAATATAGATCAACAGACTGTGCTTCCAGCTGCTTGATGTAAACAATACATACATCACAGATCAAGACAGATAACTGTTTGACCATACATACAGTTACCAGAGAAAGAAGCACCAACATCTGGGTTTTCAAAGCTGGGGGGCTCCTTACCCAGAGTCTTACCTGGCCAAACAAAACACTTCCAGACAGTAAGCTCCAAAGTAAAACCCCACCTCAGACTACTTATACATTTTCAGAGCCAGAGGGCATCACAACCCTTGAGAACCAGTGCCTCATTAAAAAATGGTATGGGCCTTCCCACAAATCTTCCCTGATCAAACTCCCCGTAATGGGCAGGCCTATTAATGGGTGGGGGAGATCTTCCCACTAAGAAGCAACATTATCAATACACCAAGTTTTACAGAACAAATCCTTTATTAAGGGAATTTGTTCTGTGAAGTTTGGATTCAGTCAAAGGACAGCACTTGAGAACCTAGAGGGCCACATGTGATCTTGAGACCATAGGTTCCCCAGTCTAGTTATTTAATTTGCCAAGTTAGTGAGTTTCCTCACATTTAAACTTTTTAACTTGAAGGAGGAGGGAGGGGAGTTACTATCCAAAATACTTTTTCCTCTAATTATACTCTGTAAATGACAGAGCTAAGTGTGTGTTTGTGCATGTGTTTATACACACACATATGGCTAAATTTATATGTATATTTATATACATAGAAATATATAAAGTTCTTTGGATCTTAGAAATTTTGAAGGGCTCTTTGGATTCAGTGAGCATTTCTTTTGATAATACTATGGTACATAGCATGTATTTCTTAATTTGTTTAATTTTGATGCATCAGATATACCTTATTCATAGTAATTTTTCTAATAAAGATTTAGGACTCTAATCATAGCCTTAAAACTGAAAGTAAGAAATCCTTAGGTTATTTAGTGGGTTTTTTGTGTCGTTTTTATTATTGAAAAAAATAACGAGAAATGTGGTCTTTTGGGGAAGATACTTTTAGGCACTGAAAATGTAGAAATTAACACAGAAGGAAATGCTGATATTCAGGATTTTATATTATGTGCTCTTTTCTTTCCTTCCTTTGTAGGAAAAGAAGCCCGGAAGAGGGAATTAAAAAAGGTATGATTTTTTTTCCCCCTAGAAATAGCTACTCACACTATTAAACTGAGCAATATTGTTTTAAAAAATAGTAAAGCCTAGGGAATCAATTGTTTCCAAATCCAGATTTACAATAATTTACCTTTTTAAGAAATTACCCATCTCTTACATTGATTTGCTTCTTATTTTATGAAGTAAAAATATTTTGTTAGGAGTTGCCTTGATTTTGCCTTTTCAAATACATGTAAAATCTTTCCCAATTCATATCTTTGTTTTTAAACTATCCCATTCACCCAAGGAGAAAAGAAACATAAGTAGTACAACCTTAGCACCCGACTTTCTGTCTTATGAATGTGCAGAAAGCTTTGTGTTTCAATTAGAATCAAGAAAAACATTGAAGGAAAATTTCTTGGTATAAATGTCCCTTTATGGCCTTTGCTATAATTTGCAACAAAGTTTTATGGTTCGGAAAAGCTAAATTTTTCGTTTTTCCTTATTTTGGACCCTCCATCATTTTGAAATACATTACTATTAGGTTTATGACGTGAAGGTCTTCTTAAGAAAAATGAGATTCATTTTATTAATTTATACAGTAGGCAATTGATAAGTGTTCGATGAGTGAACAAATGATTCTCTACTATATGTTCATATTGTAAACCACTTAATGAGAATTAAATAAACTGAAGAAACTTTTTTCACCAAAAATGATTGGTAATCACTTTGTCGTCTTAGAATTTAACTGCAAACTCTACTGAAGATACTGCTGCACATATGGGTTATATATTAAAATAATATTATAGAGATCTCCTAAAGACCTAAAAGGAATTTTTTGAATGTTTTCCTTTTGAAAAAATTATGTTTTTTAGAATAGATTAGCAGAAACTTAGATGAAATCCACAATTTAGTTTTAATGGAGTTGTAATAAAAGGTTGTTTTAAGTTCAATCCTTTGAGGTTTTGCCATCCTTTAATATTCTTAGAATAAGAAACAACGAATGATGGTACGAGCTGCAGTACTAAAGATGAAGGACCCCAAACAGATTATCCGGGACATGGAGAAATTGGATGAAATGGGTAAGTAAGAGGATTCTCAAAGGCTAGATTTTTGAAGACCCAGTTTTCTATGTGAATACTTTGGTTTCTTTAGTCTTAGGGTAGTTTGTTGAAAATTCTAAAACTTTACAAAGATAAAAAGTAGTTGTTCTTAACAAATAATTTTTGATATTTATGCTTGCTCTCAAAGAAGTTAAACCTATTTCTCTGGAGAGAGAATAACATACACTTGGTTGTTAGAGACCATTTATTTCTAAGATTTTTTTTTTTTTGGTGAAAATTACATAATCATAGAGGTTACAGCCTTTGATTTGTGGTGCAGTGACAAGTGCTGTATTTGAATGGGAGGACCTGGATTTAAAATAATGACTTCCACTTACTCTTCCATTTACCAGCAACTCTGGCCCTCAGCTTCATCTGTAAAATGAAGGAGTTGCAAAAGATGATTTCTGAGCTTCCTCCTAGTTCCAATTCTATGATTTCTAAAAATCTGACCTATGAACCATACATAATAACCAAAAAAAGTGACCCTTTTTAAAAAAGTATTAATAATCTTTTTTTCTTCCATCAGAGTTCAATCCAGTACAGCAGCCACAGCTAAATGAAAAGGTGCTAAAAGATAAGCGAAAAAAACTTCGTGAAACTTTTGAGCGCATTCTCCGACTCTATGAAAAGGAAAATCCAGATATTTACAAAGAACTTCGAAAGTTAGAGGTGGAATATGAACAGAAGAGGGCCCAGCTCAGCCAGTACTTTGATGCTGTAAAGGTAATCAAGTTTTTGTTTTGTTTTTTTATGAAGAAACTTCAAAACCAGTTAGTTTTACTTGTAGTTTTAAAAAAATTGGTAGGACTTTCAACTTCAGATTTTTCAATAAAGCAGCATTTTGGACCATATCAGTTTCATTTATGGTACTTTATCTCTAATTGGTATGAATAATTGGCTATAGTTTGATAGAGATGTTGGATGGTGGTAGGAAAGAGTAAAACCTAAATATGAAATTTTTCTCTAAATTTCTAATTTTCTAAAAGATTTCTCTAAATAAATGTATTAATTACAACTGCTACTTAAAACAATGAATTACCTCATAGTTGAATACTAGATTAGATGTTGCATATAAATTGCAACAGAAATTTTCAGGAAAAGTGACAGCTTTGCAATGGGGAGAGGATGGCAGTAAGTTTAATAAAACTTATCTGAACAATAAAAGAAAGAATTTCTAATCAGTGAATTAAGTTTTGTAGCAGTTCTCTGGCATAAGGGAAGACCGTCCTAGGAGGAAAAACAAGTTGGTTGACAAAAATATTATTTAGGAGACATGCCATATTATCCTTTGAAAAATATTATTGTAAATATTTTTCCATTTATCCAGAATATTAAATTGTAGTCACTCAAGTACAAGTTATTTCATCATCATTTCTATTTTATTTCAAACAAATCACAATCAAAGAAGGTAGAATTAAAAGAAAAATTTGACTGTTTAGTCTGTTTGATTGAAGAGAAAGATGTCTTTCATTTTGGAAAGTTATTGGTATTATTCAAGACTGTATATGGTACTGATTATTGCTGTTGTCATTTTCATATTTATATTTGAGCAGAAATTAATCTAGTTTGTAAAGTAACTGAATTTGTATTCCTGTATGAATGTGTCCCCTTTTTTCTATATTGACTTACTGTCTACTTGTTTCTATTCCAGAATGCTCAGCATGTTGAAGTGGAAAGCATTCCATTGCCAGATATGCCCCATGCTCCTTCTAACATCTTGATTCAAGACATCCCATTGCCTGGTGCACAGCCACCCTCTATTCTCAAGAAAACCTCTGCCTATGGGTAAAGAAGCATCATTTTAGTTAAATAGTGGTTGTTAAGACCCAGATAATCTCCCAAATGCAGTGGGTAGAGAGGGAGTTAAAAATAATGTGTGTGTCTGTGGTGTTTGATGATGAGGGTTAACATTCTCAGCAGTGTACTGGTGTGCATGAAATAGTAACACCTAGAGGAAGTCCTATGGCACGTGGTCTGTCTTCCTCTGGAGAATTTATGGTGAAACAATGGACAAGAATCCTCCATGGTAAGAGTGCACGAATGAGTTCCAGTCTGCAGTAAAGAAAGGGTGGGATAGAGAGGCTATGCTGCAAAGCAAGAAAAGTGCTCTACCTGGAATCTGACCCTGACTCTGATAATAGTTGTATGGCCATGGCAAGTCATTTAATCTCTCCGAGCCTCAGTTTCCTTATCTATAAAATGGGGATAATAGGTGTTTGTGAGGCGTAAATGAGATAAATGTAAATTGGTTTGCAAAATCATATAAATACCTATTGCTGTTATTATTACCCATATCAATAAATTGATAGATCCATTGAAATATTCCTGAAGTATGTGTGGACATGAGCCTGAAGTTCCCCAAAGTTTAGAACTAAAAAGGAGCTAAGAAATTGCATAATCCTACCCTGTGATTTTTGCAAGTGAGGCAACTAGAGCCCAGAAGAGATAAGTAAATTGTCATGATCACAAAGCTCATTAGCAACAGACTTGGAATAAACATTGGTCTCCTGGGTGCATTGTCTCTTCTACTATAGCACACTGCTTCTCAGGAGGGAATCGCTTGATTACATGTGAAGTATGGAATCCCTTGGTATTTGAATAGAACATAAATAAAAATCACTTAAAATCTTCTCTTCACAGACCTCCCACCAGGGCAATTTCTATACTTCCTCTTCTTGGACATGGTGTTCCTCGCTTGCCTCCTGGAAGAAAGCCTCCTGGCCCACCCCCTGGGCCACCTCCTCCCCAGGTTCTGCAGATGTATGGCCGTAAAGTTGGCTTTGCACTAGAACTTGCCCCTCGTCGGCGAGAAGAGGATATTTTATATAGTCCAGAACTTGGTAAGATGTCAGCCACTTTTGCATCTTGTTTTTCATTGTCATCAGCATTTGTTGAATAGTTCTTAGAATATGCCTTGTTGAAGATTCATTTTGGTTCAGTTGAGTGAAAAAAATTGCAAAATCATAGCTTCAGAGCTAGAAGGAACTTAGATGCAGCTAATTCATCTGTTTGATTTTATAGACTAATGAGGCTAGATAGCCTAGGTGACTTTCCCAGTGATAACACAGCTAAGAAGTTACCAGGGCTGCAATTGACCCACATCCTCTGCCGCCTATCTGTCACTCTGCTGAACCATGTACTTATTAGGTGCCTATTTACAAGTAAAGCACTGATAGGCACTGGAGATACAAACACAAAAATTAAATAAGCCTTGTTCTTAAAGTTTAAAATCAAGTGCCACTTAAATATATCTTCAAAATATCTGTTATCTGTCTTGTAAGGAAAGGCCAAACCTGTGATTTTATTGGCATAGAGGGAAACTCCCAATCTGATTGGCACCTATTCTGGAATTCTAGTTTTAGAGAGTTCCCTGAGAAATTTAGAGGTTAAATGGTTTACTCAGGGTCATACATACATACCCAGAAAGTGTCAGCAGTAGAACATGGACCCAGGTGTTCTGCTCTCTATCCTATACTCCACTCTGCCTCTCAATAAATACCAGCTGGCCATGATGGGACACACTGTAGACCCTCCCATTGGGGAGACTGAGGCTGGTGGATCACTTGAGTTTGTGAGTTCTGAGCTACAGTAGGACTAAAGTTGATTAGGTATCTGAGCTAAGTCTGGTGCCAACTTAGTAGAAAGTAGAAAGCCAACACACTACCTACAGAAGAGGGAACTGGCACAGGTCAGAAAAACAAGCAGGTTAACTTCCATGGTAATCAGTAGTGGGATTGGGCCCATAATTGGCCTTTAGCCCAGTTAGGGAGACTATGTATATGTGTATACATAAATACATAGAAAAATATGCCCATCATCAAATATATACATTCTTTTGACCCTAGAGAGCATGTTGTCTTACTATTTTATCATAGCTAGTGTTACATATGTTAAGTGCCATTATGGTAATAATAATCTACAAGTCTCACTATAGAGTTTCCAAATGATTTCATAGCACTTCTTGAATACTCTATGTGTAGCTGAGTTGAAATTTAGCTCATTTCTGCTAACATTCATTGGATCATGTGGATCATAGGGTCATTGTATTTTTTTTATGTTACGGAATTAATAGGCAATCACTTAAGCATACGTACTGTGCAAAAGAGTTCTTTTCCTCAAGGAGCTTACATTGTATCCAGGAAATACAAGGGAGTTGGGGAGAGGAGAGTGAGGGGCCAGGGGCAAGTAGCTGGGGCAAAGGAAGAACAGCTGCATGGGTAAGTGGCACTTGGAACTGAGTTTTTAAGGAAATTAGAGATTCTGAGTGACAGAAGTAAGAAAGGAGTGTGTTAAAAGCATGAGAGACAGCTTGTGCAAAGGCAGGAGATGAAGTGTCATGCGGAAGGAATAGCAAGAAAGTCATTTTGACTAGATCAGAGAGTGGATGAAAGGGAATAATGTGCAATCCTAAAGTGGAAGATTGGAGCCAGGTTATGAAGAGGAGCTTTAAATGTCAAACAGTAGTTTATGCTTGGTCCTGAAAATAATACTCCTGGAACTTATTGAGCAGGAAAGTAACTTGGTTGGCCTTGTGCTTTGGAAGAATCATTTTGCAGCTGTGTGGAAGATGTATGGGAGTGGGGAGAGCTTTGAGGCAAGTAGATCAATTAGGAAGACTGTGACTGCAGTATAGGTTAGGGTTCCTGCACTAGGGTGGTGACTGAAAGTAGTGAGAAAGGAGATAGATGTGGAAGCTGTTAAGCATGAGTAAGAAAGTGTGAAGTAACAGTTAAGGATGACCCCAGAGTTTGAGTGACTACAGGAATGTTGGTGCCACTGACAGAAATAGGAAGTTTGAAAGAGGGATAGGTTTGGGGGCAAAAAATAACAAGTTTTGCTTTTGATATGTTAATGTGAGAGGGCCATGGTACATTGATTTTAAATGCCTTGACTAATAGGCATTTGTTGCTGCATGACAGCAGGACTAAAGCTCTGGGGTCATCTGCAAAGAGATGATAGTTGAACCTATGAAGTCACCAGGAGAGAGAGAAGAGAGCCCAGGATTAAATCTAGGGACACCAATAATTAGAGGCCCTGCCATGGAGGATGGTGCAGCAAAGGAGACTGAAAAGACTGAACATGGTCATACAGGAAGAGAAACCAAGAAGGAACATAAAAACTCTTGAGAAGAGAGTGTCTTTAGGAGGAGAGGTTGTTTCACAGTGTCATGCTATAGACTTTGGGAAGGATGAGGACTGAGAAAAGACCTTTACTTGGGACAAAGAAAAGTAATGAAGCTTATTGATGGTAATCTTTACAACATTTTCTATCTATAAAAAATACGCAACTTGTCCTTTTGCTACAGTCAGCTTGTTTTATATGATTTGGCCTTGAGGTCACTAGATTTCAAAACATTCTTTAATTTTTTGTAATAAAATCATGCATCACATTAGATACTAAGTTTACCTTTGAAGAACAATCCAGTTTTTAAAATCTAGCCTGGATTATAGTTGATAGGTTAAAAAAGCTGGGAATTAAATCTGGGAATTTCCCAGGCCATTAAAGCATTGTTTATCTCCTTCTCTTGGACAAATCTCTTAATCTTTTATGATTTTCAAATTTAGGGATTTCTTTAATTCCAGAACAATTCTGTTTTGTAGCATATTTATTAGAGTTCATCATTGTCTCAACGGGGGAAAGACTTTCAGGCCTACTGGAAATTTAAAAAAGTGTCTCAGACTTTTTGTTCATTTGATATTTTACAGTCTGATTGTTGAATCATAGGTGTAGATCTAGAAGGAATCTTAGATGATTTTTAGCCCAATTTTAATTTTACAGATGAAGAAACTGAGACTAAAGAGGTTAAGTGAAATGTCCAGGTTCACCCTGCTTACAAGTGT
Organism: Notamacropus eugenii; assembly: GCF_028372415.1. Classification (NCBI taxonomy): domain Eukaryota; kingdom Metazoa; phylum Chordata; class Mammalia; order Diprotodontia; family Macropodidae; genus Notamacropus; species Notamacropus eugenii. The sequence continues at coordinate 191,312,157 of NC_092874.1, forward strand.
CATAAATTAGAATTTGAACTCATATCTTTCTGACTGAGCCCAACATTCTGTCCACAATGCCTAATCTCTGGTGAAAATAGAGAAGATACAGGCTCACCAGAACTTCTGACAATGCTTTTGATACAACGTTGAATGTAAAAGTGAATTTCAGTAAAAGTGACCAATTGTCAGTATTCCAGCAGTATTCCAGTCTTTGTAGTGTCTTGCTCATTCATGACAGGTGCTATTTTGTCATAGCAACAGTTAGCAGCTTTCATAGAACTTTTTTTCTTCCAATTTTAAGAAGTCTGTACTACACTGTAGAGGACTTAGTAACAACATTCTTCTGGCTGCTAAGTCTGAAGGATTTTGCTTATTCCTGAGAATTAATTCAGTTTTTTTGAAACCCTTGATTGGAAGAGGATGGTGGCAAGGGGTTTCAAAATGTAGCAGAAGAGAAAAGAGGGAAACTAATAGTGAGTTATCTCCTTTTTTTTTTTTTCACCAAAGACAAGACTTTTTTTTTTTCACTAAGAAGATAGAGAAGACAATGGGGTTCAGGTTTTGAGAAGATTTAAAATAGCAGCTGTAGGTGGATGGTATGTTAGAGAATCAGTTAAGGAAAAGTAAATTATTGTTTTGCTGTAGTGAGAGTACAGTTGAGACTAGATAACCTAAATTTGTGGTGTCTCTTCAGCATGATTTCATGGCTTCCTCTAGCAGGTGAGTAGGAGTCAATAAGGTAGATGATGGGAATAATTTGTGTTTGGATTTTGGCAAGGCATTAGTAACAAGAGGGGAAGTTGAAAATAGAGAAGAGTGTGACCTGATTAACCAAAGTAACAAGATTGGGAAGGGAGGAATACAGATGCTGGAGAGTAGTGTGGAATGTAGTGTACTGGATGTGGAAAAGAGGATGGAAAATAGGTTTTTGAGGAATGAGATATAGGAACATATGGGATGATAGCTAGGAGGTCATATTAAGGAATTTCAGCCTTCTAGATCACAGATGTGGAATACTTGTGGATGACAAAAAGATCAAAGATGGGACCATCTCTGTGGCTGTGATGCAGAAAACGAATAGATCATAGGAGTTGAGACTGAGGAACTGAGAGGCCAGAGTGTTTCAACACGTTGACATTTTCTGGAGTAAAAGCAAAAATTAGGAACAAAGGGAAACAATATAAGCCAGTACAGAATTCCTTTATAAATGAGGGAGAATGACCTGAGGGCCAGTAGATACTTGCTACCATTATCAGATTTGGTGATATATTTAGATAGAGTGAACCTCAAAGGAGGAGGCTGCTGAGTGAGGGAGGAGCAAGGACCAACTCCTAGGAACAGTGGGTCAGGATTGGGGAAAAGAAAAATGTGTAGCCAGTAGTGGAAAAAGATGACTAGGGATGCGGCACTTTTTGGGAGGAGCCAGGTCTCCAGAAGATGGAAGGAGCAAGAGAGGAAATAGTTAAAATGAAAAGTTCTTGGTTAACAATGGAGAGCACGGTGGAAGGGGCAAACAGAGCACAGGCTGTGTGACAGGGTTACTGATGTGTTGAACGTTATGGGGATGTAGGAATGGAAAGTGGGGGCCAAGATGTGCAGATAAGTCCCATAAGCTGTTCTCCTTACTTTCACTGATTTATTACTAATTACTGCTCTGAATTTCATCTAGTGCCATATTTACACTAGATTTTAGTGTCTTGTGAATTGCTGCTATTGATAAATCCTGAAAATCTTCCAAGATTTCATTTAAAACTTACTAGGAATGAGATTATTGTGGTGTCTATACAAATAAGCAGCAGACCACTTGATAGAAGTATTTTAACAAATTAGTTACATAGGTTGTATTATATCCTAAATAATGGTATATTTGTCTATGTTCTTGTTTGCTCATTCTGTTCTTCACTCTTTCAGCTCATCGAGGTCATGATGATGATGCTTCCAGTACCAGTGAAGATGAAGGTTATCCTGAAGACATTGATCAAGATAAGCATGATGACAGCAGTGATGACAGTGACACCGACAGGTCAGATGCTGACAGTGAAGGAGAGGAGTTCATGCATCGTGATGATGAAGAGAGAGAGAACAATGAGGACAAAAAGTCAGGTGTGTGCAAATTCAGTCAGTTGAGCATTTATTAAATAATTACAAAAGGAAAGTTCCATTATACTTAGGCATAGTACGTTTTATAAACTAAAGGCACTTTGAAAAAATCTAAGTTAAGAATGTCTGCATATGGTTTGCTTTATAGTGAAATAATATCTCTATTTGGGAAAATTGAATAGCATAGGGTAATGTAGTGCTCTAGTTAAAATTAGGTACAAAAGAAGAATAACTGCATGAATTTTAGCACTCCAAGCTTTTGCATTGATGAAAAAATTCAGTTATATGTCCAGATTTGAAAATTCATGGGCTTTTGTATCCTGACAAGATTTATGGCAACTTCAAAGACCTAGAAATGATATTGGGGTGGAGGGGTATATTAAACATGTATGTGCATATGGGTAAAGAGCAGTTGCTGGCTCTAGGTCTTATATCAAGGAAAAAGTTCAGAAGCAATTAAGTAGGGTAGCAATCCCTTATCAAATGAAAGTCTGCAGTTCTGTTGCTCAGAGCCTTCAGAGTTTCCCAGCTGGCTGATAATGTTGGAGTCCATCAGCAGTCTGCTGAAACATCTAACTAGCTTACAGGCCTTTTGTTCGTATCCAAAACTGAGTTAAGAACTTGCTGAGTTCAGACCAAGAGGGCAGTGACCAGATTTTGCCCCACCACCTTGAGAACAGTGAAAATTTGCAGATGTCCAGCATGAACTGTCCCTTGGATCCTGGAATAACACAATAACCCCAAGAAAGCAGCAGAAAGACTCAAGAAGGCAAAAGCACAGCTCAGCTATCCCTCCTCCCTACCAAAAAAAAGTACAGCCATAACAAAGTCCAAAGGCAAGAAGTAGATTGGAATAATAAGTGAACCAAAAAAGAATCTCACAATAACGAATCAAGTAGTATTGACCAGAATAACCAAAACACAAATCCAGAAAAAGAACATAACTTCAAAACATCTATAGGCAAAATCTTAGCTTAAGTAAAAGTTCAACCAGAATTCTTGGATGAGATAATTGAAGAATTAACAAAAGCTAAAAAAGTGATTTTTAAAACTAAATGAAAGTGCTGGATGAAAAATTAAGAAAAGAAGTAAAAGAAATAAGAAAAGAAACCCAATCAGTGCAAACTTGGAGTACTAAAATTCATGCAGTTATCCTTATTATTTTCTTACTACTATTTTCAGTTATTTCTTATGGAAGAAAAATTTTAAAACATAATTAATAACCAGGTATAAATCTTTACCTAAGCAACAAATTCCCTGAAAATTAGAATCAAATAGATCAAATAGAAGCTAAAGTATAAAAACAAAATCAAAAGACTGAAAAAATAGAAAAAAATTAAGGTACCTCATAACAGAAACAACTGATCTGGAAAACAGAATGAGGAGAGGTAATTTAAGAATGATTAGACTGCTTGAAAGCCATGAATGAGAAAAAAAGCCTAAACATTGTGCTTCAAGAAATTATGAAAGAAAATTGTACATATCTCTTAGAAACAAAGTGCAGTGTAGAAATAGAAAAAATCCACCAATCTCCCCTTAAAGAAACCCCCAAAAGAAAATTTCCAGGAAGATAGTCAAAATCTACAACTTTTAGGTCAAAAAATATGTACCCAAAACAACCAGAGAGAAATAATTCAAATACCAGGGAGCCATAGTCAGAATCACACAATATTTAGCAGCCACCAATAAGCTGAGCAAAGAGCTTATAATGCCATATTTCAGAAGACATAAAAGATCTAGGCCTACAAACAAGAATTTATTTTACCCAGTAAAGTTGAATACAATACTATAGGGGGAAAAATGAATTCTTAGTGAAATAAAGGCTTTGCAAGGATTACTGATAAAAAGACCAGAGCTGAGTAGAAAATTTGAAATGCAATCACAGAAGATAAAAGAAGTATTAAAAAGTAGACAAGCTCCAGCACTTATCCTTGAACAAAGATAAACTTTATATTTTAATACACAGAGGTGATATAAATAGCATCTCAGAACTCTATCATCAGGGGTCATAGAAGGGAGTTTAATTGTACAGAGGGCCTTAGAGTAGATCTGTTAGGTTTTGATGACTTTAAAAAAAAGAATGGAAAAGGAAGGGTAGAGCAATATACTTAGGTGGGAAAAGAAAAAGTAGAGGAAGAATTACTAAAATTATCTCCCATAATTGGGTGCACAAGTAGAAATCTATACAAATGAGGGAATGGGAATAAGCAGCATTTAAATATCATTCATCTGAACTGGTTAAAGGAGTGAATATACAGACATGTACACTGTTAGATATAGAAATATATTTGATTCAATAAGTAAACAATAGGAGGGAGGAGGGGAAAAAAAGAGGGTAGGCAAAGGGAGGGATTAGTCCTGAGCAAAATACTCTTTAAAGTTTAGAAAACTGAGAAGGAAAGATATAAGAGACGGGATGGAAGGAAATACACAATTAACCATCATGTAATCATCATATGAGTGGGATGTACCTACCCTTACAAAAACTTAAGAGGACAGCAGAATCACACTTAAAGAAACACCCTTAAAACAGAAAGATATCCACTTAGACTTTAATGGGAGAAGGGGGGGGGTGATGATATTGAAGCAAAACCTATGCTTCAGCTGAAGTAAAAAATGAAGTAGCAATCGTGAAACATGATAAACAGCTGAAACTTGAGTGTTTCTCCTTTTTTTTTTTTTTTAAGGTCTCAGTGTACGATTTGCTGATGTTCCTGGAAAAGCACGAAAGAAAAAGAAAAATATGAAGGAATTAACACCTCTTCAAGCTATGATGCTTAGAATGGCAGGTAAAGATCAGTAGACCCATGTTTTTCTAAACCTTTCATTAATGATTATTTGATCATGTTTCCTGTTTTTATCAGCATGAATTTTCAGAAAACACTTATAATAATGATAATAATTAACATTAATATAACATCTTATGGTTACAAACTACATATTTCATTTGATCCTCATCAAAACCCTGTAAAGTCAGAACCACAGGTTTTATCCTTCTTTATAATGGAAGAACTCAAGGATCAGAGGTATTAATTTAGTTGCCCATAGTCACCCAGCTTGTAAATATGAACCTTGGTCTCTCCCTGACTCCAAGACTTCCATATTCTTTCAACTTTACCTTGTTTGTGATATTTACTGCAGTATTTTCTGTGATGGAGATATACAAAGTAAGTTAACTGTTCTCCCAGCTGTCTACCACCACCACTGTCTTTCTATTTGTATATTTTTCTCAGGTCAGGAAATTCCTGAAGAGGGACGAGAAGTGGAGGAATTTTCAGAGGATGATGAGGAGGAGGATTCTGATGACTCTGAGCCAGAGGATACAACACAGCAGCAGCACAAAGAAGGATCTCTTCCTGATGGGGCATCATCCTCTCCTGCTTCCCAACAGCAGCAACCACCTCCACAGTCTGTTCCTCCTACTCAAATACAGGCACCTCCCATGCCAGGGCCACCCCCTCTTGGACCACCACCTGCTCCACCATTACGACCACCTGGGCCACCCACTGGCCTTCCTCCTGGTCCACCTCCAGGTAAACATATTTGATATCCAAGTCTTTTACCCATGAAATTGGTTACGGGATAAACAAGAGCTGTCTCTGTATCCTGGAGTCCATACTTGAAGTGTTCATTTCTAACATTAAATACTTTCACAGTTGTTCATTTTTCTTTAAAACTTTCCTCTCTTTAGTTGCTTCATTTCCTCCTCAAGTATTTGTCCGAATCAGTTTTATGCTCAATTAACACGTGCCATCAAGGCTGTCGGTATTACTTTTGTAGGAGGCATTTGGGGCTATTTAAACCCTTGATTATGGAAAATTCTAGTTTTCATACATTTAGCAGATTTGTGGTGAAATTCAATCTTAGTGTAGTCCATTTTTTTCTAAAATAGAAACCCCAACAGATAATGAACAATGTCTTATGAACAAATATATAAAGTTGTTTACAACTCCCAGCTGATAATTTGTAGAACCTGTTATTTCCGATTCTGTTTCTTAAATTATTAGCCCAAAACATCTGTGATTGACAGAAAAGTTTATTTGATGTTCTGGTTCCCAGTGGCCCATAGCTGTCTCATTGCTTGATATGCTTCATTGGGGCCTTAAAAGGCTTGTTCTGTTGGTACTGTAATTGTCTACGTTATTTTAGTTTTTACCCACTAAGAGATCAGCAAGCATTACTTCAATGCAAAATCTTAAGAGTTATAGAAGAATGATAAGTTCATCAGACAACTAACTATTCATGTGCATTTAGTTGATTTTCCATTATAACTCTTAAGTTAAAGTGATAGTTTATCTTTGTACTGACATTTCATTTGTAAGTAAATTTACTTTGATTTAATAATTTTTCCTTTTACAGGAGCTCCTCCATTCTTAAGACCACCTGGAATGCCAGGGCTTCGAGGGCCTTTACCCAGGCTTTTACCTCCTGGTCCTCCACCAGGCAGGCCTCCTGGTCCACCACCAGGCCCACCTCCTGGTCTTCCTCCGGGTCCTCCTCCACGAGGACCACCACCGAGGCTACCTCCCCCAGCACCTCCAGGTAAAGAATTAGATTGGAGTATAAAAGAAGGACATTTTAGGGCTTAAATGTTTTATGTTAGCCATAGAGGGTATCGAATTTATAGAATTTGGATCTAAGAAAAATTCTGCCTCATATGCATGATGCCTTTTCCACAGTTCCTCAGTGTCACTAAGTCATTTGTCAAATTAAAGTACCACACTGGAACCTTTCAAGATTTAAGGCAGCTGAAGCAGCTAGCTATTTAGGATTTGCTAGTTACAGGTTTTGACTTATCACTCTTGCTGCCTCTGTTTTTCCTTTCCTTTCTCAAAACTCTTCTGTGCTTCGAATCCAGGTGCTTGCTAATCATAAAATAGACATTCTAATGATATTTTTATGTTATTTTTAAAAATGTCAAATTCCTTGTATATTACACAAGTCGTCAGACATATCTAAATTAAGGAACCCAGAGCCTTTTTTAAATGAAGTATTCAGAAGATTTTGTAAATATGACTACTTCATATTCAGATATAATTCTGCTTGTCCTTAGTATATGCAGAAAAATACTGATGAGCCATTAATAGGGCATATGCTATTTCTCTGATAATGATGTCATGTTCTGTTAAATCATATTCTTTGTCCTTTTGCTGTGTGCATTCTAGCCAAGGTTAGAGAGATTAATTAAGCCCTTAGAATGAGATTGTGTCCTTTTGGATATGGAAATGAAGCTTTTAAACTTGGCCTCAACAGTATCTGCTCTAAACAATGGAACTGATTCATTTAGGCTAACAAGAGAATCTGACTTTCAAGTTTGAATTTTTACTTGAAAAAGAGAGAGTAATTACCAGGTTCACCTTATATTTAAAATTCTTCCATTATTTGGGCTTTCACTTCATTTCTATTAAAATATATTAACATAGAGATGCCCCTGAGCTATTTTAAAAAGGCCATGCCAGCAGAACACAAGCTCCTAGCATGTACTAGACATACACCAAAAACAAAAAACCCAGCCACCTAGGAGTTTAAATTATAAGAACAGATAAAATTTAACAGAAATAAGTAAATTTGTGTTAATTTGAAAAAGTAGAAAAGATTTTCCAGGTCAAGGGGAAGACTAGGAAAAGCAGTTGGACATGTAGGAATTGACAGGTGAACTGAACTTGAGAAGTAGAGGAAAAGAGAATGCATTCAGGACATAAGAGATGGTCTCTGAAACTACACAGAGGGAAATGATAGGTTCATCTGATTTGGACAAAAGTTATTAAGCCACTTTGGCTAGAAACAGTAGATAATGGGAAGTAATAGGAGGTAAGTCTAGGAAATGAGAGATTAGAGCCAGACTGTAGATACAAGAGGTACTGTTGAATATGGAATTATAGAAGTGAAGGAGAAGGAAGAGGCAGGATGACTATAAGGTTAAGAACCTATGTTTACTGGAAAAGTAGGGGTTCCCCCAAAAGAAATATGAGGCTCATACCATGTGTACAGAGATAAGGTCAAAATGAGTACATGATTTACATATAAAAGATAAGCATATTAGGGGAGCATGGAGTATTTTACCTGTCAGATTTATGGATATGGGAAGAATTTATGACCAAACAAGAAAGGGAGCACATTACAGGATGTAAAATGGGTAACTGATTGCATCAAATTAAAAAACTTTTGCACAAACAAAAGCAGTGCAGCCAAGATTAGAAGGGAAGCAGGAAACTGGGGGTAAATATTTTACAAGTTTTTTAATAAAGGCCATATTTTTCAAATATGCAGAGAACTGAGTCAAATTTATAAGAATATGAGTCATTCCTCAATTAGTAAATAGTCAAAGGATATTAACAGGCAGTTTTCAGAACAAGGAATCAGAGCTATCTATAGTCATAAGAAAAAAATGCTCTAAATCACTATTGATCAGAGAAATGCAAATTAAAATAATTCTGAGGTACCTCCTCACACCTACCAGATTGGCTAATGTGACAGAAAAGGAAAATTACAAATGCTGGAGGAGATGTGGAAAAATAGGAACTGTAATGCATTGTTGGTGTTGTAAACTGATCCAACCATTCTGGAAAGCAATATGGAACTATGCCCAAAGGGCTATAATACTGAGCATACCCTTTGACCCAGTAATATCACTATGAGGTCTGTACCTCAAAGTGATCAAAGAAAAAGGAAAAGGAGCTACATATACAATATTTATAGGAGCTCTTTTTATGATGGCAAAGAATCAGAAATTGAGGGGATGCCCATCAATTGGGGCATGACAAAACGAGTTGTGGAATATGATTGTGTTGAAATACTATTGTGCTGTAAGACAGGATGAGCAACCTCAGACACTTGACACTTACTAGCTATATGACCTTGGGCAGGTCACTTAATCCCAATTGCTTTGCCTCCCCCCTCCAAAAAACAAACAAACAAACAAAAAACGAAATGAACCCAGACAGCTTAAGTGATTTACCCAAGGTCACACTGCTAATTAAGTAGCAAATCTCTAACTCAAACCAATTTCACTAACTGAGGAATGGAGGACAGTGCTGAGAGTTGACTGAGCATGGAGCTAGTGTTTTGGGCTTGAGAAAGAGTAGATGGTTTGGAATGGGCTTTGTGGGGACTATATGATAGTCAGTGAAGGAATGTTAAAAAGATTGCTGTATAGTATTTGTTGTGGTTGTTGTTGTTGTTTAAGTCATTTCAGTCATGCTCAACTGTTCATGACCCCATTTGGATTTTTCTTGGCAAAGATACTGGTGTGGTTTGCTATTTCCTTCTCCATCTCCTTTTACAGATGAGGAAACAGGTAAATAAGGTTAAGTGATTTGCCCAGGGGCACACAGCTAGTAAGTGTCTGAGGCTAGATTTGAACTCAGGAAGATGAGTCTTCCTGGCTCCAGGACCAGCACTCTATCCACTGGGCCATCTTGCTGACCCTGCAATATCATGAAAGCCAAATTCAGATAAGGTAACAAATTTGTAATCACTCAGTTGTCAAATAATGGAAGGCTCTTTGGGGAGATAAGAACATTGAATAAGGGCAAGGCTGGCAGTGTGAAGACTTCCTTTCCATGATATCTACCCCATAAGTTGTCACTTTTTTACAAAAATTTATTTAGGTAATTCATGGTGGTGTCATTTTGCGTGTTTTCTTCATAATAGGCATCCCTCCACCTCGTCCTGGTATGATGCGCCCACCTTTGGTGCCTCCTCTTGGACCTGCTCCACCTGGGCTTTTCCCACCAGCTCCCTTGCCGAATCCAGGGGTTTTAAGTGCCCCGCCTAATTTGATCCAGAGACCCAAAGTGGATGACACCAGTGCAGCCACTATTGAGAAGAAAGCCACAGCAACCATCAGTGCCAAGCCACAAATCACCAATCCCAAGGCAGAAATTACCAGATTTGTGCCCACTGCACTGAGAGTTCGACGAGAAAACAAAGGAGCTACTGCTGCTCCCCAAAGAAAGTCAGAAGAGGATTCTTCTTTACCCCTTGCCAAAGCAGTTCCTAAATCTGGCCCTTCTGCTCCTGTTTCAGTACAAACCAAGGATGATGTGTATGAAGCCTTCATGAAAGAGATGGAGGGGCTACTGTGACAGCTTATGATGCCAGGGGAGCTTTTAATCTCACAGGTTCATATTGGAAAACATGGTCCATAGAGAAAGGAGTTCTTATATATTGGACCTGAGTGCAGAAGAGTTTTACTCTGTCAGAGCATTTCCTAACTTCAGTGCAAGGATTGTCTTAATATTATTTACCTTTGGTTACAATTCACTGCACAGAAGAAAAGGATGTTTCATTCAGAGTAGACTGGTAAGCTTCTATAGCAGTGTCCCTTCACATCTCTGCTGTACCCATCACCACCACCATTCCCTTTTTTCTTTGGAGGCATGAATAGACAGGATTTTAGTATGTGTACTTTTTTTTTTTAAATCCTTTTCTTAAGTGGGTTTGGTAAGCCACTGGAATAGAAATTTGTCAGAAACTAATGCATTTCATCCAGTGTTTTTTGTGTTTTTACTTCTGGTTTTGTTTGCTTTTAATTTTCCTTGTAAATATTTTGTAACATTTTACTTGTAGTAAAATGGATCATAGCTTCATTTCCCTACTATGAAGCAGGATGTCTGGGGAGGACTATACATATGTATTAATTGAGATGACTTCTCAATGACAAAAAAAAATTTGAATGTCTCATGAAAGAAATAAATGTTCTACAAAAATAAACCTTGTCTTTATTATTCAGTTAATGTATAAATATAATTAATTAATGTGAGCAGAGAAAAGAAGAAACTATTTAGAATTTAGCTTGTAGGTTAAGAATGGGGGGAATGGGAAATGTGAGTGAATGTTTTAAGAAGAATTATTAGACATTATTAGGAAAAAAATGAAAATGTAAGAAAATGAAAAAATTTTGTGCTTTAGGAATTTCACACTGACCTTAGAACAATTCAGAAATTTTATGATAGCTCAGTGTGAGTTACTGTCTGTAGATAGTAGCCTTCTAACCTGATATGTAACCTCTTCTGACACTATTAAAGTCTTTTTTGTCTTTTTATAGTACATACTATATGGATTGTCTATGTAGATTATTGTAGTTTCCATTTTATGTTCTGAATACATATGCCTTACAGTTTACATCCTTACTAGGAAGTTAAAAAAGAAATTCTTAGCTATGAACCTCTGGCTCATGTGACAAATAAGATGATGAGGCCTAGAAATTTTCTCTGCTCCCCATGGCTTCTCAAACATCTCCAAAAAAGAAATGATATGCTAAAGACAAAACAACTTAAGCCGTCTCTGGACACCTGGAATCCAAAATAAGGTTTAAAGAAAACAAAAAACATGAATTGAGCCTACTCTGAGCTCATTCAATACCCTCTGCCACACCACACGTACCACTACCAGGAGTGAGGTTGCACTAACCCATCTAAAGCCTCAACAACAGATGGGCTTGGAACAAAACCTAATCCCACACACTGATCCTCCCTTCCTCTTCAAGTTGCAGAAGCTTGCTGGGGCCCCCAACAGTATTGCTGCATTCTGTACTACAAAAAATTTCTACAGGAGAACTGAGAAACAGGGAAAGGGACAGGAAACATATGTGGGTTTGAAGTAGAGCTCAACCCCATGCTACAAGCCTCCTATTCCCAGAGCCTTGGAGACCCAAACTCCCAAATGACAAGTCACCCTTGCCTAGTTGGAGTGCAACAGTGCTCTGAGAACTGCCAGGTCAGTGAGTAATGGAACAGGTTAGCCCAGCATGTGTGATGGTTTGTGTGCACTCCCCTAAGCCTGTGGGAAAGAACACAGCATTCAGCTGGGGACACGTGTCTCCCAAAAGGCACTTATGGACAGAGACAAGCTGATGAATCATGAATCAATTGCCCAGCTTAGAAGGAGGCTGAGATACTTTTGAGATCCAGCTCCCAGGGAGCTTATATCAGAGGGGAGTGAGTCAGAAATTGAATAAGGAAAAATAAAGGGTAGGTGGAAGAGGCTGAATTGACCTAAGGTTTGGGAAGAAGAAAACTCAAGACCTTGGTCATAAGCAGATGAATCAACAGGGAAAACACAGCAGAAGGAAATAGGGTCTCCAGATTAAATAAATTAGTTCAGGTATCTCTGACAAAATACTGCAAAATGAAACACTTGATGAGACAAGAGGACCCTGTGAAATTTGAGAAGAATATGAAACCACCATATACTTCCTGAGTGATTTGAAAGAGACATGAGAATTCAAAATTTGTGCTGCACAACAAAAGTAATAGAACAGAAAAGCTGTCTGATGGTGAATGTTACCAAAGAAAAGATGGAATAATAGATTGGGAATGCAAATACAAAAGTGAAGGATAATCCAAAACAAAAAAACCCTGATAGCTTTAAATATATATATGTATATTTAATACACATGTACATATATACTCACTACCAAAATAAAATATATTTATCTCAGAGACAGGATGTACAGAAACACCCTAAGGATCATGAGGCTCCCCCAAAAAATCTTTTAAGTCATAAGGAAATATATGAGAACCTCCCAGAACTTCTGAACATAAAATGAAATGTCAATTGAAAGAATTCATAGATTGCTTCTAGGAAAAAAATCTAAGACTACAAACCCTGTCACATAACAATTCAGTTCAGAAGCAAGTTCTGTAAGTAATCAGGAGAAAGACCCTCAAATACAAGGAAAAGGAAATTTGAATAACACAAAACTATTCTATACTCACCAGACAACCTAGGAGAGAATGGAATAATGTTTCAAAGTGCAATGCAGTTCAGAATGCAGCCCAGGATGCCCTTTGTGAATCTGAGCTTAACCATAAATGAAAAAAAAGATAGATATTCAATAAAAGGTGTTTGAAATATTCCTAGAAAGAGAACCAGACTTGAAGAAAATCTTTGCTTCTTGAACAAGCCAGACAACAGAAATGCAGGAAGGGTGAAAAAGCAGCAGCCAAGGACAGCAGCAGCAACAGTGACATCAGAGAGACCAGTAAGAAATTTTTTTCTAAATATACACCAGAAAACAGGAGTAAAAGTGGAAGTCAGTTGGAGATAAGTGAAGAAGCGCACTTGGGACATTATAGATAAAAGCTTGTGACACTCTGCCTACCCGAGAATCAATACTTTTTGTAGTGCTACATTACAGTGTGGGAGGGTACATGAAAGTAGGTGAGGGGCAAAATGGAGTTTGTGATGTGTATGGGTCAAATTAAGCAGTAGGGGGAAAATAACCTGTGTGGTCTCAGAGAGTAACCTGAAGGAGAGCAGGTGCTCCGAGGAGGAAAAAATTGAAAAGGGAAGAGAGGAGGGAGACCTTGCTTTGGTAATGAGGAAAAAAATTAACTTGAGGGAAAAAAAAACAATGTTACAACAACAGAGGAAAATACAAACCTAACTCAAAACTTTACATGTGAAGTAGTTAAACAATAAAAGGAAAAAGAGCGACATTGGATAAGAAAACAAAACTCTACAGTCTGTTGCTTACATCATAAAACAGAGAGGATGGGAAGCAATTTACTGTGCACAACTGAATTTTTAAAAGCAGGTGTTGCAGTCATGTTATCCAACAAAGCAAAAACATTTAAAAAACTAAAAGGAATAAGCTGAATACTGAAATAAACTATAAACAAGCTAATAGCAGTATTAAACTTACACTCTCAAAATACCACAGCATCCAGATTCATAAAAGAAACATTAACTGAGCTACAAGAAGACATAGTAACACAACAATGACAGGAGACTTCAATATTTCTTAGTTTTAGGTAAGTAACAGAAAGACAAAAGGAAAAATACAGAGCTGTACAAATTATATTATGCAACAGTTAAAATACTTATGGCATCTTCTGAATGGGACTGCAATAGAAATACACATATATGGAACTTCTACAAAAAATAACCATGTATTAGGACGCAGATATTGCAAAGAAATGTAAAAAAAGGCAAAAGTAATTAATATAGTCTTTATGGACCGTAGCACAACAAAAACAGTCATTGATTCAGGGACCTTAAAACATACAGACTCAAATGAACACTTAACAATGAAATCCTAAATAATGAGTCAGAAAAAAAATCATAGAAACAATGAACAAATATGTAGAAGAAAATAATAATGACGAAATAAAACCATAATTGGGATGCAGCCACAGCAGTCCTCAGGGTGTAAGAGCAGATCCCTTCAAACGTACATTAACAAAATTATTTTTTTTAAAAGGTTAATGGCCATCCACATGTAGAGAAAGAACTATGAAGTCAGAATGCAGAGCAAAGCAAATTAATCTCTTTTTTTATTTTGTTTTTAGTTTTTTTCTTTCTCATATTTCTCCCATTCATTATAATTCTTTTATGCAACATGAATAATGTGAAAATGTATTTAATAGGAATGTATGCATAGAACCCAGATCAGATTACATGCCATCTTGGGGAGGGAGGGGGAGAAAATTTAATACTTATGGAAGTGAATGTTGAAAACTAAAAATAAAGAAATTGAAAACTAAAAAAAAAGGTTAATGAACTGAATACGCATTTAAAAATTTTGTGGTTGTTTAGTTACATCTGACTCTTTGTAACCTTATTTGGGATTTTCATGGCAAGGATACTGAAGTATTTTGCCATTTCCTTCCCTAGTTCATTTTCCAGGGAAACCAAGACAAATAGGATTAAGTGACTTGCCCAGGGTCGCACAGTAAGCATCTGAGGTGAAATTTGAACTCATAAAAATGAGTCTTCCTGACTCCAGGCCTGGTGCTCTATCCACCGTGCCACATAGCTGTCCATTAAAACATTTAAAAGCTATCAAAAAAAATGCAAGCACAAAAGAAGATATATTACAAATTAGAGGGGAAGTAGATAAATTGAAAAAACTCATAGAAATGACAAATAAAACTGAAAGTTATTTCTTTGAAAAGGCTAATAAAATTGATAAGCCCTTAATCTGATAAAAAAAAAAAAAGACAGAAAATCAAATCAGTAAGTGAGCAAGGTGAAATCACATCAAAATGGGAAGAAATAAAAAGTATGATCAGAACATATTATGCACAGTTATAGTCTAACAAAACAAAACACAAAAAAGGACATGTCTTCAAAATTATAAAGTACCCAACCTATCAGAAGAATAGATCGAGATATTAACCCAGTCTCAGAAAAGGAAAAAGATCTAGCTGAAAAGCAACTACCAAAGGAAAAGATTTCAGGTCATGATGGATTTACGAGACAATATTATCAAATTTGCAAGAAAAAAAAATAGTACCCATACTTAACAACTTATTCTCCAAAACTGAAAAAGAAAGCAAACAATGCTTTACAGGAATCTTGTTTAAATACCTAACCCAGGGAAAGATAAAACACAGAAGGAAAACTATAGACAAATATCATTAATGAATACTGACAAAAAATTTAAACAAAATTTTGTCAGACTACAGCTATTTATCATTCATTATGACAAAATGGGATGCATACCAGCAATGTAAGAATAGTTCAACACTGGGAAAACAATATTAAAAACCAATGCATTTAAAACATGATCATCACAGTAAATGTAGAAAAAGCCTTCACTTTATTAGAATATAAACACTTCATCATCATGTATTTCCTTTTATTAGTCCAAAAATGTTTGCTTTTCTATGTTTCACTTGATTCCAGTGATTGCATTTTGACATATTTGGTCAGCCTATCAGAAATGCTTAAAAGTTCAAATCTGTATAGGAATATACTCAGATTTACAGTTATTCTTGATTGAAAATCTTTATTATTTGCCTTTTGGAATATCATATTCCAGTACTATATGATCATGACTATATTTCCTTGGAACTCAAACTTTTTATTTCTGCCTGTTTAAAATATTTTTTTTCCTTTTGAACTGGAACCTCTGGATTTTGGGCTAAAATGCTCCTGGGAGTTTTCAAATTGGGGTTTCTTTTAAGAGGTGATGGGGATATTCTATTTTCACTTTGCCCTCTGGTTCTCTTAGTTTTCATTTATGATTTCCTAATATATGACATCCAGCCTTCTTGCTTGGTCATGTTTTTCAGACTGTACAAAGATTCTTAGGTAATTTTTTTTTTTTAGCCAGTTGTTTTTTATAGTAGATACCTTATATTTTCCTAGGTTTTTTTTATTCTGTTCTAATATTTCTTGTTGTCTTTTGAATCTTTTACTTCTGTTTGGTTCATTCTAATTTTCAGGGAGTCTGTTTCTTTGATAAAGTTCATCACCTTTTGTTAAAAGTTATCTCCTTCCAATTCTTTCTTCCTGATTTGTCATTTAATTTGTAATTATATTTTGCATCTCTTGCTTTCTTTCTTCTAGTTTCGCTTACCATCCTTGAGGTCAAGCCAGTTTTTCCTTAAGATTATGTTTGGAATTGTTATGTATTTATTGTCTTCTGGCTTATACTTAAGCTTCTCTGGAACTATGAAATTTCTTGATAATCACTATTAATTTATTCAGTCACAATTTCAGCCTCAATTCTTGAATTGGGACTATCAGTCACAGAATGCCACCATTTTCCTTAAAGCATATGTTAAGTGCAGCTCCCTCTCCACCTCCCTCACACAGGCTTCTGCTTTGTTTGCATGCTTTCATTCTGGCATTTATTTTGAGGTCCTTTTCTAACTTCTAACTTTTTGTGTAGTCCTATACTAGATGAGACTCTTACCATTATTTCTTTCAATTTCTTGGTCATTATTTAGTAGTGCTATTTTTGTGTCTTTGCTGGAGTACATGAGTGGTAACCAGGAAGCTTTTTGTCATTCACTCCACTATCTTAATCCCAAAAATTATCTTAAGCTACTTCAACAAAAGGGTGGCTTCCAAGACAAGGCTAAGGTATAGGCCCACTATACTCTGCTCCCATCTAACCTCACCTGGAGTATTGTACTCAGTTCTAGTTGCCACCACTTTGGATTTTGATAATCTGGAGAGAATCCATTAAGAAGACTATCAAGCTGGAGAAGAACCTTGAGTCCTTTACATTTAAGGAGCATTTGAAAGCAGCAAACATGTTTAAACTGGAGAAAAGTCATAGGGACCTAATACTTGTCAATCAGTATTTAAAAGACTGTGATAAAGAAGAGGAACTTGTTTTATTGTCTTTTACTTCAATGGGTGGAAGTTGGAAAGAGGCAAGTTTAAGCTTGTCAGCAAAAACTTCCTATCAGTTAGAGGTATCCAGAACTGTGATGAGATGCTTTCAAAGGGCAATAGGTTTCCCCTCAATAGGAGTCTTCAAGCAGAACATGGATAGCAATTTTTCAATATATTGTAGTGAGAGTCTCTCTCTCTCTCTCTCTCTCTCTCTCTCTCTCTCTCTCTCTCTCTCTCTCTCTCTCTCTCTCTCTCTCAAATCTGGTCAGATCTAAATCAGTGGACATCAGACTCAAACAGCAACAGATTTCCTGCTGGATGCATATTTATTTTAAAAACCACGACTTATCATTATCTATGTTTTATTGTATCTTTATTTATTTTACTAAACACTTCCCAATTACAGTTTAACCTAGTTCTGACATTGGAGAAGAGCTCAAGGCTGTGAGTTTGACACCTCTGATCAGGTCGTTTTCAATTATGAAATTCTGTGATTCTGTAATAATAGCTGCTTAAATAATTGTCAAGAAACTCTCTCTCATCACCCTCCTTGTAACTGTCCCCATGATGTTTATATCTCAAATTTTTCTAGCATTCTTGTTTTGAAAGGGAGCTCCAGGATTGTTTCCCTTCTCATCTCTGCCTTCTGACTTCCTTCAAGTCTCGGCTAAAATCCCACCTTACATAGAAAACCTCTCCCAATTCTCCTGTGTACTATCACATCCCCTCATACCTCCCCCCAACCCCCAACCTGAAGCACCTAACTACTGCAGCTTCTTCTCCAACTTCTCAACCAATATTGGAAAGGCCCAGGACAAAGCTTTCCTTGTGATTTGATTGCCTCTGGCTTCCACAACTTCTACTTTATCTAGGGACATAAAAATTCCAATCTCATGGAATCTAGGCCTCTCAGATTTGGTGACTGCCTAAGACCACACAAGTCACCAAATACTGATGAAATACTGAACATTTGTATCACTAGATGGAGATGAGGAAACGTCCACAGAAGACAAATATATTTGCATATTCTCACTATGTTAGAACAAAGTAAACCTCCTTTGTTAAATGTTCAATGACTTGCCTGCACCTCATTTTGTTACTACATTGAACCTGAATTAAGAGGATGCTGGTATTAGAGTGGTACCTACAATAACCCTTAAATACCAGTACCTTTCCGCTGTTGATTTCCTCCCATTTATCCTGTATACAGCTTTTTTGTATATCAAGTGCAAGCCATGTCATCACTGATGTCACGGTGCTCTTTGGAAACGAAGGACGAACACAATAGTTGTTTGCATATTGTCCATTCCATTAGACTGAGCTTTCTGAGAGCAGGAGTTGTCTTTGCAAGACACCATGCTAGACAAAAAGAAAATAGTCTCTGACATCAGAGAGATTATTTTTCTTCTGTCTTTTTTCCCTGAATTTGTTGGAATTTATTGTGGGGGGAGGGGATGTCTGGGAAAGTGTGATCCTTCCCCCAGGCAGCAATAAAAATCCTTAGCTTTCTACAGGGAACCTCCATTCTATTGAAGAGATACAATATGTAAATAATTTAATATATTCACAATACTCTGTGGATGGAGAGAGCACTAACAGTCAAGGAAAACTTCCTATGAGATGGCACATTAAATGCTGTGACTGTAGTGTACCATGATTTTAGCAAAGCTTTTGATAAAGAATCTCATACTGTTCTCATAGAGAAGATGGAGAGACACTGTTTAGCTGATCAGGTGGATTCATAAGAGGTTGGATGGCCTGACTCAATTAGTCAGTGTCAACATGGGTCAGGAAGTCTCCAGTGGAGTACACCAGTGATCTGTACTTAGCCCAGTGTTATTTCACATTTTTTTCAATGACTTGGATAAAGGCAAAAATGGTATGCTGATTGTCATAAGACTATTATTTTCCTCTTCTTTATAACCCTGGCTTTCTTGACCACAGCTTCCTACACACACACACACACACACACACACACACACACACACACACACACACACACACACACACACACACACACACACACAACCTCCAAGCAACTTTCTTCAGCCCCAACTTCCCTAGCAACTTCCCTGTTTCCCTTTCCTTTGCACACCCTCCCTCCCCAGCCCCCAACCCCATGCCACATGATATATCTTAGTTTCCCTGACAAAATTTCCTTCTATAGGACTAATAAGAAACCCCAGCCATATGGAGTCTGGGCCTCTTGGACTTGAAAGTTGCATAAGACCACATGAATCATGGTATCCTGTAGGCCTATTGATTAGATATCTGATGAGGAGAAGAGGGAGGTCACATCTACTAAAGCTGCAAAGCAGTGCCACTGTATCCTTATGGCATATCCTTGCTGTGTTTGGGCAAAGTAAACCTCCTCCTCTCTTAAATGTTCAGTGACTCACAAGTGCCTCATTTGAACTGAACCTGAACTTAAGATGTACTAGTATTGTAGCTACACCTATCACACTTAACCAATTTGCAAGTGACACACAAAGTGGAAGGGATAGCTAACATACTAGATCCAAAAAGACCTTGACATTTTGGAGCATTGAGCTTAATTCAGTGGGGATAAGCACTAAGCTTTAAACTTGAGTTCAAAAAAAGTCAACTCCAGGAATATATGATGGGAGAGGTGTTACTCATTTTAGCCCCAGAGGGCAGAACTGGGAGCAATGGATGGACAACTTTCCTAATGATTAAAGATGTCCAACAGTGGAATGGCTCTCCCCAAGAGGAGGGTATTTCCCCTTCTTGAAGATCTTCAAGCCGGTCCCATATCACATATGCCATGGTGGGGATTCCTTCCCGTATGAGTTTGATCTCTGTGGCTTCTGATGGCTCTTTCAGCAATCAGATTCAGAGATTCTGATTCTGTGCCTGAAGCTAGGGATTCTCTGAGATGGAAGAAAGCAGCACCGGGTAGGAGATGAAATGTTGACTTTAAAAACAAAGACCACCTGTCCTTTTTAAATACAGGCTTAAAATTTTGCATTTCCCCTTATGTTTTGCCATGGTAGGAATTAGGGATGACCAAGATGGTAATACTTATAAATCTTACGCCACCAAGAAGCAGCTTGGTTTCTTTCCAACTAATGTTCTCACTGGTTTATAGGGAACATTACATTACCTACATGTAACATTACTCTACCCTTGCTTGAACAGATAAAAATAAATGGTCAGAAACTGTCCTCCAGAAGACACTGCTTCAGGCATAGTATTGGTGAAACCTCTTTGAAATTTGATCGTTTAGTATTAAAACAAAACAAAATGCTTAACTGCTCTCTTTTGACTGATTTGCAGAAACTGATAAATCTGTTGAATTTCTAGGAGTTAAGTTTGTTATGGAAAATAACCTTATTTTGTCCTTTATATGTGCTATGTGGGGAGGATTCCCACATGCATGCAAGTATGGCTCTGAGAGTGATTTAATTATTTTTTTAGTTCCAAAAGATATCAAATTGGAGATTTTTTTTTTTTGAGATATCTTGGAGGGGAAAAAACTACTTTTTTTTTAGTAAGCTCAAGTATTTTTTAGTCAAATTTTTAAATAAGATTAATAAATTGTGCTGAATGTGATATTAGTAATAATGTTAGCATGTATATAATGCTTTAAGATTTACCAAGTGCTTTACATATGTTAACTTACTTAGTCCTCACAACAATCCTGTGAGAGAAATGCTATCATTATTCCCATTTTATAGATGAAGAAATTGAGGCACAGAGAAGTTGACCCTGGAAAAGTCACACAGCTATTGTCTGAGGGAGGATTTGAACTCAGATTTGTCCTGACTACAAATCCTGCATGCTATTCATTGCAACATCTAGCTGCCCAGTAGTAGTTATAACTTAGTCACTGACTTCACCAAGAATCACTACCCAGAAAAGTAATTAAATTACAAACAACATAAAAACTAATAAAAAAAATTTCATCTATGAAAATGGCGTTCCTTAAAAATTTTTATGTTGCCCTCAATAGTATCATTTTGTCCTTTTTATTCATCTTGGCATATACTTAACTATTATCATGACCACCACTACTACCACCATTATCCTTTACACTTGTAGTAGTAACTTCATTTTAATTGTACTTACCAGTTTACAAAGTAATTTACTCACAGCAACCCAGTTGATAGGTAATGAAAATATTATCACTTCCATTTTATAGATTTGGAAAATGAGACTCAAGGAAGTGAAGTATGTTGCTCAGAATCTCCCAACTGGTAAATGGTAGAGTACTTGATCCTAGAGCTTTATAAGCAAAATATTTTAGCGTTGGAAGAGCCCCTGGAAATCAGGTATTCCAAGCTGCTCACTTTACAGTTGAGGAAACTGAGGTTCTGAAAAATTACATGGCTTACTCAGCATTGTACAGCTAATTACCAGTACCACTTGGATTAGATCCTTGATTTCCAAACCCCTGTTCTAGTGTTCTTTCCAGTGTATATCATTATTTCTAGATTGCTTTATACCTTTCAAAGGATCAGAGAGTCAGATTCTAAAGGTCATGACATACAGATGAAGCATGGAGACCACGGGTGGTTAAGTAGCTTACCCAAGATCACATGGGCATTAAATATTAGGATGGGATTTAAACCCAGGTCATCTGATTGGAAAGCCAGTGCCCATTCCCACTGTGCCAACCTGGATCCCCAAACTCCACATTTTTAAAGAGGTCATCAGTTACTATTGACATAGACTTTCTATATCCATTCAAAAATTTTTTGATTCTTTTCAGTTTCCTTTATTGATGCATACACTTAAGGGAGAATTTG
Organism: Notamacropus eugenii; assembly: GCF_028372415.1. NCBI lineage: Eukaryota > Metazoa > Chordata > Mammalia > Diprotodontia > Macropodidae > Notamacropus > Notamacropus eugenii. Next base: position 191,334,086 of record NC_092874.1, read on the forward strand.
GTTTTTAAATTAATTTTTAAATAAAGTAGGTGAGGGGATATTTTGAAAATATACAGTTAATGATTCATTCCTTTGGGTTAAACTATCCTTCTCCATGGTCTGTCCTTTAAAAAACAAATATAGCCATGTAAGAGGGATATCTTCCTCTTATTTCCCTGGTAATTAAAGTCCTAAAGAGAATGAGAAGAGGAAACTAATGTAATGGAGGAAGGGACTTTGCAAAAGATTCCCAGTCCTTGAAACATACCCCCCCCCTTCTAATGCCTTCCCTCTGAGATTACTTGCCATTTATATTGTGTATATTTTGTATGTAGTTGCTTATATGTTATCTCTCCCATTGCAGTGTAAACTCCTTGGGAGCAGGAACTATGTCTTTGTCTGTTTTGTATCACCAGTGCTTATATGACTGGCATACAATAAGAGCTTAATAAATGCTTGTTGAGTCACCAACTGGTATCTACCTGGTATCAACCCATGGAGAGTCTATTTCTGAAAGTGTATGATAGAAGGGTTGCCCTTTACCTAGCTCTCAAAGCATGTGAAGATATCCTCTATGTCTTGTCAATTTACTATGATGGTGACAAATATTTTATTTGTTTGGCGAGCTGAAAGTGAATGTGCATATTAAAGATACCAACAGATGAAAGTTTGGTATCCTTGGTGACTGTCAAGAAATTTCTCTGGGTAAGGGATCTATTCCCCCAGGTCACCATGTGGCCATGAATGTATGACACTTCTTGTTTCTTCTAAAGGCAGATGAGCCAGCTTTGAGGAGTGACCTAAGTGATAGATTCCAGTAATGAATCTATCCTGCTCCTGAGGTGCTATGTTGAGGAAATAACTTGCCTATTAACTATCTCACATCTAAAAGTGAATTTGATGGGAGGAATGTTTATAACAACCTCTTTAAGTCTGAGACCAAACTCCCCAAGGACTGAAGTGGTAGATGAGAGTAAGATTCTGGTTTCAGAGGTTTTCTTTGTAAATAAATATCCCTTTGTAAAAGCTAATTTGTGTTAACTAGTGAATTAAATCGAGGAGTCTGCTATATCACTCAGCGATCGCTGAGGTCTTTTCAGCTCCCAAATTTATGATCCCATGATTTCCATGTTCATAAGGCAGGTGTGTGTGGTTTTGTTGTTGTGTTGTGAGTTTTTTGCAGAACACTGTTATTCACACACCTTTATCCCATTCATCAAGCTTTACTGCTTTACTGACAGAGTTGAGTAAATGAAAAGCAACTATTCTTTTCCAACACAATACATGGTCTTGTGATTTATGGCAATTTCTCCTAGGGTCCTACATTCCTCTCCAGAGATCACCGCAAGTTACATTTCTTGAATCATTGTGAAAAGATGGAAAAGGCAGCTTGTAACAGTAACAACCTTGAAAGGGGGGAAACCTGCTGGATGCAGAGCAAATGCTTTGCCAGGTGAAGTATTAAAGCCAACATTTCTTCTGTCATAAGTGTAGGATAAAAGTTACTGCTCTTGGTTTAACTCTAATGCTAATTATAAGTAGGAAGAAGAATAAAAAGACTTCCTTATCTCTCCTTCAGTGCTTTTTTTTAAATCATTATAGTGAAAGTCAGGTTTCAATTTTCCCAGGATCCTATGTTTATCTCCTTTGGTTGTATGACTCCCTAACAAACCTATCCCTTTTATTTTGTGTAAAAGAAAGTGTTTAATTAGTTCTTCATGATCAACAATGTTCTAGGTCAGTTTAACACTGATTACACTATATTCTTTGTTCTGGGACACTGTGAGCTGAAGACCCACTACAAAGCCAGTAGGTAATTGGACTTGTTCCAGTCATTATTAGCTTTTGACATCAAAGATCAGCGTTGGCATATCATCAGGCTCCAAAAGGGCTAGAATATATTAGGACACTTACATTTATAAAATGATGCTTAAGTTCGTATTAGGCACCAATATCACATTGTTGACTGATATCAAACTTGAATTGAACTAAACCCCTTACTTATTATTCATATGTAATGCACCCTAATATTGCATTTTTCATTTGATTTTTTTAACCTAAATGCAAGAACTTAAATTTATTCTATTAAACTTCATCTTGTTGGATTCTGTCCCTTATTCTGCCTCTTGAAATCTTTTAGAATCTCCCTTGTAATAGTTCATTAAATATTCCTGACAGCTTTGTATCATCCACAGATTTCAAGTACATTCAAGCAGCTGTGGTATGAGGACTATGAATCGTTGCCCATAAGGACACACAAAACTCATCAAAATACAGAATGACCTTCAGTGTATTCTTGCCCTCTGCAGCTTCTACAGTAGTGATTTGTCAGGAAAGGTGGCTACAGCATTGTACGATGAAGTGAAAACTGGGTACAGAGTTAAAGACCTTGCTTTTGAATGCTGACCTTCCTCCTTCCTCCCTGTGAGACTTGGAACAAGTCATTTTGCTTCTCGGGGACTTCAGTTCCTTATTTGGGAAATGTGGGTGTAGAGGGGAAGCTTGGCTTTTAAATGCCAGTGAAGAATGTGCTTTTGTCCTACAGGCTTAAGAAGCCAGTGAACACCTTTTTAAAAGACAGTGACATTGTGGGACCTGAATCTTAGGAATAACAATTTGATAGCTATGTTGAAAATGGATTAAAGGAGGGAAAGATTAGAAGTAGAAGTATCAAATAGATGGCTCTGATAGTCCAGGTGACAGTTGATAATGAGGGGTAAACTATGAATAAAGTCAAGACGATGGATAAAAAGGTGTCATATGGATAAATTTGATAGCACTTGGCAAGTGATTGGTTATGAGAAAGGGTGAGGAAAAGAGAGGAATTGGAAATGACTGGATTTTCTAACAAGAGTGTCTCTAGAAATGATGACTGTCTTAAGAAAAAAAATTGGAGGAAGGATGGATAATGGTGGAAATATAATGAATTCTGCTTTGGACAGTTGAGTTTAGATAGGTGGTCAGTCATCAGTTCAGGAATATAATTCTGAAGAAAAAAAGCCTAGTTATGTAAATTTGGGAGTTATTTGAATAAAAAATTTAAAAAATAAATTCATCAGTGTTGAAGAGATCATGAGAATAGGAATTCTTAGAAAGAAAGAAGAGAGCCTTAGAATCATATGTAAAGGATACCCACACTTAAAGGAAATTAGTGATGATTTTAAAAAAAAGGAGATTGAGAAGGAGGGTCAGATAGGTATAAGGAGAATTTAGGGACAGTAGTGTCACATAAATCAAGAAAGCAATGAGTATCATGGACAAGAGAGTAGTAGTGTCAACAGCTTCAGACACATCAAGAGTAATTAGGACTAAAAAAAGTCTATTGATTTAGTGCTTAAGAGATCATCAAGGAGACCAATCAAAAGGAAGTGGTGTAACCAAGCTCTCCTCCACAACCATTTCACAAAAATCTAGAAAACACGCCAGATTCAATCTTGGTCATAAAATTAAAGGGAAAAAATTACAATAGATCATTTTTTTTGCTTGCCATCACAGGCCTGCTTTTGTGCAAGGAGCATCACAGGTGCTACTACCCACTGACTAATCACAAATTCAGTGTAAACTAAGGAGGAGAATTAAACCTAGATGTAGTGGTTCAGGCAAGTAGTGGATCAAAAGCCTTAGGCTGTGTACTGAGCAAGGAGCAAATACTGAAGTAAATAGCAATTATGGGGCTCTAACCCCATGAGAGAAGCTGGGACACAGACTAGGGAGTCCAATTTGAAGCCTGCAGTGGAATAACCAGGGCAGGAAACCCAGACCAAAGAAGAGCCTGTTGTTGTCACACATACCCAGAGAGCTTTCAGGCTGCCTGCTAGTTGCTGAGTCTACTAGAGATTCATTCAGGGAAAAGGTTACAGTTGTGTTGCTTAGATACAAAATCAGGAACTTGCAGGGTTCATCGAGGAACCTCAGACTAGGAGGGGAGCACTAAGATTTTGCTCTGGATCAGACCATATTAGGAACACTAAAAGCTGAAAGTCCCCAGCATGAGCTGTCCCTTAGTCTTTGGAATAACATAACATTCAATACCTATAGAGCAGCTGAAGGACCCTGTAAAAAAAAGCAAGCACCCTGACACTTCCAGAATGACCTGCTGCACAGGTTCTTAGATATGCATTTCTGAAAGGAAAGTAACTTTTGAGGGGTCAGCAATCACTTTAATCAAGCACACATAAAATTCACTTAGTTCAGGGGAAAAAGTCAGCACTCTGAACTTCAGAGAAATACAGAGAAATCAAAATCAACAGACAGGGTTTCCGACTATCTGACAGTAAGCAATACATATATCATAGATCAACAGAAAGATAATTGTGTGAACATACATACATAGTTACCAGAGAGAGAAGCACCAACATTTGGGTTTTTGTTTTTTGTTTTTGTTTTTTTTTTTTCAATTAATTTATTTATTTAGCTTTTCAACACTCATTTCCACAAAATTTTGGGTTCCAAATTTTCTCCCCATTTCTCCCTTCCCCCCACCCCAAAATGCCAAGCATTCTAATTGCCCCTATCACCAATCTGCCCTCTCCTCTAACATCCCTCCCTTCCCTTATCCCCAGCTTCTCTTTTGTCCTATAGGGCAAGATAATTTTCTATACCCCATTATCTGTATTTCTATTTCCTAGTAGCAAGAACAGTACTCGACAGTTGTTCCTAAAACTTTGAGTTCCAACTTCTCCCCATCCCTCCCTCCCCATCCATTCCCTTTGAGAAGGCGGGCAATTCAATATAGGCCATATCTCTGAAGTTTTGCAAATAACTTCCATAAAAGTTGTGTTGTGTATGACTAACTATAATTCCCTCTATCCTATCCTGCCCCCCATTGCTTCTATTCTCTCTTTTGATCCTATCCCTCCCCAAGAGTGTTGACTTCAAATTGCTCTCTCCTCCCACTGCCCTCCCTTCTATCATCCCCCTACCCTGCTGATCCCCTTCTCCCCCACTTTCCTGTATTGTAAGATAGGCTTTCATACCAAAATGAGTGTGCATTCTATTCCTTCCCTTAGTCGAATGTGATGAGAGTAAGCTTCATGTTTTTTCTCTTACCTCCCCTCTTTTTCCCTCCACCGAAAAGTCTTTTATTTGCCTCTTTTATGAGAGATAACCTGCCCCATTCCATTTCTCCCTTTCTCCTGCTAATATATTTCTCTCTCACCGCTTAATTTCATTTTTTTAAGATATGATCCCATCCTATTCAATTCACACTGTGCTTTCTGTCTCTCTCTTTGTGTGTGTGTGTGAGTGTGTGTGAGTGTGTGTGTGTGTGTGTGTGTGTAATCCCACCAACTACCCAGATACTGAAAAAAGTTTCAAGAGTTACAAATATTGTCTTTCCCTGTAAGAATGTAAATAGTTCAACTTTAGTAAGTCCCATATGCCTTTTCTTTGCTGTTTACCTTTTCATGCTTCTCTTGATTCTTGTGTTTGAAAGTCATATTTTCTTTTCAGCTCTGGTCTTTTCATCAAGAATGCTTGGAAGTCCTCTATTTCATTGAAAGACCATTTTTTTCCCCTGAAGTGTTATACTCAGTTTTTCTGGGTAGGTGATTCTTGGTTTTAGTCCTAGTTCCTTTGACTTCTGGAATATCCTATTCCATGCCCTTCAATCCCTTAATGTAGAAGCTGCTAGATCTTGTGTTATCCTGATTGTATTTCCACAATACTTGAATTGTTTCTTTCTAGCTGCTTGCAATATTTTCTCCTTGAACTGGGAACTCTGGAATTTGGCCACAATGTTCCTAGGAGTTTCTCTTTTTGGATCTCTTTCAGACAGTGATCAGTGGATTCTTTCTGTATTTATTTTGCTCCCTGGTTCTAAAATATCAGGGCAGTTTTCCTTGATAATTTCATGAAAGATGATGTCTAGGCTCTTTTTTTAATCATGGCTTTCAGGTAGGCCCATAATTTTTAAATTGTCTCTCCTGGATCTATTTTCCAGGTCAGTTGTTTTTCCAATGAGATATTTCACATTATCTTCCATTTTTTCATTCTTTTAATTTTGTTTGGTGATTTCCTGGTTTCTCATAAAGTCATTGGCCTCCATCCGTTCCACTCTAATTTTGAAAGAACTATTTTCTTCAGTGAGTTTTTGAACCTCCTTTTCCATTTGGCTAATTCTGCTTTTGAAAGCATTCTTCTCCTCATTGGCTTCTTGAACCTCTTTTGCCAATTGAGGTAGCCTATTTTTCAAGGTGTTATTTTCTTCAGCATTTTTTTGGGTCTCCTTTAGCAAGGTGTTGACTTGCTTTTCATGTTTTTCTTGCATCTCTGTCATTTCTCTTCCCAGTTTTTCCCCCTCTGACTTGATTTTCAAAATCCTTTTTGAGCTCTTCCATGGCCTGAGCCCACTGAATATTTATTTTGGATGTTTGGGATACAGAAGCCTTGACTTTTATGTCTTTCACTGATGGTAAGCATTGTTCTTTCTCATCAGAAAGGATGGAAGGAGATATCTGTTCACCAAGAAAGTAACCTTCTATGGTCTTACTTTTTTTTCCCTTTTTTGGGCATTTTCCCAACCAGTTACTTGACTTTTGGGTCCTTTGTCAAGAGTAGGTTATACTCTGGGGACCTGTAAGATACAGTTCCTCCAAGATGGCACAATCAAGAGTGTGCTGATTTGGGTGCAGGGAAGGATTTTTGTGCCCAGAATCTTAGCAGCATTTCCTCTCCACACACCTCTGACCTCCAGTTCCTCCAAGCTAGCACTAGGGGGGTGGGATTCAGTCAAGCTGCAGGGGCAGGGCCTCCATTCAGTGCCAGACAAAGACCAGCTGCCTCAGGGCATCTACACAGGGCTGAGGTAAGACTCAGCTCTTCAATGCCCCCAGGGGTTTTTACAATCCAGCTATGGTCTCAGGCTGCTGTAGGGGCTGCCCTGAGAACTCCTGCCGCCTGCCTGATGTGAAGGCCCTTCTCCCTTCCTGGCCATCACTGACCCCATCACTGACCTTTGGTGCCTGTGGGTTGAGGGATCTGTGGACCCTCCACTGCTTGGACTGGGGATTCTGCAACTGGAGATTCTGCCCCAGAGGGTTGTTCACTGCTGCTTGGCCAGGGCCAGGCTGGGCTCTGCACTCCGAGCTCCACTCAGCATCTGGTGCAACTGATGTTTCCTGTGGGTCTTTCAGGTCACCCTGGGCTGGAAATCTCCTCCACTCTGTTGTTCTCCACTTTTGCTGCTCCAAAATTTGTTGAGAGTCCCTCTCTACAAGTGTTTTATGGGCTGTGTGGGGGCAACCTCTGGATCTGTATCTTTCTACACCATCTTGGCTCCACCTCCCAACATCTGGGTTTTTAAAGGGAGGAGTGAAAGGCGGGGGTTGAGTCTCAGCTGGCCAAACAAACACTTCCAATGAGTAAGTCCCAAAGTAAAACTTTACCTCAGAGCATTTATACATTTTTCAGAAACAGAGGGAATCACAACCGTTGAGAACCAGTGCCTCATTAACTACAGGTGTGGGCCTTCCTACAAATCTCCCCTAATCAAATTCCCCTTAAAGGGCAGGCGCACTAATGGGTATGGAAGATCTTTAACCTCATTAGCATTATAGCCCCATGAAGACATAAGCTCAACCCAGACATTCTCTCCAGAAGTACACAAAGATAAAAAAATATATAATAGGAAAAGATACGAAGAAGTTAGGAGAATAACTATGTTCTTACCTCCTGAGAGTTGATAATTTTTCTGAGTATAATTGCTCAGGTCTCACCTTTGGGGCCTACAGCCCCTCCAGGTATCATAAATTTCCTAATACTCATAGAGATCATCATAGCCTCCATGGAGGGCATTAACAGGTAGAAGAATTAAATGGATTGGGATGACATGGTGGTATGGAGGGAAAAGCCTCCTCTTCCTCCCATATGTTTCTATATGTCAAAATCATAGTGTTTCCCTACCAGCACCTTGACCTTGTCAAATGACATCTGGCAATACTGCTCACACACCCTGATGATGTTTCTCCACTATCATCATAGTTCATTTTTGTACTTCTTAGTACTCTCTCTCCCACTTCAAACAAATAAGCAAATACTTCTGCAATAGGACTGCATTCACTGGAAGCTCTCCCGCTACCTCCACCTCCTCTCCATTCATTTTACTCAAGACTATGGAAAGAAGGTATCCACAATTTTTACTTTGGCTTTCTCCTATCACTCCAGGGAGGTCACTCTCATCCTGCCCAATCTGTTCCAATCCTCTTAAATGAATGGATCAGAACCTAGTGAAGACTCTCTTACTAAGACTGGTGGGGCCATACCCACCCTGAGGATGAAATGAGCACAGAACCAAATTAGGTGGTGTGACCATCACCACCGCAACAACAAACTTGTTCAAAAAGCAAATTTTTTAAAATGGGCATTATTTTCAGATGATTTTGTGTGAGTTTGCCTTATCTCTCCAAGTAGATAATCAGCTCTTTCAAAGCTTAAATTTGGTTTTTAAAAGTCCATTTCTTTTAACTCACCAGAATATTATTTTTAAATCATAAAATTAAATGTATGGGATTACAAAGGAAATCAGTTTGTATTTTTTAAAAGCTATCGAAATATTTTAAAATAATTCATGGACCCCAGCTTAAAAACCCCTGCTACATAGGCTATATATTGTGACACAGATAAAAAATTTTCAAGCAAAATTACTATGATAGAATTTCCTTGAAGTTCTGCCACTTGACATCTTTCTTTGAAATGTTAGCCTTATCTGAACAATAATTCTGATAACATCACTATCATTCAGCAGAGAACCAGGAGGATCAACAGCAGTGTGCTTTAGAGAAAAGTGTTCAGAAGTCAAAAGTTTCAAAGGAAGTAACAATACAGAGGATATCAAAGAATAGGGGAGGTGTACTATAGTGAGGGTGATGATTAAAGTTAACCCTACAATTGGAAATGAAGATGCCAACCCATAAGTGCTACAGTAAAATATTGCTTTAAGAAATTTAATATACAGTTTTAACAGAAATACTAATTTTGTCCAATTGGCTGGCAAAGGTTTGAATAATGCTTATTCATCATCTATGTAATTTTAAATGAATGTTTTTGAATGCTAATTGATCATTAATTGTAAAATAAAGAAATTAGCATGTTCACACATGTAACACACATTCATTGTTAATCAATTAAAAGGGCTTCTATTGTTGACTAAAATTCTTAGTATGGATTACTAATTCATATTTATTAGAAAAATCCATGTTTGTGGAATGGCCTTCTTCAGTTCTAAGTCAATCAAAAGATTAAAATTTTTTTATTTTCATTTATAGAATGATAGTAGCAAGTGATGATTTTGTGTGGCTGGGGTCGTGTCAGGCTAAAACTGATACCAAAGATGAGAAGATGAGCATTACAGAGTTAAGTTTTCCACTGTGGGGCATATCTTAGGATCTTGGGTTGGACCCATAATAGGACACATAGGCTAACCACCACCATGAGTACAGGGACAGAGGTATGGAATTCTCCTTTCCCTTACATTCCTGTAATAAACTATAATAGTTTTTTTTTGGTAGTTTTCAGAGTAGTAATGTAGGACAGAGAGAGAAATGGAGGAATTTCTCTCCTTTGCATCTCTGCAAAGTGCACTATTATTTCTATAGAACGAGAAGAGCCTTGGGAAGGCTTAGAGATGTGTGGTTTCTCAGAACTGTCCTGGATTTAATTTTCTTCATACTTCCTCTGTTCTACAGAAATGTTACATGACAACTTTCAAAGAGTGGTATTTGTTACTTACAAAAAGAAACTAAACTTACAAGGAGAAGCAAAATTAACCTTTTCAGTGACATTTTGTGACCTTTGAGGTTGACAAAATGTCGACATTATCAACATTTAACTAGGGCAAGTTGCTTCAAATACTGTTCATATAATCATGTTTCTTAATCAGTCTCCTCAAAGTACATTGGAGAGCAGAGTGGTTTTCACGTACAGAATGTTGAGCACAGTTGATGCTCATGGCAATTAATTAGTAAATAATGTAATTTGATGTGATTTCTACTTTTAGTGTAAAAAAGGCCATGGTTAAATTAGCATATTTCATTTACAATGATAATATTGTTCCACTGAAGAGGCATAGTTTGCGTACATGAATATGAATGAAGCAGACAGGACTGTAAAATTTGGTTTATCTTATTCACTTTGGTCCACATCTTACCCTTCCGATATTGACAATACGCTATCTCTTCTTTTATTTCTGGCAGTAGTTCCTTGTGATATTCCTCAGTACTTATCCAAAGCAGAACCATTCTTCTAATTAATTCTACTGAGGGAATTTTGGCAGGACTCCATGGAATATTTTGCTCCAGTCAAATGGTTTGTAGATAAAAAACAATTAAGAAGCAGTGATAAGATCATATGGTCAGACACTGTTCTTCTTCCCAATAATTCTGATGAGGAGATCTGATTGCATGAGTTGCTAGAATAATCCTCAAAATCCCCGGTGTTCACTTCATTTGGGTTTAACAGTCTTTAACAACGTAGTAAACAGAGTGGACGGTCTGGGATGCTGCTAGACAACAAGCCAACTATGTACTGGGACTACTTTCTACTCCTCACAGTCACCCTAATTTTGCAGCCCACAGAGGCCGGTAAGTACAATGGAATGGAGACTTTATTTTGTAGACAGATTCAGCTTAGACAATTTTATGTATTTTTAAAAAATACTGACCAGACTAGATTTTTCATAGATCATTAAATAGAACATTTAGGTAAATGCTTTTCCCCAATTCATGGAATTCTGTGAAACTGAATGCACTAAGACTCATGAAGGTAAGAGAGAAGGCACACTCACAAGATTTTCAAGTTCAAGTACATGGCTCCTGCTGGTTCTCCATTCTTAGAGAAGCTTTAGTAAAATATTGATGCCAGCACTTACATAAAATCAAATCCAAAGTAAAATGTAAGCACATGATGTGGGAGAGGTTTTCTTACACCTGAATTTTAAAAATCAATCCAAACTGTAGGAAGGAGTAGGTGTGGTTAAATATAATAATGTTAGCTAACATTTAGATGGTATCACTATTGCTTTACAAATATTATCATATTTGATCCTCACAACAACCCTTGGAGGGAGATGCTATTATTATCCCCATTTTTAAAGATGAGGAAACTGAGGCAAACAGAGTTAAGTGACTTGCCCAGGGTCACACAGCTAGTAAGTGCCTGAGGCCAGATTTGTACTCAGGAGGATGATCCTGACTCCAGGTCCAGCACTCTATCCACTGTGCCACCTAGCTGCCTTTCACAAGAATACGAGATAACTTGTTCACTATCACAAAGTAGAAATTGTACTAGCTTGCATTTATATGGGTTTTTTTAGGTTTACAAGGCACTTGATCTGAAGATTGCTTTAGGCATGAACCCTTGAATTTCTTCTATATATACTTACTTCTACCTTTAATTAAGGGCCTGACTGAGGCCATTGGTTATTATTATCACCATTTTACCTAGGAGGAATCAGAGACTAAGAGGGTAAGTGACTTGTCCAGGGTCATCCCCACCCCCAGCCCTGTGGCTAGCACTGTGCTGTGCACATGGTGGTGCTTAGTAATAATGGACATGAAATATATGAAAGAACAATAATCTCTTTTCACCTTTTATGCTTTTTCTAATCTCTTATATGCATATGCTCTCTCTCATTCCTCCTCCTTTACAGCCTCCCCCCCATTAGAATATTATTCTTAGAAGCCTACGACTATACAAAGTACAGTCGTATGTTTAATTATTACTAAATACTAGTTACTAAATTATTACTAAACTACTGACTTACTAAATTTACTAAGCTACTAAATACTATTAGATTATTACTAAATACTAAAAAAATTACTAAATACATACTAAATCTAAACAAGAATAGAAACCATGGCTTACCTAGTCCTTGTGTGGCCAAGAACTCAAGGAGTAGCTGCTTAATGAATGCTTGATTGATGACTCTCCAGTGAGTCCTTTAAATTTCTTCTGCCTACTCTTCTTCTACCTTTCTTTTAAGGACTTAATTACAGTCATTAGTCAAAAAATAGGGCTTTTTGGTTCTGAAGGACTTTTTTTCATTTTCCTCACCAACTCACCTTAAATTTCCTTGGCACTGTCCTGCAGGAATCCATGGTTGTCTTTGGCTCCTCTTTCACCCATTTGCTTTTGGGTCCTTCTTGCAAGTTTTTTTTTTTTTTACCAGAGTCTGAATTCTAGATTTTCTGGCCTCTACTGCCAGTTTCTACCTTATCTTTCCATTCTTTTCTTGATCCCTTTTGAATCTTTCCTTAGCTTTTCCCAATTCCATTTCCAGTGTCTACCTGACAACTCAGAAAACTCAAATGTCCAGGCTGCCCCTAAGAAGCCTCACCTTAAATCTTTCCTTGATACTTTGGTGAACCCAAGACATCTGCACAGTGGCTCTCTCCATCAATACAGATCACAACCTAGCTATGTTTCTTGTCCATGATATCAGTTCTCCATTCTTAATGTGCTGAAAGATGTCTTTATAACACTTGGACTGTCCAGTTCTTATTCTTAATTTTTACTAAATGACCAGCCATATGTATCTTTGATGAAATATGTTGTGTAACTTCCTGTATTCAGGTCATCAATAGTAGTACACTGTACTCTCAAATAGAAATGGGGGCAACTAAACCATGTGTTAGGATTCTTACAGCTGTAGACTGACTTAGAAAACTACATATTAATGTTATGTAGGTTCTATTGTATTTTTATATATTTTGTTAAATATTTTCTAATTACATTTCTACTGGTTGATTTTTAATAACTCTGCTATAGCCTACTTACACCTATTTTAGTCTTTTCCATTATTAACTGTTAGGTTCCTTAACATTTTGATTCTTCTGAGAACATGGTGATATATGAATTGCAGTTATATAGTCTTATGTGAGGAGAATACTGGTGTACTAAGGAGTTTTGCCACAGTGTACTTATGGTACACATGATAGGTGGATTTCTAAGGGAGAATTAACTGGTTGATTAAATTAAGCTAATTTCTCAATATTTCAATCGTCAGAAACATAAATTTAATATAAAATAGTTGGGAGTCTACCAGCCAAGACAAACCCAGAAACTATATGAACACAATTACAAAGCACTTTTCACACAAATAAAGTTGGATCTAAATAATTGGGAAAATATCAGTTGCTTATGGGTAGGCTGAGCTAACATAATAAAAATGACAGTTCTACCTAAATTAATTTATTTATTCAGTGCCATATCAATTAAACTACCAAAAAGTTCTTTATAGAGGTAGAAAAAATAATAACAAAATTCATCTGGAAGAACAATAGGTTCAGAATATCAAGGTAATTAATTTAAAGAAATGCAAGGGAATATGACCTAGCTGTGCCAGATGTAAAACATATTATATTATATTATAAAGTAGTGATCATCAAAACTACTTGATACCAGCTAAGAAACAGAGTGATGGATCAGTGGAATAATTTAGGTACCCAAGTCATAGTAGTTAATGACAATAGTAATATACTGTTTGACAAAGCCAAAGGCTCCAGTTTCTGGAATATTTGACAAAAACTGTTGGGAAAACTAGAAAATAGTATGGCAGAAACTAGGCATAGACCAGCATCTTACACTACATACCAAGATAAGGTTAAAATGGGTACATGATTTAGACATAAAGGGTGATACTATAAGCAAATTAGGATAGTAAGGAATAGTTTACCTGTCAGATCTATGGAGAACAGAAGAATTTATGACCAAACAAGAGATAGAGAACATTATGAAATACAAAATGGATCATTTTGATTATATTAAATTGAAAAGGTTTTGCACAAAGTCAATGCAATCAAGATTAAAAGGGAAGCAGAAAGTTGGGGAACAATTTTTATAGCCAGTACCTCTGATAAAGGCCTCATTTCTAAAATATAGAGAGAAAACTTAGTCAAATTTATAAGAGTATAAGTCATTCCCCAATTGCTAAATGGTTAAAGGATATAAACAGGCAGTTTTCAGATGAAGAAATTAAAACTATCTATAGTCATACGTAAAAAATGCCTAATTGCTATTCATTAGAGAAATGCAAATTAAAATAACTCTGAGATACCACTTCACAACCATCAGATTGGCTAACATGACAAAACAGGAAAATGATAAATTTTGGGGAAGATGTAGGAAAATTGCACTAATGCACTATTGGTAGAGTTGTGAATTGATCCAACCACCCTATATAGGAACTATACCCAAAGGACTATAAAACTATATATACCTTTTGATCCAGAAATGCCAATACTAGTTCTGTATCCCAAAGAGATCACAAAAAAAGGGAAAAGGACCCACATATACAAAAATATTTATAGCAACTCTTTTTGTGGTGGCCAAGAACTAGAAACTGAGTAGATGCCCATCAACTGGGGAATGAGTGAACAAGTTGTGGTATGTGGTACGGAATACTATTGTCCCATAAGAGCTGATGAATTTCAGAAAAACCTGGAAAGATTTACTGATGCTGAGTGACGTGAGCAGAACCAGGAGAACATGGTACACAGTAACAGCAACACTGTGCAATGACAAACTTTGCAATGCAATGATCTAAGGCAGTTCCAGGGGACTCGAGATGAAGAATGCTATTCACATCCAGAGAAAGAACCATGGAGTCTGAATGCACATCAAAATATACTATTTTCTCTTTTATTTATTTTTTCTTTCTTGTAGTTTTTCCCTTTTGTTCTGATTCTTCTTTCACAACATGACTTACATAGAAATATGTGTAATATAATTGTATATGTATACTCTATATTAGATTATAGACTGTCTTGGGGTGGGGAGAGGGAAGAAATTTAAACTAAAGGTCTTATGAAAGTGAATGTTGAAAACTACAAATTAATTAATTATTTAAGAAAACAAAAACAAAAAAACACAGATTTAGATTCTTAGACCCGAGAGAAACATTAGGGTCATCTATTCAAAATTCTTCATGTTACAAGTGAGGAAACAGGAGCCCAGGGAGATTAAGTGTGTGACCCAAGGTCACATAGCTAGAAAGTGTTAGATCTAAAAAATATATCCCCTCATTCATAGCCCATATAGTTCTCACTATTTCATACTTACTACCAACTAGTACCTGTCAGTGAATTTCTACAACTGTGTTGTATTTTTAAATTTTTTTTTGGATTTTTTTAATCAGTGGCTAAGTACCAGTTAATATTTCTGTCAAAGTAGATTGTCTTGTATAAGATGACAAATGATTCCTTTTCACAGTAACTCAATCAGTTAATATAATATATATATAATAATAATTATTGATTATGCACTTGTTAAACACCAACCTCTACTAGGGGGTCAGAGCCACGAAGACAAAAATGAGAATCCCTACCCTTGAGGAGGTTACCTTCTATCAGTGGAGGTTATATATCCTATATGATGTAATATATATTATATAGATATATAGATATCATATATCTGTTATCTATATATTATGCATATAGAGGGAGATAGCTACTTAGCATAGTAGAGTGCTAGAGTTTGTAATGGTAATATATACATATACAATACATATATACATATATAAAATACATATACATGTATTATACATCAATATGTATATATATATGTATGTGTATAGATATACAGATGGAAGGAAGGAAGGAAGGAAGGAAGGAAGGAAGGAAGGAAGGAAGGAAGGAAGGAAGGAAGGAAGGAAGGAAGATAACTTGGGACATGTATTTTCATTTTGTGTATGTGTGTGTGTGTGTGTGTGTGTGTGTGTGTGTGTGTGACAGAGAGAGAGAGAGAGAGAGAGCTGAGTCTAAATCCAGCCTCAGCTGTGTGACTATGGGCAAGCTACTTAATCTCTGCTTGCCTCAATTTCCTCATTTATAAAATGGAGATGAAAATAATGACAATTTTAGATAATGACTTGGTTATATAACACATCCAGTGAACTGGTAAGGGTACACTGGTAGATGTTAGCTAGTAGAAGTTTGAAGTGTAAGTTCACATATACATATACATATGTATACACACATGTACATATGCATATATAATATATAATTAGCATGTATAATACATACTATAAATACATATAACACATACAGTATACATAGTAGTATGTATACAACTAGATATACACATATACACACACGTGTGTATAGGTAGTTGTTCAGTAATCTTAGTCCTGTTTGACTCTTTGTGACCCCATTTGGGATTTTCTTGGCAAAGATACTGGATCGGTTTGCCATTTCCTTCTCCAGCTCATTTTACAGAAGAGGAACTGAGGCAAACAGTGCCCAAGGGTAGATTTGAATTCATGAAGATGAGTCCTTCTGATTCCAGACCCAGCCCTCTATCCACTGTGCCACCTAGCTACACATGTATGTGTGTATGCATGCATATATACACACATGTACACAGACATATGCATACATGCATACATAATGCCATTTGGAGGAGCAGGCATCAGCAAATGGGGGAAGCAGGAAAAAATTGATATAAAAGATGGTGCCTGAAGTGCACTTTGAAGGAAACTAGGGATTCTGAGAGGGGAACAGCCAGCACAAGGAGAAAGAAGATGTATGAAGAGCATGAAGAAAGGTCAGTTTGTTTCACTGTAGAGTGTGTGAAGGGGAATGAAGTTTAATAAAGCTCAAAAGATAGGATGAACTGAGGTAGTGAAGAGCTTCAGATGCTAAAGGAACTTGTAATAGACAGCCAGTAGGGCTTATTAATCAATCAATAAACATTTATTAAGTACATACCATGTACCAGGCACTGTGGTAATTCTGGGGATACAAAAAAAGAGACAAAATACAGTCTTTACCCTCAAGGATCTTACCTACAATCTAATGGGAAGAAAGAGGGTAATGAGAAAGTCAGTTCTATAAGACAGGATAATCAATCCCTTGGGGAAGATTGGAAAGGGGAGACACAGGAGGTAGAGAGACCAGTTAGGAAATTATTGCATTTGTTCAGATAAGCAAAATAGAGAAATTCCTCCCTATAGAATAAAAAACACTTCAAGGAAAATTTTGTTTGTATTTTTGAACAGCACCTTGCATTTTTTTCCCTTAATAGTAACAGCTTTTGCAAAGAACTTTAGAAACATTATCTGATTTTGTCCTCACATCAACCTTGAAAAGTAGGTGCTATTTTCATTCCCATTTTATAAATGACAACACTGAGGCAAAGAGGTTAGATGGCTTGTCCATGGTGACTCAGCTAGTCAATGTCTGCTGTTGGATATGACCTCAGATCTTCCGGATTCCAGCCTCAGTATTCCACCACCTACCTGCCTCTTTTCTTGCTTGGGACATGTGTTTTCATCATTTCTACTTCTGTGGAGATGCAAACTAGTAACTACTCGCATAAGGTACTCTAGGCACATCTGTGAAAAATCCAGAAAAGAATGTTCATTATTAGAAATCAATAATGACTCTAAAGAAGAGACATTATCATCTGCTTTGACTCTAAACTCTAAGAATCATGGGACTATCCATCTGACGCACAGCTGAAATGTTACTTATGTGTTGTCTCTCCTACTAGAATGGAGTTCCTAGAGAGCAGAAATTGTCTTACTTTTTTATTTGCATCCCAAGCACAATGTTATACATCTAGTAAGTTTTTAATAAATGATTCATTCATTCATCCATCCATCAGAATAACTACTAGTATAAAAACTCTTCCTCCCTCCACTGATCATTAACAGTGCATCGATAGATTAAAGACTTAGAGAGATGCCTGGAGCACTGAGACATTAAATTACTTTTTGAGGGCCACACGGCTAATAGTCAGTTCTGCTATAACATGGAACCGTTGTTCCCAAAAAGCACTGTGCTAAGCAAAAAGTCATGAAATAAAAACTATAGGGCTTATGGGGAAAATGGCATCAGGGATACAACAGTCAAAAGCTTCATTATTGACACACACATAAAAATGATGAGAACCTAATAAAAACAGGAGAACAGTTTTATACATAGTAAATAGTTTAAAAATCTATAAATAATACAAAAAATAGCAGCAGTGTCCCTGACCTCTGGCTACTGCTTGGATAGGGCTGTGTTAACAAAGTTGATGGTTGAAGGTGACAGGGCAGACTTGGTCAGCATCAATTGACCCACCTGAGAGCGGGCCCCGGGATGGAAAGTGGGGATAGGGAGTGGATCAGAGTTGCGGAACAGCCTTCCTCTGTCCTCAGCTCCTATCACACATGAAGACACACAGTAAATACAGTACTTTACCTTGAAAATGACCTGAAGTTTGTTTGTGGAGGTGGACATGGGAAGGTGGTAAATTATTGTGAAATGTGGCTATCCACCCTTGCAGAATAACATTCAGTGAACTGAGGTAGCTGATAGATGTTTGGTGCGTATGTGTGTCTGTTTTGAGTTCAGTTCAGCTGGGTGTAGCTTTCTTTTTCTCCCTGACAAAATCTCACATAAGTAAACCAAAATTCAAGTCATATTCAAATTGTATTACATCAATAACATTGGAAGAAATTTGCATTTTCAAAACAAGTGTTATGGCAGAGTTGACTGTGTCAGAGAAAGGATTTGAAGCCAAATCTTTCTTATCTTGTATTTTCAGGTGCAGAACCATTAATGGGGGAAAGGACCAACTTCATTAAAATAGAATCTCCTAAGGAATTTCAATCCATAAATTTTGAAAATGGAAAGTTACTCAGTTTTCCTAAGACTATAAAACATGAACAGATGAGTGAGTATATTTTTGCATTCAAGTTCACGAAATTGAAAAATTGAGAAATATATTTTTCTCATTTTATGCATTTTCAAATAAAATAATTGTTATAACTGAGATGAATGAAAACCCCAAGAGGTAGAATTACTGGGTAATTAATAATAAATTTATTAGTTGGGCTAGTCAGCGATCAATAAAATGATCATCAGTGATTTTGATAACCAAGGGAAACCCTGAAATGCCTTAAATCCTGTCTGAAAGGGAATTCCTCTGACAAAAAGCAACCTTGATTGGTGAACTTTTAATGAGAAATTGGGCTAAAAGTTCTTTTGCTAAGAATCTGGCTTGCCTCCAGCAATCTAGGCAGGGGAAGCTGTCTCCATCTGGACCCCTCTGCCTGGTTTTCTCCTTCATAAGCTAGATCACCCTAAACTCGAATGAAGGAGAGCAAGGACAGGGGTTCTTTCCCTCAGGGTAAGGGCTTTCTCAGACTGGATTCTATTTATACTCTAACCAAAAATTAGGTCTCCTAGTTGTGTAGGATGCCACCCAAAATTGAGGAGCACATTCCTTGAGGGCTAGATGCAATCTTCTCAATCAGCCATGAGACTGACTGACCTTGACAGAATTTGAGTCTTTGTGTGTTCGTCCTTCATTGTTGAAGAAGACCATGCCATCAGAGAAATAATGACATCACTTGCACTTGACTGTTTTTGAGTGAGGGAGGGCTGTGCACGTCACCAACCTCACTTCTCCTGCAGAGTCTTCTTTGAATCCAGTGACCAGCTATTCATCAGGATGACTAGAGATGACCCAGGATGAGGCAATTTGGATTAAGTGACTTGCCCACCGTCACACAGCTAGTGAGTGTGCAGTGTCTGAGGGGAGATTTGAACTCAGGTCCTCCTGACTCCTGGTGCTCTATCTCACTGCACCACCTAGCTGCCCTGAGCCTTTATATAAAACAGAAAGAAAGAGCATAGACTACAATTAATAATTAGTTTTTACTACAATAGTATAATATTAATTTCTCTTATTCTCCCTTTGATTCACTTGAGAGACAGAGTCTCCCAAGTGGATCACTAACTGCTATGACAAATGCTTTATTATTTAAACCATCGGGTTTATGATGGGAAATAGTGAGAGAGGGAGAGGGAAAGAGATTGACCAACACATTGACAGAAGCCATTTGAGGCAGTCCTCTTTGCCAAGAATGCCTTAACGGCAAAATCTCTTTCTCAGTAATCCATTCCCACTGTCCATTTCATCAGGACTCAACTCGCACTATTATCTGGTTTCTGCAACATCTCTTGATGTAGTCCTTTAGTCGTCTGGAGATCTCTTCTCTTAGACTTTCTGACATGGGTGGGCTTCCAGGGCAGCTTCTAGCAGATTTACTTCTCTGGTTCGGGTCACTTGCAGAGATCCTTTTCCCTGTTAAAATCTCTTGCAAAATAGATCTTGTTTAGAGTTTTTGCAGGTATTTGTCTGGGCTTGTGGGGAGAGCTCTAGAAGTCCCTACTTCTACTCCACCCCCAGATTAGATCTTAATACAATTCCAGTTTGTTTTGCTAAAAACCAGATCAGGTTATTATAACTCTAATAAGAACATCAAATTAGAAATCTCTTAACCAGAGGATTTACATTTTTTCATACTCCTTGTTGCTTGTATCCTTGTATCAACCTGCCAGCATCAGGTTAAAGGGAGTGTCTGAAAGAATCTATGAGGATCTGACTTGTAGAATGAGCCCTCTTGGTTATGAATTGATGTTTTCCAATATAGCTATGTAGCCTAAAAAGTAACTTTTAAACTGGCGTTGACTCTGTCATCATTTAAACTCTGCTGTTCATCTATTTCATTCCTTACCTTGAATTCAAGTCCCAGAAAGGGAAGGAGCTTTAGTTTATTACTTATAATTGTCTTGTGATGGAAGTTAGCAAATTGTTGTGTTGATATATTTAAGAAATTCAAATGATAACTGAAAAATTAGAAAACTATGAACTTAATTTTATATTTGGCAACTTATTAGTATTTATTCTTATTACTATGTATTATTACTATTATTATTTTAAATGAAATTTTCACTTTAGCTCTTTATTTTGTTTACTCTAGTTATTTATTTTTAGCTGCTCATTCCCCCCCTTAAAAGGATGAGAGTCTGCTAAAAAAAACGAATAATAGAAGACTTTTTATAAGAAGATGATCTCTACTACAAAAATTAGTTCTCTTACAAGTCACCAAATTAACTTCAATTGTAGCAAAAGATTCTGGGATGGGATGTATAAAAATATTAAGTAATCAATTTCAAAACAGTCCATTTCAAATAAGTTCTTTGTAACATTTGTACTTAAAACATGCTCAATACTCAGGTGATAATTCCAAATTAAATAATAACCCTGAACAAAATTGACTTTTCTCATTTAGGTAACACAAGATAGTCTAGAAATTTCTCTACTCTAAAGAAATTGATTGCACTAAAATCATTTTTTTCAAAACAAAACT
This sequence comes from Notamacropus eugenii, assembly GCF_028372415.1. Classification (NCBI taxonomy): domain Eukaryota; kingdom Metazoa; phylum Chordata; class Mammalia; order Diprotodontia; family Macropodidae; genus Notamacropus; species Notamacropus eugenii. The sequence continues at coordinate 191,355,204 of NC_092874.1, forward strand.
GAAGATGTTTCTGATTTAGTGTTAATAAGAAACAGAACAATAGCTTGGTCCCATAAACTGTCACATCAATACCCAATGATTCCTATAACATTTTGAAATATTTAAGGACTTTATTTTGTACATAATTATAAGTAACTAGTGACAGGCAAATGACAAGCCCAAGTACTCACCTACTTAGTTGTTTAGGATATAGAAAGGACTGATTCTAATACCTGCATCAGCATTACCACAGTACTAGTTTATGAGATAAAAAATCAATATTATGTTTACTGATCACTTGCCATGATTATAGAAATTTGCTGTAAAAGGAAAACGGAGACATAGCTATAGTAAGGAGGAAATATTCCCCTAACTTGGTGTCAATCCCAGGTAAAAATCACATAGACAGGCAAATGTATTGAAAAAACTGCCATAGTCAGGCTTAAAGTCAACCAAGTTGTATACTTTCCATTCAAAGGGAAATGTTAACACTGGGGATGTTGCAGCAATAAAATCTTACCTCAGCCCATACCAAGAGTTGTTCATAGATGTCAGTCCCATAGGATTACTGGTATCATTGGCTCAATAGCATTTTTTGATGATCATGTCTGGAACCAGATTCAGAATAATATCAATTACAGTCCCTTAAAATCTAACCTTAAACAGCAACCTCCAATAATCATAACTTTGGGTGGATTCAGTTATTAATATTAAGCAATATTCACATATTGCTGGGAATAAGTATTGACTATAGTCTCAAACTGGAAACAGAATGAGATTCATCATTTTTTAAAAATCACAGTTTGACTTGGCCTGGTTAAAAAGATTTTCTATGAGAGGGAGAAACAAGGGCATGAATATAGCAGTATCAACAGTGGTTCTCCAGACTTCCAGACCTAAGGTTCAGAATGAGTATAAGCTGCCAACTATATGGAAAGATATCATAGCCAGACTCAAAATTAACCAGGTGGGCAGATTTCTTTTATCAGAAAATGAATTAAGAGAGTTCAATCCTAGCCTTCTCAATGTCATCCTCCCAACTTTAATTCCCAGGGACAGATATCTACTGACCTTAGATCTCAAATACCACTCCCTTTAAGGCGCTGGCATTTTTAATGAAGATAACCTAAAAACAACAAAACTAAAAATGGAGCTCAAAAAGAACATTCAGTGTCCCTAAAGGTTTCATTTCAAAAAGCAAAGTCTCACAAATCACAACAGAGCTGGGCACACTTGTTATCAATACTCTCAAATTGTTGCAAAAAGAAAATAACTAGCCAATAAAAATTTATCAGGCCTTCTAAAAAAATCACACAAAAGATTTTTATTTAACATTTCTTTCTCTTATTATTTCTCTTTCCCAAAAACAGCTTTATCTCATCCATAAAAAGGCAGTCATTGGGATCTAATGATGTAATAGCATTCTGTAAATTCAATAGAGAGTGAATATATGATAGCTATAAACTTCTAGACTGGTAAATATTTCTCTCTTATTCAGCCCTTAAAGCAAAAATAAATCTGGAGTTTGTTAAGACCAAGTTGCTTAGAATATAATTTCAGTATAGACCACTCTAGGTATAGTTTCAGAATTCACACTAATCTTATACTATAAACAAATTCCTAACTACCACTCCCCTTAATTCTAATTCTACCACCTTTCTTAAATTCTAAGAGAGACATATTCACTTAAATTGAGACTTAAATAAATTCAGTTATATCTGAATCTACTTTTTGAGTGGTATCATACGGTTACCTGCCCCTCTGGCTTTTTTACTTCCTTCACCTGCCAGACAGACTAAGAGCAAAACCCAGGTCTTGATTGGATGAGAAGTGAACTCATGCTGCCTTAGGACAGAAGCAGGTGGGAGGTGATGTGCTTGGTTACAGCTTTCTGATCACAGGTCAGAGACCAGAGAATAGACTTTTCAACTCAAGAGATGACTGTATCTGGCACAGTAATGGAGTATATTGGAAAGACACTTGGAAGCTACATGACTGAGATGAGTCCATGGACAAACAGTATTCCAGAACCTGAATCTCCTAAGAGGAGAATTTTCTAGGCTGTCTAATCCCCAAATCTAGCCTTCTAGTGAGAGAAAAGAGATTTCTTGGGGACTTATCAGCCTCTGTGTTTTACTTGAGTATAATATTAAATCCAAAATTTCATCAATCTGATCTTCTAGAGAAAGTAGAGAAATTTCTGGGCAGCAGAGAAAAGAGAGTGGAGAGAAAAGAGTAATATCCACCTGACTTCTATAGCTAGAGGATTAATAAAGTCTTATGGCATGAGAGTACTTTCTTCTTCCCTCTTAACTATGACTTATTCAGACAATGTGGGTTGGCTGAAAATATAGTCGATTGCATGTCTAGTGGCCCTGAAGTTTGTTTGCTTTATGAAAAGTTTGCTTTTGAAAGACTATGTAGGAAGAACTCTGTGGAAGAGAGGGATTCCAGAGGATTATTAGAGTGTGTCCCTATAGGAAGCCCCAAATTCATTTTTCTTATAAGGGGAGTCCAAGTCAGATAGTAACACTGAATTCAAATGACTTTGTGACTTCTATTGAAAAAAGTGGAAACAACAAGAGAGAGGAGAATTATGTTAATCATTTATGATCTAGTGTGAATGCTTTCATGAGTTTTTTTGTATTTGTTTATGGGCTTCTGTGAGTACCTTCTATCTTCTGTATTTTCTGCAAGGTGAAAGAAAGGCATTTGTAAGCCTGAGTGCTTTCTGGGGACCCTGTAACCCAAATTTGTGAAAACACAAAGACTTGAGTTGTTCGTGAGTTTTATTTGGAGATTTTCCCAAAGCAAACTGAGGGAAAGCAATGAAACAAACAAAAAAAAGAATATGACCTTTCATTTTTAGACATTTTTAGTTATTACTCTTATTATAAAAGCTATCAATCAAATTGTAGATATGCAAATGATTTTAAGCTTCTTGAAGGCAGTGACTGTTATTTAAATTCCCATTTCATTTTTGTTATTACATTTCTATTTAATAATAACTATCTATGATATTACAGTAACTAACCATAATTGATATTATACTGGTCAATATCAGTTCATTTAACACAATGAGCCCTTTATATTAAAAATTAAAATAGTATTAGTAATGACTATCTTTGCATGGCACTTTAAGGTTTACAAAATGCTTTACATGTTGTCTCATTGTATCCTCACAACAACCATTAGAGGGAGGTGCTATTATTATCTCCATGTTGTATATAGGGAACTGAAGCTGATAGAAGTTAAGTGACTTACCCAGAGTCACACAGTGTTTGAGGACAAATTTGAACTCAGGTCTTCCTAATTTCCAACATTCTATCCACTATCCTAACTAGCCTTCTGGATACCAAGAAGCTTCATAATTGTCCTAATTTAAAAAAAATATTATGGTACATGCCCATATGTTTAAATCATTGTTTTTCTTCTTTGCACATGTAGAAGTAACTCAAGCAAGCATGTCATAACTTAAGCAGGAAAAATGAAAGGTAAATCTAAGGGAGAGATAATAAAAGTTGGGTAGCCATCCATATGCTACAATCTACTTTGGACTTCATGACCACTTTTGACACAGCATATTATTTGAAGCAGATGATATTTTAATAGACAGGAGAAGATTTGTTTCTGATATGGCAGTTATTCTTGAGTCAGTTGAGAGCCATGAGATTTGAGATAGCAAAAACAAACAAAAACACATCAAGAAGAATGAGAAAAGGATAAGGCATGTAATGGAAACAATTTAATCCCAAATTATTTAAATAAGTTGTTCATTTTTTAATGGAAACTAGTCAGTAAGAATGACATTGATACCCATTATACTAATTGTATCCAGAAATTTAACTGATATAAACTAATTCTCATACCAAGAAGACCAAAAAAGCCTAGCTGCCCCTGTCAGCAAATACCTAATTTAGGAAAGAAGGAAAGATATGAACATTTATTAAATGCCTGCTATGTGTCAAGCACTGTGCTAAGCACTTTACAAATATTATTTCATTTGATATTCACAACTATTGCTATTATTGAGGTTGCTATTATTATCCTCATTTCATGAGGAACCTTAGGCAAACAGAGATTAAGCGACTTGCCCAGGTTCACACAGCTAGTAAATTTCTGAGAATGGTTTTGAACTCAGACTCCAGACCTTCTATCCACTATACCATCTAGCTGCCAAAGAAAGTTGCCAAAGAAAATACTGGCTAGAATATAAACTTGTTTGTAAAACCTTACAAAGAAGGATAATGGATAATTATCAACAATATGATGCCATAAAGGAGAGAAAAGCAGTGTAGGGCAAAACTAATTGAAAGAAACTTTGTCAAAAGATTCAGAATCATACCAGGGGCATTCAAAGACAAAAATGAAAGAAAGAATGTTAAAAATCTGCAAAAAATATTTAATCAAATTTTCTTCTCCATCAAGCATTGTGGAATCAACATATTTAGACCCTAACATCACAGTTCTAGATAGCTTATAGAAGAGGTAGAAATGTACCCAAAAACTTAAAATAGGAAAAGCAAATAGATTGAGCCAAGTATATGTAGAGATCTGTATTAGAGATGATACACTTTTGACATCATTGAAGGACAGATACAGAAGGCATCTGAAAGATGGAAAGATACCAAAGGTACAAGAGAAAAAATCTCAGGTCTAATTAATGCTGAAAAGAGCCACTGGAAGATTATCAATAACTACTGATGCATATCCTTCCTCTCTCATCTATACACAATCTTGATAAGCTTCTCCTATACATGAATTGAGAACATCCTCAATGAAGATATTAGTAGAGAATAAGCCAGGCTTTGCAAGCACTGTTCTACAATGGGCTATATCTTTATTGTCTCACAATTAACCAAAAGATGTGGGGAATATAAGATTCCATGTAACATGTCATTTGTTGGCTATTAAAAACTATTTGATTTCATAGAACAGAACTCTGCTTTTCAGGTTCTTCTACATCTAGGTATTTCCCCTCCATATATCAAAGTTATTCAAGATTCCTTGGAATATGTTAACAACAAAAACACAATTAGTGTCTGAAGCAGAATTCAAACTTAGATGTCCTGGACACTGGCTCTACTGCATCTTTTATCCTAGACATATTATCACTACCTGTGAAATCCTGAAAATGGTTTTTTAAAATTTAAAATTTTTTAAAATTTAAAAATTTTCCAAATTTTAATTTGGAATCACATCTTTTTTTATTCTCTGTTGCTTTGGAGGGTGAATATAATGTGCAAATAATATAATGAATTAATAATAATAATACAATATGCAAGTAATGAATATAATGTGCAAGAAGCAGCTCAGTGGAAAGAGCTTGGCTTGGCTTGGCTTGACTTGAGAAGGCTGGCCCCTGACCCTAGCTAGCTCTATGGCTCTGGGCAAGTCACTTAAACTCTCAGTGTGCAAACATGCTACATTATGTAACATACACAAAAATAGGCATCAATGAAAAGATAAAGGTAAAATAAAACATTTAAAAACATTTTATTATATTTATTAATGGCACAAAATCCTTTTCATCTCACTAAAATATTAATTTTTTAAATCTTTAAATGTTGATAGTAGTAGCAGACTGTCTATGGACAGCATTTCAATGGTAAGGTGGATAGAATCCTGGGCCTGAATTCAGGAAAAATCTAAGTTAAAATCCAGTCTCAGACAGTTAATAAATGTTTGACCCTGGGCAAATCACTTAAGCTCTCTCTACCTCAATTTTCTCAGCTATAAAATGGGTACCTATCTCTCAGGGTTGTTGTGAGGATCAAATGTGTTTGTAAAGCACTTAGTACAGTTCCTGGCACATAGTAGGTGTTTAAGAAATGCTTGTTTCCTTCATTCTATGTTCTGAGCAGTTAACTGCTTTTGATGCTTTTTATTTGCTCAATTCTATCCCTTCTATTTGGTTAAAGACTTCTAGCAATAATTTTAAAACAGCTTCCTTCATTAAAGAGCACTTCTTTTTTTTTTCCTCCATTGGGGAGTAATTTAATTCAATCTTTTCTCTCTTATCATTTCAGTGATATTATCAATAAGAAAAAGAGCCTTCCAGTCCAGCACTGCCAGTCCCTTAGGATCAGCTGATCATGCTATTGATGGGTCTTTGAAAAGTAACTTCAGTAAAGGCTCTTGCATTCAGACACTAAAAGAGTCTAATCCTTGGTGGATGGTGGATTTGGGATCAATATGTCTTGTGGGGTCTGTTGTTGTCACTAATCGGGAAGATTGTTGCCATGAAGAAATAAATGGAGCTTTAATTCTGATTGGAGATTCACGATTTGGTGGAGGCATATCAAATCCCAGGTACTGATAAAAGTTTTAAACTTTGGACAGAGCATATGAATGAAAAAACTTATTTTTTTTCTTTTAATTTCTATAAGATTTAAAGTTTTTCTAGACACGGAGATTTGTTAGGGGGAATTGAGGGCAATGTCTTGATAATTAAATCTTTTAAAATGCTTTTGGTCAGTCATCTAAACATTGTAGATAAATACTGATAATTGTACCATGTTTTCCATTTGATATTCCACTTGATACATGCAGAAATAACCTATTCTTTAATTAATTATATTATTTATAATTTATATATCATTATAATTATATTTAATTAATCATATCATTTTACAAGCCATAAATTTCTATTTAAAGTTGAGTTCTACTGCTCTTGAATAGGAATATTTATACCATTTTGATTTTTACCATGATTGAAACAATTTCTTTGTTTTCTATCTATTATTAGTTGGTATGAAGAAGTCAAAGAAGACTTCAAGATTTGAAGCCAGGGAGCTTTAGAGGCCAAATGTCCAATATGTTTCCTGCAGGCCACATGCAGTCCACAACACCCTCAAGTGAAGCCTGAATCAAATTAAATTATAATTGGGAAATATTTAACAAAATAAAATTTTAAAATACCATAAAACAGATATTACATTTTAAAACTAAATCAACATGTGACTCTCAGGAATCCTTATGTATAGATTAGTGGCCTCTGTTTTTATTTGAGTTTGGCACCACTGCTTTAGAGAGTAATAGAATCACTTGCAATAAGGGGGAAGACAATGAAAGATGTTCTTGGAAGGACCATAACCAGCGGTTGTGGTGGAGATGACAACAGCTGCATGGTGCAGTACTGAGGCAATCTAATCCAACAAATAAGCACTGTGATAAATGCTAGAGGTTTTTTAAAATTTTTAAAAATGAAAAATAGTTACTGGACTCAAGAAGTTTGTATTTGCCTGAAGAGTTACAACATTTATTCATGTAAAGTAGAGGCAATATGAAAAAATAAGAGGCCAGGAACATTTTCCCATAAGTAATGGTACATGAACTGAACCTCGATGAAAGCTTAAAATTATAATCATCTGAGAGTGCAACCTTGGCATAGTAGTTATCCTGTGCAAAGACAAAGAGGTAAGAGGAGAAGGAATGCTGAACTCAGTGAATAGTAATTAGGTCAGTTTCTCTGAAACAGAAAATGTAGGGGTGAAGCCAAGATGGTGGAGAAAAGGCAGGGACTTGTCTGTCCCACATTTCCCTCCAAACAACTTAAAATAACACCTTAAAATCAATTCTGGAGCTACAGAACCCACAAAAAGATGGGGTGAAATGATTTTCCAACCCAAGACAACTTGAAAGGTTAGCAGGAAAGGTCTATCCCACAAAGGAAGAATGGAGTGCAGGTTATGCCAGTGCTGGTGGTGCCCCAGCAAACAAGGAACAGGCCTTGGGGGACACTGAATCAGCAGAGTCAGTAGCAACAAATTTTACAGCTCTCAGCCCACAGAGAGTAAAGGGATCAATGACTGCTCAGAAAGAGATTACCAGGGTCTCTTTGCTGGAACTGGGCACAGGAATCTGTTTCATTGGCTATACTCAGATCCAGGTCGCAGTACTGTCCAAGGGCAAGAAGGAGCCCTAGCATACCAAAACTTAGGGCTGCAGAAGATTGGGGATCCTAGTCACAGTTCCAAGGCAGAAAAGAGTGCTTGTGGTGGCTAATAGAGCAGACCACAGGCCAGAAGAGTAGTAAATACACCTCTACTGAGATCATAACATCTTGGAAGCACTGAAAGTTTACAAACCTACAGAACTAGCTCTGAAAACAGCTGCACAAAAGAATCTGAAGCTTGTAACAGTGCTCCCTCCACCCTGGGAGTAGAACTCAACTTTAATATAAAGATAAAGGTCAAGAAATAAGCCAAAAACAGATCCTGACCATAAAAAGTTACCATAGTGACAGGGAAGATCAAAATACAAATGAATACAAAATAAGACAACAAAGTCAAAACTGCTACATCTAAGGCCTCAAAGAAAAATGTGAATTGGTCTCAAACCATGAAACTGAAAAATTATTTTTAAAAATGAAACAATTGAGGTAGAGAAAAAATTGGGAAAATAAGTGAGAGTGACACACACAAAAAATTATGAAAAAAAAGTCAACACCTTGGTAGAGGAACAAAAAAATACTAGAGAAAGTAACACCTTAAAAAACAGAATAGGTTGAATGGTAAGAGAGGCACAAAAATCCAACAAATAGAAAAGTACCTTAAAAAGCAGAATTGGGTAAATGGAAAAAGATATACAAAAATTCATTGAAGAAAAGAACTTAAAAAGTAGAATTGACCAAATGAAAAAGAAGCTACAAAAGCTCAATGAAGAATCAGAATTGGGCAAATGGAAGCTAATGACTCCATGAAACATCAAGAAGCAATAAAACAAAATCAAAATAATGAAAAAATAGAAAATGTAAGATGTCTCATTGGAAAAACAACTGACCTGTAAGACAGATTGAGGAGAGAGAACTTTAAAATTATTGGACTACCTGAAAAATGATTTTTAAAAAGAGCCTAGACATCATCTTTCAAGAAATTATCAAGGAAAATTCCCCTTATATCTTAGATACAGAGAGTAAAACAGTAATTGAAAGGCTCCACTGACCACCTCCTGAAAGGGATCCCAAAATAAAAACTCCGAGGAATATTATAACCAAATTTCAAAGCAACCAGGAATGTACCTCAAGAGAATGAGTTGCACTGGATAGATCAGAGAATCATATTGAATCTCTGGAAACTGATAGGATCATCAATGGTGGGCACAGAGTCGGAAGAATAAGGGTCTAGGACAGAAACTTTGGGTACACCCACAGCTAGAAAGAAGAATATAGATGAAGAAGAAGTAAAAGAGACAAAGGAGAAAATATTTAAACAGGTAGGAGGAGATCCAAGAGAGAAGTATTGTGAAAATCAAGAAAAGAAAGAGTCTCCAAGAGGAGAGCATGGTCAGCAAACAAGTCAAAAAGGATGAAGATTGAGAAAAGGCTAACAGGAACCTTTCAGAAAGAGATTTGAGTGGTAAGGTCAGAAGCTAGACTGGCTAAATGACAGTATGATTATATGAATTTAGACCTGATTGAGTGGCCAGATCTACTAATGGTTCTATTTCAACTTGGAAGGACTTCTACAGTGGAGTGTCCTAGGAATAAGTATTTGACCCTAGTCTATCAATTTGACCCTTTTTAATCAATCACTTGGATAAAAGCAGAGATGGCACTTATCCAATTTATAAATGATACAAAGCTAGGAATGAGAATACAATGGGTGTAGGAGCTCAAGAAGATCTTGACAGGATAGAACAGGGGTTGGCCTGTTTTTTATAGCCTGTGAGCTCTGCATGGTTTTTAAATTTTTAGATAAAGTTCACACACAAATAAGCAGCAAACTGGATTTGTCCTGCAGACTTTGCTTTGTTGACACCTGTTTTAGATTATTGGCCAAATTTAAAGAAGATCAATGAAATATGGATAAATATGTAATTTTGCATTTGGGTTCAAAATCTAAATTTCTAAAGTATATGATTGGAATATCCTGTTTTGTTAGTTACTTGTCTTTTTAAGAAATCAGAGACTTTCAGAGGACTGGAAGGTTTAATGATCATCAGGGTAATAAAATAAAGCTGATGCAATCTTAGGATGTGTCAAGAGACATAGCTTCTAAGAATAAGGAGGGTACAGATCCTCTGTATTCTGCCCTGCTTAGGCCTCATTTGAAATATTATGTTTAGCACCACAATTTAGGAAGGATATTGGTAAACTGGAGAATGACAAGATAAGGATGACAAGCATGGTGAATGTTTTCAAGTGCATGCATTATGAGGGTTAGTTGAAGAAACTAGGATACTTAGCCTGGAGAAAATAAACCTCAAGTGAACCAGAAAGCTATATCCAAGTACTTGAATGCCTTTCTAGCAGAAAAGCAATTAAAAGTGTTTTTGCTTGGTTCCAGAGTAGAAGTAGAAACAAAGAAACTTGGCAAAGAGGAAAAGTTAGATTTGATCCCAAGAAAAAAACTTCATCACAGTTAAAGTTATCCAAAGTGAAATGGACTGTTTTGGAAGAAAGTGAGTTATCACTCCCTGTATCTTCAAGCAAAGGGAATTTCAGAAGTCATGTGTGTTTACATTAAGGAGTCTTTCTGAGATCGCTACCAACTCTGAGATTCTGTGAATAGAAGGAAAATATATGGTGGCAATGAATGAAGATGACTTTTTCTTAGGGTTTGAATGGGAAAGGAATGAGAAAAAGAGCCTGAAGAAATTATATGGTTAAGCAGAAGTTTTTAAAGATGGGAAAGACCTGTGCCTGCCGCAAATAATACCAAACTGATTTCAGCTGAGTGGCATTGTCCTAGTCTGTTCATTGCCTGTAGAGGTGGATTTACTGAGATCACGTGAAGAAGAAAGGCTCCTACATTAAGGACTTTTGGAAACTTCCCTTATGTAGTTTTCTCAGTATGTGCATACCCCCTTCAGCATGTGTCCCTGTACCTTGACAATTACAGAAGATGGCACTCGATGCCATCTCCACGTGGAAAGGTGTTATTATTCCAGTAAGAACTGAGGCTATAATCAGAAGGGCTGTCAGAAACAGATCCAGTTGCATTTCTGTTATGAGGCTGATTTTAATACTACATGTTTTCTGAGAGCTAAAATATAACACATTGCAATTTATTACATTGCATTATCTGTGCTTGCTCAATAATTATCGGCATGGCATTAAGAACTTTTCATTTGTTCCTTTGTCTCCCCACACCAAGCACAGTGTCTAGCACATAATAGGTGTTTAATAGAAGTTTCTTGATTGATTGTTCATGACAGTGAAATTCCTAAACTGGCTTTAAATGATAAGGTGCTAGAGTTGTAATTTTGAAGGGGACAGTAGGATCAAAATTTTTCTTTTCATTATTTTAAGGATAGATTGGCTCCTTGACAATGTGAAAAGTTTGCTTAAAAGGAATGTCTTGAAGTAATTGACCAAATCCTCATTGTTCATTTTCTACTAACTGAAAACTATTCTTAGATGATTCAAAGAGTGTTCTCAAAATTAACAATGTGGTTTCTATCTAGCTGTAAAACAATTTCTTCTTTGGGTCCTGGAGAAACAAAATCTTTCTCATGTGGGATGATGAAAGGACGATATGTTACCATTACTATTCCTGGATTTAACAGAGTCCTAAGTTTATGTGAAGTGCAAGTGTTTGGACACCAGCTTAGGTCATCTAATGCTTCCAATTCATCCACTGAGTCTAATTCTAAAGGAACATACATTGGTAAGTTTATTTCCTAACCTCAGATGAACTTCTAGGAAAATTTCTCTGGATGACATACATAGTTTAGAATAAAATCATTTGTGAAAATCAATATTCAAAATAGGATGTTAACCAAATTTGCCTTTTCTTCTTTCCAAACTATGCAAATAGAATTAGCCAGACATGATTTTTAGGAGGAATTTGTAATTCCAATTTCATGTTTATGTTAACTTTTTGTCCATATTGGTAATAATATTTATATTTCATTGTCTATATATAGAAGTAGATAGGATAATGATTAGTGAAAAGCAGAGATGATCAACTCTAATTTCTTTTTGTTTCCTCTGGCAAGGAAAATTCTAGTCTTATTGGGAAAGATAAAATAAACATGAATAATGAGTAATTGATACCCCAAATAAGTGGAGCTATAGTAATAAACACATAGCTACCCTTGATCAGTTCAGTCAATAACATCAGATAACTTACATCCTAGAGTACTGAAAGATATTATTTCTGAGCCATAATCTGTTATCTTTGAAAGATTGTGGAGAACAGAATACATATTACAGGACTGGGGAAGGGCAATTACTCTTTCAGAAAGAGAGATAAGAGTAGAGAGCCTTTACATTATAATCTAGTGAACTTGACATCAAATTCTGACAAAATTCTGCAATGTATTATTTTTTTAAAAATGATTAGTGAATATCTATTGATTGAATGATTACAGAGTCTGAATGGCTTCTTGTAGGATGTGTCACGCCAGACTAACCTCGTTTCCTTTTTTTTGACATGTTTACTAAAATAGTTGATCAGAGGGAATGGTGTATACATATATATATATGTGTGTGTGTGTGTATCTTTTATATATATATACACATATATATACATACATACACATACACACAAATCTTTTATATATATATGTATATAATTTGCCTAGATATCAGGAAACATCTGAAAAATTCTTCCATGATATTCTTGTGAAAAGGATAAAACAATATGGGAAGGATAATTAAAAACTCATTGAATAGCTGGGAAAAAAGTAGTCACTGGTCAACTCAGTGAACTGAACATATTTTTTATCCATGACTTGAATAAAGACATAGATGGCAAGCTCATCATATCTGAATATCACTCAAAAGCTAGGAGATGTATTTGTTCCTCTAGCTAACAAGTCAGAGTACCAAAAGATCTTAACAGACTAGAATGTTGGTCCAGATCTAATAAGATGAATTTTTTTAAAAAATTAGTAAGGATAAGTCTAAAACTTTAAACGTGGATTTAAAAAAAAATCAGTGGTATTATGAGGACAAAATGAGGAGAGATCAATATGTCTGAAAAACATCTAGGGCCCCTCAAAGACTTTAAGCTCAATATTATTCAAAAGCCATAAGGGTTAATGTGATCTTAAGCTGCATTTACAAAACATTCTGCCCCGAATGAGGGAGAAGATAGTTCTTCTGCACTCTGCCCTGATCATAGTATATATGTATATATATATATGCATGTGTATATGTATATGTATGTATGTATATATGTGCACACATATAAATATGTATGTATACCCACATTATATATGTATTTGTATATATGTGTATGTGTTTAAATGCATATTTTCAATCTACATATTTAATGGAAACTCCTTATATGTATGTTCATGTGTGTATATATGAACACAATCAAATATACATAAAAGATGTCTTGGTTAAGTATGTAGATTAATTGAATGTTCATTAGACATTTTAAAATGTAGATAGAAAGGTAGTAAGCTCAAGGTTAGAGTTATAGATGTCATAATTTAACTGTGAGTAAAAAAAATAAGTAGCAATTGAAAATGTCAGAGTTGAATCAAACATGCAGCAACTAATTTTTAAGTGTTACCGGAAAACAGACATTGAAGAAATAAGCTAGCAACACATGTAATCATTTCCTGATTTTTGTGGTAGCATAGGTTCAAGCTAGATAGCACAATGTAATCAAGCTAGCAAGGAGAAAGTTCAATAAAAAGCATGCTAAGTACTAGTCACTGGGCTAGGAGAAACAGCATCAGAAATGAAACAGTCTAAATCCTCAGGCAGTTTACATTCTATTAGATTAAATAAAACACACACACACAAACACAAACACACAAATATATGTGGAGCAATGAACCCTCGGTGAGGAAAATTCCCAACTTTTAAGTGGAGGTTGAGCTCTTTACCTTAATTGACATTTAACTCCTGGCCCCTTTGTGGTTGAGGCAGGTTTAGGGCAATAGGCTGGAAACATTTGGGTAACATAACAGTGTCTGTGGATAGACAGGCACCCAAAGAGGAAGGTGGAAGAAAAAAGTAAACCTTCTTCTTAAAATTCTTGAGTAGATGGGTACAATTGGTGGTATTAGTTCCAGTATTCTGGCCAGAGAGGCTTGTAGGGCTAATGGACTTCCTCGATATGTCCTTTCTCTGCCACAGTTTAGTTCTACCTTCTCCTTTTCCTTTTGCTTGTTACCTCATGGCCTCTGGTTCTTTCTATCTTAATTAATACTACGTATCACCCTAGTTGTCTATGTGCGTGTTTTGTCCTTGGAATTTCCATGTGAAAATCTTATCTGAGCTCTGTACGTCCCCCAAAATAGTGACCTGTCACAGGTAGGTGTTGAACAGATATATTTGTTGAAATAAATTTGTTTAATTAGATTGAACATTTAATTCCCTAAGGTACCTATTGTATATAGACTTTGTAATTTTCATAGAATCACAAAATTTTAGAGGTATAAGGGACCCTCAGGATCATGTAGTTCAAAGTCCTAATGTAGGTAGACTTTTTAAAATACCTTTGAGAAAATGTCATCCAGGTCTCTATTTGAATATTTCCCATGGTTCTTTTGTAGTTGTTGTTGAGTCATTTCAGTCATGTCTACATGACCCCATTTGGGGTTTTCTTGGCAAAGATACTGGAATGGTTTGCCATGTCCTTTTCCAGCTCATTTGACAAATGAGGAAACTGAGGTAAACATGATTAAGTAACATGCCCAGAGTCAGACAGCTAGTAAATGAATGAGGTCAGATTTGAACTCAAGTAGATGAGTTTTCCTGATTTTAGGCCCTGCACTCTAACCACTGCACCACCTAGCTTCCCTATTTCAATGCTATTCATTACTTTATGAGAGAGCCTATTCAGCAACTTTAGAAAACCATTCTTTATGATAGAGCTGAGATCTAACTCCCTGTAACTTCCTTATATTTAGTATCTGCTCTATCTGGGAGAACAAAGTAAGTCATCTGCTGTTTCTGCCAGTACACAGACCTACAAATAATTGAAGACAGCTCTCATTTATCCTCCAAATTGTCTCTTGCCCAGAATATGCATCATTAGTTCACTCTGCTTGTGTTCATATGACATGTACTGGTCACTCCACACAAACTCTCTAGTTTGTTAATATCTTTCTTAAAATTCGACACCCACATTTGTACCCATAACTATAGATGTGGCCCAATGAATGCAAAGTACAATGAGGTTGTTACTTCTGTACCCTCTATTTTTTTAATATATAATTTATTTATTGTTCATTTCTTAACATTCATTTCCACAAGAATATGAATTCAAAATTTTCTCCCCATCTCTCCCCACCCCCCTACCCCAGGACAGCATGCATCCCATCCACTCCTTCCTCCAGTCTGTCCTCCCTTCTATTACCCACCCTTCTTCAATCCTCCTTCCCCTCTATTTTCCTGTAGGGCAAAATAGATTTCTATACTCCATTGCCTGTATAGCTTAATTTCTAGTTGCATGTAAAGCAATTTTTAACATTCATTCCTAAAGCTTTGAGTTACATGTTCTCTCCCTCCCTCCCTCCCCACCTCATTGAGAAAACAAGAAATTCAATATAGGTCATACATGTGTAACAATGCAAAGCACTTCCATAATAGTTATGTTGTAAAAGACTAACCACATTTCCCTCTGTCTTATCCTGCCCTTCATTTATTCCATTCTCTCCCTTGATCTGTCCTCCCACAACAGTCTTTCCTTCTGATTACTACTTTCCCCAATTTGCTGTCCCTTCTATTTTTTTCCCTCACCTATCCCCTTCCCCCTTGCCTTCCAGCAGGGTAAAATAGATTTCCAAGTCCAATTGAGTGTGTGTTATTCCCTCCTTAAGCCAAATCCCATGAGAGTAAGGCTCAATTATTTCCTTTCATCTCCCCTCTCTTCCCTTCCATTGTAAAAGCTGTTTCTTTCCTGTTTTATGTGAGATGATTTGCTACATTCTACCTCTCCCTTTCTCTTACTCCTAGTACATTCCATTCAACAGTAAATTTTATTTTTTTAGGTATTCTCCCTTCATATTTAGCTTACCTTGTGCCCTCTGTCAATATATCGATATATATATATATATATATATGTACATGCACCCATGTACATATACATACCTACCCATATATAATATAAACATAAATACATATCTATACACACCTACATATATATATATTCCCTCTAACTACCCTAATACTGAAAAAGATCTCATGAGTTACAAATAACATCTTTCTATGTAGGAATGTAAACAGTTCAACTTTAATGAGTTCTTTAAGGCTCCTCTATCCTGTTTACCTTTTCATGTTTCTCTTGATTCTTGTATTTGAAAGTCAAATTCTCTATTCAGCTCTGGTCTTTTCAAAAAGAATGCTTGGAAGTCCTCTATTTCATTGAAATTCCATTTTTTCCTCTTAAGTATTATACTCAGTTTTGCTGGGTACACCTACCCAGTCCTTCAGGGGAAAAAATTCTTGGTTTTAATCCTATCTCCTTTGACCTCTGGAATATCATATTCTAAGCCCTTCAGTCCTTTAGTGTAGAAGCTACTAAATCCTGTGTTATCCTGATTGTATTTCCAGAATACTTGAATTGTTTCTTTCTGCCTGCCTATAATATTTTGTCCTTGACCTGGGAACTCTGGAATTTGGCTACAATATTCCTAGGAGTTTTCCTTTGGGGATCTCTTTCAGGAGCTGATTGGTGAATTCTTTCCATTTCTATTTTACCCTCTGATTCTAGAATATCAGGGCAGTTTTCCTTGATAATTTCATGAAATATGATGTCTAGGTTCTTTTTTTTTTTTTTTCATCAGGTAGACCAATAATTGTTAATTTATCTCTCCTGGATCTATTTTCCAGGTCAGTTGTTTTTCCAATGAGATATTTCACATTGTCTTATATTTTTTTCATTTTGGGGGGAATGTTTTGGTAATTTCTTGATTTCTCATAAAGTCATTAAATTCCATCTGCTCCGTTCTAATTTTTAAAGAAATATTTTCTTCAGTGAGCTTTTGAACCTCCTTTTCCATTTGGAGAATTCTGCTTTTTAAAGCATTCTTCTCCTCATTGACTTTCTGGACTTCTTTTGTCATTTGGGTTAGTTTATTTTTAAAGGTGCTATTTTTTTCAGCAATTTTTTGGGTCTCCTTTAGCAAACTGTTGACTCACTTTTCATGATTTTCTGGCATAACTCTCATTTCTCTTCCCAATTTTTCCTTTACCTCTCTTACTTGATTTTCACAATCCTTTTTGAGCTCTTCCATGACCTGAGACCATTGCATATTTTTTTGGAGATTTTGGATGTAGAAGCTTTGACTTTTATGTCTTCCTCTGATGGTATGCTTTGTTCTTCCTCATCTGAAAGGATGGAAGAAAATACCTGTTCACTAGTTCTATAGTCTAGTTCACCTGTTCTATAGTCTTATTTTTTTTCCCTTTTTTGGGCATTTCTGCAGCCAGTACTTGACTTTTGAGTCCTTTGTCAAGTGAAGGGTATACTCTAAGGACCTGTACATTCTCAGTTCCTCCAAGATGGCACAATCAAGGACCTGCACTCTCTTCTGTGAGCAACCTCAAGCACTCTTTTCTGCCCTGGATCTATGAGTAAGATTCCTTCTCCATGGTCACCACCAGATCCACCATGCCAGCACTCCTCTTCATCCAAGGACCACCACTCAGAACTGAGACCGAGATCAGCTGCTCTTATTCCCCCAAGGTCTTTAGACCTAGGGCTCCAAAAGTGGATGCCCTGGGGCCCGGGGTGGGGCCAGATCATGCTCCCCTCTCACCCAGGTGAAACAGTGTTTTTACTGACCTTTGAAGTTGTCTTTGGCGTTTGTGAGTTGAGAAATCTGGGAACTGCAGCTGTTACCCACGATTCCATGCCCTAAAGCCTGCTCCAGTACTTTCCCTGCCATGCAGGTGGCCAAGGCTAGGCTGGGTTCTGCTCTGAACCCAGTGTGATAGACCTTTCCTGTTGGCCTTCCAGGCTGTCTTGGGCTGGAAATCTCTTCCACTCTGTCATTTTGTGGCTTCTACTGCTCTAGAATTTGTTTAGAGTCATTTTTTACAGGAATTTTATGGGCTATGGGGGGAGAGCTAGCGCAGGTCAGTCCTTCTACTCTACCATCTTGGCTCTGCCCCACTCTCTATTTTTCTTAATGGAGTCAAAGATTGTCCTAGAATTTCAAAATAGATTTATCAAGAATTAAAGTCTATTTATAGGAGATAGGGACTGGTGTGATTCCACTGTTGCAGGGAATCGCCAAAATAACTCCCTCTTTGCAACTTCTAGTGTTAGTGATTTGCCAACAGCACTAATTAATAAAAATGACTTGCCCACAGTTATGTAGACACTCTGTGGCACTGTACTTGTACCCAGTCCTTGAATTCCTTGTCTCTGAAGTCAATTCTCTGTCCTCTATGCTGTTTCCTTTCAAAGTCTGTGTATATTTTGTTTAAGTAACATTAAATTAAGATAAATAGTTGGATCAATATATATTTATCAGTCCTTAGATGAAAGTTGTAGTTCTTTAACTATGAAGAGTATTTACTTCTACTTGTTTAATTAATGAATTTCTTTTGTTAAGGGGTGCCCATTTTTGTTTTTCCTTTGTGATAAGTGACTTAATTTATGTATCTTCATTTCAGTTGAAGTGTCAAAAAATAAAAAAACCTTCCAATCCAGTACCTTAAATAAATTTGGAGTTCCTGGAGAAATTTATAACAAGAGTTTGACAAATGATTTAAAATTGGAGTCTTGTATTGAGACACAAAAAGAGAAAGATCCTTGGTGGATGGTGGATTTGCAATCAACATACCCAATAGAATATGTTTCTGTTACTGGCCGGAGAGATTGTTGCCGATATGAGATGGACAGAGCTCTTATTCTGGTTGGAAATTCACAAGAAAATGGTGGTAAATCAAATATGAGGTACTGATATTTGGGCAATTTGAGCTTTGATCTGTGTTAAATATGAAACTATTCATGGAGAATAATTTTATATTTTATCTGAAGTATTAAAATAGTTCAAGTTAAGTTTTATTTATTATTAATACTTATTTTTCAGTATTTGTATCACTTCAACTAAGTTGACATTTTGCAAATCATTTACAAAGAATGTGCCTTTTTATTTTTACAGTACTCAGTATAGTTCAGTAAGTGCAGTATTTATTTGCCTCCTGTCGGTGGTAGAAGACTTAGTAACTTTTCCATTTCCCTGAAAGTCATTTGTTGTTCAGTTATTTCAGTTGTGTCTGACTCTTTGTGATCCTGTTTGGGATTTCCTTAGCACAGATGCTAGAGTGATTTGCCATTTCCTTCTCCAGCTCATTTGACATGTGAGGAAATTGAGGCCAACAGGGTTTTGTGACTTGCCCAAAGTTACACAGCTATTAAGTGTTTAAGGCTGGATTTGAACTCCAGAAGAATCATCCTGACTCCTGGCCTGGCACTATATCCCCTGTACAACCTAGTTGCCCTATTTCTATCTATTTAACATATTTAGACTATAACAATAATTCCTTTATCTCCTAGATACACATGTAAAATTTTTTAGTCAATCAATCTCTCTAAAAGATTTTTTTTTAATTTTACCTGTGCTATATAATGATTTAATTTAGCAATTTAATGCTATTAGTAATTTAGTGAAAGACCTGGCAGATGTGATTGTTCACCCACTATCTGTGATCTTTGAAGAATCCTGGAAACAGAGACATACCACAAAATTGTTACTGCCATCCTGATTTATTCAATTGCTTTCATTTATTTTGTATTTTCTCATCTGTGTGCATGCTTCCTCCAAATAAAATGTGAGATCCTTGACAGCAGGGACTATTTCATTTTTGATTTTGCATGCTCAATGCCCAGCATGGTGTCTTGCATGTGATAGGCACTTAATAAATACTTGTTGAGGAAATGAATGGACTAAGATTTAATTGTGGAAGGAGAATGAGATTTGAAAAGACAAATGGATTCCTTTTCATTTTCATAATATATGAAGTTTTATCTTTGCTTATTAATTAGGGAGACATTATTAGACCTGTAATTTCATTGATCTAAACATTCACGAGTAAACTCCCTCCTCCAATTCAGGATAGCCCCTTCTCTGAATCCTATAGTCTTAGAGAGTTGTTGGCACACTAACAAGCTGTGATTTGAACTCAGATCTTTCTGGCTTTCCAGGCTGACTTTCCATCCACCACGCCACACGGTCTTCAAAAATAGCTCAAATATATGGACAAAAACCCCTCGGTCAATTCTCTGTACTTATTAGAAATGGATGTTTCATTAAATGTGGGTGATATTGATGATTATTTCAATTTTTCCACATCATTTTGTGTATTTAAGCACAAATACTTGTCACCAGAGGATATTCTCCCATATCAATGAGGGAAGTGAAATATGCATGCTGATTCATTTGGTTGGCAGCTGTGCATTTTTCTTTCTGTTTGTTCTAACCTCAATACAGAGTTTCAATAGAAATAGAAAACATAATTTATATTATTGAAGAATTGACCATCTAATCATAGAGAAAGGTTAAAAATAAAGTGCCCATGCTTCAGTTACAGGAAATATGAAGTATGTATATTGTAAAATTGTAGCCAAACAGAGATGTGATCTCTTCACACCAGGAATAAACTGGTTTGGGGACAGTGCAGAGGCTTGAAGGGTAATTTGAAGAAAGAAAGAAAAATGTGATGTTCTAAAAGGAATGAAGGCATTCAAAGGGAGAAAGGCATCTTTGAAAAGACTCAAAGATATTCTTCGTTATATGAGAAGGCTCACTGGGAAAAGAGAAAGGAAGGATACAGGGGGAAATGTAGGCAACATAAAAACAAAATGCATTAATTAAAAAATCACGTTTTTAAAAAAGCTAAAAGCTCAGGGTCAGGAGGAAGTGAATGTGGTATGGGGAGGAGTAGGTATGACATGTTGTAGTGGAGAATGCCAACTTACATTTGCGATGATTTGGCTTCAGAATAGTTATAGCGTTTGAACTGCTTACCTGAGTGCCCAAGATAAAAAAATTTAAAATACTAGAGAAGGTTCAAAGACAGTAAGGACTGAGAAAAAAGCCATTGGATTTCATAACTAAGTGGTTTTTTGTCAGAGAAAACATTTTCATGGGGTTGAGGAGTGTGTTGGTGGAAAAAAAAAAACAAGGTGGGAGCAAATATAAACATTTTCTAGAAATCTAGCAGTCAAAAGGACAATGGGGCAATAACTTAAGAGAATGACAATGTCAAGGGGAAACTTCTTAGACTAAGAGAGCCTTAAGCAAGTTTGTTGGCAAAAAGGAAGGAACTAGTAGGGAGGGAGACAATGAAGACAAGAGCAAAGGAATGTTTGACAGAACAATATTCCAGTGGAGACCAAAGTTGATTGGATTAAAACCACAAATGAAAGGCTTATCCATGTCAATAAGTTGGAACACCAGGAGCTATAATTAGGATAGCATGATAATAGTGTTTGCACTAGAGTGCCATGTTCGGGGAAGGCAGCGGAGGACTTTGTGCCATGAAAGTCCATAGACTAGCATCAGCATGATTTGTATTCTTCTGCCTGATAGGACCACCACCTGAATTTTTTAGGGTGATTGGCCCTTTTGTATTTTTTTACTATTACCCCAGAGGCATAGCTTTAAAATAAAAGGCTTCATATTTTTTTTTACTATTTTATTCAGGATAGATACTTTATTTGTTTCCTTTCTCTTTAAAGAAAATTTTATTTTTTTATTAAATTCCACTGTCACCTCCAATGACACCCCTTTGCCTTTACCCAAGAGAAAGCCTTCCCTTGTAACCAATACATTCAATAAAGGAAAATAAGTCACATGTTGTCCATGTCTGAAAATGTATGTCTCATTCTTCATCTATATTCTACTTCCTTTCTACTGAGAAGAAAGCGGCATACTTGACTCTCACTCCTCTTAAGTCACAACCAGACATGGCATCTATCAGAGTTCTGATGTCATTCAGCATTGTTTTCTTTAAATTTTTGAGGGTGTCATATAAAAGGTTTTCCTTGTTCTACTTATTTCTCTTGGCATAAATCACTCAGTCAACAAGCAATTATTAAGTGCTTTGGCTCATACAAGTCCCAAATTTCTCTGAATTCTTCATATCTGTATTTCTTATAGTATAAGACTGAGTTACTTCCCAACAGATGGACACCACATTCTTTCCAGCTCTTTGCTACTACAAGAATTTCTGCTATAAATTTTTTATATGAGTGAATTTTTTCCTTCTGTCTTTGATATCCTTGGAGTATATACCTAGTAGAATTATTATTATTACTGAGTATACATAATTTAGTGACATTTTTCTGCCTTAAGATTCTTTAAGCAGCCTAAGCAGTCTTCCAAAGAATGACAATATGATTTATGTCTAGATGTGCTGTGATTCCTACCTTGGCTCCGGGGAAAAAACAATTTTTCCAATGTAAGGGAATGAAAGGACAATTTGTGACCCTCACTGTTCCAGGATTAAGAAAGACTTTAACAATGTGTGAGGTACAAGTGTTTGCTAAAATGTCAGATGCTGAGCTCAAAAACCAATTGAATATGACTGAAAATACTACCCAACACCAGCCCGCTGGTAGGTATATTTTCTATATTAAGGTGAATCAAATGCCTTTTGAGAAATGGTTTTCCCATATAATACAAAATTTAGAATAAAACTGTTTATAAAAATTGCAAAGGAAACTCAATGTACCCTAAAATTGTTTTTTTTTCTATCCCAAACTGAACAAAATAGAATTAAACAAAATCACTGCGAGATACTTATAATGTAAGAATTAGTTTTCAGACTGTATCCTTGGCAGTACTTAGCACAGAATAGTATTTGATTGTATTGACTTAGAGCTTTTGCATATGTTTTCAGCATGTTCTCATGTTTCAGGCATCTCACTTGTCTCTTAATTGTCTCTATTGAGTTTTACAACATAAAGTAAAGATGTGAACAGTTTGAATGTACTCCTCCATGAAAAACCCAATCAGGTTGAGCTGTTTGCTTGTTTTTGTCATGGATCTGGTGATCTTAAAGGAAAACTACACTAAAATATCAAATAATTACCTCACTTATTTGATTTATTTTATTTTAGGAGACTAGACAAAGCATAAATTATAGTTTATAAAATTGATTCCTACAAATGTTTATTAAATTTGTAGATTAGTAAATACATTGTGATCTTATTTACTCTCTTCCTTCTGTTGTGTATGTGTGTGATGTGTGAATATGTACACTTTCACCAATCTTTTCATTTCCTAGTATTCAGCTGAGTAGTAGGTGGCAAAGAATGATCAGCAAGAGCCTGCATTTCTCTTTTCTCTCTGGTTGTCTTAGGTTGTATCTGCAAGATCAGTTAGCTACATATATGCATTGATTGGTCCAGCAATTTTAATTCATTTGTCAATTCATTGAAAGAATTAATCAAACCAAGAAAATGTTGTGTTTATTGCTTCTGAAAATATATATCCATCAGAGTAAAATTTGTCCATGCTTATAAACACAGCTACATTATCTTCCAAGTTTTGTTAGGAATATTAAAATGAAAAAGTACAGAGTACAACTTTGGTTGTGTGGTCGTCCAGTTTGGCATTCTATCTTTCATGTCTTCATTCTTCACATAAAGCATACAAAGATAAACATGAAAAAAAATGATAATTGACCAAAGAAGGATAAACTGCTTACATTCAAATATAGAGAGATGGTACACATGTCCCCTCTGATCCCTGTCACCATCAGGGTTCATAGAGTCCAGTTGGGCAAAGCATGGGAGTGGTTCTTCTGTTAAAGAGAGAAGGGGAAGGAAGGTTAGTGAAAATTATCACACATAATGAGGGTGCACAAACAGATTTCAATACAAACAAGGAGGAATGGAGTGGGCAGGATCCACCGATTCTTGAACCTCACTTTCATCAGAACTGGTCAAAAGAAAGAAGAAGACATATACACACAGACAGAGCTGGGTACAGAAATACATTTCACTCAGCAATGAAATAGGAGAGAGAAAAAAGAAACTGGGAAGGGGAAAATAAAGGACTGGTAAAATATGATATCCATCTCTTTATAGTGAAATGAGGGAAGGAGAATTCAGAACAAGACAAATATTTTTTTAGGACATGGCCAATGTGGACATTTATTTTTGATTAATTATACACATGTTTGGTTTTCCTTGGGGTCTCAATGGGAGAGACAGGAAAGGGTGGGAAAGTAAGAAGGAAAATCTTGATTAAAAAAAGTAAAGGGGAAAAATACACAACAGGTGGGGATCACATGGAAGTAGTGACCCCAATGGGAGGTACAGGCTGACAATGACCAGATTTAAGAAGAATTCAAATATAGTCCTCAGTAACATGCAGAATAAATTATGGGGTTAAGTTCAGAAAATTTGGGGAACATCCAGAGTCTCTGGAAGTGAATTACAGGAGGTCATCCATGTGCTTCCACAAGACTCTGCTGGTTCCCCCTGTCAGGCACTGGGAAAGATGTGAATAGTCAGAAGAGGTCCTGAGAACAGGCCCAAGACAAGTCTGAGGCCTTCTGTATCTAAGACACCAACCTTCCTTCACATGAACCTCCCAGCTCCCAAACATTTAATTGGAACTTGATACTTTTAACTCAGGGCTCATTAATTTTTAATCCATCCTGGATAAATTTCATCTTTTGCATGAAGAGTTTCCATAATAAAGGAGAACATGTTGTACTTGGATAGAAATCTTAGTAGATAGTGCTGGAGTTGGAGTAGAGATAAAAAGTTAGGTGAGGACCCTATTTTGCCTTTTGTCTCTACTGTACTGGGAGACAGTTCATTTTACTGGATAGAGAGCCAGTCTCCTCAAAGCCAAGACTTGGGTTCAAGTAGCATCTCTGCCACATTGTCTGTGTGGCCCTGAGCAAATTGCCTCACCTCTCATGCCACAGGAAACTCTTTAAGACTTTTAAGTTGTAGAGAAGTGCCAGCATGCCTTAAATAGAGGGATTCTCCCCTCCCCCGAATTCCCTCCAATGAAAACAAAGTCCATTCCTTATCTTTATTCTTTCACTGATTTATACTTAGCATCTTAATACAGATACATAAAGCATGTGCACCTGGGATTTTAGGAAGTATAGAAGAGGTGAAATGTGAACTAGATAATAGTACAATAAATTATAAGTTAGGATGAATTAACAGCTATGTGCAAAGTACAATGGTTAATGGATCAATGTTCATCTGAAGGGAAATGCCTAGGTTCTCACCCATCTTTATCCCTTTTTAGCTCATTATTTTTATCAGTGATTTGAAAGAAAATATAGAAGGCATTCTGATTAGATTTGCCAATAGTACAAAGTTAGGAGGAACAGTCAGTACGATAGATGATTAAATCAAGGTTAAAAATCTTTTCTTGTTGGAGCATTGGAAACTAGGAGCTGACCTCCAGGTTTCCGAAAGCTAAATAGGTTATAGAATTGAGACCATTAAGACAAATGTTGAACAAGCAAACTTCTACTCTTTTACAAATCTTTTAGAAATAGGTAAATGGCAAGACATTGGATGTTATAATTATAGGTAACAATAGGTTATAAAGATAAGAATGACATACTGCTTGTGATGGCAGGTGAATGGTTTAAATTATCAATATTCCTTTTGTTCATGGAGTAGCTCTTCATTCTAGTCAGTGTCATAAGATCTGAGATGCAGAGCTTTGAAAGACTTCAGAGCACAAGCAGTCAGTCCAACTCTCATTTTGAAGATGAGGAAAGTGAGGCCCAGGGCACTGAAGAAAATGCCTTGACCAAGGTCGCATACACAGTGTCAGAAGTGGGACTTGAACCCAGTTCTGACTCCAGAGCCAGCCATCGTTCCACTGATCTAAACTACTCCCTACAATTGCTACATCTCCAGCTGTGCTTTTCGCCTGATGTCTAAAACATAAAACCCCACCTTTATCCTCATTTCAGGTCCAGGAGAGACACAAAAAGTACAAACCTCTCAGTCTACAGTCTTCATTCCTTCCCGATTTCCTGATAAACCTATGGATGGGTCTTCTCAAAGTGGCCATTGTGTTCAAACATTGCAAGAGAATGCCCCCTGGTGGATGGCAGATTTGCATTCAACACAAATTGTAGACTCTGTATCAATAACCAATCGAAAAGATTGCTGTCATGAACAGATAAATGGAGTTATCATTTTGGTAGGAGACTTACCTGATCAGAATGGAAAATTGAATGCCAGGTATGGATCTAAGCTTTACCTTTAAAAGTTGGTGGAATGGTAATGGACTTCCTTGTCACTTTTTAAACCTATTGTTTGTGAAAGTAAATTTTCTCATACTGAAATGAAATGAAAATTTTAAGGCAATGAAGTTGATTCTAGCATAATACTTTTTGGGAGCCACAGTCTGTGTTCCCCTTCTCCACTTCCTCCTCTCTCTCCCATAGGTATATTTGAGACCATAAAGCAAAAGGATTTTTCATTTATTTAAAAAAAATATCTTGGAGCCAAAAGCAATGTCCAAAAATGTTATATTTGAGAAAAGGAAAAAAAAAACAAGTTGAAACCAAAAGATTGAACAGATCCAGTTAGGATGGTGGATCAGAAGTGAGGCTACCAAGAACTTAACACCAAGGGTATTCTTCATCCAAACTTGTACTAAAAAGATGAGATACTATTAACCCAATTTCTTTCCTGTTTATAACCATTCATGCATGATATACAAGAAATATTCGTTTAATCTTCTGTTCATTTATTTGCTCACTCATTCCTTAGTTGTGGACATACTTATTGTGTGCCTGTTGCTTAGCAGTGAATTTGCTAATCATTGTTATAGATATAATATTTAGAAGAAAGTCATCATTAGAAGAAAAATCATCTAGCCTTTGTGTGAAGACTTCCAGTGTGTGGGAGCCCACTAACTTCCAAGGCCACTTCAATAGAATGGCTATTTGTTGAGGTGTTCCTGAAAACAAGCTTAAAATGGTCACTTTACTTAATGGACCCATTGGTCCTGGTTTTGCCCTGTAATATCTTTGTTTTATTTTTTTTATTTGTGTTTCCAACACGTTCCCTCAAATTTCTTTCAGGTCAAAAATACCTAGTTCTTTCCATTGACCCTCAAATAGTATCTCAAGGTCTTTTACTTTATGAATTCCTTCTCCTGGATGATCTTCATCTTACCAGTATCCCTCCTAAAATATGATAGTTCCTCATAACCCTAAATGTGGACTGAACAGGAAGCGCACAGCAGTACTGTCAACTCTCTAAGTCTTGGACACTATGCCCATTCTAATGCAGGCCAAAACACGTTGGCTTTTACAGCTGCCATGTCACACAATTAACTCATAGGGAATGCTACTTGATAAAAAAAAATGGGGTGCGGTGGGTAGGCAAGGGATAACCACTAAGTGACAACAGGGTTTTGGGTACCAGCATAAGGTTTCAATTAAACTTGACTAACAATGTCTAATGCCAAAATTGTTCCTGGAGGAAAAAAAATCTAACGAGAGATGTTGCATGGGAAGAAGTCTCAATATGTAGTGGAACACTGGCAAAGCATAGAGTGAGATGTGAAAGAGTCAGAGATCACTCTCTCCACA
Source organism: Notamacropus eugenii (assembly GCF_028372415.1). Lineage (NCBI taxonomy): Eukaryota > Metazoa > Chordata > Mammalia > Diprotodontia > Macropodidae > Notamacropus > Notamacropus eugenii. The sequence continues at coordinate 191,382,646 of NC_092874.1, forward strand.
TCTATGTAAATAAGATTTCAGAGAGGACGTTCATATCTCATCAAGTAATGTGGATAGGCTTTCCACAATTTCAGCCTTCAAGAACTGATCATTTTGACCCAAAGCCTTTTTTAATTATTAGGGAATAAATAGAGCTACTAGGTTGCACAGTTGTGATAACAAAAGGGAATAAATTATTCATGTACAGTCTCCCTCTTATGCAGCCTGCATTCAATCACCACAACATTCTCACCAAATGACAATGTGGTTTCTTGTCAGATGCGCGACTGTTCCTTCCTTGGGTCCAGGGATGACTTGGGTTTTCAAGTGTGGAAGAATGAAAGGAAGATATGTGACCATCACCAATCCAGGAAGAATAAAGGTTTTATCATTTTGTAATGTGCAAATCTTTGGAAAACCCTGGGATTCAAACAGCAGCAATTTGGCAACTTCCAGTGGTGATTTTTATCCTTTGTTATCTCTCTCTGGTGATGTCCCAGAAACACCCAGGAATGATAATTCTTCAGCTATATCTTATAATTTTGATCTCTCAGAGAACAACTTTGGTGAGTAAATTTTCTTCAATATAGTGAATCAGTAATATTGTAACAATTTTTGTTCAAAACACAAATGATGGAAGTAAAATAATTCCTCAGAAGTTCTATGAAAAGTGCCCTCTCTTATAATGCTATTCCCCGAAACTTTCTACCTTTTAAAAATATTTCCAATCTTCACTCAACTTTCTTTCCACTTTCTATATCTTTGTTTATTCCTCCTCCCTCTAATTCTTTCCCTATTTCTCTCAGTATTCATATCTAGCCCACAAAGTATACATTCATTTTGTGTTGCAAAACAGCTTTCAGAAAGTGCTCTTTGGACTGTGATGAAGATGCCCAGTAGGATCACTATCCTAAAACCACTATCAAAAGTACAAAGTTTTTAGTGAGCCCTTCTGTTCTCAGTGAACCCATTTACATATTTAGTAACTAGGTATTTTTAAACATCTCATTTTTCTCAATATTTTTAAATATTTCTGGAAATTTCACCTGGGATCCTCTATTTATAATTGGTTGAAAATAATTGCCTCATTTATCCTGTAAAGTTTCTAGAGAAGAAGCCATATTGTATTTAGCAAAAAAAAAAAAAAGGAGTTATAGTGCTCATTTGCACAATATAGTATTGGTTGGACTCAAATAAATATCGTAGTCCAATATGTTCAAAAGTTTTTTTATGTTGCCATGCTATTTAGACTGCAGTTACCATCAACTTGAATAAATGCTTATGAAAGCCAGCAAATATGCCTTGTAGACAAGCCTTCCAACCCCTTTCATCATTTTGCAATTGACCTTAATGTCATTTCTGACCTCCAATGTGCATACTCTTAGCTTGTCACTATTTTTCGGAAATTGTATATATGAGGACAAACGTATGAGGGGAATGGCATTTGACCAATAAGCCAGTAATCCACAAGAAATGTGGTCTTTATTTTTCCTTTCCACGTAACTGCTTAGAAGAGGATGGTATGTTAGTATAGTACATTTATTGAATTAAATTATGAATAAAACTGAGAATGATATATATTAGCAAGGTCAGTGAATGATGGTTAGATATTCTATATCACTTCTTTAAGATAGGAGTTATTCTTTTGCTCCTGGGTATAGGGACAACTCTTTTTTCTAGTAATGGAGTTTGTAGTTTTCATCTGATGGCTGACTGACTTCTACCCTCACATATCATTTCAGCTCCAGTGCTATCAAAAGGGAAATCTGCCTTTCAGTCCAGCATTTCCACTCCCTCTGGGTCTCCTGAGAGAGCTGTAGATGGTTCTCTACTCAGTGATTTTGAAAAAGGCACTTGTATTCAAACAAAGCAAGAGATTAATCCCTGGTGGATGGTAGATTTGGGTTCAACAGAAACTGTGAAATCTGTGGCAATCACCACCCGAAAAGATTGTTGTACTGAAGAATTACGTGGAGCATTGATCCTGGTGGGGGACTCCCCTGATGAAGGAGGCATGTCCAATACCAGGTATGAATCTCAACTTTATCTCTTTAAAGCCAATCTTAAAGATCAAAAGAAATGACATGAAAAGTGCTTCTCAGCCTTTACAATACTATGGGAGTCTTGGCTATTATTATAAGTGAAAGAGGACAGTATACAAATAGTCAGTTCTACAATATGCATTCCCAAAAAGCACCACACTAGGCAGAACTGCATAAAAAAAACCATGGTTCTTATGGGAAAAGTGGGGGTAGAGGCACAATACTCTAAAACCCCAACTTTCCCCTCAAAAAAAGAACCTTAAAAGAAAAAACTTTCAAGTGGAAGCAGAAAAACAGAAAGACTGAGAAAAAGCCATCCACTCACTGTCTGTCCCCGGCCATCACTTGTCTCATCTGTGTCCAGCCCCAACATGGTCCTCTTACTCCTGCTTCTCTGTCCCAAGCCCCTACATGTCCTTGAGCCCTGTGCCGATAGTCGCCTTCCTCCCTCCTTTCCTTGCCCAAGTCCTCTGGCCCACAACACTCTGCCACGTGACTTCTTCCCCTACATGTCACCGTTAGGGCTGCTGTTCCCAGTCCCTGCACTCTGTTCTTGCCCCCTCCCCTCAAGAAAGGTGATGGCTGCCACTGCCTACAGCCTGAGAGGTTGCAGCTTCCCAGGGTTGAGGACCTTGTTTTAAATCCCACTTCTCAGCCAGAGATATGCCTTTCTAGAAAAACAGTCCTCCTGGGGGCAGGGGGAGGGGGGGGGAGGCTGAGGAGGGAAGGGTGTGATTTTTTTTTTAAAAAGCCCTTTAATTAGAAAGAACTTGGGAGCCCCCTAAGGGGAGACAGGTCCATTCTATTTGGAGATTCAGAATTTGAACCAGAAATGTGGAATCCTGGGCATTTCCTAGGAAAGGAAGGAGAAGCAGCCCCACTTGGTTGTGTTTTGTCAGTATAATTTCTCTTAACATGTTGGTGAGATACCTAGGAAATCATAGCTACATTTTCTTAAGGTTCCACAACCTTCCCTGATTGACTTAGCCTTCCTCTCTCCTCATCACTAAATTTTGTCCTCATTCTTTCCCTTCTTGCTTTGGTTACAGAAAATTACTCCTGGTGGGTCCTGGGGTATTGTGGGGTGGAAAGATGAACACTGCTGCCAGTAGTTACTTCATGGCCTCCCTTTATGTGAGTAACTTGCAGTCAGATGTCATGGAAGCCACGTTCTGTGAGAAATTCAATTCTGCTGGACCTGAAATCTCTATCCAGCTCTGCAGGGACATGATTATCAGGTGGTCCCTGGGGTGTACCAGATGCTGAACAAGCACTAAAATACCATGAACTTTGATGAAATTAAAGACAAACGAATCTATATCATGTCATCTCAATGGGATCCCTCATTGAGGGTATCAGGAGTTGGGAATGTTTTTACTGAATGCCTGAATAAATCCATAGACAACAAGGCACTTTATGACACCTTTTTAGCATTTGGGAACATCTTGTCCTACAAGATAGTGTGTGATGAGAATGATTCTAAAGGCTACACATTTGTAAGTCTTGAGATCCAGGATGATACAGATAGGGCCATCAAGAAGATGACAATTACAGTGTTTGTAGGTAGATTCAAGCCAAAGAAAGAACAGGATGCTGAGCTGGGAGCCAAAAGAAAGGAATTCACTCATGTTTATATCAAATACTTTTGTGAAGACATGGATGACAAAGGATTGAAGAAATTTTTCAGGAAATACATTAAAACTCTGAATGTAAAATTGATGACTGTCCCTAGTGGAAAATACAAAGGCTTTGGTTTTGTGAGTTTGAGAAACATGAAGGTATTAATAAGGTGGTTGAAGAAATGAATGGAAAAGACATCAATGGGAAAATGGTGTTTGGAAGTCAGGCACAGAAGAAAAAGCTGAACACCAGGCTGAATGAAAATGGAAATTTTAGCCACTAGAACAGAAGAGAATTAGCCACTACCAGGGAACGAATTTCTACATTGAGAACCTGGATGACACCACTGATGATAAAAAGTTAAAGAAGGAATTTTCTCCATTTGGATCAATTGCCAGTGCCAAAGGTGATGCTTGAAGATGGGCAAAGTAAAGGGTTTGACTTTGTCTGATTTTCTTCACTTGATGAGGCTACCAAAGCAGTAACAGAAATTAATGGATGCATTGTGGTCTCTGAGCCGTTTTATGTTGCACTGGCACAAAGGGATAGAAGAAAGAAAAGCCTTTCTTATTAATCAGTATATACAGCATATTGCAAGAAGGAAAACCCTTCTTGCCAACATAATCATTAATCATTTTCAGCCAATTCCTAGGGAGGGAAGGGGGGGGAGAGAGAGGACACTTCATGTGAGCAGTGCCCCAGACTCAGAATAGATCTCCTTATTATGCTTCTAATCAAATAATACAGATTAAACCTGGAGTTGCCAGTCTGGGTCATGCCCAACACTCTGCCACCTGGCGCCAGCCAGTAATGCTAAAGCTTTTAATTTGTATTCTCCTACTACACCTCAGTAAGTGGTAAGGAAGGGGCTCTGCTATGTAAAATTTATCTTCTAAACCTTCTATAGTCACCCCTGAACTTAGAGCTGTCCCTCTTTACAAATATGCCCCCATCCAGACATCCCATCTTAGTAGACACCTCAGACTGCAGTCCATGTGTATCATAAATTTGTAGTAGACACCAGCAGCATCATTTCACAATTTTCTCTGATTTTGTTTAACAATATGTGAATGAGAACAAAGGAGATGGATGGCAAGGGGAATCCAAGGCTGGGATTTGACAAGGTATGATCATTGACAACATAATGGAACAATAGATATAGAATTGAACTGATCCAGCAATGAGTAAAGCTAGGGAAGGGAAAATGGTATAGCGATGCAGAGGTGATGGCCTGTAAAAGAAGTGACAGTTGGCAGAATTGGAGGTCATGGTGAGGGCGAAGAAAGCAGACTGGTCTCATAAAGCATAGGAAAAAGTTGAATGATAAAAGATAGAGGAATTTTGGAGTTCATGAACATAGTAGTGAAATACGTAGGATAATATTCATGACCAAGGGTATGAACATCTCTGTATGTAGCTGTGATGGAGTGGAAATGTAAGTCATGAGAACTATGTAGATTCTAGAAATAAGATGTTAGATTATTTGAAGAAACATCAATATGTGTTGAAGTCCCCTACTTATGAGGGCAAGATTTGTGGTGGAGAGAAAGAATATGATCAGGCCCTGAATTTAATAAGGAAATGAAATGAAATCAAGCCCTAGGGGTTGATGATGATCACCAGTCAGGAATAGATGATAAACCTGGATGGTAGACTTCTTATACTGTACTCCTGCTATGTACTATTTGATCCAGTGACACTGGTCTCATTGCTATTCAACAAACAAACATTCCATCTCAACTCTCTGGATGGCTGTCCCCCTCCATGCGTGGAGTGTTCTCCCACCTCATCTCCAATGAGATTTCCCATAAATCTCAACTAAAAATCCATCTTCTATAGAAAGCCTTTTAGACTCCCTCTAAATTCCAATGTCTTCCCTTTTATAAATTTTTCTGATTTATCCTGTATATAACTTCTTTGTACATAATTGTTTTCATGCTTTCTCCCAATCAGATTGTGGGCTCCTTTAGTATTGGGACTGTGTTTTTTGCCTCTTATTGTATCCCTAACACTTAATATATAGTATGTTTAAGGAATGTTTATTGATTGACTGAGATCAAGCACCACCTTCTATATGAAACCTTTATAGATCTCCTCAGGTTTGAGGATCTTTCTCCAAAAATGATCTTGTAGTTGTCCTGTAGATGCTTAAGTATGTGCATGTATTATCCCCTCTGAGAGAAGGTAAGATCTTTGAGGATAGGGGCTGTCTCTTCTTTACCTTCATAACTCCATTGCCTACCACAGCGTTGGGCACATGGGAGGTGCTGAAACAAGGTTCGTTGATTCATTGAAATGCAACGTGTTCTGGCATTTGACTCCCTTCATATTCTTCTTATCTAATGCCTACTAGTCTTTTTTGTATGGACTTGATGATTGGCACAACCAGACTCTTGCATATAGCTAGCAAAATATGCTAGTGAGTAACTTGGAAGGTGAAGAGTAGACATTGTGCTCAAGAGGTACTCATCATTGTTTCCAAGTTTTGAATGTCAGGAAGAAAAGCTAGTATTAGACTTATTTGGCAGTCTTATTGTAACTATATGATCATGGATAGGGAAAAGATCAGCCAAAAGCTATGTTTGAGAAAGAAACATCCTGGTGACTGTACCCGGTGCAAACTGAAAGAGGCAGAGTCTAAAGGTGGAGAGACTTGTTGGAAAACCATTTATGATTATCCGTCCAGGAGGTGAAGCGGGCATAGACCATAGAAGAACCAAAAGCTTTAATTCAATCATGTTCCAATCAACAGTAATTTTGAAGTGTCTACTATGTGCCAGCCATGTGCTCAGGTGAGCACCGGAGCTAGGTATTGAAGGGAAGATAAAGAAGTTAAACCCAGGGCATGTCACAGATGATTTAGTGATTAGCAGCAGAGGCTGTATGGAAGTTAAGTGTGAGGATAAGGGGTGAGGTAATGAGAAGGGATGAGGGATGAGAAGATGGTGGACTATGATGTCAGTTGCAGCCTTGGGGACAACCTTCTGGGATGTCCTTCTTGACTATTCCCAGGATATAAATCAGGTTTAATGTTGGTCTGAGAACCCATCTTAAAATAAGCAAGGCAAGGGATTAATCATCTTTGACTGACCTCTGTACAGATGTTTTCAATCAGCATATTTTCATTCTTTACTAACTAAAACATGATCTGCCTTCAGATGTGCAGTTATTGGTTCCTTGGGCCATGAAAAAACAGAATTTTTCAGATGTGGGATGATGAGAGGAAGATATGTGAGTGTCGTCAACCCAAAGAGAAGGACATTTCTATCTTTCTGTGAAGTAAGAGTCTTTGGGAAAACATCAGAATCAATCTCTCCTGGTCTCCCATCACCCAGTCCTGAATCTTGGCCTTCATCACCCAATGCTGGTGATGGCACAGACTTAACTGGTGAGTATTCTAGGAGACACAGTGAATAGTGTCTGTCCTAGAACCTGAGTTCAAATCCAGTCATAGACATTTACTATCTGTGTAATCTTGGGCAAGTCACTTAACTCTGTTTGCCTCTATTTCCTCATCTATAAAATGAACTAGAGAAGGAAGTGTCAAACCACTCGAGTATCTTTGCAAAGAAAACCCCAAAAAGGTATCACAAAGAGTTAGACATAAGTGAAAGTGACCTAATGATAACAGCGTTCTTTCCTCATAATAGGGACTTCAGTAATATTATCTATAATTCCTTCTATGAAAGATTCATAGTTGAGAATATGATTCATAGATTCAGAGCTTTTAATCTGGGATCTAGGAATTTGTTTTTAAAGGTGTTTTGAAATTTATTTGTCAATATATTTGTCTGACTTTGAACTTCTATGTATTCTATAGTATTCATTTTGAAACATTCCTCTGACAAGAGCTGCAGAGATTATCCATATTTCTCTGCTTCATGTGAAGCCAGGAAGCCTGCCACTGGTCTGCTAATGTGCCTTGCCAGCTTTGTCCTTTGATATCATGCCCCCCTCTTCTCTGGTATTTGTTGTTGTTTTTCAGGATTCTTAACTCGTTTGCTGAGTTCTGCCCAGCTCCTGAACTTCCCTTTGCTGAAAAATATTACTCCTTGATCTCCACACCCCAGGCTAGTTGATATATCTTCAGGACAGCCATTAAAAGTCCTACGTTTTCTGTCTATTTTGTGTACAAAAAGGTGGTTGAGGTAAAAGTGAGATTTCTATGATTCACTCCTCTAAAACAAGGTCCCTACTAGTTCCTAGTTGTATGAAGGTAACTGAATTCCTTTCATTTTCCATGTCAGAACGGATGTGGGGCTCCCTTCTTCACAGATTCAACACCTTCCTCTGAGTCTTCTGCATCTGGGGATATATACAAGGATGTATTTTAATTTATCCTTTCATCTTCAGTCATATCACTTTATCCTCCCCAGTAATTAGTCCCAAGTAAAGGACACTTACAGGTACCTAAAAAGTACCTCTAAAATTTCAGAAGGTATAAAAACACTGGTGAGTAGTCTAGTTACTATTAAAGATCCTTGTACCTCTTATATGGCTCTTCTGGGGGCCACTCAAGAAAATATTTTTGAGGTCTAAGATCACAACTCAAGTCACATCAGGCAGGGAGCATGCCAATTCCAACCACTCCTAAATCCAGGTATGTTTTGATATCTCTTTTGCGATTTAAACTAGCTAATTTTGGGACAAGTGAAAGCCAAAATTAAACATCAGACAAGGATTATGTAGAACTAGTGACACCAGCAAAGGGTACAGGCTGAAAATCAACAGGTTCAAGAAGTTTCATATATGCCTCAGTAATGTTTGCAAAATGGATTACAAAGTTGTGAAATCAAAAATTACTCTTTATTATGTGTTAATTATTCATTAAGAATTGTATCTAATTAATGTGTCTAATCAATAGAATCAATATTTATGGATCAAACTTAGACCTAATTGTATAAGTGGTAAAATTTGTAAGAATTTAACCTCTTTATTCTTATAGACTAACATCTGCCCACAAAGACTCAAACACTGTGAGGTTTTTGCAAGTTATAAAAGGGAAGAGTGGGAAAAAGGAAGATGAGTCAACCTGACCATGGGATACTTGTCCACCCTCTATCTCTGTGTCAAACCAATCACAGTCTTAGTTTAGTTTGTATCACTTGTGCCTTATGTAACCAATTGGATAAAAGAGCTGTTCTTCTTGGAAAGTCTTCAATCCTTTCTACTGGCAACTGCTAACCTTGTGAATGAATTGATCATGCTTGGAAATTTTTGCCTTGGTTTCTCTATCTAAGAGTTTTTTATCATGGCAATAGGGGATCCAGGTAGGAGCTGAGTGATAAGACCACCCCAGGAAGTCCTCTAACTCCCTCATCTTTGAGGATACCTTGGAGGTTGGACATCTTCCTTGGTTTTGAACCAAATTTTCTCCAAACCAAGGTAAACTCCTGACTGGGAAATCCTTATCAACAGAACCAACCAGGAAAGTCTCTAGGGCACCCAGACAGCTATTGTATAAGTAGAATTGAAATTGACTTTTTTTTTAAAAAAGTTCTTAAAATTGATTGTGTGCACTAGAATTGTAGCAAAAATTTCAGAAAAAAACAAAATTCACAAACAAAAGGGAAGAATTGAAGGAAGATTTTTAATACAACAACTTCCACTTTATATAGTGGCAGCTGATCAAAGCTAGACAGTTCTTCCACTGTAACTTCCCCTTTCTTTTAAGTGGTAGTGACGAAAGTAAAATATCTATTTAGCCAATAAAATAATTGACTACTTTAAATTCATTATGTTAATTAGCTTTTCTAAACTGGCTCAGTCATAAAGGAGGAAGGCTTATGGGAAATCTTCATATTATGGACCTGGCATAGAATGAGTGGGGAATGACCCACTAATCATTATCCTCTTCCACTAGGGCACCACCGTAGGATCACTTGTGCAACCAGTAATAACTTCTGGAGTTAAGACAAGCTGCCACTTCAGCTGGGAATGACAAAAGCATGAGCTGTTCTGTTGAGTGACCTTTAATCTAAGATTGCTAGAGATTCAGCTGATGAACTATTTGGGCCTAACTTTGACACTTTTGATTATCACATTTTAGAGAAACCAAGAATGGCCATTGAATATTCACTCAAACAAATTAACTATGTGTATACTTGGTGTGAGCATCTCTGTCTGATGGGATATGGTCACCACTTAAAGCTTCTGCTTCTGACTATTCTGTCCTGACGGTGTGCTCCTTTTTTGCTTCTCCACCTTATTCCTCTTCCACTATGGTAAGAGATCTCACCTATTTTGGACAAGAGGGTAAATTCCAAAATGCTCCTGACTTGTTTTAAAATCAGGAAGCAACTGAGAAGGAAATACAATTCCATGTTTTTTCTATGAAGGCTAAAATAAGTTAAGATTAGAAAACAGAAGATATGGACTTAGCCTTTGAGTGATTTGAAGGAAATAGAGAAGTTAAACTTTGAGTCCTTCAGAAAATTGCAGTTTCCATCCGAAACTTTTTCCCCCAGGAATTCAATTCCTTGTTAACTCTAATTAACAAATGAAGCAAAAAAATTTTTAATAGAAACATATGTTTTAAATCAAGAAAATATTTTGGTAAAAACCAAAGTATCTTTCAAATGTGAATCATTGTTGACCATTTGACAATAAGGTAAATTTAACTATAGATCAAAAATGATGATAATCTGTTTTATTATCAAAGAGTTAGTGACAGTGATAAAAAGTCATTAGGGAAGGCTTTATCAAGACAATATCAGTCTCCTTAAACATGGAAGAATTTGAAAAATTACTAGTTTAATTTATATTTAATTGTTTTAACTAGAAACAATGTGATGTTCACAATTATATTCCAATAATTGTAATCTCACTATCACTTTTCAATGTGAGTTAATTTTTAAAATTATTGTGTGAGCTAATTGATAACAGTGGGCCCTAAAATTTGAAATTCTGGCAGTGAAGGGACCTTGTGAAAAATTGAGATTTTAAATTCTTAACATTCTTAACATTAAATTCTTATACAGCTATATTTGGTTTAGTTGAATCCAAAAATTAAATTAGTGGGACAAGGATTTCTGTTCATTTAAAATAATTAGAAAATTAACTCCTCTTTTGATGAGAGACAAACCTAAAATTCCTAAATGCTTAATTAGGTACAAAAATTTAATAACCTACAGTACTGGAAAATATCACAAACTTTGTAAAAGGAGACAAATCTTTCATAGTTAAAGAAAGAATATTTACAAGTTTCTTTACACATTTAAGGGTAAAAAATTCCAGCAACAAAATGGAAGTTGCTTTTATGTAATATGCTACAAACTGAGAAAAAGAAAACAGTTTAAATAGGAAAAAACTGTATATAGTAAAAATTTACTGTTATACAAAGAACAGCAGAGACCCTTTAAAGTACCAATATCTATAAGGTTCCTGTTCCATAGCTGGACTCTGGCCTATCCACCTGGTCATTGCCAAGTAAACTCCTTTGTAAAATAGATGGATGAATGCTTTTCTAGCCACAGAAGAGTTTAACTTTGAGAAGGAGTTAGAAGACTTCTTGTCCAAAGTCATCCTGCCTACTGAAATATGTGACACTCTACAATGAGGAATTGGGAGGATTTCCAACAGTTCCTTCCAAAAGGAGGAGAAAACACTTACATTTTCCACTACTACACTTTGTGGAAATAATTCTCAAGGTCTTTTAGCATCTGCCTCTTTATAAAAACATTAGACTGTGGAAGTTTTTGTTAAAATTTTTAAAAAGGAATAAAATAGACAGAGTTTTCCTCTTCTTTTTATTATAAAGTGCTTATCACAGTGTCTTTCATGTGTTGAACATTATCTAATTGTTACCTATTATTATTGAGCTACTTTAGATTCTAAAATGAATGAATTTTATGTAAAACTAGATGGAAATGTATTCAAATGAGTTGTCACTCAAAATGTAAGAAGTTTTGTTTCATGTTTTATAATACATGAGATTATGTTAGATTTTTCTAAACTATTGACCAATACTATTAGAAAGGCAACTTCCCTTCACATGCATTGGGCAGTCCAGTTTTCTAACAAGTTGTGTTAATTATTAAATAAGGTATTTACTCTTTAAAATGGCTAATAACAGTGATTTACTATGGGAAATACAAGTTACATACAACCTTTAAGTTACTTAGACTTTCTACTTGTCTAAGGTCATGAAACCTTATCATTCCTGTTGCTAAAGTAAAACTGAAATCTAAGAAACTAAACCAAAGTGGGAGAACTTATGTTTAAACACCTATTTCACCTGGGAAGCTCTTTGCCCATTGTTTCTGAAAATTATTGGACCTACTGCAAGTAATGTATGATGAAGTGATATCTTTAAGCCTACCTGCTAACAACAGGCTTTAATTTTAGAGATTTTGTTTTCCCTTTGAGAGTTAGTAAGTAATGCAAACATTTGCCAGTTATAGAAGTTCTTTATGGAGTTATTTAAGTACTGACGAAGACACACATTTAAGTACTGATGACGTGATAGCAATAACCTAGGCCTAAGCTATAATTAGTGAAATTTTTTCTGTTCGAGGAAGAGTCTCTTGAGATTTTAATATGCTGCTATTCTAAGTTTTGGTTGCAGATATAAATGTCTGATCTCTCATAAGACTGCTAGTCCATCATTCAAGGGAAATGCCATGTGTTGCTACAGTCTGAAGACTGCTACAGGTGAGTTCTGTCTCTGGAAAAGTTAAGGAGAAGCCCTTGCGAAGGTCAAGGTTATAGTAAGAACATCTAGGGACCTCTGCTAGTGTCCTTGAACCAGACAAACAGTACTTCTATGAAGACTCATTTTCAGAGCTGCCATCAACTGAGACCTACTCTAGAATGAATCCAGGGACCACACAAATACCTGAGACATTTGAAACTGAACTGGAAATATTTAATCTCCAATAGTGTGGGCTAATATAGGGTACAAAGGCATGTGATCATTGTATTACCTGAAAGACATGTAAATTCTACGTTTCCATTGTGCCATTTTCTCTGTAAAGCTAACTTACCCAAGCAGACTGCCCGCAATGGATTTTGTCAATGTGCCAACCATAAGTAGCAAGGCTTTAGTCTATAGCACCAAAGCACTCCTGAGTCATGGGAGACTATCTGTCTTCATCTACTAAAATGTGCAGATGGAAAAGGCATGAGACACTTGGCTGCAACATTTTTAAAAGTCAACCAGCAACAGAGATAATCAAACCTCTCATGGCTGGCCTTGTATAATGTAATTATATAATTAATGTAATTGTATATAATTATATAATGTAATTATTGCATTCTATTGCCCCACTGCTAATTTAATGCCAATGGATTCTGATCATGCCTGATTGTATCAGTTTGGTTTGCAAATGATGATTCATTGAAGAGATCTTCACTGAATCAAAGGAGGGGTTGTGAAATTGAATATTGATACCCTACATTTTATTTTACATTATTCATTAATTATTGACTGAGAATTGTACCAAATCAATTTGTCAGTATTTACAGATCAAAATTAGACTTACCTGTGTAGACTTCAGTGGTAAAATTTGTAATAGTTTAACCTCCCTGTTCCTATTGACTAAGGCCTGATAACAAAGACTCAAAATCTGTGAGCTTTTTGCTAACTGTGGAAGGGATGATGGGGAGGAGGGAAAGAACATAAGTCAATCTTGTCATCAGATGCTTGCCCACTCTCTATATCTATGACAAACCAATCACAGTCTTAATTTAGTTTGCATCACTAGTAACTTATGTAACCAACTATATAAAAGAGTTGCTCTGTCTGTCAGATGCATCCTTGATTTGTCCTGGATCCTTTTGTTGGCAATTGCTGAACTTGGAATAAAGAACTTTGCGTCTCAGTTTCTCTTTATCACAGATTTTTATCATGACAAAATTAAGTTCAAGAAAGTTTTGGGGACCGTCTGGAGTTTCTGAGGATGATTTGCAGAAGGTCATTCATGTGCTTCCACAACACTTTTTTATTGCTACTGTAAGGAACAGAGACTTGAGAGAGATAACAAGAACAGTTAAAAGAAGTCCTGAGAAGAGAAGCAAGACAGGCCTGAGATCTTATTTCTATATATAACACACCAACCTTCCTTCACATGAAGCTTCTCTCTCCCAAATATTTAACTTGAATTTGATCATTTGAACTCAGAAGTCATTGATTTTTATCCATCCCTGATAAATTTCATCTTTTTTAGGAAGACTGCCAATAATAAATAATAATATATTGAACTTGATGAACATTTTGGTAGAGTGTGTTGGGGTAGGAGAAAAGATAAAAAATTGGGAGATGAGAAACAAGTTTTACCCACTTTGCCATGTGTGCCTGCAAAACTGAAAAGCAATTTAGCTCAATGGATAGAAAATCAGTCTCCACAAAGGCAAGATGACCTGGATTCAATTCTCGCCTCTGATGTATACTACCTGTATGAACCTGGGCAAATCACTTGATCTCTCAATGGCCCAGGAAACTCTATGAAAACTCTTAAGGTGCAGAAAACTACCAACCCACATTAGTGCGAGGAGTTCTTGCCACAGAGTTCCCTTTAACCAAAGAAATTAAGGAACCAATCAATATCCTTTTCTCTTCACTGACTTAGACTAAACATTAAGAGCAGATACATGAAGCTGTGTTGTTTTTTTTTAGAAAGTAACAAAGTTAAATTTGTGATAGATGGGTAAACAATGAAATACAATTATGGATAAATAACTATCTGCAAAGAGTAATGATCAACAAATAAATGTTCTTCTAGGTGCAGCCTCTCTGCTCATCCGTATCGAGGTTTTTTTGGTTTTTGTTTATTTTCTTTTTGGTCAGTGATTTTAAAAAATATATAGAAGTCAACTTGGTCAGATTTGCAAATGACAAAAAGTTGGAAGGGGTAGTGAATAGAGCAGATGACTAAACCAAGGTTGAAAATCTTCCCCTTAGGCTGCAGCACTAGAAACTTAGAAGTTGATCTCTAGGTCTCCAAGAGTTAGTTTCTTCACAGAATTTAGGTCCATAAGACAACTTGTGCATAGATGTGTTTCTTCTTTTCTACAAATTTGTTGAGACGAGTCAGATCAATAGCATATGCTACATAGTTTGTGGTCATCATACACAGTAATAGATCCTAAAGTTAAGAGTGACATATATTGAGTATGACTTCAAGTGATTGATCCATTGTAGAAGTGTTCCTTTTGTCCCTGGAACAATTCTTTGTTCTCAGTATGAAGTCATAGGATCTCAGATGAAAAGCTTAAAAAGTCCTCAAAGGATTTAGAGTCAATCCAACTTCCTTATTTTGTGGATGAGGAAAGAGAACCCCAGAGTGATAAAAGGTCTTGTCCAAGGTCTCACACATAGTATGTGTCAGTACTGGAATTTGAGCCCAGGTCTTCTGAATTCAAAACCAGACATCCTTCTACTATACTAAACTTTTCTTCATACAAATTGCCCCCTAGGATGCACTTGTCACCTTGTCTCTAACATCTGATCTCACTTTTCTCATCACTTCAGGTCCAGTACTGTCTAAACAAAGACCAACCTTCCAGTCCAGTGTCTTCATTACTTCCCAGTTTCCTGAGACTGAGACACCTATGGATGGGTCTGTTCACAGTGGCTATTGTGTTCGAACCCTACAAGAGAATGACCCTTGGTGGATGATAGATTTGGGTTCAACTCAAACTCTAGGATCTGTGTCAATCACCATTCAAAAAGATTGTTGTCCTGAACAAATACAAGGAAGCCTGATTTTGGTGGGAGACTCACCTGATCAGGGAGGAAAGCTCAATTCCAGGTATTGACCTAAGTCTTGTCATTTAAAAGCTGGTGGATTGATAATGAAGTGATGAATTGCTTTCCAAATATGGTATTTCTGAAGGTAAATTTCCATGCAAGTGAAGTGAAAAATTTAGGCCAATGAAGTTGATTCTAGCATAATCTTTAACATGTTAACTTCTTTCTAGGCACAGTCTGAAACGCTCTTCTCCTCCACCTGCTAGTCTTCCTCCCCTTAGATATCTTTGGGAGCATAAAGTCACAGGATTTTTTTTGCTAAACTAACATCTGAAAGACAAAAGGGCTACATCTGAATAAAAACACTAATGTTGGCATTAAGCTTTACTTTAATAAATAGGGAATAGATGGACCTAAACTATTGGGCAGTAGAGTCATGATAACACAAAGGAATAAATAATTCATATTTACTTTTCATCCTGAGGAACCCAAATTTAATTACTACTCTTGCAAATAACAGTGTCATTTCTCTCCAGATGTGCAACCATTCCTTCCTTGGATCCAGGGATAAAATATGTTTTCAGTTGTGAAAAAATGTATGGAAGATATGTGACCATCACAAAACCAGGAAGAAAAAAGGTTTTATCATTTTGTGATGTGAAAGTCTTTGGAAAAACCTGGAAATCAGAGGACAATGTGTTCCATAATTCTTCCTTATCTACTTCTAGTGATGACCAACAGAAAATCAGTCATAGTTCTTATGGTTCTTACAATAACTTTGACCACACAGAGAACAATTTGGGTGAGGATTTTTTTATCACAGTACATCAGCCACTTTTTTGTGACTTTCATTCTTTATATCAGATGTTGTTTAGGTAGCACAATTACTAGAAAGTTTTATGAAATGTTCACTCTTCTAAATCTACTCCCTTAAACTTTCTTCCTTTTAAAAAATATTTCCAATTTTCACTCAGCTTCCTCTCTATTTTCTATTTCTTTGTTTATTTCTTCTTCCTCTAATTCTTTTTCCTGCTTCTCTTAGCATTCATATCCAACTCACAAAATATGAATGCATTTTTTATTTCAGGTTATCTTTCAGAAAGAGCTTAGGGATTATGATAAGTATGTTGAACGGAACTATCAGAACCATAAAATATTTAGGTAGTCTTTTTCTCCTATTGACCCCTTTCTATTTTTAATAACTAAATATTTTATACATCTTTTAATATATTCTCAATTTTTTTAGTTCTTGGCAATTTCACCTGGAATGTTTTATGTAAAATTGGCTGGCATCAATTGACTCATTTCCCCCTTAATGTTTATAGAGAATCCAGGTCCTTTTTTTAGCAAAAGAATGAATTAAAGAATGAAATAAATGCTCATTTGCAGAATGGGTCCATTGGTTTGAAGAATTTACCACACAAAATCTGTGGTTGACATGACACTTAGACTACTGTTACCAGGAAAATTAAACAAATGTTTATGAAAGTCAACACATGCATCATGGATAAAAGATCCACAACTGCCTGCACCACTTTGCAGTTCACCTTAAATGATCATTTATGAGCTTCTAATTGTGTCTCACTAACAAATGTAAATATCAGGATGAAAGATGCAGAAAATTCCCTTTGGTCTATAAGTAAGGTCTCTTCATTGGCACTTCCAACTTATTCTTCAGGTTTCTTCATTATGATCTACTGATCTCTACCCATGTACTATTCCCCATTGCTGAAAAATGTTTTTAATCTTTCAAGTGAGACTTCTTGACCTCCATACCCCAAGGTATTCAATATGTCTTCAGTTCAGTCATTAAAAATCTACTTCGTGTGCAAAAGAGTGGTTGAGGTGACAGTAATATTGCTGACTCACTCCTCCAAAACAATAACCCTACTAGCTTCTAGTTGTATCCGAGTGACTGAATTCCTTCCCTCTGCCATGTCAGGATGGATGTGGGCCTCCCTCCTCACACAGTCAGCTCCTCGTTATGAGTCTTTCTGATACTGGAGATATACACAAGGATCCCTTCTAATTTATCCTTTCATCTCTGAGTCATCCCTCTTTGTTTTCCCCTTTAACTAGTCCCCACCATAAAAAATGACCCTGAAGTACCTATAAGATTTCAGAAGGCATTAAATACAATGGTGAATATTCTAATTACCCTCAAAGGTCCCTGTATCCCTTACATGGCTCTTCTGTAGATCACTCAGGAAAATAGTTTAAACCCCAAGGGCACCCCTAAAAATCACGTCAGGAAGCAAAATTCCAACTGCTAAAAAATGACAGGTATGTGGAGTTGTGGTATCTCTTTTTTTATCTAAAATTACTTGCTATGGAATAGGTAAAAACCAAAATTATACATCAGACAAAGATCACATGGAACTAGTGACACCAAACAAGGGATACAGACTGAAAATGAACGGGTTCAAGAGACTTCCAACAGATTCCTCAGTAACACATGCAAAATGGGTTATGAAGTTAAGTTTGAGAAGCTTTGGGGGAACACCCAGAGTCTCTGAGGGTGATTTGCAGAAGGTCATCCGTGTGCTTCCACAACACTCTGACTGTTCCCATTGTCAAAAACAGAACCCTGAGAAGGATAAGAAGGAAATTCAGAAGAGATCCTAAAAACAGGCACAAGACAGGCCTGAGGACTTACTTCTGTATCAAGCACATCAACCTTCCTTCACATGAGCCTTCTATTTCCCAAGCATTTAATTGGAACTTTATCATTTGAACCCAAGGCTCATTGATTTTCAGCCACCCCTATTAAATTTCCCCTTTTTAGGAAGAGTGCCAATGATCAAGGATCACATGATGTACTTGGATTATTTTCATAGAAAGTGTTGGGGTTGTAGTAGAGAGAAAAAGTTAGGAAGTGAGAAACAAGTTGTGCCTACTTTGCCAGGTATGCCTGCTACACTGGGAGGTAATTTGACAGTGGATAGAAAGCCAGTCTCTGCAAAGCCAAGAAGTCCTAGATTTAAGTCTCACCTCTGACATGTATTGGCTGTGGCCCTGGACAAATCATTTGATCTTTCAATGGCCCAGGAAATTCTATGAAAACTCTTCAGTCACAGAGAAGTACCAACCCACATTAATGGAGGGAGTTTTCTTTCCAAAGAGTTCCCTTTAACCAATGAAATTTAAGTTCCAATCCTTATCCCTTTCCCTTCACTAAGTTAAACTAAACATTTAGTGCAGATGAAGGAATGTCATTTGTTTTGTTTAAAAAATGGAGAAAAGGTGAAATCTGAGATAGATGGTTAAATAAATTAAAATTGTTGATTATTTAATAACTATCTGAATATACTAATGATTAGTGAATAAATGTTCCTCTGGAGGAATTGTCTAAGTAAGGTCTCTTTCTTCATCTGTATTCAGTTCATTTATTTAATCAGGGTTTTAAATATATATATAGAGAGAGAAAGATGTACATACATACGTATGTATACATGTATGCATAAAAAAGTCTCAGTCTGATTTGCAGATGACAAAAAGTTGGGGTGTAGTCAGTATGTTAGGTGACTAAATCAAAATTGAAAATCTTCCCTTCAAGCTGGACCACTGGAAATTAGAGGTTGACCTCCAGATCTACAAGAGATAGATACTTTGCATAATTGAGTCCCCTAGGAAAACTTGTGCATGGTGTGTTTCTTCTTTTCTAGAAATTTGTAGAGAAGAGTCAGGTCAATGGCACATACTACATGGTATATAGCCATTGTAGATAGTAATAGATCATAAAGTTGAGTGATACATACTGACTATAACTACAAGTGATTGATTCATTTTTAAAATGTTCCTTTTGTCCCTGGAGTAACACTTCCTTCTCAGCAGGAAGTCACATGATGTGAGATATAGAGCTTACAAAGTCATCAAAGAATCCAGAGTCAATCCAACCACCTCACTTTGTGAACGAGGAAAGAGAAACCCAGAGGGATGAAATATCTTGTCCAAGGTCTCACATATAGTATGTCAGAACTGAAAATTGAACCCAGGTCTTCTGAACTCAAAGTCAGCAATCTTTCCACTATACTAAGCTATTCTCCACACAAATTGCCCCCTAGGATGCACTTGTCACTTAGTCTCTAACATCTAACCTCACTTTTCTCATCACTTCAGGTCCAGTGCTGTCAAAACAAAGACCAACCTTTCAGTCCAGTGTCTTCATTCCTTCCCAGTTTCCTGAGAAACCCATGGATGGGTCTGTTCACAGTGGCTATTGTGTTCGAACCCTACAAGAGAATGACCCTTGGTGGATGGTAGATTTGGGTTCAACACAAACTCTAGGATCTGTGTCAATCACCAATCGAAAAGATTGTTGTCCTGAACAAATACAAGGAAGCCTGATTTTGGTGGGAGACTCACCTGATCAGGGAGGAAAATGGAATTTCAGGTACTGACTTAAGGGTTGACATTTAAAAGCTGATGAGTTGATAATGGAAAAATCATGTTCTAAATATGACATTTCTGAAGGTAAATTTATATGCAGCAGAAGTGAAAATTTTAGGCACTTCAAGTTGATTCTAGCATAATCTTCAGCGTATTCACTTTTTGGTAGCCACAATTTTACTGCACTTTTTCCTCCCCTTCCTTTAGATATGTACAGGATTATAAAATGAAAGCATTTTTTTTCTTTGCTAAACTAGGACTTGATGTCCAAAAGTTTTATCCAAAGGTGCCACATTTGATTTTTTAAAAACTCATGTTACCAGGAAGCTTTTGGAAAAAATTATTGAGGAACAAATAGAGCTAAACTATTGGGCAGTACAGCCACAATAACACAAAAGGATAAATAATTCATCTTTTCTTTTCTCTCTATACAATCAAAGTACAATAACCACAAAATTCTCATAAATAACAACATTATTTCTCTCCAGATGTGCAACAATTCCTTCCTTGGGACTAGGGATAAAACATGTTTTCAGTTGTGAAGAAATGAATGGAAGATATGTGACCATCACAAAACCAGGGAGAGAAAAGGTTTTATCATTTTGTGATGTGAAAGTCTTTGGAAAAACCTGGAATTCAGAGAACAGTGTGTTCCACTATTCTTCTTTATCTACTTCTGGTGATGACCAACAGATAAACAGTCATAGTTTCTATGGTTCTTACTACAATTTTGATCTCACAGAGAACAACTTCTGTGAGTATATTTTTTTTACCACAATGTATCAACTACATTTGGTTACTTTCTTTGCTCAAGACAGATATTGTTTAGGTGGCATAATTCCTAAAAAGTTTTGTAAAATGTGTATTCTTCGCATATACTCTCTCAAACATTTTTACTTTAAAAAATATTTCCAATATTTTGGTCCACATCTTCTCTTTTCTATTTTTTTGTTTACTCCTTCCTCTAACTATTTAACTATTCCCCTCAGTATTCATATCCTGCTTAAAAAGTCTGAATGCATCCTGTGTTACAAGTTACCTTTCAGAATGAGCTCTGGGGATTGTATTAGGTATAATGAGGAGGATTATCTAAGAACCATCATTAGAACTACAAAATATTTGGTGATTTCTGTTCTCCTATGGACCCTTTTATATTTTTAATAGGTAGATATTTGAAACTACTAAATATATTTTCCTTATTTTTTTAGTTCTTAAAAATTTCACCTGAAATGTTTTATGTAGAATTGGCTGGAGCTAATTCACTTATTTTCCCCTTAAAGTTTCCAGACAGGATTCATCTCCTTTATAGCGAAAGAATGAGTTAAAATATTTGTTTGCAGAATGGGTCCCTTGGTTAAATGAATTTATCACAGAAAATTTTGTGGTTGCCATGGTATTTAGACTGCAGTTACCAGGAAAGTTAAATAAATGCTTATGGAAACCACCAGACGTAACATGGAAACAAGATCCATAATGGTCTGAACCATCTTAAACATCACTTCTAACCTTCTTATTGCTGTGATTGAAATATATCAGGATGTAAGAAGCAGAAAATTGCTTTTGATCTACACAACGTGTCTCCATAAGTCAAGTAAAACAGAGAAATGCGAGAAAGCTATCATGTAGGCTTAATATTTCCTTCCCACATTCCTGCTTAGAAGAGAAATATATACTTGTATAGTACATTTTATTGGATCATACTGTGAACTCATAAAAGACAATGACATATATTAGCAATGTCAATGGATGACAACTAGGTGTTCTATATCACTTCTTTAAGGTAATTGTAATTTTTTTTTGTCCCTGGATATAGGGAATAACTCTTCATTCTCATAATGGGGTCTTCACTTTGTATCTGATGGTTGATTGACTTCTATCCTCACATATCTCATCATTTCAGCTCCAGTGCTATCAAAAGGAAAACCTGCCTTCCAGTCCAGCATCTCCAGTCCCTCTGGGTCTCCCAAGAGAGCTGTAGATGGATCTTTATTAAGTGATTTTGAAAAAGACACTTGTATTCAAACACTCCGAGAGATTAATCCCTGGTGGATGGTAGATTTGGGTTCGACAGAAATTGTGAAATCTGTGGCAATCACCCCTCGAAAGGATTGTTGTACTGAAGAATTACGTGGAGCATTGATCCTGGTGGGGGACTCCCCTTATGATGGTGGCACTTTAAATGCCAGGTATTATCTCTTGAAAATAAAATGAGATATTATTTCTAAAGGACTTTATAAATTTTATATTCAGCTTATAAAATGAATATAAATAATAGCTATTTAATATTATAATTAAAACCTGATATTGTAGCAAAATATGTGTTTTTACTCCCATTATATGTGATGTTTTGAATATAAGCAAGAAAAAGCAAGAAATGAAAATATTCACTTGATAATTTAAGCACACTAGCCTTTCCCACTCAACAATTCCTCAATATCTCATGTGAGACTTTATCCTTGACTAAGTTGTATACATTCTATGAAATCAAAGCAGTGAAATTCATGTCATGGGTATGAATTTCCTGGTTATTCCAAGTGTTGCTACCCAAAATTACTTTTGCTGTCATGTGGTCAAACCATTTTTTTTTAATGAGATGACATTTTCAAGAAATGTAGGGAGGACTCTAAATTCAGCTAATCATCCAGTTTGAGACCTAAATGGGAGCCAGCCTCTGAAGGAATGCTACATTATATTTGATTAGAATAATTTCATGTTAAGAAAAAAATTCCTCTCCTCCCACTTTCTTGTTTGAATGGACAACCGTTCTGTCATATGACTTTATTGATTTCTCCCATTTTCATGAAGCATTCATTCCTGTTATATTCTGAATAGATTGCATGATAGTATATTATGAAGTCCATCTTGGAGAATGGGGTTTGGGGATATGTGAGGGGACCAGGGCAGAAGCAAGAGAGTATGCAGAAGGATTTGTCTTGGCAAAGAGAAAGTCTCATATTCTTCATGTGAGAAAGAGTGAAGAACTTAAATGGGACAAGATGTGTGAGTGAAGTGAGATGAGAAAGAACAGATAGGAAGATTAGAGCTCTTAGTACATAGCCACAATTTTTTCACTAAAGAATAAGATGAGGTCCTCAGTTGACTCTTTGGGAAGGGTGATGGGAGTAGCTTGAGGGAGGAAGAAATATTTTGGAGCTGCCTCTATGGTGAGTTGCATAACAATTTGATTAGGGAAGTAGACTAGAGTGAGACCCCAGTGAATATTGTTGTTGTTTAGTAGTGTTTGTCTGGACCAACTCTTCCTGACCTCCTTTGGCATCCTCTTGGCAAAGATACTGGAATGGCTTGACATTTCCTTCTCCAGTTCATTTTGCAGATGAGGAAACTTGGGCAGAAAACATTAAGAGCTTGCCCAGGGTCACAGAGCTAATAAGTGCATGAGACATTTGACATTTGAACTCAGGTCTTCCGAGTTTGGCTTTGGAATACAAAATGAAATGGGGAAAAGACTACTAGAGTTTTGTCAAGATGACTCACTGGTCATAGCAAACACTTGTTTTCAATGATACAACATGCAACTCGACACATGGACATTACCAGATGGTCAGTATAGAAGTCAGGTTGATGAAATACTTTGTAGCCAAAGGTTCAGAAGTTTTATACAATCAGTTAAAACAAGATCTGAAGCACAGTGTGGCTTCTTATTGCAAAATTCAAATTAAATTGAAGAAAGTTAAGAAAAACCATCATATCACATAAGTATGACCCAAGTAACATTTCTTACAAGTGTGGAGTGAAAGTGATGAATGGAGATAAGGGATCCAATCGGGAGAGGGCCTGAAGAAATATGGATAGGGGTTTACCATATTGTACAAGAGACAGTAACAAAAAACATCTCAAAGAAAAATAAGAGCAAGAAAGCAAAACAGCTTCTAACAAGGCTTTACAAATAGCTGAGGAAAGAAGGAAAGTGAAGGGAAAAGGAGAAAGGGAAAGGTATACCCAACCAAATGCAGAATTCCAGAGAACGGCAAGGAGAAACTAAAAAATTTCTTAAATGGGCAATGCAAAGAAATAGGGAAAAAACAATAGAATGGGAAAGACAAGATATTTCTTCAAGATAATTAGAGATATCAAGGGAATGTTGAATGCAAAATTAGGCATAATAAAAAAATAAAAATGATGAGACCTTAACAGAAGCAGAAGAGATTAAGAAGAGTCGGCACGAATATACCAAAGACTTATACAAGAAAGATCTTAACATCAGTGATAACCACAGTGGTATGGTTACTGATCAAGAGTTAGAAGTCCTGGAGAATGAAGTCAGTGGGCCTTAGGAAGCATTACTAGTAGAGGCCATGGAATGCCAACTGAGCTATTTAAAAATCCTAAAAGATGATGCTGTTAAAATGCTGTACTCAATATACCCACAAATTTGGAAAATTCAGCAGTAACCAGTGGATTATAAAAGATTAGTTTATGTCCCAGTCTTGAAGAAGGCAATGCCAAGGGCTATTCCAATTGCTGAACATTGTTCTTATTTCATACACTGGCAAGGTTATGTTTAAGTTTCTGCAAGTTAGGCTTTACCAATATGTGAACCTAGAATTACCAAAAGTGTAGACTGGTTTTCAAAAGCTAGAGACCAAACAGCCAACATTCTTTAAATTATGAAGCAAGCAAGGGAGTTTCAGAAAAGCATCTACTTCTGCTTCATTGACTATACGAAAGTCTTTGATTGTGTGGATCATAGCAAAATGTGTCAAATCCTCCAAGAGATGAGAGTACCAGAGCATCTTACTTGTCTCCTATATGTGGGTCAAAAAGCAACAATAAGAATCTAACATGGAACAAGTTATTAGTTTAATATCAGAAAAGAAGTATGATAAGTTTCTTTGCTGTCGCCTTATTTATTTAACATATATGCAAAGTACTTCATGCAAAATGCTAGGCCAAATGAATCAAAAGCCAGAAATAAGGTTACCAGAAAAATATCAACAATCACAGAAATGCAGATGGTACCACTCCAATGGCAGAAAGTGAAGAAGAATTAAGAAACCTCTTGATGAGGATGAAAGAGGAGAGTATAAAAGCTGGCTTGAAGCTAAATATTTTTAAAAGACAAAGATCTTTGTAACTAATCCTATTATTTCCCAGCAAATAGAGGGAAACAATGTCAGATTTTATATTCTTGGGCTCAAAGATTGCTGCAGATGGTGATTGTAGCCATGAAATCAAAATATGCTTGTTCTTGGAAGGAAAGCTATGGCAAATATGGACAGTATACTAAAAAACAGAAGTATTATCTTACCAACAAAGATCCATAAAGTCAAAGCTATGATTTTTCCAGTAGCAATGAGTGGCTATGAGAGTTGAACTACAAGGAAAGCTGAATGCTGCAGAATTGATGCTTTTAAATTGTAGTGCTGCTGAAGACTTTTGAGTCGCTTGGACACAAGAAGATCAAATCATCAGTACTTAAGGAAATGAATTCAAGCTATTCATTGGAAGATCAAAACTGAAGCTGAAACTTAAATTCTTTGGCCATATAAAGAAAAGAGGACTCACTGGAAAAGACACTGATGTTGGAAAAGGCTGAAGGCTAAAGGAAAAGAGGATGACAGAGGATGAGATGAATAAATAGTGTCATGGAAATGACAAATGTGAACTTGGACTTACTTCAAGACATAGTAGAGGAGAGTGTGGTGTGCTGTGGTCCATGTGTACCGCCCAGGCAATATTCACAGCCCCAAGGGTGACTATTAATATGCCTGCATAGTTCTGAATTGCAAAGTATAACAGATTCTCCACATAGAAGGCAGAAAAAAAGACATTTATTCAGACTCCAGAGAGTCAAATCCCAACATCAGAAAGTCAAATCTGTCATAGTAATGAAGAAGTCAATACACATTAGCATTGCAGGGAACAAAGCCATTCCCAAGTCTTCCCCCCACTCCTTTGCTGCTGGTGTCTTCCCACAAACAAACATTCATAAGCCTAGCTGTATCTGCCTGCCTGCCTGCCTGTGCACTCTCTCTCCTCCACCCTCACTGCTCTCACCAACTTCCTCCCAGTTCTGCTACACTCTTCCTGTTCTACCTGTTCAATGAGCTCCCCCCATCACATCTGACTTAGGCTTCCATGTTATTTAAGCAGGTCACATGGATCTATTAATGAATGGGAAAGCTTCCCTTTTAAATTACCATTACACCATGGGATCACAAAGAGTTGAATGACTGAACAACAACAACTTCTTGACTCCAGACATAGCATTTTATCAAGTGGATATCATATAACATATATTTGTCATATACCCTGTCATGTATGTAGTTGTCAGTATGGGGTTTTTTATGTTCTCCTGTTCTGTTTAACCTTGTGTGAACAGAGGAAAGGAGGTAGATGGTGGGCAGAATCCAAAGTTAAGGACTGGCAAGGCATTATCTGATAGTAAAATGGGAAAAGGGATTTGATTGTAGAAGATAATATAGATTTGAACTGATTCACCAATAAGTACAGATAGGGAAGAGAAGAAAAATTTGTCAGTGCTGGGATGATGGCCTATGAAAGAACTAATGGTTCAAAGATTGTAGGTCACAATGAGGACAAAGAAAGTAGGTGGGGATAATAAAGTTTAGGAAAAGATGATATAATAAAAATTATGATACAAAATTATTTTGTAGCATATGAACATAGAAGTGGACTAGGTAGGGTAATACATAATCAAGCCTATTAACATATATTGTGTCTCTGATGTGAAGTTGAATAGTAGGCCATAAGAATATATCGGACTATGGGACATAGAAGTTAGGGTATCTGAAGGAACATCAATATAGATGTTGAATTCCTATAGTATGAGACCAGGAGCTGTAGTGGAGAGAAAGATTATGAGTTAGACATTGAACTCATCAAGGAAAGAAGGGAAATGTTTTGGATCCAAAAATAAAGACTGTGAAGATCCAAATTGAATGATAAATAGCATGGACCTCAAAGGAAAAACTGCTGAGTGAGGATGGAAATATAATTTAGAAGAGGCAATTGAAGTAATTAGGGTTAGAAAAATGAACAGGCAAAAGCTATGTTTGAGAAAGGAAGACCTTTGTAGCTGTGCCTTGGGTGAACTGAAAGAGGAATATTATGGAGCTGGAGAGACTAGTTGGAAGACCATTTTCACCCAGGAGGTGAAGTAGGCATGGACAACATAAGAACAAAAAGCTTTAATTTAATTATATTCCAAGCAACAGTCATCTTTAAGTGCCTACTATATGCCAGTTATGTGCTCAGGACTGGAGACACTAAGCTAGGAGTAGAAGAGAAGATTACAAAGGACATCACAGAAGAGAAAGAACGAACAAGATTTAGTGACTAACGGCAGAGATGGCATGAAAGTCAAGTGTGAGTATATGGAAGAAGGGGAAATGATCGTTCCTATCGTGGGTGTTCCAAGGAGATGGCGGATGATGATGTCACTTGCAGACCTGGGACAACTTTTTGTCAGGTCATCTTGATGAGACTTTTATTATATATACTGTATAAACCAGGTTGAATGTTAGCATGAGAACCTACCTATAAAATAAGTAAGGCAAAGAATCATCTTCGACTAACGTCTATGTAAATATTTTCTGTTTGCTTGTTTGTAATTTTTTATTTAAACTTAAATTCAAAATAAGAAAAAGAGAAAAGAACATTGTCATGTGTACAGCAGACGATAAGAGAGGATTCAAAATAAAAAAATAAATGTCCATTTCAAGAAAACCAATAAATACTATACATTGTTTTCAAAGCTGCACAGCTTTATGTAAGTATTTCCAACAAGCATATTTGATTCTTTCCAAGTTAAAATATTGTCTACCTACAGATGCGCAGTCATTGGTTCCTTGGGCTATGGAAAAGCAGAGTTTTTCAGATGTGGGATGATAAGAGGAAGATATGTGAGTGTTGTCAACCCAAAGAGAGGAACATTTCTATCTTTCTGTGAAGTACGAGTCTTTGGGAAAGCATCAAGTTCAATATCTCCTGGTGTCCCATTAGCCAGACCTGAATCTTGGCCTTTATTACCCAAAGATAGTGATGACACTAGCTTCCTTGGTGAGTATACTTTTCTCATAATAGAGACTTCAGTAACATAATCTATAAGTCCTTCGGTGAAAGATTCATAGTTGAAAATATAATTCATATAAAGTCAGACCTTTAATACAGGGTTCAGGAATTTGTTTTAAAAGTATTTTTAGATTTTGTATGTCAACATATTGGACTTTGAATTTGTATGTATTTGATATTATGTATTTAAAAAGATTACTCCGAGAAGTCCATAGGATGTCCAATCTTCTCCTACTCCTTGTGAAGCCCAGAAGCTACCATTCTTGAACTCCATCGCCATAGCTGTCACTCACTACAGCTTTGTCCTTTGATTCATTTCTCATCTTTCATTGGCAATTTGTCATCAGTCTTCAGACTTCTTAACTGCCAAAACCTGCTGAGCTCCATCCAGCTTCTCCCCAATGCTGAAAATTTTTATTAATCTTTAAAGTGAGATTTTTTTATCTCTATCCACCATAGTTGTCAATATATCTTCATTTCAGCCATTTGAAGTCCTACAGTCTCTGTCTACTTGAGACACAAAGAGATGGTTGAGGTAGCGGGTAGACTTCCATGATTCATCCACCCAAAGCAAGGTCCCTACTATCTCCTGATTGTGTTAGAGTGATTGAAATCCTTTCATCTTCCATGGGTCAGGATGGATGTAGGCTTCCCCTCTTCACAGAGTTAACACTTAGCTATGAGTCTTTCTGAGTATGAGAATATGCAAAAAGGTCTCTTTATTTGTCCTTTCATCTCCAGTCATGCCCCCTTATCCTCCTTAGTAATTAGTCCTAACTATAAAACTGGCCTTAAAGTACCTCTAAGATTTCAGAAGACACTGGTGATTATTTCCCACTGCTGGACAGTCTATTTACCATTAAAGGTAAATTATATGGTCTTTCTGTGGATAACTCAGCAAAATACTTTGAGGCCTAAGGACATCTCTCAAATCATGTCAGGAAGGGATAATACCAATTCTAACTACTAAAAAAACAAAACCAGGTATTTGAGGCTATGGCATCTCTTTTGACATCTATAACTAGTTGCTTTGAAATAAGTAAAAGACAAAGCAATGCATCAGGCAAGGACCACATGGAACTAGAGACCCCAAGAAGAAGCACAAGCTGAGCACAAAAAAGTTCAAGAAGAATTCAAAAAAATTTCTCAGTAACACATGCAAAATGATTATGAAAGAAAGAAAGTTTGGAGAACAGCCAGAGGCTCCGAGGGTGATTTGCAGAAGGTCATCCATGTGCTTCCACAACACTCTGACTGTTCCCATTGTCAGGAACAGAGACCTGGGAGAAAGAGAAGGAAAGGCAGAAGAGGTCCTGAGAACAAGCCAAGACAGGCCTGAGACCTTCCTTCTATATTTAACACACCAACCTTCCTTCACATGAACCTTCTATCTTGAAGCATTTAACTGGAACTTAACTGTAATTTTCATCCACCCCTATTAAATTTCATCATTTTATGAAGAGTGCCAATGATAAAGGCTCATATGTTGGACTCTGATGAACATTTTAGTAGAGAGTGTTGGGACAGGAGAAGAGATAAAATGTTAGGAGGTAAGAAACAAGTTGTGCCTGCTTTGCCATGTGTGCCTGCTACATTGGAAGGCAATTTGGCTTAGTGGATAGGAAGTTAGTTTCCACAAAGCCAAGAAGTCCTGAATTTAAGTCTCACTTCTAACATATATTGGTTGTGTGGCCCTGGGCAAATCACTTGATCTCTCAATGGTCCAAGAAATTCTATGAAAGCTCTTCAGTTGCAGCGAAGGACCAACCCATGGTAGTGGAGGGAGTTTTCTCTCCACAGAGTTCCCTTTAACCAAAAACATGAAATGTCCATTCAATATGCCTTTCCATTCATTATGACTTAGACTAAACATTTAGTGCAGATACATGAAGGAAGGCCATTTTTATTTTCAGAAAGCAGAGAACAGTTGAAATTTGAGACAGATGGGTAAATAAATAATGAATTACAAATAGTAATGATTAATGAATTAATGTTCTTCTGGAGGGAATTGCCTGGGTGAGGCTTGTCTCCTCATCCCTATTTAGTTCTGTTTTTTAATCAGTGATTTTGAATATATATATGTAATTACAGACATGGGGGAGAAAAGACAGAGACAAATGGGGGGGTGAAAGAAAGAGAGAAAAATCACGTTGGTCATATTTGTATATGACAAAAAAGTGAGAGGAGTAGTTAATATAGCAGATGACAAAATCAAGGTTGAACATCTTTCCCTCAGGCTAGAGCACTTGAAACTAGAAATTGACCTCTATGTTTCCAAGGGCTAAATACTTAGCAGAACTGAGCTCCCCAGGGCAACTTGTGCATGAATATGTTTCTACTTTCCTACAAATCTGTAGAGAAGAGTAAGATCAATGGCATATAATACATGATATTTTTAAATTATAAATAGTAGTAGATAAAAAAGTTGAGTGACATATATTGACTATGACTTCAAGTGATTGATCCATGTTACAAATGTTCCTTTTGTCTCTGGAATGACTTCTTTCTAAACGTGAAGCCACAGTATCTGCAACAAAGCTTAAAAAATCCTCAGCAGACTTGAATCCTCAGATTGACTTAAAGTCAATTCAGCCTTCTTATTTTGTAGATGAGGAAACGCAAGTACACAATGATGAAAGGACTTGCCCAAGGTCTCACATATAGTATTTGTCAGAACTGGAACTTGAACCCAGATCTTCTGAATTCAAAGCCAGACATTTTTCCACTATACTAAGCCACACTGTATACAAATTACTCCCTAAGAAGTGCTTGTTACCTGGTCTCTAACATCTAACCTCACTTTTCTCATCACTTCAGGTCCAGTACTGTCAAAACAAAGACCAACCTTTCAGTCCAGTGTCTTCATTCCTTCCCAGTTTCCTGAGAAATCCATGGATGGGTCTGTTCACAGTGGCTATTGTGTTCGAACCCTACAAGAGAATGACCCTTGGTGGATGATAGATTTGGGTTCAACACAAACTCTAGGATCTGTGTCAATCACCAATCGAAAAGATTGTTGTGCTGAACAAATACAAGGAAGCCTGATTTTGGTAGGAGACTCACCTGATCAGGGAGGAAAGTGGAATTTCAGGTATTAACCTAAGCTTTGTCATTTAAAAGCTGGTAGGTTGGTAATGGATTGACATTTCTGAAGGTAAATTTACATAGAGCAGAAATGAAAATTTGAGGCCAATGAAGTCAATTCTAGCATACTCTTCAGCATGTTCACTTATTGGTTACTGCACTCTGTGCTCCACTTCTCCACTTTCTCCTTTAGATATGTTTGGAACCATAAAGTCAACGAATTTACTTTTTTTACTAAACTAGGACCTAATAGCCAAAAATTGTGCCCAAACATGTTATATTTGAATTTTTAAAATCATACTTTTGGGGAGCTTTTTAATTATTATGGAATAAATAGATCTAAACCATTGGGGGGCAGAGTCATAGCAACACAAAGGGATAAATAATTCATTTTTTCTTTTCCCTCTATACAGCCAAAGTATAATCACCACAAAATTCTCACAAATAACAATATTGTTTCTCTCCAGATGTGCAATCATTCCTTCCTTGGATCTAGGAATAAAACATGCTTTCAGTTGTGATGAAATGTCTGGAAGATATGTGACCATCACAAAACCAGGGAGAGAAAAAGTTTTATCATTTTGTGATGTGAAAGTCTTTGGAAAAACCTGGAAATCAGAGAACAATGTATTCCAAGATTCTTCCTTATCAACTTCTGGTGATGATCAACAGACAACCAGTCATGGTTCTTATGGCTCTTACTATAATTTTGATCTCACAGAGAACAACTTTGGTAAGTAAATTTTTTTCACCATAATGCATTAGTCATATTTGGCTACTTTCTTTGCTCAAATCAGATACTGTTTAGGTAGCATAATTCTTAAAAAGTTTTGTGAAACGTGTACTCTTCTGATGCTACTTCCTCAAACATTTTTACTTTTAAAGATATTTCCAACTTTTAGTCTGCTTCTTCTCCTCTTTCAATTTGTTTGTTTATTCTTTCCTCTAATTTCTTTAACTATTCACCTCACCATTCACATCCAGCTTACAAACTATGAATGCATCCTGTATTCCAAGTTACCTTTGAGAAAGGGCTCTAGGGATTGTGTTAGTATGGTGAAAAGGATTGCTACAATAAGAACCACCACTGGAGCTATAAAATATTTAGTGAGTTCTTCTGTTCTCCTATGGACCCTTTTATGTGTTTAATAAATAGACATTTGAAACATCACTAAATATATTTTCAGTATTTTTTCTTCTTGGAAATTTCAACTGGAATGTTTTATGGAAAATTGGCTGGAGCTAATTGACTTATTTTTCCCTTAAAATTTCTAGAAGGGATCCAGCTCCTTTACAGCAAAAGAATGAGTTATAATGCTTATTTGCAGAATGGGCCCATTAGTTTAAAGAATTTACCACACAAAAGATTATTGTTGACATTATATTTAGACTGCAGTTGCCAGAAAAATTAAATAATTGGTTATGAAAACCAACAGATGGAAACAACATGGAAACAATATCCACAATGGCCTACATCATTCTGCTGTTCACCTTAAACATTTTTGACCTTCTAATTGTGTGTGATTAAAGTAAATAAATACGAGAATGAAAGAATGAGAAAATTGCTTTTGGTCTTAAGTCAGATCTTCACAAGTCAAGTAAAATAAAGAATTGTAAATTCTATGCAAACCATCATGTAGGCTTGATTTTTCATTTCCACATTTCTGCTTACAAGAGAAAAGTATACTAGTTTAGCATGTTTTGTTGGAGTGTATTGTGAACTCATGAAAGTGAAAGTGACATATTAGCAATGTCAGTGAATGATGACTAAGTGTTCTATATTACTTCTTAAAAGCATTAGTATTTTTTTGTCACTGGGTGGTGATGACAACTCTTCATTCTAGTAATGGAGTCTTCACTTTGCATCTGATGGTTGATTGATTTCTACCCTCACATATCTCATCATTCAGCTCCAGTGCTATCAAAGGGAAAATATGCCTTCCAGTCTAGCATCGCTAGTCCCTTTGGGTCTCCTGAGAGAGCTGTAGATGGGTCTCTACTTGATGATTTTGAAAAAGGCACTTGTATTCATACACAACGAGAGATCAATCCCTGGTGGATGGTTGATTTGGGGTCAACAGAAACTGTGAAATCTGTGGCGATCACCCCTCGAAAAGATTG
This sequence comes from Notamacropus eugenii, assembly GCF_028372415.1. NCBI lineage: Eukaryota > Metazoa > Chordata > Mammalia > Diprotodontia > Macropodidae > Notamacropus > Notamacropus eugenii. Next base: position 191,415,625 of record NC_092874.1, read on the forward strand.
TTGTACTGAAGAATTACATGGAGCATTGATCCTGGTGGGGGACTCCCCTATAATTGGTGGCTTATTCAATGCCAGGTATGAATCTAACCTTTATCTCTTGAACGTGAAATATTTGTAAAGCCCTTTATAAACATTATATTAACTTCATAAAGTTAATATGAATATTAGCTATTAGCTAATATATTTGAAAGCTGATATTGTAGCAAAATATGTGTTTGGGGCCCCTTGATATATGATTTTTTCATTACAGGCAATGATTAGCTATAATTGAGAATTTTTCTGTTAATTCAATCATATAACCATTTCCCCTAAATAATCCCATAGAATCTCATGTAAGAATTTTGTTTGACTTATTTCCACCCATTCTAGAATACCAAAGCAGTAAAATTGATGACATAGATGTATACTTGCTCATTGTTCCAAGAATTCTTGGTCAGAAAAAGTCCTATGATGTATTAAAGCCATTTTTTAAAATGAGATGACATATTCAAGAAAAAACAGGAAAGACTCTAGATTTGGCCAATAGTCCAGGTGTGACCTAAATAGAACCAACCCTGAAAGGAATGCTATATGCTATGGATATGATGAATTCCGAATGAAGACAAGATTCCCCTCCTCCCACTTTCTTATCTAAATTGATAATCTTTCTGACATTCAATTGTTGATAACATATTATCATGGAACATTCATTCTTACTATATTCTGAGTAAATTTCAGGATAGTGTAGTAGGAAGTCCGTCCTAGAGGCTTTAGTGGAGTATGAGGGGACCAAGGTAGAATAAAGAGTGTATGTAGGAGGATTTGCCTTGTCTCACTCTTCATGTGAGATAAAGGTGGAGGAGTAAATAATAGGGTAAAATATGTGAGGGAAATAAGATGAGGAAGAATAAAGAAGAGGACTGGAACTCTTAGCAAATGGCCACAAATTTTTCAGTGAAGTATGAGGTATGGTCCCGAGCTGACTCTTTGGGAAGGATGATGAGTGGTCTGACTGGGGAAGAGAATATTTTGGAACTGTCTATGTGGAGAGCTGAATAGCAATTTGATTAAGGTAGTAGAAAGGATTTTCTGGCTATAGTGACAGTCCAGTAGCTTTCATACGACATAAATTTGTAGTGGACTCTGCCACCGACGTTCTTCAACTTTGTTTGACAGTGTTCACACACATAGGGGCAAAGAAGGCAGATGATGAAAGGAATTCAAGGTTGGATTTTGGTAAGGCATTATCATTGATAGTAAAATGGGGCAAGGGATTAGGCTGTAGAAGACATAGATCTGAACTGATTCATCAATAGATAGGGATAGGGAAAAGAAGACAATGTAGCCAGTGCTAGGCTGATGGACTGTGAAAGAGTCAGTGGTTTGGAAGATTGGAGATCAGGATGAGGACAAAGAAAGTACGCATAAAGTCTAGGAAAGCATGGAATGACAAAAGATGATCAGGTAAAATAATTTTGTAGCTCATGAACATAGGAGTGGGCCATGCAGGTGGATGCAAGATCAAGGGTATGATCCTATAATGTGGGTCTGATTGGAAGCAGAGAAAGAGGTCATGAGAACATATTAGATTATTAGACTTTGAGGTTGGGGTATTTTAAGGAGCGTTAATATGAATGTTAAAGTCCTCTACTATGAGGGCAGGAGTTGTAGTAAAGATAAAGAGTGTGAGCTGGGCACTGACCTCATCAAGAAAAGAAGGGGAATGTTCTGGAGATCTATAAATAAGAGCCATGAAGACCCAGACTGAGTGATAAATTTGAATAGCATGGACCTCAAAGGTAAGTCTGTTGAATGATGGTGCTAAGAGAGTCTGGAAGAGGCAATGGAAGGAAAGAGGCATCTCAACTCCAAAGAGACACAGTGGAAGAAGCAAATTTAGAGTAAGTGGTTGAGGGGACAGGGTTGAAAGTGATCATAGGAAAGAAGGAGGCAGTTGGAGATTAAGAATTGAGCTTTTCTACTGATATTTGAGACTTTAAAATCACTAGAAAGGGGGGAGAATATGCCACCCATTGAAGTGAATTCAAGAGGTGTATCTGTGGATAGAATGAGATCCATTGAGGGAAGTAGATGATTAGACTTTCCACTGCCCTCCCTCAAAACCTGAGCTTATAGTAGACAATGAAGCAGTATCCAGTGAGGCCCAGATATTCTACCCCATAGCAGGTAGGACCAGATAAAGGGTTGTCCCAGTACAGACAGGATAAGAGGTAGGAGGTGGCAGTGGGATGTGTTTGTAGCCTGTGGGTATTTGTAGCCAGTGCACCAGAAAAAGTTCAGTGGTAAAGAACATGTCTCAAGCTAATGTTGGGATGACCCTAAGAGGAATGCTGAGGCCACAGCCAAGTAGTCTGAGACCAAAAGTGGTAGGATGGTCTCTCTGCAAGGAAGAAGACCCAGAGCAATAAGCTTGGATTTTAAAAGCTTGAGTTCATGCCATGAATGATAATGTGAAGGAAATGAAGATGTTTAGTCTGCAGAATGAAAAACAAGGAGAGAGATGACAGCTATGTCCAAGAATATGAATGTCTGTCATGTCTGAAACAAACTTAAGGAGTCATAGGTCATGGACTCCTAGTACCACAGATTTAGAGGTGGCCCAGACACTTGAAGTTATCTAGTTTCCTCTTTTGCAAGATGTAGAAACCAAACCAAAAAAGTTCAATGAATTGCCCTAAGTTACCCATGTATTACATGGCAGACCAGGAAACAAATCTATATCCTGTAATTCCAAGTTCAGCGATGTTCGGGGTGTAAGCTCAGTTCCATGTGGACAGTCTCGGGCAGGTAAAAGTGAGGACTTCTAACCTCAGAGTTCTCATGAGGCCCCCCAGGGAACAGCTGGGAATTGAGGAGTGAGACACGGGCTATCTCCTGCGTCTCCGTCTCCGCCTCTTCTCCGTGGGATACGTGCTGGGGAGAGCATCCCGCCCTCGAGATTGGCCCCAGGGTCTGAGCACACCTGTTGTTGACTAACAAAAGGCTGAGAGCACGCCCGGTATTCACGTGCAAACTATGCGTCGAGAGAGCTTAAGTAGGGTCAGGAAAGCCTGAAGGTGCTCTTAGGGCTGAGGGGCCCTTAGAGGAAAGAAGGCCCCTCTTCCCTCTCTCCTCTCTTCTCTCTTCCCTCCCCCCTCTCTCTCTCCCGCTTCCATTCTCTTACTGTAAGATCTTTGCCTCCTTGGGAGATTCCTCTCTCCTCAGGAAGAATTCCCCCTGCACATGTAACCAAGACCCTGAATAAAGCCTAACCCTTGTTCGACTCTGGAAAGTCTTTTCTCTCATACATTTATCCGGTTTGGCCAGCCGAAGACCTGCGATAGGTAAGGTAAGACTTGGGTAGCCCTTAGGCCTCTAGGCCTGACACAGGGAAATTTCCATTCCAATTCAATTCAAAGGCATTTTGTACACGTATAATCTATGCTAGGCCCAGAACCTAGTGTGAGTGATACAAGGACAAAAAAAAAAAAACAATCCCTGACCTCAAGGAAGGAATTTATCATTTTAACCACCAGTTGGCACCAGTAGCACAAACCCAATAAGCAAGGATCTCAGTTGGGCAAATTCTGTGTTCAAAATGTTGTTGGTGCAATTCATCAATCATCTGGAAGGGCTTGGCCAGTACCAACCTGCTTGTGGATCCAATAAAGGAACTACTCTCCTAGCCCTCTCCTCCAACTTTCTCCCTAGGTATGCAAAGCAATTCAATATCTACGTGAATTATTCAATCTGCAACTAGCTCTTGAGTTGCCATGTCTGGCAAACCCCACTTCCTCCTGCATATGTTATTTTTCACTGAATCCTTGTGTTTACCCATTATGTGATGGAGTAATTTCCCACAGTGCAAACAGAACACACTTAACTGTAAATTGCTTTACTCTATAAATTCTATTAAAGACAACTCTGTAAAGTTGCATTAACTCTATAAAGACAACAAAACACTGCATAATAAGTATCTCCTACTGTGCTTCCAAGCCTATTTACAAATTCAAAAAACTTTTGACAGTACATGGACTATAGTGAGCCCAGGAGTCACAGGGTAACATGGTTATCCACTGGTATTCAACTCAGACATGCAGTCATTGGGTGAAGACTCAGGGACTTTGGACCTGGGACTTCTCACAGCATAGGATATAAAAAGACATGGGATCCAATGAACTTAGGAAGAGAAAGAAGCTGCTTTTCAAGAGTAAATGTCTTCCTATTTGGTATCTTACCTTTAGGAGGGACCTCCAACTCCTTCTTCCTCTAGCTAGCATCAGGGGGCAGGATGAGAGACCTTCCTTCAGGCTGGACCTACAGAGTGAAACCTGCTGCCACATGTTGGGTCAACATCATGCTGAGCTGGACATTTTTTGTAATTAAAGCTAACATTCTTTTAGTATTTTAGAGTTTACAATGTGTTTTATTTTTTGTTCTGTTAGATAAGTGCTATCCTTTACACCATTTTATAGGTGAAGAAACTGAACAGGAGAGAGAATAAATTGCTTTTCCATGGTCACACAGCTAGTAAGTGTCTTAGGAAGTGTTCCCAGTGTACGAATTAGGTTTAACATTGATCTGAGAACACACCCTGAAACAAGTGAGGCAGTCATCTTTGACTGACCTCTATGTAGATGTCTTCAATCAGCACATTTGAATCTTTCCAAATTAAAATATGGTCTACCTACAGATGTGCAGTCATTGGTTCCTTGGACCACGGAAAAACAGAGTTTTCCAGTTGTGGGATGATGAGAGGAAGATATGTGAGCATTGTCAACCCAAAGAGAGGAACATTTCTATCTTTCTGTGAAGTACGAGTCTTTGGAAAAGCACCAGATTCTATCTCTGCTGGTGTCCCATTAGCCAATCCTGAATCTTGGCTTTCCTCACCCAAGGCAAGCGATGACACTAGCTTACATGGTGAGTATTCTTTCCTCCTGACAGGGATTTCAGTAACATAATCTATAATTTCTTCTATGAAAGAGTTGCAGTTGAGAACATGATTCATATAAGCCAGGGTTTTTCATCTAGGGTCCAGGAACTTGTTTTTAGCTGTTTTCAAATTTGTAAATCAATATATTTGGCTAGCCTTGAACTTCTATTTTATTTTATATTTATGTATATAAATATATAAAACATACAAAATATATAAAAATATGTATTTTTATTTTATATTATGCATTTAAGAAGATTACTCTGAGAAGAGATGCATAGATTGTCCAGACTTTTCCTACTCCCTGTGAAGCCAGGAAGCCTGCCCCTGGAATGCTGAACAGCCTTACCAGAGCTGTCATCCAGTACAGCTTTGTTCTTTGATATCCTTTTCTATCCTTCACTGGCACTTTGTCTTTACTCTTTAGGCTTCTTAACAATAATCTTCTGAGCTCTGCCCAGCTCTTATTCCTCATTGCTGTAAAAAGTTACTAATATTTAGAGTGAGACTCCTTGATCTCCATGTCCCAGGCCACTTGATATGTCCACTTCAGCCATTCACATTCAGCCCGCAGTCTCTGTCTACTTGAGGTACAAAAGGGTCGTTGAGGTGTTGATTAAACTTGCATGACTCATCCACCCAAAGCAAGGTCCCTACTCTCTCCTGGTTGTGTTAGAGTGATTGAAATCCTTTCATCTTCCATGAGTCAGGCTAGATGGAGGCTTCCCCTTTTCACAGAGTTAATACTTCACTATGAGTCTTTCTGAGTTTGGGGATATATACAAGGATGCTTCTTAATTTGTCATGCCCCTTTATCCTCCCCAGTAATTACCCTACCAACCATGAGAATGGCTCTAAAGTACCTATAAGATTTCAGAAGGCATAAAATACACTGGTGGATGCTGAAATTACTATTAAGGGTTCTTGTACCCCTTATGTGACTCTTCTGCTGAGCAATCAGAAAAGCACTTTGAGTCGTAAGGGCACCCCTCAAATCACATCAGGAAGGGAAAACACCAATTCCAACCACTCCTAAACCCAGGTCTGTGACACTATGGAATCTCTTTTGTCATCTAAAATAGCTAGCTTTGGAGTAAGTGAAAGCCAAAACTACGCATCAGACAAGGATCACATGGAGCTAGTGACATCAATAAGGGGTACAAGAAAATGAACAGGTTCAAGAGAGTTCCAATAGATTCCTTAGTAACAAATGCAAAAGGGGTTATGAAGTTAAGCTCAGGAAGGTTTGGGAGAACAGCCAGAGTCTCTAAGGGTGATTTGCAGAAGGTCATCTATGTGCTTCCACAACTCTCTGACTGTTCCCATTGTGAGGAACAGAGCTCTGTGAGGGATAAGAATGACAGTCAGAAGAGGTCCTGAGAACAGGCCCAAGACAAACCTGAGCTCTTACTTCTATATCAAACACACTAACCTTCCTTCACATGAACCTTCTATTTCCCAAATATTTAATTAGAACTTGTTCATTTAAACCCAAAACTCATTGATTTTCATTCATCTCTGTTAAATGTCATCTTTTTAGGAAGAATGCCAATTATAAAGGATCACATGATATACTTAAATTAGCATTTTTGTAGAGTGCTGTGGTTGGAGTAGTGATAAAAAGTTGGGAGGGGAGAAACGTTGTGCCTACATTGTCTTGTGTGATGCAGTTTGGCTTAGCAGATAAAGAATCAGTCTTCACAAAGCCAAGACCTGGGTTCAAGTCTCAGATAGATTAATAGATAGTGTGTTTGTGCATATATGTATATATGTGAATATGTATATATATATACATATATACACATGTGTATATGGATATATAGAGATATCTATCTATATCTATCTCATATAGATGTATACCCTACATATATATGTGTATGTATAAATGTGTGTTTGTGTGTGTGCTGTGTGACCCTAGGCAAATCATTTCATCTCTCAGTGCCCTAGATACTCTAAAACTCAGAGGTAGCAGAGAAGTGCCAGCCTGTGTTAATAGAGTGAGTTCCCTCCCCTGATAGTTCCCTTTAACTTTTTAAATCAAAGGCCCAATCTCTAAACTAAACTAAACCTTTTAGTGAAGATATACAAAGAAAGTTAACTTGGTATTTAGGAAATGTAGACGAATTGAAATGTAAGCTAGGTTATAGTACAATAAATTATAAAAACAGATGATTTAATACCCATTAAAAAAAGATCAATGTTTATCTGGAGGGACATGTCTATGGGAGACCTCCCATCTCATCCCTATTCAGTTCATGATTTTTCTCAGTGATTTGAAAGAAAGTAAAGAAAGCTTCTTGATCACATTTGCAAATAACAGAATGTTAGGAGGGATAGTCAGTATAGCAGGTGACTAAATCAAGTTTGAAAGTCTCCTCAGGTTGGAGCTTTGGAAAGTAGGAATTGACTTTCTACTTTTAGTTATCTGAAAGTTCAATAAGTTATAAAATTGAGGTCCCTGGCCAACAGTTGAACGAGCATATTTCTATTCTTTGATAAATCTTCTGGAAATAGGTAAATGGAAATGGTATGGTGTTTTTAGTTGCAAGTAGTATGACTTTCTCATTTGATAGAGGAGGAAATTGAGGCCCCAGAAGTAAAAAATCTTGCCCAAAGTCACACATATGCTGTCAAAATGGAACTGAAATGAGTTCTTCCAATTCCATAGCCAGCCATCTTTCCACTCTACTAAGCCATCTTGTATAACTGTCTCACGATCGCATTTTTCACCTGATTTAACATCTGCCCCACATTTGTCTCTTTTTAGGTCTACTCCAGATAAAAGGATTACAAACATTTCAGTCCAGTATCTTCATTCCCCATCAGTTTCCTGATAAACTGATGGATGAGTCTATTCAAAGTGGCCATTGTATTCAGACCTTGCAAGAGAATGACCCCTGGTGGATGACAGATTTGGGTTCAACACAAACTGTAGACTCTGTGTCAATTACCAATAGAAAAGATTGTTGTAAGGAACAGATAAATGGAGCCATGATTTTGGTGGGAGACTCACCTGATCAGGGTGGGAAGTTCAATGCAAGGTACGGAATTAAGATTAATCTTTTGAAAGCTGGTCAGATGGTAATGCATTTCTTTATAGCTTTTCAAATCTGTTATTTTTAGGATGATTTTGCATAGAGTTGAAACGAAATTTTAGGGCAACAAAATTGATTCTAGCATGATTTTGAGCATGTTCATTTCTTGATACCCACAGTCTTTTCTCCTCTACTTCCTCCTTTCCTTCTTTTAGATATATTTGGGACCTTTATGAAGTCAGAGCATTTGGGAGGGGGAGGCAGGGCTAAAATAGGATCTCTGGGCTGAAAATAACATTCAAAGGTGCTATATTTGAGTAAAAAACGATGCTTGAAACTGGAAGGTGGAAATAGTCCATTTAAGATAGTCCTTAGACTGTGGTTCCCAAGAAGGTAACCCCTAGGGCAGGGGTGGGAAACCTACAGCCTTGAGGCCTTCTAGGTCCTTGGGTACAGCCTTTGGACTGGGTCCAAGTTTTACAGAACAAATCTATTTATTAAGGGAATTTGTTCTGTGAAGTTTGGATTCAGTCAAAGGGCCTCACTTGAGGACCTAGAGGGACATAGATTGCCTCAAGGTTATAGGTTTCTCACTGTGCAGGTTTTTCTATGGGCCTTTTCTCCATACCATTTCAAAAAGGATGAGAGACAATCAGCACTGTTTTCTCTATTTATAACCATTCAACCATGATCTCCAAGAAACATTCATTTAATCTATTTATTTGCTCACTCATTCCCTAATTGAGGAAGCATTTATTGTGTGTCTGATGTATGCTTAACATTGTACTTCTTGTGATTTGTTCTTCATTCTTGAAGAGGACCATGACATCAGGGAGCTTGAAATTGACTTGCAAATGACTTTGATTTAAGTGAGGGAGGGCTGTGCAAAGTCACCAGCCTCACTTGCTCCTCCAGAGTCATCTGATTCCAGTGGCCAGACATTGATCAGGATGACTGGAGATGGCCTAGGATGTAGTGGGAGACCTTGGCCCTTTTAAGCAAAGGTCTTTCCAGGTTATCACTTTGAGTGAGGCAATACCCATCAGTGAATAAGCCTCTTTAAGAAGTGAGTCAAAAGATGGCCCCATTAATTAAAAAAAAAATCAAACTGGGAGTGGAAGACCCTCAGAGTTGCTGGCCAAAAGAGAAACAGTTACTATTTATATTCACTAAAAGCCAGGAAGGCCTAAAAAATAATCATTAAGTGGTGTTTGGAGGAGGAACCTATTGTCGTCCAATGGAAGAGATCCAGAGTGAATTGGGTTTAAGGCTTGGTCTTTGAGAAAGAAATCTACCCAGTAAACCCCAAGTTAACTAGGTAGCTTTCAGCCATCAAAATTCCTTATGCAGAACATCTTTAGGTAAGGTCTTTGTTATATTTGATATATTAAGTAGAAGAAAGTTCCTCTGCTCTCAAGTAGTGTACAGTTTAGTGAGGAAGGCTAAAGATTATAAGTGTGTGTACAAGAATAATTCAAGTATGCCACACTATGTGCTCGACATTCATGACATTCTTCTTTCTGGTACAATTAATCTGCTTTTACAGTATTCATCTATTACCTTCTTTTACTCCTTTCTGTCCATATATCTTTTTTGTTCTAACTAGAGTAGTTAATTAGATATCGGGTAGATGTTGATACCATTTCCAGGAATATGGGTAAACTTCCTACATTTTCAGTATTTAGCAATTGATGATGTTGGCAGGAATAAATAGAAGTAAACTATGAGACTACAGAGTCATGACACAGGGAAATAAAACATTCAATCATTTTTCTAACTAAATTAGTTGATGATTTCCCCATGCATCCAAGTATATGTCAGTCTCAATAGAAAATTATTCTTGTTTTTCTCATTAGAACTGTTTCCTTATATGTCTTCATAATTTCAATATATCCCATCTTCCCTGGGCTAATTTTCCCTTTACAGTTTTACTTTGCGCAATCCAACTAAGCCGTTCTCTGAATACTTTGAAAAACTATTCTCAAAATTTAACATACTTGTCAGACTATTTCTCAAGTTTCTTTTTCTATAAGAAAAGAAGCATATGATTTCTACAATACATGCCCCTAGATGTGATGTTGTCAAGGCAAGCAGGTCAAGAAGGAAAAGAGTGGCCAAAGAATTATCACTCAGGGACAGGAGGGCTTTGGAGAACATCACAAGTTACAATTAGTCTTGATTGACAACATCCATTTACAAACTGATACCTGGGGGTGGGGGGTGGTAACCTAAGAGATGTTGCAGGCTAAGAGGTTTCAATAGGAAGGGCTGGCTGCCTAGTTTGGGAGGAAAGCATGGAGTGAGATATGGAAGAGTCAAAGGTCACTGTGTCCACATCTTTGTGAATGAGATACAGGATAGATACTGGTACCATTTCCAGAAATGTGGATAGCTTTCTACAATTTCAATATTGAGCAATTGATCATGTTGGCCTTTTTTAATATTAGGGAATAAATGGAGCTAAACTATTAGGCTGCTGAGTCATGATAACACAAAGCGATAAATAATTCCTCTTACGTTTTCCTTCTGTATAGCCCATATACAGTCATCACAAAATTCTCACACATAACAATGTTATTTCTTTACAGATGTGCAATCATTATCCACTTGGGTCTAGGAGCAAAGCGTGTTTTCAGTTGTGGAGCGATGAATGGAAGATATGTAACAATCATTCATCCAGGGAGAGAAAAGGTTTTATCATTTTGTGATGTGAAAGTCTTTGTTAAAACCTGGAATTCAGAAAATAAGGCTTTCAGTGATACCTCTTATACTTTGTTACCAGCTTCTGTTGATGACCAAGAGATAAGCAGGAATCATAAATCTCCCAAAAGACCATATGCTTATGAAATCAAGAACAATTTTAGTGAGTATATTTTCTTCACCACCATGTATCAACAACATTTTTTTTGACATTCTTTCTTCACTAAGGATTTGGTTGCTGTAATATAATTCTTAAAAAGCTTTGTGAAAAGTGAAGATCTTCCCTGCCCCTTAATAGGCCCACATGACCTGCTTTGAGCTTTGGTCCAACCCACAGCCTGAGTCACAGGGAGCCAATGGTGCAAGGAGCTTGCCAAATGGGTGGAGCAGGAAGGGTGGAGGTGAGAGACAGTGAGGCAGAACTGGGTGAGAGCAGCTAGTGTGAGTGAGAGAGGTAGGGATTTTGCCTAGGGGAGCTTGTTTGTGGGGAGCCCTAATGGAAGGAAGGCTTGAGGATGGTGGTGCTCCTTTTATTGGTAATGTGCACAAACTTTATTGTTACTATAGTGGAATTGGCTTTCTGGTATCTGAATAAATATTTTGGTTTTGTCTTTGAGGAAGAGAGTTTATATTTTGTGAATTTACCCTGGAAATACACATGCATATGCATAGTGTCTGGTGTTGGTATCATGTTGGCATGACAGTGCACATCTTATATGCTATTCTCTTAAACTTTCTTCCTTTTAAAAATACTTCCAATCTTCACTCCACTTTCTGTTTCTTTGCTTATCCCTTCTTCCCGTAATCCCTTTTCTGACTTCTCTCAGCATTCATATACAGCTCACAAAATATTCATGCATCCTATATTGCAAGTTATCTTTCAGATAGAGCTCTGTGAATTGTGATAAAGATGATGAAAATTAATACTCTAAGAACTATTAGGAGAACCACAAAGTATTTAATGAATCCTTCTGTTCTCACATGAATCCTTTTAGATTTTTAATAACTAGATGTTCTAAATATCCTGAAGTGTATTCTTAATATTTTTTAGTTCTTAGAAATTTCAGCTGGGATGTTTTATGTAGAATAGACTGCAATTAATTGACTCACTTATGCATTAAAGTTTCTAGAGAGAACTCAGGTCATTTTTAGCAAGAGAGGGAGAGAGAAAGAAAGAGAGAGAAGCAGTTAAAGAATGAGATAAAATATTCATTTACAGAATGTATCAATTGGGTTAAAGAATTAACCACGCAACAATTTGTGGTGCCATGTTTTTTAGACTATAGTTCTCAAGAGTATTAAATAAATGCTTATGATAACCTGCAAATGTCATCTCCATAAGACTCCCAAACCCTGTAGCATTTTACAGTTCATCTTATACATAATTTCTGACTATCAAAATGTATGCTGTTAGAAAATATAAATATCAAGATGATAATGGTGTAAAATTGTCAGGTAAAACCAAGTAAAACAGAGAAAAGTGAATGCTATGCACACTACCATGTGAGCTTGATTTTTCCTTTCCACATTCCTGCTTGGAAGAGGAAGGTATATTAGTATAGAATATTTATTGAATTATACTGTGAACTCTTAAAAGTGAGAATGACACATATTAATATCAGTGAATGATTGGTATTTGTTATAAATCATTTCTTTGGTAACGAATACTGCCCTAATGAGGGCTCTTCATCCTAGTAATGGAGTCTACACTTTGTATCTGATGGCTGACTGACCTCTACCCTTACATATCTCATCATTTCAGCTCCATTGTTATCAAGGGGAAAATCTGCCTTCCAGTCCAGCATCTCCACTCCCTTTGGGTCTCCTGAAAGAGCTGTGGATGGGTCTCTAGTTAGTGATTTTGAAAAAGGTTCTTGTATTCAAACACTCCGAGAGAATAATCCCTGGTGGATGGTAGATTTGGGGTCTACACAAACTGTGGAATCTGTGGCAATCACCACCCGAAAAGATTGTTGTGCTGAAGAATTACATGGAGCACTGATCCTGGTGGGGGACTCCCTTGATAATGGTGGTGCATTCAATTCCAGGTATGAAGCAAAGCTTCATTTCTTGAAAAACAAAACAAGATAATATTTGTAAAGTGATTTGCAAGCTTTAAAGCAACATATAAATGTTAGCTACTAATATGTTTAAAAACTGATATTGTAAGAAAATATGTATTTCAGCTTCTTTTAGACATGATGTTCTTAATTAAGCTTTGAGGGTACTTTGTCCTGTTGCTAAATCTTATTTTATTTTTCTACTTCCCTACTCAGATACTGAAACCTATATCCTCCATATAGTAAGGGAGGAGACAGAGATTAAAGATTCCACTAGGGCCGTACAACATTTAAACTGATGAGAAAGAATAGGACAGTTTGAGGAGATAGAGAGCACTGCGGAAGTCAGAGAATGCTTCCCATAGAAGGTATCACCTGAGTTGAGCCTTAAGAGAAGCAAAGGATTCTTAGAGGTGGAGGTGAGCAGGACCAACATTTCCAGACGCATGACAACCTCAGAGAGAGGAGATAGAAAGCCAGCTTCATGAAACAACAAATAGACCTGCTGAGCTGGAGCATCAGGTACATAACAGGGAGTAGTAATATGAAATAGCTCTGGAGAAACAGGCTGAATTCAGCCTGGGAAGAGCTTTAAATACTGAGCTGAGGAGTTTATATTTCATGCTAAAGACAAGTAACCACCCAGTGAAGTTTCTTGAGCGGAAATGTGACATGATCAGAGCTCTGTATTAGGAAAATTATTTTGGTGGCTAACTAAAAATGGGAAGACCAGGTAGAGTTTGTGAGGCAATGGAGAGTTGGACTCAGCCAAGAAGACCAATACTCAAGTCCTACCTCTGACACAGATTGAATGAGAAATCTTGGGCAAGTCACTTAGGGCCTCTTTGCTCTAGGTAATGTTCTAAGAGTTTAAGTTGTAGAGAAGGGACTGACCAGCATTGGTAGAGGGAGTTTCTTCAACTGAGAGTTTCCTCTGTTTATGAAACTTTCCTATCTCTGTCCCTATCCCTATACTAAATAGGCCCCAGGAATCTATACACAAAAAAAACCCAGACACCCTGGCTGGAGACCAAGAGGGATGAATGAAATATATTCTTACTAAATATTCACCCAATGTTTTCTATTTCATTCACAAATCTCTCAGTATCAGGGAGTTGTTCTAGAATTTCACTTGATTGGTAACCATATGGATATTGAAATGTGAGGTGATTCAGCCTCTTTTTATCAAATACTTTACTCACATAGTGATGTTTAGGAGAGGAAAACCCTTTCCTATAAGACCTGAGAATCACCCTCCATTCCCTTAAGTCAGTTACAAATGCCATCAGGTCCTTATTACATTTCAGGAGTCCTAAAGTAATGGTAGAAGTATATGTTCATCAGTGAGGATATAGAAACATTTAGACACACCCAACACTCATCTTCCTATAATGCCCAGGAAGTGACTCTTCTTTTATTATTAGAATGTCTCCACCCAAGTGACCAATCATGAAAACTGCCTTCATTTGGTTCCTGGAAAAATATGTGCTATTATAGAATGTATGCAAGCCCCCTGGCCTGCGACAGGAACTTTTTCTATTCTTGTTCTATAAAATAGGGTAGACAAGAAGTACGTGACCAATACACCAGATGTTCTGGCATGATTTGGAAAATCATAGTCTACTGAGTGGGCCTCTCTTGGTGATTGCTGTGTTTGAGAAAGGATGACTCCAGTAGTTTTGCCCTGGGTGAATTGAAAGGGGAAGAGCCTAGAGGTAAAGAGACTAGCCAGAAGGCCATTTATGATCATTCACCCAGGAGGTAATTTGGGCATATGGCACATAAGAACCAAAATCTTCAATTCAATTATATTGCATTCAACAAGCAACTTTTAGTGCCTTCTATGAATCAACACCATTCTCAGTGCGAGGGACTCTGTGTTAGGTGTGGGCGAGAAGATGAAAGATAAAAAAAAATAAACACAGACTTGTCACAGAAAAAGAAGAATGAATAAGATTTAGTAACTATAACAGGAGATGTGGTATGAGGATTAACTTTGAGGAAAGAGAAGGAAGAGGAAAATGCCACATTGATCATGTGTTTCAGTAGGAAGCAACGGATGCTAATGTCATTTGCAGCCATGAGGACAAATTTCTGTAATGTCTTTTTGATGGAATTAAGCATCTTTGACTTACGTCTGTGTAGTTATTTTCAATCAGTTCATGAGCATCCTTACAAATAAAAATGTGGTTTGCCTCCAGATGTGCAGTCATTGGTTTCTTAGGTCACGGGAAAACAGAGTTTTTCAAGTGTGGGACACTGCATGGAAGATATGTGAGTATTTTCAACCCAGGAAGAGAAAAAATGATATCTCTATGTGAAGTCCAAGTTTTGGGGAAAGCAGCAGATTCTCTTCCTCCTGGTCGGTCAGCTGGTCCTGAGTCTTGGCCTTTGTCACCCAAGGCTAGTGATGACATGGACTTAACTGGTGAGCATTCTTTCCTTGTAATAGAAACTTCAATGGCATAATCTATAATTCCTTTTGTAAAACATCTATAGTTATGGTTTTATGATTCATATAAAGCCAGAGTTCTTAATCTAGAGTGGAGGTGTTTTTAAAGATATTTTGAAAGTTCCATATCAATATATTTGGCTAGCTTTGAAATTCTATCTGTTATGATTTTATTCATTTAAAAACATTACTCTGAGAAAAGGTCTATACGTTGTCCAGACTTCTCCTGCTCCCTGTGAAGCCGGGAAGCCTGCCACGAGAATGCTGAACTGCTTCATCATAGCTGTCATCCACCACCTCTTTGTCCTTTGTTATCATTCAAACTCCTCCTTTCATTGACACTTTGTCATTACTCTTCAGGCTTCTTGACTATGCTGTCCAGCTCCTGTTCCCCGTTGCTTAAAAAAAAAATTGTTACTAATCTTTAGAGTGAGATTCCTTGACCTCCGTATCTTAAGCTTGTCTATCTGTCTTCACTTCAACCATTAAAAGTCCAGTCATTTCTGTATAATTGATGCACCAAAGGGTTTTTGAGGTAGCTGTAAAATTTCCATGATGCAGACTCCCAAAGCAAGGTCCCAGCTAGCTCCTAATTGTATGAAAATGATTAAATTTCTTTCATCTTCCCTGGATCAGGATGGATGTGGGTCTTCCTTCTTCACAGAATCAATGCCTCACTCTGAGTCTTTCTGAGTCTGAAGATAAATACAAGGGTCCCTTTTAATTTAGCCATGCCCTTTGTCCTACCCCAATCATGAGAATGACTTTACAGTACCTATAAGATTTCAGAAAGCATGAAAAGCAATGATGACTATTTTAGATACCATCACAGGACCTTATGCCTCTTATATGGCTCTTCTATAGATCATTCAAGAAACTACTTGGAGTTTAAGAGCACCCCTTAAGTCACATCAGATGCAAAAAATGCTGGTTCTAACACTCCTAAACCCAGCTACTGAGGCTAAGGTATCTCTTTTGCCATCTAGAGTAGTTAATTTGGGAATAAGTGAAAGTCCAAACTACATATCAGGCAAAGATCACATGGAAATAATGGTGCCTATTAGAGTTATTTGTTCCCCTAAAAGGGAGCACATGCTGAAAATATAAGCAGATTCAAGAAGAGTTTAAATATTTACCTCAGTGACACATGCAAAATACAGAAATTTTGAGGAAAAATTCAGAGCCTCTGAGGATAATTTGGAGGAGGTCCACCATGTGCTTACACAACATTCCACAGGTTGCTCCTGTCAGACAGAGTCCTGGGAAAGATGTGGTGGACAGTCAGAAGAGGTCCTGAGATAAAGTCCAAGGCAGGCCTGAGACATTACTTATGTATCTAACACACCGACCTTCATGAACCTCCAATCTCCCAAACAATTGGAACCTGACACTTTTAACTCAGGCTTATTATTTTTCATATATCCTGGTTCAATTTCTTCTCTTCAAGAATATTAACGATGATATAATTGTGATGTGGGACTTGAATGAACATTTTGTCGGTGTTGGGATTTGAGTAGAGATAAAAAGGTAGGAGATAAGTAAGAAACAAATTTGGCCTACTTTATGTAACCCAAATTCCAAAGCCCATTGATGTGGGGCTCTTTCTTCTTTGTGGAAACTAACACCATGAGGGACCAGGTAGTCACGAAAAGCAAGAGAGAAGAAAGATATGATTTCTTTAGGCTCTTCTGTTGCCTTGGGTATTCTGACTTCAAGAGAGAAGATGGACAATGCTGACCCCACTTCAGGTTTGGAATGGATAAAAAGACTCTGGGAAGAAGTCAACATGAGAGGAGCTGACAGTCTCCATCATGTCCCTATTCCTAGTTGGCTACATTAGAGATTTTGGAGAAATTCTCCTCTTTGGGGGAAATCAGAGACTCTTGATTGAGTTGAGAGTCAGCTTGAAAGTCGAGAATGCCAGTCTCACCTCTGACACATACTGGCTGTATGACTCTGGGTGAGTCACTTACCTCTCGGTGCCCCCAGGAAATTCTCTAAGACTCTATGTTGCAGAGAAGCATTAGCCTGCATTAATTGAGGGAGGTTCCTCTCCTGGGAATTTTACCTCAGCAATGAAATCAAAAGTTCAATCATGATTTCTATCCTTTCACTGAATTAGACTAAATACCTAAGTAGATACATAAAGGAAGATCATTAGGATTTTTAGGAAGTGTAGAAGATGTGAAATGTGAGCTAGATGATAGCACAATAAATTACAATTGTAGAAAATTTAGTTATCTGAAAAGAGTAATGGTTAATTGCTCAATTAATCAGACAGTTAAGTGGTACAGTGGAGAGAGAACAAAGCCCGGAGTCAGGAAGATCTGAGTTCAAACTCAGTCTCAGATACCTACTAGCTTGTGTGACTTTGGGCAACTCAGCCTCTGCCTACCTCAGTTTTCTCATCTGTAAAATGGGGGTAAAAGTAGAACCTACCTTCCCGGGTTGTTATGAGAATCAATTCAGATAATAATTGTAAAGTGCTTGGCAGAGTGTCTAGCACATAGTAGGTCCTATATAAATGTTAGCTATTATTATTATTAATGAATAAATGTTCATTTGAAGGGTATATCCAGATGAGGCCTCCATCCTCATTCCTATTTAATTCATTATTTTTTACCAGTGACTTGAAAGAAAACATAGAAAGCAGATTTGTCCATAGTACAAAGCTGGGGGTCAAATTTATAGATAACACAAAGATGAGATAGTGAATAGGGCAGATGCCTAAATCAAGTTTGAAAATCTTCTCTTCAGGTTGAAACATTGAAAACTAACAATTGACCTCCAGATCTCCAAAAGCTGAAGAGTTTGCAGAACTGAGGTCCCTGGGCCAAGTGTTGAGCAGACATGTTTCTATTTTTTGATAAATCTTTTGGAAATAGATGAATAGCAATGCCATGGTATCTTTAAGCTATACATAATATGACAATTTAAGCCTAAGAAGGACATATGAGAGGGACTCTGATTGTAGATGAATGGTTTAAGTTACAAATATTCCTTTTGTCCATGGAGTCATTCTGATCATAAAGTCATAGGAACTGAGATATAGAGCCTTAAAAAGCCTCAGAGAATATACTGTCACTGCAACTCCCTTACTTTGAGGACAAAGAAAGTGAAACTGAGAGAAGCAAAGGGCCTTACTCAAGATCACGTACATAATATTAGAAATGAGATGAACTCAGTTCTTCTGACTTTAGAGCCAGGCATCTTTTCATTACACTATGCTAACCCCCAGAGTTGCCTTCCAGACTTTACTTTTCACCGGAGATCTAACATCTGCCCCACATTTGTCCTCATAATAGGTTTGAAACAGCCAAAAGGAGCACAAACATTTCAGTCCAGTATCTTCATTCCCCATCAATTTCCAGATAAACTGATGGATGGGTCTATTCAAAGTGACTATTGTGTGCAAACATTGCAAGAGAATGACCCTTGGTGGATGGTAGATTTGGGTTCAACACAAACTATAGATTCTGTGTCAATCACCAATCGAAAAGATTGTTGTAAGGAGCAGATAAATGGAACCATAATTTTGGTGGGCGACTCACCTGATCAGGGTGGAAAATTCAATGCAAGGTATGGAATTAAGATTTATCTTTTGAAAGCTGGTGGGATGGTAATGCATTTCTTTATAACTTTTCAAATCTATTATTTTAGTAGTATTTTATTTTTCTAATTACATGTCAAGATAAATTTTAGCATTCATTTTTACAAGATTTTGAATTCCGAATTTTTCTCCCTCATTCCCTCTCTATCACTCTTCCTAAAATGGTAGGCAATTTGATATAGATTATACATGTGCTATCATGAAAAACATATGTCCATATTAGTCACAGTTGTGTGAGAAGTAATAGATCAAAAAGAAAAAAAACATGAAAAACAATAAAGTTAAGTGAAAAAGTAAGCTTTGATCTGCATTCAGAGTCCATCAATTCTTTACCTGGATATGGATAGCTTTTTCCCTCGTGAGTCCTTGTACTTGTCTTGGATCATTGCGTTGCTGAGAAAAGTTGCATCATTCATAGCTGATCATCACATAATGTTGCTGATACTGTATACAATGTTTTCCTGTTTCTGTTCATTTCACTTTTCATCAGTTCATACAAGTCTTTCCAGGATTCTCTGAAATCTTCCTGTTCATCATTTCTTATTGTACAGTAGTATTTCATTATACTATTTATGTACAACAGCTTGTTCAGTCATTCCCCCAGTTGATGGGCAACCTCTCGGTTGCCAATATTTTGCCACTGCACAAAGGGCTGCTATAAGTATTTTTGCACATGTAGGTCCTTTCCCCTTTTTATGATCTCTTTGGGATGCAGACCTAGTAGTGATATTGCTTGATCAAAAGGTATACCCAATTGGTTGCCCTTTGAGCAAAGTTTGGAACTGCTCTCCAGAATGGTTGGATCAGTTCACAACTCCACCAACAGTGCACTAGTGTTCTAATTTTCCCACATTCCATCCAATATTTATCATTTTCCTTTTTTGTCGTATTGGTTAACCTGATAGATATGAGGTGGCACCTCAGAGTAGTTTTAGTTTGTATTTCTCTAATCAAAAATGATAGCTTTGATTTCTTCATCTGAAAACTGCCTGTTCATATCCTTTGACCATTTGTCAACGGGGGAGTGGTTTGTATTCTTATAAATTCAGTTCTCTATGTATTTGAGAAATGAGGCCTTTATCAGAGACATTTGATATAAAGATTGTTTCCCAGCTTTATGCTTTCCTTCTAATCTTTGTCAAATCTATTATTTTTGTACATCTGTGTGAGTGGGGCGGACAAAGGATTATGGCACCATTTTCTATAATATGAATAAACTTTCTATGTCAATCTTTATCAACTGATCATATTAGCAAGAAATCTTTTTTAATTATTGAGGAATAAATAGAGCCAAATATGGTAATACAAGGGGATAAATTATTCATCTTTAGTAGTCCTCCTGAGAAGCCTATATCCAATCACCATAAAATCTCACAAATGTCAATATTGTTTCTCTCCAGATGTATAATGGTTCCTTCACTGGATCAAGGGGTGACACACATTTTCAATTGTGGAAAAATGAAAGGAAGATATGTGACAATCACCCATCTAGGGAAACAAAAGGTTTTATCATTTTGTGACATGAAAATCTTTGGAAAAACTTGGGGTTTGTTTTCCTTTGCTAACAAGGACCAACAGAAAACCAGAAGTGCTGGATCTTCAGTTACATCATATAACTTTGATAACACAGATAACAACTTTTGTGAGTATATTTTCTTCACCACAGTGAATCAGTGACAATTTTATAATATTCTTATCATTAAGGTAACATTCCTTAAAAGGTTTCTTTCTTTAAATACGTTGCCTTCTAATTCTACTTCCTCAAATTTTCTTCTTTAAAAATTATTTTCAATCCTCACTCACCTTCCTCTGCACTTTCCATTTCTTTACTTATACCTATATTCTCTTTTCCAATACTTGTCAATATTTACATCCAGCTTATATGCTGTATATAAGTCCTATTTTTCAAGTTACATCTGAAAAAGAGTTCTGTGAATTATGATAGACTGTGAGGAGGACCTATAGTCTAAGAACTACTACCAGAAGCATACAGCATTTACTGGAACCTTTTATATTTGTATTTTATTTTATCAAATTCTGTTATATTTTTAGAAATTAGATATTTTTAGACATCTCTAAATATGATCTCAAGATTTTTAGCCTTTTCTGGATATTTGATCTGGGTTGCAATACATAAGACTGGTTGGAATTAATTGACTCCTTTAGCCTATAAGTTTTCTAGAAAAGGACCCAGGTTCTATTTAGCAGAAGAATGAGTTTAAAATGTACATATATAGGATGTGTCAATTGGTTAGAAATAACTACCCAGTTCAGTCCATTCTGTCCAAAATTTTTTCTCATTTTTCCTTATTACTTAGATTGCAATTACCAGGAACATTAAATCAATGCTTATAATAGCCAACAGACATATCTCATAGACAAGCTCCCCAATCTCTTACACCACTTTGCAGCTCACCTTAACATCATCCCTAACCTCCTATGTGCGCACTGTTAGCTTGTTACTATATTTCAGAAATTGTGCGTATCAGGATGAAAGGAACAGAAAATGATATTTGACCTATAAGCCAAATATCTACAAGCTAAGTAAAATGAGAACTGAGATCACTGTGCAAACCATCATGTGGGCTTAATTTTCTCCTTTCCTCATACCTACTTAGAAGAGGAGCAGCTAGATGGCACAGAGCATAAACATGGAGTCAGGAAGACCTGAGTTCAAATCTGGCCTCAGATACCTACTAGCTGTGTAACCTAGGCAAGTAATTTAACCCTGTTTGCCTCAGTTTCCTCATATGTAAAATGAGCTGGAGAAGGAAATGGCCAACCAGTCTAGTATCTTTGCCAAGAAAACCCCAAAGGGGTCGTGAAGAATCAAAACGACTGAACAAGATAATACTTAGAAGAGGAAGGTATACAAATATGGCATATTTATAGAATTCTATTAAAAACTCATAAAAATGAGAATGACATGTATTAGCAACATCAGTAGATAATGGCTAGGTGTTCTATATCACCTCTTTTAGGTAGCAGTACTTCTTTTGTCCTTGAGTGGAGAGGACAACTCTTCATTCTAGTGATGGAGTTTGCACTTTGATGTGACAACTGATCAAGTTCTACCTTCAAACATCTCATCATTTCAGCTCCAGTGCTATCAAAGGGGAAACCTGCCTTCCAGTCTAGCATCTCCACTCCCTCTGGATCTCCTGAAAGAGCTGTTGATGGATCTTTACTAGGTGATTTTGAAAAAGGCACTTGTATTCAAACACACCAAGAGGATAACCCTTGGTGGGTAGTGGATTTGGGTTCAACACAAACTGTGAAATCTGTGGCAATCACCCCCCGAAAAGATTGCTGTACTGAAGAATTAGGTGGAGCACTGATCCTTGTAGGGGACTCACCTATTCAAGGTGGCACATTGAATGCCAGGTATGAATCCAAGTTTTATCTCTTGAAAATAACATGAAATAATATTTTAAAGTGTTTTGCAAACTTTTAAGCAATATATAAATGTTATATCTTATATAATACAATTAAAAACTGATATTATAACAAAATGTACATTTTTGGTTTCTTTAGACATGACGTTATGACCACATATAATAAATGGACAAAATTAGGATTTTTTTCATAATTCAATCATACAGTCTTTTCTCAGTTGATAATCCCTTAGTGCCCCATGTAAGAATTTGTCCTTGACTCTACATTCCATGAAATCAAAGCAGTGAAATTGATATCATGGATTTGAACTTGGTTATTCCAAGTATTTCTGTGCAAGGCTATTTTTGCAGTCAAGTTGTCATGGTATTTTTAAAATGAGAGGATGTATTCAACCAAAATGGGGGGGGGGGGAACCTCATTGGATTTGGCTAATAGTCCAGTTTGAGACCAAAATAGGAGCTAACCCCTAAAGGAATGCTATACCATATTTGACCCAAATAAAGAAAAATTTTCCTCCTCCCACTTTCTTATCTGACCTGAAAACCATTCTGCCATTTTCCTTAATGATTTCCTATATTTTCATGAAGTATTCATCCATGTTATAGTCTAGATAGATTGCATGATAGTGTGATATAAAGTCCATCCTGGAGAAAAGGGTTGGGATTATGGGATGTGATCAAAGATTTATGTAGAAGGATCTTCCTGGGCAAAGAAAAGGGACAGCCCTTCATGTGAGACAAAGGTGAAGGAGCAAAGAGTGGGACAAGATGTGTGAATGAGGTGAGATTAGGATTAAGGACAAAGAAGTTTCTCTTGGTATATGATCCCAGTTTTTCAGTGAAGAATGAGGTGAGGTCCTCAGATGAGAAGGTGAAGAGTGCTATCAAGGGCTTGAAGAAAGATGAGAAAAGATGAAGAAAGAATAGTCTCTGTGATTAATAAGATAGAAGTTTTATTAGGGAGGTAGAAAAGGATTTCCTGGCTGCTGTGATGGCTCATTGGACATTTTATAACATAAATTTCTAATGAATCCAGTCAGCATGGTTTTGTGATTTTTTCGAACTTTGTTTAACAACATATGAATAAGAGCAAAGGAAGTGAATGGTGGGAGGAATCCAGGGTTGTGATTTGGCCAGTTGTGATAGATCAAGGGGCAAGAGATTTGAATATGAAGGATAATACAAAATTAAACTGATTCACCAAAGGGTTGAGAAACAGAAGAGAAAACAATGTAGCTGGTACTGGTGAGAAGGCAGGATGCCTGTGCATGAACTGAATGTCAGCAGGACTGGAGGTCATGGGGATGGGTAAGAATGTGATTAGAAGTCATAAGCCATGAGGAAAGATGAAATGATAAGAAATCAATCTTATAATGGGATCTGAAGTTCATTAAGTTGGTACTGATATACATGTAGGTGAATATGTGGGTATGCTCATATCTCTCTATGGCTAAGGTTGAGTAGATGAGCAGGTCCTGAGAACTGGACAGATTAGGAAATTGGGAGGTTAGTATATTTGAGAATATTAAAGTTACCTAGTATGAGGACTTGTGTTTTGGTGGAATAAAAGACCCAGGCACTGAACTCACTGAGGAAAGAAGAGAATGTGTTGAAAAATAATGGCCACCAATATCTGGATTGAGTGATAACCTTGAATAGCATGTACCTCAGATAAGTACTTCAAACAAGAAGCTGATGCGTGATAGTGGTAGAAGATTCTGGAAGTAGAAATGAGGAGCAAGGAGCATCCTAATTTCCTTACTACAACCAGAAAGTTGTAGGGTATGAGTGAAAGTGTAACTGGTACTGGTAAGAGTGACCAGAGAAGTAAGGTCATAAGGATGGACCTAGGTTTTCATTGGACAGCAGAAGAGAAAAGGAGTCAGAAATGAACAAGGTAACTCCATCCTTATGACATGGCCAGCATTTGAGAGAGAATAATAAAAGGAAGAGATAGATCTGAAGTGAGAAACTGAGGGAAAAATAATGATGGGGAATGAGAATAAGAAAGCAAGGCAGCTAGGAATGGAAAAAAGAGTTTGTCCATTGACAGTCGAAGATTCAGAATCACTGGGACTACAGTAGTGAGAGGGATGAGTTATGCTAACAATTGAGTGAATCTAGACCTAGAGTATTAGTGGATGGAAAGGACTCCTTGGAAAGGACTCCTTTGAAAGACGTGGGTGATTAGACTGTTCAAGATCCTCCCTTAAGAATAAAACTCATGGCAGGTAGTGACATTGTGTCCCGTAAGGCCCAGAAGGCCTACTTTAAAGAGGTAGTATTAGATGAAGGTAGGTCCCAAGAGGGTTAGGTCAGGAGATAGGAAGTGGTGGCAAGAAATGGGTCTGGTTTGTACATGGCTTAAAAACACTGGAGAAGGCCAAGGGGTGAAGAACTGATCCCAAATTGACTCTGGGAAGGTCATAATGGGAATATTATTTCTACTTCACCTCAATTTAAAAAGCATTTAATACATGCATAAAATGTGCATGGTCTTAAGATAGATGCAGGATATAAGGCAAAAAAAAAAAACCTTCTATTTTAAACCACCAGGTGGTGCTGCTAACATGTGTTTTGTCCTCAAGACCAATGCTATCAGGAGGGTGATGTCTTAACTTTCAAGTGAATTGGATTTGAGTGAGGCAGAGCTGTATGAAGTCATCAGCCTCACTTTATCCTCCAGAGCCATCAAAGTCCAGTGGCAAGACATAGATGACTGGTGATGGCCCAGGATGTCCTAGGAGATCATGGCCTGTTTAAGTTAAGGTCTTTCCCAGGTCTCAGTTTGCCTGAAGCAAAGCCCCTTCGATAATTAAAAGTTAGGTAAGAATTGAAGCAAACTGTGATTACCTCCCATCCCAGATTGGTTCTTCACTGAAAGCAAACTAGACCATCTTTTGCTACTAACATTATTCTGATAAGAAAAGCTCCCAGTTGAGCGAGTTGCAGCTCACCTTGGTGTTTAGCGCACTTCGTCCATCAGCTGGAAGTGTTTAGCCTAAACTGGACCCCAGGGATCCCAGAAAGCGAAGCAGCTCTACTTCTCCATGAGTATCCACGCCCTCTCAATTCAATGCAAACCCGTTCTTGAGCTGCCCACGTCTGGCAAACCCCACTTGTTCCTGTACATGTGGTACTTCACTGAGAGCTTGTGTGTATCCATTATACAACGGGGTCATTCCCCACAGGACAAACAGAGCATGCTTAACTCTACAGACTGATTTGCTCTCAGCATTGACTCAGTAATGACAATTAAACGCTGCATAGCAATCATGTACTACTGCGTTCCTGCAGCCTCTTCCAGATTCAGATAACTCTGGACACTGCATGGGCTGTTGTGAACCCAGGAGTCCCAGACATGATACATTTACCAGCTGATATTCAACTCAGACATAGTGTAGTGTGAGTGCAGGCTGGTCCTGGTCCTGCAAAGGAGAAAACTGCTGTCCTGTGTTGTCTCTGCATCTCTCTGACCTCGACATTTTTATAATAAAAGCTAGCGTTTATATAGTGTGTTTGGGTTTACAGTGTTTTTATGTATTTTTTTCTTCTTTTAGCTTCGTAGCCCTGTAGATAAGTGCTATTATTATCATCCCCATTTTATAGGTAAAGAAACAGATTGAGAGAGAATAAATTGCTTCTCCAGGGCCATAGAACTAGGAAGTATCTTTAAGTAGAATTCACACTCAGGTCTTTCTGATTCCAGTTCCAACACTCTATCCCCTGGGCTGCCTAAGCACCTTACCTGTTACCTTGAGACTACTCTGTCCTGCAGCTAAATCCTGTTCATTCATTTTGCGACTTCTCAGGTTGTTATTTGTCCTTTGTTCTCAAAGAGGACCATGATATCAGGAAGGTGATGCCATGACTTGCACATGAATTGGATTTAAGTGAGGGAGGGCTGTGCAAAGTCACCAGCCTCACTTTCTCCTCCTGAGTCATCTGTAAATAACAATTGTTTCTGTTTTGACCAGAAGCGCTGAGAGTCTTCCCCTCCCAAATTGGTTTTGTTTTTGTTTTGTGTTGTTTTTTGACTAGGTAAAAGAAGCCATTGCCTCATTTCTTACCTAGCCTTAATGGGCATTGCCTCAGTCAAACTAAGACCTGGGAAGGACTTTCACTTAAAAAGGCCAAGGTCTCCCACTGCATGGGGCATCTCACTTGTGATATATCTTGGCACCAAACTACTTCCCCACCCCACTAAGTATTAATTGTTTTTCTTCGACCCAGGAACCCTGAGGGTCTTCCCCTTCCAATCTGTTTGTTTGTTTTTATTAAAAGGGCCATCCCTTGAGTAACTACTTAAATAAGCCTATTCATTGAATGGGTGTATCTCACTCAAAGTGAGAATGTTATAAAACCTTCACCTGAAAGGTCTAGGGTCTCATCTCTCTCTCTCTCCTGAAAGTATAGGGGCAGCTAAGTGGTGCAGTGGATAGAGCACCAGTACAGGAGTCAGAAGGACCTGAGTTCAAATCTCACCTCAGACACTTGACACTCACTAGCTCTGTACCTTGGGCAAGTCACTTGACCCCAACTGCCTCATCCTGGGTCATCTCCAGTCATCCTGATGAACATCTGGTCACTGGATTCAGATGGCTCTGGAGGAGAAGTGAGGCTGGTGACCTGCACAGCCCTCCCTCACTCAAAACAAAGTCAAGTGCAAGTCATGTCATCATCTTGATGTCATGGTCCTCTTTGAGAACGAAGGACAAACACAACAACTTTCCCACCCCACTCCTCCATACAGGAGGGGAGGAGTCACAGAGGAAGGGATTGGGGGGCCTACACATTCTCCTGGGGGTATGCAACCTAAACTGGTAACAAAGAACAAGGAGGTAGAGAAGACTAAAGACCAGGGAAGTCAGGGAATGTTATCCAGGGTGTCACCTGAGCTAAGAACCTGAGAAGCTAAGGTTCTTAAGAGGTGGAGGTGAGCAGGGACAGCATTCCTGGCACACAGGACACCTTGTGCAAAGCCTCAGAGAGAGGAGATGGAATATCAAGTTCGTGGAACAGGAAATACACCTGCTGAGCTACACTGTCAAGTACACAGTAGGGAGTAGTCATTTGGAACAAGTCTGTGGATGCAGGCTGAATTCAGTCTAGGAAAATCTTTAAATGCTGAGCTGATGAGTTTATATTTCATCCTAAAGATAATAGCCATTGACTGAGATTCTTGAGCACTCATTCTATAAACTTATTTTTCTAAAATTAGAGATTTGGAGGGATGGGTTGTGGAGGTTGTAATGGCATACTATAGATTCATATGGAACTTAACAGAACACTAAAAACTCTGAATCTTTTTACACATAAACCAAGCTTGCTTCCTCCATTCTGTGTCTGTACAGTTGATTATTTAGAGCCAAAATGTAGGGCTTTAAGTGTTCATCTATTAAATTTCATTTTCTTAGATTTGGCTTACTCTTTTGGTAATTTGATAAACATTTTATCTATAACCTCATTCACATAATTGATAAAGATGTTACTTAGGCAAAAAAGTTTTAGTTCTATGTAACCATAATTGTCTTTTTCATCTCTTATTTAAATTGTTAATCTCTTAATAATTCTCTCCTTAATTCTCAAAGTAAAAAGTATCCTCCCTCATTCTCCTTTAATTTTTTAATGGTGTGACCTTTTATATTCAGGTAGGCCTTTGAACCTCATTATGATGCATCATGTAAACTCTGGGTCTAAATCTAATTTTTCTACCAAAATGCCTTCAAGTTTTCCTAGCAGTTCATGTAACATAGGGAGTCCTTCCTCAAGTAATTTATGTCTTTGGTTTTAACCAATACTGGAATGTTATTTTCTATTGTCAGTTTCTTACCTAACTAGTTCATTCTGCTGATATGTTTTTCATCCAATTATTCTTATGATTATTCATTTATCATGCAATTTGAAGTCTAAATACCTTGCTCCTTTCATTTATATTTTTCCTCATTATTACTCTTGAGATCCCAGAATTGTTACCCTCTCAAATGAATTTTGCTACTGTTTTTTCTATTTCCACAAAGCATTACCTTCATGATTTCATAGGTTCAGCATTAAATCTATAAATTTATGTAGTATTGTAAGTTTTATTGTTT
This sequence comes from Notamacropus eugenii, assembly GCF_028372415.1. Lineage (NCBI taxonomy): Eukaryota > Metazoa > Chordata > Mammalia > Diprotodontia > Macropodidae > Notamacropus > Notamacropus eugenii. Next base: position 191,443,884 of record NC_092874.1, read on the forward strand.
TGGCTTATGACCATCCCAGGTTGGTTTTTTAAAAAAGATTTACAGTACTTCTATTTTCTTTTATTTTTGTAAAAAGTCTTTTGTAGTTGCATTTCTATAACACAGGCTCTGGACTCTGTCTGTCTCTCCCAACCCCTGTTAGCACTATGCAGCCAGATTCCACTGCATATCTAGCCACAGTTACCCTCAAGGTTCTAGGGATCACTCTCATGTATTGAAAGCAATAATTGGTATGTCACTCCATTCATTATTAGCTGATATGTATCAGCCAGTCAGACTTAGTTTTTAAGAAAACAAGTATTCACTAAGAAAGTATAGACTTGAGGGTACACTCCCACAAACACATACAGAGTCTAGGGGAAAGCTTAGAAAGCACATGTAGCAAAGGGATAGCTCCCCAAATCTGATTTATGGAAGCCCTTTTCTCTCCTTCATAGGGTGCTCATGAAGTTCCCCTTAGGTGTAATGTAGCTTTCCAATGAACACCCTGTAGAGCTCTGAAGCTACTTTTCCTTAATGTTTCTGGTATTTTCTCAACTCCCAAGGCAGACACTGCCATTAAGAGTTTCAGAGACATTCGGAGGATGCTAGTGAGAAACCCAAATCTTCCAACTTTTTGAAGTTCACAGGTCATGCTTTGATCAAGCAGGGGGGTTGGAGTAGAGACAGAAGCTTTCCCCATCTCCCATAATGATTGCCTCTGCAGGTCTTGACTTGTAATGATTTCTACCATTGAGCATGCTTGGCACGGGAATGCCTGGGTTTCAAAAACTGCCTTGCTATTTCAATCCATGACCCGCAGTACATGAATGAGTCTCTTTAATCAGTCCAAATCCATTTACTGAATAGATTCATTTTATTTCATCCAATATCACTATGCTAGGTATTGAACAGAAGACAAAATATTAAAACCAAGACATGTCACAGAGAAAAAAATGAATAATACTTAGCAACCGTAACAACAAAAGAAAAGATAGGGTAATTAAGAATAGAGGGGGGGAAGTAAACTATTTCTATGAACATATGCATTCCTAGGAGATGGCAGATACTAATGTTGTTTCCAATTATGGGGACAATTTCTGTCATATCTTTTTGACAAGCCTTTTTATTATTTCAAGTCAATAAATAGATTTGAATGTTGGTCTGAGAAACCATCCTAAAGTGGAACTAGAAACTAATTATCTTCTAAGGAAGATGTTTTCAAAAAACACAAGAGCATCCTTACAAATACAAATATGGTTTGCCTTCAGATGTGCAGTCATTGGCTTCTTGAGTCATGAAAAATCAGAGACTTTCACATGTGGGATGATTCGAGGAAGATATGTGAGTATTTTCAACCCAGGAAGAGAAAAAATGATATCTCTGTGTGAAGTACGAGTATTTGGAAAAACATCAGATTCTCTTCTCCCTGGTCACATGTCATTCAGTTCTAAATCTCGCCCTTTATCATCCCAGGCTGGTAATGCCATGGGTTCAACTGGTGAGTATATTTTCTTAATAAGGGGAATTTAAGTAACATTATCTATAATTCCCTCTGTAAAACATTCATGATTGAAAATATAATTTGTATAAAGCCAGTGTTCTTAACTTGGGGTCTGTGAATTTGTTTTTATAGTATTTTGATAACTGTATTTCAGTGTAACTGGTCTCCTTTGTAATTCCATACATTTTATTTTATGCATTTAAAAACATTATCTTGAGAAGATGTCCATAGACTTCTCCAGACTACCAAGAGGGACCATGACATAAAAAAATGTTAAGAACTTCAGATATAAGGGAAGAATCTTAGAAGGGGCCATAAAAACCATCTTTCCCCCTTATAGCATTCTCCCAAAGATATCATCTTCTAATCTCCAAATATAAAATTGATATGTTTTGATCTTTCAGAACATTTAATACTGCAATGCTGTAGACAACTCAGGATGTTATCAATACCAGGTCACCACTATCAAAATGACCTAACAGAGACCACTATTCTGGACAGAAGTTGATTGACAATGTGGGAAGGTCTAGGGCAACATGGTCACAATGTGACTCCTCAAACCTGCAGACTAGAGCAACTATCTGTTTTTGCCTTTATGTTAATCTGTTATCCTTAACTTTGTACAGCTCATTTTGAAATTTAGCAGTGCTAAACTAATTTCATCCATTTTTTCCTAGTGCTCTTTGATTTTCTTCCCCATCTACTTTTCCATATGAATCTTGTTATGAATTTCCCCTCTCTTATTTCTTTCCTATCTTTTCCTTACTCACACTCCCCTGTCTTCCATCTCTTGAATTTTTTCCTCCCCTTATTCCTATTCTCTCTTCTCATAGTACTAAATGCCCCCCCATCTTTATTATCATCATCAATCATCATTTTTATCATCCTCATATCTCTCCATCCCTGTTTTCTGTCTGTGTGTGTATGTGTCTATCTGTCTATCTATCTGTCTTTCATTCATTTTTCCTCTGTGATATTCTTAGGTTTAATATATTATATTTTGTCCAACATTAGAACAGTGCCATTGGATGAAATAAATTGGCACTACTCAGGAAGGAGTATGTCTTATCCTTCAAAAACCTATCTCACATACATGAACTAATGCATTAATTTAATCCATGCTAAAACAAAGGCCTCATAGCTGAGACTAGGGTAGGAGGTAAGAAAACCTATTGAGTCTTATTTTGCCTAGAGAATTCATTCCTTTTCAGGGAGACCAAAGAAGGAAGAAGGGTTTATCCTACTCTTTCTAAGCCATGTGAGGGCATGCCTACTACAGATATAAATTCAAAAGCAAGAGGCTCTTACCTTGAAAGATGAGAACTCACTGCTTGCAATAGGAATAACACATTGTGAAGAGAGAGCATTGGTCCCATGGAGTGTTGCCAACCTTCTCTAGCAAGATATATAAAGAACTACACCAATGCTGTTGTTGATTATTGAGGAGAAGTTGATCACTTGTTATTATGTATTAGCATCTGATAAATGGGGATGGTATTTCACCATTATATTTGGTTATTCTTCCTAACTGTACACAGTTCAGTTTGAAATCTTGAACTGAAGCTGTTGTCACAAAGTTACACTAAATCCAAATAGTAAATGGATGGGCTTCTGACTTGACCAATCTCTATCTGACAGAAATGTAATAAAAATACTGGGGATCCAGTGTTATGAAAAATCTGATGGAAGGAGAAAGCAATAGAGAAAGAAAGAGACAGAGAGAGAAAAGAGAGTGAGATGGAGGGAGAGAAATAGGAAGAAAGAGAGACAGAAAAAAGAGAGAGAAAGACAGAAAAAGAAAAGAGGAGAGACAGAAACAGAGAAAGAGAAAGAGAGGAGACAGAGAAAAAGAGACAGAAAGACAAAGAGAGAGGGAGGAGAGAGAGGCAAGGAGGAGAGCAAGGCAGCGAGAGGGAAGGAGAGAGACAGAGAAGAGGGTTAGGGGTGGGAAGCTGTATGAAAGGGAGCCCAGGCAGTGATGACCTGGAGTATCTATGAGTGGACAATTAAGGAGCAATAAGACACAGGGTCACTGTCTAGAACAACTAATTTGGACCTCATCCAAGGCAGTCACATAGATTGTACAAATTCCTGGGAAAGGTTGCCCCATCAAGACATAGGCTTCTTGATTCCAAATTCTTCTCTTTGAGGAAAGGACAAGGTGGGGTAGGGTGTCCCCATCCAAATTAGTACTTAGGATTATATAAGTCCCTGAGAAGGTAGAAGACCACTAGGTATGCATTGGGAAGTGAGGATCAAGGGAGGATTGTTATCTGGTTCTCTATGTCTTGTCTCACAGAAAAAAGTTAAGTGACTTCCCCAGGATCACACATGTAGCATGTTGTCATACCACCGATTTTCCCCTTTTGCTTTTGTACTTACAATTTTTAAAGAGTCTCCTGAACATTTTCTCTACATTTTGTTAGTTCCTTTTGGTAATTTCACATGACTGGCTGTAGGGAATAATTTATATTCCCACAAGTCTTCAGAATATATTGAGTTGTGTCTCCAGTTCAATAAAGCAGAAAGCTTTTCCATTGAGACTAAACATTGTTTAGAAATGATCATTTTAGAGAATTTTCTGGTTGTTTGAGTGAACTGACCATCCCATCTAACCATATTGTTGGTTTGTCATTTACTACACCTTGCCAGAAATAACAAAAGCATATCCAAGTTGGTATTGAATCCAGGTACACAGTCTATCCTGCCCAACCTGACAGCACATTCCAGAGTTCCAGTAAACATTCTCCATACATAATATTGACCTGTTTAACTCTATCACAACATCCAAAACTCTAACATTTTAAGAAACCCAGAGAATTACAGTTGGCATATAGACCGGTTTGCCACCAACAAAAATGAACTAGAGAACTGAGTGCACTATGCCAAGCCCTACATTGATTTATGTTTTCAGGGAACAGTAAAATATGCTGGATAGTGCACTGGAATTTTAATCTGGGTTCTTCAAGCTGTTCTCTTTTTGACTGTGGGAAGGTCATTTACTTTTTCTGGGCATTCTTTGATCCATGCCCTTTGCTTTCGTGCACTTGACACAAATAATAAGTATGTAGGGTACTATTCTCTGGGGGACACTCAAATACTCTAATGGGTCCATGAGCTCATTGGCTGAGCTGCTCCTTCCAACAATACAAATCAACCTATCCATGCTTGGCTCTCCTAGGAAACTCATGTCCACGTTGTCCTGTTCATCATAGTCGATCTGCTCAACCCAATGTGTTGTAAACCAGCATGATATAATAAAGGCATATGGTGTGGAGTAGAGGGCACTGAATTTGGCATCAGGAAGACCTGGGCTGAAACCCTATCTCAGATACTTAACCAATTACAAGAACATTGACATTATCCTCTCTGTGCCCCTCTTTGTGAGAGAGTTGATTTGAGGGCCATCAAGTTATCTTCTAACTCTAAATATTCAATCTTATGAGATTTTCCCATCTTCTAATGTGGCAAAGACATGAATGAAGCTCCCAGGCTATTGATCTGTAATCTATTGCCCTCACCACATAACTAGCCCCCTCACCTTTTTTAATTACACATTTCTCTGATGACATCCTTTATTCTAGTTCTTCAAAATCTCTATACTCTGGGATATGAAGATGAAAAAGTAAGATATTTCCTATCCTCAAGGAGTTTATAATACAGTAAGGGAAATGAGACAAAAGCAAAAATTGTATTATGCATGTATCATAAATACATCAAGCCCCCCAAAGGGGTCTGAGACATTCAAGTAATGAAAGATAAGTCGTGGCTAGGGGATCAGGAAATGCTTTAAAAAGGACATCCTGAGCAGCTGGGCCCTCAAAGGAAGGGATGGTTCTAGTGGGAGTGGAGAAGGGATGGACTTCTTTATCAAGTTCCATTTTAGACAAATAGAACAGCTACTAGCTGGGAGCGCATGTGAATATTTTGTGAAGCAGTTTCCCCTTGTGTGAAGAATTCAATACTGCAGTTCTGCTCAAAAGAATCTGTATTTCTTACTGACTCACAGATAATTCACAGCCATCAATGCCAATCTCTTCTTTCCTTTCAGCTCCGTTGGTATCAAGGGGGAAACCAGCTTTTCAGTCCAGCATCTTCAATCCTTTAGGATCTCCTGAGAGAGCTGTGGATGGGTTTTTATTTAGTGACTTTAACAAAAGTTCTTGTATGCAAACTTACCCAGAGAATGATCCCTGGTGGATGGTAGATCTGGGTTCTGTATACACTGTAGAATCCGTGTCAATCACCAGCCGAAGAGATTGTTGCTCTGAACTGATGAATGGAGCCATGATCCTGGTTGGAGACTCCCAATATCTGGGTGGCAGATTGAATCCCAGGTAAATGATCTACTAACCACTTTTAAATCCCAGGAAACCTGAGATTTTAATGCAACAACTGGAATAAAGAATTAAATCGATTTACTATATAAATCAAAAATCTAACCCTTTTTCCTCATGTACCAAATACCTCAAGTAGAAGGGTATGTTTTGCTGAATTCTCCACATTCCATAAATCCAAGACAACAAATTTAATGTAAGTATGATGCCATTGATATTAAATTTATCATTACCTCAGGATACATTTCCCTTTCCTTCCCCTCCTCCACTTGAATATATTTATTCCTTCCACAAATATTTAAGTATAAAGCACTGTTCTACACTTAGGGGGCCATCTAGCAATAAAATCAAATATAGTCCCTTCTGTGATTACAAGATCTCACAATTGACACATTTATGCTCTAATAGGGAAAGAAGTAACTTAAACTACCGCAACCTCAGTTTCTTCTAAAATGAGGGAGTTATACTAGCCAGCCTCTGAGACTCCTTCCAGTTCTAGATTTCTGGTCCTATAATCTATCTGACAAATACACCAAGAACTATAATACAAAACAGTATTGCCAGTGTGTAAGAGAAGTATAAACAAGGCACTAGAAGAGTTAACTATGTGAACCCTGACATTATTCTCTCTCTGTCCCTCTGTGTGAGGGAGTTGATTTGAGGGCTTTGGGGATCCCTTTTAGCTCTAAATCTTCAATCTTATGAAAAATTAATTCCAACTGGAGAGATTAGGGAATACTTCATTGGACAAAATGACATTTAAGCTAATTCTTTCTTAAACACAATTTTCAAACTTGAGAAGTATAAGGATGCAAGAGAGGAGGAAAACACAGAGAGGGATAGAAATGGAGGGACAGCATTGAAGGCATATGCAACAACTTGAGAGAATATATAGTATAAAACCCAGAGACAATGAGAAAATTGGGAGAATGTAGCATCATATTGAAGGAGGTCATTTTTCAAATCCTGGGTCCATCTCAATCACTGATGCATGTTGGGGAACGTACCATAATCAGGGAGGAGGACAGGCTGTTCATTATGTCACTGTTCAATAACTGACCTTATTAAAATCAGTTCTTTTCAGTATTCCCAGGGGATAAATAGAGCAGAAGTCTTAGCCAAAGAATCTCATTAAAATGAATGAGTAGTTACTATCTATACAAGTCTCTCCTTATGATCTCGTGTATACTCTGCTTTCTTTCACTGCAATAACTTCACAAATAAAAATATTTTTTCTATTCAGATGTGCTGTGGTTCCTGCCATGGGACCTGGAAAAACTGAGTTTTTCTCTTGTGGGTCAATGAAAGGAAGATTTGTGATCGTCACCATTCCTGGCACAGGAAAGATCTTAACTATGTGCGAGGTACAAGTCTTTGGGAAAGCACTGAAAAGTCATAACCCTACTGTTCGAGACCCTTGGGAACAAATTACTGACTCAGGTATGTGGTTGCATGTGGGCACTCTGATGGACACACCTAGCACCTATTGGTTCTCCAACAATGTGCTATGGGTAGTATTTCCCAAATGACACCCTCTTGTGAGTAGATTTATTTGTGGAAATAAGGTTAATGGTACTGCAAAGTTTTTCCGATGAATCTTTAATGGTTCAAGGAAATATTCATAAGACATGTTATAAAAATCTATATTTTTCCCAATATTATTTCTTTTCCTATCGGAAAATCATCCCTTTGAGTTTTATCCCTTCTAACCTGTCTTTGTCTCTACCTTCCACCTTTCTTTCTCCTTCATCACCCCTTCCTCTTCCCTCCTCCCATTTTTTTCAGTTCATCATTCTTCTTTTGTGGTTTTTAATATCACTACACCAAAGATGCTCAGTTGCTAGTCATCTTTATTACATTGCCCTCGGGCAGATGGGAATTTGGTATCTGTATCTGAGAAGGCTTCATTTTTGGCCAACTCAGGAGTGCTGACTCCATCCTTATTCCAGTCCAGTCCAGCTTCATGATGTTAAACAGTTTTCAATCAAAAGCATTTTTAACTGGTCAATGCAATTTGACGGCAGAGTTTGGGACAAGGCTCAGGCTCAAAATGCCTAGTTGTGCTGCCTTAATCATATACCAACGGCCATTTTTGCCAGACTGGTCCTGTGGTTCTGTTGGTATAGAAATCTCCAGATGACCAAACACTCTCCACTACTGCATCTCATTGCCTGATGTGCAGTAGATTTTACCAGGATACTGAGAGGGACATAATGTGAATGGTCCAGCATCCCAGTGCCATTGTTTATCAGAGGTGATACTTAAACCCTGGGCTTTCTGATGCTGAGGGCAGTGACATTTGGGCATTACCAGTTAGGGTACTCCCAGGGGCATGCTGGTAAATGTGTAACAAATGACTCTTAAAAAATATATACAACATATTTTTAAGCTTAATTTGCATTATTAATATTTTCTCTATCATTTTCTCAAGTCTAGACAATTGACAAAACAATAAATATAGCCCTGGTTTTATAACATTTGCTAAGAATGTATATGTAGAACCCATATAAGATTGCATGACATCTCAAGGAGGGAGGAGAAAGGGAGGAGAAGAAAATCTAAGACATGGAAGTGATTGTAGAAAACTGAAAACAAATAAATTAATAACATTTGCTTATTTCCAAAGGGTAAATGTTCCCTCTGACGATTGGTTCTAGGAAGCTGGTGTGAGCTGGCTACAGAACAACACTGAAACACAACTAACCCTCTAAACTAAATATTTCAGGTCCTATTGTTTCAGTTCTCTAGTTGTCTTGGTAGAGTAGAATGGTAACAACCTTCCAACATCCTTCTGTACCAACATTTGGTTTCTTTCAGATGGACTTGTCCACCTACATGTGAAATGTAAGCAACTTATGTGTACAATAGTATGGGTCAAGCCTGATTCAAGCCAATCCAGTTGTTCATGATTAGGATCAGAATGAAATAAGACACTCGTAGACTGCATAGCATCTAATAAAAATGTTTTCTTTGTAGAAAGCATATTCAGCAAAGATACAGTACTGATTCATTTGGGTGCAAATTCATTAGCCACAGTGGTAGGCTGCCCAGAAGGATGTGTAGATTTGCACAAGAGCAGGATATCATCAAGATTGATGAAACTGGGCTCCTTATCACTTTTTATGCACTGGTGATTGGCGACATCAAGATTTCAAACCTTAGTTCCTTGGACCGGTTAAATCTTGAACTGGCTTTTCAAGAGAAAACTAGCTTCATTTGCAAGTCAGGGAATTTCTAGTCTTTATTCCTACCTCCTGCCATGTCCGCTATCAAAAAAAAACAAAAAAAAGGAAATGGTATTACTGACTTGTTCTTACTGAAACAAGTTTGGTTGGTTTTTTTTGTGTGTGCTTATTGCTGCCTTTTCAAGATACTCACTAGCCATCACTTAATAATATAGTTAAGAATTTTGTCAACAACTGAAACCATTTGTTGACCTACCATTTTCAGGCATTATCCTCTTCCCTTTTTAGAAAAATCTGAAAAATCTTTACCCTTCTTTAATCCTGTACTGCTCCCTCTCTGATTCACCACAGTTTGTAAATGCTAACAAACTAGCTCAGTGATCACATTATTCAATTCTTTCAGTTCTGAAAGATAGTTCATCTGGACAGGGTTATCTGAATTAATCAAAGGTAAATAAATGTTCCTTTAGTAATTCCTTTCTTAATTTGGGGATAAATTCCTTACTGGCTAATTTTGTTCTTCATTTTCAAGTTCATAGGTCATACTCATAATGGAAAAAAAAAAACCTATAAAATAGAAGTTTCCCTGCATTTCCTGATTTTAGTTGCTAGAGTCATCGTCTCCCCCAAACAGCAACACTATCCCTTCTTCAATTCTCCTCTTTTCCCCACTGTAACCTGCTTTTAAAAAAATGTGATAACCTGAGTTTTTCTCACCAACCCACTTCTTGTGAGCATTAGCTCTTTTGATACCTTTTTTTGGTACCGGGCTAGGCACTTTTATTCATCTTGTTACTTGACCTTGCTTTTATTTTCTGTATTTTTTAACCCCAAGTTGATCATTTAGTTCCATTTGCAGCCATATTATTTAAACACCTGCCCTTTTCCCTTCCCATCAGAATTTTCCCTCTTTACTTTAGATACATAATAAATACTTGTTCATTCATTGGTTGAATGAAATCTTTCCACACCTTTAAGGACTGACTTCCCCTGAAGACTCTTAGGCCATGGGAGCCTAGCTATCCTTCCTGTGAACTCCTTAGTGTCAGTCAACAAACATTTGTTAAGCTTTTACTGCATGCCAGGCACTATGCTAAGTTTGGGCAGTACAAATACAAGCAGAAAGAAAGACAATGGCAGACTATTCCTATATTCCCAGCTTGCCTCTCATATCATGCACTTTCTAACATGGAATGGTTTCTTTCTCACAAAGTTTCCTGTCATTTCCATTTCTATAACAAATCTCTCCCTGTGGATGAGAATCATTCAATATAATAGAATTTCCTCATTTCTTGTTCTACCTTTTGAAGGATGCAATTATCCTTGAGTCAAATCAAGAAATTATTAGCAGCAGGGGCAGCTAGGTGATGCAGTGGATAGAGCAATGGCCCTGGAATCAGTAGGACATCCGTTCAAATCTAGTCTCAGACATGTGACACTTACTAGCTGTGTGATCCTGGGCAAGTCACTTTACCCCAATTGCCTAGCCAAGAAAAGAAATTATTAGGATTTTTTTGGCAGAGAGATTTCCATCAAAATATATGGATAATTGAAATTTCCCTTCTCTGTCTTGTCTCCCTACAAAATTTGTTATCTATATCTTGATCTCATTTTTTCCTTTTTCTGCCAAAGTGATCTGTATTTTACTTCAATGACAAAATTACTTCTATTTCTGTCTCCTTTGACCTTCACCTAAGTGCTTCCTATATAACCCCTTTCCCCCTTCCTGGATTTCCTTTCATTACTTTATCTTATTGTAACCCTGGTAGAATGCATTTTTTTAACCATACCTGTGATTTCCTCAGCGTAGAGAACTTTCAGATGAGAAGTTCCTCCAACAATGCAGACCAACACCTTCTCTGCATCTCTCACGTGACTTTCCCAGCATCACACAGCCAGGATGTGCTGGAGTGTCAACTTGAAAGAAAGCCTTTCTTGATCCAAGGTCAGCCTTCCATCTGCTATCCCATGCTGCCTCTGTGCTATGCACATTACAATAGCATGCAGTTAGCCATAGTTCATGCAACAAAGTAATAAATGGCATTTGCTGCAACATATGTGATAATATAATATATATATGAGCTCAAGAATATGTCTCATGAAATACATAACATAGCACAAGTAATTGTAACCAAATGTACATTGTGTGCAAAAACATAGCAGTGTGCATATAACAATAATACAACCATAATATTGTATATTGTATATTATTACACATCGCAACAAAGTATACATAGCCACAACACATAAAATCTCATACTAGAATATATACCACTAATATATATGTATCACAGAACCGGACCTAGCACCTCTGGTAGGAGGGCCTGCTGAGCCCTTTTCAGGGCTGCTCATCCACCTTTGGTGTCCACCTGGTACTCAGCTCTCACCTGTGGCTCCAAGAAGCTTTAGCATTCTCAGCGCCCACACTGTCTCAGCAGACAGTACTAAACCTGGTTGAGAGTAACCAAAAGACTCAAACCTGTCAGGGAGTTAGGAAGATGTCTATCCCAAGCATGGGAAGATGTCCCCTTGAAGGATGAGCAGTTTGATGGGCAGATGAGAACAGTGTGTTCCCGTGGACATAAAGGCAGCTCAGACAAGCACTGTGGAGTACATAGAGCTTGATCAGACATCAAAGATGCCAAGGTCATCCATTGCATCCCAGGCCATTGCCAGTCAGCTTGACTTATGTCTTGCCACTGGACTTCAGTGACTCTGAAACAGAGAGTGAGGTTGATGACATTGGGCAACTCTACCTCACTTAAATCCAATTCACATGCAAGTCAAGACATCACCCCCTGATTCCACTGGTCCTCTTTGAAACAAAGGACAAACATCACAGAATCACAGAAACTGAGAATTTTAGAAGGGACCTCAGCATCTCTCTAAGTCTGAAAGGAATCCTCATTGTAACACACCTGGCAAGTAGCTGTCCAGCCTCTGCTTAAAGTCCTCCAAGTGGAATCCACCACATCTTGAAACAGACAATTCTACTTTTGTATGACTTGATTAGTTAGTTTGATATTAGTTGACATCAAGCTTAATTGTGCATGTGCAATGTTTATGGGATTTAAGATGTTCCCCACCTATTAATAGGCCTTACATGGAGCCCTTTAAGGGAAGTTTGCTTAGAGGAGGTTTGTTTGCTTGAAGGCTTTCACACCTTTTGGTAATTAGGCACTGAGGCAAGTGGGTTGTAACGTCTTCTGGCTCTACATGTACTCTGTGATGAGGTTTTGTTTTGGGGCTCTCTCATTGGAAGAATGTTCATGTGATTTCTGGGTAAATGTGAAGGAGCCCCCTGGCTTTGAAAACCCAGATGTTGGTGCTTCTCTCTTGGTAACTGTGTATATATGTAATGGTCAGACAATTGGATCTGTCTGTTGATCTGTGATGTATGTATTGTTTATGGTCAGACAGTTAGAAGGTCTATCTATTGGTCTTTTTTCTATTTTCTCTGTTTATAATTTCTGTTTGTACTTTCTCTGCAGTTAAGGTTGCTGACTCTTCCGTTGAACTAAGTGAATGACATATATGTTTAATTAAAGTGATTTTTGACACCTTGAAAGTTGCTTTCCTTTAAGAAAAGCAGATTCAAGAACCTGTACAAGCAGATCATCCTGGGTGTGGTAGGGTGTTTGCTGTTACAGTATGTTTGAAACTTTGGGGACAAACAGAAGAAATATAATCCATCCTAACCCAGTCATATCCTCCCTGAGTTTTCTCTTCTCCAAGCTAAATACCCTCACTTCCTTTCACCAATCCCCATATGGCATAAAGTCAAGAAAAGCCCTTCATCCTCCTAATTGTTATGGTCTATACATTCTCCAGCTTATCAATGTCACGGTGCTGAGAACAAAGGAGATAGTTACCTCTAGATGAAATCTGATAAGAGCAAAGTATAATGGGATTATCACCCCCTTATTCCTGAAAGCTGTACCTCTCTTAATGTAGCCCAAGATCACATTAGCCTTTTTGGCTATCTTGCAATGCTGACTATATCAATGAATATAGAAAAACCTTCAAGTAATGTACTATACACAACAACATATACCAAAGTTACATACAAAGCATACATCATATGCTCTCCAGCGATGGGTATTGTGTAACTACATGAGTAGAACATTCCCTATTTTCCCGGATGAATAGGCCTAATACTTCTACCAGTCCCTTGAGCAGTCCAACCAGGTCAAGTGAGACTGCCACAGACTCCAGGCTCTGTGGATATCTTCTACTTCCTGAGAGTCTCCATAACTAAACTAATGGGCAAGAAAGAGACTATATCTCTCAGAAAGAGTTCGTCTCTCAGGGTGGAATTCTAAGTTCTCTACTCTTAATACACAGTACTACTCTATCTACCCAGCCACATTTTTAATCTATTACATTTGTTCTGAATAAGGTATACCTTTCTGAAGACATGTTCCCATCACACAATTATATCCTACCATATATCAATGACATTTATAAGGTCAAATTTGCTTCCTTATCTTATGATGTCTCGTTCACTTTACTAGTTACCCAAACTTCACTGTTTATGAGTAGACATTTGAAGGAATAGATTTTGTTACTAACTCCTTTATTCCCAGATGCCATCTTCTTAACTAGCTAAATCTACTTCTATTTCCTAAATCCCAAGCCTTCAATGTACAGTAGTAATTTAAAAGAAGAAAAAACTTCCTGCAGCCTTACAGTCTTCAATTTCTTCCCCATCAATTTGTAATCATTAGTAAGGCTATCTAGCTACCTTCTGCCAGTATTATGTATGCCTACATCATTCATTTTGTCAAGTCTTGGGGGATTCTCTGTCATATCTTGCATACACCTCCCAGGAGGACACCAGATCGCCCTATTATTATTATAAAGTTGAAACATAATTAGTTCAATGCTCTCAAGTGGGAAGTCACCAACCACCATCATTTTCTCCTTTCTTCTTTGTAATCTTACTGGATGATCTCTTAATTGACTGCACCTATGGGTAACAACACTTATGGATCCATGTCATTCTTCAGAGGAAAGTCATTATTGCTTTTCAGACTGTACACCTCCCTCCTCTTCTTCCTTAACTTCCTTAACTCCAAGCATTCATTGTACCTTCTGTTTCTCTTCTTTGTGCCTTTCTTCTTCCCTGTAACCTTTTGACATATACATCAGACCTCTCCCTCTGCATCTTTAAATCTGTTTTCCTTTTTTGATTTTCAGATTGAAGTCTTCCCTTCCCTTTTTTTTCCCCACCATCTCTAAAATCCTCAAGTGAAAAGTCATACTCCTTAATCCTTTTCACCTTCACAGGAAGACCAACCTGCAGTTTGAGTATAGATTGCAATCATTTGACCATAGGAGAAATAGAAAAATTGCATGCTCTTTGCGGGTCACTGAAAAATTTCACCTACATTTCAATTCTTGGAAGTGAGATCCTCAGTTCTTGTCTTTCAGTCAATCAATAAATTAATCAAGTATTCCCTAAGCATCTGCTATGTTCCAGGCACTATGCTAGGCCCTGGAGATAGAAGTATTAAAAAAAAAAAAACAATCCCTACTCACAATATGCTTGGATTCTGATAGGAGTGATAGCAAGTACATCTGCAAATATACACAAGATAAATTTAAAAAAAGAATAAATAGAAATGAATGAAAAGTAGTCAAATACAAAACAGCTTATGTCATTAGCAGTTCTAAGGATCAAGAAAGGCTTTGTGTAGAAGATAGTGCCTTGAGTTTCATCTTAAAGGAAAAGAGTCATTCTATGAGGCAGAGGTTAGGAAGGAGTGCATTCCAGGCATAAGCAACAGCTGGTACAAAGTCACAGAGATGAAAGATGGAATGTCCTATGTAAAGAACAGAAAGAAAGCCAGGTCAGCTGTACAATGCAGGAAGGGGAGCAGAGTCCAACAGAGCTGAAAAAATCAAAGTTAAATGGAGTTTTGATTTTATCCCAGAAATGAGCAGAAACCAATGGGGTTGGTTAAGGAGGGGAATGACATGGTCAGGTCTAAGCTTAAGGAAATTCCTTGACAGCAGCGTCAGATAGGTGAGAATAGTAAAAGACTTCAGACAGTGAGTTCTTTTTAGACAACCAGGCTGACTAACAGTTCGTGAGGTTGTTTTGTTTCCAACTGCATTTTTTATGCTGTTTATCTCATCAACAACTCCAATTTCCAGAACCAATTTCCTTTTACTTCTCTAACTGACTTGTCTTACCAACTTGTCTGGTTTGTCTTCTTATCATCTGCCATCTTTCTGAGTCTTTTCTTCTTTCAATTCTGTCCTCCTCTTCAAGTCTTTTTTTTCTTCAACTTAAATCCTTCATATTAAACTTCTTTCCTTCTATAGATCCTCCTGCTCAAGTGCTCCTTCCTTCCAAATCCCTCTGTTCCTTATTTGAGTCCTCATCTCTCTTCAGACTGAGTCCTTCTCCCTTTCCTTCTCCTCAAGGCTTCCCAAATGTCTCCTTCCCAAATTTAATCTATTTTCTTCCTAACTTTAAAGCTCTCCAAATTACCATTATAATTATGCATCCCTCTTCCTCAGATCAAGTCTTTCTCTTTCCATCTTCCATTATATACTAGTCACTCAAGTCTAACCCTTATATACATATTGAAGGTTGTTTTCTTTACTAAATATCTGCAAATTTCATTTGAAAGGCAGAACCACAAAAGATGCCACAAGTAGACTTAGTAGACTCTGCACAATTGAACAATCTGTGATAGATTTCATCTGAGACCTCCTTGAAATATACTGTTGGCCTACATTAATTTTATAATGTTCAGAGGCAGCTAAATGGCACCATAGTGCACAAAGAAGACCTGAGTTCAGATTTGACTTCCAGCAGTTACTAGCTATGTGACCTAAGGCAAATCTTTCAACCTCTATTTGCCTCAGTTTATTCATCTATACAATGGAGATAATAACATAACTCCCAGGATAGTTGTGGGAATCAAATGAGATAATAATTGGTAAAGCACATTAACTAGCACATATTTGTTGTCTAGGTTCAATTGTGCCCTACTCTTCATGATCCCATTTGGGAGTTTTTTGGGCAAAGATACTAGAGTAGCCTGCCATTTCCTTCTCCAGCTCATCTTAGAGATGAAAAAACTGAGGCAAACTGGGTTAAGTGACTTGCCTGGGGCCACACAGCTGGTAAGTATCTGGGGCCAGATTTGCACTGGGGAAGATGAGTCTTCTTGACTCCAAACTCAGCACTCTATCCACTGCGGCACCTAGCTGCCCCTAGCACTATATAAATGTTAGATATTAATGTTATTATTTTATCATCATCATCATCATCATTATTTAGAATTAATTTCAGGATGTTCAAAACTACAAATTGAAAAGATAGGGACTAGACCCATGATCTCACTGACCTCCTGGATGAGGAAACTCAACTACTGCACATTGGCAACTTTTCTGAATTTGCTGAGAAGTCTTAGAGAATTGTCTAGGGCACAGAATGGTTAAATGACTTACACAGGGTCATCAGGTCTGTGTGTATGTGTATTGTATATGTACACTATGTATATGTGTGTGTATGTGTGTGTGTGTGTGTGTGTGTGTGTGTGTGTGTGTGTGTAGCAGAAGAGATTGAACTCAAATCTTCTTGACTTTGAGGACTACTCTGTTGCCACTAAACAATGCTGCCTTTAATATAAAGTTAAAACGAACTTAAAATTATGACTGACATAAAGATTAAATCATTACCTTTAAAATTAAAGATTTAGAGGAGCTGAGACAGTCATCGCTAAGTTTTTTTGTTTTTGTTATTGCTACCCTGAAGTTTTACTTACTGGCAAAAAATTCTGGGAGTCTGAGGAGGGGGTAACTCATTGAATAGTCATTTGAATTCTAGTAGATGAAAGTGACATGGCAACCAAAGCAGTGGTTGATGTATTTATTTTATAAATCAATTATTTAAGAATTGAGACTATCTTATGTGTAGAAAATAATACCTCATTCTACCAAAGAGAATTTCCACTCCTCAGTTGGTGACTATCTACTGACATTACAAATCTCTCTTAATTTCAGTTATATTACTGTCAAGAGGAAAGACAGCGTTCCAATCCAGTGTGTCCTATCTCTCTGCATCACCTGAAAGAGCATTGGCTATGTCTTTCCAAAGTGACTTTGGCAAAAGTTCTTGTATTCAGACACTCCAAGAGACCAATCCTTGGTGGATGGTAGATCTTGGTTCTACATATTCTGTTGTCTTTGTGTCACTGACCAATCGAGATGATTGTTGCCAAGAACAAGTCAATGGAGCTATGATTCTAGTTGGAGATTCGCCTCATCAAGGTGGCAATTTCAATCCAAAGTAAGTGATTCACTCAAAATATTCTCTCCTAAAACTTAATCTGTGCATAACATTTGTAAGTGAAGATTCGTGCCTATTATCAGGAAAATACAATCAGAGAAATCTTTTCCCTTTATTTTCTACTATCCTAAAGGTAAGCATATTCTTGCCTTAATGGATCAACTCTTGTGAATTTAAATCATTAAAGCTGTTTCCATTTGAGGTCACAAATTGAAGTGTACATCCCCAAACTTCATTCCCCTAGAATATACCCAGTCATTCATTTGACAAACTTTCAAAGTGTTTGCTATATATAAGGAACTGGGATTGGAACTGGACATATCTGAAGAGAACTGACATGACTGTCCCCAAGGCTCTTAGAAGAAGAAACATGTGGGGGAGGAGCCAAGATGGCAGAGTAGAAAGATACACATATGCTAGCTCTGAACCCACAGCCCATAAAATACCTCTAAAGAACTCCCAACAAATTGGGAGCAGCAGAAGCCACAGAACAACGGATGGGAGGAGATATCTGTTCCAGAGAGACCTGAAAAACAGACACAAAATGTCCATTGTGCACCAGACCCAGAGCAGAGCCTAGCAGGCTTCAGGGACGGAATCTCTAGCAGCAGCGCAGGTCCCTCCACCCACAGGTGCCAAAGGTCAGTGAGAGGGTCTTTCCAGCTTGCCAAGAGGGGAGCAGGGTGTCTCCAAGGCTTGGGCCCCCTCAGGAGGCAGCAGAGGCGGCAGCAGCAGATAGGGGCTCCCAGGGCAAGCAGGAGCTCAGATCCATTGTTGAAGGTCTCAGCATAAACACCCTGAGGGAACTGAGCCCTGTGTGGCCACCCTGCCCCCACCTGAGCACCTGAACTTAACCTCCCACAGAATAGCAGCCCCACCCCTGCCCAAAGCCCTGAGGCTGGGAAGCAGCATTTGAATCTCAGACCCCAAGCACTGCCTGGGCAGATCTGGAGGCAAGGTGGGTATGAAGAGGAAGCTCAGAAGTCAAGTCACTGGCTGGGAAAATGCCCAGAAAAGGGAAAAAAGATAAGACCATAGAAGGTTACTTTCTTGGTGAACAGATATCTCCTCTCATCCTTTCATATGAGGAAGAACAATGCTTACCATCAGAGAAAGACATAGAAATCAAGGCTACTGTATCCCAAACATCCAAAATAAATATTCAATAGGTTCAGACCATGGAAGAGCTCAAAAAGGATTTTGAAAATCAAGTTAGAGAGGTGGAGGAAAAACTGGGAAGAGAAATAAGAGAGATGCAAGAAAAGCATGAAAATCAGGTCAACACCCTGCTAAAGGAGACCCAAAAAAATGCTGAAGAAAATAACACCTTGAAAAATAGGCTAACTCAACTGGCAAAAGAGGTTCAAAAAGCCAATGAGGAGAAGAATGCTTTCAAAAGCAGAATTAGCCAAGTGGAAAAGGAGGTTCAAAAGCTCACTGAAGAAAATAGTTCTTTCAAAATTAGAATGGAACAGATGGAGGCTAATGACTTTATGAGAAACCAAGAAATCACAAAACAAAACCAAAAGAATGAAAAAATAGAAGATAATGTGAAATATCTCATTGAAAAAACAACTGACCTGGAAAATAGATCCAGGAGAGACAATTTAAAAATTATGGGACTACCTGAAAGCCATGATCAAAAAAAGAGCCTAGACATCATCTTTCATGAAATTATCAAGGAAAACTGCCCTGAGATTCTAGAACCAGAGGGCAAAATAAGTATTCAAGGAATCCACTGATCACCACCTGAAAGAGATCCAAAAAGAGAAACTCCTAGGAACACTGTGGCTAAATTCCAGAGTTCCCTGGTCAAGGAGAAAATATTGTAAGCAGCTAGAAAGAAACAATTCAAGTATTGTGGAAATACAATCCGGATAACACAAGATCTAGCAGCTTCTACATTAAGGGATCAAAGGGCATGGAATAGGATATTCCAGAAGTCAAAGGAACTAGGACTAAAACCAAGAATCACCTACCCAGCAACACTGAGTACAATACTTCAGGGGAAAAAATGGTCTTTCAATGAAATAGAGGACTTTCAAGCATTCTTGATGAAAAGACCAGAGCTGAAAAGAAAATTTGACTTTCAAACACAAGAATGAAGAGAAGCATGAAAAGGTAAACAGCAAAGAGAAGTCATAAGGGACTTTACTAAAATTGAACTGTTTACATTCCTACATGGAAAGACAATATTTGTAACTCTTGAAACTTTTCAGTATCTGGGTAGCTGGTGGGATTACATACACACACACATACACACACACACACACACACACACACACAGCACAGAGTGAATGAAATAGGATGGGATCATATCTTTAAAAAATGAAATTAAGTGGTGAGAGAGAAATACATTGGGAGGAGAAAGGGAGAACTGGAATGGGGCAAATTATCTCTCATAAAAGAGGCAAACAAAAGATTTTTTCATGGAGGGAAAAAGAGGGGAGGTGAGAGAAAAACATGAAGTTTACTCTCATCACATTCAACTAAAGGAAGGAATAAAATGCACACTCATTTTGGTATGAAAACCTACCTTTCAATACAGAAAAGTGGGGGAGAAGGGGACAAGCAGGGTGGGGGGATGCTGGAAGGGAGGGCAATGGGAGGAGGGAGCAATTTGAAGTCAACACTTTTGGGAAGGGACAGGATCAAAAGAGAGAATAGAAGCAATGGGGGGCAGGATAGGATAGAGGGAAATATAGTTAGTCTTACACAACATGACTATAATGGAAGTCATTTGCAACACTACACAGATATGGCCTATATTGAATTACTTGCCTTCCCAAAGGGAATGGGTAGGGAGGGAGGGATGAAGAGAAGTTGGAACTCAAAGTTTTAGGAACAACTGTTGAGTACCGTTCTTGCTTCTAGGAAATAAGAAATAAAGGTAATGGGGTATAGAAAGTTATCTTGCCCTACAGGACAAAAGAGAAGATGGGGATAAGGGAAGGGAGGGATGTTAGAAGAGAGGACAGATTGGTGATAGTGGCAATTAGAATGCTTGGCCTTTTGGGATGGAGGGAGGGGAGAAATGGGGAGAAAAATTGGAACCCAAAATTTTGTGAAAATGAATGTTAAAAGTTAAATAAATAAATTTAAAAAAAAAAAAGAAGAAACATGTACATAAATAATTAAAATCACATAGAGCATCATACATTCATAGGAAATGTATAAAGGGTTATGAAGGACCACTCTCAGTTAGGGAAACTGAGTAATATTTTATGGATCAGGTAGCATTCGGGTTTTCATTCAAGTGTGGAAGTTCAGTAGACAATCAGGGCTTCGAAATGTGGCATTCCAAAATCCTCACCCAAAACAGAGAAAACAAAGCCCAGCTCTTATTGAGCTCCCTCATTTTCCAGCTATATGGTCTCAGGCTGGTCAATAAGAAAATTACAGAGTTGTAGAAAGCTAGAAAAGATCTTAGTCATGTGGCACAGCCTCCTTATTTTGCACATGAGGAAACTGTGGCACAGGAAGATTGTGACCTGACAAGGTCATGTAGGTGACATCAAGATTCAAACCCAGGTCCTCTGATTCTAAATTCAATTTTCTTTCCACTGCCCCATGCTGCCTCTTTAATAATATATTTATACAGAGTATCCCAAAAGTTTTAATGAAATTTTATCTCATAATAATGCTATGAAGTAGGTAATATAGGTATTATTATCCCCTTTTTAGAAGTGAAGAAACTGAGGCCCAGGTAGACTGATTAGCTTGCCCAAGGTTCAAAAAATGAATTGCGGAGCCAAGGTTTGGAGCAGATTTTGTCTAGTGTTCATTCTACCACAATACCTCAGTTCCACTGTTTTTAAAATGGAGATAACAATATTGACAGTAGCTGCCTTAGTTGGTTGTTTTAAACATCAACTAGCTGTTCCAAAACTTTAATGAATGTGTGATTGAATTGATATGGCTACAATAGTACAAATCACAACCCATTCACACCTTCTCATTCTTGGCCAGGGGTGGGGAATCTGTGACCTTGAGGCCACATGTGGCCTTGTAGGTCCTCAAGTGTGGCCCTTTGACTGAATGCAAATTTCACATGAACTGTCAAAGGACCACACTTGAGGATCTAGAGGGCTACACGTGGCCTCAAGTCTGCAAGCTCCCCACCCCTGTCTTGGCCATGTTCTTCCATAAATTTTACATAGAAGATATACCCAATGTTCTAGAGGACTTACTCTACACCTTTAAACATTCTGGAGGCATCAATACAGCATTCCAATAGTCCATTTACTATCCTTCATTCTTAAAAGGTAAAATATCAGATATGTATTATACATATATATGCATTCAGACTGCCATATCTGATATTTTACCATATAAATAAATATATTACATGTATATTATACATGCATTATATATACATATGTATTCATACATTATATATATTCATATTATATATATGAATACATACACATATACATTCAGACCAGCATATTTGATATTTTACCATATAAATAAATAAATTACATGTATACTATTACAAACACATTATATACACATGTATATGTACTTGGAAATCAGAGAAAGATTGCTTCTGGTAATAATGGGGGGGGAGCTGTTTATGGTATGATTGTGAAATTAATGATTCTGTTGACAACAATCCTGACAACTCTTTATTACCAGGGACTAAATAAAATAGGAATAATGACTGGAGAAAGTCCTTTACAACTATCTGACAATCCAGTATATGTATTGAATTTTTTTTTTTACCAAAATAAAATCACAATAGCTTCATAAATGATCTGCTTTCTTCTTAGATGTGCCATAATTTCTTCGATGCCTCCAAGAAAGACAGCATTTTTCAGCTGTGGGGCAATGACAGGAAGATATGTGACGATCATCATTCCAGGCAGAGAAAAGGTGCTAACTTTGTGTAAAGTAGAAATCTTTGGTTCCAATGACAGCCAACAATTCATACCTCCTCAAATGGATTGGCTTTCTCTGAGTTCTAGCTTCCCAGAGATAATGTTCGCTTCTAATCCTCGTCAGAATTCTTTGGGTGAGTACATTTCTTTGTGTAAGTGAATGCAGTAATGATCCCCAATTGCCTTTTGAACCAGTGGTAGACAGAGATAGCATAATTCAGGACAAGTGGTTGGAGACTTGAAATGTCTCCTAATGCTGCTCTTACCCTATGAAACCATTTTCTATTTGCTTTCATTCTCCTGGATTCCATTTCGTTTTTCCTCTGACCTCATGTCCTAATTCATCTTGTGCTCCTTTTTCAAATCTTTTCTTTGTTTTAGTTTTTGTTTTATTGATAACTTATGTTTTTACATTAATTTGGGGGCGGGGAAGCCTATTCAGCAAAACTTCCCTTCTAGCAAAGATTGAAGAAAAACAATTCAGCAAAATCAATCAAAACATTAACCACGCCTTTCCTGACAGTTTGCAGAACATGCCACACTCAGTCTCCTTCATTTCTGATGGAAGGAGGAGGGTGTATTTCCTCTTCTCTTCTCTGGGGCCAACTTTGGTCATTATAGTTGCACAGCATTGATTCTCTTTTTGTTGATTTTATGTTGTTCTATTTATATTGTTTTAGCCATTGTGTATATTGTTTTCCTGGTTCTTCACTCAACTATATAAGTTTCCTCATATAATTCAATAAGTTACCCATGAGTCTGTATTCTTCATGTATGTTCATTCTTAATGTTCCATGAGATTAAATTAGATGAATATATCAGAATTTAGCAACTCCTCAATCCACTGGTACCTATTTTGTTTCTGAGTCTTTGCTAACACAAAAGGCTCTGCTATGTATATTTTAGTGTAAAAAGAGGATATTAAAATCTGTCATTAATTTCCTTGGAGTATATGACTAGAAATAGGATTCTGGGTCAAAGGATATGAACACTTTCATCCCTTTGTCAGCATAACTTCAAATCACTTTCCAATGGTGTTGGGTCATTCCTTAGCTGCAATAACAGTATAGCTATAACAAAACCAAGAGAAATAAGTGAAAGCCAGAAACACTGGCAAAAGGAGACAAATAGCACCTGTCTCTCAGGACTGTTGTGAGACACAAATGAGATAAAATATCTGTGTAGAATGTTTTACAAACTCTAAAAAGCTATGTAAACACTAAAAATTTTCTTCAAAAACGGTAGATTGTGAACAAACAAATCAATTGATATCATTCATAATCCCAGTAGTAACAAAATAGCAACATACAAGATAAGTCCATAAATACTATCATTGTTTTATTTTTGATTCAATCTTTATTTCATTTATCATAGAAAATTCTTGATGAAGAAAATCCTTCTACAAATTCACACCTGCTCTTCCATCTAAGAGCATTAGAGACTTACCCCACATAATGAGAAGCTAAGTGACTTAGAAGCTCAGCTAAGGCCAGTGCCAGGACACTAGTGCTTTCCTTCCCCTCAGACCCTGTAACATTTATTATTTCTACCTTTTGTACTCTTTGCCAGTTTTCTAGGTATTAGATGAAATTTCAGGACAATTTGCTTTGGCATTTTTCTTACTATTTTTCTTACTATTTCTTACTATTTACTATTTTTCTTACTATTCTTGTAATTATTAATAGTTTGCAACTTTGTGAGAACTGTTTATTCAT
Source organism: Notamacropus eugenii (assembly GCF_028372415.1). Taxonomy (NCBI): domain Eukaryota; kingdom Metazoa; phylum Chordata; class Mammalia; order Diprotodontia; family Macropodidae; genus Notamacropus; species Notamacropus eugenii. The sequence goes on from NC_092874.1 coordinate 191,467,792, forward strand.
ATCCTTAGACAATTTATCTTTTAAGGAATGGCTCTTTATAATGGCATTAATTCCCTACTGGATATCAAATCACTATCAGAGATAGGTGATATAATGACTTTCTCAACTGACAGTTTCCCTGCTCAATCTAGCTGATTTTGTTTATATAAAATCTTTTCAGTTTCCTGTAGTAAAAATTATCTTTTTATATTTTGAAATCTCCTCTATCCCTTGCTTGGTTTAGAATTCTCCCCTTAGCCACAGTAGTGAAAAATAAGTACAAATTCTTTAGGATTTGACCTTTTAGCTACATTTGCCCATTTGGAATTTACTAAGGTATATGGTATAAGACAGGGGCAAGAGGTGATGTGGTGGATAGAGTGCCAGGCCTGGAGTGGGGAAGACTAATGTTCATGAGTTCAAGTCTGGCCTCAAAACACTTCCTAGCTGTGTGACCCTGGACAAGTCACCTAACTCTATTTGTCTCAGTTTCCTCATTGTAAAATGAGTTGGAGAAGGAAATGGTAAACCATTCCAGTATCTTCGCCAAGAAAACCCCAAACTGGGTCATGAAGAGTTGGACACAACTGAAAACTACTGAACAACAAAATGATATAAGATGCTAGTCTACAACTATTTTTTGCAAAGTGCTTTCCAGTTTCCTCAGCAGTTCTTATGGAATAGGCTCCTTGGGATAAACTGCTTGGGCACAATTTTCCACATGTGCTTTGCTGCTGCCAAGTTTACAAATAGAAAGGAAAATAGTGGGAGCTATTGAGGGAAGGGGAATAAGGCAACATCAAGAGTTTTATGTGATTGTAGCAGATGAAAAAGATACTATTAACCAAGGTAATGAATAAAGTCCCAGAAATAGTCTTAGCTATGGAAAGAGATGTGAACAGTAACCATTTTAATGTGGAGCACATATCTTTAGAACAGTATTTTTTTAATTGAATTTTGGTGGATGATGGATTTAAATTGGACACTAAGTGTGAAATTTGTGTCAGTTACCAACAGAGTTGTTTCCTAAGATTCATTTGTAAGTCATGTATTTAAGAAGTGAATCATTCTTACTCCCTTGTAGAAAAGAGCTAACCTTCCTAACTCATTTAGCAACTGACTCACTTTAACATGCGTATCTTTTTCTTTTCAGCTCAAATATCATTAAAGCAAAAACCAGTCTCCCAATCCAGCATCTCTAATCCCTCTGGGTCTCCTGAAAGAGCTGTGGATGATTCTTTAGAAACTGACTTTCGAAGAGGCTCTTGCATTCAAACACACCAAGAAACTGATCCCTGGTGGATGATAGATTTGGAGTCCACCCAATCTGTGGAATATGTGGCAATCACCAACCGAAGAGATTGTTGCCATGAGCAGATAAATGGGGCTGCAATTTTAATTGGAGACTCATCTGATCATGGTGGCAAGTCAAATCCTAGGTATGAATCCAAGCTATGACCTTTGAAAGGTGATGAGAAAGTAAAGGACTTAGTTATCACTGTTCACTTTCATGGGATTTGAGGTTTTAATTACATGTAACAATTGGAGATGAGGCAATAATCTGTAAAAATTAATCATGCTATCATTCTCTCTTCAGTTTCCTGGCTATCTCAAGACCAAGTACATTCCTATCCATTGTTTATGAAACCAAATAATTGAAGTGGATTTTAGCATGGTAATCCCAGGTTTTGCTCCTTTATCTCCTCCATGTAACAAAAGCGAATGTTCAAATAATGTTTAAATGGCAATTGGTTAAGAGCTAACTCATCAAATATATTTGTTCCCCTATTTTTTTCTTAACTATCACCAAAAGAAGTTGTTTTACCTCCCTTTTTCCCACATGATTAACAATCCCTAGTGTTATCTCATCAGTTTCTCAAGTGGTATTGATCAAATGTCTACTGTTCGTCTTACATTATGCAAGACATTCTCATAGATACAAAAATAGTAAACAGTAAGGTTCCGAGCAACTCATTGGCGAGAGGACCACTTGGTCCTTCTCCCCCAGGCAATGTTCTTCAGCCATAAAAACTGGCAACCAAGTTCCAGCTGTGTTCATAATTCACATGAACTGTACGAATAGCAATTTGATTTTACAACTCCCGTAATTGCTTCCTCTATACTAGTATACACTGGACTGAGGGCACAAACAATCAGGATATCATCCCTATACATAAATATATACATCAGTCTTATGTGTGGGCATTCTAAACATATCTTAGGGTAATGAGGTAAAGACTCACAATTAGAACTGAGCACCCCAAGAAGTTTACAGGTGAGAAGGGAATCTTTCCAGGCTAACAATAGAACCTACATTTCTCCCTCCTTTGGGGGTTCAGTGGATAGAGTGCTGGACCTAGATTCAGGAAGACCTGAGTTTAAATATAGCCTCAGATTTATTTACTAGCTGTATGATCCTGGGCAAGTCACTTAACCTATGTTTGTTTCAGTTTCCTCAGCTGTAAAATGGGGATAATAATAGTGCCTACTTCTCTCAGGATTGCCGTAAGGATCAAATGACTTATTTATAAAATATTTAGCATAGTACCTGGCACATAGTAGGCATTATATACATGTTTATTTCTTTCCTCCCTGCATCTCAGCCCCATGACATTTTAGTTTTCTGATGCTTATAAACAGCTTAAGCAAACTAAACAGAAGTTCAGGAAATAATAGAAAGCAACAACAGCAAATACACAAAAATAAAGGATAATGTTTATTAATAAGTGCTGTGATAACCGTGACTAAAGGGGTTTTGAGCATGAACCAATCACCAAGGAAGTCCTCTAGGAGAAGATAACTTTTCAACCAATTTTTGAAGAACATAAGCCTGGATTTTTGTAAAGGAAGGACATTAATGACATGAAGCCTAGTATGAGTAAATACCAGAAGAAAGAAATTAAATTACCAAGAAGAATACAGTGGAGATGAGACCCTTGCTAGTAAGTAGACATTGAAGTTTAGTATTATATAAGCAAGAGAGAAGGAGCAAAGGCCTTGAATAATAGACAGGATTTCAAGTGGATGTAACCAACAGTAGAGATTTACTGTACCATTCTTGAACAAGGGAACATTTAATGCAAAGTACTCAAGGAAAAAAATTCCTGTGACCCGTGTTCCAAATGAGCTGGAGAGAGTAAAACCTGGAGGAAAAGACATTAACTTGACTGAGGTGATGAAGAACTGATAGTGCCTGGATAGAAAAGATCAGACCAAAGAAATGCTACAAAAGGATGAGGATTATTTGGTGATTTATTAGGTAGGATGAAATAAGGGCCAGATGGAAAAAGGAAAGAGTAAGAAGAATCCAAGGAAACTCAATTTTTATGTGCTTGGAACACAGGTAGGATGCTGATGCTGTTTCTGAAAACTGGGAACAAATTTTCATGAAACCATTCTTAAATAATTGACCTTATTGACATCAAAGTGTTAGGTTATTTTTTAAATTCTCAGGTAATTAAAAAAAATAAAAAAATAGCAATATTGGCTTCAAGAATTGCTTTCAAATGGGATTGGGGGTGGGGGGAGTGGGTAACATCATTTCCCGCTGGGCTCTAGTTTAGCCTATTTTAATTCTCTGCACAAGTAGCTTCACAAATAACAAATAACATACCTCTTTGTTATGCAGATGTGCTACAATTTTTTCCTTGGGTCCTGGCAAGACAGAATCTTTCAATTGTGGGTCTTTAAGGGGAAGATATGTGACCATCACCATTCCAGGAAGAAGAAAGTTACTAACCTTTTGTGAAGTGCAAGTCTTTATCAAAATGACACAGCCATTACCTGGCATTCAGCCATCATATCCTAATACCCTTCGTAAATTGCCACCCACATCTAACAAAGCTATATCAGCCCCTCTTGGCAGTGGTGCCTTACCAACATCTGATGGCAGAAAAAACATCAGACCTTGTGGTGAGTATATTTTCAACAAACCATTAACCAAAATTATTCAACATCCAAGGCAGTTCTTAATAACAAATGGAATGAAAATTGATGCCCTGTGAAGCATCTCTTTCTACTTTCCATTTACTTGACTTCAATTTTCCCTCTTCTCTTCATCACCCTCTGCTTTTTCTTTCCTCCCATATAATTCTTACTCTTTGCCCTTACTTCCTTAGCTCCCACTATATTAAATATTTTTCTCAAGTTCTTCTTGGTTCTCTACTCTTTTTTGCTTTTTTAGTCAGGTTTCTTAGGACATTCATTGTTGAAACTAAGTCAGGGATTAGGGTCTTTATTTCTAAACAGCCAATAGCCTTGTCTAAGAATTCTTAACCTTTCCCTTCTTCCATTTGTGTAATTTTATTATGGTTGATAGTTCCCTGTCAACTAGGTCTCACTTCATTGTCTTGTTGAAAGGAAGAAACATATTAAGCTTGGTTAATATTAAGCTCTAAAAATAGTGGTATAGCTCTCTTGATTATATGCCAGTCTACCTTATTCTCATACTATGATTTAAAAATTCACACACACACATATATGCACACACACACATATACTTCACGAAAAAAATCATGTGGACTTTTCAAATGAAAATTTGAGAGAAAGAAGTATATATTTTCCAGACTATTACCTGCTGGATGAATTTTTTTCTGCTAAGACCAGTTGAAAGAAATATATAATTACTTGCCCAGGGTAAGTCAGGTATCAGAGGCAAAACTTGAACCCATGTTGTTCTGACCCTAGAGGGAGCCTTCTGTCTGCTATGCCATACTATCTCTCCGTATTGTGATTGGCATTGCATTAAATCTCTCAATGATTTGGAATAGTATTAATATTTCACTCAATTGGCTTCGGTCAGACTAACCAAGCACAATGGCCTCCCATTTGTTCAGCTTTTCCTTGATATTTATCAAAAATCATTTTGAAGTTTGTCTTTTTAAAGGGCTCTCATATACTTTGATGAGTTAATGTTCTCCAAGTAGCTGATATGTTTTGATATTATTCTGAATGATATTTTTATTTATTAGTTTTCCTTTATTCTTGTTAGTAGTACATGAAAATACAGATTCTTTCTGTGGGTTTATCTCTCATCTATTACTTTGCCAAGGTCCTTTATTACTCCTATTAGTTTTGTTGCAGTTGTTGGCCATCTTAGGTATTCCCAGAACTTCTAGAGTACTGGTCAGTTCAAATCCTGCCTCAACCACTTAATTAGCTGTGTAATCCCTAGCGGTTTGAGGTACCCTTGTCACTCAGTCTGTCTCACAGTTTCCTCATCTGCAAAAGGAGATTAATAATAGCACCTCACTCACAGAGCTGTTATAAGGATCAAATGAAATAATATATTACATATATAAAACTCAAGATGGGATATTATAAATGCTAGTTATTACTATTGTTAACTAAATTCTCTACAAATATAGTTTTGTTTTACTCCTTCAGTGACATGCTTGTTCCTTAAGTTTCTCTTTCATGCCTTAATGCTATTACTGGCTTTCAAAAGTTCTACCAGTTGTAGTGGAGAAAGTATTTCACTGTTTCATACTTTTTAAATATTGGAGTCCTCTTAATGTTTCTCCAGCATATATAATATTAGCTCATCGTTTTGAATATGTATACTTTTTAATCATAGTAAGAAAATATTTCTGTGTTTTAGTATTAAGACGGATACTGTATATTATCAGAAGCTTTCCCTGTATTCAATGGTATGATCGTGTAGTTTTTCCTTTTTCTGTTGTTATAATTTAGTATATTGATTGTTTTCCTGATATTAAAACACCTTTGAATTCTAAATATTGTACTTAATCATAACAGATCAATGCCCTGCTATATTTGGATTAATATTTTAAAGTCAATAAACATTAATATATTAATACAAATAACCATATAAAAGCAAAATATATTTATGTATTTTTCCATAGTTTTCTTTCTCAGTTTTATCTCCATTCAATTAAAGGACCAATGCCATATATATTTTACAGAAGGACCATCACCATCTTTCTCAACGTTTTGAAATAGTCTATATAGTATAGGAGGTGCTTGCAGTTACCTGTCTGACTTCTCCTTCTGAAATTGATCTATTTAAATTGTCCACTCTTTTTTTGTTAACCTGAGTATTTTATCTGCTTGTAGATAATCTATTTCTTTCAGTCTCTCAAATTTATTAGCATGTGTATACAATGGAATTATACTAGGGTCACAAGGACCCTGGAGTAACCTATGTTACAGGTGTTTCCTTAGATAGATATGAGCTAGTCCAGAATATCCTATTCCATAAGGAAGACTGCAATTTCTAATTTTGTGCAGAGCAAGGCAGTGATACCTAAGTGCTCACTCTTCCACTCCTCTGTTTCTAAGAAGGACATATCTACTTACTACACATCAGATATTTACAGTCTAAGGATAATGATGCCGTATTTAGAGGTTCATAATAAAATTTACTTTCCAAGGTCACTTTTAAGGAGAGGATAGCTATTAGCTTATACTCTCAGACAGACAGCTTAGCTTTCCTTCCACCAAAAACTTATTATACAAAAGCCCATCATGTCTAGCAAGCAAACATATTTTTCCAAGCAAGCTGTAAAACATAAATCAAGAAGTGATACATTTTGGGGCAAAGGATAGAACACACAAAAGTAAATAAGTTCTTCAACTCAAGAGCAACATAAAATTCAAGTTCACTCAATGAAAGAATCATTTCACCAGAAAAGTCCTCTCATTTTCTGGAGGCTCCAGTGCTGAGAATGAAGGGAAATGGTGGGAAGGAGAGAGGGAGTCTTTCCACACATACTTGTGGCTTTGGGTTTTCCAATTAGCTATTCAAAAGTTCACACCTTCTCCCTTCATCTCTTAAGCTTCTGCTTTTTCAATTCTCTCCTCAGTCTCTCTCCCTTACCTATGCTGTACACTGAATCCACAAGCCTAGAGGCCTCTCACACTTCCCTATGTATAGCACGGGACAATCCTTTAAAGAACCAACCAATCCTTCTAGGGTGGGGGTATTACATTAATGGTCTAAGACAAATTTCTTTATTTATACTCATGATCCCTCCCTTCTCATTTCTGATTTTGATTTGATGTTGATCTTTTTTTCTATTAATCTTGTTGATCAAATCAGATTTTCTAAATTAACTCATTTCTACCATTACCTATCTCATCATTTCAGCTCCACTGCTGTCACAAGGAATGAGTGTTTTTCAGTCAAGTACGAGTAGTCTCTTTGGATCTCCTGAGAGAGCCATTGATGGATCCTTGGCAAGTGACTTCAGTGAAGGATCTTGTATTCAGACATTATCTGAGTATGAACCCTGGTGGATGGTAGACTTGGGTTCATCATATGTTGTGGATTATGTTGCAATTACCAATAGAAAAGACTGTTGCCATGAACAGATAAATGGAGCTGTGATTCTTGTTGGAGATTCATCAGCTAGTGGTGGCAGATTTAATCCCAGGTATGAATCCTTTGCTTGAATTTATCAATAGATATATAGATGGATAGTTTGATAGCCATATATATACGTAGTAGATAGATCCATTCCCATGTGATCTGTGATATTGTCTTTGAGGAAAAATTGAAATGGAGAATTGTGATAAATATTGTGTATGTACATATATATGTACATATATAATTTCAAACACATTATTCTCTCAAATATATGTTAATCTTCCAAATGAAAGTGTCTACTCAAATCTTGATAATGTTGTACCTCAATTCTCTACTTCATTTAGTGTACATGTAGACACAATGAATGACCGAATGTCATTCTCCAAAAATCAAAGGCAGACAAACCAAATTCAAGCACAGTGGTATCACAAGTAAAACATGAGGGAGAGTGAAGGGCTGACATCACAAGGGCTGACACACCTGTTGCGTGTATAAGTATTACATATACCATCATTTAAAGTTACAAAAGAAATAGAAAACATCTCTTTCCTTGAGGAATCTTAACAATCTAACCAAGAAGATGGGAAAATGCAAATTGAAATCAAGAGGGGAAAAAAACAGTCACATTAACAATCACCCAACAACATCAGTAGCATCTGAAGCTATTTTTGTCTTCATCATTACAACTCACATTTACATAGAACTATTCGGCTTACAAAGTTCTTTCTCCAAAACAGACCTGTGAAAAAGTAGGTCAAATAATTATGAGACCCATTTTATAGATAATGAAACTGAGGCTCATAGAGGTTATAACTTTCACTTGGTTACATAACTTGTGTGAAAGGCAGGAGTCGGACAATATGTAGTTAATGATTGTTTAAATGATAGTAATAATTAGAGCCTGTAACAGTTATTCAAGGCAGCCAGCCTTTGGAGGTGGTACAAGTCGTATGGGTGAGAAACTTATGGTAATGAGGGAAAACTGTAATAGCATTTAAGTAGCTGGCATTTGTGTAGCTCTGAAGATTGGCAAAGTGCTTTACAAATATTAATTCATTTTATCCTCATAACCTTAACAGGTAGGTGCCATTATTAACCCTATTTTACAGATGAGGAAATTGAGGCAGACAAAGGTTAAGTGAGTTGCCTTGGGTCACACAGTTAGTGTCTGACGGCAGATATGAAGTCTGTTTTTCCTGGCTTCAGGTCCAGGGCTTCTCCAGTGTTACTTGGCAGATAAGCTTTTCCATGCACACGGTACTGAGCTCCAGAAAGCTCTGAGTTAATAAATGCAAAAAGAGTCAACAAAGTACCCAGAGAATGTACATAAAATGAGACATGAGAAGAGTGAAGAGAATGTGCTAATCTCTTATCCTGACACATAGTGATTGTGAAGGAAGGATATCTCTAAGCCTAAGTATGAACTAGATAAACTTTGTCTCTGGGTCTCTTCTTCTGCCTCTGCTCTGGGACCCCTCCCTTTCTCCAGGTATTTATCTATGGTCTCATCACTGCAGGTCTTTCTCAGTAATACCCACTTAGATTTAGTTAATGACTAAAATGCTAACAAATAAATTTTGTAATGTTTGTTGTCAAAGGATGAGTTCAGGTGTGTTCAGTGGCAGTGCAGAGGTTATTTCTTTCCAGGTCTCATGCCAACAGTTTGGATAAGCAGTAAATTGGTGGTTCCTGGACGATGGTTCCATAGTCCAAAGGTATTATAACAATGATTAACTGGCAATTAGATGACACAGTGGCTAGATCACTGCACTTGTAGTCAGGAAGACCTAAATTCAAACCTGCCTTCAGACACTTACTTGAACAAATCACTTAACTTATTTCTGCCTCAATTTCCTCATCTGTAAAATGGGGATAATGATAGCACTAACCTCCCAGGGTTCTTGTGAGAATAAAATGAGATATTTGTAAGGAAGAATAGAAGAAAGGGCACTAATCCACACATAAGGATCCCTGTGGGCCACATATTGACTTAGCTTTAAAATAGAAGGTTATCCATGTTTTATTACATTTTTATTTATTTTGTTAAATATTTTCCAATTACATTTTAGTCTGGTTCAGACAGCACTCAAGAAATATTGCTCCTGTGATCTGAGTGTTGGACACCTCTGTCCTAGACAATTCATTAAGAAATACTTGATCAAAGGCATTTCTTCACCCCATACCAGTGAAATCACATCTAGTCCAGAACTAGTAACTATGTATGCATTTTTTAAACTCTATTGAAAAAACTACACTTCTACATTAAAGAACACTATACAAGGTGTCCCAAAAATCTTAGCTCAGCTTTAAGCATATTCAAGCTTATTATTTGAGTGTGATGTATTTTAGTGAAAGGTGTCTAAACTATTAGTGCACCTAAACAAAATGTCTTTGTCATTACTGCTCGTTGCTTGTCAGAAAGTCTAGTTCTGACTTTGCTCCCTCACTCCATGGGAATCTTTGTGCCTACTGTTTATGCCACAGGGCATAAACTCAGCATACCCTTTCAAGTATCATTATCCAAATTAAAAGGTTGACCTGGCTATTCCCTCTGGCTCTTCTGCTCCTATCTTATTAAGTGTGGGTCTGGTTTCAGTCAAAGTTCCTTCACAAATAGGGGCTAAATAAGATGGATGGGAACTTCTTCCAATCCTATAAATAGTTATCAATAGCCTTCTTGCACCACTGGTTCAGCAATCTGGGTGATGCCATTACCTATATCAATTACATCTGTAGGCAAAAGATAAAGTTCACACACTCCTAAGTCCTACATTTACCCTATTTCCCAGTGATGGATTGTCAATCTTTGAATCAAAAAGGAAAGGTTTTTCCTTCCTTAAAAGGAGAAAGTTGTCTCCTTCCCACAAGATATCTAACACTACTTTGTAAATTGACATCTACTTAAAAACAAGTTCTTATTTCTAAGTCTATAATAGGCTTTCAACACACATACTTTTGCTATACTGAGTGCCCTCTGGAAAAAAAAAAGATGTAGTTCTTTTTAAAGTGCCATCTCCCCTTTCCAAACATAATAATAATAACATATGTATATGTACATATATACATATATGCATGTATGTATACACACATATATGTGTGCATATATAAAGTTATTTTAAAGTAGAATTTAATAAGACTTTTAAATGGTATATAAAGTGATTTTTGAAGGTTTTACACCTTTCATGGATAGGTTTTTATATTTTATGGAGGATCTTGGAATACTTTAAAATGAAGAAATCCAACCTAGTACCCTATCAAATCAGATCTGTGCAAACTTAGTCACCTCTGCCCATTCAAATGGCAGCCTTAGAACAACATTAACATGGTGTCATAACCTGTCAACACTGACTGAACAGCTGAAACGGAGGGCTAGCTGCTGATTGGGGGGAGGCACGTCGAGGAGGGGAGCATAGAGAGAGTCTGAGAAGGAAATGGCAAAGTACTCCAGTATCTTTGCCAAGAAAATCCCAAATGGGGTCATGGAGAGTTGGACACAACTAAAGCAACTGAACAACAACATATAGGGAGATTCTTAGTAGTGAGAAAAAAGAAGAGATTTTTGAAAAAGAGATATGTAACAGTGTGAGAAAATCAGGGAACATAGGATGGAGAAAAGCTGAAGAAAGTCAGAGAAACTTTCAAGAACTTTTGAGGGAACAGCACTATATTTAGTATCAGATGACTTAGGTTCACATCTTGGCTCAGCTACACCCTACTTATGTAATTTTGTACAAGTCATTTAATTCCTCTAAGCTTCAGTTTTATGTCTGTAAAATGAGAACATAGGACTAGATTATCTCTAAGGTCCTTTCCACCTATGAATTCTATGTCAATATTATGAGTCTTCAAGCAGGAGTCCTCATTGTCAAATGGATGGAAAAAGTCCAAAATATGAGAAAAATGAACAGGTAGAGGAAATTAATGAGAGTGAAAATTGTTCTCATGGGGACAATATAGACCCAAAGAATTTATGGCAAGAAAATAGAAGCAAGAAGGATAACATGTCAAAGGTCATCTCACTCCAGAAAATACATTTAACACCATCAGAGTAGTCAAGTTGACATCAGTGTGACTCAGATATCACTACAGCTCCAGTTTGACTTATTGCTTTATGGAAATATGATAGTGGCATGAATTGGATATCACTAAGTTTAAAAAAAAAAGCCCTCAGACCTAAAGAAAATGTTTTAAAATAAGGAGTTGAAAACTTTTCCATCTTTTACTTATGTTATATTCAAGGTAATTTATTTGAGCAAACTAAAATCTTCCAAAATAACAATATATTTTCTATTTAGCTGTGCTACAATTTCTTCCTTGGATCCTGGAAGAACAGAGTCTTTCTTCTGTGGGTCAATGAATGGGAGATATGTGACTGTCACCATTCCAGGGAAAAAGAAATTTCTAACTTTCTGTGAAGTACAAGTCTTCGGTAAATTGACTCCTCTTCTTCCTCATATCTTGCCAAAAACCCTGAATGACCTTCACAGATCCATTGGTGAGTATAGTACCATAGAACTTTAAGGTTTGCAAAGAACTTCATATATTATATTATTTGATCCTCACAACAAACTATGAGAGAAGTAGCAAATTTTTATGTTCAAATATCTTATTGGATTCACTTCTGAAATTTCCCCAAAATAATTTTACAAAACATTAGAATACAATAATAATAGATGAAGCTTATATATTGCAAAGTATTTATATAATTTGCAAAGCACTTTTATATGCTATTCCATTCAAGCTACACAACAGCTCTGTGAGGTAGTCACTATGGGTATTATCTATCATATCTATTTTACAAAAGAGAAAACTGTGGCTCAGACATTAAGTGACTCATTCAGAATCTTAAGTGTCAAAGTGAGAATTTAAATCCAGGTCAATCCTGACTCTAAGTTACACAGTCTATCTACTATACCATACTGCCTTTCTCCAAGCATACATTAGATTTTACATTCCTTTCTTGTTTCCCAAGTCCAGTAGGAGTTCTCTTTCAGAATCAGTTACGTAAATATAGGTCACCTCCCTTGCAGTAGTCTTTCCCTATTGTTGTTAGCCACAAAAACCTTTAGAAATCCCCAAAAGTGTTATGTTTTTGCTTCAGAAGAAAAGAAACCCTGAGTCAAAAGAAATAGATGGTCATACTAGTGGAACTAACCAGGAAAACCTCAAATGGGATCACAAGGAGTCAAAAATGACTGAAAAGAGCTCAACAACTCAACAATCATTCAAAATATCAATAATCCTTTCTTTGATTATGTGCCTAATTAAATAACACGTTAAGTAAGTTGGTCAACTGGCAGACACCTAGAGAGTTCTTAGATGGATTTTCATGTTACAAGGTTTAAAAGAAGCTAAGACACTATGATTTGTTTCAAACTTCAATATGTATCAGGTTCCTTATTTCTGTTTCCTCACATTCTTTGTCTTTAAGAAAGCAAGTACAGTTGTCATTAATATAGAAATTTCCAATATTATATAGAGTAGTATGGTCATTTCATGTATAAAAGAGAAATCAGGGATATAAAAAGAAATAAATTAACTTAGGTCAAGATCTAAAATCTCTTCTGACTAACCCTGTAAAGTAAGCTTACCTTTTTCTAATATGTTTTGTCAGATTAAATAACATACTTTCCAATTGGTTGGGGATGTAAGTACATGACTTCTCACTAATAAAGTTACATGCAAAATGTGAATTTAACTCCTACATGACCCAATATAGCTTTAAGTTTTCTCATCTTAAGTTTTAGAAGAACAATATTGCATTTAAATTAAAAAATACATTTTCCAACTTCTAGCTAGCTATAAAAGCTAGAAAAATTCAAAATTCAGTCACACTTTATCACTACATATTTCAGTAATGTTTACTGCATTAATGATAAGAATTCTGGTCTTATTCTATGGTGTATTTAGTTGCAAGGGACAATTTATTTCTGTACAGTTATTCTCACATTGAAGCAGCAAATTATAGTTCAAGTCATAATGTTTAAATTCTAAATAATATATGACAATAAATATAGTCTAGTGGTCATGTAATTGAATTTTTTCCTTAAATATTTTTGAACATCCAACTCTGTCATAGTTGAATAAAACATATAACAATACAGACATGCTACAATAAAGCTTTGGTGGGTGCTAGTAGTGGAGCCTGGGGAAGAAAGGAGACTAGTATGGAGTAACAGCTGTTTGTCCTGAGAAAGTAAAAATGCTTCAGTTAACCAAAGTATCTCTGCTGGAGGCAGAATGGAGGGTGCTCAGGCATCTTAGCTTTTCTATAAAGGGGAAAATTGTTCAGAAAGACTCATATTTATTATAAAATTCACTAGGGCCTTTGCTTAAAATCTGAAACATTAGAATCTAAAATCAATTTTCTAAACACTATATTTTACAAGATCATAAGTGTTCAATGAAGCCATTATTTTTCCTTTTTTTTCTTTTCTTCCTTATGCTGCTTATCAAAATCTAAATTAACCGTCCACTTTCTAAGATTTCATACACTTAAATATTAGGCAATCATTTTCCAAAGGGAGAGGATATTTCCCCAAATCAACGAATGTCTAAAATGATATTGCTACAAGTCCTAAGGGTGCAAGACATTTGTGCATACCTTGTTTGTGGAAGTTGAATTCTTAGGGTCAAAAAAGTCTTTTACTCTTTAAAAGCTCTGAGAGTTAGAGGAGGCATTTCAGGTATTTACTTTGCTTTCCTTATCTCTTGAAGATTCATTCTAGATAAGCCACTTATAGGCAATATTAAGATTCCAAGTTATCCTAACCTATTGTTTCACCTCCCACTTCCAAAGTCATACGTACCTTAAGCATCTGAAATTTTCCAAGTTCTATCAATAATTTACATTTCCCTTTAGATGACATATTACAAAGTTTTAAAAAAAATAAAATATACATTGGTTATGTTAGTAAAAAAAATTTTCTTTCTTTTTTTTTAATTTTTTTTTTATTATTTTTTAATGTTTAACAATCACTGCCATAACAATTGAGATTTTATCCCCCCCACACCTACCCCCCACTACCCCCCTCCCTCCCCACGACTGCATACAATTCTGTATAGGTTCTACATATACTTTCTTATTGAGTATATTTTCACTATAGTCATGCTATGTAGTCAGACTAAAATAAATGAAAGAAATCGTATAACAAATCAGAACATGATACACAAACACATACACATACACAAACATGATCTGCTACATTTTGTGAATGACTTCCATATTTCTTTCTCTGAGTGTGGAAGGCATTTTGCCTTGAGAACCACCTTTGGGATTTAAAAAAAAAAAAAATTTTCAAAGAGAAGCATAATAGGGAGAAATAAACAAGAGACAATGGAGGCATTCTTTCCTTCCTAGAGCTAAATCCATTCTGGTACTGATTAAAAACATTCAAATTCTTAATTGCCAATCTGACAGCTCACAGGAAAATCATTCTGAAATTCCGTATAACACTTATCCGGTATTGTTCCCATTTCTTTAAAACTGATTCCAACTAATTTTTTGGATGGATCAATTATTATACGCAATGTTATTGTGTATTATATATTTTATTATATCTTAAATATTATTATATGCAATAAATGTTGAAAGAAGAAAAGCTTTTCCTCCAATTTATCTGTTTCCTTCTCTCACTTCAACTGGTCAGCTCAGAGCAAGGGAAGAAGGTAAAAACACTGCTCAAAATTGAGCATAAGCACTTACTGAAAACTTTTGCTCTTTCAAATTACTATAGGTAAGTCAAACGTTGTTTACCAGTCTCACTTAAATTGAGTGCAAAAAGTTTATAAGTACAGATATAAGACAACAGAACAGATGTTTTTGCCTGCAAATTTATTCACTCAAAAGCATTTCTTTCCTAGGATCCATACCAGGTTTTGAGATTTTATCTTTTTACCCTGTTTCTAGGAAACATTTACTGTTTCAATTTACTGAAAGAATATCTTTCCCAGTTATTGTGAAGTGAATCTCAACTGTTTAATTTAAGTGAAAAGTTAGGGAAGAGGGAATTAATTTAGAGGGAAAATTTTCCAATTGAGTTTTAGTATGTTATTCTTTTTCTTAAGTACGCTATGAAAGACAACTTCCACTGCCCAGGTCGCCTCCAGAGTGAGAGTCTCTCTCAGAGACTAAAGAATTACCTCACAGAGGGAGATACAAATCCACAAAAGGGGGCTCCTGAGGAAATGAGACCTTGTTTCAGTCTGCAATTACTCCTCCAAAGGGGATGTGGTCTGCCCCTCAAAAAAGGGTCTACTAAAGTAAGAATTTCTCAGTCTGCCAAGAACTGGCAAAAAAGCCCAAAACAAACCAGAAGATTCCTCTCAGGAATTAATTAGCACAAGCCGAAGGGGAAAAAATAAGATATTCAAGTTCTTACCGACTTGTTAGAGGAGGAAAAAAGCTTGACTAGGGAACCTTTAAGCACCTATCCTCTGAAACTACAAAAAAAAATTTTTAAAGATTCTCTTTTACCTTCACATTGGGTCCTGGGATTTGAAGGGAAACAGGTCTCCATCCTCCTTGCTCAGATTCATGTGCAAGTCACACCAAAAACTGTCATGGTAAAGTGACTGCTTGTCTCCATTTTAAGCCAATTAGTAGAAACTTTATTAAAGGACCACAGAGAAACAGAACTGGAAAGTAGTCACAGGGAGACTATGGGGTCAGCCCCCATTAACTGGACTTGAAGAAGGCTTTTTAACATTACCTCAAGTACAGGAACAAGTAAGTTAATCTGCATTTCAGCTTCATGTAAAACTTCAGCATTATGAACCAAAAATACACCATCTTACTCCAGGGAGATGGTACATAATAGTTTCACTGTGCTCATGTATCTAATCCCAGCCAGAGATGGAGAACCTTCAGCTTTGAGGCCACATGTGGCTCTCTTTGTTCTGTGAAGTTTGGATTCAGTCAAAGGGCTGAAATATGTATTTTCCCGTAGAGACTTTGTTATACATGGTGGTTTGGTTCTAGTATTAGAAGTTACAGGACTGTATTATGGGTTATTTATTGGGTTGACCTAAAAAACCAATATTCTATATAACATTACAGTGTTAGTATGACAAAATGTATGTTTTAAGTTCCTGAGTCTCATAGACTTAAAAAAAAAATTTGGTAACTATGTATGTGTATATTCCTGAAGACACATGCATTGTAAATGTATACATTAGAAACATATACTTATCAGATATAGAAATGATAAGGTGTATCTTATTTAAATATGTTTGCTTAGGGTTTGATGGCATTTTTCTATGAGTAATTTTTCTTTTTCATAAAAAATAATAATTTGAAATTTTTACTGCATATTTCAGGTGTCAATATAGCATTAGGGAAAATTTCTTACCAATCCAGTACTTTCCATCCCCTTGGCTCATCTGACAAAGCCATTGATGGTAATGAAGCCAGTGATTTCTACAAAAACTCTTGTACTCACACAAATGATGATTTTGAACCCTGGTGGATGGTAGACCTAACTGCAGAATTCATCGTGGATAATATTATGATCATCCCTAGAGGAGACCGTTGCATGGGCATGACTGCAAAATATGAAATTAGGATTGGAGATTCAAAAGAGAATGGGGGCAAATCAAATTCCAGGTATTACTTCACTCTACAAAGTAAATTAATAGTTTTTGTTTTCACTGTAACTTCTCAAGAAATGTTTCATGCTATTCTCCCAATACAATATAGGGCCTTTCCCAGTACCAAACATACATATATATAATTTATTATATATTATATGTATTATACATAATCAATATAATACATATTATATAATTAATATGATATATAATTACATATATAAGATAATTATGTATGTATATAATTAAAGCCTTATTTTATATATATATATATAAAAATTAAAGCCTTCCTTCCCCATCCTCTGAATTCTCTCCTTGAGCTAATCTTCAGGACAATCTTGAGACCAAGATTCATTGTAAATTCAGATACAAAATATTTCTAATACATTTGTGTATTCTAGACCCCTTGATGCTTCAAAGCCAGTTTTCCTCTGTGCTAACTTTCAGAAGCAGTGGTCAAACAACTTTCCTGGGCCCTCTGGCTATATCAGATAATTTGAAAATAGTGCATAGGTGATTATTCTTCTTCCTTTCCTCTCTTGGAATGACACATTACTATTCCTCCCCCAGTCTCACCCTCAAAAAGTAATGGTGAAATTTGAAGACTGATGTATATCAGGAAACCTTCTCTCCTCTCCTTCTGTGTTCTCCTTCTGTATTAATTGTGCAAGTATACAAGGCATTGTAGTATGAACTTCAGATGAAATTATTTTAAAGTTTAAAAATTATTTTAAAATGATAAAAATCTTTGATCCTGTGAAGCTTACATTTCTTATATAAGCTTACATATGACATACATAGAGAAAAATATCTAAAATATAGCTAAAAAATATTACTCAAGTTGTCAAATGGATTTGGGTACTCCCTCCAACCTTGTTCTTGTATTCTCATAAATTTGAGACAGGAATTCCATATAAAATACCAGGGTCTTTCTTCACTTTCTCCTAAAATCATTAGAAAACCAGTGGAACACCTAGGCTGAATTCTGGTGATATCTTACTCTCATCACATGATCAACTTATCTTTAGTTATGTTTCTTTTACACCACTTCAACTTTTCAGTCTCTCTCTGGCAATGTGTTGCACAACATTATCAACCAATCACAGGTTTCTCCATTGTCCTTCAAGTGTTCTTCAGTTTTCAGTTATTCAGAGATTTTAATATTCCATCATTTGCAGTAATGCGACAATACCAGAAGAGAAGCATATTGGTATTGAAAAGATGGATCTTTGTTTCAGTGATAAGCTTGGGGGGAGGGGGAGGTCATTAAAAGAACTTTGCAACTTCTCAAAGACAATTTAACCTATTTTCTCCTACTGTACATTTCTGAGCCCAATTTGTGACCCATTTGTAATTTCACAAACATGTAAGTATGTAATTAATTACATTAGGTAATATATAACGCAATAATATATTATATAATTACTATTTTATATCTGTTATATATATGTATATATATACATATATATCTCTCTGTGTGTATATATATACATATACATATACATATACATATACATATACATATACATATACATATACGTATGGAGAAGTGCTGTAGGTTATCCATTCAACTGTATATCATAGTCTAAATAATTGTCATTCTTCATCTACTTGGTTTTTTCCATTTATACTCAGGCCGTATTCTTTAGAATGATTATGGATCTCATTTAAAAGACTCTGCAGTGTTTTAGTACTAATGCATTAAGTATAATGCCATCCATAAGTAGGAGCATCTAGAGAACTTCATCATCTTTAGGGTATTCCTCTTGACATGGAATCTGTTTTGGACCTCCTCCATGACAATGACAAACACCTTCAGTGAGCATTACTGTTTTATGCTTCCACATTACTGATCAGAGGCATGATGTTATATTTTTCAATGAATCTTGTATAATTTTGGTAAATGATGGGAAACATTTTATTAGAGGAAAGTATTTAAGGTGTTTTGCTCTATGGAATCAATATATTTTTATGCAAGACCTTGCATTCTCTGTGTCTTTCAGCCAATTACATAAGAGCAAATATTTGGTCTCAGGGGTAAGTAGGTGGATATTGTGCTGGGGCTAGAATTAGGAAGAACTGTGTTCAAATCTGGCCTCGGACACTTGCCAGCTGTGTGACCATGGGCAAATCACCGTTTACCTCAGTTTACTCATCTATAAATGAGCTGGAGAAGGAAATGGCAAACCACTCTGGTATCTTTGCCAAGAAAACCCCAAATGGGGCCACGTCAAGTCCAATACGACTGATTAACAAGTATACATACATACACATATAGCTACATACACATCTATATTTGGTCTGCTATGGAATATCACTTATGGAAGCCTGACTGTTCCCTTCTACAAACCTCATCAGTGATGTCATTCGTATGTAGATTATCTCAAAAACATTGATTAAAAGATGGAAATGTAGGCATAAAAAGTCAGTAATTATTGATGTAGTGCGGGAGCACTTGCTTCTCACACATGGAACCGCAAGATAACTACCTCATGTCCAGGCTACTACATCCACTCAAAATCACAATTCATGAGCCCCCATTGATACATTTACTTTTTTCCTCCTGTTCAGAAAGAGAGGACACAATTAGTAAGAAGCAATGACATCTTAAGAGATTTAGACCAATGTTCTAGCCTATCATAATCCTTCTGAATCCTAACTTTCATCCAGCTTATCAGCTTTCCGCACACGTTTGTGTCATCTGAAAATTTTATAAGCCTGCCATCTATGCCTTTGTCCAAGTCACTGATAAAAATGTCCAACAGCACAGAGTTGAGCATAGAGGCCCCAGGGCTGAGACCTCTTTCTAAATTTGAAAAATCCATTGTTTCTTTTTGAGTCTAGACATTCAAACAATTCCAAACCAACATTAGTGTAGGCTGCATTTCTCCATCTTATCGGCAGAGATAGCACGAGAGATTTTTATCAAATATGTTGCTAAAATCTAGATACACAACATTCCCTTCCTCAGTTTAGTAATCCTGTCAAAAAAGGAAATCAGCTTAGTCTGGGATGAGCTGGTTTGGGTGAAGTTATGTTGGCTTCTTATGATTAATTGTTCAGTTTTCTAAATGGGCCACTGTCCTTTTAATAATATGTTCTAGAATTTTGCAGGGAACAAAATTCAAACTTTGAAAACTGAGGCAATATTTTTTTGTTGCTCAGTCGTGTCCAACTCTTCATGACCCTATTGAGGGTTTTCTTGGCAAAGATACCAGAGTGGTTTGACATTTCCTTCTCCAGTTTATTTTATAGAAAATGAACTGAGACAAATAAGGTTAAGTGACTTGCCCAGAGTCACGCAGCTAGTAAATGTCTGAGGCTGGATTTAAGCTCAGGTCTTCTTGCCTCCAGGCCCAGCACTCTATCCATTGTGCCACCTAGCTGCCTGAGACAATATTTATCATTTTCCAATCCTACAGAAACTTTTCCATTCTCAATAGGTCTTTCAAAGATCACTGGCAACTCAGCAATTACATCTTCCAGATTAGTAGTACTCTGCAATGTGGTTCATCTCTTATTGATTTCTATTATCTATTTTTGTTCTATGCTTTCCAGTCCAAATATCACTTTTCTTGGCAAGAAAGGAAAATAGGAGTTGAATCTCTCTATATCTTTGGTTAGCCTTGTCCTGTATACCCCCAAGCAATGGCAGTGTTCCCTCTCTGATCCTTATTTCCCCAATACTGCTTTAAAAAATAAAATAAAAACTTTTTGGTTATCCTTAGCTTTCTTCACCAGCCTCAGCTCAATCTAAACATTAGCACTCTTTAGAAATGTTAACTTCTGAGATAATATTGTCATGGTCCCCAAAGCATTTATATTGTACCACAAGCTATCTACTTTGTGTGTGGACTTTCAAATAATTCCTATTTAAGAAAGATAATCTTATCTCTATATGGTCATTTTTAGGTGTGGAGATAAAGCCAGAATTAGTCCAGGGCAGAAACATATTTTTAAATGTGATGGAATAAAAGGACGTTTTATAACTGTTACTATGCCAGAAGTGAAAGAGTTTCTCAGTCTTTGTGAAGTAGAGGTGTTTGGTAAACAAGTCATCAAATCTGGTAAGTATATTTAATGAAGAGGAGAGGGGAGAAGAATGGAAAGAGGGAGAGGAGGAGAGAGAACAGCAGAGGGAGAGGAGAAGAGATAGGAGAGGAAGAGGAGAGAGTGTGTGGGGAAGAAGGGGAGGGAGAAGGAAAAATACGGAGAGAGAGATGGGGAGGGGGGAGGAAGACAAAAGGGGAGAGGAAGGGAAGGAGGAGAGGGAGGAGGAGAGAGAATGTGTGTGAGGATGTGTTGGAGAGTATGGTTGGGGGAATCATTGCCAAATGAAGGGAAAAAACCTATCAAACTCTCTTATTATTGTATAAAATGGTATTTTTATCATTAACTAAAATATTATAACTTTCAGGTTAAAAACACCACAATTTTTTTCTCTCTTTTCCTTTGTGATGAAGAAAAATTTATCAAGTCTTCTGATTAAAACACAATTACAAAGGAGCCACACAGGGGAAATCTCTTCCTTTTTCTCCTGGTGCCTACATCTAAGAGTGTAACTTTCTCAAGAACGGATAACAGATGCTCAACTTTAAACAATGTGATTAGGAGGTATCATTTATCTCTGTAAATTCCTAAAAATACATGTCACATAGCACAGAAGAGGGAGTTGTGATAGAATGTTTAAAAAACAAGACTCATAGAGTTGGAAGGCAGAATGAAGCAGACTGTTCTATCTTTTATTATGCTTTGTCTTTTCTCATGGTTTCTCCCATTCGTTTTAATTTTTCTCTGCAATATGACTATTGTTAAAATGTGTTTAATAAAAATATATGTGTAGAACTCACATAAGATCACATGTTGTCTTGGGGAGGGAGGGAGGAAGGAGGGAGAAAAAATTTAAAATTTATGGAAGTGATTGTTGAAAACTAAAAACAAATAAATTAATTTACAAAAAGAGATTCATTATGTCATAATCACCAAAAAATTCTTTGATAAGAAATTCAAAATTATGAAAGAATCACCTGAAAGGGATCAATTTTTTATAATGAAATCATATCCATTGGATTAGCAATGGCAGCATTGTTGGAATAAAGGGATAGAGCTTCCCACAGAAGACTCATTTGGGCCTTTCTCTTGACCCAGTTGTAAAAGGTTAATAACCTCAATATGTCCATGTAAGGCAATAATCTGCATTATTGATGTATGATGTTTCTTTATCGTGTGCACACTATAAATTTTACTTCTTTCTTCAGTGTATCATTCAATCTAGTTGGAGGAATACTCACTAAATTAGTAAAAATACCAAATTATATTTGTTAATTACTTAATATTTAAATAAACATAGGAATCAATTTATTTTTGTTAATGGTTAACAGCATTTTGCCAGAGTTATACATTCCCACCTATTTTAATCAATGGCTATAGATCATTTGTCACTAAAATAGTGTTTGAATGCTTGCCTTTTTAATTAGTTAAAACATGTTCATCTATTCTTTTACAAAAAATTTTTTCTTTCAATTTGTAAACCTTTAGTTCATAATTTATGCAAATCAGAGATGGCTCTGAGGAAGGAAAAATATGAATTGGGCAAAACATTGTTGAAAACTTAAAGTTCATGCTGAATGAAACTAAGCTGAAGAAATTTTTTTTTAATTTTGGCGAAGACCTCAAGCAGATATCATTAAATATCTTCATGCATTTGAGCTATCATGTGGAAGAGCTATTGTCTTAGTTCTGCTTAGCTCCAAAGAAAAGATTTAGAAGCAATCAAGCAAAGTTGGAAAAAAATGTAAAATCAGGCTTGATATCAGGAAAAACTCCCAAATAGTGAAAGGAAATTTTAGAAAGGGAAAAGACTACTTGAGGAAGTAGCCACCTACCTTAGGTCTTAAAGCAAAGGATAGAAAGATAATGGCTTGTCATCTATTTGTAGGAAATCCTTTCTAGATTTGGGGTAATGGTTCACTCTATCATCCATAAAGTCCTTTGCTATGATGAAATTCCATGAATCTTAAAGTATGCTTACCTTTCCTCCTACCTTCCAGATATCATGCTGTTTGATATATGTATGCCTCCAAAATGAGAACTAACTTGAAGTCTTGATTGTGATTTTATAAGGTTTTAAGAAAATGGGTTTCAAGGGAATGTATTTTTCTGTAAGGACACTTATTTAGATGGCCAACTTTTATTTCTGTTCATCTGTAATTTAAACTCAATAAAATCTCTTTTTTAATACAATCAGATGTTTAATTTTGCATTGTTGTGGATATGGGCATTTCTCAATACGTGCACATACCACCCTTTCCTTTGGGCAATCAATTGTAAACCCCACATGCCCCAAAGCCATTAAATCCTTCTTCAACCTTTCCTGGACAGTGACCATGGTATCATGCCCCTAATGGCTCAGTCTATGGTTAATGATAATTCACTATCTTCTCTTAATAAACTAACACTTAGCACAGTGCCTCAAACAGAGTGAGCACTTAATAAATATTTGTTGACTGACTGATACCCTACCTCCCTCTTAAAGGGAATTCTTTACCCACCATTGGATAGAGCCCTTTTGCTCTCTCTTTCACTCATTAGTTAATTGTACTTTAGAAAATTATTTTATGGGCAAACACATCCTCTTTACCTAACTTCAACTTTCCCTCTGTCATCCAACCTATGTTCCAATGGTCTCTACTTTTTGGTCTCTCACACTTTCTCTATGTATCTTTCCTTTGGTATCTTCCTCTCTCTTCCTCTGGATGCCTCTCTATGTGACTTTCCCAACTCTAAAATCCTATGTTACTTTTTCATCTTGTAGAAGCTGATTCCAAGTTACTAAGTAAAAGGCATAATGGAAGGGGCTTGGGATTTTTAACTAAAAGATTCCAACTTCAATCCTTCCCAGCTGTGTGACCTGATGACATTGGTCAAATCTCCAAGCCCCCTTTCTTCCAGATATTGCTCTGAATTATTTCAGTTGTTTTTTCAATAATTACATGAGCCATACAGTTTTAAATTCTACCATCTATGAAAACTGCTAGAAATTTTTCTTTATTCTTGAGGGAACTGGATAAAATGACTCTAATGTCCTTTCCCTAAATCCTATGATCCCATAAACTCCCATGTTGTAGCTGCCATTATTTCCTATGTACATCAGGTGCTCCACTTCCAGATATTTCTGGTAGTAGAATGTGGAAGGGTAGAAAAATATAGGAATCTAAAATGAAGCATTAAGGGCATAACACCTGTGCTATCAGTTTATCTCACAGGAAGTAATAATTAATGGTAGAATTGTATATAATATATAATATTACTATAGTAGAATATAAAAATAGGAATCAAAATAATTGTTTTAAACATGCTTACATGCCTAGTTTAATCCAATTGTATTTTAACTATGATTATTAATGTATTTATTCATATAGACTATAACAATGATAAAGATCAATAGGGAGGGGAATGGTACAGACAACTTTCACAGTCTCATGAGAGCTAATTCTCATTTTTCAGTTTGAGCATTTATTCCTCTGGTTGGCAAAATATAAATCAGTGTGTGATTTATTGTTTTATTCATTGTCTAGACCTAAGAAAGTAATGGAGAAAATATTAACAATGCAGATCAAATTAAAAGTTGCATCCGAGAAACCTATTTTTTGGAGAACCAGTTGTTAGACATTGTCAGCACACCCCTGCAGAGGTCATCTCATCTTTCCTTCATTTTAGTCACAGAACTCCCATTCAAATGTCTGTTGAATGTGCTAAATGATATTCCAACTCCTTTTTGCATCATTAAAAGCCCACCACTATTTACTCTCTCCATTCCACTTTTAACTCATATTACTGATCTCCACACACTCTCCAGACAAATTGAATTATTCTCTGTCCCCTTAATAAACTGTAAATATGTTAGACTTTATGCCTTGTTGTCCTTAGCTTTCCTCACTAGTTATATCTTTGGGTTTTAGTACTCCATACACCAATCTTACAATTTCATGTCAAGCTTTTATATACCACCTCTCTTAACCTATCCCTGCTTACCACTTCTGCATCATTTTAAAGAATCTGAATTGGTTGAAGTAGGTCCATGAGAGCCCACCCAGCCTTTCTCTGAACCTTTTGAAATCTGTTCTCCCAAAATCTAGGGTACATGCTAGACCATTCCTGGATTTTCTTGCTGTGTCTATCACAAGTTATAAGAAAGAGTGATCACTTCACCCCTAGGGGCCAGTACTTCCACCTTCAAAGAGTTCTTCCTTGTAAGTAAAAAACAAATCAAAAAAAAAATCCTCCAGAATTCATTTCTCTTCCTATTATTGATGAAAGTATTAGCATCTCTCCTTTTAGGAGAGAGAACAGAGTAGATATCCATATAATTGAAATTCCCTTTTGCTCCTGTATCATCCTTTTGTGCCAGGCTTAAGAGCCATTTCCTTACCCATCTCCTCTTTCTCTCCAGGTGCTCTAGTCTGTGCCTGCATTCACCTGCTATCACTTCTGTTTCTGTTTCCAGGGACCACCGCAAAGGGCTCTCCATTATATTTCCCCATGCTAGATCAACAATAAGAAGCCTTTATTAAGCTCTTAGTGTGTGCCTGACACTGTGTTATGTGGTGGTAGAGTGGTGGGGTACAAATGCAAACAAAAAGAAAGTCAACCGGGGCCCTTACATGCTAACAAGGGAAGACAACATACAAAAGGGAGTTGAAAAGGTTGGGGCAGGTAGGGGTAAACCAGTGGAAGCAGCAGCATAAGAGAACCCTGGAAAGTCCACAAAGTAAAGCCCAACTAGTCTTGGCCCTTCCTCAAAATGGAGGCTCCAAGAAGAATTCACCAATAGGAGAAGGGAGCCACGGGGGCAGATAAAGAAGACCACTGAAGCATGGGACCAAGTCTAGAGAACATCTTGGATTTCTTCACGTGACTATATCTTCTTCATAGACAGTATTGCTGTCTCTTTCCATTTCTCACGCATCCAAGCTATTTTGAATAAGATATAGCCTTCCAGAGTCATACATAATACAATCATGTGTCTTCCTCTGCCAAGCCTCAGTGATAACTCTGAAAGCAAGTTTGTTGCCTTAGGTTAAGACTTGTGACTCATTATCTCATCCGTATTTTGTATATTCTCCTTTCTTTTTTGAAAAACAATTATATGCACCTTAACCATATAACGAAAAATACAAAGGGAGTCCTTTTTAAATTATCTTCACTTAACATATTTTTTAAATAAATACTTCCCATTCATTCCCAATAACAGTAATACTGATCACAGTCCTGCCTCATTAAGGCAACATATGGAAATATTTTAATAGAAAAAAGATGCAATTTATTTTCATCTTTCTTCTTTGGCAGTGTGGGTCAGTGTCTGAGTCATAATTCAGGTCAATACCACAGCACAGAAATCAATTCTATTAACAACTAGGTGCTACAGAGGATAGAAAGCAACAGAGCTGCACTCAGGGAGACCCAAGTTCAAATGTGACCTCAGACATTTACTAGCTGTGTAAATTTGGGAAAGTCACATAATTTCTTTTATTTACTTATTTATTTATTTTAATTTATTTATTTAACTTTTAACATTCATTTTCACAAAATTTTGGGTTCCAAATTTTCTCCCCTTTTGTCCCCTTCCCCCCCCAAACACCAAGCATTCTAATTGCCCCTATGACCAATCTGCTCTCTCTTCTATCATCTCTCTCTGCCCTTGTCTCCATCTTCTCTTTTGTCCTGTAGGGCAAGATAACTTTCTATACCCCTTTACCTGTATTTCTTATTTCCTAATGGCAAAAACATTACTCAACAGTTGTTCCTAAAACTCTGAGTTCCAACTTCCTTACCTCCCTCCCTCCCCACCCCTTCCCTTTGGAAGGCAAGCAATTCAATATAGGCCAAATCTGTGTAGTTTTGCAAATGACTTCCATAATAGTTGTGTTGTGTAAGACTAACTATATTTCCCTCCATCCTATCCTGTCCCCCATTACTTCTATTCTCTTTTGATCCTATCCCTCCCCATGAGTGTCGACCTCAGATTGCTCCCTCCTCCCCATGCCCTCCCTTCCATCATCCCCCCCACCCTGCTTATCCCCTTATCCCCCACTTTCCTGTATTGTAAGATAGGTTTTCATACCAAAATGAGTGTGCATTTTATTCCTTCCTTTAGTCGAATGTGATGAGAGTAAACTTCATGTTTTTCTCTCACCTCCCCTCTTTATCCCTCCACTAATAAGTCTTTTGCTTGCCTCTTTTATGAGAGATAATTTGCCCCATTCCATTTCTCCCTTTCTCCTCCCAATATATTTCTCTCTCACTGCTTGATTTCATTTTTTTAAGATATGATCCCATCCTCTTCAATTCACTCTGTGCATTCTGTCTCTATGTGTGTGTGCGTGTGCATGTGCATGTGTGTGTGTGTAATCCCACCCAGTACCCAGATACTGAAAAGTTTCAAGAGTTACAAATATTGTCTTTCCGTGTAGGAATGTAAACAGTTCAACTTTAGTAAGTCCCTTATGACTTCTCTTTGCTGTTCACCTTTTCATGTTTCTCTTGATTCTTGTGTTTGAAAGTCAAATTTTCTCTTCAGCTCTTGTCTTTTCATCAAGAATGCTTGAAAGTCCTCTGTTTCATTGAAAGACCAGTTTTTCCCCTGAAGTATTATATTCAGTTTTGCTGGGTAGGTGATTCTTGGTTTGTAGTCCTAGTTCCTTTGACTTCTGGAATATCCTATTCCATGCCCTTTGATCCCTTAATGTAGAAGCTGATAGATCTTGTGTTATCCTGATTGTATTTCCACAATACTTGAATTGTTTCTTTCTAGCTGCTTGCAATATTTTCTCCTTGACCTGGGAACTCTGGAATTTGGCCACAATGTTCCTAGGAGTTTCTCTTTTTGGATCTCTTTCAGGCAGTGATCTGTGGATTCCTTGAATACTTATTTTGCCCTCTGGTTCTAGAATCTCAGGGCAGTTTTCCTTGATAATTTCATGAAAGATGATGTGTAGGCTCTTTTTTTGATCATGGCTTTCAGGTAGGCCCATAATTTTTAAATTGTCTCTCCTGGATCTATTTTCCAGGTCAGTTGTTTTTTCAATGAGATATTTCACATTCTCTTCCATTTTTTCATTCTTTTGGTTTTGTTTTGTGATTTCTTGGTTTCTCATAAAGTCATTGGCCTCCATCTGTTCCATTCTAATTTTGAAGGAACTATTTTCTTCAGTGAGCTTTTGAATTTCCTTTTCCATTTGGCTAATTCTGCTTTTGAAAGCATTCTTCTCCTCATTGGCTTCTTGAACCTTTTTTGCCAATTGAGTTAGCCTATTTTTCAGGGTTTTATTTTCTTCAGCATTTTTTTGGGTCTCCTTTAGCAGGGTGCTGATCTGCTGTTCATACTTTGCTTGCATGTCTTTGATTGCTCTTTCCAGTTTTTCCTGTAGTTCTCTAACATAATTTTCAAAATTTTCTGAGCCCTTTTTGAGCTTTTCCGTGGTCTGAGCCCATTGAGTGGGCTGGGATGCAGAAGTCCTGACTTCCGTGTCTTTCCCTGATGGTGAGCACTGCTCTTCCTCATCAGAAAGGAGGGGAGGAGAAACCTGTTCACCAAGAAAGTAACCCTCTATAGTCTTGGTTTTTTTCCCTTTTCTGGGCATTTTCCCAGCCAGTGACTTGACCTCTGAATATTCTCCTCACACCCACCTCGCCTCCTGATCCTCCCAGCCAGTGCTTGGGGTCTGAGATTCAAATGCTGCTTCCCAGCCTCAGGGCTTTGGGCGGGGGCAGGGCTGCCATTCAGTGTGAGATTAAGTTCAGGTGCTCAGGTGGGGGCAGGGCCGCCTCACGGGCTCAGTTCCCTCAGGGGGTTTATGCACAGACCTTCAACGATGGATCTGGGCTCCTGCCCACTTAGGGAGCCCTGGTCTGCTCCCGCCTCCTCTGTTGCCTCCCGAGGGGGCCTGAGTTATGGGGGCACCCCATTCCCCTCTCAACCCGCCAAAGAGACCCTCTCACCGACCCCTGTCACCTGTGGGTGGAGGGAGCCGCGCAGCTGCTGGAGATCCCATCCCTGAAGCCTGCTAGGATCTGCTCCTCTCGGTGCCGCGGCCACGGCAGGCCTGGGCTGGGCTCTGTCCACAGCGAGAAGGACCTTTTGCGAGAGGTTTGCAGGTCCCTCTGGAACAGAAATCTCCTTCACTCCACTGTTCTGTGGCCTCTGCTACTCCAGAACTCACCGTGAGTTCCTTTTTACAGATGTTTTATGGGTTGTGGGTTCGGAGCTATGTGTATGTGTGTCTTTCTACTCTGCCATCTTGGCTCCACCCCCCCACATAATTTCTTTCAGCCTCAATTTCCTCCTCTGTAAAATGGGGATAAATAATAACCCCTACCCCCCGCCAAGGTTATTATAAGGATAAAATGAGATAGAACATGTAGTGCTTTGCAAAAAAGCTCTATAGAAATGCTTGTTTTCCTTAACCTGTCCCTCCCACTGCTTCTCCTACCACAGTTGAGGAAATTAAAAGGAAAACTCAAAAAAGAAAGTGTTCAATATATAGACGTGGAATCTGGCAAAACAAATGTCCACATTTGGCCATATCCAAAACTATGTCTTTTTCTGCATTTTAAGTTCATCACTTCTCTATTGGAGGTAAGTGGAGCATTTCATCTTTATTTTTTCACATTTGTGGCTTACCTTTTGCAGTAATCAGAGTTCTAAAATCTTTCAAAGTTGTTTTTCCCTATAATGTTATTAGCATATAAATTGTTCTTCTAAGTCTGCTCACTTAGCTCTGCATCAATTCATCAGGGTCTTCCCAGTTTCCTCTAAAATTGCCCATTTCACTTCTTATGGCAAAACTATATTCCATTATTGACATATAACATAATCTATTTAGCCACCCCCCCATAATGGGATATGTCCTAAATCTCCCATTTTGGCTACTACAAAAAGAGCTGCTAAAATACTTCTGCATATATAGATACTTTTCCTCTTTCTTTGATTTCTTGGTGGATATAGGCCTAGCAGTGATACAGCTAAATCAAAGGGCATGGTATGCACAGTTTAGTAACTCTTTGGATATAGTTCCAAATGGCTTTCCAGAATTTAGGTTTATCAAAAAGTATGCTACTGTTGTCTATTTGCTTCTGTATGTTGCATACCTAATCTGTTCCACTGATTGACCTCTTTTTTTAAACAAATACAGTCATTTTAATGATTACTACTTTGAAGGATAGTTTTAAAGGTGGTAGTAAAAGACACCCTTAATTTCTCTTTTTTTTTTTTCATTATTACCCTTAGGATTCTTGACCTTTTGTTCCCTGTGTGAATTGTAGATGGAAGTGCTTGAACTGTATCTTGAAAGACCAGAGACATTCTGTGAGGTAGAGGTGAATGATTGCATTCCAAGCATGAGTGATGGCCAGTGTAAAGACTCAGAGATAAGAGATGAAGGGTTATGTGTGAGGAACGGAGAGAAGGCCAGTTTGACTGGAATGTAGAGTACAAGAGAGAAGAGCACATCCAATAAAACCAGAAAGATTGGTTGTGGTCTGGCTGTGAAGGATTTTCAAAGCTAAATAGAGAGGAGTTTCTATTTTATCCTAGAAGCAATGGGAACCCACTAGAGTTGATTAAGGATATCATATGGTCAGATCTTCACTATCATTTTGGCAGCCAAATATAAGACGGACTGGAGTAGAGAAAGACTTGAAGCTGGGAGATCAAGTAGGAGAGTACTACTATAATCTAGGCAAGTAATAAGGGTCTGAACTAAGTGTGAACTGTGTGCATGAAGGAATCAGGTGTGAAAGATGTGGAGGTAGAAATGGCAAAGTTTGGCAACTCCTTGGATGTGTGCAGTGAGGAATAAAGAGGGTTTGAGAATAACACTAGGGTTATAAACCTGGAATGCTGGAAGAATGATGAAAACTTTGACAAAAACAGGAAAGCTTGAAAGAAGAGTGTATTTGGGGAGAAAGACAGTGTTTTATTTTGGACACATTGAATTTTGGATGTCTCCAAAACACCTAGTTTGAAATATCCAATAGCCAGTTATGTAGGACTGAAGCTCAGGAGAGAGGCTGGAACTGGTTATGAATATCTGGTAGCCATCTGCATAGAAATAATAATGACTTAGCCCCATCCTATCTTTCCAGGCTTCTTGTATTTCGCTCCCTTCCATGTATGCTTCTACTCAATGGCACTGGCCTCCCTGCTGTTCCTCACACAAGACACTCCATTTCCCAACATCTTCCTAGTCTATCCCCCATGACTGGAATGCTCTCCCTCCTTGGCTCTACATCCTGGCTTTTCTGGCTTCCTTCAGGTCTCAGTTAAAATCTCATCTTCTACAAGAAGGCTTTCCAGACTCTCCTTAATGCTAGCATTTTCCCTCTGAGATTACTTTCCATCTACCCTGTGTATGTCTTGTATGTTCATAGTTGTTTGCAAAGTGTCTTTCCCTCTCCTGGAGGGCAGGTATCATTTTATGCCTTTCATTCTATACCCAGCGTTTTATGCAATACCTGCCATATTTCATAGTTCAATCTTCTCTGACTCTTTGTGACCCTATTTGAGGTTTTCTTGGCAAAGATACTGGAGTGGTTTGCCATTTTCTTTTCCAGCTCATTTTATAGATGAGGAAACAGAGGTAAAT
This sequence comes from Notamacropus eugenii, assembly GCF_028372415.1. Lineage (NCBI taxonomy): Eukaryota > Metazoa > Chordata > Mammalia > Diprotodontia > Macropodidae > Notamacropus > Notamacropus eugenii. Next base: position 191,499,331 of record NC_092874.1, read on the forward strand.
AGGGTTAAGTGATTTACCCAGGGTCACACAGCTAGTAAGTGTCTGAAACCGGATCTGAACTCACAAAGATGAGTCTTGCTGACTCCAGGTTCAGCATTCTCTCCACTGAGCCACCTAGTTGCCCTACCTGCCATATGGTAAGAGCTAAATAAATGCTTGTTGATTGACTAAGAAGAGAAGAAGAGGGCACAAGACAGACCCTTAGGGAGAACCCACAATTAGGGATTGTGAGATGGATGATGAACCAGAAAAGGAGACTGAGCAGGAGCAGCAAACAGATAGAAGAACTAAGAGACAGTAATGTCATGAAAACCCAGAGAAGACACCAAATCCAGGAATGAACATATGCAGCAGAGAGATCAAGAAAGATGAGAAAAGAGAAAAATAGCATCAGCTTTGGCAATTAGTAGATCCATTGGTAACTTTGATCTAAGTATATAAACTAGATTACAAACTATAGAAACTAGGTTACAAAGAGTTGAAGAATGAGAGGAAAGAAAGTAGACAAAATGAGTGCAGATAGGTTTTTCCAGGATTTGGGCTAATAAAGTAAGGAAAGATCTAGGTAGTGCTGTATTGGAGCTGGCTCATTCAGGCGCCTGAGAGAACTGATTATTAAATGCTCAGTGTGAGCATTCATATTTCTCAAATTAGCAAATGCTACAAATCAGGGCTTTATTTATTATTTTGTTGACTTCTAGACTTAAGAAAATGATGGAGCAAATGTTAATGATGCAGAATAAACTTTAAAAGTATATCCTGACTAATTTTTTTCCGAAGAACCAGTTGTTAAACATTTACCAGCACATCCCAAGGTATAGGTCAGTGACTTGAGAGGATTCCAGAGTCCAACTAAAGTTTCTTTAAGGATGGGGGAGACTTTGGCATGTTTGAAGCCAATAGGAAAAAAAGCAATAGATAGGAAACAAGTTGAAGAAGAGAGAGAAAAATGAAAGAAAGTGAGAGGGAGAAGATGAGGAATGTTTATGGTTTCAATCTGCTGAAGAATCAGTGAGAGAATGGGATCATAGCTGGTTTTCATAAATACTTGCTAATTTAAGGAAAGATGAAGATACTGCCCATTCTCCTAAGTTCTTCAGTTTCTTGATGAAGGCTCTGTAATCTTTAGCAAATTCTAGATTCCTTCTGGCACTGCTCATTTGAATCACCAAGTCTTGTGAGGCACTCTGTGATATCTTGGATACATGCTTCTGGAATAGATCAGACTTCCTTGTTGTTCTCAGGTCAAGGTAGGGCAGCATTAAGACACTACTAATAGAGAGTCACCAACCACCCACCACTTAGCTAACCATCTTAAGGTGTCTGGATCTTAGAAAATGATCTTTCATTTGACAGTACCTATGGATGTATGTAACTTTATCTTGAAGGACAAGAAGCTTGTTCATCATAGCATCTAACTCTGAGAAAAGACTCAAATGTATTTTTTGGTTTCAAGTGTTGAGCGATTCCTCCTTCCCTTTCTCTTATGTGAGGTTCTCTCTGCCTCTTCAAACCCTTTTTCTTCTTTTCTTTCTTCCACTTTTTAAAAAGAATACTTAATTTTCCCTGGAAACGTTTCCTTTCCAAACCCTTTACCTTCTCTTCTAAGAGGAACACTAGCATTCACTTTTAATGCACATTAATAGTCACCTAGCAATGGAAAAACCTAAGCAGAAATTGACCCTACTGCAAGTGAGATCATCATCAGCCTTTGTAATCCTACTTAGCAGCATCCCCTGGGAACTGCAAACATTTGTGGAATTCACTTTTACAGATGAGGAAGGTTCATAGTTCCTATAGGCCCACAGAGGTTAAGTGATTCACTTAGAGTTTACCTAAGAAGATGACCCCTGAATCCTACACCAGTATTCTTGCCTGGACAGCCTGGCATAAAAATAGACTCTGACTCTGGAAGATCTGAATTAAAATCTCACCTCAGATACTTGGTAGCTGTGTGATCCCAAACTAGTCACTCAACTTCTCTGAGCCTCAATTGCCTGAACTGTAAAATGCAGATAATAGTAACACTTCCCTCTCATAAGGCTATTAAGAACCAAATAAGACTGTTTATATAGAGCATTATGTGATCTTTAAAGAATGATTTAAATGTCAACTATTATTATTACTACCTATTTACCAAACAGTCTCCCAATAGTCATATAACTCTTCAATATGTCAATTATGTCCCATAATTTCCTTGGATATGTTAACTCCATCTATGTAGATCGCAACCTATTTATAATCTGCAGTCTTAGCAAGTTGCCCAAGGTTCATAGACATGGAATGATTTCACAATAGCCACACAGGTGTCAGAGATGTAGTTTGAACCTACTTGTTCCTAATTTGAAATTCAGCACTCTAATATGTAATGCTGCCCTGTGGTTAGATGATAGTTCCTGCTTATTAGTTGGGCTTAGCTTCCTTGAAACTCATTATCATTCCTTACATGGAGTAGAAGCTACCCTACTAATAATCTGATTGGGAACCATGGCAGTAAGCTCCATTGCATAGAGAGAAATTTATTGCACATGCCTAAGACTAGAACATCTCTTCCACATAAAACAGCTTTCCCCCAAAATATCAATGAAACCTTCCGTGGTTGAGAGAATTAATGCTCAAACTATTGATGTACCTTCCTGATCACCAGAGGTATAAAAGTTCAATCAATGAGTAGTCTGTCAGGTTTGACAGACTTCCCCACTGCCATGTAAGTCAAATACTCTTCTGACCAGATGTGCCCCATGGGCAAATACAAAGACAAAACAAGCTGCACTTATCTGAAACATCATTGTATTTTTGCTGAATTTCTTTTCCATGCTACTGTTGAGTAAGCTTCCTTATGTTAAATGGTAGATGGTGTACATGTGACTCATTTTCCAGTCCCAGACCTGAACCATGCAACTAGCCTGAGTCAGTTTTGGTCCACTTAGATTACCATCATTATGGTAATCTGCTTGATTCCTAATGGTAATCTTATTCCTAATCCTGCCTGATATTGATGTGATTAAACTTGAAGATTTTTTCCCTAGATGACCTTGTTTCTCTCAAAATTTCAACTCTGACTTTACAACTTAATAACTGAACTCAGTTCAATCAACTTTAAACACCTACTATTTGCACAACAGAAGACACAAAGTTTATATAAAGTCCCTACCCTCGTAGAAAGTTAGTGTCATATGAATGACCACACAATTTATAGCTTCAGGCTTTACCTCTCCCCAAAGTTACAAGTTTGAGGGATTTTGCTTCCAACTAACTACTGTATATTTTTATTGGGTTATATCACATTTACTTCAAACTCAACATATCTAAAAATGAACTCAAAAAAAACCACTCAATTCCTCCTGACTTCCCCATTTCCATCAACAGTACCATCAGTTCTCCTAGGCAAACAGGCTTAAAACTCAGAGTCATCCATAAATCTTCCTTTTCCATGACCCTCCACATCTGATAAGTGATCAGGTCCTATCAATTCTTTCTTTACAAGTTTTCTTATACTGAATGCAATTTTATTCTGATGGGACCCCAGAAGGCACACAGGGTAAGAAGACCATGCTTTGTCCTTCTTTCCATTAATGTTATTAACTGACTGAACTTTCAGTCAACTTAGAACCAATGAGTGAATGTCTTAATTGGTGGTGATGCCTTCATTTTCTGGCCTGACACTGACTTATAGCTAAACCAGAGATTGGGAGACGAAGCAAGAACACTGGAAAATGCTGTATTGTAATTCAGTACAAAAAAAAATTAATTTAAAGTCTGAAAATTAAAAGTATCCACTATTGCTCTGAAAATGCTATAACAGTAAGAGCTAAACTTTATTATTTTTATGTGACCAGTAGTTGATTCAGAGGAGAACATGTGACATCTTCTTAGTCTTTCTTTAACAATAATTTTATAAAACCCACCAGAAGCCATTGAAACTACCATTTGTGCAATCAGCTGAAAAAGAAACGCTTATTCCCCTTTATTCTGCTTTGAAGAGAATGAGAAATAAAATTTACTTAAAATGCCCATGATAAAACTCCTCATATTCAGGACATACAGTATCTCTCAGATGCAACAGATACAGGAAACTATTCTACCATTTATATGGTTTCCACAAAACATACTGATGTACAACAGCAAAGGAATGTATTCTGAAACTTCTGAGAAACTTTTGAAGATAGTAGACATAGTGAGCACATTATAATTTCTCTTCCTTAATCATAATATCTTAAATAATCATTAATTGAGGTTTCTTTTTTAACTAACATCTTTCTTTTCAAATTTCATATTTGTATCAGTTTATCACATTAATCTGCAAATACTTGAAAATTAATTGACAGTCTAAGGTAATAATTTCCTTTTATAATTCCACTACCAATTTAGTCATTTCATAATCTAATATAACCCTCCACATATTAGAACAATTCCTGCTACTCAGAAGAGTCTTCTTCTATTTAGTTGCCTTCACCTTGCTAACCTAAGGATAGTTAAACAGTTATGGGGCAATAAAAAGAGCACTGAATTTTCAAGTCCAAAGACCTGAGTTTAACTCTCAACACTGAATGGCTTTAGGTATGTTATTTAACCTCTCTGAATTTCAGAAAATGCATGAGAATAATGGATTATACTATGCTGTAATTTCCACTATAAATATTCTGTAGCCCTGCCCAGTCTGAGAGAAAATTCTGGACTCTTACCTCCTTCTTCTCAAAGCTAATCTTGGAAAATCACAGGTAAGCTTTAAGGACATGTTTACCTCAAGGGCTTGTGGGGATTCTCTTCCTTCAATAGGGATCAGTTAAGTAATTATACCATGAGGTCTTAACAGCATAAACTGAGAAATAAGTGTAACTTGTCTACTCCTAGACCAATGGGGAAGTCATCTTGCCTTCTACCCACCCAAGAAGTTATGCTTAATCTTCATGTTAATAAGTAGGAAGGATAACAAAGGAAATTTTAACTAATCAGTCAGTAAATAAGGACACGTGCTTCTTTTTCTCAGAAAGTCCACTTCAGAAATGGAGAACAAGAGAAAAGACTATGGGAATGACTCTAATATAATTTCCTAATAAACATGTCCATTTTTTCCCACAAAAATATCCACTCCCTCTACTAGATCAGATTTGAAAATCAAGGGAGAATTAATTTCCCTAGCCTGGTTTCAAATTTCTTTTGTACAAGGTCCTTAAAAAAGCTGTTTTGTAAAGTGATTGCCACTAGAGGGCTCTTGAGGGTCACTGTTAAAAGCTGCTCACTAAAGGTAGCACTGACAACTGAGCTGTCCAGATGCTGAATAACAAACGAGCTATTTCAATTTGAGCAACCACTTAACAGAAATTACAACCTGTCTTTTCCGGAGCATTGGGATGGTATTGGGGAAGAATTAATGAAGAGGGTGAGAAGAATTTCTACCAAGAAACCTGGTAGGACTACAGGTCTCTAAGTAGGATCTTTCAGAAATTATAGAGATTCTAAGCAATACCCCAGAATCTAGGTCTGCCTTGATTTTCTAGTGAGAGAGACAACAGCGAAACAGGCTTAAATGGATTTGGGGGGCGGGGGTGGGGGAGAGAAAAAATTCATTATTAAGAAACAGATGGGAGAATACTGATCTATACTACTAAAAAGCTAAAAAATGCTCCAGCTCCAAGCTTCAAAGGTTGACATGGAAGTGATGCTAATGTTAATTAGTGTTAAATCATGCTAACTTAAACCACCCACACACTCCCAAAGACCTTCTTGTGGTTTCACACAGACTGGATCTGACTGAGAGGCTGAAGTCTAAAAACTTGTATTTGACTCCCAACTTGTGATTTATGACTTTAGGCAAGTCATTTAACATCTTTAAACAGAAAATACATAAGAATTTAGCTAAATTAAACTCTTTTTTTAAACCACAAATATCCTATAGCCCTTGTAAGAATGAGAGGATTCAAGGATCATGTGGCCTAGGAGACCAAAATTTCAACATCTCATACAGGAAGCTTAGGTTCCAGAATGTTGTCAAGCTACTCTCTTGGGCTAAGTAGGAATATAAGTTTACTTCTACCTGGTACTTCAGAAGACTCTGACAGTGCCCTAGAAGCTGCCATTTACTGTGCGAAAGTCTGCTCTTAGGCACTCTCTGCTTAGGTTATGTATAAGCACGCTGTCATGTGCTTCTGCTACAAGTTTCCCTCCATTGTTCACACTGCTCATGAGGACAGTCGTGCAGAAGTCGATTCCCTTTCCTTCCTTGCCATCATACTCAGGAAGTAAAGAGAAATGAGAATTATGGAGGGGACCAAGAGTGATCAGCTGTTCAATTTTATGGCCAGCACAAAGGAATAATTCAGACTCTTTCCTCCTTTTTTCAGTCAGCCAAATATCTTAGCAGCAGGCCCGGTTACTGAAAAAACAATTAGGAATTGTCTATGTCCTCTTATCAAGGCACCAACGGGCATGCTTACACTCTCACTGGAGAGGATCACTGAGATTTTAATTGTCTCTAGGGTTATAAGTTAGAGTGTGTGTCGGTACAGAAATCCCAGTCTTTACAAATACATTCAACCACTGACTTCCGTGTATAACCACAACCTTAACCAGAGTTTCTCTATTAGTTTAATTATTTTTCCTTTCTCTCCCTCACTCTTTGTCTGCAAAGATTCCCCAGTAACTACCCATGATACTCTTTCTAGTTTCTAGATTAATTCAATAAACTTTGTAAATGTGTTTATGTATTTGAGGAGGGTTTTCTGGGGGGGGAGGTAGATTATAATTTTAAAGTATTCACTCCCACCCAGCCTCTCACTGTTCCTAGATAGGAGTGTGACTTTTAAGATTACTTGCTCTTTCCTTCCTCCCCCTCCCATGTCCACTTATTTGCTTACTAGTTAAAAAATAAATATTTTAATTATATAGCTTATTATTTTATATTAACTATATAATATGATAATTATATTTTATATCATTATGTTGATTGTATAATTATATCTCATATATTATAACAATATATAATTATGGTATATCATTGATTACATAATATTTATATGTAAATATTATGTATAAATACATAAAAATACTATTCTTAATTTTCTCCACTTAACTCTTTTTTCTGTTGATAACTATATGAATATTATTTGTGTAGAGAGTCTGCACCAAAAGAACCTACATCTTCCAAAGAACTGAGCCTCAGAACCCCAAAGATAGAAGGTCCCTCTTTTCAGGGACTAAGGAGATTGGGAGTTGAGTGCTTGATCCACATAGATGGGTTGCCTCAATCCTTTCTATCTTTTAGCCTACAGGGATATAAGCCAGTGGATATCCATTGTCTGGTCTGGAGAACCTAAATAACAGTTACTGATCAGTCAATCAATAAGCAAATCCAATCAAGTACTTACTCTGTGCCAGACACTTTACTATGATCCGGGGATACAAAAAAAGAAACAGTTTCCTGCCTTAAAAGAGCTTATATTCTAATGGGATAAACATGCACGTGTGTGTGTGTGTGTGTGTGTGTGTGTGTGTGTGTGTGTGTGATATCCCCTTCTGGTCTAACGTCCCAGCTCCCAAGATGCTGCTGGAGTACAGGCTAGGGATGTGGGTTTGAGACTGAAATAAAATAAGACCCTTGTAGATCATCTAGCATTGATAAAAGAAGCACTAAAAGGACACATCACATCCTTTTTAAGGCAGGGCTTGTAAATCTGGAGAGCAGTTCACATCTATCTCTAGCTGTCAAATGTCCAAAAACAGTTTACTTATTCATCCCCTAGGATAGGGGGCTACCTCTTATTAAGATTAATGATGTGACCAATATGTCTAACTTCATTGCACATGTATAACCTGTATCGGATTGCTTGTCATCTTGGGAAAGGGGGAACAGAAGGGAGAAAAATTTGGAACTCAAAATCTTATAAAAAATGAATGTTGAAAACTATCTTAACACGTAATTGGAAAAAATAAAATATTATTTACCATTTTTTAACAAGATTGATGATGTAGATCACAACGGATCCACATCTGCTGGTCCTATTCCAATCATTGTCCCTTCCAAAAAGGCTCTTATTGGTCACTCTCTGGAGCTTAGAGTCCACTTCCCAAAGATCACCTGATGCACACGTGAGATGATCTGAAAACAGCAGATAGGGTTGCTTGGGAAGAGTGGAGAGTAGGAATTTTCCCAATAGCACCAATACAGTTGCTGCTATGGTTGCCCAAGTCATGCTTACGTTATAACTACCCTGAGGGACTGGTAAGTATGGTTGTGTTCATGACAGGCACAGGTGATTAGTTCTCTTATGGAGGGTGGGATGCAGGGGTAAGCCAACTCCTATCAGCCTAAGCTGACTGTGACATTTTCAGTGTGAGCATTTATAACTCAGAACTCAGCAAACACCACAAATCAGAGCTTGATTTATGGTTTTGTTTATTGTCTAGAATTAAGAATGTGATGGAAAAAATGTTAATAATACTGGTTAAACTTAAAAGTGTGTTGTGAATATATTTTTTTAATTGTTCTCACCCTCTGTCTGGCTAATCACACACCCCTTGGAGTCTTACCATTGGTCTAGAGGAAGTTATGTGTATATTAGTATCAGGAACAAAAAGAAAAAAGTGGGAAGTGAAACAAGATAGGATGAAGTAGCATTGTTAATAGAGTAAGGGGTGCAAAAAAGCACAGTAGAATAGGAAGGCAGAGTAAGATACAGACATCTTATATGATTTTTTCTCAGGGATGGATGACTTAGAATCCCAGGGACAGTTAGAGCAGGAGCAGAGCTAAAAGCTTATTTATTAGACTGATAGGGGACTGGAAGAAGAATGTGTTGACTGAAGTCTCCCAACCTTCCAGACTAGTGATGACAAAATAAGGGTGGTAGTGTCCCTTTCCAGGACTGGCCATTTGAAATACAAACAAGCCAATGGTGGGGTGGAGGTAGGGATGAGGGGTGGCCCATGAGGAAGGAGACAAGCTGGTAGGTGTATCTAGGCATATATCCCTCGAAGGGCCCCATACCATTTTGCTGACCTGGTCCATAGTTCTGCTGTTCTTCCTGCTAGCAAGGGCATACAGATAGCACAACGTGTCCCCCACCAAGGTCTACACCCCTGATTTCTACAACAGGCATCAGTACAGGGAGACCATGAGATGAGGGAAAATGGAGAACATCATAATCACCTGTCTTCATCAATAGAACTTTCCCAATCACCATTGTTCTGCCTGGAATAGTTAACAAATTCTTACTCTCTCTTAAATTTCTCCATCTTTGGGATACAGAATTCTAGTTCTAGTGAAAATAACCCACCCCCATACCCTTTTTGCTTTTTTATTTTTCCCCACTGACTTCAATACCATCCCCATAATAATCTGTAACTTTCTGAGTCTTTTTATCATCCTTTTTAAATTTACATTTTATCTATGTTTATACTGTAATAATATTACTAAGTATAGTAGCATGCAGTAGTACAGATTATATATTTTATAAGCAAACAAAAATAAATGAATATATACATACATATGTGTATGTATTTTAAATATATTCAGAGTGCATACTCAAAAATTTTTACTGATGGGGTATGCTCTAGACACCTTGGCATCCCTGGCCACCCAGTACTGGGGGCTCCTCTCATATCCCCAATATACTAGACAAAGATGGAGAATAAGAATCAGCACAGTCACTGTTCCTCACAACCATTTTCAGAGCTCCCCTTTGCCAATGTAATGGAGTCCTCTCTGACGGAGTCCCATTCTGCCTGCCCCCAGGCCATGGAGAAGAGGCTGGAGACCCTGCTTTTAGAAAGGCAAGATTATGTGTAATGGAAGCACATGTAGACATTAGGGGACTGGTTCCAGTCTGCTAACCTTTGGTGAAAACTGGATGCTGAGCCAGAAACTGGGGTGCATTCAAAATGTATTAATTAACCAAAGTGAGCTTTCTCTTTCCCACCTGGCTGTTTTTGAGTGAGTGAGGTATATTAAAGCCTCTGGACAGGGACAGGCCGTGAGCCTTCCTGCTCCAGGACCAAAATGTGATCCATATATATGGGCTTCTGTTCTATGCCTCTGTGTTTATTTTTTCCTGCTAATGACTCCCATTAGGTAAAGGAGTATTGCAGATAGTTATGACCTTGAAAACTTCAAGATATATTCATAACTAGCTCTAGAAGTCCAGGAACTAGACTCCAGACTAGAATTTCCTGAGGCCAAGCACAGGAGAAGCAGTGTCCCTCTAAGAGTGATCTGCTTGACCCAGATCAGCAATGCACAAGATGCCAATTTGTCTAACACTTATGCTGAATTCTTAACCTACTCAGACCTATGCTTGAACCAGAAACTGAGGTGGTATAGGTGAGAGCATGCCCTAGGTGTTGGGGGGAAAATGTTTGTACTTCTTTTCTCACTCACAGTCATCCACAGACAACTGACATAACCAAAAAAAAAATTTTGGTTCAATAAAACAAAACTTCCATATGCATTTGCCATGTGTCTGATAGAAGTCTGGATTGTTAATGTATTTTAATGTATTTTTGTATAATGGGAAGATCTTTCCCATCCATTAATAGGCCCATGAGACCTGCCTGATCACATGGAAGCCTGAGTCACAAGATTCTGTGGTGGAAGGAGCTTGCTGAACAGGTGGAACAGGAAGACGTGCAGCAGGAAGGGTGAAGCAGAGCTGAGAGAAAGTGAGAAAGACCAGTCAGATCTGAGAGAGAGAGATAAAGCAGGTAGCAACTGGTTGTGAGTGAGAGTGGGGCATTTTGCTTGAGGGTGTTCATTTGTGGGGAGGCCTGATAATGTGTATTGACTTCTTGGTTGGATTTGGCTTTCTGGTATTTGAGTAAATGTTGTGGTTCTGTCTTCCATGTGGAGAGTCTCTTGTATTTTGCAATTCAGAACTGTGATGGCGCATTCATAGCTTCCATAGATTCTGTGAATATCTCATTGGCACTACAAGTCCCAAACTGTCAGCTATGGAGAATGCTGGTAAAGCTTTAACAACTAGTTCTCTGAAAAAAGAAATGTATATGTAACACACTTTTAAGTTTAGCCTGCATTATTAACATTTTCTCCATCACTTTCTTAAGTCCATTCAGATAACCACCAAAAGAACAAATAAAACCCTGATTTGTAGTGCTTGCAGATTTCCAAAGTGTTCACGCTCACACTGAAAATTGAACAATCAGCCCGGGCTGGTAGGAGTTGGAACAGGCATGTCCCTGCATCCCACCTCCATAGGAGAGCCAATACTGGTGAGAGACAGACAGACAAGAGTCAGAGGGAGATGGGGAGGGGGGAAGGAGAGACAGAGAAGACAGATGGAAGGAGGGAGAAGGATCAAAGGTTGTAGACAATTTGGTAAACTGTCATGAATGATTTCAAATCCTAGTGCTTTTTTGAGGTTTCTGAGTGTCAAGGTAATTTGTATGGTGTAACTCTATTAACCCAGGAAGAGGATGAGAAATGGAAAGGGAGACCAGTGCTTTTCCTATCCCAAAATGACTTTGGGGGAGGGGGGTAAGGAGAGTTAAGGTTAGAAAGCTACCTGAGCAGGAAGTATTCTGACTTAGCACAAGGAAGGGAAGAGGTGAACACAATCAGGAGTGAGAATGGAGAACCTTTGGTTGAAAATGTCTATAGGGCCTGAGTAAAAGAAACAGAAATAGTTAAACGTCTCAGAAGTATTCCAACTCCGACCTTGTCTGACAGTTCCCTTAGGTAGAGAACAACAAAAAGGGGACAGAACAGCAGAGTAGCAAAACCTTGTTAGAGGCAAAAGATCACCAAATCAATCGGTCAACTTTTTAAATTAGTGTAGATGCTTACAGCCCCCTCTAGTGACCTTGTGCCAACCTGCAGCACACACCAATCCTTGCTCAGTCAAATAACTATATTAAGCACGTACTATGTACCAGGCACTGTACTAAACACTAAATATACAAAGCTAGGCAAGAAACAAATAAACAGTTCAAGTGATAAAGGAACCTACAATCTAATGGACCTTTTGACCTGACAGGTTCAAGAAGAAGGAAACAAAGAAATTGAAAGAGGGATCAGTTATCATTTTAATGTAGAGAAAAGACTCACTGTAGAAAGAATAGCTGTTAAAATACCTATAAACTCTGAAGAGAAAAAAACCCAAAAATGGAACCAGTAGTAAAAATCCATGGCCTCAAATGTCTATACACAAAAGCACAAAGCGTAGGCAATAAAGACAATGAACTAGAGAGTATAACGCAAAGAAGCAAATCTGACCTCATGACCATCATGAAGACTTGGTAAGATGAGGCGTAGGACTGAAATCTGGGTCTGAACCTTATGCAAAAGAAATAAAATAGGTATATTCATGTGAACAATCAGGAACAAAGAAAAGAACTCCCAAGAGCTTTTATGTAAGGATCAAGGAGGCAGAAAGAGAAGGAATTCTGACACCAGAGTCTACTTCCAACCACCTGGACAGAGAAAGATAATAGACGAGAAGTCTAAAGGAGATCATGAGAGCAGTGGGGAAGATAGATCATTTATCCAGACCACCTGTGGGATCACACTCTCTACTCAAAGCAGAGCAGCTAAAAACTTCTTGATTTGCCTGAATGATAATTTCATCCTCCCAAAAGTGGAGGAACCAAATAAGGGGAAATTCTGCTCTGGATCTGATTCCCATCAATAGGAAGTGATTGCTATGGTGCGACAAAAGAAATTCAAGGTTTGGGAAATACCAAAGACCAGTACAAGGAAACATGGAGCTCACAAGACAGTAAAGCTAGTCAACTTTACTGAGGAGTCATAGTCACAAAATGAAGGGCTATCAGAAAGATAGAAATAAATCCTTTGGGCCCCAAGGTAGAATTGGGTACCCACTGGGGATCCAAAAGACTTGGGGTACCCTTTCCCCAATATCATTGTTCTTACTCTAACAGAATGATTTAGCTTCCCTCTCAAGTGTTTTTTGAGCTTCCCCTGGACTTTTTTAAGTGAACTATGAGGATACTGCATTCCTTATAGGATGAAAATGGTGAGAACATTGGAAGAAAGTGATCATTTCTTCCTAGATTTTGTGACAGAAATGCCAAACACACATTCTAGAATTTAGAAGAGCAGAGAGCTTTTTTTCCCCTTTTCCTTCTTTGCATTTTTAGACTTTATTTTTAAAAACTTAATGAGGGCAAATTTCAAAGGTTTCAGAGAGAGGATAGACAGGACGATTAAAAATCTCAATAATGAAATTCTGAAAACACAGAGAAAAAATCCTAATGAAAAAAAATGCAAGTCATTAGCAAGTATTTATTTTCTTTCCCTTTGACCTCCTCCCTCCCAATTAGGCAGAGAAAAAATATTGTAACAAATACACATAGTCAAGCAATACAAACTCCCACAATAGTCATATCCAAAAACATATGCCTCATTTCTGCATCGAGTCTTCTTCTCTGTCAGGTGAGAATCATTTTTCAACATTTGTCCTCTGGAATCATAGTTCTTGATAGTGTTGATCAGAGATCTTAAGTCTTTCAAAGCTGTTAAAATAAGAGTCATTTAAAAGAGCACAGTGTGGATGCACAGAGAACTACCAAGCAATCTAGATGTGTTAAAAGATATATAGTGAGAACGGAAACAAGAGCAGGTAACAACGGATAAATACAAAAGTATGACAGAGTTCTGTAAGAATAGTCTCAGGAATATTAAAGCTCTAAATAAGCTGGGGCCATCAAGGAAAGCAAAGGAAAACATAATTCTAAGAGTTGGAGGTGAGGAGGGAGAGAATACCAGGTATAGGTATAGGACGAAGCCCATGTAAAGGAAAGGGAAAGGAAAGGGAGCAGACCAGTTTGGCTACAACACACGTGGTAGGTGAAGGGAAGTAATGTGTAACAAGTCTGTCCATTAGAATGTGAGTTCCTTGATGGAGAAGGGCTAGAATACTGACTTAGGCTACACACACAATTAGGGGGTAGGTCATAAATGAGGATCTGAAGGTGAGAAGGACTGGTCAGACAGGCAAGAAGTCCAAGAGAGAGGAGCACCACAAAAACCAAGAGGAGAACAATATCCACAAAGAGGAGGTGGTCAAGAGTCAAATGCTAAAGACAGTAATAGCTAGGATTAATGGAGCATCTTTAAGTTTGTAAATCACTTTACAAGTGTCTCATTTTATCTCATAACAATCCTGGGATCAGGAGAAATTATTCCCATTTTACAGATGAGGAAACTGAAGCAGAAAGAGGTTAACTGACTTGCCCAGAGTCACACAGAGTGTTTTTGAGGTTGATTAGAACTCAGGTCTTTTTGATACCAAGTTCAATACTCTTATCTACTGAACATGGAAATGCTGGGGATACAAAGGTTAAAGTGAAATGGTCCCTGCCCTCAAGTTCTGATACTAATAGAGGGGACAATATATGTATATATTAGTATAATCTTTTATCAACAGAAGGGCTGATGGGTAAGGTTGTTTACTCCCAGCTCGAAGGATGGACTGAAGAATTATGGGAAGCAAGAATTTTCGAGCTGGTCCAGCCCAGGGAGATATAAGACAGTGGTAAGAAATTGCAAATGAAGGATTCTACTACCCCGAAGTGAATATAATCATGGCAGCTGGCACTTTCTCTGGCTCAATGATCCAGTTAAGAGTGATGTTCCTGAACAGAACTTCTGTTTGCCTAAATGTGCCTGCCTCACATTGGGATCTACTGAATCTATCCACTTTCTACCTGCTCCCACTAGGCTGCAAAGCCAAACAGTTGAGGGGAAACCTTTCATCTCTCTTTTTCTCTTCTATTGCACCTAAACATACATCAGTTTAGGGGAAGCTGAAAAGTATCTTATCATTCTGCCTCCCCCATGGCTGACCATGTGGTGTATTAAGTGTTTGCCTAGGACCACAGTCAGTATGGCAGAGGCTAGTCTTGAACGGAGATGTTCCTGGTGCCAAGATTGGCTCTATACACACTATACTGCCTTCTTGTTCTTTACACAAATTATAAATTTGCTCTCTATGCCTACTTTTTACTGTTATTGTGCATTTGGTTTTTTAGTGATAGTTAATACATACACATGTTTATATCATATACAACTTAGAAATAAAAAATGGGAGTAGGGCTAACAGAGAAAGCATCAAACAGACTTGGCATCTGGTTCCCTGAGTTTTATTCCTGGCTCAGGTCAAATCATTTTTGTTTCCTTTGCCCATCTCCAAGAAGGAATTTGTTCTTGTCTAGATCCATGCTTTCACTATAACAGTTAACTCCCCTCTCCCAATGAAGATCAATAACTGTTCTGCAATTCGGTCCTATAGAACTGCCTGGAGCACAGACAAGTTAAGTGACTTATCCTAGTTCACAGAGTTGGTATGTATCAGAAAACCAAGGTTGCCCTGATTCCAAGGCCAATTCTTGATGCCATGCTACCTCTCAAGTAGGGAGACTGATGCTAAGGAAATAACAGCAATATTAATTTATCATAAGTGAATTAGAAAGGGAAAAGTTTTTTAGCCACCCTCAAAAGATGAAGAATGATTTGCCACCATTAAGACTACTCAGGCGGCAACTAGGTAGGATAGATCACTGGCCCTGGAGTCAGGAGGATCTGAGTTCAAATCTGGCCTCAGACACTTACTAGTTGTGTGACTCTGGGCAAGGTACTTAACCCCGACTGCCTCCTCCAACCCCCAAAACAAAGACTGCTCAGGTGCCTCAGGTTCTAAAGACAACTCCAAGAATTCAAAAAATGTTTTAAGTACTGATAGCAGCCTCTCAAGGTTTGAAAAGGAGAAATGTTTACTTGGCTTTTTATTTTAAAAATTATATATAATTGATGTGGTGGTACCTTAGAAAAAGAATTAGATATCAGGAAAGCTGGATTTCACTCCGACAACAAATCGCAATTTGTCTAGGCTTCAAATTCCTCATCTGTAAAGTGAAGGGGGTTATAGTAGGTGAACTCTACAGATCTTATGTAAATAAACTTACATTTAACTTACATTTAAACTTATATTTATTTATAGTTACATCTTGCACCCTTCTATAGGGAGTATAGAGAGCAGTAGCTGAGATGCGGTAAGGAGTAGCCCAGACTATACTAAGAGAAACAAAGAATTATCCATAGCTGATAAAATCAAATATGTGGGGCTTCAGAGGCCAAGGCAAAGCATTACTATTTTACATAAACCTAGTCCAGACATCTGAAAAGTTCAGTGAGTTTCTTGAGAAATAAACACAATTCTGAAGTACTCCCACATTGTCTATTGGAGGGCTTAGAAAGAACTAATCAATGAGTCAACAGAGGAATCAATAACGCAAATCAAAGCTGAAACAGACACCACCCTTTTCTATATTTTAATTACCATTATTGCACCAATACAACTTATGCTTTATATACATATATATCTTTTTTTCAGTTTTGCAGCAGTTCAAATACATAATATATTATCATCTTGGGGAATACAAAGTAAGAACAGGTGAAGGAAGATGAGAAAAGAGACTCCCAATGGTTAACCACTAGTGATTCTCCATATTTTCCTTTAGTGTTTTCCATTTGAAATTAAAAAGGACCTTCCAGAGCTCAGCAAGTGCAGAACTGCTTGATCTATAGCACAAAAAAAAAAGAAGACAAAAACAAACACGAACCCACAAGTCCACAAGAAGGACAAGAAAAGATTTCAAGGATAGAAAAGACAATATGCATCTCCAGGTTGGACTCAAAGGCTCTTCATCCAGAATAAAAGAACAGACTGATGGCAAAAAAAAGGGAATGATACTTATTTATCACAATAAATCCTCCCCTCATCATAATTAGCTCCTTAACAGAAACAAATGAGAATGTCCTTTCCTATGGGAAAGGAAAGTCTCTTCACAGCATTGTGAGGAGGAAAAATGAAATGATGAAAAGATGAAAAACCAAACCAAACCAAAAAACCCTCAAACTTTGTTTTGATATTCCTCTGAGCAAAGGTTATCAGAGCCTTCACTTTTCATAACTTGTCAAAGCGCTACAGCCATGGTTCTCCTAAGTTGTCTCTATGAATGGCAGGTAGAGGCATAGCAGCAGTTCTCACCTGAAGAGCTGGGTACAGTAGATGGTTTCTCTGGTTAAAAGGGTCAGGCTTTATGGGAAACGGACAGAGAAGACATACATGGTCCCACCAAACAATCCAGGTCAGACACCAGGTACCAAGGAAGGAAGGGCACATTATACTATCACCCACAAGAGGACTAAAGTGTTCTGTACTTCCCCAATGCACAGATCAGATCCTGACTCCCTCAACTCTAGGTCACACAAAAGATAAAAGAAGGAAAAGGTGTTGCCTCAAATGAAGCAACTAGATGGGGCTACAGGAACCTAACACCTACCTAATGGGCACTCAAAAATCTTACCCTCATTAGAGACATTGCCCTGGTGAAGAAACACGAAGTGATAGAGCAAATGGCACCAACACAACCCTCTTCTCAAAGGGAGAGACATGTAAACATAGAAGAGGGCAATGGAGTTACTCCCAGCACTGCCATTTCCCAACTGAGATTAGTAAGAAGAGAATATGGCAGAAAGTGGGTAGCAAGAGCTTCACTCATCTATCTACATAGCCTTACACTCACCTTTCACCACTCATTTTGTAAACACACAGGCCTGAAATTAATCTCAGACAACTCTATCCCAACTTGAAGCCCTGGGATAAAGAATATAGTGATAGTCAGTGTCTCCTTTCCTCCTAACATCTATTCCCAAAAAATTAAGTCCCTTCAATTGCAGAAACCAAACAGAGCTGCAAAAAGGTTTACACTTACCTACTATGTTACTTGAGAGAAAGGCCATTCAAGTCTACCCTGCCACAATGCCACCAAAAAAGGGCAATGGGCCACCAGATGGCCTTGGAGAAGGGTAAGGAATTAAAAAGGGAGAGCTGAGCAACTGGGAGTATAGGTAAATTCCCCTTGAAATAGAGACTGTGGCCCTACAAGCACTGTATGCTCAGTCACAAGTGGGCTCACACCCACCTCTCAGCCTTGTTAGACAGCAGGAGATGCTCCCTGGGCTGTACAGCAAGTGAGGTACCTAAACCAGCTCTTGTTTGCAATAGGAAAGCTTTTTAAAAGACTGTCCAGGAATTTCAGTTCTGGAGAAAGTGGAGTTTCCCAATTCCCCCCCTCCAATTGGTGCCCTTGAATTCTCTTGGTCTTCAAGTTTCCCCCTGTTGCTCAGAATTGGACCCAGTTGGACGGCTGTGGTGTCTGGTTCGGAGCAGAGCTGCATTCCAGGAGACAAAAGAAAGAAAGCCAGGAAAGTAACAGTAAGAAAAAAGCTGCCCAATTATTTACTCAGAGCAATTCCCAAAAAATCTCAACTAAGTGTTCCATGGAAATTAATGAATCAATTCAATGGTCCCTTCTGTGGAGAAAAACTACTCACACCTTACATGTAGATTCCTTAATCTGCTATGTATAACATCCTCCTGATCCTCTCTAACTCTGCCAATGCCTCTTTTCCAAGGACATCTAACCTAAGGATAGTCAGGTTAATCCTATCTCCCTGCTTAGAGCTTTCATACGACTACATATATTCCACTCCAAAATTTCTACCCAGTCCTCAGCCCCTGCTTATGAATAAGCTTCTTCTCCCTGACCATTACCTGGATGCAGTACTGAAGTCTCCCCACAGATCAGTCACCGCAGAAGCAGGAGCAGGAGCAGTAACAGGAGCAGGAGCTGGTGTCTTTGAGACAGGAACAGGAGAATCAAAGTCTAACAGGATATCTGAGCATAGAACAGGAGAAGGAAGAGGAAAAAGCAAAAGACAGAATTATTAAAGTTGAAAGAAATTGTAGAACTTATCTAGTCCATTTCAGTGTCCTCAAAAAGTCCAAACACCCAAACCACCCTTTTTCTCCTGACCTCTCTCCTACACATAAAAAAGGAATCATCCTACATACTCCATTAGTAATAAAAACTCAATCTTATTTGGTATATTAATAATTCACAATAGCCCTGGGAGATAAACAGGATAAGTATCATTATCCCATCTGTCAGATGAGGACACTAAAGCTCTGAGAGTATACAGAGGTAATGAAGTGGCAGAGCTGGGATGATAAGTTGGACAATACTCTTACAGCCAAAGTAGGGGAAAGCATGGTCTAGGAAACCTAGGATTCTTGGATTGTTAACTCCTTTTCATTCCTTATTTCAACACCCTCATTTAACAAAACAGAATAGGGAAGAAGGGAAGGAAAACATCCCTTGTCTCTTAGCTACTTTTTAATAGGGCCATGAGAAAGGATGAGAATGTTTACTCCAATCCCCCAAATCATGAAATAAAATGATAATGAAACCAACCCTAAAGCCTCTGAAAATGTAACTGGAATCTGTCCTTTTACTATTGCCTATTCCATGCCAATGAACCTGCTGGGTACCTTGTTCCTGAACTCAAAAAGGCTCTGATTCCTTTGCTTTGGTGGAATCACCCTGAAAACCTGAAGCTGACAAGTTCTACTTCATAATGCACATTTCCAGGAACAATTTAAGTTCCTTTAGATCAGACAGAAAAGTCCACAACCATACAACTAACTCCAAAGCCATACTAGCATGACTCAAATAAAACGGAAGAGGCCAGTTATCAATGTGAAAGGCAAAGAGGAATTTACCTGCATCATTGCCACCTTGAATGGATTTCTGGATGGGAGGTGGGGTGACATGATTAGCGATGGGTACTGAAGATGAAGGTGGAGGAATAGTCACTTTGCCCCCGGGTGGAGGTGGCAGTAGGCTCAAGCTCCCAACTCCTGCAGGTCGAGGCTTAGAGGTTCCTGCTTTCTTTGTTGTAATATTCTAAAAGAGAGAGAGTTGCACAAACAGATGGAGACACAGGAAGAAAAAAACAAGGATATTGGTAGGGTTGGGTCAAAAGAATATATAAAAACTTACCCCAATACTCAATTTGATAGTTTGTCCTTCCTTAAAGCCTAGATCCAACTTAGGGCGACTGTCCATTTCCTGAGATTCTTTGGTGATCTCAGATTCCTGTTTTACCCATCTTCAAGGGAAGGAAAATGTGGCTAAAGGGATAATAGTAGATAACCTCCCACCCACAGTTCACAAATGACCCTAACAGAGCTTTCTCTTTCTCATCAAAATTAAATAAATACTACATGGATAAGAACACAAACCCAAAACTTCAAACAAGCATTCTATACCCAGATTTACAGAAATAGGGGATGGAAATTTAGAATGTCATGGGCAGTGAGTGAAAAAGGAGGACTCTAGATTCACAACAGGGCAATTCATGCAAAGAATTCAAGGCAATAGAAGAAAAGAAAACAGAAGGCTATTCTCCCTGATTTAAGAGGCAGGTCACACTCACTTGAAGTGATCTTGTAGAGAAACATTGAAGTCAAAGGCATCACCCCGATCTGTGAAGCCGATACCAATAAAAGCACTACGTCCTGTAGAAAGGAGGACAACATTCAGAGCATGTCTTGTAGGAGAGACCCTGCTACATGGAAAGCAGTTAGCAAACTGCTGAATCTTTCCACTAGCCCCTGCTATACCCATGTCAGCTGCCAACGCAATGACCAAGTCCCTGGTTCAGATTTCTAATACACACTTGAAGCTACTCCACTAAAGTTCTCCTCAAATGCCTCATCATAACATGGAGATGACCTGATTAATAAAGGTTTTGAGGACCAGTTTTCTGGTTGACTGTGTATCTATTGTCCAATGATCAACTACTTAAGTTCCAAAGACTCATTATCAGGTTTGAAGAATGATGATTAATTATTCAGTTAGAGTAGCTCTTGAAGAATATTCCTAAGTCAGAGTGAAGTTGTAATTAGCACCAGTGAAGGGAGTACCCACACCAATTAAATTATTGATTGTTTACCTACTAAAGACAGTCTTGTACCACAAAAGGTATTCCAACAGGATAAGGTCACATCAAACCTCACTCTCTGCATAAGCAACAGATCCCTCACTTGGTCTGGAAAATTGTACTAAGTCTCCATCTTATGCACAAAGAAAGAGAATTCCCTTACATATGAATCAAAAAACTCAGCAAAATAACAAAATAAATTTCCCATCTGTCCTCTACAAACTATACATAAGCCTAACTCACATTTATTACTATTACCTTTGATCTAATAATCTAACTCTACTAAACATGTGTTCCAGGAAATACATTCAGAGATTTCCACAAACACTAAACACACAGAGAAAAGGAACTAAAAGAGTTGTTCATTTTTGTTAGATGGCTGATTCAAGCCTACTTATGAAGCTTGTCTTGGTCACTGTGCTCATTTCTATGACTTAACAAGATTCCACTACCAACAGAAGAAAAAATGATACAAAGGATAATCCCCCTTTCAGTATCTTGAATGAGTTAATAAGGAGCCAAGAAAGTCTGGGTGAGACAGACACAAAGGTACCTGAGCCAAGACTGAGACTGATAACGAGTTCTCCCTTAATCCCACCCAAACACCAATGGTGTCTCCCTTACCAGTGCCATCTTGAATCCGGATCACAAAGTATCGGCTAGAATCTGTCACTGTTTCCACAGCAATGCCAGGATATTGGTCCACTGGTGCCTGAGCAAATAGCTCCCCTAAGGTATTAAAAAGGAGGAAGAAAGGAGAGGTATCTTTTGAGCAGAAGAAAAGCCTAGCATTCATACATAAGACAGCCCATAATATAGATTGCTTCCCTGAGTTTAAAACCTAAAGAAGCAACTCTGTTAAAGGACCAACTGACTACATTACCTGATACTTTGTCTTCAAGTTTGATGTAGGCAATCTTCCCTTTAGAAGTGATTCGGAGACGACCAGTCCAATCAGGCTGATCCAGTTTCCAGTCAGATGCCCTAGGACAGGAAAAAGGGGAGGTTCAGGTCCATAGCAATGTTCTTCTACATCTAACATTTCATTTCCACTCCTGAGTACTAGATTCCAAATATCTGTATCCCTCTCTATTCTGCCTACTTCATAATTCAGTCAATAGCAATTACTTTACAGAGGGAAGCAACACAGAATAGTGGTGAACTTGAAGTAAGAAAGGCGTAGGTTCCATTACATTCTGAGATACTTATTAGCCATGTGACTCTGGGCTCTCTTTAAAATAGGGATAATAATAGCACTTACCTTGTGAGAATCACTATGTAATATATATAAGGGCCTTTGAAAACCTCAAAGTACTACTGCAATGCTAGCTGTTAGTGTTATCATCATCATTCCTCCAAAGTGAAACTCTTTCCTAGAAACCACAACTACTAAGTGTCTGAGTAAAAGTAGAAGGCATAATAGAATCAACCAGTAAGACCTGCAAGGGCCCTCAGAAGTCACCCAGTTCAACCCCCTCACTTTACAGAGCAGAATACTGAAGAAAGCCCAAAGAATGATGTGTCCTGGGTCTCACAACTAGTAAAGGCAGCATTTAAACCCAGTTCCTTAGAACTCTGAATTCATTGGTATTTTCATTGTATTACACTGCCTCCCCAAAATAATTTCATTAGTTTAAAAACCTTCTCAAATACCTTAATAATAATAGTTCACATAAAGTGTTTTATGTATTACAAAGTCCTTTTCCCACAACAACTCTGCAAATCTAGGAGTGCAATAAATATTACTTCCATTTATACATAAAGAAACGAGGGACTGGTTTGCCCAAGATCACATAGCTAGTAGGATTCGAAACAAGATCGGAACATTCAACAAGTCAACAAATATCAACAACAAATATTAAGTATCTTCTATGTGCAAGACAATATTACTGACACTGTGGGTATAAAGATTTTATGTTCCTCCCCAGGAAACGGAAATTTTAAAATATATAGATATAAGGTAGGGTATTAATGGGTCAACCAAAAGCTCAAAATGTTCTAGGAATATCTCAGGAAAGAGTGAGGAAGAAAATACTAATAGTTCTGAGAAGGAAGACTCTAAGGACAAAGCATTACCAAGCACAGTGCCTTGAACCTAGTAGGCACTTAATAAATATATATCTAAATTAAAACTGAAATTCTGAAAGAGGGAATATTGGGGGTGCAGGGGTAGGGCTAAATTCCAGTTATTAAAGCTCAAACAATTGCCTGGACATAGAAAAAACAGGTCAAATTTGGGGAAAGGTGAGTAGTTCAGTTAGGATGGAATAAAGGGTGTATAAGGAGAAGTTGTTTACTGCTGTTCAGTCTTGCCCAACTCTTCAAGACCCCACTGAGGGTTTTCTTGGCAAAGACACTGCAGTGATTGGGCCCCTATGCTTTCCAGAAGCATCAGCATTGGAATGGCTACTTTGGGAGACGCTAATGCTGATATATCGGTACAATATGGGACAGGTGGGGACTGTTACTTCTGGCAAGCAAGATAAAAGCACTTCCCTTGTTCCTTCCCACCCTAGAGCAGGTCTAAAAACTGCCTCCAGCTTTCTCCCCTACAGCCTGCATTTAGACCTTACTCTCTCCTCCTCCCCCATGGCCAGCTCTGTCCCCTACTCCATCCTTTTGACTACCCATGTAAATAAACAGGGGCTTTATTGACTTATCTCAACCTCAACATCTCCACTGATCTCCCTAAAGAGAAAAAAGGATGAGGAGACACGGGCATCCTGAAAGCTGTATAGGAAGATAAGGTATAATGTCAACAGTTCAGAGTTCATGGAGGTGAGGGCAAAGGAAAGGTCATGAGATTTAGCAGTTAACAGATCATTGGTAATTTTAGAGAGAACATGTTCAGTTCATTTCAGAACATTCACTGAGGTCAAAAGTCAAATTACAGGTGATAAATAATCTGGCAAAGAGAATACAGATAATCAATGAAAGGGAGGAGACATATGGAAAGGTACCTTAAGGGATGACAAAAGTTAAGATTTCTTTAAAACGGGTTAAAGCTCAGCAGGTTTGTAGGCAGCAGGGAGAGTACCAGTCAATAGAGAAACTAAAAACAAGAGGAAGTGAAGGAATGATTCCTGAGAAAACCTCTTAGAGGGCATAGGATATGGTAAATAAGAAAAGCGGTTAACCTTAGCAAAAAGAAAGGCTACCTCATCCTCTGAGACTGGACCAAAGGAGCAGATAATTAGGTTTGGAATAAAGGAGGCAGAAAAGGACAAGGTTCAGTCTCCATTTTCTTTCAGTTAAGGAGACAAGGTCATCTCCTAAGAAAGAGGTAGTATTAAGGTCTTGAAGAGATAGGAAAATGTCTGGAACAGCCAATGTGAGGACTCTAAAATGAATGTTGCTATGTAACAGAGAGGGACAATTCAGCTTAGATAACATTTGTTGGGGACCCATCCGACATAGTAGTCTAACTTCCTCTAGCAGTGAATGTCAGCAGAGGAGCAGAAAAGGTGGACAGATGGTGGGATGACAGAGATTTGGAGACTTGGCAGGATGTGTATGGGGGAAAAACAAGGAGGCACAAGAGTCAAGGTTGCAGTCCGCTGTTGATCTGGTTCTCCATAGAATTCAATGCTGTGAAAAGAAGAAAGGCAAGAATGGGGATAACTGACTGAAAGAAGAAGGAGGAACAGAGATCAGGATGAAAACAGAATAGATTTAAGAGGAATGAGAAAGAGATGTGCAAGTAAAGCAGACTGTGATCAGAAAAGGTAATTTCAGAGTTTAAGACAACAGAGATAACATTACAAATAGTCTTGGATGGTGGTTTATGCCTGACCACCTCTGTGAGATGTTGAGATAAAGTGGAGATTTGATCATGTGAATTCAAAAGGTTGACAAACTGAGAGGCAGGTGTTTGATGGAAAAATAGTGTGAACAGAGGAATCCTAACCATAAGGGCAGAGTTTGAGGTATAAAACCAATCAATCACCAAGCATCTATTTGGCACTTACACGCCAGGCACTAGGAAATCTTACTTTCTTCAAATAGCACCCTCCTTTTCAGAAAGCCTGGGAAAATTAAAAGGATAGAAAAATGTCTATCAGCCCACATACATCAGCCAATTAATTCTAAGTTTCTTCCTACTCCTACTCTTCCTTTCGTCCTCTTCAAGAGTAGGAAAGTGCACCAAGCCCATTCAGTGATGGCCTGAACTTTAAGTAAAGGCTGGTAAGGTATCAGTCATTCAGGTGAAAACCTTTCCTACTTGTTAAAACAAGTAGGAAAATGACTCAACTTCTTTTTGTGCAGATTATAGATAATACATATATATTTGTGAAAAATCTATCTTCTCCTTTGACATCTTAAAGCAAAATCATATTCTTAAAGTAATGGGTTCAAGAAAATGTTTTTCTCCTGTAATAAAGGAATGTTATGCTTGGGAAAAAAATGAAATAAAAGGAAAAATGCAGAAAAGTTAAATAAAGAAAACAGTAACTAATGACAAAATCCCTCCTATATAATGAAGTGACTCCCCTAAGCTGAAAGCTGCCAGGGCAGAGTAATGATAAGACAACAGAACAATGAGAGGTAATGACAAGAAGAAAGACAGTATTAAAGAATACTTTTTTAAAGTGGTGTAGGGAAAAGTAGTGTGGTTAACACAAAGGAATAAGATAAAGAATGCAGATGGGTCAAGATGACAGTCAAGTCTTCAAGTAGAAGAAAGATAAGAACCTAACACCTCCTCTTCTCCAGAAGTCCTAAACCATGCCCACGTAGCCAAGCTACCCTCACCCATATTTATTATTTCCATTTTTCTGTCTATAAAAACTATTTACAAGCCTATTCATGCTCATGTTAGATTCCTCTGTCTATACATAATTTAAGGAAGGCAGAGTCAGTTTTTGTCAACACTATATGAATCTCCTAGATCTCTTCCAGGGTCCGTATATATTTGGGAATTATCAATTAAGAGAAGTAGCATGGTAGAGTGAAAACGGAATGAGAAAGCGTGTTTGAACCTAGGCTTTGACTCTTACTAGATGTATGATCATAGGCAACTTTTCTGACCCTCAGTTTTCTCATATGTAAAATGTAGATAACAATACTTGTACAACCTACTTCACAGGCTGTATAAAAAAGTAAGTCAATGGTTATGATAATGATGGAGGGGAGAGGAGAAAAGACAGGATGACAACAATGAATAGAAAAAATTGAACTGGGAAATGACATGGGAGAAAAACTCAAGGCTAATTTTGGTCAGAAAGAAAGAAGAGCCTGGGTAGCTCCCTCATACAAAGAAAAAATGGATAATGAAGGAAGAAGAAATCAGGACTGGCAGAAGAGAAAAAGAGCCCTTCCTTCTAACCAATGGAACAAGAATCATGATTTTTGATTATTAGAAATCAGGAAGGGGGAGAAACGGGATAGTGATTGCTGGGTTCAGAAGACTAATGGCAACGTTTGGGGGCTAGATAAGGATCATTAGGAAAGGGGTGACAACAATGGAAAATGGGAGGAAAGGAGGAGGGGGGGAAGTAACCTGAAGGAAGCAGGGAAGATGGTGAGGAGATTGGGGAGTATAGCACAGGGGATTCACTGGGAGCAGATCTCAATTTCACACTTGTATCCCCAGAGCCTGAGGCAGCGGGCACGTAGTAGGTGCTGGACAAATACTTGTTGATTTATTGAAAGCACTGGAGTTACTGAGGGGGAGGGGAGGTGTTAAGAGGGAAGAACAGACTGAAGGCAAAGGGACAGAAGAATAATGTTAAAAAACCGATGGAATGGGAAACCAGCACTTCAGGGGTGGGGTCCGGCACTGGGGGCTGCACAGATGCTCACTGCCTGACTCGGGGGATCGAGGGAGGCAGGAGGTGGGAGATGGCAGTGGCACCGAGGGAGAAGCCAGCGGTGGGGCGGGCAGCGCTCCTACGGAGGAATGCGGAGAGGAAGGGAGACCGGGGGGGTTCTAACAGCAGTCCGCCTGGGGATACAAGGCGGATCCAAAAGGGGGGTGCGGGTCCCAGAGGTAGCACGCGAAAGGCCGGGGGGCGGGGAGGAAGCGGCTCCCAGCAAGAACCACCTGGATGGTGGACCGCCTGAAAGAACGCGGATTAAGAGTAACATCAGCTCTGGAGTCGGCCGGTGCTGTTCCGCAGGCTATCTCCTCTGAGACAGCGCAGGCACCTGCCGACAGGTGGCCCTTCCTCCGGGGCTAACTGGAGGCAGGACGGGGCAGTCTAAAGCGGGGGGGAATGGTCATCCTCCTGGGCGAGGGGGGGGCGGGGGAACCCAGAGCGGGATCCGAGTGGTCCGAAGGTGGGATGGGGGGGCAGGGGAACCCAGGGCGGGATCCGAGTGGTCCGAAGGTGGGATGGGGGGGCAGGGGAACCCAGGGCGGGATCCGAGTGGTCCGAAGGTGGGATGGGGGGGCAGGGGAACCCAGGGCGGGATCCGAGTGGTCCGAAGGTGGGATGGGGGGGCAGGGGAACCCAGGGCGGGATCCGAGTGGTCCGAAGGTGGGATGGGGGGCAGGGGAACCCAGGGCGGGATCCGAGTGGTCCGAAGGTGGGATGGGGGGGCAGGGGAACCCAGGGCGGGATCCGAGTGGTCCGAAGGTGGGATGGGGGGGCAGGGGAACCCAGGGCGGGATCCGAGTGGTCCGAAGGTGGGATGGGGGGGCAGGGGAACCCAGGGCGGGATCCGAGTGGTCCGAAGGTGGGATGGGGGGGCAGGGGAACCCAGGGCGGGATCCGAGTGGTCCGAAGGTGGGATGGGCTATGACAATAGGAGCGGGGATCTAGACCGAGGTTCGCGGGGGCGGGGAACAGGGCCGTGCAGGCGGATCGGGAGGCGGGATGGGGGTGGCGTCCGGAGCTGGTCGGAGAGACCGCGATGTCCGGGGGGGTGGTGAGGTCCGGGGAGGGGGCTCGGCAGGGGGCGGCGACGGGGACGGCGGGATGACAGCTCGGAGAAGCGGCCGCCGGGGCAGAGGGCGACAGGCGCGGGCCAGGGCGGCTCTACCTGTATCCGCGGTTGGAGGTACGCGGCGGGATGCGATAGACGCTGATCTCGGGCTTCACACACAGGATGGACTCGTACTCCGCCTCAGCCGCCATCTTGGATCCGCTCTCCGAGTCTTTGGGAGAAGGGAGTACAGAGACCTGAGCAGGGGCGGGGACAGGGGCGGGGAGAGAGGGACCGGGAGTGACGTCACTGATCACGTCAGGCTGCGCCATTTCCGCGCCGCGACAGGCGTCGGTGTCGCAAAGCAGGCCCGCTGTGGCGAAGCCTGCGAGGGCGCAGCTGCCCGTTCTCGGCGGCCATCTTGGGCACTGGCAAATCCGCCTTTGCTATTCGCTCGGACGTCCGTGGAAGCGGCCTCCAAACGGAGGGGCCGTATTGCTTTTCGGCAAAGCGTTGGCGCTTCTCCGCCGAGGTAGCCATCTTGAATACTGGCAGCGCTCGTGGCGGGCCATGTTGGTGCTCATTCGTGTCCACCTCTTGTGACCCCATTTGGAACTTTTTGGGCGAGGATACGGCCGTGGTTTGCCATTTCCTGGAGGCAAACCAAGCTAAATGGCTGTGACTTGTACAGGACCACCAGGTAGAAGGTGCCTGCAGTCCCACGGAACTGGTGAAGATGAGCCTTCCTCCTCCCCAGCCCCGCGCTCCACCCCCGGGACTCCTCGCGGCCCTATTGTTGACCCCACGCCCTTCGCCGTTGTCTCTTCCATTGTGAGCTCCCGGAGCGCAGGGGCTGGTTTAGCCCTTCTTGGTGAGGGTTTAGACCAGCCCGTTGTGGGTGATCCATGAATGCTCGAGCGCTGGTTTGGCTCTTCAGGGATGGGGAGGAAATGGTGTAGGAGGAAGGGCTCGAGCCGAGGCTTCAGGGAGAAACGACCCCGAGGGACGGAGGAAGGAAGAGTCGTAAGCGAGCCGTTCCCTGGAACACGGCAAGCACGAAGAGGAGGGTTTGGAACTACATCCATCCACACAGACATGCTGGGCCTGGAAGGCTAAAGGCCAAACTGGGGGTCCGCCCTTGAACTTGGAGGTCGGGCCTTCTTCCGTGGAGGAGGGGCGGGACTTGTGTGGGGGGTGCATTAGGGAAGGGAGGTCGTGGAAGTGGATGGGGTGCGGGTGCTGCGGGTGGTGGTGGGACCCGAGGACCCAAGGAGAGTGAGGAGTGGAAGTGGAAGCCGAGGTTATGAACCCGAAAGCTTGGAGGTGGGTCAGGGAGAGAAGAGAGACTTCCACGTTGAACATTCTGAATTGGCAGTAGCCATACGTAGAGCAAGCATTTGTAGTTGGTAAACATCAGGAGGGAGACGAAGGCTGGACACGCCGGCGTGGGCATGCATGCATCTCTGGGCTCGCTTGCCCAGCTCCTCCTTGCTCTGGCAAATTGGGCCACCCAAGGGCAACTATTACCAGCTTTAGTGCCTAACAATGTAGTGCCAGAGCCCCCCCCCCCATTCGGTGTACTCCTCATTGTTAATCAGCCGCTAGAACTCTGTTAGCTTTTAGAAAAAGGATGTTTGCTAAAGTGATGTAAGGAAAAATGTTACAAAGCATTCCTCTCCAAATTCCAGGGACCTATTGTCCCCTTAGACAAACAGGGTCGGTATAGAGAAGTGAGGCACGTGTGTAGAGTACATGTTGACTTGAAGAGTACTCAAAGAGTTCTACTGGTCCTGGAAGTCCTTCTATTCCTTTGTGAAGTCCTGAGGAAGTTCCCCTTAAGTATAGTTTTTTTGCTGGGTTTGGAGTATTGGTGCATTATGTAGCTGGCTCTGCCCTTCAGAGGTCACATTCCCTGCAGGCACCACCATCCTTGGGTGACCAGTTTTCCATTTCCATCTGCCAGGACATTCTCCATTACCAGCCATTGTTACCCCTCTGGCCGACTCTACTACCAACATGTTTGCTTGTGTGACCTCTGATATCTCTCCTGATCTTTCAAAGTTCCCAAAGTCACAACCTGGTCAACTCTGTCTCCAGATGCACATTCACTTAAGATCAGGGAAGAATGAATACAAAAGAAAAAGAGGCACCATGTAGTCACTAACACATGATGACCAAGAAGGAGAATTCAGCCTTCCTACTACTCCTGCACCCAGCCAGACTCAGCAGTTCTTTCCTCATTCATCTTCAGAAAAGAACAAAGAGGGCCAGTAGAGGGACACATGTGCACCCAATACTCATCATGACCACAAAGCATCAGCCCTACCGTCACTCATGGCTGAAACTCCAAGTCTCCACACATGGCTAAATTAGAAGCAGGCAAAAGATATCCATGTCTGCTCCAAAGACTAAAATCAGACAGAGAGTATATTTCTCTCTGTTTCAAAACCTCTGTTGCCAACACATACATAGTTGCATGTGTAGATTATATAAATATGCCTACTTTGCCCAAGTGAATGGATGTTAATAAGGCTGTTTTAGGATATTGTTAGTCTGTCCTTTGCCTTGGTAAATTTACCAAGTTGGGTTTTCCTAAGTGATAGGGAAACCAAGACTCAAAGCTGGGGCATCACACTCAAAATTTTTAACAGCCCTTCCTTTGCCCTCAAGGAATGAGGTCACAGAACTGATGCTATATGTGTGGCTAGTCTGGCCTCAAGCATGACAAGGAGCAGGCTATTCTGGGTGCTCTGTCTGGGCAAACCACCAGGGGCCACCACTAGGACACATGTAAATATGGGAAGTCCCAAATCCTTTGTACTCATAGAAACTTGAAAGGTTCTCCTCTGGCCAAGGTCAAAGACAAGACCTCATCCTCTCCCCTCCTCTTCCTACCCAAGTCATTCTTCCTCAGGGGTTTTGCTGGAACCATCACACTTGCTTAAATCCCTTGAATAATCTCAGTTCTAATCTAATTTAATATTTTGAAGATATCCTCCAGGGTATGACAAAGCTTTCACAGTCATGGTTCCCATGTAACTGCCACACCAGTTCCAAGAATTTTGAACACTTACGTCTATATTAACATTAAAGTCTACAATTGAGATTGATCATTGATTGAGACTTTTCTTCACCTGTTTAAAGGATCATTCATTCATTCAACAAACATTAAGCTTCTACTATGTGCTAAGTGCTGAGGATATAAAAAGAGGCAAAAGACAGTCCGTGCCCTCAAAGAACTCACAATCTAATGAGGAAGACAACACAATAAACACTGCAGGATATATTGGAGATGAACAGAAGGAAGTCACTAGCATTAAAAGGGATCAGGAAAGGCTTCCTGAGAAGGTAGGATCTAAGCTGGGACTTGAAGGAAGCCAGGGACTCCAGCAGCAGAGATGATGAGGGAGAGCTTTCCAGTCATGGCAAACAGCCAAAGAAATGTCCAGAATCTGGAGATGGAGCATCAAGCGAGAAGGATAATGACGTTGGATCAAAGAGTGTGGAGTGGGGAACAGGAGAAAGGGAAGGGGAATGAAGGGGGAAATAATATATGCATATTGGAGTGGTAGGAAGGGATCAAGTTATGAAGGGCTTTGAATGCCAGAGAATTCAGGGAATCTTATCATTTACTTTAAGCAGGGTGAAGCAGCTTGATCAATTTGACTCAGCTAACTCTGTACACTTGCACCCGTCCATCCATAGTGATCCCTTTCACTCTGACTGTCCTTCTGCCATAGGGGAAATGATGTCATTCAGCAGTATAACAGAGATACCATGGACTAAAGATCTGATGGTCAGGGAGGAATATGAGAATGGAATAGTGGAAGGCTTCACTTCCTTTTTTAAAATTTAATTTGTTTTCAGTTTTCAACAGTTACTTCCATAAGTTTTAATTTTTCTCTCTCGTCCTCTCCCCTTATATGGGTTCTACACATACATTCTTATTAAACACATTTTCACATTAGTCATGTTGCATAGAAGAATCAAAATGAATGGAAGAAACCATGAGAAAAAAACAAAACAAAACATGACATAACATGACACAAGAGAAAATAGTCTCTTCATTCTGCATTCCTATTCCATGATTCTTTCTCTGGATTTGGATGGCATTTTGCCTCAAGAGTCCTTTGGGAATGTTTTAGGTTCTTGCATTGTTGTGAAGGGTTAAGTCTGTCAAAAACAGTCCTTCCACATGGTGACTGTTACTGTGTATAATGTTCTTCTGGTTCTTCTCACTTCACTCAGCATCAGTTCATACAAGTCTTTCCAGGTTTTTCTGAAGTCTGCCTGTTCATCATTTCTTATGGCACAATAGTATTCCATTACATTCATATACCACAACTTGTTCAACCATTCCCCAATTGATGGACGTTCCCTCAATTTCCAGTTCTTGGTCACCACAAAAAGAGCTGCTACAAATGTTTTGGTTCATGTGGGACTTTTTTCCATTTTTATGGTCTCTTTGTTATATACCTAGAAGCGATATTGCTGGGTCAAAGGGTATGCGCATTTTTATAATCCTTTGGGCATAGTTCCAAATTACTCTCCTGAATGATTAGATCAGTTCACAGCTCCATTTACAGTGAATTAGTGTTCCAACTCTCCCACATCTTCTCCTATATTTATCATCTTCCTGTTTTGTCACGTTAGCCAATCTGATAGGTGTGATGTGGTACCTCAGAGTTGTTTTGTGGTGCCACATCACACCTATCAGGTTGGCTAACATGACAAGACAGGAAGGCTTTACTTTCTAAGAATGCTTGCTAATTCTTGTGGGAAACAATGATTTATTTTGTCTGGGAAAATTATTATGCTATTTAAATCCATCTTTTATGTGATTAGAGGTTGTCTGCAATCAGAAAGTTTCCTGACTCCAGTAACTCTCTAGGAATGCTGGAAATGACTAAAAGGCATTTTGGGTTCCCCCATGTCCTGGAACTACCCAAAGCATTTTTGTTTAGGGCTATCACACCCAGGACTTGTTTAGGGTACACCTAAGTTTGTGTTCTAAGTTCCTTTCATGTGATTCATGTGTAACTTGTGTGTGGAAACCTTTGTCAAAATCCTACATAATGTAAACTTTCTAGAATCTTAGATTAGGAAGTCACACTTCCTTCTGGCTTTCTCTCTGCCACATGACCTAATAGATTTCTTTCTAAAACTATTTCAGGTTTTGGTGTTCTTGTGAATTACAGTCTATATCCACTACAAATATAATGGGTTAGCCATAGCGAGAAATAAAAGTTGAAAGTTCTTCTCACTTGCAGGATACAAAACAGAAATAAACAGTTTCAGTTCTTCCTGCATCCTAAGTTATCCTCATGTACTGAGTCTCATATGCTGTAGAGGAGTCAAGGTCCTCAGTTCAGAGTTTCTGAGAATTCATCTAATGACTTGCCTTACTAGATGAGTAAGGCAAACAACCGTTCCAGACTCTGTTGTATTACTTGTATTATTTTGTGTGTTTGAAAAGAACATTGCCATGGGGGCTAAGCAAATTAAGCTGTGCATTTCCTAGAACTGCCAACGGTGTCTGCTCACAGTTCATCAGAAGGTGTTTTATTATGTATCATGTTATTACTATTATTGATTCTATGCCAAGAATAAAATACTAAACAGTATCTAAGCATTTCCTACCTGACTGTACTCCTTTGCACTTCTCCATCATGTCCCTAGAAACCTCATCATCCTGCAAGATAGCTATCGACCTTGGTATTCACATCTCATCAGTACCCTCTACCTCAGGACCCCTCTGATTGAAAGTGGACTGACAGAGCTCTTCCCCAAACTTCACCCACAACAGCCATCTTTTCATTTCTCACCCAGCTGCATTCCTTTGGATTTCTCCATCCTCCCAACCCCACACCACACACCCCCAAGTACCTTCCCTATTCCTATCTTTAACTCCTCCTTTTCAGCTCCCTTTTGTGTGTTGTCTACCACCATTAGACTGTAAACTACTTGAAAGAAGGGACTATCTTTTTATTAGCTTTTATCATCTTTTCTTAGCAA
This sequence comes from Notamacropus eugenii, assembly GCF_028372415.1. Lineage (NCBI taxonomy): Eukaryota > Metazoa > Chordata > Mammalia > Diprotodontia > Macropodidae > Notamacropus > Notamacropus eugenii. Next base: position 191,533,034 of record NC_092874.1, read on the forward strand.
AGTATCTGGCACATAGTAGGCACTTAATGTTTATTGACTGACTCATTGACCAACTAAGTATTTTTTTTCTATTCCTGTAGAAAGAGAACTCAGTTATCCTGAGGTCATATGACTAGGGCTCAGTGAAATATGGCCAAGTTCAGGGAGAAGATGTTTTGATGTAGGATGGGGATGTGGAATTTGATAGGGTGAAGTACTAATCCACACTGCCCTCCTAGGGAGCTGCTAAGAATTAGAAAATTCTCACTCTCTGAGAACTATACATATGGGGAGGAAAAATCAAGCCTAAAACAGAGTTCCAGAATAAAGGTCGAAGATGCCTCAGAGGCCATCTAGCCTAATCTTATTTTATATTTGAGGACAATCAGTCCAAGGGAAGTTAAATGACTTGCCCACTGCCACCCACATAGTAAGTGTCAGAGATACAGGATTTGGTCCTCTGGAGTCAGTGTTAAGCAATCATAAGGTATAAATGAACAGTTTTCAAAAGAAAAATCAGATTATCAATAATCATCTGAAAAATAATGAATAATCAGAGAGATGCAACTGATAGCAAACCTAACATACTCATCAAATTTGCAAATGTTATGAGAGGGGGGAAAGATCAATATTGGGGAATTTGTGGTAAAATTACTGGTGGACTTTTGAAATGGTTCGATTGTTTTGAAAACATTTTGGAAATATAAAGAAAGCCTTTAGATCTATAAGGAAAGCAATGAGAATAATAAAATCTCAGTTTTGGAAAGGATCTCAGAGATCAACCCATAGCTGAACAAGAGAATCTCCTCTATTCTGCAACCAATGAATTGTTATCCAGCATGTGCTTAAAGATATCCAATGAATAGTCAGTAGTCAATATTAAGTGCCTTCTATATACCAGGCACTGTGCTAAGTGCTATAGATACCAAAAAAAAAATCCAGTCTCTACCCTCAAGGACCTTGCAATGTAATGGGGGAAGATATCAAACTAAAGAAAGCTTAAAAGGTAGGGAGGAGGTACCCAGTGTAGGGGCATGATACAGACATCAAAGTCCCAAAGTAGTGCAGCCAGGTGGAAAATAAGAAGTCTGTCCTGAGCTCCCTTCTTAAATGGAGGTTTTGGAGGTCATGGCTCTACCCTCAACTGAGGGTGCTAATGAGGTGTGAGTACCAAGGCTAATTCAATCTTCTAAGATGATGAGGTTTCCCAATTCTTATTCTTCCATTAAAGAAAAATACAGTCCATTCCACTTTTGCAAAACTTTACTTGTTAGGGAGTATTTCCTTAACTCAAGCCTAAAGTTGCCTCTTTGAAAATTCCATCCTTTGCTCCTAGTTCTACCTTCCAGGACCAAATAGAATAGGTCTATTCCTTTTTCTACATAACAGCCTTTCATATACTTGAAAATAACTGTTGTGTGTCCTGCCCCGCCACTACCCCAACTCCTATAAGACACCTCTTCTCCAGGTTAAACATCTCTTGTTATTTCAACCAAAGCCCATATGAAATCAAGTCCCTCCATTATCTTGGTTGCCCTATTCTAATGTTCTCTCCCATTTATCAATTATCAAAATGAGGTGCTTAGAAATGCACATAATACTTCGTACTATGTCCATCCTGGTGTACCATACCCTTTGAGCCATAAATCCAGTACTTTATTTATACCCTAAATACAGAGCTGAAGGCCAATGTAGAGCTGGAAGCGAATGGAGAAGGAACTGTCCACTAGGGACCAAACTTCTAGGTGGGTAACATGGGTTTCTTTCTTTCCTTTCTTCTTCCTTTCCTTTCCTTCCTTTCTTTTCTTCTTTCTTTTCTATCCTTCATTTTTTTCTTTATTCCTCAAGGAAATAGGTTATCCTTGAAGGATAAAGGTAGATGCCAAGGGGTCTGGTCTGTTATTCAAGGTACTCGGGTTCACTATTGCTAAACTTTCCTTTAGGTGGACTCAAATAATGAAGATTTCTTAGTGACAGGATGGAAGTAGGGTTTGTTGCTAGCGCCTCATTACCAATTTCCAGTCAATCACATTGTTCCTCACCCCTATTCTACAGACTTTGTAACCAATTGTATTGTTTTTCCCTTCTTTGATACTTTAAGTTTTGTAACCAATCACACTGCTTTCCCCATCTTTGATGCCTCCTTCTATCCTGGATCATCCCCCTTTGTCTATAAAACACAGCTGTTTCCCTCATTTGGAATCTTAGCTTTTCTGAGGCGGCTGAGACCCTGTCTATTGACAAATTAGTGTTTTGTCAATAAATTGACTATGTTTGAAATTTTGTGCCTTGGTTTACCTTAATTTCAATTGTAAAAATGTAAAAATTCAAAAGCAGTGTGCCTGGTGGGAAATGGGGAGAAAACTATGCTGGGCTCCCTTTGAAATGGGTTTCTGTCTTAAAACCCACACAATTGCTTGTATACAGACCCACATAGATTTACGTAAATGTGTATATAAGTTATCTATATGTCTTAGATAACATACCTTTATGTGAGAAATTTGACAAGGTTTTTTCAGCATAAGACCACTTCTTTTTCCAGATGCATTTTATTTGTGCAGGAGTTTTTCCATTTCATGTAACCAAAATTATCTATTTTTTCTTTTGTAATTGACTTTACCCTTTGTTTGAATAAGAATATATCTCCTGCTCAGACCTATGAAATTGGAACACTTAAGTTCTGATTAGTTCAAATAACAAATCTGAAGTGGTCACATTATTTAAATTCCTACTATTCAAAGTTATAATTATATATAAATATGATCACTGGTTTTCAGTCCATTCAAAGTATGCTTTGTAAATTTGAATAGTGTAACCACTTCATGGGATTCATTGTTCACATTAATTGGGACCTAGCTGTATATAATCTACTTCTCTTTGAATTTTTTGTGATGTGATCTTTAATATTAAGGTCATATATCCATTTTATATTTCTTGTGGAATGTCATAAGTTGTTGGTCTAAGGTTTATTTCTGCCAGACTATTTTCTAGTTTTCCAAGAGTTCTTATCAAATAGGATGTTCTTGCCTGAGTAATTTATGTTTGGGGGTTTATCAAACACTAGGTTGTTGAATTTCATCATTTCTCATTCTTCCTATGTTTAGTCTCTTCCACTGATTTATTTCTCTATTTTGTAATCAATAACAAATGGTTTTGATGACTGTTGCTTTATAATATAGTTTGAGGTCTGAAAATGCTATTCACTCTCCCTTACTACCTTTTTCATTAATTCCCTTGATATTCTAGATATTTTGTTTCTCCAAATGATTTTTGTTTTTATCCTATTAAGTTCTGTAAATATCCCTTTGAAAGTTTGATTGGTATACCATTAAAACTATACATTAACTTTGATAGTTATCATATTGATATGAGCCAATCATGAGCACTGCATATTCCACTTAATTTATAATTGAAACTATAAAAGCATTTTGTGTGCTTTGGTAAGCCAATCCTTAGATACCGTATATATTTTATAGTTATTTTGGATGGGATTTTATTTTCTATTATTGCCTCTTGAATTTTGTTATTATAAAGAAATGCTTCTGATTTTCATGGGTTTATTTTCTAGCCTTAAATTTTGTTGAAGATAATGGTTTTGATTAGTATCTCTACTAATTCCTTATAATTTTCTAAGTAAACCATCATGTTATCATCAAATAGGGTTAAATTTATCTCCTCTGTACTTGTATTCATGTCTTTGATTTCTTTCTAACTTCTAATTGCTACTGCTACACTTTCCAGAATTATATCAAATAATTGCAGGGAGAAGGGACATTCTCCTAGCTTTAGATTCCTGTATTTACTGGGTAAGATTCTAGTAGCAGAGATATTGAAAACAATGGAGTAACCTACATGTCATGATGAGTCATCAAAGGAAGACTTTTGGAGAATCTATAGGAAATATTCTAAATACATATGTTTCTTCAAGGGTTGCATAAAGCACTTTGAAAACCATAAAACTATTTAAATATCAATAATTATTATGTTTTTGTTCATATATTCAGTTACATTAGAGAAATAGTCTCTGATAGTCCAATCACAGATCTAGTGAAGCATTAGAATATTAGAGTATATCCCTCTATTGCATCTGAGGGCATATTCATAAATTATTATAATTATAATAATAAATTTATGCAGAAATGTAAGTTTTACAAAATGCTTTATATAATATAAATTATTCCGGAAAAGAAATTATTGGGAAAAGATTACAAAATATTGACCCAGATATAATCCTGTGGGCTATTGAGCATTTTCAGAACCTTAAAATACTTGGAAGCTTTGACCAAAAGGCAAAGAGAGAAATGTCTCATATACACCAAAATATTTATAGTAGTACTTTTGTAGTAGCAAAAAAAAATGGAAACAAAATGAGCATCCAACAAATGGGGAATACCTATTGAATGTAATGCAATATTATTGAACTGTAAGGAACAAAAAATATTAGAAATTCAGAGAAACATGTAGATATTTCTATGAGCTGATACAGAGTAAAATTAGTAGAATCAGGAAAACAATATACATAACAACTACAATGATGTAAATGGAAGAAAGAACTATAAAACTTCCCTCCATCTCCCAGCTGAAGGTACCATGCCTTCTGGTTTGAGGCCATCATTCTCATCTTCTCACTAGAAATTTACATTCTGTATTTGAAGTCCCTGACTTTGATAAGTAAGTTTTCCACTTATCTTGGTAAGGATCCTGACATTCAATCTACTTAAAACACCATTCGTTCACCAGGCTGCTTCAAGTGTTTCCCCCTTTTCAACACCCCTTTATGTGTGGTGTCTATGTCTATAACCAATAGAGTATAAGCTTCTTAAGGAGACAGAGCATCACACTTGCTTGTATTTGCATCTCTAATGCTTACACTATGCCTGGCACATAAGTGATTAATTTTTCATTACTCTTATCTAGCTACCTAGCTAACAATTAAAAGAAAATAAATATTGTGTGATTATAATGTCCAAACTTAGCCTTGAAGAAGTGAGAAAATGCACTTTTCTCCTATCACTGATGAAATAGAGGTCTCCCAGCATATAATGTAACATATAAAGTCAGACATAGCATGTTGAATGGCTTTGCTAAAGCCAACTATTTCTTGTTTTGTTTTTTAATCTTTGTTATACAAGAGAAGGTCTGATGAATTGGAGGTAGAGTAGGGGTAGGAGGGAAGGAGATGTACATTTTTAGATAAATGTACATCTGCTAGCTATTAGGCATTTTCAGAACCCTATAATACTTGGGAGTTTTGGCAGAAGGGCAAAGACAGAAAGGTCCCATATATATCAAAATATTTATAGTAGCACTTTTGTGGTAGCAAAAACAGGAAACAAAGTGAGCGTCCATCAAGTGGAGAATAGTTATTGATGTAATGCAATATTATTGCATTATTGTATAAAAGCAAAAGTCTTGTGTTTACTTACATAAATTATGACAGTTTAGCCTCACAACAAATATGTGAGGTTGGAATAAAAAAATACAAGGGAAACAAAGTAGATCTGCAGAACTATCCATGAAAAATCAAAAAGATATCTGCCTCTAGTACCAAGAAATGAAGCACTGGAACTATGTACCAGAATGAGGGCAGTGAGGATGGCCAGGATGGAAACAGAGATGCACCATCTAATGCCCACAAAATTATTCTGGTAAATACTTGAAATTTGCTCCATACTTCATAATGATAAAAAAAAAAAATCCAATGAAAAACTACAATAAGTCACTTCTTCTACCCAAGAATTGCACCAAGTCAGCCAGATTCCCACAGGCAAGGAGAAAGGGGGCTGCCAGCAAAGTCGGTGCCAGCACAGGCAAAAATGGCAGATAGGCCAAAAATATAACCTGCAAATCTCTGTGCCCAGAAGAAAAAAAAGGCAGAGGGACCACTGAGAAAGATGCAGGAAGATTAGAAAAACCCAGGATGCTGATCTTCAATGCCCCAAGGAGCACTAAGGAGCACAATAGCATAACAACTTGAGTAAGGACAACCCAGGTACAGTGCCTTTGAGTTCCTTTTTATTCTATCTTGAGACACCAGGGAGGACATAGAAAATCTTGTCCTTTGAACTTGAAAAGTCCAAGAGGTCTCTACCTGGAGAGGTAGAGAACAGTATAAGAAACCAGGAGAGCCAGGGCATAACCAAGCAATGCCTACCACTTCACCTAAAAGTGCAGCAGCACAAAACTTCAGATCACAAACTAAAGCTGAACAGACAAGCAAGTCAAAGAAAACATCAGCCAGTATCAAAAATTATTGAAAATCTAGAGATTTAAAAAAGAGTAATTTTCAAGTTGAGACTTGAAGGAAAAAAAAACGTATTTTTTCATAAGGACTGTGTGAATACCTAGAAGAAATAAAGCATAAGATAAACAATGAAATAAAAGCTCTGGAGAAAAGAATTGGAAGTAGAATAAATAACTTAGAACAGAAAGTAGTAAACCTAACCCAAGTAACGGACTCCCCAAAAAGGATTAGACCAAATAGAAATCAATTACTCCATGAGGCAATAAGAAATTTTAGAACAAAATTGAAAATTTGAAAAAATAGAAGAAAACGTAAGTCAAAACAAGTCATGGAGAGATAAAAAATCACTGGACTCTGAAACTATGATTTTTTAAAAATCTGAACAGTATTTCAAAAATTCATAAATGAAAACTGCACAAATCTATTAGAAGCAAAGGGCAAAGAGAAGATAGAAAGATTTCACCAATCTCCTCTTGAAAGAAATCCTCAAAGAAAAAGTTTCAGAAATGTCAGAGTTTTCACATCCAAGGAAAAAATACTGCATCGAGGGCAGCTAGGTAGTGGAGTGGGTAGAGCACCAGTGCAAGAGGACCTGAGTTCAAATCTCACCTCAGACACTTGACACTCAGTAGCTGTATGACCTTGGGCAAGTCACTTAACCCCAACTGCCTCATCCTAGGTCATCTCCAGTCATCCTGATGAACATCTGGTCATTGGATTCAAATGGCTCCAGAGGAGAAGTGAGGCTGGTGACCTGTATAGTCCTCCCTCACTCAAAACAAAGTCAAGTGCAAGTCATGTCATTATTTTTCTGATGTCATGGTCTTCTTCAGCAACAAAGGACGAACACACACTGCAAGCATCTATAGTTGTTCATCCTTCATTTTTGAAGAGAGCCAGTGGTATCACAGAGTAATGTCTGGATTCGCATGAGAACTGGATTTGTGAGACAGAGTTGCAAAAAGTTATTATCCTCACCCTTTCTCCCAGAGTCATCAAAGTCCAGTGGCAACACAAAAGTCAAGGTAACCTGTACTTGCCCACGATGCAATGCATGACTTACCATCTTTAATGTTTGACCAGGCTCTAAGCCCTCCTCAGAACCTACTTCAGCCACCTTTATAGCTGTTGGAACAAATTGTTCTCATCCACCCCATTCCACTAGGGGAAGTCTTTACATGCTTGCAATAGTCTTCCCCTAACTTACCAATTGTCTTGAGGCCTGTCAATTACCCTCAACCTGGTTTAGCCCATCTACCTGAGATGGTTTTACTGGGATGTGGCCACTCCATCAGCTACAGCTTCTTAGGGCCACAGGTAAGAGCTGGTTGGCAAAGGTGAATAAGTAACCCTGGAAAGGGCTTTGCAAACACTCAAACCAAAGGTGCTAGTCCTCCCTGAACACCTCATACATATAGAAAGGAGTTCAAGGACCAAACAATGACATGAGTATAACAAAAGAGAGCTGGCAGCTTCTAGTATTAACAAAAGGAGTTTTGAGTCCAAAAATAAAAGATATAGACTTACTCAAAAAATATTTTACCCAGCAAAGTTGACCATAATCCTACAAGAAAAGGAAATGGATCTTTAATAGAATAAAGGTTTTTCTGATGAAAAGATCATAGCTAAGTAGGAACTTTGAAATGCAAACACAAGAATCCTAGAAAGCTAAGTTTATTTGAGCAGCTGAAAAGGGTTATATGATGGCATGGTGGCAGAAAAAGAAGAAACAAGAATCTCTTCAAAACCTTAATGTTTTCCAAGAGTATTGATAGAGTTTAAAAAAAAAAAAAACACACAGTTTCTAAAACTAGGTTGATTCAGTTCTGAGGTTTTTAAGAAGGGAAAGAGAAGGGAACATAAAAGTAATGTATTAGTGTGTAGAAAGGAGGAAGAAGGGATAGAACTATTTATCATAATTGATAATGAGAGGAAGAGTAGACAAAAATTGAGGGAAGGGTAGAGTGGAGAAAATAGGCTTCAAAAGAACCTCACTCTTATCTGAACTAAAGTAAATTTGACTACACATGCACGGAAAGAGATTTTGGCATAGAAATATATCAAATTCATCAGAGAAACAAGCAGCAGAGTAGGGACATTGAGGTAGCAGGGAATGATGGTTCAGAGAGACAATAATACCAAGGAAAAATAGCCACAACCAAAACAAATTACTTGGATATTGAAAATGGAATTAAAAGATTAAAAACAAAAGCAAAAAATTAGAATCTAAGCAGAATGGCTGAGTAAATCATGGTATATATTATAATGGAATAAGATCTAAGTTATATCCTATACACAAAAGATTACTGGGTCTCGGACATATAAACTAGGCAGCAAGTTATAAAGTATAAATCTCCAGGGGTGGAGAGCCTGCAGCTTCAAGGCCACATGTGGCCCTCTAGGTCCTTAAGTGCGGCCTTTTAACTGAAATCTAAACTTCACAGAACAAATCCCCTTAATAAAAGGATTTATTCTGTAAAATGTGAACTCAGTCAAAAGACCGCACCCAATGACCTAGAAGGCTATTATGTGTCTTGGAGACCACAGATTCCCCACCTCTGAATTCTAGTCACTAAGTATAATGGGGTGTCCAGGAGAGAATAGAACTTTTCCTCTACCCATGATTCCTCAAGTGATATTTGTGACTTGAGGACCAGGAGGTCCTCTCACAAGGGACTTTGACAGTGGGTTTACATGGCCTAGATTTAAACTGGAGGCACATGATCCCAAAGCAGATAGAGTCGTGGGGGGAGGAGCCAAGATGGCGGAGTACAAAGCTGCACATATGCTAGCTCCAAACCCACAGCCCATAAATTACGTGTAAAGAAGAACTCCCAACAAAATCCGGAGCAGCAGAAGCCACAGAACAACGGAGTGGAGGAGATTACTGTTCCAGAGAGCCCTGAAAACCTGACACGAAAGGTCTGTCACGCCCTGGACCTGGAGCAGAACCCAGCCCTGCCTTGGCTGCACCACACCAAGAGGAGCGGATCCCAGCAGGCTTCAGGGACAGAATCTCCAGCAGCCGTGCAGGTCCCTCCACCCACAGGTGACAAGGGTCGGTGAGAGTCTTTTTGGGTGGCTGAGAGGGGAGTGGGGTGTGCCCGTGGCTTGGGCCCCCTCGGGAGACAGCAGTGGGGGCAGCAGCAGACAGGGGCTCCCAAAGCAGGCAGGAGCTTGGATCCATTGTTAAAGGTCTTCACATAAACCCCCTGAGGAAACTGAGCCCCATGTGGCTGCCCTGCCCCCACCTGAGCACCTGAACTTAATCTCACACTGAATAGCAGCCCTGCCCCCGCCCAAAGCCCTGAGGCTGGGAAGCAGCATTTGAATCTCAGACCCCAAGCACTGGCTGAGCAGATCTGGAGGCAAGGTGGATGTGAAGAGGAAGCTCAGAAGTCAAGTCACTGGCTGGCAAAATGCCCAGAAAAGGGAAAAAAGGTAAGACCATAGAAGGTTACTTTCTTGGTGAACAGATATCTCCTCCCTTCCTTTCTGATGAGGAAGAACAATGCTTACTATCAGGGAAAGATGTAGAAATCAAGGCTTCTGTATCCCAAACATCCAAAAGAAATATTCCATGGGCTCAGGCCATGGAAGAGCTCAAAAAGAATTTTGAAAATCAAGTTAGAGAGGTGGAGGAAAAGCTGGGAAGAGAAATGAGAGGGATGCAAAAAAAATGTGAAAAGCAGGTCAATAACTTGCTAAAGGAGACCCAAAAAAATGCTAAAGAAAATAACACCTTGAAAACTAGCCTAACTCAATTGGCAAAAGAGGTTCAAAAAGCCAATGAGGAAAAGAATGCTTTCAAAAGCAGGATTAGCCAAATGGAAAAGGAGATTCAAAAGCTCACTGAAGAAAATAGTTCTTTCAAAATTAGAATGGAACAGATGGAGGCTAATGTCTTTATGAGAAACCAAGAAATCACAAAACAAAACCAAAAGAATGAAAAAATAGAAGAAAATGTGAAATATCTCACTGGAAAAACAACTGACGTGGAAAATAGGTCCAGGAGAGACAATTTAAAAATTACGGGACTACCTGAAAGCCATGATCAAAAGAAGAGCCTAGGCATCATCTTTCATGAAATTATCAAGGAAAACTGCCCTGAGATTCTAGAACCAGAGGGCAAAATAAGTATTCAAGGAATCCACTGATCACCACCTTAAAGAGATCCAAAAAGAGAAACTTCTAGGAACATTGTGGCCAAATTCCAGAGTTCCCTGGTCAAGGAGAAAATATTGCAAGCAGCTAGAAAGAAACAATTCAAGTATTGTGGAAATACAATCAGGATAACACAAGATCTAGCAGCTTCTACATTAAGGGATCGAAGGGTGTGGAATAGGATATTCCAGAAGTCAAAGGAACTAGGACTAAAACCAAGAATCACCTACCCAGCAAAACTGAGTATAATACTTCAGGGGAAAAAATGGTCTTTCAATGAAATAGAGGACTTTCAAGCATTCTTGATGAAAAGACCAGAGCTGAAAAGAAAATTTGACTTTCAAACACAAGAATGAAGAGAAGCATGAAAAGGTAAACAGCAAAGAGAAGTCATAAGGGACTTTACTAAAATTGAACTGTTTACATTCCTACATGGAAAGACAATATTTGTAACTCTTGAAACTTTTCAGTATCTGAGTAGTGGGTGGGATTACACACACACACACACGCACACACACACACACACACACACACAGCACAGAGTGAATTGAATAGGATGAGATCATATCTTAAAAAAATGAAATTAAACGGTGAGAGAGAAATATATTGGGAGGAGAAAGGGAGAAATGGAATGGGGCAAATTATCTCTCATAAAAGAGGCAAGCATAAGACTTTTTAGTGGAGGGATAAAGAGGGGAGGTGAGAGAAAAACATGAAGTTTACTCTCATCACATTCGACTAAAGGAAGGAATAAAATGCACACTCATTTTGTTATGAAAACCTATCTTACAATACAGGAAAGTGGGGGAGAGGGCTTAAGCAGGGTGGGGGGGATGATGGAAGGGAGGGCAATGGGAGGAGGGAGCAATTTGGAGTCAACACTTGGGGAGGGACAGGATCCAAAGAGAGAATAGAAGCAATGGGGGGCAGGATAGGTTGGAGGGAAATATAGTTAGTCTTACAGAACACGACTATTATGGAAGTTATTTGCAAAACTACACAGATATGGCCTATATTGAATTGCTTGCCTTCCAAAGGGAATGGGTGGGGAGGGAGGGATGAAGAGAAGTTGGAACTCAAAGTTTTAGGAACAACTGTTGAGTATTGTTCTTGCATACAACTAGGAAATAAGAAATACAGGCAATGGGGTATAGAAAGTTACCTGGCCCTACAGGACAAAAGAGAAGATGGGGACAAGGGAAGGGAGGGATGATAGAAGAGAGGGCAGATTGGTGATAGGGGCAATTAGAATGCTTGGTGTTCTGGGGTGGGCAGAGGGGACAAATGGGAGAAAATTTGTAACCCAAAATTTTGTGAAAATGAATGTTAAAAGTTAAATTAATTAATTAATTTTAAAAAAAAATCAGAGTCGTGCTTCTCTTTGCCTCTCTGGCTCCTTGCCTCTACCTCAGAGTAACTTCAATGAAATCTTAAAAACAATCTTAGGTTTGGCTCATGTCTGGAGGCTACCCAAAACAGATTGAGTGATAACCTTCTAGTAAAGTACTCAAGGACCAACCTAAGTGTCAGTTAAAAGACAACGGTTTATACCTCCATCAGGGACAATGCTTTAAACACAAAAGACTCATTAAGTATTCATTAACAATATCAAAACATAAACTCATAACTCATCACACACATTATACTCCTCCCCTCAAAATAAAGGTAACTTTGTGGTAATGCTGAAATAACTAATCACTTCATCTCAGACCTGCCTTGGCTGAGCAATTTATAAGGTACAAATCTCCTGACCAGCCAGGGCATGGGTCAAGCTGCTTTTAGTCCTTTCAGCTATAGCATATTCATATATAGCTGCTTCACCTCTGAGTAGTGGCACCATTTTGGAAATCGCCATCTTCTAGGAAGCTTGCCCCCAACTCAGAAACTTGACCTTCAAATTTAGGAGATTTCTACCATCGCTATATCTTCAAAGTAGTCTTACTCATCTCTGTCTCCATCCTTCTGTTCATGTCTGTATATTTGAAAATAATGTTTCAATGACATTCTTTTCTTTTTCTTGATTTGGAAAATTTTTCATGTGGCTTTGATAGCTTTAATTTCTTCCTTTGCAGATTATTTATCATATTCCTTGATCATTTATCTTTTAAGGAATGGCTTTTATTCTTGTATATTTGAATCTGTTTTTTAGATTTATGTTTGACATCAGTCCTTTAGAAGAGGAATATGCTGCAAAGATTTTTAAAGTTAATTGTTTCCATTCAAATTTGATTTTGTTTACACAAAAACTTTTTAATTGTTTAAATCAAAATTGTCCAATTTATTTTTTGTGATTCTCTTTATCCCTTGTTTGAATTTCTTCCCAATCCATTGTTTTGAAAAAATATATCTTCCCCTATTCCTCCAATTTGTTAAATGGTATGGTTTTTTATATCTAAGTCATATATCCATTTAGAGTCAATCTTGGTATAGGGTTTGAGGTGTTAATCTTAACCTATGACTGCCAGACTGGTTTCCAGTTTTATCAATAGTTTTTATCAAATAGTGAGCCCTCAGTAGCTAAGGCCTTTGTGTTCATTAAAAACAATACCACTATGCTAATTTGTTTCTGTACATTGAGTACCTAATTTGTCCCACTGATCAATAATATCTATTTTTTAAAATTGTACTAAATTTGAATTATTGCTGCATTGTGGTATAATTGGAGATCTGGTGTTGCCTTTCTTCCCAATCTTTTTTTCATTATTTTCCTTGAGATTCTTGACCTTTTCTTTTTCCAGATGCCTTTTTTTTTCTAACTCTAAAAGTAAGCCTTTGGAATTTTGATTGGCATGGTATTCAATAAGTAAATTGATTTAGATGGCATTGTCATTTTTATTATGCTGGCATGGCCTAATTATGAGTAGTGAGTATTTTTCCAATTTTTAAACCTGTCTTTATTTCTGTAAAGAGTACTTTATAGCTATATTCATAAGTTTTATATGTTTTGGTAGTTAGACTTCCAAATATTTTATTTTAATTTTTTATTATGTTTTTATTTTGTTAAATATTTCCCAATTGCATTTTTAAATTTATTCTTTTTTGACATTTATTTTTTTAAATTTGAGTTCCAAATTCTCTTCCCTCTAACCTTTCCCTCACCCATTTAGAATCTAAGCAATATCATATTAATTATACATGTTCTTTCATACTTTATAGACTTAGCTGCTCCGTTTTGTGTGATTTTTGGTACTTGAATTCTTTCTGGATATTTAACCAGGCTTTTTAACCTGGAAGATCTGGATTTAAGCAATGAAAATTTGTGGAAGTTTTCATGTTTGGGTTTCATTTAGGAAGTGACTAGTGAATTCTTTGTATTTTCACTTTGTTCTCTCATTCTAATAAGTCTGGGCAGTATTCATTTAGGATTTCTTGAAACATAATATCTACTTTTTAAAAATTATTCATGATTTTGAGTAGTCTGAAGATTCTTAGATTATCTGTCTTTTTTCTGTTTGTAGGTCAGTTGTTTTTTTTACCTTACATTTTCCTCTAATTCTAATTACACAGATTTCTATTTAGTCTATTCTATTTTTCGGGGAGTGTATGATTAAGTAAGATTTTATGGCCTCCAGACTAAGCTGCTTATTCTCTTTCCAATTCTCTCCTTTGGTTCTCCTCTTTCATTTATATCATTTCTATCTCTTGTTTCCTCTCTTCTAGGCCTTCAGAGGGACTTTGTAGCCAAGCCATACCTTTGTCTGAGGCTCTGCCCCTAGTCACTGTGGAACCCTGAAAATTTGTGGTAGGCTGATATTAGTCATCCTGGATGGCCTCAGAAGAGCTCAGCACTTTGTGCCTATGGATACAGTTAAGCCTGGAACTTGCCAGTATTTTACGTACAGCAGACACCAGTAGAAGAATAGTCAGTGGCAGGAATAGTATTCCATCACGTAGGTGTGTGCCTGTGTGTTCATACGGTTTCCAGTTCTTTGCCATCACAAAAAAAGAGCTGCTCTAAATATTTTTGTACAATCTTAAGAGTATATTTGCTTAAGACTATTCCCTCCCTTAACCTGCCTTTCCTCTAATTTTCCCCTTTTCCTTGTCAATCGAGCAATCAAGATTTATTAAGTATCTATTATGTTCCAGGCACTATGCTAAGCACTCAGGATACAAAAAGAGGCAAAAGGTAATCCCACAAGCAGGTTACGATCCAATGGGGGAGACAAATGCAAACAAGTATATACAAAACAGTTTATATACAGAATAAATAGGAAATTTTTAGCAGAGAGAAGGTACTAGAATTAAGAGGGATTGGGAAAGGCTTCCTGTAGAAGGTGGGAGTTTAGTTGGGATGGAGAGGAAGCCTGGGAAGTCAGTAGTCAGAGTAGAGGAGGAAGAGTGTTCCAAGCATTGGAGACAGCCAGAGAAACTGCCAGGAGCCAAGAGATGGAGTATCTTGTTCCTAGAACAACCAAGATGTCAGTGTCACAGAGTACATGGTAAGAAGTAAGGTATAAGAACACTGGAGAGGTAGAAAGGGGTTAGGATATGAAGGACTTTGAATGCCAAATAAAGCATTTTGTATTAGATCCCAGAAGCAATAAGGAGACACTGGAATTTATTGAATACGGGGCAGGCTGGAAGGGAATGACATGGTTAGACCTGAGCTTTGAGACTGGATTGGAGTGAGGAAAGACTTGAAGCAGGTAGACCCACCAGCAAGTCATCGAAATACTCCAGGCATGAAGTGATAAGAGCCTGAGATGAGAGATAGAGTGATGGTAGTGTCAGAGGAGAAAAGGAGACATATTCAAGAGATGTTGCAAAGATGAAATCAGGCCTTGGCAACATTTGTGGTGTGTGTGAGAGTGAGTTGAGGAAGTGAATCTGAAGGACTGAGAGGATGGTGTTGCCCTCTACAGTAATAGGGAAGGGGGTTAAGGATTTAGGGGGAAGAGAATGAGTTCTGTTTTGTACACATTTAGTTTAAGAGGTCTACTGGACATTCAATATGAGATGTCTGAAAGGCAATTGCATATGAGATTGGAGGACAGTAAAGAGGTTGGAGGAGGATGGGTAGACTTAAGAATCATCAGCCTAGAGTAGTAATTAAATCTATGGGAGCTGATGAGATCACCAAGTGAAGTAGTATAAAGTGAGAAGAGGGCCCAGGACAGAACTTTGAAGGACACTTAGGAATAGAGGATGTGATCTGAATGAAGAGACTGAGAAGGAGCAGTCAGATAGATAGGAGGAGAACCAGGAGAGAGTGATATCTGAAAACCTAGAGAGAAGAGACTACTAAGGAAGAGATCATAATCAATAATGCCAAAGGCTGTAGAGAAGTCAAGGAGAAAGAAGATTGGGGAAAAGGCATTGGATTTAACAACAAAGAGATCATTGGTAACTTGGTAGCCTCCCCTTTCTCTCCTGTTTCCCCAATTAGTATTTTTATACCCAGCCCTGTGTATCTGTCCTTCCTTCCTAGGACCAGTTCAGGTGAGAGTGAGGTTTGTATCACCTGCTCCCCTCACTCCTTCCTCCTTTTTTGTATAGACTTCTATTTGCAGAGCCCTATTATGCGAGACAATTTTCCTTAACCTACCTTTTCCTCTCCACCCAGTGTATTTCTCTTCCCCTCCTTATCTATTCTTCTTTTAAGATCATCAAACATAACAAAACCACTCCCAGGACCAGTCTCTAATTAGATTTCTTGATGTTAATAGGGTTCTGAGTGGAAGCATGCATTAATTTCCCAAATTAGCATAGAAACTGTTTAGTTGTTTAGTCCCTTGTGATTATTTATGTAACATTTTTATGTTTTTCTTGATACCTGTGTTTGTAATTAAACATTTCATATCTCTGGTCTTTTCATCAAGAATGATTACAAGTCATTTATTTTATTAAAAGTCAATTTTTTTTCCATAGAATTACACTCAGTTTTGCTGGTTAAGTTATTCTTGGTTTGCAAGCCTATATCCTTTGCATCCTGAAATATGACATTCTAAGCTCCCCATTATTTTATAGAGGTGACTGCTAAATCATGTGGGATCTTGACTGCGGTTCCTCAGTACTTGAATTCTTTCTTTCCAGCTGCCTACAGTAATTTTTCTTTGACCTGGAAAATCTAGATTTCAGTTTTAGTGTTCCTGGGATTTTTCATTTGGGAGTTCTTTCAGGAAATCACAAGTGGGTTGTAGCTGTTCCAGGTTCCAAAAGAACACCCACTTTTTGGAAAGGAAAATATTGTCAATATCAAAATTCTTCTCTATTAGGCCTTTTCATCGGTTTTGAGCCAATTGTGTCCTCTGACTGACTAGTTTTAAAAATAAATGCACTGGTACCTTGGAGCTATGGTTTTGAGTGGATATGGAGTCACAGAGTACTTTGAACCTGGGGTAGCTTGTCTAGAGAGGTTCCACATTTGGGTTGGAGTGCTACATTTCTTTAGGTGCTGTATCCCAAAAGAATCAAAGGAAAAGACTGGCAATTATTTTGCCAATCTTCACAATGTTCCATTGGGACTAAACAAGTCAAAAAACATGACTTAGGTACATCAAAGAACTTACACAATGTGTTCAGCAAACTAGGTTGGGATCAGTAATGTTTAGTTCCTTCCAGTCTAACCAAAAATGATTCCATGTGTTTGTATACAAAAATTTTATTACATGTATATGTACTTCAGTATATAGTCCCCCTGGAATATAGGCATCACACATATGTAAAATTCATATCTGAAAACATGCTTCTTTATTTTTTTTTTTTGGACAACCACACATAAAGCTTTCTCTATCAACTTCTCCTCCCTCTTATCTAAGCAAAATTGCTAAATTTGAAGATGACTCATTTTGACCCTTCCTGTTAGATTACACCACAAAGCAACAGCCAAGGCCAGAGATGGCTCCTTTAAAAAGAAAAAAAACCTATTGTTTGCTAGGGAAAAAAAAAAACAAATTTCCTAAATATACCAAATACATACTCTCTGGTGAGAGCCAGAGAAGGATGTGGCAAGGACTTCTCGATTTAGACTGAATCCTGCTCCCAGCCACACACAAGCTACTGTCCTTCGGTAAGTAACTGATTCACCTGTTTGGGTCTTTCCATTTCCTTATCTCTCTCTTTCCATCTCCATCTCTCCTTTCCTTTGTTTTCTTGATTCCCATCACACCAATCACTTTCTTGTGTGAACTCCCGCGGTGTATTTTTTCCTTAATCAGTTTATCCTGAGGAACTCTGAATCTCTTATGTCTCTGCCTCTCTCCGGCAAGACTACTTCTCTCTCATGTTCAAATTTTCCTTGCTGCTATCTTCTCCCAACTCCTTAATCTGTACTCTTCCTTTAGACATTGCCCCTCTCTTGTTAGATCTCCCTCTTTTTTGTCTTCTGTTCTTTTCTCCATTGCCTATTTCCTCCCTTATACAATCAACCTTACACTATTTTTCTCTCACCACTGCTTCTTCCAAACAATGAAGGAATTGGGTTTTAGGTTTTTGTTTATTTTTAACTTATGAGATTAAAAAATAAAATTTAAATGTGCAAAATTACTAAATTCTTCAAAGGGACTTTACCATAAGAGCAATTTCTAACCTCTTCTCTCTACCCACCAAAATAAAATATAGATATTTACAAATAAATTGGGTCTGATGTTTAAAGACTTGTCATTTTAATCCTAATCCATAAAAAAAAAAATTTCTTTTCTGGAATGAAGATATATATTATTTAAGACAGTTTGCATTCCATATCACTCAGAGACTTCTTCTCCAGTCCTTATCATTCCACTTTGACTAAAGTCAGGTAATTGCTTTCCCTTCTTTTCCTCTCCACCCCCATCATTCACAAAATTCTGAACTTAACATAGATTAAAATGTGTGCTACCATATAGACAGTAGAGGTCATACATGCATCTACAAGTCTCTATCATGTAACCCTTGCTTTCCTTAGTGGTATAATAAATTAAACATCTTACTTTCAGAGCTGTCCTGCTTATCTGTGAATCCTGCTGATCTTCCTGGACAAGTCGCTTTATGTCTCCCCATATCTGAAACAAAAATCTTAATAGCTGAGGCCCTGAAGGAATTAATAACCCTTCACTGACAGGGTTCATCCTCTTTTTTTTAGTTCGCTGGGCTCCTATGGCCCTGGCCCCTCATCTATAAAATAAGGGGAAATAAAACTAGAGATCTCCTAGGATCCCTTCCAGTTCCTAAATCCTAAAATTGTTTCTGCTCTTATGTTTCTATTCTACTGTTTCCTTAATTTTTTGTTGGTCTATGAGTGCATGTATTTTAGGGTGGAAGAAACACTGGTGAGACTCAGAGTTGAGTTAGCAGAACAATGAGACAGAAATAGAGAATCACTGATCTTCAGAATTGGGAAAGGATCTTTCTTCATGCCACTCATAGGATTCTAGATTTTAAATGAAAGGGATCTTCTGTGTTTCTTTGTCCATGAACTTCTTGACTCAGTATAGCCCACCCAGTTTACTAATGGTCAAACGCCCTGGTGTCAGCATTTGTCAACACAGCAGAAATATTTTCAATTTATGAAAATATCTTTGGAACATCTCAAAAAGGAAAACTGTTGACATACTAGATTAAAATAAGGAACTTAAAAAAAGGGAAGAAAGGAGCAAAGAGAAACTTGACAACACAGCCTCTTGAAATTTGATGAGGCAGCATGAAGGCTATGAAAATGAACTTTGAGGAGCCAAAAAGAAAAAGTCTTTTAATTTTAAAAAAATTGAAGCATTTATTCAACAAATACTTACTGGGAACTACTGCATTTATAACATCATGCCAGAACTATGGAAATACAAAGATAAATGGTATAGTTATTACTCCAAAAGGACTTAAAATCAAGGAGTAAGGAGGAAGCTACACAAATAATTACAATACTAAGTAATATGTGATTGGTGCCAGAGAGACAGTATAAAATAGGGGAAAGAATGGTAGTTTAAGGGTCCAAGGATTTGGAATCAAATCTTAACTCTGCTTTTTACTGCCTGTGTGACTTTGAGAAAATCATTTTATCTCTCTAGGCCTCAATTTCCTCAACTGGAAAATAAAAGAGTTGAGCTAATTGATCATGAAGTTCCCTTTCCCTTAAAATCTATGATCCTATGAGTGGCATAAAGAAATATAGGAGGCTGAAGTAGGTAACAATCACTTCTAGGTAAAGGATAGCTTCTTGGAAGAGTTGGCATTTGATGCATTACTTGAAAAATGAGTAATAATTATAATAGCTGATTTTTCTTTAATATTTTCAAAATACTTTTCACATAAATTTTCATTTGTTCATCATGATAATTCTGTGGGATAGATAATCTGTGTATTATTATGCCTATTCTACAGATAGAATAACTGAGACTTAGAGAGATTGAGTGACTTGCCCAAAGTTATACAGCTATTCAATGAGAATCATGACTCCAACCTAGCCCTTCTGATTAAACACCCACTGGACTCTTTCCACTAAAACATAACTGCCTCTTTCAAATAAGAATAAGGGAGAGAACTAGAAAGCACAAGAAAGAGATACAAGTAGAGATAAAGACGGAAAAAGAGATCTAGTTATAGATATAAATGTAGATAATAGACAGAGATATATACAGATAGAGATAGGGGTATAGGGGTATATATAGATATACACAGTTCATAAACATAGATAAATGGATATGTAGATATAGGTATAGGTATAGATAGATTCACAGATATATATGTGTGTGTATTATATATACATACATATATATACATATACACACACACACACACACACACACACACACACACACACAATGAATAATGATTTATCTAGTGTGTCCAGATAGTAGAGAAAGTCTGGAAAAGCAGGTTGTAGTCAAATTGTGGTGTGTCTTAAATGTCAAAGGAGCTTGAACTTTATCTGACAAGCAATGGGGAATTACCAAAATTTTTCTGAGTGAGAGAATGATGTGATCAAAAAGACTGTGGGAAGACCAATCTGGTATTAGTGTTCAGGGTAGTTTAATAGACAAGGGTGTGCTGGAGCCAGCTCCAATTATCTTGTTAGAGCTGACTGTTAAATTTTATGTGCGGGCATCTACACATCATAAACAGTCATACATTACAAATTTAGAATCAATTTGTTGTGTTGTTGGTTGTCTAGACTTTAGAAAGTGATGGAGAAATGTTAATATTGCAGATTAAACTTAGTGTATTGTTTGTACTTTTTTTTCAGATATCTGATTGTTAAACATTTACCAGTACACCACTGTTTATAGGAGAGGGAGGCAATACTCAAGGAATAGTTAGAAGGTTATTGAGATGATCCAGATATTAAGTAATGGTGGCTGTGGCTTGAGCTAGGGTGATAGTCTTGGAAATCAAAAAAAAATTTGACAAATGAAAATGAATGGGACTTGGAAAGGGATTAGATATGGATTGTTGATGAAGGAAAAAAAGTCATAAAAGTTATTTCAAAGTCTAAAATCTGACTGATTAGAAAAATGGTAGTAATGTTAAGAAAAAATGGAAGACCAGCAGTATTAGTCAATTTAAGATGGAATATGAGTTTGTTTTAAATGTGCTGAGTTTGAGGTGCCAGCAAGAGACAGAAGTTGCAAAATTCAGTAAGTAGTTATAAAGGCAAGACTGAACCATGGTTCAGAGGTCAGGACTGAAGATATCTATTCAATAATCAATTGCATAATGATGTCGAATATGTGGGATCACATAAGATCATGGATATAGACTGGGAGCTGGGTGCAGCCCTGCCGCAGGCCGCGGCACCAAGAGGAAAAGATCCGAGCAGGCTTCAGGGACGGGATCTCCAGCGGCCACGCAGGTCCCTCCACCCACAGAGGGACCTGCAAACCTCTCGCAAAAGGTCCGTCTCACTGCAGCCCAGACCTGCCCCGGACGCGGCACCGAGAGATACAGATCCGGGTAGGCTTCAGGGCGGGATCTCTGGCGGCCGCACAAGTCCCTCCACCCACAGGTGACGGGGGTCAGTGAGAGAGTCTCTTTGGCTGGTCAAGACGGGAGTGGGGTGCCCCCATAATTCAGGCCCCCCCGGGGGAGGTAGAAGCTGAGAGGCGGCTGCAGACCAGGGCTCCCCAAGCGGGCTGGAGCCTGAATCCATTGTGGAAGGTCTGTGCATAAACCCCCTGAGGGAACTGAGCCTGAGAGGCCGCCCTGCCCCGACCTCAGCACTGAAACTTAATCTCATACTGAATAGCAGCCCTGCCCCCACCAAAAGCCCTAAGGCTGGAAGCAGCATTTGAATCTCAGACCCCAAACGCTGGCTGGGAGGATCAGGAGGCGAGGTGGGTGTGAGGAGAATATTCAGAGATCAAGTCACTGGCTGGGAAAATGCCCAGAAAAGGGAAAAGAAATAAGACTATAGAAGGCTACTTTCTTGGTGAACAGGCATTTCCTCCCTCCCTTTCTGATGAGGAAGAACAATGCTTACCATCAGACAAAGACACAGAAATCAAGGCTTCTGGATCCCAGCCCACCCAATGGGCTCAGGCCATGGAAGAGCTCAAAAAGAATTTTGAAAATCAAGTTAGAGAGGTAGAGGAAAAGCTGGGAAGAGAAATGAGAGAGATGAAGTCAAAGCATGAACAGCAGATCAGCTCCCTGCTAAAGGAGACCCAAAAAAGTGTTGAAGAAATTAACACCTTGAAAACTAGCCTAACTCAATTGGCAAAAGAGGTTCAAAAAGCCAATGAGGAGAAGAATGCTTTCAAAAGCAGAATTAGCCAAATGGAAAAGGAGATTCAAAAGCTCACTGAAGAAAATAGTTCTTTCAAAATTAGAATGGCACAGATAGAGGCTAAGGACTTTATCAGAAAGCAAGAAATCACAGAACAAAGCCAGAAGAATGGAAAAATGGAAGATAATGTGAAATATCTCATTGGAAAAACAACAGACCTGGAAAATAGATCCAGGAGAGACAATTTAAAAATTATGGGACTACCTGAAAGCCATGATCAAAAGAAGAGCCTAGGCATCATCTTTCATGAAATTATCAAGGAAAACTGCCCTGAGATTCTAGAACCAGAGGGCAAAATAAATATTCAAGGAATCCACAGAACACCACCTGAAAGAGATCCAAAAAGAGAAACTCCTAGGAACATTGTGGCCAAATTCCAGAGTTCCCAGGTCAAGGAGAAAATATTGCAAGCAGCTAGAAAGAAACAATTCAAGTATTGTGTTAATACAATCAGGATAACACAAGATCTAGCAGCCTCTACGTTAAGGGATCGAAGGGTGTGGAATAGGATATTCCAGAAGTCAAAGGAACTAGGACTAAAACCAAGAATCACCTACCCAGCAAAACTGAGTATAATATTCAGGTGAAAAATTGGTCTTTCAATGAAATAGAGGACTTTCAAGCATTCTTGATGAAAAGATCAAAGCTGAAAAGAAAATCTGACTTTCAAACACAAGAATGAAGAGAATCATGAAAAGGTGAACAGCAAAGAGAAGTCATAAGGGACTTACTAAAGTTGAACTGTTTACATTCCTACATGGAAAGACAACATTTGTAACTCTTGAAACATTTCAGTATCTGGTTACTGGGTGGGATTACACACACACACATGCACACACGCACACATACATAGAGACAGAGTGCACAGAGTGAATTGAAGAGGATGGGATCATATCTTAAAAAAAAATGAAATCAAGCAGTGAGAGAGAAAGATATTGGGAGGAGAAAGGGAGAAATTGAATGGGGCAGATTGTCTCTTATAAAAGAAGCAAGCAAAAGACTCATTAGTGGAGGGATAAAGAGGGGAGGTGAGAGAAAAACATGAAGTCTACTCTCATCACATTCCACTAAAGGAAAGAATAAAATGCACACTCATTTTGGTAGGAAAACCTATCTTACAATACAGGAAAGTGGGGGATAAGGGGATAAGCAGGGTTGGGGGGATGATAGAAGGGAGGCCATGGGGAGGAGAGTGCAATTTGAGGTTGACACTCATGGGGAGGGATAGGATCAAAAGAGAATAGAAGTAATGGGGGACAGGATAGGATGGAGGGAAATATAGTTAGTCCTATACAACACAACTATTATGGAAGTCATTTGCAAAACTACACAGATTTGGCCTATATTGAATTGCTTGCCTTCCAAAGGGAAGGGGTGGAGAGGGAGGGAGGTAAAGAAGTTGGAACTCAAAGTTTTAGGAACAACTGTCGAGTAATGTTCTTGCCACTAGAAAATAGGAAATACAGGTAAAGGGGTATAGAAAGCTATCTGGCCCTACAGGACAAAAGAGAAGATGGAGACAAGGGCAGAGAGGGATGATAGAAGAGAGAGCAGATTGGTCATAGGGGCAATTAGAATGCTTGGTGTTTGGGGGGGGGGGGATAAAAGGGGAGAAAATTTGTAACCCAAAATTTTGTGAAAATGAATGTTAAAAGTTAAATAAATAAATTTAATTTAAAAAAAAAAGATCATGGATATAGAAAGAGAAAAAATAGACTGAAAGTAGAACCTTGGAGAATGTCCCAACAATGGGGTAAGGGAAGAACCAAGACATTCTAAAGTAACAGAAGCCAAATTTTGGAGTTTAGACAGGATGGGCAACAGTATCACATGTTGTTAAAATGACAAGGATGGAGGAAAAACATCATTGAATTTGTTGACTAGGAGGTCATTAGTGACCTGTGAGAGAGAAATTTCAATATAGTAGTAGGGAAGAAACCGAACTTTAAGGGGTTAAAGCATGAATGGTTGGTAAAGAAGCAGATGTCAGGAGGATAAAATACTCTTGAGAAATCTGATGCTGGTAAAGAAAGAGATAGGACATGAAAGTATAGCAATATGAAGAAAAATGTTCTTACATAGTGGGCCTTGGAGAATACTTAGAAAGTAGAGAAAGAATACAATGAGGAAAGCTTGCAGATGCAGGAGAGAGGGGGCCTTCCAAAGAAGGTTAATGCATTTCAATTGATGGAGAATTTTTTAAATAAATTTTTTAAATCTGAGGGATTATTTAAGTGCTATTCTACAGAGGTACAAAATGAACTTTTGAGATCCTTTCAGATCTCTGGTTCTATTTGTGGTGAGATAAGAATAATTCACCAAACAATTAAATTCAATAAGTATTCCCTAAATGCCTACTATGTGGAAGGCACTGCACTAAATCTTAGGAGTACAAAGTCAGAAACAATGGTCCTTACTCTCCAGGAACTTGCAATGGGAGGAGGGGAGAAGGTGAATTTAAGGGGGAGTGGGAAGAAGGATTCTGGTATTGCATATGGGTAAGTATGATACAAGATAGGGAGTGAGAGGTGGCAGAAGAAGGATCCAGAATGAAGAGTGAGAGAACCCTTTTAACTACTGGAATCAGACAAGGCTGGACAAAGGCTCTGAGCTGAGCCTTTAAGGGCCATGAGAATTATGAGAAACATAGGTGAAGGGAGAGGTCTGTTCCAGGCATAGGCGTTACACAAATGCATCAATATGGTGAGTGGCATGTTGAGTTCAAAAAATAACTGGTAGTATAATGTGGCTGTAATGTCAAACGAATGAATCAAATACCATGAAATTAGTTTGGAAAAATAGGTTGAAACCATACTAGGGAGCATATTAAGTGCTAGGCCAAAGAGTTCTTATTTTATTTTAAAAGCAATAGGGAGGCACTGAAGATTCTCTGGATAGGGAGTAACATGATCAGATCTGTGAATAGAGTATTTTGGCAATACATAAGAAGGACTAGAAAGGAAAGAGACAAGAAACCAGGAGACTGATTGGTAAGAAGACTATTGCAATAGTCTAAGTGAACCTCATTGCCATGTACATAGTAAGTGTTTTGTTGTTGTTGAGTCATGTCTGACTCTTTGTGATCTGTGGATCATAGTGTGTATGAGATTTTCTTAGCAAAGATGCTGGAGTGATTTGCCATTTCCTTCTCCAGTGGCTTAAGGCAAAAACAGGCTAAGTGATTTGTCTAGGGTCATACAGCTAGTAAGCGTCCAAGGCTGGATTTGAATTCAGGACTTCCTAACTCCAGGCCCAGCACTCTGTTCACTGAGCCATCTAGCTGCCCCCCACCCAAGTAAGTGTTTAACATATATGCTTGTTGGAGGCAAGGCCAAGATGGTGGAGTAAAGGCAGGGACTTGCCTGAGCTTTCCCCCAAACCCCTTCAAATACCTTTTAAAAAATGACCATAAACAAATTCTAGAGCAGCAGAACCCACAAAAAGAGGGAGTGAAACATTTCCAGACCAAGACAACTTGGAAGATTGGCAGGAAAAGTCTGTTGCACCAGGGTGACACAGGAGCACAGTCCAGTACAGATCATACCAGCACAGTCTCACCCCAGCAAACCAGGAGCAGGCCTTGGGAGTGATTGAATCAGCAGTGGCAGCAGCTGCTGCCAGAGCTCTCAGCCCAAAGATGGTTGGAAAAACTGATCAGAAGGAGATTACAGGGGTTTTTTTGTAGCACTGAAGTTCTCTTGCTTTGTCCCAGGATGAGGGGGAGCACTAGCAAAGCAGAGCTGGCAGCTATTGCAGAGTGGGGACTGTCCTCACAGTTCCAGGGCAGAAAAGAGTGCTTGTCATCTCTCAAAGACCAGAGCACAGGCCAGGAGAGTAATAAATACCTCCCCTTAGATCATACCACCTTGGAAGAACTGAAAACATACATGTCCCTAGAAGTATCTCTGAAAACAGCTGCCCAAAACCCCTGAAACTTGGGACATTCCAGTTCCCACTCTGGAAGCAGAGTCCTACCTTAACAAAGAGCTAATACTCAACTAATAAGCTGGGGAAATGAACAAACAATGAGGAAAAATAACTCTGACTGTAGAAAGTTATTATAGTGACCAAGAAGACCAAAACACGCTCAAAAGATAACGAAGTCAAAGTTCCTCCATCCAAAGCCTCCAATAAAAATATGGTTTGATCTCAGGCCATGGAAGAACTCAAAAGTGATTTTGAAAATCAAGTAAGGGAGGTACAGGAAAAACTGGGAAGAGAAATGAGAGTGATGCAAGAAAATCATGAAAAATGAGTCAACAGTTTGGTAAAGGAGACACACACAAAAAAATGAAGAAAATAACACCTTAAAAAACATACTTAGGCCAAATGGTAAAAGAGGTCCAAAAAGTCAATGAGGAAAAGAATGTCTTCAAAAGCAGAATTGGCCAAATGGAAAAGGAGGTTTAAAAGCTCACTGAAGAAAACAATTCCTTGAAAATTAGAATGGAACCCACATGTACAAAAATATTTATAGCAGCTCTTTTTGTAGTGTCCAAGAACTGGAAATTGAAGGGAGGCCCATCAATTGGGGAATGGCTGAACAAGTTGTGGTATATGAATGTAATGTAATACTATTGTGCTATAAGAAATGATGAATAGGTAGACTTCAGAAAATCCTGGAAAGACTTATATGAACTGATGCTGAATGAAGTAAGAACCAGGAGAACATTGTACACAGTAACAGCCACAGTATACAATGACTGACTTTGATAGACTTAGCTCTTATCAGCAAGGCAAGAACCTAAAATAATCCAAAAGACCCATGATGGAAAATGCCATCCACATCCAGAGAAACAAATATGGAGTCTGAATGCAGACTGAAGCATACTATTTGCTCTTTTGTTTTGTTTTGTTTTGGTTTTTTCTTTCTCATGGTTCCTTTCATTCATTCTAATTCTTCTATACAACATGACTGATGTGAAAATATGTTTAATTAAAAAATTTAGAATGGAGCAAATGGAAGCAAATGACTTTGTGAGAAATCAAAAAACGACAAAACAAAACCAAAAGAATGAAAAAATAGAAGACAATGTGAAACATCTCATTGAAAAAACAACTGACCTGGAAAGTAGATCCAGGAGAGATAGTTTAAAAATTATTGAACAACCTGAAAGCCATGATCAAAAAAGAACCTAAACATCGTCTTTCAAGAAATCATCAAGGAAAACTGCCCTGATATTCTAAAACCAGAGGGTAAAATAGAAATTGAAAGAATCCACCAATCACCTCCTGAAAGAGATACCAAAATGAAAACTCCCAGGAATATTATTGTCAAGTCAAGGAGAAAATACTGCAAGTAGTCAGAAAGAAAGTTCACATATGGTGGAGCCACAGTCAGGATAACACAAGATGCAGCAGCTTCTACATTAAAGGATCAGAGGGCTTCAAATATGATATTCCAGAAAGCAAAGGAGGTAGAATTATAACCGAGAATCATCTACTCATCAAAACTGAGTATACTCCTTCAGGGGAAAAATGGATATTCAAAGAGAGAAGACTTTCAAGTATTCTTGATGAAAAGACCAGAACAGAATAGAAAATTTGACTTTCAAATACAAGACTCAGGAGAAGCATAAAAAAGATAAACAGGAAAGGGAAATCATAATGGACTTGATCAGTTTAAGCTGTTTAGATTTCTATATGAGAAGATGATATTTGTAGCTCATAAGAAAGTGGAGGGGAAGAGGCGGGAGGTGAGGGGTAGTAAGTGAACCTTATTCTCATCAGAATTGACTCAAAAAGGGAATAACATACACACTTGACTGGGTATAGAAATCTATCTTACCCTACAGGAAAGGAGGAAGGGAAAGGGATAAGAGAAGAGGGGTATGATAGAAGACAGAGCAGATTGGGAGAGGGAGTAGTCAGAAGCAAAACATTTTTGAATATGGGCAGGATGAAAAGAGAAAGAGAATAGAATAAACAGTGGGGGGTGGAATAGGATGGAGGGAAATACAGTTAGCAATAGTAACTGTGAAAAAAAGTTTCTCTGACAAAGGCCTCATTTCTCAAACATATAGAGAGCTGAGTCAAATTTATAAAAATAAATAAGTACCATTACCCAACTGATAAATGATCAAAAGATGTGATCAGTTTTCAGATGAAGTAATCAAATATATATATAACCGTATGAAAAAATCTATAGCCATATGAAAAAATACTCTAACTCACTATTGATTAGAGAAATGCAAATTAAAACAATTCTGAGGTACTACCTCATACCTATTAGATTGGCTAATAGTACAGAAAAGGTAAATGACAAATGTTGGAGGGGATATGGGAAAAAGAAGACATTGATGCATTGTGGGCTAGGTAACACCTGTTGCCCATATGGGACATTTTATCCACTCTCTTTATGTCTTTGTGCAAGTGCTTCCCCATGCCTGGAAAGTTCTCTTTCCTTATCTCTGTGTATTAAAACTCGTACCTCTCATCAAGGTCTAGTTCAATCGTAGTTCACCTCCTATAAGAGGTCTTTCCTATGTTCCTCAATTATTAATAATTCTTATCCACCCCCAACCACGCAAATTACTTTGAATTTGTATATATGTTATTTCTCTCCAAGATAATGTAAGCTCCTCGAGAGCAGGTAGTTTTCTTTTTCTTTTTGTACCCCCAGCTCCCAGTATAATACCTAGCTTGTAAGAAGCACTTAAATGCTTGGTGGATTGAAGTGAATTGAATGTCCAGCAGACATGTGGAGAAATATGACTATAGTCAGGAGATTTAATCCACTAATTTGATACAATCCAAGAAATATTTGTCCCTACTAAGTGCAAGGCACTAAGAATACTAACTGCCCCCAAGGAATTTACTTTCTACTCATGCACACAAGTAAATAAATATGAAGCATATGCTGTAGTGTGCAAACTAAATGGGACAAAGTAAAATAATTAAATGTATTGGCTTGTACAACAAACCTTACAAAGTTTTACATCTTTAAAAACTTAATATGCAACAACACCTCCTTTTGCTGCAGTTGCTTGTTTTGTAAAATTTGACCTTGAGTTCACAGGATTTTGACACTTATCTGTTAAATCTTTATCATAAAACAACATATAAAATTATAGACTAAGTATACCTTTAATTAACAGTCCACTTTTCAAACTCTAGCCTTGATTATAACCGGCATGTTTTTTTCTTTTTTTATTCTTCATTTAACAAACACACACAAAAGGAACATTCCATCTACAAAATAGAACAGAAAAATAGATTACAATAGGAAACTGTGAATGTTTATTACATAGGCTGCTTTTTTTTAAGTATACAACATATTACTTTCTCAATAAATTTTATTGATATCTTTTGTTTACATTGCTTAGATTTCCTGTTTTCCCTTCTGCCTCCTAGAGAACCATTTCTTATAATAAAGAATTTCTAAAAAGAAAAAAGATAAAGAAGATAAAAAACAAAAAAGCTTATTAATACATTGAAATATTTAATACTATATGAAACAGTCCACATTTGAGAACCTCCCCCCATCTTGACAAGAAATAGAGGACAGTGTCTTCTTATATCTTGTTTTTGAGGTCAAATTTATTTTTTATAATTTTACAATATTCATCTTTTATTGTTATTATTTTGTGCATTTTTTGTTGTTTTGTGATTGTCATTCATACTATCGTAGCTGTTGTGTGTATTGTTTTCTGACTCTGCTTACTTAACTTTGAATCAGTTCACGTAAGCCTTTCCATGCTTCTCTGTATTTATCGTGTCACAAAATTAAACCACATCAAAATTATTTATCCCATTCTTCTGCTAAGGTACATTTTCAATGGTAAAAGAAAAGTTATTTGGTCATTGTTGAAATTTTCATCTTTTTATGCTCTAGTAATATTCAAAAACATTCATGTACCACAATTTGTTTAACTATTTCCAATCAAGGATGCAAATGTCAACATTTTACCTTCAAAGCTGTCCTGCTTACATTTTTTCTTCTGAACATCTTTCTGTACTCTTCTACGCATTTTCTTTTTTATATACTTAAAATATCCTCTTTTCTTTTAACAACACTACCACTAGCCTCTTGCCTCCCCCCATGAATCCTCATCCCCAACTGAAAAAAACAAAAACAAGTTCTTGCAACAAATAGCAGTCAAGCAAAACAAATCTACACATTGATCATGTTTAAAAAAAAAAAATGTGTGTCCCATTCTATACCTTGAATACATCATCATTCTGTCAGGAGATAGTGTAGCTTGCTTCTTTACCAGTTCTCTGGAATTGCAGTAACTCATTGCAGTGGGGTTAAGGCCAAGTAAGTTCTCAGGCCACTGAAGCACAGTTAGCTCCATATATTAGATATATAAATTTCTTAACTTTTCATAACGTAAATTTGTGTTGCAGTATTCCATCCAGAATAATTCTGCTTCTCAGGATATCAATATATTTATCAGAGTTCGTCATTCCTTAAATGGAGAAATGATATCTAGGCCCAATGAAAACTTTTTAAATCTCCAAAATATTTTGGGAGGATATTTTAGAACCTGAAGAAGATACTCAGATCTTACAGGCTCAACAGCACTAATTATATCAATGGTTTTGGGCATAATCTTAAATGAAAAAAATGAGTTTCATTAGTAAAAATTACCTTTATCCAGTTGTCAATAATCCAGTTTTTTATTGTCTTCTCCATAACAAGGGTTTTTTTTCTTCATGGCACTTGTTAGCAGCTTCTTAAAAAACTGGTCTTTGCTCTCTTCTTACAACTTCAATATAGGCAGCTATGTGGTGCTGTGGATAAAGCAGGAGTCAGGAGGACCTGAGTTCAAATCTCACCTCAGACATTTGACACTCACCAGCTGTGTGACCTTGGGCAAGTCCAGTCCAGATGAATATCTGGTCACTGGATACAGATGACTCTGGAGGAGAAGTGAGGCTGGTGACCTGCACAGCCCTCCCTCACTCAAAACAAAGTCAAGTGCAAGTCATGTTATCATTTCTCTGATGGCATGGTCTTCTTTGGCAACAAAGGACAAACATACAACTTCAACAAACCTATGCCACACCATAGAAAAATTAGTAACAGTTCTTCTGTCTATTAAGTCTCTCTAAAGGTCTCTACTTATTTTCTGAGGATTAATTTGGTTACTTTTGCAGCAATAGTTGATCAAGAACTGGTATAGTTCTGAATTTTCAACCACATTGTCTGTTGAGTTTCAATTAAAATAATCCGTTCCCACTGTAGTCTTGATTGATACTTGAAACACTTGTCTTCTCTACACCAATAGCCACTGCAAACCCCTAACAGTCAGTGAAATGTGCTCTTTATTAGCTATAACTTTTGCATGTTTCCCAAGAGTAATGTCTATTCTTTAAATTATGGAATAAAAAAAAACCAGAATAAAAGAACAATGAAACACTGTGGCACAAAATCCCTTGCTTAACTAACAGAAAAGTTATGAAAAGTAAGGAAACTAGCTCAGATCAATTTCAGCTGGTCAGGATCAGACATTCTGAGCCAGCTTATTATCAGTAGAAGCATGTACACAAGACCACTGATGTCACAAAATTAAACCACATCAAAATTGTTTACCCCATTCTTCTGCTAAGGTACATTTTCAGTGGTAAAAGAAGAGCTGTTTGGTCATTGTTGAATCCTCATTTATAATAAAATTTTAAGCTCATCCTATGTAGAATAATAAATAGATGATTTTAAGATTTAAGATTCTTAAGAGTGTGATTTGCTCCCTTTTCCTAAAATAAAAATTGCCCCCCCTAACCCCCTTCAAATTGCTTATCTCAAGTTATTTGCATTCCACTGTACAATATACTTTGAGAAGGGAGTAGTAACTGGAGAATTCAGAAACACCTCATTAGGAGATGGTACCTGAATTGTTCTTTAAGGGTAGGTGGGAATTCCAAGAGGCAGAAATAAGAAAGATGAGCCTTTCAGACAAGGGAGATCATTTGTGCAAAGGCACAAAGTAAAGAGATGACATATCAAGCATGAGTAATTTGTATTTTCACTAAGGTAATGAGGGATCATTGAGAAATTTTGAGTAAAAGAGCAACAGGGTCAAATCTAGGTTTTAGAAACATCAGTTTTGCAGCTGTACAAAGGAAGAGGTGATGAGAGTCTGGACTAAGATGGTTGTGGTATAAGTAGAGAGAAAGTAATGGATGAGAGCCATGTTAAAGATATAGAATACATAAAACTTGGCAACTGATGAGATGTGAGTGTTGAGGAAAGGGAAGGGTCAAGGATAACTTCAAAGTTATAAATATGGGTAATTGGAAGAAAGGCAGTACTGTCAACAAACATGGAAGGGAAATGGGTTTGGGAAAATCAATTTTGAACGTATTGAGTTTGAAATGCCTATGAGATACCCACTTGGAGATGTCTAACAAGCAATTGATAATACAGGACTGAAATTCAGAAACACAATTGAGGTTGGACATATAGATGCCAGAGTCATCTCCACAGAAGTGAGCACTGAACCCATGAGAGCTGATAAAATGACAAAAGGAGACCATGCCTCTAGAGAAAAAAAGAGAAAGGGACCCAAAATAGAGCCTTGATGGACTTCTACACTTAGTGAGATGGAAGATGATGATGATGTAGCAAAGGACACTAAGGAGCAGTTCGACAGGTAGGATGAGAACCAAGAAAGCAGTGTCATAGAAGCTAAAGTAGGAGACTATGTAGGAGAAGTTAGTGGTGAACTGAGAAGTGAGAATTAAGGAAATGACCTCAATGAGTATAGACAAAGCCTCCTTAGAAATTTGGATTTGAAAGAGAGAAAAGAACTAGGACAATAGTTTGAGGGGTTGACAGGGTTAACTGAAGATTTTTTTAAGGATGGAAGAGATGTGAAATTAGGAAAGAACTAGTAGTCAAGTACAGATTGAAGATGAGAAAAAAATAAAATGATTAAAGGGGTAAACTTCTAACAGAAAAAGGGAAGGATGAAATCAAGGTCATAAGTGAAAGGAACAACCTTAGTAAGGAAAAGGCTTCATTAGAACCTTGATTAAAAGAGAAGAGAACAGAGAAAAAGGAAGAAGCATTTTGAGGTGTGATCTCCAGTACAGTGGAAGTGAAGTCTTGGCCAAGAGGGAGTCAAGAGGAAGTGGTTTAGGAGGTCTGAAAAGAGGCAAGTTTTACAATAGCTGGTGTGGGGAGTATGATAGTCAATCAGGAAAGGATAAAAAGTTCACCATGTAGCAGTGAGGACCCAGATGGCATTAAATGACAAATTTATAGTGAACCCTACTTATTCTCCAGGAAAAGTCAGTAGTTCATGTGTAGGAAGGTGGATGGTTGGATTCTAGAAAGGTGGCAATAAGACAGGGAGGAAGGATTCAGTTCTGATTGATTGTATGTAGTTGAAGTAGTCAATATCTGGGTCAAGGCTATAAAGGGAAGGAAAAGAAACCACAGAATGGGTAAACGGATTGGATTGGAGAACAAGAAGGTTGGATGCATCAGAGATCACGATGGGCATGTAGAGGTTTAAGAGAGGAAGAATAGGAGGATGTAATCAGAAAAATTTCAGAGTTCTTGATTAAGAAGATAGAAAAATTTGGGATAATGAGTTGTCATTAGCCTAATGATGTCAAGGGATGGTTTGTCATGAAACTTTAGGAGAGTTGCAAATTAGGTAACAGGGAATGGATTGAGAGGATCCCTTCTGTATTCCTTCTGAAAGATGGGAGGTGAAGGCTGGATATATAGATTTGAAAATGATAACTGAACCTCTAGGAGCAGGTGAACTCATTAAGAGAGAAAGCATAAAAAAGATAAGATAGTCCACCAATGATTTGTAAAGGACAAGAAGTCTAGATAAGAGCCAGAAATCTGTGAGGAAATAGGAGTAAAATTTGCACATCCTATGCTTCCTTTGTAGAACCTGCAGAATGCCTCCAACTCTAACCAATACCAGTTCTTCTGATTTGATTCACCAGCCCTTGAGGGAACCTCAAGTGATAATTTCCATAGTCATCTTCAGCCTCACTTTCTTGCTGGGACTGCCAGGCAATGCGTTGGTATTCTGGGTGACTGGATTGAAGATGAAGCGTTCAGTGAATACAGTATGGTTCCTCCATCTCACAGTGGCTGACCTCCTCTGCTGCCTTTCTGTGCCCTTCTCCCTTATTCACATGGTCCTCCAGGGGCATTGGCCCTATGGCTGGCTCTTATGCAAGCTCATCCCTTCTATCATCATACTCAATATGTTTGCCAGTGTTTTCCTACTGACAGCCATCAGCCTTGACCGTTGTGCAGTAGTGCTCCAACCAATATGGTGCCAGAATCACCGTACTGTGAGGATGGCTCTGGCCTTTTGTGCCGGCATCTGGGTCCTGGCTTTTGCGATGTGCATGCCTGTGTTTTTGTACCGGGAAACCTTTACAGACAACGACTATACTAAATGTGCCTACAACTTTGAAGAGCACAATTTACAAGATGATATTTACTCTAGCTCTAGCTTTGAAAAAGAAAGTTCACTTTGGAACCCTTCTGCATCTGAGTTGACTGTGACACTAGAAGGCATCTTACATCCTTCATCTTCCAGGAAATATACTTATCCCTTGCCTTCTGCCACCACTGATACCACTAGAACTTCTAATGTTTTCTTCTCTACTAAAGTCCCTGGAGCTCACTCTGGAGATGCATCCACTATGGATTCATTTAACTTATATGGTCATCACCCCTTTTCTGATTTGTCACAACTGCCAGAGAAACTTTCTCATGTTGAATCATCAAGGATTCCTATTGTTTTACCTGAGTTTAGCACCAATGATTCCAATACTGACATCCTGAGAAATTCTGATATCGTATCCTATGACAATGAACAAGCTTTACCCAGGGCTTCTAGCAATCCTTTAGAGGTACCTGAAGGGACAGAAAATTATTTGGATTTCTTTTATAACTATAATTTCACTGAGAACCAACTGTCAAAAACCTTCATAGCAATCACAGTCACAAGACTGGTGGTAGGCTTCCTTCTGCCCTTCATCATCATGGTGATCTGTTACACCCTCATCATTTTTCGTTTAAACAGAGGTCACTTTGCTAAATCTAGGAGCAAAACCCTGAGAGTGGCTATAGTGGTAGTAGTTACCTTTTTTGTTTGCTGGACTCCATACCATATTATTGGGGTCCTGTCATTGCTTGCATCTCCATATACCCCACTTGAGAAGGCAGTGATAGCATTGGACAACCTCTCCATTGCACTGGCATCTGCCAATAGCTGCCTTAATCCCCTGCTCTATGCCTTCATGGGGAAGGATTTTAGGCAAAAAGCAAAACAGTCCATACAGGGCATTCTGGAGGCTGCCTTCAGTGAAGATACCATTCAATCTTCTAGTTGTCCCCAGAACAAAACCTCACTGACTCAAGACATTGTCAGTACTGCTGTGTGAGAAGATGTGCTAGTGGCACTCCATGGTCCCAGTAAGGGTGTCCTAGGGCATGTTTCAAAATGGAAGATGTCATACTGTCTAGGAGATTTGGAATATAATTGAATGGTTAGAGGGAACCATGAAAAATCATTCTAGGTGCTAGGGATAACATTCTAAGGATCCAACCTATAGAGGATAATGTAATAGAAATTTAATTTAATTTAATTGGCTTAGGAAACTCAAGTTTTAGCTATTGAGGGAGCTTCCTCAATAAGTATTCAAGAATTTCTTGAGCACAAAAACATCCAGAACATAAAGGCCTGGAGTCTCTCTTTCAGATTTCTGCCCAAAGACCAGCAACATTACTAACACCAACATAGCAGAGCTATGCTCATATGAATATAGGTTATATCCTGGATGAACATCTCTTCCCTCTGAATGTCCTTCCCTAGCTACAGCAATTTCTGTAAGCCACAGGTATCTTGTCTACTTCCAATTCTGAACCTGAGATACCTGACCAACCTGGTCAGACCTGATCTATAGTAATTCTTATGTTTGAACAGGATTGCATGACATTGGACAAGTCAATTAAGCTCCCAGGTTCCTCATCTATAAAAGAGTTGTACTGGAAGATTTCACTTTGAACTCTAAAATTCTGGTATATGTGAAACTTAGGTTTATTCAATGCACAAGAACTAAAGGTTTATTGGCAAGAGATGATGAAGGATAAGATCTATAGGCCAATTGAAACAGATGAGAATCAGATTTTTAAAAACTTATTTTAATGTTTTGTCATTTTTTTTAGCTTTTACAGAAGCTTTTTTTTTTTATCTTTCAAAGATATAGCAAGAACAGAAGTACAACCATCCTTTCCTCCAACACTTTGGGGACACATTCTCACCACAATACTTCACTCTGAGGGCATCAATTTGGCACAGATTTTTTTTAAAGCAGTTTCTACATAACATTAATCCCACCAAGTTTACGTCAAAAGAAGGTATGGCTCCTTTGGCCAAAGGAGGCCAGATGAGTCCATTTACTGCTGGGTTGGGTCCAAAATGTCATGCTAAAGGGCTGGAATGTTGGTTACTCTTTGTTCCTCCAAACACTGATACTGGGCTGGCTGCAAGTTCTGGCCTAGAGGAAAATTCCTAAACTCCTGAGGGCTGCAATCTCTTGCCATTCTGAAGTCCTTCATTCTAAACTAAATCCTCTCCCTGCTACAATTTAATATCATTTATTCTGCTCTAGTAAAAATGAATAGTCAATGTATTCATATCTTACATAAAAAGAATATGAAAAAAGAAATTTTGGAAGTCCTTGAAGATAAAGATTGATGTATGGAATACAAGGGGGCAGCGAATAGTGTATATGTCCTATGAGAGGCTATCTAGAGTTTAGCCAATTAGTAAAATGGTAAATATTTATTGAGTACTTATTGTGTATATAGAGTATTGACATATCTCCGAATAATATTCTTTAAATATTATTTAAGTTAGAAATTTTATTGATACCTTTTACCTTTATATTGAAGTCATTTCAAATTCCCACACCTATAATTGAATATTCCTTTATGTCAAAGAAAAACAATTGATGTAGTGACTGATTCTGACAATATTCTGTCCAATAGTCCCCTGCCTTTCTATTTCAAGGAGTTAGATGAAGGGGAGTTATGTTTAATTATCAGTTCTCCAGGATTTTCACTGGGTTTTCAACTATTCAAAATTCAATCTCCTTTTACTGGTTCTACTTATTTTGATCTGCATCAATATATATAGGATATCCCCAAAGTCTTAGTTTTAAGCTACTAAAACTCAAGTATAAAAAAATTTAAGATATATGGGAGTGATTGTAGGAAACTGAAAACAAATAAATTAATTAATTTTAAAAAAAACCTTTGACCCAGCAATATCGCTTCTAGAACTGTATCCCAAAGAGATCATAAAAATGGGAAAGGGTCCCACATGTACCAAAACATTTATAACAGCTCTTTTTGTGGTGGCCAAGAACTGGAAATCAAGGGGATGCCCATCAATTGGGGAATGGCTGAACAAGTTGTGGTATGTGAATGTAATGGAATACTATTGTGCTATAAGAAATGATGAACAGGAACACTTCAGGGAGGCCTGGAAGGACTTGTACGAACTGATGCTGAGTGAAAGGAGCAGAACCAGGAGAACTTTGTACACAGCAACAACCACAGTGTGTGACAAATTTTTCTGGTAGACTTAGTCCTTCATAGCAAAGCAAGGACCTAAAAAATTCCCAATGGACTTTTGAGGCAAATGTCTTCCACATTCAAAGAAAAAACTACATCTAACTGGAATGCAGAATGAAGTGGACTATTTACTTTTGTATTATGTTTTGTTTTGTATGGTTTCTCCCATTTATTTTAATTCTTGTATTCAACATGACTAAGGTGAAAATGTATTTTAATAGGAATGTATGTGTAGAACTTATATAAGATGGGACACTGTCTCAGGGAGGGAATGGGAAGGGAGGGGGAAAGGAGAGGGAAAAAATGTAAGATGTATGGAAATGATTGTAGAGCACTAAAAACAAAGTAATTTTTAAAAAAGAATAAATTGACTTTCTGACAAAAAAAATGATGAATAGGAAGACTTCAAAGAGGCCTGGAAAGACTAACATGAACTGATGCTGAGTGAAAGGGGTAGAACCAGGAGAACTTTGTACACAGCAACAATCACAGTGTATGAGGAATTTTTCTGGTAGACTTAGCCCTTCACAGCAATGCAAGGACCTAAAAAATTCCCAGTGGACTTTTGAGAAAAAATGCCTTTCATATCCAGAGAAACAACTATGGAACTGGATTACAGAATGAAGCAGACCATTTTCTCTCTTTTTTTTTTGTTTTTTGTTTTTTGGTTTTTTTTCATGGTTTTTCCCATTCATTTTAGTTTTTCTATGCAACATGACTAAGGTGAAAATGTATTTAATAAGAAGGTATGGTGTAGAACATATATAAGATTGCACACCATCTCAGGGAGGGAGGGAGAGGTGAGGGAAATGGAAAGGTGGGGGAGGGAAGGGAAGAAAATCTAAGATATATGGAAGTAATTGTAGAAAACTGAAAACAAAATAATTAATTAATTTTAATAAAACCTCAAATATACTAAGCTTAAGTATTGTTGTTTGTCCTTCATTTTTTGGAGAGGACCAATGGCATCATGAGGTGATGACTTGATGACTTGCAAATTGGATTTAAGGACAAAAGTCCAAGATGACTGGTGATGGCCCAGGATACAGTAAATGACCTTGGCCTCTGCTGTCTGACCAAACTCTAAATACTCCATGGCACTGTCATCTGCCCATTCTACCGGGGGAAGTCTTCATGTGCTTGGAGTAGGCATTCCCCTAACTTACTGATGGGTTTGAGGTCTGTCAATTACTCTCAACCTGGATTAGCCTGTCTGCAGAGAGTTTTATCAGGGTTTGGCTACTGTGCATGCTACAGCTTCTTAACTATAAGAAGACTTTTGGGACACCTTGTATAAACTGCTAAATTTTATAAATTTTTATAAACTATATAGACTATTAAGCCACTAAAGCTTAAAACTATACTAAGACCTTTGGGACACCCTGTACATATCTTCCTATTTTTTCCTGAATCAATCAATCATAAGTATGTGTTAAATTACTATTATGTGCCAGTACAGTGCGAGGTGCAAATTCACCAAGGAAATAGACTGCCCATCAGATTCATATATCACAGTTTTTCTGGTCATTCTCCAATTTTGGTTAAGTACAATTTCCAGTTTTGTGTGTGTGTGTGTTTGCTACCATAGAAGAGTCTACTATGAATATATTGGCACAGATTGGATTTTTCTTCAGTCTTTGACTTCCTTGGAGGTATGTACCCAGTATAGGACTTCTGGGTCAAAGGTTGTGGATAGTTTTGTCACTTGTCTTCTACACTTCCACATTGATGCCTTTTTTCTCACAGTGGTCCTCAGCATGTTTTCATGTGGTCCTTTATAGTTTACAATTCTTTTGAAAACTCCTTTGCTCACTCAAAGGGGAGTTGCTAGGGCACCAAACAAATTCAAATAGTGAATTTCCTGGAGTTTTATTTATTCTATGTACTCTCTAGATACAGTTGAGAATCTGGAAAAGACCATGGATGTGAAACCACTTGGAAGATGTTTCATTGTTATTATGTATGACTAATTTCTTTATCAATTCTATGCCAAGAGCAAAAGCACTTTATGCAGTTGAGCTTGTTTGTCTGATTCAGTGAGAAGTCAACTCCATTATGCTAAAGTTACATGACTAAGACTCCCTGTGATAAATGTAGTTCAAGGAGACTGAATTCAGCATAGATGTAGGCAGGAAAGCTGACTTCTGATTGAGTAAAACACTAATTTGCATACCTCCCTAGATCAGTGCCTTGTCATGAAAATGGGGCTTAAAACTATAAGCTATGCAGAGTTACCCAAGATGGACAGGTCATAGTGGAGAGTTCTAACAAAGTGTGAACCACTGAAGAAGAAGATGGCAAACCATTCCAGTATCTTTGCCAAGAAAACCCCACAGACAGTACTGAAATGCTAAGATATAATATTAGAAGATGAGTCCCTCGGGTCGAAATGTGTCCAACACATTCAATGAACATGAATTTGGACAGACTTTGGGAGACCAGAGGGCCTGGCATGCTAGGCTCCACAGGTCACAAAGAGTCAGACACAACTGAACAAGATATTAAGTTGAGGTTGTCCCAAAGAGAAGCAGCTCTTAGAAGGCTATTGACTCTGAAAACTATGTAGTTCAACACTTTCACCCATGAGCTCATGTCCATAATTTTCAGGAGTGCAAACTTCCCCTGCAACAAGTCCTTAGTGATATATAGAACCAGGTGAGTGGCAAGCAGATATAACCAGTGGTAAAAATAAGTGGTGGTTTGGATAATCCACCTTCTCCTTCTCCTTTTACTTGTATACCAATTAGTATATTTCTGTTGGTATCCTTTAAATTCTTTGTTCCCTGCTTCTAAACCATCCATATTGACTCATATGCCTATAGTAGTTTCAAACTTCACATCCCTCATGGCATTCCTGCCCATATATCAAATGTGCTTCTCCCAAGAAACTCATCTGAAATGGAGAAAGAGGGAGAAATAGCAAAAATTCTGCCATCCACTTCAAAATTCATCAACACACCTAGGCATACTATTAAGCTTTTAAAAAAATGATTTCCTTCAAAAGTTTAATAGTGTACATGTGTTTTAAGTGTCAGGATTCCCATAGATATGATTAATATACATGTCTTCTATACCAACATTAACATAAATGACCATAACTTTTGTTTTATGCAAAGCCTAGCAAATCAAATATGCTAATAAGTATTTATTAATGTGCTAACTCCCAGTATGCTACTGTGTGGTAGCTAGATGGTGGTGTGGATAGAGCACCCACCCTGGAGTCAGAAAGACCTGAGTTCAAATTGAATCTCAAATACTTATTAGCTGTGTGATCCTGGGCAAGTCTCTTAACCCTGTTTGCCTCAGTTCCCCATCTGTAAAATAAGCTAGAGAAGGAAATACAAACCACTCCAGTATCTTTGCCAAAAAAAAAAAACCAAACCATCACAGTCACAGAGAGTCAGACACAGCTAAAACAACTCAACAGCAACAACTTTCTACTGCGGACCTCAGGAAATCCATTTCTATCCACTTTTCAACCAACCACAGAACTCTCCTATCCAAAAATCAAAACCACCACCTCCCTGCTTTCTACCATCGCACTCCACCATTATCTAACCGTTCACCAACTTTCTACTTCCTTCTAGTCATTTATTTCATAACTGGAAAAAAAAGAAACTTTGAGTACCCACCATGAATAGGACACAGAGATGCAAGGATGAATGAGAAATGACCAAAATCATACATACTTAAGACATGAGGTCCAATCCTGTTGCCAGATAGCTAAGAATTCATTTGAATTTTATAAGCATTTAGTGAGTGCCTATTATGTTCCAGGAACAGGGAATAAAGACCAAAAAAAAAAAAAAAGCCCTTGCCTTCTAAGCACTTACATTCTTCTGAAGGAAAATAACAGAAAATTATATATTATGAAACCTCAAGACACCACTATCATTTGGACAGCGAAGGCAAAGGGACTTGGACAATTCCATCAATGGCTCATATTTGAGTTTCATATAGGGACAGTGCAGAATTCCAGCTGTGGTTCTTTCTCAGTTGCATTTTTGTTAGGACTTTCTTAGATGACAAAACATCTGCAGGGCTATCTTTTTTGGTGTCTTTTGTATTAACATTGATCTGAATAAACAATTTTTTGTTTCTCCTATGGCTGAGAATGACTCACAGAGAGCTGTAAATGGGTGATGTTCCGAGAAACCTTAGCCTCCACTTTCAGAGTCTTGTAGCAACTTTAGGAATTCTTTGGGATAGATTTAAGGAGGCTTTTCTAGAACTGACCAAGTCTTAGGAGCCCAGAACATGATGCAGAAGTCTTAAAAGTTCTGATTGTCTTAGGAAGGTATTCTTTTGAAAGAAACCTCTGAGGGAGTACTCTACCCAAGGAACCTTTGAAAATCTTTATTTTTCTGGAATTCAACTGCTCCAATCTTATTTCAAACTTCCATGTGACTCAGAATAGAAGTCAGGTGTCCCCAGTACCACTCACCCAGGGGATGGTGGACTACCTAAGCAAAATTTCATTGTGGCTAATGTAACACTGAAAACATAGAGGGCATGTCCATTCAGTTCTGACATTTTGGTAGGCCATCAAGCCTACAAGAAACTTCCACTCCAATCAATCTCAATCCCTCCCTCCTGTTTTCCCTCACACTGTCCCCAAGGATTGAAGATGAATTCAAGCAAATGTTTCACCAAACAAAGTCTGACACTGGCACAAGAAGGGTCAACATTCTTGTTTGTTTGTTTGTTTTATTAAGAAAGCATGCAAAAAAAAAATTGTGAGGCCAAACTCCTCCCCCACCCCTTTCCAGCCCACACTGATGCAAAGCATCATGAGGGTCTTGAGGGAATCACCTAACCAGATACATAGGGGTTAAAGGGAGATAGGCAAGGAAGGGTGGATCTACACCAATGACTTGCTCCCCTGCTCCCTCCTTACCACTTTCCAGTCCCCGCTTCCATTATCTTTTTCTGCCACCTGTGAGTTCCTGCTATCACACATCACTCAATACAATGACAACTACATTTCACATTCAGCAAACAGTCCTCTTCAGCACACATTGGAGTTTTGAAACAACATTTCACTAGGGGCTAGGGAAGGTAGGATGGGGTTGAGGTACAGAAAGAGACTTGTCCTATGCAACTGAATAGGGCTGAAATTGGCAGACGAGATCTGGGAACCCAGGAAAGTTGACACCCAAATTCCTGTCATGATCAGTAGGTCCCACTCCCTCTCATTGCTCAGGGTCCTGACGTACACCTATTTCCTGAAAGATGATTTGCTGTCAAGGTGGCACATTTGCTTGTGCAAATAGCTCCACTCTTATAAAGGCTGCATTTATCTAAAAGGGAAAAGAATTGACAGTGACAGCGGCTGTGATGGGCAGTAAGGACTCCTCACTGAGATCTGTGTAGGAGATGCTGAGTACAAAAAAAGAGGAGGTTCCCTTCCTTGGATGCCTGAAGTGGAGTTAGAAGACAGACACTGTCCCACTTGTAGGAGAAAACTCTCCCTCCAGAATGAGGAACCTTGTGCCAGTGGCACCTTAGCTTTCCTGCCTTGCCCCACGATGGATTGATCCTCCACCCCATTTCCCTCTGGCAAATGCTTCTTCCCACAGACTAGTTCTTCCTGTCCCTGTACTTCAATCTCATTTTATTTCTATTGTGCAACAATGCACCCCAACTGAAGTCCTTTCTAGGGA
This sequence comes from Notamacropus eugenii, assembly GCF_028372415.1. Taxonomy (NCBI): domain Eukaryota; kingdom Metazoa; phylum Chordata; class Mammalia; order Diprotodontia; family Macropodidae; genus Notamacropus; species Notamacropus eugenii. Next base: position 191,576,344 of record NC_092874.1, read on the forward strand.
AGGAGGGAAAAAGCAGAGTTGAAACAGATGTCTTGGAAATCCTGAGAATTAGGAACAGGAATTCTCACATGGGAGTTTCAGGAAGTGGAAAAGGGCCTCACCCTATTTCCACCCATTCCTACTTAAAAGTAAAAATATATGGGGTGGAGATGTAAGTGAATTTGCTCTTCTCTCTGGAGTCCAGAATTAAACACTCAACATGAACTTTCCACTGAGCATAAAGAGAGCACCGAGCTAGTCAATAAATGTTGACTTCCAATTGTTAAAGGACGTAAGTTATCACTAAACCCTATTCTCTTTTGCCGCCTTCACTGTATTCTTCTCTTAAGCCTCTATGCTCTTCAAAAACCCAATGGGAAAACCTCCAACCCCAAGAGATGAATGTTTGCTTCTGCATTCCCCACTTGTACTTCCAATGATACCTTCTTTCCTCTCAGTCCAAACCTTTGTATTACAATGCCATTTATTTGATTCAGCTGATATTTATCAGGGATCCTCTCCCTTTTGGGAAGGTCAAAGGGATGACTGGACCAAAGGGAAGATTTGGACAAAAATATTAAATTTGTTGGGTGGGAGATGGAGGTGGCAATTTCCATATATAAATGAGATGTGGATTTAAAGAGGTGATTTAAAATGGAAAAAAAAGGTAAAATAGAAACTCTCCTAGAAATCGAGTTAGGGTTGATTATATTCACTCCCCCCAAGAGCAGGGGTTGAGTTCATTAGTTAAAATCAATCCCAATTCCTGGGGGCCATGATAGTGGTTGACTTCAAAGGCAGTGCAATCCAATTCCAGACACACCCATAGATCGCCACCTCTCTGCAAGAGTCTCGCAACACTCTGGATTTCGCTTACCTAATCAAAACCCTACTTATTTCCTGAGATCCTGCCTTCCTATTTCAGTCACCAATCCCCACCTACCTCACCTTTTCCTTGTCCTGCTTCTTATTCACTAGGGTTTTAAGCCCTGGCCTTACTGGGCACTGGTGGGGGGTGGGGGAAGGGGGGCAGAGCAAGAACTATTTCAGAATGGGGGAGGAAATAGCACCACCTCATAGACTCCTTTGGGATCAATGATGCCAGCATAGCCCTTTAGGCCCATCTACTCACTCTCTCTAGCCCTGAACTGAGGTTTGATAGGGGCAGTAACCAATCCAGAGCTAACAAGTGGGATAGCACTGAATCTCTAAGATGTGGAAGGTTCAGTCCCTGCTGCTTCCTGGTTGTTACAGCCCTGCCGCCCAACCTGGGGATGGCAATGGTCCAATGGCACCGGGGGCTGGAGGTTGGGGCCAGCAAAGTAATCAATAATATTATTAGTAATAACAATAATATAATAACAATAATGATAAAAGAATGGGGCGAAAGACAGGGAAGGCAGGGTTATCATCGGCAGCATCTTGCAGTGGCTTCTCTGGCAAAGAGAAAAAAAGAAAAAGAGGAAATAGATATATATCTATATATCTATATATCTATGTACAGGCTTGGGGAAGGGAAACTGGACTGGGGTTATTTCTAGATTCTTTGCCAGGGTTCACCACCACTGGCCCTGGATTCTTCAGTCTGTGATATACTAAGTGATCAAGTCCCAGTCGAAATCATCAGGGATCTCCTCGTTGGAACCAGGAGGTGGGACAGGTGGCCGAGGGACCAGGTGATGTGCTGTCAGGAAGGAAAGGAAGAGGTTAAAGAAACTGGGAAGTCATTATTTCCCTCTAGCTAGCCTAATAAACACTGAAGAGAAGACCTTGTAACTAGTACAAACTGCTACACTTGCTAGTTTAATTAACTAATTAATTAATTTTTATTATTTTGGGATATTCTCAGGTGGTAAAATTCAGTCAACTCAGCTATCCACCACTATGTATGTGCACTCAGGGCAACATGGGGCTTTCTCTCCTCTACCAACCAACTGGTCTTGAAGTTGCTGAAAGCAGTGCTGAACTGACCAGGAGGGGAAGAAGACAAGGAATGGGGAAGAGAGAGCAGACCTTGGCACAAAGGCATTGCCAACAGGTACCAGCGTTTATTTCTGATTATTCTCTGAATACATTCTAAAGCCTAATATAAATTGTTTTAGATTTCTCTGTTGCTTTCATTTTATCTATTCTTTGTCCCCTTTTCAGTCACTAAAAAGAGATCTAACTCTAAAAGAAATCTGTCTGGTTTTTTTCAAGCCATCTCAAGCATACAATTCTCTTTTGTAGGCAAATGGTCCCTCCTCCTAAAAATGCCTGGACAACATTCTTGGATCTCTACAAGCCTATTACAAAGCCCTCGTGCAACACAGCAAGTGAGGTACTGAAAGGACCTCTGAAAGCTATTAGAGAAAGCAAAGAGAAGAAAAGGAAGACACCGGCCAAAGAATGAGATTCCCCTTGGGCCTGGTGACCAAGTGAGTTAATAGCAACTTACCTGGACGGTTATATCCTGGAGAGTCCTGGGTGGGGATTGGGTACATGGGTGATGGGCCAGAGTAGAGATGGGGTGCTTGCGGGTGTCCATAAGAGTTCACTGAAGGAGACAAATAAGATCATATTGATACTTGAGCAGAGCTTCTGACCTCAGTGGACCGATGCTGCCATAATGTCTCCCTTTCTTGAAGGAATGAGTGAAAAATCACTTGTTAAGCACTTACTGTATACTGGACACTGTGGATACAAATACAAAAGACAGACCAGTTCCTGCCCTATGGGGAGAGAAGCGAAGCTTGCCTACAGGGAGTCAACGATGGAGAACCAGTCAGGGGGAAATGCTGAGGATGGAAGGAACAACAGGCAACATTTGGTGAAGTCAGATGTGGGACAGCATGCAACTTCAAGAGGAAGCATTATTATGATCCTGATTCCAGTCACTTACAGGTTATTAGGCATGTCATAAATGACATCATGGAATCTCCTTCCCTGGAAATCTTTAAAAGAATAGGAGAGCCACACAGCAGGCTTTAGGCATTATTTAGCCTGAGATCAGAAGTGTGGGATGAGCCTAGTCAATCCAAGAATTCTATGGGAAATTAAAGCTACGAAAAGGGTGTTCTGAGCCAAGGAGTCACAGGAATGGTGAACAACAGATATATAGGATAGACTCTTTCCAGCAGCAATGACAGGGGCAGAATGTGGGAGTAGGGGGTAGGACATGGGAGCACAGTGGCAAGGCAGGCGAACTGCATGGGTTGTGGGCGTGAGGCTTTCACCAATTAGGACAGCACAGGAGCTTGGTAGAGACCGGCACAAGCAGCTTCTCCAGAAGCCCTCAGTCCTCATTTACTGGAGAAGGGTAAAAAGGAGACCTAAATTCTTGGAGTATGAAGTACTGGGACGAAGATACACATAGGAATCACATTAAGAGCCCACTGTCTCGTTTTCTTCATTTAAGAATCATGAATAACTTAGGACTGCCAAGCCACTTGAACCCCTTTGGGGTAAAGGAAACATAAAACAGGTTGGGAAGACTGGAAAGGGAAAAATGGAGATATGCCCTGAGTCATCTCCTCCTCTGCCTCAAATAATTTTGTTCTGCAAACTAGACCGAGGCCTTTGAGAGCAGACAGATTTACAGAGAGCAGGGATCTCAGAGGGCATGGATTCACTTCCTTCATCTTACAAGAAAGAGGAAGCCTTGGAGGAAAACATTGTACACAGTAACAGCAACACAGTGTGATGATTGACTTTGACAGACTTAGCTCTTCTCATCAAAGGAAGGATCTAAGACAACACCAAAAGACTCATGATGGAAAATGCCATCCACATCCAGAGAAAGAACTTTGGAGTCTGAATGTAGATGGAAGCAGACTATTCGCTCTCTTTTTTTTGTTTGTTTCTCCTTTCTTGAGGCTCCTCCCATTGGTTCTAATTCTTCTTTACAACATGACTAACATGAAAATATGTTTAATATGAATGTATATGTAGAGCCTATATCAGATTGCATGCTGTTTTGGGAAGGTGGGAGAGGAAGGAAGGGGAGAAAATTTAGAACTCCAAATCTTATGGAAGAGAATGTTGAAAACTAAAAATAAATGAATAAATATTTTTTAAAAAATGAAGTCTGGGGAAATGAAATGATTTCCCAAGGTCACACAAGCAGTATGCAGCAGTGCCAGGCCCTGAACACAAGTGTTCTGATTCCAAATCCAGTCTTTTTTGTACCACACAAGCAGGAATTCTCTGTTACTTTCCCTCTACCACATCTATAGGCACAAGTGTCTGGACGCTAGGAGATTCCCAGTGTGCCCTTCTATCCCCTTTCACTACTGCTGCCCATTCATCCACCTCCCCACTCCCTAACTTGTTCAGCTACCCAGCTTCTGCCAGCCCTCAGGGTTTTTACCTTGGTTTATTGCAGACTCCTGCTTGCCGCTGGCCAGGGCACAGGTGTCAGCAATTCTAGTGGGAGGTGCTGGCTGGTGGGGACCCCCTGGGTGGGGCAGCTGACCAGTCTGGGTAAGGAATTGGTTGAGGGAGTCACAGAGATTGGCAATGTGATGCTGGTCCAAGCTCCAGTTTTTTCTTTCTGCCTGCCGGAGGCTCTCCATTAGTTCTGTAAAACAAGGAAGATAACCCCAGTCCTCCCTATTATTTCTCTGTTTTACAGACCTGTCCTAGGCTTTCCTCATTCCCAGGTACACCTCCCTACTCATTACCTCTCATGTTTTTTCCTCTTTACACTACAAATAAAACGCTAAATGCAAGTGCAATATTCATCATTATCAAAAAAGTAATGAACAGCAATAATGTTATGTTGCATTTGCATTCATATTCATGATCTCTCCATCTATCCTCACAACAGTACTGTGAGGTGATACAAAATACCTAGTATTACTTTAATTATATGGGTGAGAACATGAAGCCCAGAGAGGTCCAAGGATCATGGGATCATGGATTCAGAACTGGAAGAGATGCTGGAGGCTCCTTTGTCCTCTGACAAGGTGAAGAGACTTGTCCATGATTGTACATTCATAGAGCCAGAAAAGAACCTAAGACTAGGACCTAAGTCCTCCGCCTACTGATCAGAAGGAATCTGACCATTCTACTCTACCAAACACCAGGGATGATGATAAATTGCTTTGATGTTAGAGTAACTACAGGCATTTACTAAGAGTCTACTGTGCACCAGGCACTATACTTAGTGCTGAGATTACAAAGAAAATACCGAAACATCATCTATATTAAATTCTATTAGGATAGACAGAGTGCGTGTGTGCACGTGTGTGCACATATTACAAAATATAGACAAAATGATACTAGGCCTTTGTGAGGGTGAGGGTGGGGATAGGGGGAGGACTATTAGTCGGAGGAAACAGGAAAGCTCTCACGTAGGAAATGACACCTGAGTCTTGAAGTGTGACTAAGAGTCTAAGAATGTAACAGTCCAGGAGAGTTAATGAGGGCCTGAGGTAGAGTGATATTTTTGAGGAGAAAGAGAAGGAAAGGAGAACAAGAGATGTGGTAGAAGAAGGCATGGCAAGATTTGGAAACTGATTAGGTATTTGGGATAAATGATGATGACCCTGAAGTCCAAACAGGGAGGATTAGAAGGATGATGGTGTCTTCTCCCCTCAGGTTTCTCCCTGTGGCCACGAACCTGAAAAATGGGACTGCTCAATGCTGGACCAGTTAAGCCGATTAACCATCTTGAAGCTTTCTTTCAGGGAGTCAATGTTGGAGCACCAGTCAGGGGGAAATGCTGGGGATGGAAGGAACAATGGTCAGATGTGAGAGAGCACATAACTTCAAGAGGACTAATTACTACAATCCTGATTCCAGAGTCACTTACAGGTTATTAAGCATATCCATAAATGACGTCATGGAATCTCCTTCCCTGGAAATCTTTAAAAAAAGGCTTTAGGCACCATTGAGCCTGAAATCAGAAGTGTTCTATAATGCTGAATAATAATCTCTAAGCAGTATCTTCCCCTCCATCGTACAGATCTCATGGCATTTTGGATTTGGTGGGCAACAGAAAAGAGGCTACCAAAAGACTCTTACAAAGCAAGAGTTCTTAATCTGGGGTAAATAAGTCCCTCTGAAAGGATCTGTGGTCAGATTACTGAGGATCTCTGAACTAATATATCTTTATTTTCACTAATCTCTAACTGAAATATAGCATTTTCTTTTTTTATGAACAAAATATTATTCTGAGAAGGGGTCCTATAGGCTTCATCATACTGCCAAAGAGGTCCATGACATAAAACCCAATTTTAAAGAGACCCAGATTCAATATTCTAATAATGGTTCATTTATATAAGGCTTTAAGGTTTATAAAGTGCTTTACATACAATATCATATTTGATTCTAACAATCCAATGAAGTACATGCAGTAAGGTATTAGCTCCATTTTACAGATGAATTAACTGAAGTTCAGAGGCTAAGTGATTTGCTGTAAGGTAGCCAGCTACTCCCAGTGCCATGGATTAGGAGTAGCCGAAGGTCAAGTCACTTTAACATGCCTTTGCCCAACCTCATTTTCCTCTTGGGCTTTCCCTATTGTTCTTACTCACCAAAGCCAGTATTGTTGAGAGGAGCCTGGGACTGTGCCTGTTGTTGGGGTGGAGGTGGAGGCTGCTGGGGTGGATGCGGGTGGGAGTGGTGCTGATGGGGATGATAGCCCACATGCTGCAGTGGGGGCGGATGCATGGCCATCACAGAGGGTGTTCCATAGCTGTCAGCCCCAGGCTGCTTCCCTCCCGGTGGGGGGCAGCCCTCTGGGCTGGGAGTATGGAGTGAAGGGGTACCCCCTACAGATGAAGGGCCCTGTGCTGGTGGCTGCTGCTGAGATTGCTGGGGTGGCTGCTGCTGCTGCTGGGGTGGCTGTGGTGGTTGCTGGTACATGTAGTAGTTGTGATTAGAAGGCTGCATATCACCCAGCAGAGTCGAGAAACCTGCAGGGTAGGAAGAAATAAATGACTCAGGCAACCTGTGCAAAGTTGTTTGGGGTTTGGATGGGAGAGTCCTACAGAAACCCCAAAGTAAGAAGGGAAAGATCCCCTGGGATAGCCAGTATCCGTAGAAGAGATCTTGCAGCCTCCTGCGGTACAACGTAGAGCTCAGAGTTGGACTAAGGTGCACAGCCAATGAGGCCACAGCTAAAGTTTACCCAACAAAGGCTGGGCATGAACCTGATGATCAATTCAATTCTACAAACACTTAAGTATCCACCACATGTCAGGCACTGTGCTAGGTGCTTGTAACACAAAGGCAATAATAAAACAGTTTCTTTTCTCAAGGAGCTTCCTTTCTTAAAAAAAAAAAACAACAGTATAACCAGAGGCATCAGCAAAGTCCCATGTAGGACAAAACCATTATCATACCATCTTTGAGAATGTCAACCTAGATCCACAAATCAGTTCAGGCTCAAAAGTTCAAAAGGGACTAATCTGGAGATATATCAAGTAATGAGTAAAAAGTAGCACTATGGGACCTGGGTTTTCTGTCCCATGCTTGGCCCTTCTTTCTTCATCATTCTGTCCCTTCCACAACTGTACCTCTACTAACTGCCATGGGAGCCATACCATGAATACTCTTAAAGGATATGGAAGGGGAATTTGGATTATTTTTGCAATCTGATCAAAATTAAATCAGAATCAATATCCTATGAGATAATTCAGTTGGTACCTTGGCCTATTTTGATTCCATATATAGCTGTTCTATGCCTTTGTGTGTTACTCATGTCATCACCCCATGTGCAAAGAGAAAGTAAAATTTCTCCAGCAGATGCCATCAGTACCCATAGACACAAAAACTCTTTGATCCTTGAGAAGGCCATCTACAAAAGATGCCTCCACATCTTCTCCTCTGACTCCAACTCTCTACCGTCAGTCTTAATGACAACGTTATTAAACTGAAACTCTCCAAAGTTATCCATGATCTCTTAATTTCCAAATTCAATGGACTTTTCTCAGTCCTCATCCTTCTTGTCCTTTCTGTAGCCTTTGACTTTCTCTTTAATACTATCTTCTTCCTAGGTTTTTGTGACACTTCACTCTCCTAGTTCTCTCTCCTGTTCCTATCAGTCTCCTTTGCTGGGTTTTCATCCAAGTTGTTCTCACTTACCATGAGTATCCTACAAGACCCTGTCCTGGGTCCTTTCTCCTCTCTCTATATTATTTCACTTGTGAACCTCATCTGCTCCTACAGATTCAATTGTCATCTTTAGGCTGATGACTCTCAAATCTACTTAACCAGCCCTAAGCTCTCTGCCCTAATATCTTGAACTACGTATCAAACATCATTATTCAGATGCCTGGAAAACATCTTAAACTCAACATTCCCATAACCGAACTCATTATCTTTTCCCCTAAACTCTACCCCCTTCCAAACATCCCTATTCCTGTTCAGGGTCCTGCTGTCCTCTCAGACTCATAATCCACATGTAATCTTGTACTCCTCACTCTCTCTCATCTCCCATCCCCCATCTCCAATCTAATGCCAAGGCTTGTTAATGTCACTTTGGCAGCATCTCTGGCATTGCCCCCTTCTCTCTTCTCACACTACCACCACCTGGTGCAGGCCTTCATCACCTCATGCCTGGACTGTTGCAATAGGTGGTGCCATGGATGGCCTGCCATGATTCTCTCCATTTAGTCACCAAAGTGATTTTCCTACAGCACAGGTCTGACCAAGTCACCCCGGCCCTACTCAATAAACTATGGTGGTTCTCCATCATCTCCAGGTCCAAGTAAGTAATTCTGTTTGGTGTTCAAAGCTCTTTCTAACCTCGCTCCCAGTTAACTTTCCAGTCTTCTTACAACTTACACCTCACCATGTAACTCTTCAAACCTCTCTGCTGCTTCTTTTCAGCTCCAGGCTCTGTCTCTAGCAGTCCCCTATGCCTGGAATGCTCCCTCTTCTCATCCCAGCTTCCTCCCTTCCCTGGTTTTCTTCAAGAAACAGCTTAGATCCTGCCTTCCACAGGAAGACTTGCACTATCCCTCTTGAATCTAGTGCCTTCTCTCTGCTGGTTATTTCTGATTTATCCTGAACATATAGCTTGTATGTACATAGTTATCTGCATGTTCTCACACTCATTAGACTGAGAGATCCTTGAAGGCAGGGACTGTGTATGTTTTGCCTCTCTTTGTATCCCCAAGACTTAGCACAATGCCTGGCATGTGGAATAGGTGCTTGTTAAATTTTATTGACTCGAGTGACTTAATTTCACCTTCAAGTCTCTCCTATAAAAAAGGAAATGTACAAAGAATTATGCCTGAATCCAAAGATGCCTCAAAGCCCCTTTATTTGAAATTTAAACCGTTACCAGAAGGAATCAGAGCCTGGGGAGATGGTGCTGTACTATACCAGTGACAACACTGTCCTCTAGTGGTCATCTCCTAAATGACTGGCAGAAGTCATCCTGTGACCGACCAGATTATGTTCACCTCCAACTCAATACTTAAGGACAATATCCTGAGAGAAGTCAGTATTCATGTATTGGATAATCTCAGTCCTGGAAAACTGAAAAGGAATTCTCAGTAGAGTGGTGTACTGTTATTAATACACTGTAGGTGGAGTTGTGAATTGGTCTAGCCACTCTGGAAAGCAATTTGGAACTATGCCTAGAAAGTTACAAAACTAATCATACTCTTAGACCCAGAGATACCACAATCAAAGAAAGAGGAAAAGGAATCATTAGCCCCCAAATATTTATAGCCAGTCTTTTTGTAGTGACAAAAAAACAACAGACACTAAGGGGACAGATTAGAGGATGACTGAACAAATTATAATATATAATAAAAATATTATATAACTGTAACAAAATATTATTGTGCCACAAGAAACAATGAAAAAGATGGTTTCAGAGAAATATGGGAAGATTTGGTAGAACTAATGCAGAGAGAAGAAAACAGAATAAGAACAATTTCTATACTATACTAACAATGACATTGCAAAATCAGTAGAAGTAGACCACAGATGTGGAATATCACGTACATTTTCAGACTTGGTAGTTGGTTGCTTTTGTTTAAATATATGGGTTTGGTTTGATTGGTTTACAAGGGACAGGAAAGGAAAGAATGCTTGAGGTGTTTCTAAAAAGTCCCCAATAAAATGATTTTTAAAAAAATTACTAATCAGAATGAAGCTAGAACCCTGTGCTAAACATCTTCAGCTTGTGATAAGGTTCTACCTGCTCCAGAAGCAAAGAAGAAAGAGAAGCGATATCCTTTCATCTCAAAGAAAGAATAGGTACATGACGCCCATTCCAACCAATGACTCACCATGTGGGGAAGAGGAAGAGGAAGATTTCTCTAGCATGGACTTGTAGAGGTTTCGAAAGGACCAGCTCAGATCCTGAAAGTTTATCTCCGAGTAGGAAAATTTGAAGTCATGATTGGTATTATACAATGGAGGTGGCCCGTCAGCGCCATCTCGTCCTGGAGCACCAGCCACAACTACAGCGCCATCCACCGGTCCTGAACCCTGAAACCAGAGGTCAGTACCCTAGCTGAAAAACCAGCATAGCCTTTCTCAGTCAATCCCTGAGAGGCCCTGCCTGCCCTCTCTAGCCTTTCTCCCCCTCAGTTATTCCTTATTTTTCTTCTTTCTCCTTGGTTACTTTCTCCTATGTTCTCTCCTTCCTCACTCGATTTCCTTTATGACCCTCTATTATCATGCTCCTAAGACCCTTTTCTTTCTTTCTCACAAACTTTTCTGTCTTTCTCTCTGTTCTGCAATTCTACATTCCCTTTATGGTCTGACTTCTCTTCTCTATCATCTTTTCTCCTACTTTCCTTTACTTCCTTTCCCATCATTTTTATTTTTTCTTTTTCTTAACCTCTCTGCCTACTTCCTTTCTTCCTGCTCCCTCTACCTTGTCCCTTCCATCTCTCCTACCTACCTGATTGAAGCTGGTGATGGGCGTGGTGCTCTGCAGTGACATCTGAGTATTTCCTTCAGGAGACAATGAGGCTTCTCCACTCCCTGGGACACCTCCTCGTGGACTTTTACTTGCTTCCTGTTCTGGGGAGTCTTGGGACAGCTGTACGAATGAACAAGAAGTTGGAAAACTATCAGAAAAGTGCAGAGAAAATATGGCCCCAATACCCTTGGTTTCATGTCTATCTACATTCAGACTCTGTCCAACTTAGGTTACAAAAAAGACGAGAAATGGTTGAAGAGACAAGTCATGGTCTTAAACTGTGAGATTAGAACTTACTTCATCATCTGGAGGGTGCCGCCTCTTACGAGAGATGTCAGGACAGGTGTCAATTGTCCAATAAGAGCCCTGAAAGCATATTCCATATAAAAAGATGAAAGAATTATTAGATTGGAGTAGGCAAATTCATTCTGAAGGAGTAGCAAGGGGACATGTTTCCAATGTAGATGGTACCAAAGTGAAGCAAATAGCCAAGGAAAGGTCCAAGTCATCTCTCCAAGGTACTATTTAATGTTAAGTTGAAGAACTTGAAAGGGAAAATTAAGTATGTCAAGTATGGGCTAGAGGCAGGATGGTGTACTCCAGTGGTCCAATTTGTAAGCTCAATGTGGGCTATTAAAAGTACTAGTAGAATAAGTTGGAAATAGTACAAATGGCTAAAAAGCTTTTTTTTTTTTACCTAATTCTTCTCCCTCAGGCAAATCCCTACCTTTCTCGGGGCCTCGTTAATCCTTATTTATAAAATGAGCAAAATAATATACTCTTCCTTCTATAAAATTATCATTTTAGAAAGCTTTCAACACAGAATCACAGAAGCCATAAAGGGCTTCTAAATATCAAGAATCCAAGAAAAACTGAGGCTAAATCAGTCCAAATAGAGGACTACCAATGTTGGCACTGTTCTTAAAGATTAATCACTCATTACAAAGGAACCTCATAAGAAGATGCTCGTCTGAGTGACATTATTTCCTCTTATGGGACATTAAAATATACAGAAGGTCCTGGTTACCAACCATCTTCTAGTTCTTTGCTCTCTCCTCACAGGTTTTAGCAACAACTCACCTTCCCGGGGTCATCCCGAGGTCTCGGCACCTTCCGGAAACATTTATTGAGAGAAAGATTGTGACGAATCGAGTTCTAGGGAAACAGAAAAAAAATCAGGCTTCAGGGTTCCATGAGCCAAGAGATTGTTTCTTAAGATACAAGGAGATATAAGTTAAAGAGCTCAAACACAGAATAAAGCAGAATAAGGTAAAAAAAAAAAAAAAAAGACTAATAACCCTGAAAGGTAACAGATTTGTTTCCCTCGACTGTCCTTATTTGTTACAAAGGAAGACTCCACTGAGGAGGTGAGACAGTCAGAGGAAAGTGATAATTGTTTTAAAAAAAAAAATCCATAAAACCACATAGATAAATGAATGCATAATAGCAGAACGTAAGTTAAGGAATGCACCAAGCCATCTGGTCTTCAGACTTTTGATGAGGAAGCATACTACCCTCTTGCATATTCAGAAGGAGGGATAGACTGTCAGACATGATTGCTATGTTCATTTGGTTTGGTTAACTGTCCTTATTAGTTATAAGAAAGTGTTCTATGAGTTAGAGGAAGTGGAAAATGTATAGCAATTTTTTAAAAGAATCAATAAAGACTTTTAAAACAAACAAAGATCCAAGTCAAGACGTAAGATAGGATTAGGACCAATTTACTTATGTTATTAAAAGTTATCTGTCTGATGGCAGCAGCAACTGGGCCAGGAGAACTCCTATCAGAGTTAAATTTATGAACATGAGGACATATACAGGAAACATGATTAAATACTTTTGAAAAGCATCTCAACAATGAAGGATTAATTAAGAGGGACAAAGAACCAATCTATTTTCTCCTCTCAAAAGCAACTGAAAGGATGCTTAGATAATGAATCCAAAAACTGGTCTCTGGGGTATAGGTCCAAAGAAAAAGAAAGTTCCACGCCTAATTTTTGACTTATATTTTCGGAAGACAACTGCTAACTAGGAAATAAAGAAAGAACTCTCAGACAAGGTGGCTGTCTTACTAAGTGGTAAAGCCCACCAGCCTCCAAGTATTACCAGGGCAATGCTGGTCAATGTTTAAGACCATCTCTGTGAAAACACATTATTAACATTTCTGCCATCATTCACCTAAGCCTAGACAATCAACAAACCAATAAGTCAAGCCCTGATTCATAGTATTTGCCAATTGCCAAGGAGCAAATGTTCACATCAAAATTTTAACAAAAATTGGATCTAGCACATCCCTGAATACTACACAGCAAACCCCTGAAGTCCACATTCGACAGAATAATGATCAAGAAATTCAAAGAGAAACTTCAGTAAGAGAACTCTTCTGCCCCAGAATTTCACAAGAGATTAAAGAGCAGCCTACTGGCAACAGGAGATGAGGCCACCACAAAGGTAGTTTCAAGAGGTACCCTGTATGACCAGTGATGGACTTAGGACCATACGTAGCCTGCAAGGTTCTGAATAGAGAGCTCTCCTAAGAAAGTCTCAAGGTGGGGAACTTGGAAGCTGGAAGCCTTGGGAGCAGGAGATCAGTGCTGTGGCAGCACTCAGAGCAAGACACCCTGAGACTGTATCCTGAGGAACAAGAAGGGGCCTGAAGATGTGAACCTCAGAGACCCAGGGGAGCCTAACCCAGGAGGAGGAGTTCAGTATATGAGCCCAGGTCAAGACTAAGCAGGGTCCACTATACCTATCCAAAAGAGCAACAGGACAAGGGACAAATAGCCTAGGCATCAAGCACCAATTCAAGAACTAAAGCTGGAAAGATAAGTAAATCAAAGAAAATACAACCCAGTAAAAAATTATTGCCTATCTAGAGATCCCCCAAAAGAAGAAACTCTGGAACAACTGCAATCAGATATCCAAAAGGGAAAAAATGGATTTTTCACATGAATATCTAGAAGATTTTTTTAATGAAGTAAAAACTCTGGAAGAGTTGGAAAAATAAATAGTTTAGAAAAGAAAGCGGTAAATCTAAGTCAAGTAATGGACTCCCTAAAAACAAGAGCAGACAAAACAGAAAGCAGTAGCTTGAAGAATTTTATTTATTTGCTGAAAGAGAAGGAATGGGTTAAATGTGCAGAATGAGACACATTTTTGGACATGGCCAATGCAGGAATTTGTTTTGTCTGACTGAGCATTTATGACCATGGGTCTTGCTTTTCATGTTTTTCTTTTCCTTTTTCTTTTTCCTAGTAGAAATGTGGGAAAGGGAAAAAAAATGTTAACTGAAAAAAATTTTAATAAAAAGAAAGAAAAAATGATTCCATGAGAAAGTGAGAAATATTTAAATATAATCAAAAGGCTGAAAAACGTATCTGACATCAAAAAAACTGACGTCAATAACAGATCAAGAAAAAATAATTTACAAATCATTAGTTCCTTGAAGATCATAATTTAAAAAAAAAAAAAAGGCTGGACACTACAGTTCAGAAAATCATAAGTAAAAATTGCCCAGATTTCTTAGAAACAAGGGCAAAGTAAAGACAGAATGAATCCACAAATAAGTCCCAGGAATGTCATGGCCTGAATCCAGAGCTCCCACACTAAAGAAAACTATGGCAAATACTCAGAAACAGTGCGATATAAGAGTCAGGATCATATAAGAGCTAGCAGCTTCTACTATAAACATGAAGAGATACTGGAATATGATATTCCAAAAGGTGAAAGAGACAGGCTTACAACCAAGAATAACTTACCCTACAAAGCTGAGTACAATCCTACAGGATAAAAAAAAAAATGGATCTTTAATGGAATAGAGGATTTTGAAACATTCCTGATGAAAAAACAACTGTTCAACAGAAACTATGAAATGGACAAGAGTCCAGAGAAACTTCAAAAGGTAAATTATTAGAGTAATTAGAAGGAGCTATATAATGGGATAAGGCTGACATTAATAAGAGGGTGAAGAAGAAACATGTCACTTTAGAAATTTAATGTCTTCAAAAGGCTGCGATGAAGTTAAATAAGAAAACCAAAAGTTGTGGAAGTGGATTGAATCTGTTGTGATTGTTTAAAATGGGGAAAGAGAAGGAAAGATAAAAGAAATACCATAGTATAGAAAGGAGGAAAAATAGGGTGGAATTTGCAATTTCTCATCATTGAGAAGAATTTTCAAACATGAAGGAAGGGAAAGGGGGGAGTGGGCATCAGCAGACCCTCATTTTATGTGAAAGATACAAGAGAGGGTTGAACACACACAGATACATGAAACTCAACAGCAGGAAAAAAATCAGGGATGTGTGTGTCGAGTGTGGAGGAGTTTTAAGAAGAAAGATAATACCAAGGAATTATTACCTATAAACAAAAGAAATTCCCTGATTCTGAAGTGAAAGTAAAAAAGTAAAAGGGTTAGAAAAGAAAAATAATATAAGGGGGCACCTTATACTGCATCTTCAATAAATGGGTAACAGATGAGTAAGTCAAGATATAGGAAAGTAAGGGAACATTACTAACCAGTAAGAAATGACACGACATTTTCAGAAAATCCTAGAGAGTTACGGACAAATGCAGAGTGAACTGAGTAGAACCAGGAGAACAATTTACTTAAGAACCACAACATTATAAAGAAAAATAAATCTGAAAGAACTGAAGAACTATGATCATTAAAATGACTAATCATATCTCCACAGGATCAATGTTACCCACTTCCTGAGAAATGAAGGTGTAGAAAGGGACATTTTTGGCCATGGCCACTGTGTAGATTTGTTTTAATTTTTTTCATTTGCTGCAAGGGATTTTTTTTTCCTCTTGGGCCCATTAGAACAATTTTTTAAATGCACACAAGAAAATACAGAAAGAAGCACAGAAAATCAGGATAACTGTATAAGTAACATGTAGAACATATAATTCACTTTTTTTAAAACAAGAAGTATGAAATGGAAACCAACAGTTTCACAGAGAATCCTCTGTTTATGTTCTGCTGCATCTATGAAAATGCTCTTTTTTTGGTGTTTAAGTTCAAAACAAATAAATACTATATCCTCCTTCTTCTACTAAAATGGAAGCTTCTTGAGAGCAGATTGTTTTCCATCTCTTCCTCGTATCTCCAGGGCCTTATACTGAACAGCTGTTAAATAAAAGCTTTTTGAAATTAAAAAATGAAGGAACTATACATACATCTATTCAATTCCGATTCAACAACTGACAAATGGGTTATTTTTTTCAAAGATTAGCGAGGACAAAGGGTCCTCTCCTTGCCAGAAGAGGTAGGCCAACCATTTTTTCTCACCTCTAACTAAACTATTTACCAACTTCTAACTTGTTTGAAAAATAAGCGACTATAGTTAGGGGTAGTTTCATTACTGTCAGTTTTCTTTGACTGATATATTTCTTAAGATATGCTTCCATATGCTCAAGATACGGCAAATATAATACAAGACTAGGCATATTCAATGGTGAAGAGATTACAGACAGATAGGAACACTAGCACTGTTGGCAAGCTGTAAATTGATGTGAACATTCTAGAAAGCAATCTGGAATTATGGTAAAAGGTGACTTAAATATCCATAAACTTTGACCCAAACATCCTAAGGTAGTCTGTGATAAAAAGAAAGACCTTATATTCTAAAATGTATATAGGAACACTTTTTTATAGTAGCAAAAAACTAGAAATAAACTAGATATCTCAGCTTGAGAAAGGAGACAAAAAGTTCATGAATATAATGGAATATTATGTACTGTAAGAAACAATCAATATAATGAATAAAGAGAAGGAAAGTAAGCCACACAAAGGGACATAAACAGGACCCATAAAACAATACACAACTACAATGATGTAAATGGAAAAAACAGTAACAATAAAATTACCAAGGCTGAAGCCTATGAACTTATTATAATGGCCAAGCTTGGCCCCAACAAACAAAAGTGAGAAGGTATCTCCCTGCTTCTTCGCAGAGGTAGGGAACTACAGGTATGGGACACTGCAAATAATGCCAAACTTTATAGATTAGTTAGTTTTGCTGAATTTTCCCCCCACTCCTTTTATGCTTTGTTATAAGAAAGGGTTCTGGAGGGATGGAGGGATATAATAGGAAATGCATATGACTTAACAACACAATGTATCAATAAAAATGTGTTTTTAAAAAGGCAGGATGGCCATATAAAACACAAACACAGAAATTTGATGGTCCTCCTGTCCCAAGACGTGGTAAGACCAAAAAAACGGTCTATTGGGGGAGAGGAAATTAGAATAGTAGAGAAAGTAGTAATAGCCCAGAAACTCTATCTAGGCCTCCGTCACTGAAGGAATTTGCCTGGCATACCTTGCAGAAGTAATGTTGCCATGATCAAGTCACCTAAAAATAAGGCAGAAGATAAGAGTAAAAGATATTTTTCAAAAGTCCCTATCTTCCTGTGCTAGAATAGAATAAATCAAAGCTGGACAAGAAAGAGATGAGGAAGAAGGCATGGTTGTTGAGAACACAAGTGTGGCCGGTTATAGGACCAGTCCTACCTTCCAGCCAATGCCAGCATTCTTGTAGTAAGGGAAATTATCACAGATCCAGCGATAAATCTCACTGAGGGTCATCTTCTTGGCTGGGGAAGAGTTGATGGCATAGGTAATCAGTGTGGCGTAGCTGTATCGAGGTTTGCCATCCTGGTGGGCGGCTGCTTCATCCTTGCTGAGGGTAGCGTTGGGATCCGTGGGTGAACCGGGTGGGCATTTGCGGCTACCTCCAGGGGGCCCAGCTTGTGAAGCTCCCCCCAGCTTCTCAATGGTAGCCCGAAGGGTCAGCTGCGGAAGCCAGTCTATGGAGGTGAGGCTGCTCTCCAGGTCAGAAGCCATGGTGCCACCAGCTTCTGCAGAAGAGGACACACAGGGACAGAATGGAAATGAATGAGTGCAGTGTATACAGAACAATGTACATGGTGTCTGGTACATCAGAGGTTGTTAAATGTTCACTAAATGATTAATTGAAATAGTGTCTAGCTCCTGAGGACCACATTCTAATTCCACCCTTTAAAGAGTTTTCATTCTGCTGTCACTTTCTTAAATGATTTCTCTTATGAACAACTCCTACTCATCTCACCTCATTCCCATAAGACCCAATATTCCACCTATCTGACCATGATTGAAAAGGATCACGGCAACTTTTCCTCATTCCCCATCCTACCCTGAAACAAGGTAGATAGAATTCTTCCCATAGGCAAAAGCTAAATGAGAGTCTATACTGTTCTCCAAACTGAGAACAACTGCCCAGTCCCTTGACTCTCTCCATTTATGGTTTCACACCAGAGGTTCTTAAAACTTTTAGGCCTCAAGATCCCTTTACACTCTTAAAAATTACTGAGGACCCCAAGGAACTTTTATTTATGTGGGTTATAGCTACTGCTATCTACCATGTTAGAAATTAAAAATGATTAATTTTAAAAATATTTAAATATTAATTCATTCAAAACAATAATAAAGCTATAATATATTAACACAATATCTTTATGAAAAATAACAGTACTTTCTAAAACTAAAAAAAAATCAGTGAGAAAAGTGGGATTGCTTTACATATTTCTGCAAATCTCTTTAATGTTTAGCTTAATAGAAGACAAGATGAATTGTTCTGTCTTCTGTACTAAGCCTTGTTGTGATATGTCCTTTTGGTTGAAATATATCAAGAAAATCTGGCCTCACAGATAAGTAGCTGGGAAAAAGGGAGTATTTTAGTGCATAAATAATGTCTTAGTTTATCATAAAAATGGTTTTGATCTCACAAATCCCCTGTAAGGGTCTTGGCTTGGGGAACTTCAGGGGTCCAGAGACCACTGTTTTAGAACAGGAGCTTTATAGTATAGCAAAGTTGAAAACTTGCATACATACAGCCAACAGTGAGGGCCCCCAGAATCGTTTGGTTTAGATGTGGAAGAAAGGTTAGAATATAAAAGCCCTTGTTTTACAAATGAAGAAACTGAGGCCTGGAAAGGCTTACCCAAAGGTAAATTGCAAAGTGAGGACTCAAATTCCAGATCCATAATGCTTAGAATTAATTACATAGGCACCCTGACTCAGTCTGGATATATATGTATATAAAAATACGTATAGATTGAGACCCTACAGTTATATTCAGTGTGCACAGGCACTTTTAAGAGGTATTCCAAGGATCCACCTTTCTAATCCAGCTCCCATGTACACCGAGACTTACTGTACACACCATACATAAACAGAGAGAACATACTACACACCCATAAATAAAAGATACTAGGTACAAAAGCACTCACACACACACACACACACACACACACACATAATCACAGTGTACCATATGTCACACTCACAGAGGTTACAACCATCACAAATTACCCATAAAGCAATCACATATAAAGGTAACAAATCATGAGCACACAGATACCCCACACACCTTCAGCAGTTTCCCCAGAACAAACACACCCACGCACACATACATGCGCACACAAGGAAGAGACCAAGGGAGGCACCTCCCACCACTCCAGCATGATGGCTCCACTGAGCCAGGGAGACACCCAGCTGCGTGTGCACCGGTAACAATCAGACAGGCTGGCTAAAAATAGTCCCTCTGGAGTGATGAGCTGAGCTCCTTTTCTCCCTCTCTATCTTTCTCTCCCAGCCAGGCACGCACCCTGCCTAAAACCCTCATGCAGACTCCTATCACTGCCAGGCCACCCATGCCTGGGATGGTAAACCCTCCTGCCACCCACACAGCCTGGGCACTCTTGAAGGGCAGGGAGGTGGCTCCTGGAGTGTGAAGCCTTGGTGATAGAAAATTAAGAAAGATGGGTGACACCTGTGAAGTGGTATCTGGATGGGGCTGATAGAAATCCCCCAGAGGCATGCCCCTCAAGGTGAGGAGAGCATCCATTCCCCTCAAGATTTGCCACCTAACAGGTTTATGCCTGCTAAATTCTGGCTGGTATAATCTCTTCCCTGTGGCACCCCTGCTGAGAGGCCACGGTCACTCCTGGGGAAAAGCCTAAGCTGGAATGTCTCCAGGGTCACTCTGGGCTGAGCCACATTCATGAATGCAATCTCTCCTCCTGATCCACAAACACATATTCCTACAACAGACTGCTGTTAACAATTCCAATCTACCTTTAAACCTAAGTCACCTATTAAAAAATGACCATTCTTCCCCCGTAACAAATGCCCCCATTTTTCCCCCAGGGCCCAGGAATCCCCAGAACTTCTTGCCCTTTTCCACCAAGGGTGTATCCCACCTGAGCTTTCCATGCATGTATGTACATGCACCCAGTAGTGACATTCACATGAACAAACACACCCATGCTGCAACGCAAAGTGAAAGCCCAGCTCCCCAGAGCTGGAGGAAACACCTTAGTGCCTTAGGGGTCTAAGCAGCCAGGACGGAACTGCAACCCAAGAGACGAATGACAAGCCAAAAAAATATGCCATGTTTATAAATAGCACCAGGAAGAGATTTCTCCTGTATGCTCTGGTCTCTGGACCTGATCTACACCATAGAAATGTACAGGGTGAGTCACCTGTCTTTTCAGACACCAACAGGTCTTCCAACACCTCACCAAACCAAACCGAATTAGAAAGCTGCCACGTCTAGGAGGGAGTGGGCAGCTGTGACAGCCATCACAGACAGAGCCCAAGCCAGGCCTCTGGCCAGCCAAAGCAAAACCCCATACTTGGAGGAGTGGGAGGAGAAGGAGAATGGAGAACTAACTCCCTTCTCAAGAGGTCAGGCTCCCAGCTTTTCCTGACTGGGTGCTACAGGAGGTGAATATTTGCTACCAAAATTTCTGATCTCTGTGGAGGAGTCAAGGAAATGGCACATGGAAAGTCCTAGAGAATCACATTAAAAAACTGTCCTATGCTTGAGCAGGAGCATTAGGGTGAATTCAAAGTGCTGGGGAACTTTTCCTTCAGCATTGCATGTATGTGCACATCATAGCAAGGATAGGGTGATTGTGAGTTGCCCTGGAGGAAGAGGTCCCCCCTGCTCCTGGTTGAGTCAGGCCCTTCCCTAGCCTACAGCAATGACCCTTGGAACCACATCTGGCTACAGCTCAGAGATGTTCCATCCCCATTCTCCTTTAACTCATCCTATTTCCCTTACCACCCCTCCTATTTCTCATAAAAATGATTCCCAAACATATCACCTCAATTCTACTCCCAATACTGCCATCAACTCCCTAAATACACCTAACCAACCCTTCCAATCCAATCACTAAAAAGATACAGACTATAATCCCTACCCATAATTCACCCCTTCTCCCACTGAGATAAGTAATTAAGTCTTATTGTGCTCATATTTGTCATGCTCCCCAAAAAATGGCTTGAGACTAATCATCGGGTTATTATTAGAAGGAAAAAATAGAAGGTGTTTCCATCTTATCATTCTCCACTCTCCTCTCAACCCCCACTACTAGTCTAGCCCTTTCTTTCTTCCAGGGGAGATTCATGCTACTACAGTGCCACAGAACCTAAACAAGGTCACATCATCTTGTCTTTGGTCTGGGAGATCGAAAAGTAATACTTATCCAGAGCTGGTAAAAGGTCATCATGGGAGAGTCATGATACCTACCTCTGACAGAGAAGTGATGGATTCAAGAAGCAAAATGAGACATAGATCTGTTGAACATGCCATTAGAGGAATCAGTTTTGCTTGACTATGCATATTTGTTACAAGGGTTTTGTTTTTCTTTTTTTTTCTCCATATGGGGGAAGTACAGAGAGAAAAATGTATTTTTGTTTCTTGAAACAAACTGATTTTTTTAAAGGGACAGGTTTCTCTATATAAATATGCTTTCTGAGAGTGATAAGAGCAGAGGGTAGTAAAGAAGTGATTTCTCCCTTTCATAAATACTAGATAGATTGCTAAATAAACAAACACTTAGATTGACTCATAATATTTTTACTACTACGGCTTTTCTGCCTGGACCTCTAACTTCAAAGTGTAGGAAGCTCTAAGTACACAAACTTTTTACCAATGCAGATCAATTGGACCAACGGCGGTTTTAAGAGTATTGCCTGAGGCACTGCTAGGTTACGTGACCTACATCAGTCATTCAGCCTGAATGTGAAAGAGACCAGTCTTAAACCCAAGTCTTCCGGACTCCAAGGCGAGCTTTCTCTCTCTCCTTTGTAAAGCTCTTAGCACACAGTAGGTGGTTAATAAATGCTTGTTCCCTTACCCTCAGCCCCCTTCCACCATTCTGGGCCGATTATAAATGTTTTCTCCCCAGTTCTATGATATCACTGAGATAGAGAGTCAGCTCCTCCCGGGGAGGAACTTCTCCCACACACCTGTGCAAATCAGTACCTTCTTTCGAATAACATTCTTGGGTTAAGGGACTTGCCCAGGGTCACTGCCTGAGTCATAGAAAGTTCTTTCTGAGTCATGATCAGTTCTTTACCCTTTTTACCCCTAATACTGCTTTTCAAATAAAATGGCATTTCTAATCACTCACATTTCTGTACCCCTTTATGGTCTGCAATTGGATTCCTGCTTCTACTCCTGTGCATTTATTATCCTGATTTTTCAGAAGAAACAGACTCAGAGGGACTGGAACTTGCCCTCGATCTACTTGCTCTTAAATGCCAGAGCTAGGATTCAGACTCAGGCCTCAACTTCACATCCAAAGCTCTTTACACTACAACCAAGCTGTCTCTCACTTTCATACTTAGATAGGCAGATGTATGTTGTCTGGTCTGCAATCTGGAAGACCTGAGTTCAAATCTGACCTCAGACACTTACTATCTATGTGACTACAGGCTCTCTTTGCCTCAGTTTCCTCAACTATAAAATGGAAATAATAACAGTACCTACCTCCCAAGCTTGTTGTGAGGATCAAATGAGATAATACTTGTAAAAGTACCTAGCAGAGTGCTTGGTAGACAGTAGGTACTATATAAATGCTTATCCTCTCCCTTGTCATAAGAGCATAGACATGGAGTTGGAAGACCATCTAACCTAAGCCGCCACCACCACCCCTAATTTTACAGATGAGAAATTGAGGCCTAGGCAGTTTAAATGATTTGCTTAAGGTCACACAGGCAGTGATCATAAAATGCAGAATTTGAAACCAAGTCCTCTGACTCCAGAATTAGTGATCTTTCCACTGAACCAAGGTAGACACTGAATAGGTCATAAAAGTTCCCAGAGGACAAGATTTTCTTCCACTCAATTTCAAATAACCTCTTTCGGAGACTGGAAATATTTTCTATCAGATCATAGGGCTAACCCATTGACAGCACCAATTTGGAAAGGAAGGATTGATAGATAGATGGAAGGAAGGAAAGAAGAAAGAATAGGAAGGAAGAAAACAGGGACAGAATAAAATATAAAACCTAAAATTTGCTTGGTTCAGCTTTGTTACCAAGTCCTTAGGGTTCATCCTAGTTTTTGGCTGTTGTTTTTTTTCAGAGACAGAATCAGGTCTAGGAGCTTATATAAGTATAAGCTCTGGTGCTCATAGTTGTAGGGACTCATGAACTTGAGCCTAGAGCACATATGTTCAAATCCCAGAATTTCCACTTACTACCTATGTGACCTTAGGCAATGGACTTAACCACTTGAAGTCAGTTTGCTCATTTGTAAAATAAGGGGACTACATTAGATCGATCAATCTTTAAATCCATAGTCCTTTACCAAACTCATCATTCCACCTGACCCCACTTAGGGGTCAGACAGAAAGGTAGCATTTTAGGTTAGGCTGTGATCAAGCTCCCCAATGTAACTGGGGTGCTGGAATAATTTTTATTCCTGACCAGATGGTCAGCTGCTTTGGGAGAAGAGAGAAGCTGTCATAGCAAAACTGGATCTTGCCAGAATGAAAAGTTCTTGGGGTGAAGGCTCAAATATCTCTGGATAACCTCCAAACCTAGAGAATCTTCTATCACTCCCAAAGTTCCAAGGGTGTCGAACCCAACCTGGACTACTCTGATATTTATGATTATTGCTGTATAATCATTCAAGGATGTCAGGCTTCAAAAAGTATTCCCTACCCCCACCTTACTCTGTGTATGTCTATACTTCACCAGGACTCATAAGGGTCCATCCCATGTACAGACTGCACCAGAAACATGATTTTAGGTACCCTGGTATTCTCAGCTTTGCAGTCAATCACACCCAGACATAGATACTCCAAACATAGAAACGTAGAGACATACACTTGAATTATCATTCAGTCATATAATGTACTAACATGCCTCCTCAGGAGTATTTATACTTAAATCTACTCCATAATATCCTATTCCCCTTTGGAGAAGATCCTGCCCCTTGGCCTAGAGGCTCCAATTCATCAGATCTGATCCTGTCTCTCACCAAATATATGCTATGGACTGCTACTTTTGAGTCAGGAAGCAATTTCAGCAGCTTAGGTAGCCCATCCTGGGGTTAGGCTGGAGAAGCAGGAGGAAAAAGTAAGAACCCAAGCATAGTTCCACACCCAGCTATGCTGTGGGATGGGTAGGAATGGATAAAGTAGAGGGCAAAGGCTAGAATAGTTCAGAAAAAGATAAGGTGTCTAACAAGCTTGGAGTCATACAGCTAACTCATTGCCCCTGAGGTTAAAAGGAAAAAAAAAAAGGAGAGAGGTTAACAGATCTCCAGAAGGGATAGTTCTCCTGGAGGCAGTCTAAGGGTTAACAGGAGGGAGTCCCCAGTATCCCACTATTTTGGAGCAGTATCTTCTCTACTGCAACCTTGACTTCCCTCAACACTCTTAAGAAAGGCTTATATACAAGCTGGGGAGCATTCACCCCAGGCCATGAACTAGAAAGAAACTATTCGAGGCTTTTCTGGAATCGAACCATAATCTAAGACATTTCTTAGATGTCATGATCTCCTTGATGGAAAGATTCTTTTGAGAAGACTTACTGCTGACTACACACATCCCTTTCCGGTTAAATCACACTTGCTCTCACCTGAAGTATAATCATAATAGAACTGAAGCCCTACAGCACAGTGGTATAGATCTTTCTGTAGGGAGAGGCTTCAGCTTTGGTCCTCCCAAAGTCGTGCAGTCTACTAAATTCTAGTTCTCCCATACTTCTTTAGGGCTTAATGGAGACCCAGCCCCCTATCAACTTTGTGTCTTTAGGCAAGTCACAAAACCTCTCTTGTCCTGACTCCTCATCTGCAAAATCAGGGAATTGGCCTAGATGGCATCTAAGACCTCAACTCCAAATAGTTTCTATGAGCTATGAGAGCAAAATGACACCATCCATGACCCCATGATAGAGATGCAGAGGAAGAGGGCTTTCTGTGACACTGACCCCACCTTCATGACTACAGAGAGATACACACATATCTTTGGATACATGAATACAGCATCTTGATTGATCCTGGGGTTGCTCATCCCTTGCCCAGGCCAGGGGTAGGTGGGAGTCCCTGCAGGTGCCAAACCTCCTTAACATAGGTAGGGAGGCGCTGGCTGTGACATGATGTAACTCTGACAGGACTCCTAGACAATGGTGTCAAATCTTAAAGCAACTGGCAGCATGAGGTGCAAAGATAAGACTGGGTTTGGAATCTGAAGACTTGAGTTAAAATCCCAACTCCCCTCTAAAACCTGTGAGATCCCAGGCAAATCTCTTCACTCATTGGACCTCTGTTTCCTCATTTGTAAAATGAAGAGGTTGAATAAGATGATGTCTGAGGTCTTCTCTAATTCTACACCCCATGATGATCATTCCATGATTCTGTTACACTAAAGAAAATCTCCAAACACACAAGGGGCTAGAGGGAAAGTTAAAACTTCATGTGACTACAAGCCTTTCAAGCTTGGGGCCACCTACTCTTTGGTCTATGATCTAGACATCAGGAAGCAGACACAGAGTCCTAGGATCTGTCCAAGTGTGCCAGCCCTTGCCCTGTCAGGCCACAGGGCCTAGCACAGAATTTGGCATATGAAAGGCACTTAAGAAGTGCTTGGTGAATGAAAGCCAATTCCAGAGTTGCACTGGCCTGGGAGCAAGGTGGGCTGAGGATGACAAATATAAAGATCAGAAGGTGCTGGCACACTTTTCTGATGCCTCCCATCCCCTTGCTTCTCAGCATGCTCAGCAAGATTTCCTTGGGGAGGAGGAGGAAATCCCACCTCTCCCCAAACTCTAGAGAACCCATTTTCCAGAGTCTTGGCAACAAGATCCATACTCCACAAGCTTCGGAAGTTCCACCTCCCAGGATCCATTTGTCATCTCTAGAAGATCCATTCTCCAAGTATTCATTACTCTGATCCCTCTGCAACTCCCTGGCCCAAAAAGATCCACTTCCTAGATGTCAAAACCAAATTCTGGACCTCCACCCTCTTTTGATCCACTTAGTTCATAAAAGGAGTCAGAGAAGGAAAGGGAGGGAGGAGGGAGAGGTTGACCACAGGCATTACTCACCTGCCTCCGAGGTTCTCCTGGCAAAGGAGGGGAACCACCTGGCACCGGAGTGTGAGGCTGAAGGGGTATTTCTCTTTAGGGGCAGACCGAGGGCCCCATCCTCAGTAGCTCTTCGTGGGCTCTGCCGAGTTCCCCAGGCTGGGGTGGGGAGGTGAGTGCCCCGAGAAGGTGGAGCAGCCGCAGGAGGGGAAGGAGGTCCTACCTGCGGGAGGTGGTAGACCCCCCACGCCTTGGCAGTAATCCTGGGGAGAAGGGGAGGAGCCTCACCCAACCCGGGGTTGTCTCCTCCCCCTTGGGAGAGTCCCCTTCCCCTCAAAACGGAGTCCTTCGGGGGCGAGGGACTTCTGCGGGCTGGAGAAGGAGGGGGAGAGGCGCTGCCCGGTTCCACTTTTTAGGTCCTAGGAAGAAGCCCGCGGACTTGGGGTGGGGATGTCGCTGCCCTTTCCTGAGTACGGGAGGGATCCCTGCGGTGCCCTCGCAGCCCTGGTCCTGGCACTCTTCTCGGCTCTCGCCAAAGGAGCGCGGGCACGAGAGGAGGAGGGCGCCTTTCTCCTTTCCCCCTTTGCCCAGAAAGTCTGGAACTAAGAAGTGAGTGTGTCTACGCAGGAGGTGAGGAAGGAGGGTGCCCCTGCTTCCCGGGGGGGGACGCGCTCCCCCGGGGCACGGCCCGGGCTCTAGGGGTCTCCGGTCCAACAGAGGCCGGCCGAGCGCCCCGGGCGCGGCGTCTCGCCTCCCTCGGCGCTCCGCGGGGGCTGCCCGGCTGGCCCGGCACGGAGGCCGCGGCTGCGGGCTCGGCGCGGGGGAGCAGCGGCGGCAAGCCGGCCGCCTCGTCCCCCGGGGCCCGCGGGGCTGCCCGCGCCGCCACCCCGGACGCCACGCTACCCGGACTCCGCGAGAGTGGGGCAGCTGGCGAACATACGCGCGGTCCCCGGGCTCGGCTCGGGCTCCGGCTGCGCTCCGCTGCAGGCCCCGGCTCCTCCCCGGCCTCCGCGCGGTTCCTCGCCCCCCTCCCCTCGTGTCCCCGCCCCCCGGCCCAGCCCGGCAGTCACGGCCGGCGTCTCCCCGCCCAGGTTAAGGAGGCTTGGGGAGGTGCGCAGGCTCCCACCTCCCGCTGGCCCGGGCGGCCGCCCCGGGCTCTTTCCCTCCGGCTAGATAGTCACCCCCTCCGCCCACCCATCCCGGAGGGACGAGCAGCCCCGGGATGGTCCCAGATGCTCCGTCCACTTCGGGCTGGAGGCGCGGAGCCTAAGTGTCGGAAACCTGGGGGTCCTGTAGCTTGTGACCTTGGGCAGATCGCAGCCTCTAAGCCTCGTCTGTAAAGTGAGAGGCTACCCCCACCAGACCTGTCAGGCTCAAGGGAGTTGGCATCTATACATATGGATGTATGTCTATGTATGTGTGTATATATGTATATATATGCATCCCAAAGTCCCTTGTGGACTGTTAAAATGAAGTCAACAAGCTTTTATTGAGCGCCTGTCCTTTATCTTTTGTTATTATTCGAAGCGCTGGGATACAAATAAAGACAAAAAGTATCCAGACCTCAAGGAGCTCACAGTCTAATGGGGCGGACCTCCATGCAAATAACGGTGTACAAACACGCTGGATACCAGATAAACAGAGTAATCCCAGAAGGAAGCCACTCGCATTAAAAGGGATAAGAAAAACCTTCTTGCAGAAGGTGGGATTCTTCACACCACAGAAAAGCAAGGTACTAAGAACTCTCCTGCAACTCACTTTACAATCCCTTTAACAACTTCACAACTTCCTGACCCTTTACAGGACAAGCTTCAGCTCCCTCTTCAGAACCTGTTTTCCCCCTAGATAATATTAACACCACTGTACAATCTTTTTTCCCCCTTTTTTTTTGGCTTCTCTATTCCTACTCCCCCTTCAACCTTCTTCCCCGTTAGAAAAAGATTAATAAAGCCCTTGTAACAAATATGGATAGTTAAAACAACTGTGTCCAAAAATGTCTCTTATTCTTCCCTCTCAGAAGGTTTCCTCGCATTATTCCTCTGAAGTCATGGTTGGTCATGAAACTGATCAGAGTTCCCAACTCTTTCAAAGTTGTTTTTTTCTTTGTCACGTTGTAACAGTATAAACTGTTCTCAGTTTATTCAGCATCGCTTCATGCAGGTCGCCACTGCACAAGCTTACACTCTCCTTGGACATCTCCTATCTACCCTCTAGCCTGGCTCTCTCTCCTCTCCCTAACGCCTCCTCCAGCAAGGATAATAAAACACTAGCCATGATGTATATGAGTCGATTCAGCCTACATATCGCTTGTTTGAATATATTTGTATGCTGTGTCTCTCATTTGATTGTGAGCCACTTGAGGGTAGGAATTGTGTTACTTTTCTTTGTAAAGCCGGCGCTTAGGGCACAAAGCAGGGGCTTGATCATGTTTTGTTGATTGATTGAAGCCCTAAGAGGCAGATAAGCCATATTGCAAGGTTATAAATTTATCCCTGGCTAATAAAATCCTTTTCTCTCCTCTTCTACTTACCCTCTAAATACCATTGTGGGTCCTTTAAGTCATCTCTGGGGGGACTACCTAAAGTTTGGGGGCAAAGACTGGTCTGGAGATGAGGCAGGAGGATCATGGGGGGCATCACGGGGGCCTACAGGATTGGGAGATTACTTTAATCAGTACTGGGCAAAGCACAACATTGGAAAAGCAGAGACTGTAGAGAAAGTGGCATTCGCCTCGCTTTTGAGATCCAGACACTCCCAACTGTCCCGCTCCACCTTAAGATGGTTCTGTCACTCCCCAGCAACCAGCTCCTCCCTCGTCCCCCCCTCCACCCCTGCAGCTTGGACTCAGGAACCTGTGTATGGGAGGAGAGTCGCAGAAAGAGACGCGCAGAAAGGGGAGATTGACACCAGAGCTGGGGGGCGGGGAATCGAAAAGAGCACCTAGGGCTGGGTGGCCTGAGAAGGGGAGTGAGAGCATAGCACTCAAAGGCTGGCCTCTTTCCTGGAAGCTGGAAACGATCAGGGGGTAGGGAGGTGGGGTACAGGGCACAACTTGGCATGGGGTGGAGGAAGAAGAGGAAAGCTGCGACCCTCGAAGTAAATGCCACGCTGCGACCACCCAGCTTTAACTGGAAGTTCAACCAATTGTAATCTTCCTCAAACCCATTCCAAAAGAAGGGTCAAGCTTCTATTCCCCTCCCCTGGTGCTCTTTGTCTCTCTCTGATGGGTTAGAGTCTGAGTAGGTTTGGCACAAACAAGCTTTTCAATTGGCTAATTTAACAGTCTGTCATGAGGTCGGAGACTAGCAAAGAGAGGTGACTGCATGGGCAGGAAATGGTAAAAAAATTGGCCCCGCCTCCTTAGCCTACTGATTGGTTAACGTTGGAAATGACGTAAGGAAAAGCATAAACAAAACGCAGTAGGGATGAGGCTCCCATTGGTTTCCCACTTCTCGCCGGGTTAGCTGTAGGTTTGGAGGCGGGACGGGGAGAGCCCAATTATTTTACCGAAGAACGGAAGGGAAAGAGAACCCGGAAATAGGAAAAGATGGGCTTATGAGAAGATAGAAAGTGTAATTAATTAGTGGGGCTCAGCAGGGTACCACTCTCACCCAAAGTCAGCGTCTCGTGTGTGCGTTGTTAACCCATTAAAGTCAGCACACTTCCTAGTGACCGGGAATAGAAGCGACACTTGCTTCTGCGTCTCTTCTGTTCCCGACACACCTGTTAACACATGACCTCATGCCTCTTAAAAGGGACAGAAGGAGGGAGGCAGGGAAGGAGAACACACGTCTGTCCCTGGAGATGACGGAAGACTGAGGCATAGCAAAGCTCAAGGACTGGTCCCTGGCTCACGTAGCACCATCCTGCCCAATGTAGGTTTCCAGGTGGTTTTCCCATCCCTTTTACATGTAGGAGATGGAGTGGAAGGAAGGTGGGGAGCTAGCATGTGGCATCAGGAGGTCTACAAAAAAAAAACAACAAATAAGCCAAACCCTTGGATAGGTTTTCAAATCTAAACCTTTCCACCTGTGGCAAAAGTTTACCTGATTGCCTTCCCTGATGTCCTTTTCTTCTTATGTACCTCTCAACAATTTGTTTAATATTTTTCTGGTGCATTTATATAAGAGCACTTCCAACTCTTAAGTCTAGTATTTTATTTCTTAAATTGTAGTTATTGCATTTTGTTGTATTGTAGTATTATATCACTCTACCAAATTAGAAACTACACCATGGCAAGACCTATGTTTTACCTAAACTTGTATTCCCAGTGCCTTGCAGTTTGCCCTGCTCATAACAGATGATAAATGTCAAATTATGTGAATTTCAATTTGGGGTAGCCCAACTTTGTGTGTAATATAAGTAGTGTATTTCTGAGAAGACTTAGCAAATATGGGTGTGGTAGGATAACAGATTGTGCAGATATACACCCCATTGCAGCTTTGCAGACAAATAGATAGCTGTCCTCCCTTTACTAGCAGTCTCAGTCTCTAATAGTTCAACTCAACAGTTTGTTAAGGCAGAATCAAGATGGTGGAGTAAAGACAGGGACTCACCTAAGCTTTTCCAAATTCCCCTCCAAACCACTTTAATGCTTCCAAATGAATTCTGGAGTGACAGAACCGACAAAAGGAAAGAATGAAACAATTATCCAGCCCAAGACAACTTATAAGGTCTACAAAAAAGGTCTGTCTCACTTGGGTGAGAGTTGAGCAAAGTCCAGCAAAGGCAGCAAGCCATTAGCAAACTGGTCCCTGAAAAGCCAGCACACTGAATGAATAGCAATGACTTCCAAGAATTCTTAACCCAGCCATGGTAAGGGGGCTGGACAACTCATCAGAAGGAAATTAAAAGGAACACTTTGCTGCACTAAGTGCACTACACTAAGTGACACTACGCTAAGTGCAGGACTCTGTTCTATTGCCCATATGAAGATCCAGGTTGCAGACCCAGTTTGTAGTTCCAGGTTGAGGATCGGCACTAGCACACTACAGCTCAAAACCACAGGGGAATGGGACACTGATCAGAGTTCCAGGGCACAAAAGAGTGCTTGTGGTCACTCACAGACCAAAGCACAGGCCAAGAGAGCAGTGACCAAATCTCTCCTTAGATCATACCACCTTGAAATAACTGAAAACTTACAGGTCTGCAGAAGCAACTCTAAAATCAGCAGCACAAAAAATGTAAAGGTTGGAACAATGCTCACTCCACCCAAGGAACAGAGTCCTACTTTAACATAGAGTGAAAAGACAAGACATAGGCTGGGAAAATGAGCAAACAACATAAAAAGAACCTGACCATAGAAAATTAGTATGGTGACAGGGAAGATCAATATACAAATTCAGAACAAAAATGTCAAAATGGCTACATACAAAGCTTCAAAGAAAAAGGTGAATTGGTGTCAGTCCCTCCCAAAAAAAGAATTCCTAGAAGAGCTCAAAAAGGATTTTAAAAATAAAAAAATATAGGTAGAGGAAAATTTGGGGAAAGAAATGATACAAAAGAATCATGAAAAAAGTCAACAGCTTGGTAAAGAAAGCAAAATAAAATAGAAAAATATGTACAAAAATTCACTGAAGAAACAACTTAAAAAGTAGAATTGGACAAATGGAAAAGGAGATACAAAAGTTTGCTGAAGAAAATAATTCCTTAAAAATTAAAATTTAATTTAATTTAATTGGGCAAGTGGAAACTAATGATTTCATAAGACATCAAGAAACAAACAAAATCAAAAGAATGAAAAAAATTGAAGAAAATGTGAACTATCTCACTGGAAAAACAACTGACCTGGAAAATAGATGGAGGAGAGATTATTTAAGAATTATTGTACTAACTGAAAGCCATCATAATAAAAAAGAGCCTAGTTATCATCTTCAAATAAAATTATTCAGAAAAACTACTCTAATGTCCTAAAACCAGAGAGTGAAATAGAAATTTAAAGAATCCACTATTCACCTCCTAAAATTGATCCTGAAATGAAAACTCCCAGGAACATTATAGCCAAATTTCAAAGCTGTCAGATCAAAGAGAAAATATTGCAAGCAGCCAGAAAGAAAAAAAAAATCAAATATTGTGAAGCCACAGTCAGAATGACACAGCATTCAGCAGCTTCTACATTAAAGATTGGAAGGCTTAGAATATGATATTCTGATGGGCAAAGGCGCTAGGATTACAATCAAAAATCATCTATGCAGCAAAATTGAGTATAATCCTTCAGGGGGAAAAAATCAATATTTAATGAGAGAGGATTTTTCAAACATTCTTGATGAAAAGACCAGAAATGAACAGAAAATTTTATTTTCAAATGCGAGATTCAAGAGAAGCATAAAAAGGTAGACAGGAAAAAAAAATCATAAAGGATTCAATAAAGTTAAACTGTTTACATTCCTACACAGGAAGATGATACTTGTAACTTTAATACCTTTATCTATTGATTAGGACAGTTTAAAAGAGTATGCAAAGACAGAGGGCATGGGATGTGAATTGACTATGATGGAATGATATGCAAAAAATTTAAGAGGTAAGAAAGAGGGATGCACTGGGAGAAGGAGGAAGGTAGAATGGGTCAATTATCTCACATAAAAAGGGTTCTAAAGAGTTTTTACAATAAAGGGGAAGATGGAGAGGTTGGTCGGCAATTTTTGAACCTTATTCTCATCAGAACTGGCTGAAAGAGGAAATTATATATACACTTGGTTGGGCATAGAAATTTATCTTACCCTACAGGGAAGTAGAGAGAGGGAGAAGAAAAGGGGGTTGGGCAGATATAGAAGGGAGGGCAGATTGGGGGAGGGAGTGGTCAGAAGCAAAACACTTTTGAGGAAGAACAGGGTGAAAGGAGAGAGAGAGATAAACAGGGAAAGAAGGATGGAGGGAAATACACAGTAATCATAACTGCAAATGTGAATGGGATGAACTCACCCATAAAACAAGCAGATTGCAGAGTGGATTATAAAACAATGCAACAATCTGTTTACAAGAAACACACTTGAAACAGGGAAACACAGTAAGGGAGTAGACTAGAGTAGAAGTAGGAAGAGCTGAGGTAGAAATCCTTATCTCAGATGAAACAAAAACAAAAATCTTATTAAAAGAGATAAGCAAGGAAATTATATCCTGCTAAAAGGAGACAATACTAAACATATGCTCCAAATGGTATAGCATCCAAATTCTTAAAGGAAAAGTTAAATGAGTTACAGGAGGAAATAGAAAGCAAAACTATCCTAGTAGGAAACTTCAACTTTCCCCTCTCAGAACTAGATAAATCTAATCACAAAATAAGAAAGAAATTAAGGAGGTAAATAGAATTTTAGAAAATTTAGATATGATAGACGTCTGGGGAAAACTGAATGGGGAAAAAAGAATGAATATATCTTTTCCTCAGTGGTATATGGCACCTAAACAAAAATTGACCATGTATTAGGGCATAAAAACCTCACAACCAAATGCAGAAAAGGTGAGATAGTAAACATGCACCCTTTTAAGATCATAAACCAATAAAAATTACATTCAACGAAAGGCTATGGAAAGATAGATAAAAATTACAATTGGAAACTAATCCTAAAAAATTAAGGGGGTCAAAGAATAAATCATAGAAACAATAAATTCATTAAAAAGAATGACAATGAGACAATATACCAAAATTTATGAGATGGAGCCAAAGCAGTACTTACAGGAAAATTTATATCTCTAAACACTTATATCAATAAAATAGAGAAAAAGCAGATCAATGAAATTGGGCATGCAGGTAAAAAAATAGAAAAGAACAAATTAAAAATCCCCAATTAAATATCAAATAGGAAATCCTGAAAATCAAAGGAGAGATTAACAAAAGTAAAAGTAAGAAAACCTTTGAACTAACAAATAAAACTAGGAACTGGTTTTATGAAGAAAAAAATCAATAAAATAAGTCATAGGTTAAGGTGATTTAAAAAAAAAGAAAACCAAGTTACCAATATCAAAAATGAAAATAGTGAATTCAGCACCAATGAAGAGGAAATTAAAGTAGTTACTAAGAGCTAGTTTGCCTAATTATATGCCAATAAGTCTGACCATCTAAGTGAAGTGGATGAATATTTACAAAAATATAAATTGCTCAGATTAACAAAAAAAGGAAATAGAATATCTAAATAAGTCCATCTTTAAAAAAGAAACTGAACAAACTATTAATGAGCTTCCTGAGAAATAATCCCCAAGACCAGATTGATTCACAAGTGAATTCTACCAAACATTTAAAGAACAATTAATTCCAATACTATATAAACTATTTGGAAAAAAAGGCAAAATAAGATTTTTACCAAATATGGTGCTAATACCTAAACCCGGAAGAGTGAAAATAGAGCACGAAAACTATAGACCAGTTTCCCTAATATTGATACAAAAAAAAATTAAGAAAGTACTAGCAAAGATTTTACAGCAAGATATTACCAAGATAATACACTATGACCAGGTGGGATTTATATCAGGAATGTGGGGCTGGTTCAATATTAGGAAAACTTCAGCATAATCAGCCATATTGTTAACAAAAACAAAAAAAATTCAAATTATCTCAAGAGATGCAGAAAAAACCTTTTGACAAAGTACAACACAGTCTTACTAAAAAAAAAAAAAACACTAGAAAACATAGGAATAAATGGAGCTTTCCAAAATAATAAGTAATATTTATCTAAAAACCATCAGCAAACATTATCTGTAATGGGGAAAAGTTAGAAGCCAATCCAGATTAGGATTGAAATAAGGATGCCCATTATCACCATTATAATTCAATATTGTATTAGAAATGCTAGCTGTAGCAATAAAAGAAGAGGAAAAATTGAAAGAATTAAAATAGTCAATGAGGTATTAAAACTTGCACTCTTTGCAGGTGATAGGACTAGGATACTTGGAGCTAAAGAATCAATTAAAAAACTAGTTGAAAAAATTAACAAATTTGGTAAAGTTACAGAATATAAAATAAACTCATATAAATCATTAGCATTTCTATATATTGCCAACAAAGTCTAACAGCAAGAGATAGAAAGAGAAATTCCATTTAGAATAATTGTAGACAATATAAAAATACTTTAGAGTCTACCTGCCAAGACAAATCAAGGAACTATATGGACATAATTACAAAACACTTTTCACATAAAGTCAGATCCGAAAAATTGAGAAAATATTAATCCTCATGGGTAGGCCAACCCAATATAATAAAATGATAATTCTACCTAAATTAATTAATTAGTGTCATACCAATCAAACTATCAAAAATGATTTTATAGAGCTGGAAAAAATAATAACAAATTTGGGAGAATAGAAGTCAAAAATATCAAGGGAATTAATGGAAAAATATGAAGGAAAGCATACTAGCTGTACAAGATCTCAAACTGTATTACAAAGTGGTAATCATCAAAACAATCTGTTACTGGCTATGAGATAGAGTGGTGGATTCAATGAAATAGATTAGGTACACGATACAAAATAGGTAATTGACCATAGTGTTTGATCATTATATATAAAAAAAAAAATAGTGTTTTATTTGAAACAAGAACTCATTATTTGACAAAAATTGCTGGGAAAACTTGAAAGCCGTTTGATAGAAACTAAGTACAAAATAACATCTCATACCATATACCAAGATAAGGTCAAAATGGGTACATGATTTAGATATAAAGAGTGATACCATAAGCAAATTAGGGGAGCATGGAATAGTTTACCTGTCAGATCTATGGACAGGAGAAGAATTCATGACAAAACAAGAGAAAAAGAACATTATGAGAAGTAAAATGGATAATTGTGATTACTTCAAGAGTTTTTGCACAAACAAAACCAATGCACCCAAGATTGAAGGAAAGCAGAAAACTGGGGGAGCACTTTTACCACAAGTTTCTTTGATAAGGGCCTCATTTCTCAAGAGAAACTGAGTCAAATTTATAAGAACTCAAGTCAGTCTCTAATTGATAGTCAAAGGATAAGAAGAGGCAGTTTTCAGATAAAGAAATCAAAACTATCTGCGGTCATATAAAAAAACACTTTCAATCATTAGTGATTAGCAAAATGCAATTTAAACCAACTCTGAAGTAACACATCACATCCATCCAATTGTCTAATATGACAGAAAAGGAAAATGATAAATGTTGGAGATAAAAGAGGGGGCTATATGTACAACAATATTTATCACAGTTCTTTTTGTGAAATGCCCATCAGGTGGGGAATGGCTGACCAAGTTTTAGTATATGAATGTAATGGAATAACTATTGTGTTATAAGAAATGATGAGCAGGCAACTTTCAGAAAAACCTAGAAGGATTTACATGAACTGATGCTGAGTGAACTGAGCAGAAATGAGTAGGAGAACATTGTTCATAGTAACAGCAACATTATGGGATGATGGAGTATGATACACTTAACTCTTCTCAGCAATAAAATGATCCAAGACAGTTCCAATATACTCATAACAGAAAATGCTATCTGCATCCAGAAAAAGAACTATGGAATCTGAATGCAGATTGAAGCATTACTATTTTCACTTTTTTTGTTGTTTTTCTTTCTTATGATTTTTGCCTTTTGTTCTGATTCTTCTTTCACATGATTAATGTGGAAATATGTTTAACATGATTGCACATATATATTAGATTGCTTGCTGTATATACAGGCAATGGAGTATAGATATCTATTTTACCCTACAGGAAAATAGAGGGGAAGGGGGATGGAAGAAGGGTGGGTAATACAAGGGAGGACAGACTGGAGGAAGGGGTGGATGAGGTGCATGCTGTCCTGGGGTAGGGGTGGTGGGGAGAGATGGGGAGAAAATTTTGAATTCAAATTCTTGTGGAAGTGAATGTTAAGAACTAAAAAATTAATAAATTATATATTTTTTTAAAAAAGAAAAAGGAAGAAATGATGAGCAGGATGATTTCAGAAAAACCTGGAAAAACTTACATGAACTGATGCAAAGGGAAGTGAGCAGAACCAGGAGAACATTTCACACAGTGAGAGCAATATTGTAAAGATGATCAATTGTGAATGATTTAGCTATTCTCAGAAATACAAAGATCCAAGGTGATTCTAAAGGACTTATGATGAAAAATGCTATCCACCTCCAGAGAAAGAACTAATGGAATCTGGATATAGATTAAAGTATGCAACTTTTACTTTATTTTGCTTGTGGTTTGTTGTGTTTTGTTTTTTTGGAGAGTGGTCTGTTCTTTCTCACAACATGAAAATATAGAAGTGTTTTGCATGACTACAAATGTATAACCTGTATCAAATTGCCTGCCTTCTCAATGAGTAGTGAGGAGGAGGAGTGAGAGAAATGACTTGGAACTCAAAATTTTTTTAAATCGAATTATTTTATTTATTTTCAGTGTTCGACATTCGTTTCCATTTATCTTATTTTTTCCACTTCCTCCCCCTTATTCTCCCTTCCCTCTCCACTCCCTCCCTGAGATAGCATTCAATATTATATAGGTTGTACATTCCTATTAAATGTATGTTGTGTAGAAGAATTAAAATGAATGGGAGAAACTATAAAACAAAACAAAGCATAATACAAAAGAAAATGGTCTGTTTCTATCTGTAATACAATCCCATAGTTCTTTCTCTGGATGTGGAAGCTGTTTTGCCTCAAGAGTCCATTGGAAATTTTTAAGTCCATGCATTTCAATAAAGTACTAAGTCTACCAAAAAATACCTCACACACTGTGGTTGTTGCTGTGTACAAAGTTCTCCTAGTTCTGCTCCTTTCACTCAGCATCAGTTCATGTAAGTCTTTCCAGGCTTCTCTGAAGTCTTTAATTTCTCATAGCCCAATAGTATTCCATTACATTCATACACCACAACTTGTTCAGCCATTTCCCAATTGATGGGTATCCCCTTGAATTCCAATTTTTGGTCACCACAAAGAGAGCTGCTATAAATATTTTTGTACATGTGGGACTGTTTCCGATTTTTATGATCTCTTTGGGATAGAGTCCCAGAAGCGATATTGCTGACTCAAAGGGTATGCACATTTTTGTAGCCCTTTGGCCATAGTTCCAAATTGCTCTCCAGAATGGTTGGATGAGCTTACAGCTCCACCAACAATGAATTAGTGTTCCAACTCTCCCACATCTCCAACATTTATCATCTTCCTGTTTTGTCATGTTAACCAATCTGATAGGTGTGATGTGGTACCTCAGAGCTGTTTTGATTTGCATCTCTCCAGTCAATAGTGATTTAGAGCAATTTTTCATGTGATTATAGATAGCTTTAATTTCTTCCTCTGAGAATTCCCTGTTCATATCCTTTGACCATTTATCAGTGGGGGAATGACTTGTATTCTTGTACATTTCACTCAGTTCACTATATATTTTAGAAATGAGGTCTTTATCACAGACATTACTTGCAAAAATTCTTTGCCAGTTTTCTGCTTCCCTTCTAATCTTGGT
Organism: Notamacropus eugenii; assembly: GCF_028372415.1. NCBI lineage: Eukaryota > Metazoa > Chordata > Mammalia > Diprotodontia > Macropodidae > Notamacropus > Notamacropus eugenii. The sequence goes on from NC_092874.1 coordinate 191,614,969, forward strand.
TGCATTGGGTTTGTTTGTGCAAACACTTTTCAATTTAATGTAATCAAAATCATCCATTTTGCACTTCATAATGTTCTCTATCTTTTGTTGGATCATAAATTTCTCCATTCTCCATAAATCTGACAAATACACTAGTCCTTGCTCCCCTAATTTGTTTATAGCATCAATCTTTATACCTAGATCATGTATCCATTTGGCCTTTATTCTTGTGTACACTTTCAGGCATTTGTCTCTGCCCAGTTTCTGCCACACTGTTATCCAGTTTTCCCAGCAATTTTTGTGAAACAGTGAGTTCTTATCCCAGAAGTTGGGCCCTTGGGTTTATCAAATAGTAGATTGCTATATTCATTAACTACTGTATCTTGAGTACTTAACATATTCCATTGTTCTACCCCTCTGTTTCTTACCCAGTACCTAGCGGTTTTGATGATTGCTGCTTTATAATACAATTTGAGATCTGGTAGGGATAGGCCACCTTCCCTAGCTTTTCTTTTCATTAGTTCCCTTGATATTCTGGACCTTTAGTTCTTCCAGATGAGTTTTGATGTTATTTTTCTTTGCTCTAGAAAATAATTATCTGGTAGTTTAATTGGTATGGCATTGAATAAATTAATTTAGGTAGAGTTATCATTTTTATTACATTAGCTTGGCCTACCCACGAACAACTGATGTTTTTCCACTTACTTAGATATGGCTTTATATGTGTGAAAAGTATTTTGTAATTGTGTTCATATAGTGCCTGGGTTTGTTTTGGCAAGTAGACTCCCAGATATTTTATGGTGTCTACCATAGCTTTAAACAAGATTTCTTTTTCTATCTCTTGCTGTTGGGCTTTGTTAGTAATATATAGACATGCAGATGATTTATATGGGTTTATTTTGTAACCTGCAACTCTGCCAAAGTTGTTTATTATTTCAAGCAGTTTTTTACTTGATTCTCTGTGATTCTCTAAGTATACCATCATATAATCTACAAAGAGTGATAACTTAGTTTCTTCTTTGCCTGTTCTAATTCCTTCAATTTCTTTTTCTTCTCTTATTGCTACAGCTAACATTTCTAATACCATATTGAATAACAGTGGTGATAATAGACATCCTTGTTTCACCCCTGATCTTATTGGAAATGCATCTGACTTCTCCCCATTGCATATAATGCTTGCTGATAGTTTTAGGTAGATACTGTTTATTATTTTATGGAAAGTTCCATTTATTCCTATGCTTTCCAGTGTTTTCAACAGGAATGGGTGTTGTATTTTGTCAAAAGCTTTTTCTGCATCTATTGAGATAATCATGTGGTTTCTGTTGATATGATCAATAATGCTAATAGTTTTTCTAATATTGAACCAGCCTTGTATTCCTGGTATAAATCCTACCTGATCATAATGTATTATTCTTGTGATAAGTTGCTGTATTCTTTTTGCTGATATCTTATTTATAATTTTTGCATCTATATTCATTAGAGAAATTGGTCTATAATTTTCATTTTCTGTTTTGGTTCTTCCTGGTTTAGGTATCAGAACCATATTTGTATCATAAAAAGAATTTGATAGGACTCTTTCTTCAGTAATTTTCCCAAATAGTCTATATAGTATTGTTCTTTAAGTGTTTGACAGAATTCACTTGTAAATCCATCTGGCCCTGCAGATTTTTTCCTAGGGAGTTCATTAATGGCTTGTTCAATTTCCTTTTCTGAGATGGGGTTATTTAAGTACTCAACTTTCTCTTCTGTTAATCTGGGCAATTCATATTTTTTCAAATAATCATCCATCTCATTTAGATTGTCAAATTTATGGGTATATAGTTGGGCAAAGTTCAAAATTTTTTAAAAAATTAAAAATTGTTTTTATGTAATTGGAGAAAAAAAATTTTAAGTCAAACATTTATTAAGTATCTATTGGGTATAGAACATTGTACTTTGAAAGTGAGAGGGATACAATATTTAAATAAGATGTTTTACAAGTTTAGTTTAATAAACAGATAAAAGCACATACACAAAATTATGATGGGGGATCCTTTGATACTAGGACCCGAGGTTTTATCAATTTGGATAGTGGCGCCAGTAATGTAAAATTTCAACTTCTCTATGACTATGAAATGGTTTTCAGGAGTTATTGTGGCCAAAAAATCTATCAGCCTGCAACTAATCTGGTGATGTAATCTCTGAATCTAATTAAACTGGTCCCCAATACTGTACTTGTATTGCAGTCTTTGCCTATGGCCTTTCTATAAATGTTGGGGAGAATTTTCTTTCATCTTTCTCCAGAAGAAGATAGAAAGCATGAATGTGGATGTTGACCAGCTTTTTTTTTTTTTTGTACACTGAACAAGAAAACATGAAAAGTGATTTGCAGCAAGAGTTGAAATCAAATAATATGAACTTTCATGCACCTGTTAGAAGATCATATAAGCCACCAATTGTGGAATGTGTTCCTTCTTACAAGTTTATGAAGATTATAAACTGGCCTTTTGAATTAGGCCATATATGGCCAGACAGCAGAAATTCCTACCTATTTTTTCTAATTCTAGTGTGATGTGAGATCTCAGAAAATTCTAAATTAGTGTTGGTAGTGTAATAAATACACCATTCTCACGAAAAGAACTCAAAACAGAGTGGACAGAGGAAGATGTTTATTTGCACATCCTGGGATGTGGGTGCTGCTCACAATGAACACAGTACAAAAGCATGAACAAGTTTAAATACTGTTAGGGTGGTCATCCCTCCCTCACATTCAAGATTGGTCCAGACTTCTCAGGGTTACAATCTTCCTGACACTCCCATTATATGCAGTTTTCCCCTCCTAGATCATATGTCAACATAGATCCCATAATCAGAAAACAGAAGGATAATGTATGCATGAGTGTATAAGTTAATATGAATGAAAGTTATTAGGCATGTGCAGATGCAAGAGAATTCTGCCTTTTGTTTGAACTCTCAGGTTTTGAGGGGTTGTCCTGTCCCAGCTTCTAGCCCCTGTTTCAGACAGGATGTACCCTATCTATATTTCAAATTGAAGAACTTACCATCATTACGGTAATTGACCTTGATGCCGTGTTCATCCTCATTGAAAGCATTTGTCAACATGGCTGAAAACATCATGCTAAAAAGCATGGGAGCAAGCACACAGCCCTGTTTCACTCCATTGGTGACTGGGAAGGCACAAGAACTTTGTCCATTATCCAAAACCCAGGCAAACATGCCATCATGAAATTGACATACAATATTGATGAACTTCTCCAGGCAACCAAATTTTGACATAATTTTCCATAAACCCTCATGACTAACAGTGTCAAAGGCATTGGTAGATCCACAGACATTGTGTACAGACCTCTGTTCTGATCCTGGCATTTCTCCTGGAGTTATCGGGCAGCAAACACCATATCGACTGTTCCTGGCCCTTTCTGAAGCCACACTGGCTCTCAGGTATATGCCCATCTTCCAGGTGAAGGATCAACTTATTAAGGAGGACTCTAGCAAAAATTTTGCCAACAATGACAAAGAGAGAGATCCCCCTGTGATTGTCACAGGTCAATCTATTCCCTTTACCCTTATAGACATGGACAATGGAGGCATCCTTGAACTCTTGGGGGATAACCTCCTCTTGCCATATAATCTGGAGAATTTCAGTCAGTTTTTGTATGAGCAATGGACCCCCTACCTCAGCTGGAATAGAATCAACACCAGGTGTTTTGCTGCATGAAAGGAGCCTAATGACCCTCAAAACTTCTTCTTCAGTTGGAAGTTCAGATAAGGAGGGATTGACTTCAACCCAAGATAAATGGTCAATGGCCTCAGCATTGATTGATGATGGTCTGTTGAGAACACTATGGAAATGTTCAGTCCATGTCTCTAGGATCATGTCCTTATCACTAATCAATGTGGCTCCATCAGCACTGAGTATTTGTGATGCACCATAAGTATTTGAAAAGGTTACAAGCCAAAACCAAAGTAGAGGGAGTGTTGGTGCATGGTTTTCTGTTTGCAGATGTTTGTGCACTCAATGCACCCTCTGAAGCTGAGATGCAACAAAGTATAGATCAATTCTCTGCTGCGTGTGCTAATTTTAGCCTAATAATTAACACCAAGAAAACACAGGTACTCCATCAGCCACCACCACACCATCCATACGTGGAACCATCAGTTACAACAAATGGAGAAGTTTTGAATGCTGTGGATAAGTTCACTTACCTTGGTAGTATACTTTCCAGGGATGGACACATTGACAATGAGGTTGATGCATGCATTGCCAGAGCTAGCTCAGTGTTTGGGAGGCTCCAAAGAAAGGTTTCGGAGAGAAGAGGTATTAGACTGACTACCAAACTGAAGGTCTACAGAGCCATTGTGCTGACCTCATTGTTATATGCTTGTGAAACATGGACAGTCTACCAGCACCATGCCAAGAAACTGAATCACTTCCATTTGAACTGTCTTAGGAAAATTCTGAAGATCACCTGGCAGGATAAGGTACCAGACACTGAAGTTCTTGCTCGAGCTGAACTGCCAATATTCAAATTATGCTTCAGAGAGTGCAACTCCGATGGGCCGGCCACTTTGTTCGAATGCAAAATGTATGCTTGCCAAAAAGACTATTTTATGAAGAACTTGCATGGGGCAGGCGATCACATGGTGGCCAGAAGAAACAATACAAGGACATTCTCAAGGTCTCTCTCAAGAACTTTGGATTTGACTGTGCAACATGGGAGACACTAGCACAGGACCAATCAGCATGGCATGCCCATATAAGAAAAGATGCTGTACTCTTTGAGCAAAGCAGAAGTGAGACAGCACAAAGTAAATGCAGGATGCACAAATTTGGGATATCCACCCCAAATATTCACACAGACTATCTGTGCCCAAATTTTGGTAGAGCATTCTGAGCTCATATTGGTTTGATCAGCCACAGTTGGACACTCTGAAATTTCGCTTTATAATGGTGTCGTCATTTCGGTCAAAGGACAACAACCAACCAACCAACCCTATCCATAAATTGAGTAAGGGGAAGGCCAAAGTCCTGGTGTTTCCTCCCCATAGTGCTATGGAAACAGAACAATGAAATCCCTTTCTCACAGTAATATCCTACTCTTGCCCATCCCAAGATTAAATTTTTCTATGGACACCTTTTGTTTAGCCAAAAGGACCTTTTATTTGGATCTTCCAGGATGGAAGACCAAGAGGATTGGTCTAGGGTTGAGAACAGTCCATGAATGACTGATGATAGTGAGACTCCTCTTCTGACCTTTCATCATCATTATGGCTATAGCATAATAAAGTACAGAAGAAAGCAGGGAGACAAGGTAACTTACATATTGCCACTTCTAGGCTAAAACTGTAAGACTGTCGCTCATATTTATATAACTTTATATGTATTATTTCATTTGATCTTCATATCAGTCCTGTGTTATGTGCTATTATCCCTATTTTACAGATAAGAAAACTGAAGCTAAGGCATATGAATCAGGATGTGAAGCTAAGTCTTCTGACTACAAATCTAGCACTATTTCCATTATACTATTCTGCCTCACTGGGCCATAAGGTGCAGAGAGAAGAAGGAAAAAATGGTTAGAAATTTTAGGGATACTGCATTTAATTAATGGAACAAGAGCAGATTTTTTGTTTATGTTAATATTAAAGCACACAAACAAATAAGGAAATTACATTAACATGCATTATATTTGAGTCATTTATTCCTATGCTTTTGCTAACAGGGTGTCTGAACCCTACCCTACACCCCTTCTCCACCTTACCCTAACAAAACTAGAAAATCTTCCAGCTCGGGGGAAGTAGCGTTGATTGTCCTTAGAAAATTCCAAAGCCGAGCCACAGGTCTAAAAGTTTGTTTTCAGGGTGCTTTTACTTAAGAGGAGGTGAAGGGAGTACAATAAAATACAGACTTCTTTATTTGGCATTTTAAAACCCTTTACAATCTGACTCAAGCCTATTTTTCTAGGCTGGTTACACATTATCCCTTTTAGGTACTATACTCTAGCCAAACTGATCTACTTGTTATTCTCTAGTACAGGACATTCTGTCTCCTCTCTGGAGCCTATGTGCAGATTATGCCCAAACTTCTGGAATGACCTTACTATCCATCTCTGTCTAGTGGAATTCCCTTCTCTACTTACCTTCAAAGCTCAGCTTAAATGCTACCAGGTCCTGTAAGAGAATTTTTCTGATTCTCCCAATTGTTAGTGTCTACTAATAAAATCACTGTGTATTTATTTTGTAGATATTTAATTTACTTATTTGTGATCATGTATTCTCCAGTAGTATTCTCCTTGAAGCAAGGGATATCTCAGTTTTATCTTTGTATCATTTTATACCCTTTGCCTAACTCTGTGCCTGGAATATAGGAGATGTTTAATGTTTGTTAGTGATAATAATAATAATAGGTCAGTTAGTCAGATTGTACAGCTTACGGTATGGGACCCACATGTCCTGAAGCTAAGCTAACTTTCCCCTAGCAAAACAAGGATAATCATAGAGTTCTTTTCTCTGGAAGCCTCAGCAGGTAAATACAACATCTTAGAAAGAACCAGATTACATTTGGCATTTATGGAAAAGAGAGAATATCAGGGCAAAGGGAATGAAAGGCCTTGGAGCAAACAGTCTTGGAGCATCTTATTTTTTGCATAATCAGTGTATTTCTATATTCCCATGGATTCTCCTTCCTCTATATCCTTTCAAATCAATGGTTTCTGAACCAGAAACAGCAGTATGGTGATGGCTAGAGAGCAGGAAATTGTTGAAATGGACATATTATCAAATATGAAAACTGTTGACAAAAAATTCAATAAATGCCTATGTATGCTTTGCTTTGTATGTTATCTCTTACGATACAGCTTAAGACAGAAAGGGCACTGAACTTGAAATCAAAAGACCTGGGTTTGAGTCTGGGTCCTTTGACTTGGCACTTTTCTTCTTAACTGCTAATCTGCAAAATGGGTATTGTCCTTCTAGCTACCTCCTATCCCTACTTCACATTCCTTCTCCCCTATTCACATCAACCCTATCTCTCCTGTGTCCCAGTCCAGCTCTGCCCAACCCTTCCATTGAGCCCTCTGGAACTCTCATTTTATCTTTATGGTATTTCCCTTCATTTTAGAACGTGTCCTCTCAAGCTATTTCTACCTTCTGGTACACAAGGAGGCCCAGTTATACTCAGAAGACACTGTCTGACCACTATTGGTTCCATATTTTCCTCCATCTCTTTCAATATATGCTGGTCCTAGATGGGAATTGGTGAACTCCTTGCTTCATACTGCCACTTCTAGACTCTCTGCCACTATTTTTCCACAACTTCTCCTCCTTTGAGATTCACTTTACTCAAATATATCACCCAGTTCAGATCTTTGTGGCAATTGATTATTAGACACCAAGTTATTCTCCCTCTGGTGTTCTTCCCCACCCCAAATTCTATCCATTTACTAGGAAATTTCATCATATATGTTTATAATATAACATATGCATTATCAGCAAACACTTTGACTTTGGCTTCCTTGTTCCTTAATCTCAACTCCCATAGCTTACTCTTTCACTCCACCACAGCCACACACAGGGACCCTCATACAGCCCTGATCTTACCATCATCCACAAGGTACTCTTATTCCATGATTGGGAGCCCTGAAATTTTTTTATCCAACCATAACCTATCCGTCAATCAATCAATAAACATTTATTAAATGTCTATTAGATGCTAGGCACTGAGTTAAGCTCTGGGGATATAAAAAGAGGCAAAAGACAATCTGCTATCAGCACACAATCAAATGGATGAGACAATAATCAAACAAATACATCAAACAAGTTGTATACAGGATAAATAAGAAATGATTAAAAGAGTGAAGGTATTAGAATTAAGAAGAGTTGGGAAAGGCTTACTGTAGAAGACAGGATTTTATATTTATAGCAGCTCTTTTTATTGTGACAAAGAACTGGAAATTGAGGGGATGCCCATCAATTGGGGAATGGCTAAACAAGTAGTATATGAATTTAATGAAATATTATTGTGCTATAAGAAATAATGAGCAGGCAGACTTCAGAAACACCTGGAAAGACTTATATGAATTGATGCTGAGTGAGGGGAGCAGAACCAGGAGAACATTGTACACAGTTACAGCAACATGACTAACTTCGATAGATTTGACTTTTCTCAGCAATGCAAGGTTCTAAAACAACTCCAAAAGGCTCATGATGGAAAATGCTATCCACATCCAGAGAAAGAAATATGGAGTCTGAATGCAGATGGAAGCGTACTATTTGCTCTCTCTCTCTTTTATGTTTTGTTTTGTTTCTTCTTTCTTGTGGCTTATTCCATTGGTTCTAATTCTTCTTTGCAACATGACTAATGTGAAAATATGTTTAATGTGAATGTATATGTAGAGACTATATCAGATTGCACTCTGTCTTGGGGAAGGGAGAGGGGGAAAAATTTGCAACTCAAAAGCTTGTGGAACTGAGTATTGTAAACTAAAAGTTAAAAAAATAAAATATTTTAAAAGGAAGATAGGATTTTAGCATGGAATTTAATAAAGCAGGAGGTAGATAAAAAGGGAGAACATTCCAAGATTGGGAAGGTTCAGAGAAAATGTCCAAATCTGAGAGATAGCAAGTCTTGTTTGTGAAACAATGGGGAGGCCAGTTTCCCTGGATTGAGAGTATGTGTTGAGGAAGAGAGGTTAGATTATAAAGGGCTTTGAACTCCAAATGAGATTTTTACTTTGATCCTGATGGTGATAGGGAACCACTGGAGTTTATTGACTAGGGGATTGATCTGTTGTACTTTAGGAAAATCACTTTGGTGGCTAAATAGAGGCTAGATTGGATTGGGGATAGATGAGGCAGACAAACCCACCAGCAAACATGAGGTGGTAGAAATATTAGAAGAGTATTTGAGAGATGTTGGCAACAGATTGGATATGAGGGATGAGAGATAGTAAGGAGTTGAGGATTACACCCTAGGTTGTGAGCCTGAGAGACTGAAGGATGGTGGTGCCCTCAATAGTAGTAGGAAAGTTTGGAAGGGAGAAGGATTTGGGGAGAGACATAATAAATTCCATTTTGGACATACTGAGTTTCAGATGGCTAGAGGACCTCCAGTGAGAGATATACAGTAGGTTAGTGAGGTCAGCGGAGAGGTTACTACTAAATAAATAGATCTGTGAATCATCAGACTAGATATAATAATCAAATCCTTAGGAGCTGTGATGAGATCTCTAAGTGAAGTAGTATAAAGGGAAAAGAGGATAGAGGTCTACGGGACACCCATTTTAAGTGGGTGTGACCTGGATGATGATCCCACAAAGGAGACTGAGAAGCAGGAGTACCAGGAGGAAATGGTATCCTGAAAACCTAGAGAGAAGGGAGTATAAAGGAGTGTCAAAAGCTGCAGAGAGGTCAAGGAAGAGGATTGAGAAAAACCCATTGGATTTGGCAATTAAAGAGATAATTAGTAAATTTAAAGACAACAGTTTTGGTTGAATAATAAAGTGAGAAGCCAGATTTTACAGAGTTAAAAAGGGAGTAAGTGGAAAGGAAGTAGATGTACCTAATGTAGACAGCTATTTAAAGGAGTTTGTTCACAAACAGCAGAACAGAAATGGGATAATAGCAGGGATGGGAGGATGGAGTAAGGTTTTTGTTTTTGTTTTTGTTTTTTGAGAATGGGGGAGATATGGGAATATTGGTATGCAGCAGGGAACGAGCCAGTAGACAGGAAGAGGTTAAAAATAAATGAGACAGTAGGGATGACAGAAGGGACAGTCTGCTGGAGGAGTTGAGATGAAATGGGATCACTTGCCTGTGGGAGGAGATTTTTGTGTGGAGGAAATAGTAGTAGAAGCCATTTGAGTGATATGAGATGAGAAGGAAGACAGAAGAGGGAGTTCTTGATCAATGGTCTCAGTTTTTCAGTACATTAGGAGGAAAGGTTCTTAGCTGAGAGGATAGGGTGGAAGGAGTCATGGGAAATTTGAGGAAGGAAGGAAAGACTTGGAAGATCCACTGGGGACAGTGGAATAGTGAGTTAATAAGGGAGGTATAGAAGGATTGTCTATCAGCAGTGAGGGCCCAGTTGAGGTTATATAATATAAATTTATGGTGGACCTGGTCAAAATGATTGCATGATTTTCTCCACTGTTGTTCAACAGCATGTATATGAGTGAAGGCAGTGGATGGTAAGAGTGCTCCAAGACTGAGGTGTGGCAGGGCACATGCTGATATGATAAAAGGGCAAAGGACTCAAGAGGACAGTTTAACTGGTTCACCAAGGGATCAATATAAGGAAAGGTAAAGAGTGCAGTTAGTGCAGGGACTAAGGCTAGGAGAGAACTTGAGAGTTGGAGGGTCATGGCATAGACAAAGAACAGGATTTGGTATTGGAAGGCAGAGAGAGGCGAAAAGTCAATAAATTGTGATCAGCAGTTTCAGAGTTCATGAACAACCTGGAGGTGGTGAATTTATGGAGAAATGAGGCCATTCACTGTGAGCTCCTCCCTTTCTAAATGTGAAAAGCCTTTTGCATCATCCTCCATCCTTTCTTCCTTCACTCAGTCTCTGATAAAGTGGTCCTCCACTGACAAAACCTATCCCTTTACATATCCTCGTGATCCCATTCCCTCCAGTACCCTCCAACAGATTTGCCCTGCCCCACCCCACAATCAGCAAAAACAGCAGCCAATCTTTCACTAGACACTGCATCTCTCATATTGTCCCATATTTCTCCTCTCTTTCCTAGCCATACAAAGCCACCTATACCCATGGATTCTACTTCCTCTTCTCTCATTTCACTGCTTTCAAACTGGCTTCCCACCTGATCAACGTACTGAAATCACTCTCTCTAAAGTTACTAATGATTTTTTAGAAGAAAAACAAGACTTATAATTTTCAAATTAGAATGATTTAATGAGTTCTTAATTGCCAAATCCAGCAGGCTCTTCTCCCTTCTTCACTTCTCTGTACAACAATCTCTCCCTGAATATTTTTTCTCAACATTTTAGTGATATTGCTCTCTTGGTTCTCTTTCTGCTTGCCCAATCTCTCCTTAGGCTCCTTTGATAGATCTCCCCATATTTTTTAAAATTAAATTTTATTTTTAAAGGAATAAATGTTTATTTTCTGTTCCTCTTACCTTCTCCACCCCCACTGAAGAAAAAGAAAAAAACTTTTGTAATAAATATTCATAGGCAAACAAAATAAATTCTCATATTGGCCATGTCCAAAAATGTACATTTCATAATGTATATTTAATAGTCCATCCACTGTCTATCAGGAGGTAGGTAGCATTCTTCATCATCAGTCCTCCGCAGTCATGGTTGATCATTGTATTAATCAGTTAAGTCTTGTAAATTGTTCATTTTTACAATGTTGTTATAAATTGTTGGATTGCTTCTGCTCACTGCACTCTATACAAGTTCATTAATGTCTTCTTATATTTCTCTTTGGGAGAATAACTGTCCCTTTTCATCATTTCTTACAACATAATTTTATTACATTCATACACCATAATTTATTCAGACTTACCCCAGTTGATGGAACTCCTTTAGTTTTCAATTCTTTGATTCCACAAAAGGAGCTTCTATAAATAGTTTTGTGTAAATATTAAACTTTTCTGCTTTCTGTCATCTTTTGGGGTATAGGCATAGTAGTGATAACCTCCCCTCTGAGGATAAACCCCAAGGCCTAGGCCTTCTTCTATTTCTCTGCAGGCTTTCTTTTGGTGATTCCATCAAATCCCATGTTTAGTTAACATCTCTATGGAGATGATTTCCAGTTCCATATAAATCTAGCTCTAGCTTCTCTCCAGAGCTCCAGTAAAGTATCTCCAGTTCCCTATTGGACATTTCAAATTAGAAATCTGATTTGGCATTCAAAGCCCTTTCAAAGTCCCCCTCCTACTTTTCTACTTTAAACTTTACATACTTGCTATTCTCAGAAATGATACTCCATCTCCTTACTCTGGACATTTTCATTCTCTTTCCTCCATGCATGGAATTTTCTGTCTCCTCATCTCCATCTCCTGGCTTCCAGCTAAAATTCTACCTTCCATAAGAAGCCTTTCCAATCCCCCTTAATTTTAATTCCTTCCCTCTGAAATTACTGCCAATTTATGCTGTATATATCTTGTTTGTACATTGTTGTTTATATATTGTCTCCCTCATTAGACTCTGATCTTCCATATCCAAAATGGAAATCATTATCTTTTCCCAAAACTCTATCAGTCTTCTGAATTCCCCCATTTCTGTTGAGAATACCACCATCTTTCCAGTCTCCCAGATGCACCACCTCGGTCTTCAGCTCCCTATTCACACTTACCCTGAATATAAAATCAGTGGTCGCGTTTGTTTGTTTCTGAAAGGGGGAAGGGTTTGGTGGTAGTTTTTTATTTGTCCATTCATCCCCATAGAATCTCTCTCTTTCTCATCACTCACATAACAACTACCCTCATTCAGGCTCTCCTAACCAACATCTTCCCTGAACCATTGCAATAGCCTTCTTTGGCAATTGGTGTCCAACAATCCAGTCTCTGTGCCTTTTCCACAGCCTGAAATGTACTCACTCCTCACTTAGACTTCTTAGAATGCTTGTTTCCCTTCAAAGCTCACTCATGCACCACCTTCTGCACGAATCCTTTCTTGATCCCTAACACTTTTTTGGACTCAGTAATACCACTACTAGACCTTTACCCCAAAGAGATAAAAAAAGAGAGAAGGGAGAATCCAAAAACATTGATAGCAGCTTTTTGTATTGGCAAACAGCTGGCAACTTAAGGGGTTGCTTGTCAGTTAGAGAATGCTGAAAACTGAGAGCATGTGAATGTAATTTTGCTGCAGGAAGTGACCTGAAAGGGACTGTTTCCGAAAAACCTAGGAAGACTGCATTGAACTGATCGTAGAGAGAAGTGAATGAAGTGATGTCTTAACAACAGTGAAAAGACAAATGATTTTGAAAGGCACAATTTTTCACGGACCACCCTTGTTGAAGTATGCTACCCACCTCCTGACAGAGAGGTGGTAGACTTAGGTTACAAAATAATTGTGTTACAAGATTTTGCTGTTTTTAAACTATATTTTAAAAGTGCTATGTAAGTGCAAGTTGTTATTATTAGACAACTAATAATGTCCCTTCCAGGCCAAGATCCCATGATGTTAGAAGCACACTGGCTGTGAAGTCTTGGGTTCCAAACCCTCCTCAAATGAGGACCACCTGTGGGAACCCTCGGCAAGACCCTCGAGCTCTCTCCCAGCCTCCACAGACATTTCTTCGTCTTTAACAAAGGAGGGGTTTGGGTCTGCTCCTAACTAAGCCCCTAGGGAGGATGGAGCCTTCCAACCCCAATTCAAACCCAGGTGCTAGGTATGCTCCTGGGATCCTTCTGGCCAAACTGTTCAAGGCTGTGCTGAAGAAATAAAACAAAACTCCCAGAGCCCGAAGTCAGCCGCAGTTTGGCTCCGGCCTGAAGAAGCCCCACTTAAGGACCACACCACTGAGGCGGGGGAGCGGTGTGGGGGTGGACACTCGAAGGCTCGAGCGGGCCTTTTCCAGGGGCCCGAGGGGAAAAAGCCGTTGGCCTCCCGGGCGGCGCGCAGAGGAGCGGGGGCGGCCCCGGCTCTCCTCCTTCTCCAAGTCCTCCCAATCCTCTTCCTCCCCAGAGGCTGTCCCAGCGACCCAGGGGCGGGGGGGCGGGAGGGACCTCTCTGGGAGCCGGGCGGGCAGCTCTAGAAAGGGAAATGGGAGGACAGCCTCACCCGGAGGGCGAGCACGGAGAAGGCTGACCCGCCCAGCGTCGCCCGAGGCTGAGCCTGGAGGGGAAACTGCGGCTAGGAGAGCTAGGGAGGCCAGCCCCGGGCTGAGTAAGTGACCGAGGGACGGGGCGGGGCTGGAGCTGGGGAGGACCGGGAGGATGCTGCGGGGGCCGGGCGGGGCTGGAGCTGGGGAGGACCGGGAGGATGCTGCGGGGGCCGGGCGGGGCGGGGGCCGGGAGGATGCTGCGGGGGCCGGGCGGGGCGGGGGCCGGGAGGATGCTGCGGGGGCCGGGCGGGGCGGGGGCCAGGAGGATGCTACAGGGCGGGGCTGAAGCTGATCCGATAGGAGTAGGGATGGGGAGGGGCTGGGGCTGGGGCTGGGGCTGGGGACAGAGATGGAGCTGGGTGGTCATGTTAGAGGTAGCTCTGCACCTGGGGGCGAGCAGGTGAACGGATAAAATTCAAAAGGAACCAAGATCATGGATAATTCGAACTAGGTTCCGCCCGGCTTGGAGCGACAGAGCCACGGGCTGAAAGGACCGTACGACTGCTGGTCCGGGCTCGCTGTGGTTTCTCGGGGTTGGCAGCTAGCTAGTGCCCGGCTCCAGGGCAAGGAAAGAGGGTCCCACACGCACACACTTCCCCACCCCTGGTGATTCCACCTTCAAGCTGAAAGGACCCGTTCAAGGTCACCTTGCTTATGAGTAGCTCAACGTGGAGCAGAATTCCACCTCCAGAATCAATCCCCTGTCCAGTGAGCTTGACCCCACCCCATCCTACCTCCTCCTGCTGCCCTAAGTGGCCTCCAAAGAGGACTCACCCCCTCAGAGCTCTTACCAGATGATCCCAGAAGACAAGGTCAGGGTCCAGGGATTTGTGGTGAGTTAGGGTTAGGGAGCTGAGAAGGAGGACCTCCAGGAAAGGAAAGAAGGAAAGGTGGCCTTCTCAGTTGGGCCATGAGCAAGGAAATGACAGGGGGGACACTAGGAACCATGTCATCTGATCTGGGAGTCGTCTCCCATAGTTGTCAAAATCCATTGCTTTGCTTATCATCCAATGACTTAGAATCCTAGAGCTAGGAGGGATCTTGGAGGTCATCTGTTGCAGACCTCTCCCCTCTTATTTTTGCAGAGGGGGAAACTGAAGGCCAGAGAGTTTTCTAGGGTCACACACTGAATTAGTAGCGAGTCAAAACTAAAATCCAGGCCTTTTGCCTGTGTGAGAAGGTACCCTTCTTTTAGCGAAGACCTTCAGCTCCTTTGGGTATTCTGTGTCCCATCTCCAACCACCCTTTTGATGGTTTATGTTCATTATCAAGTAGTAGTGATTATTTTTAAGAATGATAAGGTATGTTATACAAGACCCACCTCAGAAAATAATAGTAAATGGAGATCATTTTTAACTGCCTTTTTTTGGATCTTAGAATCATATTCTCAGAGTTGGAAAGGACCTCCAAGGCCCCAGTCTAGAATACCTGAATACCCTTACCTGAATAAGAATATTCTTTACAGCATACTCAAAGAATAATCATTCATCCTGCTTTTCCTTAAATGTCTTCAAGAGAGATGGGGGCCCACACCCTTAGAGACAGCCCATTTTACACAGAAACAATGCTAATTGTTAGGAAATTTTCCGTTATATCAAGCCTAAATTTGCCTCTTAACAACTTGCTCCCATTTTTTTTAGTTCTGTCCTCTAGGGCCAAATATAAAGCTCAAAACCTTTCTATAACAGCTTTTCAAACGTTTGGAAACAGGGACAGAATTGTCCCTTCTCCAGTGTAAATAGCCTTAGTTTCTTCAAATGATTCTTATATGGCAAGAAATTTGAGGCTGTTCAACAACCTAGTTGCCTACTTTTGGATGCCATCCAATTTATCAGTGTCTTTTATAAAATGTGGCACCAAGTACCAAACACAATGGTCCTGATCAGGGAAAAGTATAGCAGGACTATATACCATAGTATTGAGAGTTGCTTTGAGGGCAGGGACAATCTTTTGCCTCCTGTTGTCTCCCCAGAGCTAAGCCCAGTGCCTGGCACATATTAGGTGCTTAATAATTATTTATTGACTCTGACTTCCCTAATGCCTCTCAATGCAGTCTAAGCTTGCATTTGAGGTTTTTTTGTTGTTGTTTTTTTGTCTGTCATTATTATTAGTATTGACTCACAGAGCTTTTAGTCCATTTATCAGAAAAATTTACCGTCTGGCCATGCCTGACATAGTTTGTATTTCTGAAATTGATTTTTTTGAATAAAAGTGTCTAAACTTGACATTAGCCCTACTGCTTTTATAATATTTAAATTTTTATTATTTTTTACAACACAGACATATTTCCAGATATCCCTGTCATAGTCTTCCCTTGTTACAATAAATAAATGAATGGGTGGGGGGAGGGCCGGCCCCCTCCCCCATATTTACTATGTGCCTACAACTGAGCTAAGAACTGGGTGTATAAATGCAAAAGATAACTAGGTCAATTGTATATAGATGAGTGGTGACCAGGGATGATGAATGATAAAGTACTTGACGTACCCTTATCTAGACGCAATGGCAGGGTTCTGATCCAGAAAGGATGAGTACAAGTACATGGGGTTAGCAAGAGAATGGTGGGGTGAAGTATAAGTATGTGTCTGGAGTCAGCTGGATATGGTGAGATCTCCCCAATCGTTCTGGCCCCAGACTGAGAGCTAGGGGTCTGTTGGAGAGATTTTAGAGAAGAGGCAGCATAGTTGTGTAGGAGGGGGTTCCATATCCCTAAATATCAGTGAACGTAAAGATTCTCTGAGCTCTGATTCTTTGATGATGCCCCATATAGAGTCCTGGCCCACCAATTTTTTTTTCATTTTCCATTCATAGAACAAAACAAGCATTTTCATAACACAGTATAGTAAGAATCTGGGGAAACTATTCAGAAGGGCTATATGTTATACTAGCAGAAAAATGGTGATAGAACTATATACTGTCTGAACAATTCCAGGTCTAAATCTTCTGGTCATCAAGGGATAGATGGCTTATCATCCTACTGAGGATCATCTTCTCTACCAAGTTATAGGGCAGCTATAGGAAATACTTCCTACTTTCAGTACCTCTCAGTGACTTCAGACTTCTTGAACTCACAAGATATCCACCAGGGCTAGAAACATCCATCTTCAAAATCACTATTTGGTCCCCTATGCTCAGGGAAAGAAACACAAAGCAGAAAATATAATTAGGGACCTGAAATGCAATCTCAGGCTCACCTAGGCAATCACATGCATTCACTGTTAAAGAAATAAGTTCATGAAAACCAACTGACCTACCATCTACCTATATGAGAGCAAGAAAAGAGACATGTTTATTGATACTAATATGGATCGTTGGCTTTAATCAGAGTTCAGCAGACTTTCAGTGTTATTTTAATTTATGTGATGATAGTTGTTATATAAGTTGTTATCCTGGTGCTACTTTCTTTGCTTTGTATCAGTTTGTGAAAGTCTTCCAATGTTTCTCCTTTTTCTTCTTTTAAGATCATCAAAACATAACAAAACCACTCCCAGGCTTTATTCAACTTCTTTTGTGACCTTTGGTGAATTAGGAATCTCAAGAGACAACTTGTATCACCTGCCCCATTAGAAGGTAAGTACTTTATCCTTGTAAGCACTTTGTCCTTGTATAATTGCTTCTAATTACTTGCTCATATTTACCTTTTTATACTACTTACTCGTGTTTTGGCATTTCACAGTTTCTACTTAGCTCTGATTTTTTCATCAAAAATGCTTAGAAATTCTCCGTTCCATTAAATGTCCATTTTCCCTCTATAGGTGTTATTCAGTTTTGCCAAGTAAGTTATTTTGGTTTATAAGCACATATCTCTTGCCTTTTGCAGCATCATATTACCAACTCTGTACCTTTATAGTATTAGTTACTAAGTCTTGTGCAATCCTGTCTATGATTCCTTGGCACTTGAATTCTTTCTGATTGCTTGCAGTACTTTTTCTTTGACCTGGAAGTTCTTGGCTGACATTCCTGTAGTCTTTATTTAGGTTTTTCTTTCAGATGTGATCCATGGATTTTTCCTCTTTACAGTTTTCCCTCTGGTTCCAATAGATCTGTCAGTAAGTCAGTAAATATTTATTAAGTACTTACTACATACCAGGCACTGTGCTAAGTACTGAGAGTACACAAAAGAGTCCCTGCTGTCAAGAAGCTCACATTTGAATGGAACAATCCATATGCAAACAACTTTATAAATAAGTTTATTCAAGATAAATTGGAAATAATCAACACAGTCTTAATTATCTTAATTGAGGATAGGAAAAAGGCTTCCTGCAAAAGGCCCTAGAAAAGATGACTGAGAAGAGGCTGCCAGAGAGGTGAATTGGGAGAAAGTAGTATTACAGAAACCTAGAACAAAGAGACACCAAAGAGGAGATTGATAGTATCAAAGGCTACCAAGAGGTCAAGAAGAAGGAGAATTGAGAAAGGTCATTAGATTTGGCAATTAAGGGATTACTAAGTGACTTTGGAGAGAGAAGTTTCACTTGAATGATGAAGTCAGAAGCCAGATGGTAGAGAATTAAGAAGAGAGTAAGAAAAAAGGAAGTCAAGGCAATTATTGAAGATACCCTTCTCAAGGAGCTTAGCCACAAAAGAGAAGAGATGTATAGGACAATGGCTAGTGAGTACTGGGACATTCAAGTAAGGATTTTTTTCAGGATGGGACATGGGCATGATTGTAGACAGGAAGCACAAAGTGGACAGGAAGAGACTGAAGATAAATGAGACAGTGGGGATTATAGAGGGGGTAGTTTGCTGTAGAAGAGGGAAAGGAATGGGATCATGTGTGCATGTAAAGAGGTTTGTCTTGGTAAGGAGAAGACTCACCTTTTTATGTGATAATAGGGTGAAGGAAGAGATAGTGGCAGAACATATCTGAGTGATCTAAAATGAGTAGGAAGAAAGAAAACAGAGCTCTTGACGTATGGTCTCAATTTTTCGTTAAACTGCGAGGCAAATTTTTTCAGAGATTTTGTGTGTGTGTGTGTGTGTGTGTGTCTTGGGGGGATTCCTAGAACATTTGAAGAGGGATGAAAAAATTTGGAAAAGCTGCTCTGGTGAATGGGATAGTGAGTTAATTAGGGAAATAGAAATATATTTCATGTTCTACAAATAGAGAAATGATGTATTTGTGAGTGGCAAGATTAAGGGGATGATAATCTTTGTGTGTGGCTGAGACAAGGAGAAGTAGGTCATGTGAAATGAGTAATGGAGGAACTTTGAGGTTGGGATGTTTGAGAGAGTACCAGTATATATGTTGAAGCCCTCTGGCAGGAGTTGAGTAAGATAGAAAAACTGTGAGCAGTGAACTCATTAAAGAAAGAAAGAGAATGTACTGGAGATTGGTAGACAGCAGCCACCAGAATTTTGATTGGGTGGTAGATATGAATTGAGTGTACCTCAAAGGAGGAAAGGCTCCTGAGTGATAGTAGTAGAGGGAAAACTTGAAAGTGGAAATGAAGATCAAGGAGTATTCCAACTTCCCCACCTCAACCAGTGAGTTAGGGAGAATGAGTGAAAGTATAGTCAGTGTTGGAAAGGGAGGGCAGGGGAGTTATCTCATCAGGAGGAGATGGAAAGGAAAGAATTTAAGGTAAAACAATCTTGTTGCCTATGGAGCAGGCATTCCAGAGGGGGCAGAAGGTTTAGAGACATTGAGGGAATTGGATTGAAATAGGAATAAGAAATCAGACAGTAAGGGATGAGGATTGGGGTTTAAATGAGGCTGAAGAATTTCAGAATCACTGGAATGGAGGGAGGGGAGGGGGAAGCTTAATAATCATTAAGCAAGGAATTCTGGTAGGTTTTCATTGTCCATAGGAGTTTGACCTCAGGATAGAGTTGTCTCAGGGTCAAACAGTTTAAGTGAAGGGGCAAATGCTGGAAGCTGAAGGAATGCTAGTCTTCTTCCCCCAAGGCAGGAGACCAGGATGGAGACTTTATGGAATGGCCTTTCTCCTCTTCCTGAGAATAGAGGAGTCTGGTGCTTGATGGAATGGAGGGTGTCAGAGAACCAGGCAGGAGACCTTGGCTTGTTGAAATCCAGGCAGTTTTATTTCATGATTTCTTCAAGATGATATTCAGATTCTCTTTGGTGATGTCTTTCTGACATTTCAATGGCTTTTTAAATACCTCTCTTGGATCTATTTTCCAGGTCATTTGTTTTTTATATGAGAAACTTGATGTTTTCTTATTTTTTTCAGACTCTTGATTTTAATATTTCTTGTCTTATAGAGTGAATTTATGCTTGGTTCATTCTAATTTTCAAGGACACTCTCATGTCAGTAAAATTTAGTACTCTTGTACTAAGCTGTTAATTCTCCTTCCAAGTCTTTTTTTTTTTTTATTAAAGCTCTTATTTCTTTTCTGTTTTTTTTTCTATTTCATTTATAATATCATTTTTAAACTCTTGCTTCATTTCTTCTAGGAATTCTAGTTGATGTTGTGACTGAGTTGTGTTTTTCTTTGAGACTTTTCTTGTAGGTGGTTGAGAGTTATTCTCTTCTACATTTCTGTCTTGGGCATATGGTATCCTGACACCATAGTTCTTTACTGTAGAAGTCTTTTTTGTTGTTGTTTATTCATTCTTCCCGCCTTATTTCCCTATTTGGTATTTTACATTAGAGTCAGGCTCTAGAGATTTCTGGAAGGAATTGCTAGTCCTTATTTCATCTGTATACACATACATACACACACATATTGTTTCCCTCCTGATTTGAGCTTTGAAGGCTTTGACTTTGGATTAGGTCTCTATGACATAACAGGCTTGCCCTGATGAGAATTCCATTAGACTTCTGCTGGCCCCATTCCTTCCCTGTGTCAGCCAGCTGGAAGTTTCTGCTGGTTCAGATCGACAGAACCCATGTTCCCCCTTGATCTGAGTTCTTGCCCTAGTTACCCAATTGCAGGCCTCAGACAGGGCTAGGGACTGAATCCATGACTTTACTCTGGTGTCAGGGCCACACAGCTACTGTTCACTTCTGATCACTTCTGTTCAGTCACAGACTCAAACCAGGTCTAAGCTAGATCTGCAACCTCTCCTAGCCCCAGAACATAGCCCCAGGCCCTGTACCTAGCCACAGTCCTGCTTTGGTCTGGACTCCAGTGGAGTAACCCCAACTGGGGAGTCCAAGCAATAGTCTGACTCCTGCAGTAACAGGCTCCTGTTCCTGTTCCTTGCATGGTACATATGGTCAGTCCTGCTGGAGACACAACTGCTCTATTACTGCTTGCAATACACGCTTGCAAGTGAGTCACTCAGTACATAGTCATTAAACCCTACTATCTTTCAGGCACTGCACTAAGTGTTGGGAATACCAAGAAAGATAAAAAGCAGCCCCTGCACTGGAGGAGCTTACAATTTAATAGAAATCTGCAGAAGTGCAAACATGTAAAAAATTATGAACAAACAAGCTTGGTACAGGATAAATTGGAAATAATCAACAGAGGTAAGACACTAGAATGAAGAGAGATCAGGAGAGACTTCCTGTAGAAGATGGAATTTTAGCTGAGACTTGAAGGAAGGTGGAGAAGCCAAGATGATAGCTTGTCTCTGAAAGCAGAGTTGAAGAGGGAAAGCATTCCAGCCATGGGGGATGACCAGTGAAAATGATGGCATCGCTAGTTTGAAGAATAGCCTGGAAGACAGTAGGGATCTACAGCTCCTCTCTGAGGTCAGAGGGATATAGCTGCTGGTTGGCTCCTGTTTCTGCACCTTGGGCTGGAAAAATGACTGTGTTTTCTATTTGGATTTCTTGATCACTACTGAGTCTGATTTACTTAAATTTTTATTAGATGAGTTGAGGGAGGAGAGTTGGGCTGTTCTTCTTACTCCTACTCTACCATCTTGGCTGGTATCTTCCATGTTTCTCCGAATTCCTCATAATCACTATTTCTTGGGGATATAATAATATCCCACTACATTCATATGGTACAGTTTCAATCTATTCTTCACCCAAATCATTGATGAAAACATTACATAGCATATAGGCAATTCAAGATCACTGTTTTGTTTCATCAGAGATCTCTTTAAACTAATTAAATTGTTATTGACTCCTGTTTGAGTCAGACCCTTCAACCAGTTCTGAATCCTTCTTACTCTACTTTTACCTAGCTCACATTTTTCCATCTCCTCCACAAAAATAGAATGAAATATTTTATCAAATGCTTTCTCCAAAATCTAGATGTGAAAAAAAATCTAGGTAAATTAAATCTATAGTATTCCCCTTCATCTACCAAACAAATAACCTTGTCCAAAAAAAGAAAATGAGGTCATTTGTTCTGGCATAACTTATTTTTGGTGGAGCCATAGTGCCTCTTTGTGATCACCAACTTTTTCTAGATATTCACTAGCTATGCCTCTATTAACAAATTTTACCTAGAACAGAAGTCCGTTGAAAATCTTACCTAGAATTCACACAGATCCTTTCTCTTCCCTTTGATAACTAGGACAGCATTTGCCCTTCTCCAGTCCTGTGATACCGCTCTCGTTCTATATGGTCTTTTAGAGTTCAGTGATAGTACCTCGGCAACCACATCTACCAGTCCTTCGTTCCCCTGGGGAGGTAGTTCACCTGGACCTAGTGACATAGACACATAAAGCACACACAGTACTCTTGCTGTTCCCGTGTTTATCATGAATGTCAAGTCCTATTTAGACATTTTGTTCTGCCTTCTTCAGTGTCCTTGACAAAGCAACTAAAGGAAAACTAAGCTATTTGTGCATTCCCTCCATCCTCTATTAACATTGTCTTAACTGTCCCAAGCCACAGTACCTGTTCCTCCTATGATGCATTTTATGTGCCAGGTCTGTGATGTTTCACAAACTCTTCACTGATTTCCTCTTTAGGTAGTCTATTGCATACTCTAATGACAATATGTGTTGTCGTAAATATTCTGTTTCTATCTACATTGATCCTAAATTCTTTATACTTTGCTTCCTTCCTCCTCCCCCTCTCCCAACCTACTCCTCCACTTCTTTAGGTAGCACCTGGGACAGGTCCATTTTACACTTGGGATGTCCAGAAAAGTTACTCTTGAGTTCATACTCTTAGAGTCCATATCCACACGAAACTATAGTGTGTGAGTGCCCACTAATGTGTTTATTTTTACACAAGAGTCAGAAAACACAATTAGTTCAAAACAAAGATTGCCAGGCCTAGAGGCCTGAGGGCTACCCGAGTCTTACCTTACCTCTATCGCAGGTCTTCGGTTGGCCAAACCGGATAAACGTATGAGAGAAGAGACTTTCTGGAGTCGAACAAGGGTTAAGCTTTTATTCAGGGTCCTGGTTACAAGTGCAGGGGGAATTCTTCCTTAGGAGGGAGCGAGGAATCTCCCAAGGAGGCAAAGATCTTATAATAAGAGATTGGAAGCAGAAGTGTAAGTGGGGAGAGAGGGGGAGGGGAGAGCGAAGAGAGGAAAAACGGAGCCTTCTGTCCTGTAATGACCCCTCTTGAGCTAAGAGAGCCTTCAGGCTTTCCTGATCCTAATTAAGCTCTCCAGCCGCATAGTTTGCACCTGAATACTGTGCCTGTTAGATAACAATAGGTGTGCCCAGATCCGGGACAGTCTCGAGGGGGATGCTCCTCCCATCACGTTTCTCACGGGAAGAGGCGGAAATACACGAGATTGCTCGGTCTCACTCCTCGATTCCCTGCTGTTTTATGGGGGGCCTCGTGAGAACTCTAAGATTTGGAAGTTCCCACCTTTACCCACCTGAGACTGTCCACATGGAATTGAGCTTCCATCCCCAGCAAAAGATATTTAATGAAATAACATAATAAGTAGCAGTAGACTATTTCGCCCCAAACTGACTCCAAAATACACACATTATTAGTAAGAACACACGTATCTAGGGAACATTTATGGAAGGGCACACACTTGATGAACATAATGAACAAGGCACATGTGTGGAAGGGTATACCATACTGCCAGTGCTTCAGAGACCCCCAAATCATCTGCTGATGTCATCTTGAAGCTCTTGCTGAGTGTGGCATGTAGAGGGTACCAGGTTTTGCTTTTGCACCTCACCAGTCTCGTGGTTGTATGTCTCTGTTTGACTTCTTTGGCTCCCAAGCTTCCTCCCTACTCCCCTCTTCTGGTCTTCATCTCTTCAAGGCACCTGATGGCCATTTAACTCCTTTCTGACAATGAACAGTGATTCCAAAGCCTTTGAAAGATGGATTGTCAATGCTTTAGTCGGTGGCAAGACTGTGAGTCCCCACATTTGTTTAAGAGTCAAATTCCTTTAATTGAACTGACTCTGAAACTCTCTGTGTCTGGGCAAAAATGTGTTTCTTTGTCCCAGACAACTGATTTAAGGTTTCAAATTCACAAGGCCTTCTCTGGCTTGGCATACAAATTGATATTAGTAAAAACAAAAAGATAGTGCTAAATAGAGGAGACAAGGTCAGCATTCTCCATCCATTTGGCATTCGTTTCCGCCTTTATTATGTATAAGTGACCAAATACAAATCTCTCAGACTTTGAGCTGCCTTATGCTTACATGAGTATAATCTTATAATTCTGCTCCAGCCCCCACTCAATTTTTTGCACATTTGATTTCTAGTCATGGGTATTTTCCCAGCTAAGTGTCAGTGATTTCCCTGAGGTGACCTTTGATTTTTTTAATTAGGCTCTCTAATATACATTGCATATTACCTATAGTTTGGACGTATATATATATATAGGCAACACTGCAGAGCAGGATACAGTGGGATTCTCCCCTTCCCTCCTTTCTCCATTCTAGAAACTATACTTCTACTAATACAGTCCAAGACTGGATTGGTTTTACTACCTGCCATGTCACAAAATGACATTGAACTTGAACTACATTAGCAGAAATGTAATATTTAGAATGATGAAAAGTCCTAGTTCCACTGTCCTCTGTACTAGAATAATACCTAAACACAATTACACAAAGTATAAATAACAAGACCCCCTCCAAAAAAAAACCAAACCTATCAATCCCTGCTCACATCCTACTGGAGCCTATACAAGTTCATTAAGAACAGGTCATGCCAAACTGGGGGTTTCTTTTGGTCTTTTTATCCAGAAGAGCCTAGCAGGGTATCTTGCATATAATAAAGACTCAACAAATATTTGTAAAACTGAATTAAATTGACTAGTAATCCTTACTTCATACTCACAAACCATCTCTTCAATTTGTTCTAGTATTTTTTTAAACAAATTGAATCAAACTCACCAACCTATAGTTTGTAAAACGTGACTTTCTTCTTTTAAAAATTGGAGCAGTTGCCTATCTTGATTACTGTGGTGCCTTCTTCCTCTCTTTCCACCCTTTTTCTCTGACCCTTCAAAGATCATTCACAGTTTCAGTTATCACATCCCCAAGTTCTTTTAGTGTCCTAGAATATCGTTTATCTGGGCTAAATGACTTGGCAGGCAGCTAGGTATTTTCATTAACTCCTCACTAGGTCACATAGTATAGTAGAAAGAGGACTGGAGAACAGAGATTCTTAAACTGGTATTCATAGACCTGGAGTCTTTGTACTTGGATGGGAAAAAATGATGTCTTATCTTCACTAACTTTTGGTTTCCTTTATTATTTTATATATTCTATCTTATGCATTTAAAAATATTATTCTGAAAAAGGGTTCATAGGCTTCACCAGTCTTCTAAAAGGAGTCTATGACACACAAAGGATGAAGAACTAGTTACAGTCACTGGGTTTCAATCTGAGCTCTGACACTTAATAGATATATGACCCTAAAGGCATCACTACATATACCTCCCACAGCTGCAGTTTGTAAAGAGGGATAATAATATTTATCTTACCTACCTAGAAGGGTTGCTGTAAAGAAAGTACTTTGTAAATCTTAAAACCTTCCACAAATGTAAGTTATTATTATAATTCTGGCTTTCAATTCCCTGTTAACCATTCTACAGCTCCGTTAAGTCTTTCTTGAGATTTGCATATTTCTTGAGAATTGCATATACTTTTCAAAGTTCATCCATACTGTGGTTTTTAATAAGGGTAGATAGCATAACATTTTATGTTTTTTTTGTTATTTTTCTTTTTAAAAACTTTTTTATTGATAATTTTTATGCATAGAAATTTTTTAACAACTCCCCACTCGATAGAATCTTTCCTTGTAACAAAGAAAATAAGTAAATTATAATAACCATCAGAATAGTTTGGAAAGGAGTGAAATGGAAAAACCTTTACTAAGCTTGCTCTGTGCCAATCAGGTACTGATCTAAGTGCTAGGAATGCAAACAGAAAATGGAGATAAACACTGCTCTCAAAGAGCACGTATTCTAATTAAGATCATGCATAAAGGAGGTTTTAGTTTCATGGTTGATGTAAACGCCTGGTGGCAGAGTAGCAGGGAGGTGGCAAGGCCCCAAAGGCCTTGGGGAGGAGTGGTGAGGCAGATGATCCCAGCCCAAGAGGTCAGCAGATCCTACCGGAGTACCTCCAGTAGACGTGGAAATGAGAAGGGGAAGGTCAGCAACAGGCTGAGAGTCGGCATTGGTGCCTAGTAAGAACTGGGCATTAGGTTGCTGGAGATTGGCTTAAGGAAAGGGAGCCCACTGCTTCTCCGCTGAGAGAAGCGTATCTCAATATTATGCCTCTGGAACTGAGCTCTCTGCATTTAATCTGGATTCCAAGTCTTTTGGTTGTTTTTATTTACATTATTGTGGTCATCATGTGTTTTATTCTCTTGGTTATAATTTCTTTGACCTACATCATTTCATGTAAACCTTGCCATATTTTTCTATGAGTTCATCATATTACCATTTCTTATAGTGCATTAATATTCCACTACATTCATATGCCGCAGGCTGATAGGCATCTGTTTTATTTCCAGTCTGTTTTCTTCCATAAGAAGTGATGCTATTAACCATTTGTTATCTGCAAGACCCTTTCTGTTCCTTACTTTCTTGAGGTGTGTGCCCAATAGAGGGATCACTGAGTCAAAGGAGATAAAGAGTTCAATTTTCTTGGCTAATTCCACATTATCTCCCAGAATGGTTAAATCAATTCATAGCTCCACCAGTGGTGAGTTATTACACTTGTTTTTCTCCAGCTCATGAAAGCGTTAACTATTTTAATCTTATCTTATTCTTGCCAATGAAGATATGAAGTAAAATGTCAATATTGTTGCAGTTTGCTTTATCATAGTAGGAACAGAGTATTTTTCAAGACTCTTAGTCATTTGCATTTCTTCTTGTAGCAGCTATTGGTCTTATTTGCATATTTATGTCAATCCCTACATATCTTTGATGTTATATTAGACTTTTATCAGAGACGTTTGATGCAAGCGTTGTTTTAATAAAGTTTTATCTTTTTAAAAATGTCTTTACACCATAATCATTTCTAGATCTCCTCTCTCCCCCAATCCAGAGAGCCTTGTCTTAGAACAAAGAAAAAGTGAAACAAAACAAACTGACATAGCAATTGCATCTATTCCGTGTCTGTAGTCTCCCCATTTCTCCAGTTAAAAGATGGAGATGTATTTCTTCATCTGATCTCTAAGGCTAAGAGTGTTCTTTAAAATTATACGTGGTCTAACTGGTTCTGTTTTTTTTCTTGATGATAGCCAGCATTGGATGGACCCCTATGGACCTTTTTCTGTATACCTTAAGGGAACAGTATATGGGTATCTGATGTGATCTCAGACTGCATTAAAAGGAAGGAATACTGATATGGATGTTCAGAAGCAGCGAGCTGATCGTCCTTCCCTGTTCATATAGCATCTGGAGTATTGTGTTCCATTCTGGGGGCCACATGTCAGGAAGGACATTGAGAAACTGGAACGCATCCAGAGGAAGGCAACTGGAGGGCTTGAGATTATGTCAGATGAGTGAATTTAGGACATTTAGCCTAGAGAAGAGAAGACTTGGGAAAACACAGAAGGAAAACTTTCCAAAATATTAGAGCCCTCTCCAAATAAAATGGGTTTCCTTGGGAAGTGATAGGTTATATTCCTTTGAACAAATGCTAGACTAAAGACCATTTATATAGGGTGTTTTACAGGTGGTTACAGTTCAGCTATAGACTAGATAGATTAGATCACATCTGAAATCCTTTTTAATTCCCCTTGTCTGTGATTCTTAAGAAGCTTTTCTTATTATGTGACAGTTTAGAGCCCATCTTCTTAAGATCAATATAGTTTAGATACTTCTCTAAATGCATTAACTTGCATTTGCCCACATTCATGTTTAACTTTCATTCATTTATGCATTCATTCAACATTTATTAAATTCCTGTTACTTGCAGTAAAGCAATGAACGTAATCTTGGACATACTTCAGGAGCTAGCGGAGGAGAGCCTAGTGAATCCACAAGGTCCCTAACAGTCGCACACGACTGAGTGACAATAACAAAAGTTGTCGTATGTCATGATTACTCAAATAGTTATGAGGTTCTCCTGATATTTATAACCATTGGTTTGATATCCCATGAACCCCCCAAAACAAAGGTTAATTGTAAACTTGAAGACTTTACTGTGTCCTGCTTCCTCAGATTCTTTATTTAAAAGGGAGAGGGAATAAGCATTACAGGATCATTTAAGCTTACGACTTGGTTTTTCAGGAACTTATTTCAATTTTGTTTTTGTCTCAACATAAGGAGATATGCTTATATATTCATGGTACTTCTATCCCTAGAATTTCTCTCCATAGTGACCCACTGGAAAAATTAAATTTTTAAGAAATAAAAGTGAGCTAAGAGCATGTGAGAATGAACCTAATTAAGCTCTTCTGTAGAGCAGGAAAGAAAGGAAATACTTAGTAGAATTACTTGTTAGGAAAGACACCTAACTAGACTTAGGTCAGCCAGGGGTTAGGCTCCTGATATGGAGAATGGAATCTTATAGATGAAAATTTATGAAGGAACTGGAATAAATGTGGTACACAGCTTATCTCACTGTGAAACTAAAGAGATCACGCTGCACAGAAAGAGGTAATTTTCCTCTTCTTTCACCTCTCCCAATCAGTTCATTCTTTTCACTCAAATATTCAGATACTAGAAGGTCTGAAGTCAAGGACAAAGTATCTCCCTTCCCAAAGAATGAATGGCTATACTTTTCCTCTAGCAGAATTCCATATAAATATTTGGAGACAGATCAGATCCTTTTCAACTAGAAATATTAAGGAAGGTTTCCTTCCTACTTTTAAGGATTCGAAGTGGAAGTAGTAGTATGGAACTTAGCAATAACATCTTGTGCTTGTATCAGTGTGTGTCAGGACATGCCATATACTTGATATCCCCACTCATGCGCTCTCAAGGGCTGGATTACCAAAATGCTGAGTAAAGTTATTTGTAGGTACTTCCTATCAATTATTCACAAATATGCCACCAGGTGGCAGTGTACACCAAATGTCCATGCACCCTAGGAAAAAGGGCTGTGGCTAGAAAGCAGGCTTTTTTCTTGGTACCAAGGAAAGCTGAATCACCATAACTAAGAAAAAGACGTAAGTAAAACTGAGTTGAGGAAGATAAGGTAGGAACTATTGCGTTGCAATCAGACGTGAGCACATATGCTGAAAATAGCCTGCAAAGAGAGAGGTAAGAATCCTTCAGGGAGCTCTGAAAGACAGGGTTGGGGTGAATTAAAGGGACAGGAAAAGCAGGATATGGGGGAGTCCAAGAACAGGGTTTGAAAGAAGGGCCTAAATGTAAAGGACGAGGCTATCAGGAAAATCAGAGAGTAGGCACTAAAGAATACAGACTAAAAAAAAAGAACTGGAGTGTGTACCTACACATGTGTCATGTGAAGGGTGAGAGGAGAGGAGGCCCATCCTGTCTCAATGGAATCTGGTGGCATAGATAAACAGAAAGATCTTATCTCTCTTAAAATCAAGAGTCCAAGAGGGAGGAAAATACCTGTGGGGAAAAAAGCACAGAGATTTTGCCAGGTTACAGAGGTTCAGGTGACTCTCTGAAGGAGACAGAGACCTGTGTAGAAATGCAGAGAGATGGTTCAGTCCCCAAGGTGAAAGCTGAGGGATCACCCTGGCAGCTAGCAAAATCAGGCTTCTGGGGAGATAACACAGACAGTGGTTTCTTGCGTCTTCTATGAAGAGAAATGCTATTAAACAAACACAGTCCCCATAAAATGAGAAAGTACACATTGTCTGTCAACTGAGAAACCACCAGGAGCATTACGTCTACTTAAAGTTACCCTGAAGATTATGTCTATATAATTAACTCTTAGTTATCTCAGCTAATAGGAAGGAGTTTTACCCAAAACATCTGCTAATCCAAAATTACCTGAATTAGGGCTTGGGATATATTTTCTGTTAGTTTATTTGAGCATATTTGCCTTTATTATGTTTAGTTTCGTTGTAAAATTAGCTTGCATCCCTTGAGTACAGACCAATCAACGGCAGTGAAAGGGGGTTCAGAAGGGTTCCAAATAGCAGAGAGAAACCAGTCTGAGACTCATATTTTGTCATAAACGAGCTACCCGAGGAAAATTAAAAGGTGACTAGCCTTCTACACTTTAGTCCAGGAATAGTGCAGTAGTTTTCTTTTTCACTTAACAGCATTTTACAAAGACTGTTATTGCAGTTCATTCACCTCCTCACATCCATTTGGAAAAGGCAACCCTCAGACACAAGATAAACTTCCCTGGGCAAACTTGCCTGTAGCCTGGCCAAGTTGTTATTCCAGGGAAGGCCTACAGTCCCAAGAGACATGTGTGCATGGACCATCTGGATTCTGGAGAAATGGGAAACACTCCTGTATATAAAGCCAAGTGCTTTGTGAAGCAGGAGAGCTGAGTTCTGGCTTAGTCAGGCACAGAAAAAATTGTTTCCCTTTTTTCCTCAGAACCCAGATAGTGCATGCACATGTCCCTCTTGGTACTGTAGGCCTTCTCTGGAATAACATCCTAGCCTTGCCAAGAATAGGGATGCTTTTGCCTGGTGAGGTTTATCCGGTATTTGAGAGGAGGGCTTCCTTTACTCATTATCTGAAAATACAGCTGCCTCTTAGGGATTAAGGGTGGGGATACAGTGGAATAGGGACTCCCTAATAGCCTCATATCAAACTGCAATATCTTGTCGTGTCAAAGAAAGTAATTTGTGGCCCACTCATTAAACAGATTCTCTTTCATTTAAAATTTCTTTCTGCTTTTATTAAATGTTTTATTAATGCCCCTCCCCCTTTTTAAAATTTCACTGTCATTTCCCAATGACTCATCATCCCAGCAGTTCTTTTAATAATTAGTTCAGGACAAAGAGCTAGAGTGATTATCCTAGAGAACAAACCAAAAATCTCTGGCACAGAAATTTCTGAACAACTTAGTAATTTCCCATCATTTCTAAAGTGACGAAGAAATTTGGGCAGTGTATCCTGAACAGGAATTCTAAATTCCTGATATATTTTTCAGCTTTGGTAAGGAGTGTGGTTTAGTGAACAGTTAGGAAAGGCGGAAATGAGAGGTGAGATATCAACAGCCTATGGCATGTGACTTTCTATGCTTTATCTTAGGAAACCACTTTTCTCCATGGGACAGCCACAGACATAAACATAGTTCCCAGCCTGATCACTATCTTTCTCACTGAGGGCACCTTTGTGTTCCAGTAGAAATAGGGAGCAAAAGGAGAAGGGAGACTTCTTGATGGAGTTCACACATTAAAAGGATAATACAGAGAGGACCACAGGAAGCTGTAGGAAATCCCAGGAACTCAAATAAGGAGTCCCCAATTGACCTAGGAGCCTTTGATTCTCAAACTTCGTTTCAGCAAATATATCTTCCTTTCCTATCTAGTAATTAGTTAGCGGAGTTGAGAAGGGATGGCATGAGTGATGGTGGCAGTGGTGGAGGAAATCTTAGAATCGTGGAGTCTTAGCCTTTTAAAACTGGAAGGCCTGGCAGAGATAATGCTTTCTGATTGCTGCTGCTAACCGTGGACCCAAGCAGGAAGCTAGGTCTTCAGTGATAAGAATGCAACGATAGTCAGATTATGGGGGCTCCTAGGCGGTGCACCAACCCTGGAGTCAGGAGGACCTGAGTTCAGATGTGGCCTCAGACACTTGACATAGCTGTATGACCTTGGACAAGTCACCTGACCCCCAATTGCCTGCCCTTTCCCCCTCCAAAAAGACCCCAAAACACAATGATTAGATTATTGCCACTTTCAGCTTATGCCGCTGTTGTTCCCCTCTTCCTAATTTAACGCTTCTACCTGAGACTTCCTCTTATCTAAGTTTAATATTCTTTTTATCTAGGCAAAAATGTCTTTGGCTCCAAAGTGGTAGCTTTCTAGAAGAGCAATTAGAGGCAAAGCAAACATTTACTGTGCTATACAAGGGAGTGATAAAATTAGAGATAGGCTTAGGTAAACAGCAGGCTCTTTTGATTTGTCTCAGACTTCTTAGGGTCTAATTGTAGGCTAAAGGGGGAAAATAAAATGTACACTCTTCTTCAGGAAGTTAATGGAATTCAAGGAAAGGGCTTTGTAAACCTGAAATATAAATGTAAATTATTGTTGATTATTTTTTTTAAAAAGGAAAATGCTGGGTTGGCCAACACTCCATTCTCAGGCAAATACATGCTATTTGCAGAGGCGAACACATAGACCTGGAGGCCTGGAATAATTGGAATGTCCTGCCATTGTTTTGCTAGTAGATCCATAATTCAGGTCTCCAAGAGGAAATGTGCTGGGTATATCATGGCCTCTTTTAATAGGTAGTCTTGCCTAAGTTCTCTGCTTCCTCTAATTTATGTTTCACAAAACTGACAAAATTAATTGGCTGGAATTCTTGAAAACATACAAAGTGCCTTCTATACAAAAATTCTGTAATTGTTTAACAGTTGAGGAAATAAATGGAAGTTTAAAGAGTTTACATGACTTAAATTGTGAACTCCCTATGTCCAAGAACTATCTTTATCCTCTTTTTATCCCCAGAATTTAGCAAAGTACCTGGCACATGGTAGGTGCCTAATAAATGCTTATCAACTGATCTGCTTAGCCAGTCACATAAGTGTCAGAGGTGAAACTTAAGCCCTGGTTTTCTGACTCTTACTGAACCAGTGTACAATCTTTCATGTACATCCTTACGAATTTACACCTACTTAAATTTCCTGACCTAGTTCAGAAGTTAGTCATACGCAAATCAAGTTAGAGAATTTCATTATTAATCAATAACTTCCAGATAGTATAGTGGTTGTCAGATAAAGGTACAGGGCCCTGCTCAACATATGGGCTATGATAAGTCATACCTAGCTTGATATATGGCACTATCTACTCTAATGAGAAGATGAGGTAAATCTGCCTAGCAGTTATACTTTGCTTTGGTTTGGTTTTTGTTCCCACTCAGTAGTATTTTATTTTTTATTTTTTCCAGTTACATGTAAAGACAGTTTTCAACACTCACTTTTATAATATTTTTATAATATTTTGAGTTTCAAGTTTTTTCGCCTTCCCTTCCCTCCCCAAGATGGCAAGCAATCTGATATAGGCTACACATATACAGTCATATTAAACATATTTCCACATTAGTCATTCTGTGAAAGAAGAAAAACAAAAGGGGAAAACCACAAGAAAAAAACCCCAAAAAGAAGATAGTATGCTTGCATCTGCATTCAGATGCCATAGTTCTTTCCCTGGATGTGGATAGCATTTTCCATCATGGGTCCTTTGAAATTGTCTTAGATCCATTGCATTACTGAGAAGAGTAGCAGGTATACCTGCAAGCAGAAAAGACTGAGTCTTGAGCTCTTTTTCCTGTTCTGCTCCCCATAGGCACTAAATAAAAGTTGAACAGCATTTGGTCTGTAAAAGTACCTTAAACTACAAAAGAAAGACTAATTGTTTGACTTGACCAAAATATATTACCTTGATGCATTATTTTTCTTTATGCCCTAATATGTTCAGTATCACTATAGAACCATGACATATTCCCTTATTGTTAATGGGAAGTACACCATGGTGGGGACTCATGACTTGTAGTAGTGTAACCCACAATTAGACCCAGAATCCTTAGAGAGAGACCCAACCTATGAGTGCTGAGCTGGGAAGCATCCTACAGGAATGCTACATTAATAAATGTATTGATGAAATGGCTCAACAAAGGTCACCCTTGCACAGGACACTAATAATCATGATCACTTCTGTCACATTAAGAAAGCAGGGAATCAAAGCACAGAATGCCAAAGCAGCCTGGTAGCCAATCATCAAATAAGCCATAGCACAAATTAGGCCATGTCTAGACCAAGACAATGGAGAGAGGAGCCACTGTAGGTGAATCCTGGTATTGTCATGGAAAAGGCAAAGGGAACTTTTTGCAGTACTCTGCAATTTATTTTGTATAGATTTGAATTTTTCTCCAAATTTCCTGTAGTTGTGTTTAAATCTTAATTATTATGTATAACAGCAAGGACCCTGACATACACAGGACAGTCTGCTGGACAGGTACCTTGATCTGTTTTTCTAAAAGGGAAGCAACTTTTGAAGGGTCAGCAATCTACTTTAATCAAGCACATATATCATTCCCTTGGTTCAGGGGAAAAAGTCACCACCCTGAACTTCAGAGAAAATACAAACAGAGAAATAAACTCTAGTAGAGGGAGCTTCCAGCCATCTGACCATTACATACAGACATAGTTACCAGAAAGAGGAGCACCAGCATCTGAGTTTTCAAAGCGGCTGCCCAAATCCTCATCTGGCCAAACAAACTCTGACAACAATGAGTAAGCCCTGAAACAAAACCTCACCTCAGAGTGTGTGTGTATATATGCATATATATACATATGTATGTATGTATGTATGTATATATTCTTTGAGGAGTGTGTGTATGTGTGTGTCTTTTTTTAAAAATAGCATTTTACTTTTTCCCAATTTCACATAAACACAATTTTTAACATTTTTTTTAAATGTTAAATTCCAAATGTTATCCCCTTACCTTCCCCCTCCCTACAATAAATGGTAAGCAATTTGCTCTGGGTTATAAATGTGTGATCTCAATAGCCTTCTAACAGGCCTTGCCGTCTCGGCTCTTTCCCTTCTACAATATTAACAGAATAATCCTGACCATGACTTTGATTATACTCATTGGCTCCTTAGGGTTCATTGAGTGTAATTCAAAGTATCTTGATGACATTCAAGACAAATATCCAATTTGACACCAGTCTTACCAACAACCTTATCTCATTCATTAGCTCCATCAGAACTGGATTACTCATTGCCCCTGTGTTTAGATATTCTTATACTCAGAAACACTATCCTTTTTGTTTACTGAACTACTATGTATTCTTGCAAATCCACCTAAAATGACATATGTAGTGAGCCAGCTGCTCTCAGGCAGCACTGGCCAGACGTGCCTGATTATGTGAATATCTAGGCAGTAGGGAAGGCCCAGGACTTCAGAAACCTTTTCTTCTGAGCTGGTCCATAAAAACAGATAGACCTAAGCAAAGAGTGGAGGAGACATTCTGGTTCAAGATAAGGCCTTTATCTAATCCAAAATTTGGAGGATGAATTTAGAAAAGCAATGGAGACTAACATTGACTAACAATGAGGGTCAACATACATGACTCAGTTTAGAATTCTCCTTTTATAGAGCAACTAGCACTTTACTTATATGGTCAACTGAATACTCACTTTTCCAGGTTCTCTGAGATCACAAAGGAGAGAGAGAGAGGTGAGAAAGAGAGAGAGAGAGAGAGAGAGAGAGAGAGAGAGAGACAGTGTGTGTGTGTATGTGTGTGTGTAGTAGCCAGGGGGCTCAGATACTTGCTACCTATGTGACCCTGGCCACGTCACTTAACTTCAGTTGCCTCGAAAAAAAAAGAAAAGAAAAAATGGAGGTACCTCAGTTAACTCAAGTTAAATGATTTGCAAATTACTTTTACACAAACACTGGTACAGTCTTCCACTTTGACCCTGTGCTTTTCTTAAGAAATTGTCCTGACTTTGATTCTAAAAATAGAAATAATAGTTATGACCATAGCCATTCTTCTACCAGGGAAGCAGGTATGCCTCAGACAAAGATGGCGCAGGGCTTGAGCAAAGTAAAAGGTTGAGAAATGAGGAGTACAAGCAAAGAGGGCTGTTGTTGTTTCAGTTGTGTCTGACTCTTCATGACCCCAAATGGGGTTTCTTGGAAAAGATATAAAAGATACAAAAATGGCAAAAAATAGTTTTCCACATCCATCCCTAGCTCATTTGATGGATGAGGAAACTGAGGCAACCAGGGTTAAGTAACTTTCCCAGGGTCACCACAGCTAGTAAGTATCTAAGGATATCCCTTTATTCACACTGTATAATTTGGGAAATCTTGACCTCATGCCCCTTTTCTGTACTTCATTACCTTGTTTTATTCTATCCTGTGCCTACTCAGGCCTTTGGAAAAAGTAACTTCTGCTGAAGAATACAAGAAAAAAAATTACCATCACTAGTATCCAGGCAGATGAGACTAAACTGTAGGAGTCAGATGGAGAAGAGTATCCAGATTACTTGGTCCAACCTTCACATTCTACAGAGGAGAGGGAAGACCAGAGAAGTGAAGTGACTTATCCACTGCCACTCGGCAAGAAAGGAGCAGAGCTGACAAGTGAATCCAGGTGGCCAGATTTTAAATCCATTACTCTTGAGAGTCATCAAATTGCTTTTCAAAATCTGTAACCATGACTTCCCACCTCCAAGACCTGGGGGCAGTGTAAATTCTTGTAGTGTTTTTGACAGTACTCTGTCCACTGGTGGCACTTGAGAAATGTCTGACTTCCTCTCAGATTCTCCAGTAATTAGCCTGGGTTCAAACCTCTTTGTGGCTGGGTGGACGGTGGATAGAGCCCTGACTGGGCTTAGATCAGGAAGACTCATTTTTCTAAATTTAGATCCATTTGGGGTCACAAAGGGACAGATGTGATTCTTTTGCAAGAAGGGAAAATAATGACACAAAACAGAGTAAAAAGCACCCCAGTTATAGATTTCTACTGAACTGAAACCTTCCGTGCCTTGGCTTTGGAGGGAGGTAGATGAGAACAGGAAACCACTTCTGATTTCTGAAGATTTGGGTCTAGAGTTCATCTTCCTGGGGGACCTAGTCCATAGCTATGGGTTTACTTGTTCTTCTGTCTCTGTCTCCTACATATATGTGTGTGCATGTATTTGTATATAGGCATGTGTGTATGTCACATACATTTACATGTATATGTATGCATGCATATACCTACTATACACATGCACGCATGTGTGTGCGTGTCCTTTTCTACCACTCTGGTCAGTGACTGTTGCCTATTTTGTATCTAGACTGCCACGTTATCCTCTCCCACTTCCTTTTCTGCCTTCTGCCCTGCCTCGGTTTCTTGCTCGAAGTCCACATCTTTTCCTCTGCTTCTGTGAGTCTCTCTTACTGTGTGTTACTCTTTATGCTTCTTTATTGTTATTTCTCCACCAGCTTGTTTCCTCTGTGATGACACTGTCTCCATAGCAACCTGTCCTCTGGGGAAGGCTGAAGGTTTTGAGAAAAAAAAGTGAGAGAGGCTGTGTAGATAAGACATGCAAAATGTGAGAAAGACATGCAAAATGGAGGTGAACTTTGGGGCTGACTCCCAATATAGTGCAGATCGGACTTAGAGGTTCCATTTAGTTTACCCCACACCTTTCAAGAACCCAAAATGGGGGATCCAAATTCAACTTCCCTGAGAAACAGAAGCTTCCAAGCTAGTCACAGTTTGAACCTGTCTTCTCTACCTTCCTTCTCATGGAGTCAGCACTCAGGCACAAACCCATGTCCTGTGATCTGGGGCAGCTTTCCCACCTTCTCTTTTCCTAGCCTTTAGGAATCTGGTGAGTATAGGGTCTCAGAAATTTTCTTTTCGGAGTAAAGAATATTTGCATAGAAACCACAATCATCTTCTCATTATAGTTAGTATTAGTTTATAATCTGTTTAATTCTAGGACTCAAATCTTAAGAAGGAAAAATTATTAAAAACTTAAGAAGGACATAGAGAAAATCAGAAATGGCTGCAGAAGAGGGCAACTTGAAATAGCTTGGAAAAGCTGTAAAATGGGAATAATGGATAAAGATATTAACAGCATTTCATCTGTACTAGAGAAGGCTGTCACAAAAATTTTGTTTCATCTTTTTTAGTACATATATTTATTTTTAATATTTTTTTTTTTAATTTTGAGTTCAAAATTCTCTCCCTCCATTCTATCCTTCTCCTACCCCTTGAGAAGGCAAGGAATTAGACATGTGAAATTATGTGAGTTATATATGTGAAATCATGGAAAGTAACTCTTCAAGAAGATGAATAGTTTAAGTTGTATTGATATAGCACCCCAGAGGACAGCTACTTCGTCCTCAGGGCGTACCCTGTAGGTCCCCATTTCTAAAACTATCGTCTACAACATCTCATCAATGTGTGTCCATGATTATCAGTCAACCATCATCTCAATTAGCTAAGAGTAAGGGTGTTACTCAGAGGACATAGCAAGATAATAAGGAGTTGAAGAATATCCTCTTTACAATCTGGGGCATGCTCCATGGGAAGAGTGAGCACAGACCTAAGTCACAAGGCACACACAAGGCCAAGACAACTGCCATTGTTGGAGACTACTTCTGACAACCCTTCCTGATTCCATCCCTGATAGTGACTAACCAATACATTTCTCAAATCTTCATCCCTGCTGGCTATGCCCTAACCTAGCAAAGACTGTTTGCCTACTAATCATTCACTAGCAGCTCCAAGTCTTAAGGTTCTTGGGTTGCTTTTTGTTTTTTCTTTTTAAACTCTAATGTTCTCCAGTTGGTGTTTCTTCACAAATGATTGGGGAAAAAGCACATCCTCGAAAGCAAAAAGCTCTGTACATCAGACACAGTTCAGGTCCAAGTGCTTCCAGATTAGGACCTACCTTTTTACAGCGTGTCTCTAATGTGCTCCTTAGAGTTGGCACCTTTCCTTGGCTGAAAAGGACAGATGGTCTAACACTGAAAAACAAAGACTGCTGTATAAGCTTGCTTTTCACTTTGGACTGGGCAAAACCCTTACGCATGAGAGATCTAGGATAGCTATAAATAACATCTCCCTGATAATGGGGTTTTTTATACATCACAGTCAATAACTAAGAACAGTTTATGTTAATATGAGGAGTAATTGAGATTTAAGTGCATTAGAAATTGCAGAATTAAATTAGATATTTTCTATATGTTAATATAGAGATATATACACTATGTATGTCATGAATGTATGGAAGGAACTACACCAGGGGAAATAGAGGTGCACCAGTCAGCTGGGGCTTTCCACAAACCAATGTCTTAAAAAGAAGGTCAATCTCTTCTACCCCTTCCACTTCCCATCCTTTAGCAGCAAATACTCATCTAAATGGGTGATTTTTGGTAGTAAAACAGTGTCAAAACTAGGGAAAAGAAAAAAAGTGAGCCTATGCACAGACCAAATGGTATTTGTTGAAAGACTTTATCTACAATCAGCCCAAACCTCAAGACAGTTCAAGGGCAGGTATATATACCATCCACATTTTCGGGCTTGAGATAAGGTGGATTTACATAAATTATTTGGGTTGCTGCCTGACACTGGTGTCTTATCAGCTCACCTAGCCCCAAATTCAGCTTCCTAGCCCCCTTTGTTTAGAGTTTCCCTCTCTTTCCTAGGAACTTAGTTTTGGGATTTTAAGCAATGTGGTTGCACCTTGACAACTTTGCAAATGTGTGGGGCGTCATTCTCACAAAAATAAAGGTTTTCCCCTGGGGGCCTAGGCTAGAATCAGCATAAGACTTGTCTCTAAATTTCTCTGAGATCTAGAACTTATGCTTCTGCACGGGGAACCATTAACTCATAAAGGACTTTGTAGTTAAAAAAAAGTACAGTAAGTCTATTTGTAGCCCAAACTTGTGACAACTTTTAAACCTCTAGAGACAATTGCCAAGACTCTAAAGCACAAAGTTGATTGGTTGTTGTCCTTTGTCTTTGAAGAGGACCAAAATGACAACACCATTGTAAAGTGAAATTTCAGTGTGTCTGACTGTGGCTGATCACACCAGTACGAGCTTGGAATGCTCTACCACAGGTTGGGCACAGATAGTCTGTGTGAATATTTGGGGTGGATATCCCAAATTTGCGCATCCTGCATTCAATTTGTGCTGTCTCAATTCCGCTTTGCTCAAAGAGCACAGCATCCTTTCTGATGTGGGCATGCCATGCTGAGCAATCCTGTGCCAGTGTTTCCCATGTTGCACAGTCATATCTACAGTTCTTAAAAGAGACTTTAGGAGTGTCCTATCGTTTCTTCTGGCCACCACGTGATCGCCTGCCCCATGTGAGTTCTCCATAAAATAGTCTTTTTTGCAAGCATACATTTTGCATTCGAACAACGTGGCCAGCCCATCTGAGCTGTGCTCTCTGAAGCATAGTTTGAATACTTGGCAGTTCAGCTTGAGGTAGGATGTACACATTGACAATGAGGTTGATGCACACATTTCCAGAGCTAGCTCAGTGTTTGGGAGGCTCCAAAGAAAGGTTTGGGAGAGAAGAGATATTAGACTGACTACCAGACTGAAGGTCTACAGAGCCATTGTGCTGACCTCATTGTCATATGCTTGTGAAACATGGACAGTCTATCAGCACCATGCCAGAAAACTGAATCACTTCCATTTGAACTGTCTTAGGAAGATTCTGAGAATCACCTGGCAGGATAAGGTACCAGACACTGAGGTCCTGGCTCGAGCTGAAAGCACACAGTAGATGCAATAAAAAGGGGTTGTTTATTCAGGGCTTTTGTTCAGTTCTTTATATATTGGGGTGTCCACAGGCT
Source organism: Notamacropus eugenii (assembly GCF_028372415.1). Taxonomy (NCBI): domain Eukaryota; kingdom Metazoa; phylum Chordata; class Mammalia; order Diprotodontia; family Macropodidae; genus Notamacropus; species Notamacropus eugenii. The sequence goes on from NC_092874.1 coordinate 191,655,495, forward strand.
ATGACATGGGCTAACAGGTGATTTAATAGGTCCTACAGCATGACTCCCTGACTCCTTTTCTGTGCTCCCTTGAGCTTCCACTCACTATGGCCATTGTAAAAATATGGTTCTCTTGTTATAGTTCTTACCTCTGATCATGGAGTAGGGAGGAGGCAGGATATGATACAGTGCATCACCTGGAGCCTCTGCTGCTGGGCCTGGTAGGTGCTCAGGCTTCCACACTTGAGTAAGTTGTGATAGTAAAAGGGGAAGTGAGAAATCTGAGTGTCAATTCCAGGAAAAAAGACAAGGTTTACATCAATGTTCTACATGGCAAAAGAGCTTCCTTCCTCTCTTTTTCTCGCATCTTTTTAAACGTTTATTTAATAGTTTCTCTTCTTTTTCTTCCTCTTTAGGTTTTCATCACTTCTTTATTGTTTTATCGCCAACTTTTCATATCCCCTGCTTTCCCCTCTGAAGTCACTCCCTGCTTTTCACTCTCCCATTTCTTTTATGACTTTTCCCAGGGTGGTAGGCTGTCACAGGGGGCCAACAAGTAGTCCCTTCCAACTGCATTCCCTAATTCATGCCACTTTTTCCTTTGAAATGCCGAAAGTGACATTCCTGTTCTCATTAAGACAAGCCCTCTCCTAGGCCTCCAGGAAATTCTTCCTATTTTGGTACTTTCCCACCCTTCTTTCATCCCCATAAGCTATTCTGTAGCTCCGGTCTGGTCAGTTTAGGTCCGGTAGGACTGGCTATCAGATCTTCCTTGGAGGAAAAAAATTCATTCCTCTTAAGAGTGAAGGCAGATGATTAAGATTCCAGAGTTTCTGGAACCAGGAATCTCGAACTTTTAAGGGTCCCTGAGGGCAGGGAGGGGCAGAGAGATAGAAAGAGTAAAAGAAGCAGATATAGTAGAGAGGTTTGTTTTTTGTTTTTTTGGGAGGGGGGTCGAGAGTACATTTAATGGAGATATGCAAGACTACCAAAAGTGGAATGAATGAGTTTTAGAAGCATCTGTCTGGAAGCAATGAAGATAAAATAGGGAAGCACAGAAAGATTTTTTAAGGGTTTAAGTTAGTGTAGGAGACACTAGGGACCTTTGAGAGAACAGGAATTTTATAGGATGCAGTGGGGCTCTCCAAAGTCTAATGGGACTCAAATATCTACTTTGTAGTTGGCCACCCAGGACTGAAGCATCCTTCTGAGCATAAGTTTTGTAAAACCCTTTCTTCTCCACCCACCCCACCCTGATAAGCTCAAATACACAGGAATTGTTTTGACATCCCTTCTCCCCTTTCCCTCAGTCAGCCCCCTCCCTCCTTCTGCAGAGGGGTGAGGGAGTTGCAGGCCTGATGACTCTGAGCATGAGCAATGTTTGCCTGTGTCTGCTGAGGACGTGTAGGGTGGCACGAAGCCGAAAGCTCAGAGCTCCACGCTCACATCCTGTCCCCGCCCAGACCAGCCAACCCCCCTCTGATACCTCTTCAATTCAAAGGGATGCCCTGATGGGGCACAGGAGAAAGGCGGAACTGGGTCCTCCTATTTCTCTTTTCTATTTTTACTCAAGCCTTCCTTCTCCCTTCAGGGTTAATGTAGGGATAAATTGTGAAGTGGAGAAGGGATAAGTGCAGGTCGAAAAAAAGGAAATGGAGATGGAAAAAGAGAAAAAAGGGGGAGAAAAGGAGTAAGGAAATAAATAAGCAGAAATTCACAGTGAGGTGATGCATAGCTTGAGTAGAAGTGAGAATAAAGGCGAGGAGGTTGATAAGAAACATCTCTCTAGGATATTTTATAAAAATAACAGGCATAAGAAAGGGATAGGACCAAACTGGGAAAAGATGAAATTTGATGTAAAGTTAGTAAATATTAGAAAATGAAAAGTACTCTGGAATGTTCATTTACAAACAGATGGGGATAATAGTCATTCTGACTTTAAATGACATACAAATTTTGAGAAATAACATCTCTAGAGTAAAGCAAAATAAAGCACACCTAGTAAAGTACACCTGCAGGCTTTACAGATGTTCTGAATTCCTTCTGTCAGGTCCTCCCTCCTTCTTTAGCCCTTAAGTAAGAGGTGATCCTAATCTTTGATGCCTCCATTCTGCCAATTTTAATTTTGAATCTTTAATATATCCTATTTTCTTAATCCTGTTAAAAAAAAAAAAAAGACACACATATGCTAAGCTATCCACCCAAAACCCACAGTAGAGCAAAGTTTCTGTTAAAACAAAGAGAATCTTCCACTTCTATCATTAATGTTTGTTCCAAAATCCTTTCCTTAGGTCCCAAAAAACAGACAGATGGCTAAACAAATAAGAGATGCTGATAGAGGGAATTTGAGCACGTCATTACCGCATTATGTGCTTAAGACTATGTCTTAAAAGGAATCTCTTGGAATTTGAGTGTTAATCTAAATTTATTGACTTGTGTTTTTGGTTTTTGGTTGCTTTTTTTTTCTCATGGGAAGCTGCTAAAAAGCTAATGTCCAAAGGTAAAGCATGTCCTCCTCATTCTCCTCAGTTGTTTTTTGCACATTTCCCATTAGTGTGGGAGAAAAAAATAGAGATTGAACTTAATGCTATATATACTCTGACAGTTCCCAGTTTTAGCCCTCATCTTCTTTTTCCTCTACCTCTTTTTTCCACTTATTTTATTTTTTCTAATTATATGTAAAGATAGTTTGTTTTCAACATTCACTTTTATAAGATTTTGAGCTCCAAATTTTTTTCTCCCTTCCCTCCTCTCCCCTCCCCAAGACATGAAGTCACCTGATACAGGCTATACATGTACAATCATATTAAACATCTTTCTACATGAGTCGTGTTGTGAAAGAAGAATCAGAACAAAAAGGAAAAAGCACATTCCTCAATCTCTTTATGCCAATCTCTTTATGAACTTCAACTGAGCCTTTATGGTTGTGATGTCTGATCCAGACAGTTTTTAACCCCTCAAAATACATATACACACCCTCTCTCCTAACCCTTGCTTTTACCATATCTTCTACCCTGACTCCATGGGAAGCTGAGGTGGCCCTAACATCTCTCCATTTATCCAGTTTTCTTTGGTCAAATGCATCTTGACTGAACAGAAAGGATCGACTCAACTGAAGCACACGTTTTTTACTCCTGATACCTTCTGCTGTTGATGAAGTCCAAAGAAAGTTCACTAGTTATCTGACAATATTCTCGATGACAAGGCTCTGTAGATGCCTGAGAACCTTCTGTGCTAGATCACTGGCACTCCTCTTTTTCCCCTTCTCCTTGTGGAACAATCACTTATCTCGAGCCCCCAGATTTCCTACACCCCATCTGCACTTCCTGTTTACCATGAGCCACTTAAGATGGGGACCAATAGTAGATTCCATTTCTAAAACGAAGAGTGAGATGGGGAGTTGGAAGATTCTCCTTTTGTTTTGTCTAGTTTTTTTTAAGCTCTTTGACAATAGGTCAGAAGAAATAGAGATGAAACTCAAGCCAGTTAATTGTGCCTTAGAAACTACCAACTACATATTTCTTGGATTTCCTTTTTATTTATCCATTGTGGTTATGCATATTTTATGCAAACACATGCATGAATCTGTGTGAAAGAATATACAAACATAAAGTTACACAATCTAGAGCATGTGGATATACGATATACGATATGGTCAGGGTGAACTTATAAAAGTTTACCAAGAGCTTGATAATTAGAGGACCTCTATCCATGCTAGTATTTTGCTTCACAACCAAATTTACCAGCACCCACTAGTGACATGTTAATAGTTGCATCCTCATATTAGACCCACAAAAGAACATATTCATCAGAATGTACAGAAATATGTGCTGCATTAGAAAAGGAGGGCAAAGGAGGAAAGTGATAGGCGACCCCCCCTAAAAAAAGCCAAAACATCACCAGAAACAAAAATAAGCAAAAGAAACCCCAAAACCAACCAAGCAGCCCACTCCACCCCACCCCCTCCCCTGCCTCCCTGAGATGTCAGCATCTCTGCTTGGTGGAATTGAAACAGCCATAGGAACAGATCACGAATTCTTCAGAAGGAGAGCAGTGACGAAAAAGGGGCAGGACCATTTGGTCTACGAAAGGATCCCCTTAGATATCTCAGCTGATCCTCGGCACGTCTTCTTGCCCATTCTCTTACGCAGGAAGGTGGAGCTAATGTTGCTAGTGTCGACACATGCAGACAAATGTCTAAGGTGGGAGGAAGGAAATAATTGTTTGGTTTCCGGGCCCGCCTTGACCAAGCTCTCTCTACACTGACTCATCTGAGGATGGAAAATTAAAATATAAGAGAGAGAAACTTGGCTATCTGTTACATTCGGAGCCCAGTGTACTAAATGAAACCACAAGCGCAGTGTCTTACCTGATGAGATGACAGTAGTAGGGTGGGTAAATATAAAATCATATAATTATTCCAATATAATCTAATAACTATTGATAATATTATAATAAAATGGTTAGTCTCCATAGGAACTTTCTTTGTTCCCAAAACAGAGGATATCACCTTTTCTTGTCTAGCCCATTAGACTGTGATCTCTGAGAGCAGGGACTGTACTTTGACTTTCTTTGTATCCCTAGTACTTGGTACAGGGAAGGCGAAGGGGAGGGAACAAGCATTTATACAGTGCCTACTATGTGCCAGGTGCTAAGGGTTTTCACAAATATTAGCTTATTTAATCTTTGCAACAACCCTTTCAGAAAGGTACTCTTATTATCCCCATTCTACATTTGAGGAGATTGAGGCAAATAAAAGTTAAGTGATTTGCCTAGGGACCCACAGCTAGTAAATGCCTAAGGCTCCATTTAATCTCAATTCCTCCTGATTCCAGACCCAGCTCTATCCACTTCTCCAACAAGTTGCCACATTTCCTGGTTTACTGAGTTCGATGACTGACTTCGATAGACTTAGCTCTTCTCAGCAAAGCAAGGATCTGAGATAACTCCAAAAGACTCATGATGGAAAATGCCATCCACATTCGGAGAAAGACCTGTGGAGTCTGAATGCAGATGGAAGCGTTCTATTTGTTCTCCTTTTGTTTTATTTCTTCTTTCTCATGTTTCCTCCCAAGAATTCTTCTAATTCTTATTTACATCATGACTAATGTGAAAATATGTTTAAAATGAATATATAAGTAGAGCCTATATCAGATTGCATGCCATCTTGGGGAGGGAGGGTGGAGAGGGAAAGGAAGGAAATTTAAAACTCAAAATCTTACGGAAGTGAATGTTGAAAACTAAAAATAAATTAATTATATAATTTTTTTTTAAAGTTTATGGACTGATCTACTGATACTATCACCACTGTGGTGCAAGTTTTCTTCCCCTCACATCTCAACTATGGCAGTTGCCTGCTGATGGTGGATATCACTGCTTCAAGTCTCTCCCCACCCTCCATTCAGCTGTCAGATCTTCCTAAAGCCATGGTCTGACCACATCATCCCCATATTCCACTACAGTGGTTCCCTGCTGACTCCGGAATCAAACATGAGTCTTCAGGTGTGCTTTCCAAGCCCTCCTAGCCTGGCCTCTTTCTGCCTTTGTAGTTTTCTTAACCCCACTCTGCACACTCTTCCATCCCATGTCATTGGCCTCCTTGCATTTCCCAACACAGGACACTCCATCTCATGATTTCAAGTACTTTCACCAGCTGTTCCCATGCCTGGAATCCTTTCCTTCTTCTTTCTCTACTCTCTAGTTTCCTTTAGGTCCCAGTCAGTCCCACCTTTTTCTGACCTGCCTTAATCCCAGTGCCTTGTGCATGTTTGTTTTACCACCATTAGTCTGCTAGCTCTTTGAGAGCAGGGATTGTTTTTCTGCCTTTCTTTGTAATTTAGCACAGTGCCTGGCATATGTAGTAGGTGCTAGCAGATTGACTGAAACGGTCAAGTGATACTCAGAGTTTATCTTCCCTGTACACCAGGTCCTGCTTTGGGTTTGCCTGCTCAGATTCCCCCTTAGAATTCTCAGCTCCAGATCTAATTCCCCCATTCCCAGAGAAAAACAATGTGCCTTTTTTGCCTTCTAATTTTCCCACCCTCCTCCCATCCCACTTCTCTAGCTGTGAGTGAAAATTACAAGTCTTAGAGCTATAAAGGAGCTTATCTATTGTGACATGCCCCTTTTAGCCAGAAGAGAAAAACCTAGGGTGAGGAAAATGGGATCGCCTCTGCTACTCTTTTGAAGTCCCAAGAGTTCTCAACCCCCTCCCCTTTTCTTTATTTTTGGAAGACTCATTGATCCTTGTCTCTTTCTGATACTTCTACCAGTCCTTTTCATAGTCTGACATTCCTGAGGGGAACCACAAGGACCATACAAATCTAGAGGAGGAGAGTTAGAAGATGCTTGAATGCCCAGCTATGATTGCTTTTGTCAGACTGAGAAAGTGTCCTTATCGACTATCAAAATATAATGAAATTAACTTATAAAAATATGTATTTTATCTTCAAATTTATTGTATTTTTAAAAATTTTTATTTTTTCAAAGAACACATCTACCTTCTCTTCCCCTCCAAAAAACTCTCTTCTTAACCCTTAACAAGAAGAAATTGTATAAATAAACAAGAAGATACCTTTTTAAGGTGTGCAGGCCTGCCAGTGCTACCACTTTGCTCCTTTTTTCCTCTTCCTCCTCCTCCTCCTTCTCCTTCATTGTAGTTAGTTTGAAATTCTGGATTTGCTGATTTCTTTGAATTTTAGAATAATGTAGAATGCATCACTTGGCCTCACATTTCCTTGTATGACTCATATTTATATTTTATAGCATTATAATACTACATTATATTAATGTACCATAATTTTTCAGCTATTCTTTAATATCTTTGGACATATAAGTTATTTCCAACTTTTTATTATTATAGATAGAGCAGTTATGAATATTATTGTGTAGAGTTAACACTTCCCCACTTTTATGGTATTTTTGAGATAAAGATCTATTAATGGAATCACTGCATAGTAAACACTTGAGGTTAAAAAATAGGAGTATTGTGACTCATTCCATTTTTCCATAGCACTTTCCAAAATGTTTACACTGGTCTGTAGTTCTACCAGCGATAAAGTCCTTGTTTCCCCATAGTCCTGCCAGCATTGGATTTTGTTATCCTTTGCTCTGTTGAAAATTCTAGTGGGAACAATTTGTTGTCATTGGGTCCTCTTTTTGTGTTACCAATACTTTGTGTATTTTCCTTTATAAATTGTCTTTATAACTTTTGACCCAATTGTGAGTAATTCCCCCAAAACTGAAATTGGGGATGTAGGTCTATGTAGGTGTATGTAGGCCTATGTAGGTCTATGTAGGCCTATGTAGGTGTATGTAGGTCTATGTAGGTCTATGTAGTGTATGTAGGTCTATGTAGGTGTATGTAGTGTATGTAGACGTATGTAGGTCTATGTAGGTGTATGTAGTGTATGTAGGTGTATGTAGGTCTCAAAAATATGCATCAGTTTCAAATAGATTTTGGATGTCAGACCTTTATCAGATATATTTATTTCAAATATTTTCTGGGTCATTTTGTTTTAATTTAAAATAAAATTTTGTGTAAAACCCTAACATCTTTATTTACTCAAATCCATTGTTTTTGTCTCCAATGATTTCTACTTTTTGATTGATGGATACAAATGCAGTGATGAAATTCAGTTGATGCTGTATTTCATTTTTAAATTTTTATTTTTTTAAAGAATGCAAATCTGTCTTCTCTTCCTCCTCTCTTTTCCTGTCCTTACATAAACACTGAAGGGGGGGAAGCCTTGTCCCAGCATTGACCACGTATGTAAATTTTTACATGAACACATATATACACACACATATGTGTACATTATACATATATATACACACAATTATATGTATGCAAGTCTCATGAGTGCTTTAGAATCATAGCTGGTCGTTGCATTGATTGGAGTTCTTAAGTCTTTCAAATCCGTCTTTGCAATATTGTTATTATTATCATAGAAGCTGTTCTCCTGCTTTTGCTCACTTCGCTAAGTGTCGGTCCATACTGGTCCTACCGAGTTTCTCCAGAACTGTCCCTTTCATCATTTTTTTCAGCATAGTAGTATTCCATCACATTCATATAGCATAATTTGTTCAACCGTTCCCCAATTGATGGTCAAACCCCCTCAGTTTCCAGGTCTTTGCTACCACAAAAACAACGGGTATTTTCTTTTTTTTACATATTAATCCCTTTTTAAAAAAATTTACAGATATAGATCTAGTAGTTACCCAATTTTGTCAAGCACTAATAATAATTACTAATAATGGCTCAAAAGCAAGTGAAGGTTTGTAAAGCGAGCGCTCTCTGGGTGTTATCTCATTTGATCCTCACAACAACCCTATATGGTAGGCGGAATTATTATCTTCATTTTACAGATAGGAAAACTAGGACCGAGAAAGGTGAAGTCCCACAGACAGCAAATATCTGAAACAAGATTAAACTCAGTCTTCCCGAGCCCAAGTCCAGTGCTCAGTCTTCTTAGCTGAGAATGGCAATTCAGAGATTCTCAGTGTCTCTGCCCAGGCTCTTCAATTTGAGCAAAGGTGTGGCTAGGGGTGTATCAGTGTCAGCACCCGTCCTGTACCTCTAGAGCCATAGTTTCATATGGGATTGGGAAGAAGCTGATTACTTCTCTTCAACTTTATTGAAGTATATTTGTAACTCTAAAATATGAAATTTTACTTTGTGTTCTGTTTTTTTCTTTATTATTTTTGGTTAGAATGACACTAGGGACAGAGTAGACATCAGATGACTAGGAGTCTAGGCTGTGACACTCCTCCTCGGTGCACTTTGTCCCTTCCTTCCTTGCCCTCAAAACTTCCTCTCTCCACAGTGAAAGTAGATAAGATTGTTAGATATATTCTCAACAGTTTTAGCTTTTCTAATGTTGTGTATAGTCTACTAACGGATTCCTTATTTATCATTAAGAGAAGAAATCGGCATGGAGAAAAAAGAGCTGGGTTTGGAGTCAGGAAAGATCTGGATTCCATTCCATTTGACATATCATGGCCCTGGGCAAGTCTCTTCTCCAAATCTGTTTCCTAATCTGAGAAATGGGGATAATAATACGGATTGATAATTATGTAGGAACAGTGCCTTATAAACCTTAAAGAACTATAGAATTTCAGCAATCATCCTTACTATCAGTATAGTATGTAATAATTCTATAGAATGTATTTCTCTCTAATGAAAGACATTTAGAAAGTACTTCTATGCCCAAAATATCAATCATAGAATTAAATAGACCTCAGAGGTCATCTCATTCATCCTCTATCTAATAAGTTACCTCTACAACATCCTGACAAAGGGTCACCAAGTTTGCTTGAATAAAGTAACAGAGCTGACAAATAGACTTAAAGTATAAAATGCGATATAACCAAGGAGATAACATGTTGAGGTAAACATTTGCAAGATACCTGACCAAGGTTAGGAGTTAAGCTCAGTAGATTCAAGCATATTGACCATTTGCTAGGATAATTATACTGCTAATCTTTTATGTGCTGATATAGTCACCACATAAAAGAAATAAGGCAATAGGTCTCCTCCTACTCCCCTAAAAAAGGATCAGATTTTACCTCTCCTTTATTCTCCGTTTGGTTGTCTTATGAATTTGTAGGGCCCTTTAAAATGTTCTCCTGTAGGCAAATGATTATATGTCTTCACCTAGTGAGGTAGAAAGCATTAGGCATTTGAGTTAGTTAATGGAAACAATGATATTACAGATTTTATGGTCTTCCCAATTATCAAAAAGCAGCATGGTATAGTGGACAGAATGCTACCAATGAAACCAGGAACACCCAGATTCAAGTTCAGTCTATGATCCATATTGGCTGGATGACCCTGGATAAGCCTGTTTAACGTTTCAGGGCCCTAGGCAATGCTCTTAAGATCATAAGTTGCAGTGAATGTGCCAGCTTGCATTGTTAGAGGGAGTTTCTTCATCTGGGGATTCTCTGTAATGAAATTAAAAGTCCAGTCCCTATTCCAGTGACCAAAATACAGTAGTTTGTTGTATTTTGTTTATTTTTCTTCAACTTCTGCCTTCCTGGACTTCTCTGGGGCATCTGACACTGCTGATAACTTCTTCCCCCTTGGTCCTGTTTCCTTTCTTGGCTACCATGACTCTTGTACTTGGCTGGTTAACCTTTTTCTTCTCTGGAAACTGGTACATTTCCTTTGCTGGCTCCGCTTCCTGCTCCAGCCTTCTTAATGCAGACGTTTCCCAAGTGGTCTAGCCTTGCCTCCCCTTCCTTTTCCTTTCTCCTACTATTTTACTGGAACTGTTCTTTTCAAAGTCAGTAATGACCTTTGAACACTCTTGGTCATTTTTTTCCTTTTTGAAACTAATCATGTGTCTTCTTTCAACACTGGTTCTCCTCATTACTCCAGGCACACCTTTGCTCTCTCCTATGGAGCAATCTATCCCAGCTTGTTGTAGTAGATAAATAGCTGGGCCCTCTGAGTTAGGACAACCTCCATTCAAGTCTTACTGTTGGCCCATACTGGCTATGGAACCCTAGGCTACTTTCTCAGACTGTAAATTGAAGAGCAGGTACATATCTGTATAGTAAAGGGAGTGTGCTCACTAGAAGTTCCCCATCCCAATAAAATCTCAGGTCTGGGATAAAGTAAACAATACATAAACATTGTCTTGTGTCAGATCTTATGACAGATGACAAGTGGTTACTGGACAAGGGAAAGCCAGTATGACCAACTGAATCAGCCCTATCAGTTGTGAGAAGAATACTCTGCAGTCACTACCAGAAAGCCAATAACCAGACTACAAAGAGTCAGAAAGTGAAAAGGGATGAGGAAATCAAGGCAGGAAGAGGATACTATACTTTTAAGAAGTTTGCTGCTGAAATGAAAGAGTAAAAACAGTGAATAGTTGGAGGGTCTAGTCAGATCTGACAAAATATTTTTTTAGGTGGGGGGAGCCCTAACCATGTTTGGAATGGGCATGATAGAAGAGAAAGATGATAGAATTGATAATGAGGACAGGAAGAGTGCCAGAATGGATGACTGAAGATACAAGGCTATTTTGGGAAAGTTGTTCCTAGTAAAGTCGGTGAAAGGAGGTGGGGGGGGTCACAGTTGGGTACTTAAAAATGAAAAAAGTTTAGAAGTACCATTATGGTGAACTGGATAAAAGTACATGAGATAAGTAAAAATATTATCTAAAATAGTTGAAGGCTTAGTTAAGGTGAGATATTGTGAATTTAGAATGAATCCAACACAACGCATTTTGGTTATCTTTGAATTTCTTGATATTGACATCTTGATGTGCTAACTATACATAGATTTTTTTCCAATGGCAACAAGATAAGACCATATTCCTGTAACCTTTCTAGCATTTGCCCCATTTACCAGTGCATAGGACCTTTTTTTTTTTACCCCCATAGGGACTTTTCATAGGTGAGGAAGCATTTATTGCTGTTCAGTCATGTCCAACTCTCCATAACCCCATTTGGGATTTTCTTGGCAAAGATACTGGAGTAGTTTGCCATTTCCTTCTCCAGCTCATTTGACAGATGAGGAAACTGAGGCAAGCAGAGTTAAGTGATTTATCCAAGGTCACACAGCTAGTAAGTGTCTGAGGCCAGATTTGAACTCAGGAGGATGAGTCTTCCTGACTCCAGACCTAGCACTCTATCCACTGTGCCAGCTAGCTACCCACAATGACATAGCATGGTAGAATGCAAAGGCTACTGAACATGGCTATTGCATGCTTGACCAGGCAGGCCTTTGTTTAAACCCTGTTATTGACACAAGTTTCAGTATCATGTGCTAATAATCATTTCACCTCTCAGCCTTAGTTACCTTATCTGAATAGGAGTAATGTGCCTGTCGTACTTACCTTACAGCTCAGCATCATGTTTGTAAAGTGCTTTGCAAATCCTGGAGCCTTGATAGGTATTTGTTACTATGAGTATGCTTTCAATTAAATAATTGGAAAGATAGCATGTGAAAATAATGAAAAGTAGTACTGGAGCTCTAGTGAATAGACTTGGCTCCTAGTCTGAGCTCTACCATTTAACTAGGTAGCTGTATGACCTTGGACAAGAACTTCAGTTATCTCACCTGTCAATAGAAGATGTTGAAACAGGTAATCTCTAAGGATTTTTCCAGCTTTAATGTTCAATAATTCTAAGAAAATTCATGTATATTATATTTGCCATTTCTAAGACATGATGAGCATTCATAGGATATTCAGAAGAATCTAAGCCCCTTCAAGAGGCATCGTGGATAGATAAGAATTAAAGTGAAAAAGACTTAAATTTAATTTTCCCTCTGCCACATGCTGGTCATGCAATTCTGGTCTTCCCAACATCATGCCTGCTTCATACACATTTGAATTGAGTAGAATTGCATTTTATAGGCATGAACAGTTCTGTAGTTGTTGAGGGGGCAGCTAGGTGGTCCAGTGAATAGAGTGCTGGGTCTAGAGTGAGGAAGAATCAACTTCCTGAGTTCAAATCTAGCCTCAGACACTAGCTGTGTGACTTTGGCAGGCAAGTCACTTAATCCCTTTTGTAATCAGTTTCCTCATCTCTAAGATGAGCTGGGGAAGGAAATAGAAAACTCTTCCAGTATCTTTGCCAAGAAAATCCCAAATGGGGTCACAAAGCGTTAGACATGATTGAAACAACCTCAGCATAGTTGTTGATTCCTATATTAATGGACTGCAAGGTTTATATATGAGTCAATGGTGTAATGGAGCAGTTAAAAGTTAATGTGATGGTAGGCTCCAAGAATAAGTCACTTGATTCACCTCTGAGTGTCCCAGGCAGTTCTCTGAAGACAGAGGTATATTTGCATTGAGAGAGGAAGTTCTTTTCCTGAAACACTCTTTTTGCATAGTCCTGGCTCAGAGTAAATGTAAATATTAACTGTTTCTCTTGCGGCCAGCAACCCTGAAGGTCTTCCTCTCCCAGTTCGATTTTTTTTTTTTTATTAAAGGAGTCATCTATTCACTCACCTATTCACTGAATGGGTGTTGCCTCACTAAAAGTGAGAATCTGAAAAGACCTTAGCTTAAAAAGGCCAAGGCCTCCCACTGCATCCTGGGCCATCTCCAGTTGTCCTGATGGATATCTTGCTACTGGATCCAGATGGCTCTAGAGGAGAAAGTGAGGTTGGTGACCTTACACAGCCCTTCCTCACTTAAATCCAATTCACTTGCAAGTCATGGCATGACCTTCATGATGTCATGGTCCTCTTTCAGAACACAAGACAAACCACAGCTCCCTAAAGCACAGGTCTGCACCTCCCTACTCAGTAAAAGCCATTGACTCCCTATTATTTCTAGGATCAAATATATAACATTTTCTCTATAGCTTTTGAAGCCCTTTGTAACCAGGTCCCTTTCCTACCTTTGCAGTCTGTTTCCCAGCTCTGCGTTTTCACTGGCTATCTCCCATGTCTGGAACACTCTCCCTCTTCATCTTCATTTCCCGGCTTCTCTCAAGCAAGGATAAGTTCATAGTGGTTGTTGTAAGGTTGTAGTAGACTGCGAACTTAATATGAGTCATTCAGGTGATGGAGCAGCCAAAAAGATCATAGGTTCCAGGAGTAAGGAGGTGACAGTGCCACCAAACTGTATCCTGGTTAGACCCCTCAGGAGCGTTGTGTTTTCTTCCAGGGACCACATTTTAGGGAGTATGTTGATGAAAATGATGATGAGTTACAATACCAGCAGCAATAATTAATGTTTGTATGGCACTTGAAGGTTTGCAAAATACTTTACAAATATTATCCCCTTTTATCCTACAAATTAGGTGGGAAGTTAGGTGCAATTATTATCCCTATTTTATAGATGAGGAAACTTGAAATAAAGGTTAAGTGACTTAGCCAGGGTCACACAGCTAGGAAATCTGAAACTGGCTTTGGAATTGAGATCTTTCCGACCCCAAGTCTATTGCTCTCTGCATGTCACCCACTGCCTAGCTGCATAGATGTTGAAGGGCATCTAGAAGAGGGTCTGTGAAGATTCATTAGTTGAAGGGGGCATGATAGATTCAAACATATGTACAGTATATGGATATAAGTATAAACATATACATACATTTAAAATAAGTTTTATTGATGTCTTTTTTGTTGTTTTTATACCACAATCATATTCGGTTATTTGCTCTCTTAATCCCAAACTGATCCCTTGTGACAAATGAAAATAATTTAAAACATCAAGTACAGTTTGACAGAGTATGCCATAGTCTGTATCCAGATACTTGAGGGGAAGACATGGAAGATTCCTTAGATTTCTTGTGCTTACCCAAGACAGCAGAAGTAGGAACAAGGTATAGAAGCTGGAAAGAGACCAATTTAATCTTGAAATGAGGAAGTGTTTCTTATCTTAGAGATATCCAAAAGTGAAATGGGCAGCCTCTTACCTCTCACTGTTTTTCTTCAGAGCAAAGGCTCAGTTACTGCTCCTCATATATGTCATAGAAAGGATTCTTATTCAGGTATTGGTTGGACCTGGTGACATTTGAGAGATCCTTCTGTTCTCTGTTACTTTTTTTGTTTAAAGCCCCATGTATGATCTTTTCCATTCTATTAGAGTCATCCTTTCTCTGAAGTAGCTTGAGAACCTGAGCCACTTTGAAATTATGTCACCCTTTAAATGGATTTCTTCCCTATGGACTTGGTCCAATAGAGCAGCTTTCCATGTCTTTATCTTCCTCCCCTATCCAGTACAGAGATGGTGGAATCTAGATAGGACAGCTTTACTAGAATAGATCATTATTTTAAAAAATGCTTACAAGTCTCTCCATTTTATGTCTGTTGTGTTGCTTCCAGTTTCATTTATAAACGCTTTCTGGGATGATTTGGCTTAACTGGATCTCTTAGAACCAAGTTTTTTGCAGTCCTCTTTTCTTTTCTTTTTTTTTTTTTTTTTTTTGTGAAGTGGTAGTGATAGTCTTCAGCCATCTTCCCCTCTTGTGTTTTGCAACATTGGTGTTACATGTGGTGGCTAATCTTTCTATTTTCTGAAATTTCTCAAGTCTCTTTATTGTGATGATTTTTGCATCACTTAAACTTCTCTAGGAAATGATGATAAAGTCACTTCTTTATTTTTATCCATTTCTCCCTTTTTAGAGTTGAGAGGCTTGGATGAGTTAGACCTGGTGTAATCATAGCGCATGCTTAGTCTAGGGGTGGGGAACCTGCAGTCTCGAGGCTGTTTGTCTGTTCTATTACACTAGCTTTGAAAAAAATTCAAATTCAAATAAATAAATATTATATTCTTGTATAATTATATATTGTATGTTAATATATAATAAATATTTTAATGAATTTAATAAAAATTACAATTAAAATTAATTTTTATTGCTATCTTTTGTTTTTTACAAAACTTTCTTGCAGCAGTCCTTCCTTTTCCCATCCCAGAAAACCATCCCTTATAACAAATAACATTTTTTAAAAGAAAAAAACAAATCAGAAAAACTTATCAGTACAATCAACAACTCTGAAAAAATATGCAGTTTTCCACACACACGTACCTCCCTCATCTACAAAGGAGTGGGGGGAGGTGCCTTCTCATAACTCTTCTTTGGAGCCATGCTTATTCCTTATAATTCTGTAACATTCACTTTCATTTGTTTAGTGGTGATTGTTCCTTCCATTAGAATTATTGGAGTCATTGTGTATGTATATTGTTTTCCTGGTTCTACACACTTTACTTTGCATGAGTTCATTAGATCTTTCCTTCCTTCTCTGTATTCCTCACTTTCATCCTGGCCTACTTGCTGTATTTTGTATAAGAGTCATCTTCTTTCTCCATGCCTTTGTACAAACTGTTCCCCTATGCTCAGAATACTCTCTTTACCACTACCTCTTAGAACGCCTAGCTCTCTTTGAGACTTAACTCAAGTACCAGCTCTTTAAAGATACCTTTCCTGATTCCTCCAATTGTTCAGGTCCCTATTCCCATCGAGGTATATTGCTTTTGTATGTATCCTCTATAATACTTTGTATCCCACACAATTGAAGGCAGGAACTGTCTTATTTTTACATTTATAATTTCAACTCCTAGCACAATGCTTGGAAGTAAACACTTATTAAGTCCTTATTGATTGAATTCAAGTCCCCAAGCACTGTAGTGTCTCCTCAGTGAAATGCACGTAATATGAGACAAGTCTAACCATGCACACTGAAAAAAACAAAATGCATGAAAATTGAATATTACACAGATTATGACATGTACCTACTTATATAAATCATTTATATGTTGAACAAAGTGCAAAGATGGATAATGAAGAGAGCCTGGAATTCAATAGGATGGCAGGATCATTCTGAGGAATTTGCAGTTTTCAGTGATGGCAGCGTGCCATTGCAAATTCCACCATCTCATAGTGAATCTATATGTTTAGACATTATAAAACACATTAGTCTCAGAAGAACTAGGATTATAAATAACCCAGGGGACAATGGAAAGATATATGTTGGTTATACACAATAGGTAATACACTAAGGCTGTGACTTGGTCCACTTAAGAGGTGGTATAAGAGACAATATGAAGCATGATCTGAAAAGGAGGGAGAGTGAGAATAGAAAGACAACAGATGGACATCCTGAGGGGGATACTGGAATTCTTCAGTTCAAAGTAGAGCAAACCTTTAACACTGAGTAGATGGTGTATAGATAAGAATCAAACAGGCTAAGAAAAGATGCAAAGGTACCAGCCTACCTCTGGTACCAAAGTCATTAATTTCCACTTTCATTCTTATCCTATGGCAATAAATACACATTGTGATACCAATCCCAGGCATAGACGTGCTGGATATGCTGGCACATTTTTAAGTGAACTTACTCTCCCTCTGTAATGGGCAATAAGGGGTGGAAATGGATATCAGACTTGGAGTAACACAAAAATCCTATACTCTTCATGGAAAGCACTTATGACAAAGAAATCACTTAGATCAAAAAGAAAGTTCTCATCATCAAAGTCCTTGGCATTGTCAAGTGATTCTGCATCAGAAACAGACAGGATTTTATCTGTAGAAATGACATTAAAGAAGCTGTTTGGACCTTTCCCTCTGACATGTAGGTCAGACCTTTTATATGTGTTGCTTCATTTAAAAAGCAGGGACCGCCTCCGCTTTTCTTTGTGAATCCTTGGAGCATTGTGTTCTGCAGTGATAAATGTTTTGTCATTCAGTCATTCATGGATCTGGTCAAAACAGGGAAGTTTGATTAGCTTCATAACAATGTCATAGAATGATAGCACTAGAAGGGACTTAGGCCCCCTACATTTTCCTTTATAAATTAAGAAACTGATAGCAGATTGGTGAAAAATGGCCTGCTTAAATCCTGGGACATCCAGTTGTGTACAAAGCAGCAATTGAGTTTGGCAATATTTTTGTGCTGTAAATGTAATGGCAATATCTGTCTGCGTGTGTGTGTGTGTGTGTGTGTGTGTGTGGACTGCGTTTTATTTATTTTTATACTCATTTTCTCTTCCATTCCTCCACCCAACTGAACAATAAAAAAATAAATATGACATCGTGGCATGGCCATATCTTTATAAAATGAAGATCCAGAGACTCAAAATCTGATAAAATTTAGAGAAATAAGACTGTGATAGCTTCTTTCCCATAGTAATGGGACTTCCATTTTTTCAGGTCATTTTGTTAGCAGTGTTTTTGCTGGGACATTGGTTAGAAATTCAAGATCCATGAGTTTCTTGAGAATTATAATCCTGAGAAAATATTTTTTTCTCATCAAGCCCCCTCCCTTCATTTCCAGTTGTTTAATTCATAACCCAGAGAAATGTAAAACTTTTGTGGGTTTGGATTTGTTTGGTTTTTTTTGCAGATGATTTTGAAAACCAGTCCTACATCAATACATCAATCAACAAGCATTTATTAAGCACTTATGGTTGGTTGTTGTCCTTCATCTTCGAAGAGGACCAAAATGACATCACCATGATAAAATGAAATTTCAGTGTGTCCGACTGTGTCTGACCAGACCAATAGGAGCTCAGAATGTTCTGCCGCAGGTTGGGCACAGATAGTTCAAGTGAATATTTGGGGTGGATATCCCAAATTTGTGCATCCTGTGTTTACTTTGTGCTGTCTCAATTCTGCTTTGCTCAAAAATCACAGCACCTTTTCTTATGTGAGCATGCCATGCTGAACAGTCCTGTGCCAGTGTCTCCCATGTTGCATAGTCAAATCTAGCCACCATGTGATCACCTGCCCCATGCAAGTTCTCCATAAAATAGTCTTTTTTGCAAGTGTTCATTTTGCATTCGAACAAAGTGGCCAGGCCATCAGAGTTACACTCTCTGAAGCATAGTTTGAATGCTTGGCAGTTCAGCTCAAGCAAGGACTTCAGTGTCTGATACCTTATCATGCCAGGTGATCTTCAGAATCTTCCTAAAACAGTTGAAATGGAAGTGATTCAGTTTTCTGGCATGGTGCTGATAGACTGTCCATGTTTCACAAGCATATGACAATGAGGTCAGCACAATGGCTCTGTAGACCTTCAGTTTGGTAGTCAGTCTAACATCTCCTCTCCCAAACCTTTCTTTGGTGCCTCCCAAACACTGAGCTAGCTCTGGAAATGCGTGCATCAACCTCATTGTTAATGCATATATCCCTGGAAAGTGCACTACCAAGGTAAGTGAACTTATCCACAGCATTCAAAACTTCTCCATTTGTTGTAATTGATGGTTCTGCATATGAATGGTGTGGTGGTGGCTGATGGAGCACCTGTGTTTTTTTGGTGTTAATTACTAAGCAAAATTAACACAGGCAGCAGAGAATCGATCCATACTTTGTTGCATCTCAGCTTCAGAGACTGCATTGAGTGCACAATCATCTGCAAACAGAAAATCATGCACCAACACTCCCTCCACTTTGGTCTTGGCTTGTAACCTTTTCAAATTGAAGAACTTACCAGGAGTATGGTAGTTGACCTTGATGCTGTGTTCATCCTCATTGAAAGCATTTGTGAACATGGCTGAAAACATTATGCTAAGAAGCATGGAGCAAGCACACAGCCCTGTTTCATTCCATTGGTGACTGGGAAGGCACGAGAGCTTTGCCCATTATCCGGAACCCAGGCAAACAGCACTGGAGTTCAGGAAGACCTAGTTTCAAATCCCATCTCAGATACACCTTAGTCTATAGTCAGTAAACATTTTTTTAAACACCACCTAGCACAGAGTGGATTGAAATACTAAATAGTAATTGTTTCTCTTTTACCAGGAACCCTTAGGGTCTTCTTTGCTTTTTTTAATTTTTTTAAATTTTTTTTGATTAAAGGGGTCATCCCTTGTTGTTGTATTTGTCCTTCGTTCTGGAAGAGGACCATGACATCAAAATGATGACACCCATTCAGTGAATAAGCTTCTTTAAGTAGTTGCTCAAGGGATGGCTCCTTAAATAAAAAAAATCAAACTAGGAGAAGACCGTCAGGGGAGGAGAAGGAGCATATAATGCATGTAAACTTAGCCTAAAATCACCAACAGATACAATGATCTCTGTTTTTTTTCCTAGAAAATCTTTTTGTTTCTTAAGCAGTCTCTTCATAACTAAGGGTGTTGGTTGCTAAAACTTACGTTCCTATCTTACTTCAACTTTTTGAGTTTGGTTCTTCTATCCATTTAATAAGGTTTTACCCATGCAATCCCCTATCTAGGCTCGCTCAGTGCCCACCTCAAAATGGCAGATTGTGCTCCCTCAGGGCAATCCCTATTTCTCCTTTCCCTACCCTCTCCGGAGTGTACTCTTCCATCTGTGAACTAACTCAGTCCCTAAGAAAAGTGACCTCAAATTTGTATCACAAAGGTACTGAAAGATGCATGTAGAAAACAAATGGCTAGGGGCGAAGGTGGGGAGAGTACCTCCTAATTCCTCATTTGGGAAGTCCTTTTCTTCAAGGAAGAAAGACTTTCTTTAAGGAATCCTCACCAAGTTCATATTAATGGGAAGTGTTCCCTTAATCAGTTAAACTGATTCCATTCTGACATAGTGTCTGGACTGATGGGCTAATCCATGGCTGGATTGGAGCTTTACTGTCCCATTCATTATTTCTCAGAGTACAAAAGTATTTCATCATATTCATATACCATAACTTGATTCTGTCATTCCCCAATTAATGGACTCCCCAGATCCCTTCTTTTTAAATTCATTTTTCAATGAACAATAATTTATTTTCAAATTTCATTCATTTTAAATTAATTAGAATGTATTTTCTATCCCTTCCACTCCACCCCACCATTGAAAAAGAATTCAACCTTGTAGCAAGTACATATAGTCAAGCAAAACACATTCTCCCTTTATCCATACCCCAAAATGTATGTCTCCTTCTGTATTTTGAGTCTATCACCTCTTTCAGAAGTGATGGGTAACAGTTCATCATCAGGAATCTGGAATCCTAACTGGTCATTACATTGTTCAAAGTCTGTACAGTTGTCTGTCTTTGCTATGCTGCTGTTATATTCATCATTCTCTTGGCTTGTGCCCTTCATTCTTTGTTGGTCATACAATCACAGGCCATAATTTGTTCAGTCATTTCCCAAATAACAACACCCCTTTAGTTTCCAGTCCTTTGTCACTACAAAAACAGCTGCTATATTTTTTTCTACATGAATCTTTTAAAAAAATAAACTTCATTGGTATCTTTTGTTTTTACTTTACCAAGAGGTGGAGGTGAGGAAGGAAAGTATTTCAGGCATGATGAACAACCAGTTCAAAAGCACGGAGGTAGGGAGATAATGTATGGGGAACAGTGTGGAGGTCAGTTGTGTTGGGAACAGAGTGCCTGAAGGGAAATGTGTAAAAGTCTTAGAATGATAGGTCAGAGCCAAAGTGTGAAGATTTTTAAATGCCAAAGGAATCAGTTATCTGTTTGTTTTCTAAAGTAGAAGTCAACTAAGGCTTACTGAACAGGGGAGTGACCCAGTCAGACTTGTGCTTTAGGAATATCAGTTTGGCATTTGGGCTGCAAAGAAGAGACCCACTTAGGAGATTATTGCAATAATTTAGGCATGAGATGATAAGAATATGGATTGGGGTGATTGTGCTGGAAGTGAAAAGAGAAGAGAAAGATGGAGAGCTTACTTTTCCTAGTCAACTAAATATAGCCCCAAGTTCTAGCCAGGAGTTCCAGTGCTAAGAGCTCCACAGAATAGTACAATTTCCTTAGTGTGGATGAAGGGTGGACAAACCAGTTTAGGGAGGAGATTCAGTGTTTTTAGAATTTGGATATCTGCATTTCTTCACCCTTAGGGCTTAACTTATTTATTGCTTTCTAAACAACAGGCACAATCTACCAAAGAATAATTTAAAAAAAAACAAACCGAAGACAATAAAAAACTCAAGTGCCCTTGAATACCTTACCCATTGATACATGGTACAGAGATGGAGATGTAGGAGAAAGAACTTTATAATCAGGAGAAACTTGGATTATAATGTCATGTTGTTCTCTGTAAATTGGTGATAATAATACCTACCTCACAGAATTTTATGGAGAATCAAATAAAATGATATGTAAAGTCTGTAAAACAATGTTATACAAATGTATTTGCTCTCATTATTGACCCGGGCCAAGGAAATCCAGAATTCAGAGGAAATCCAGAATGGAGAAATATGGAGGTAGAATTGACAAGACTTGGCAACTGATTGACTATAGTGGGAGGCGTGAATGAGGGTGGAAAGCTGAGGGTGACTTCTAGGTTGTGAACCTTGGTGACTGGAAAAATGGTGGTATTGACGAGGTTGAGGGGTGATAGGGGACCCCAAAATACCAATAGTCCGGGTCATGCTTGAATGAATTCGACTCAAGCCTTCTTAAAGCCAAAGAAAATAAAGTTTATTAAAGATTCGCCAAATTGGGTTGCCTCTTAAGGAACCTAAGCGTTAGTGACGCTTGTATTCACAAGCGAGCCAGATAGAATCTCAGCTAGACAGAGTCTGAGCTGGATTGCATCTGAGCGCCTTCGTGGAGGCAAGATGGAACTTACATACAGAAAAGAGTATAGGAGGGATCTGAGGGGTGGTCTGGTAGTCCAGAGTAATGGGAGGAGGGATTTAGGAAGGGTCTTGAGGAAAAGTCCATAGAGGGAATCCAAGGAGAGTCAAAGGCTGGAAACAGCTGGAGACTATCCAGAGATATTGGACAAAGGAGAGTTTGGGTGGGAAGCAGGTGGGGCAATCCAGAGATCTTGATAGGGGCAGTATGGGAATGGATACAGATTTTGATGGGAGTGGTCAGCAGCCTGGGGAATGGGGTTTTGATGGGGATCAAGGATGGGGGGGTGCAACAGAGACCTGAGTAGACTGAGACTGCTGGAACAAATGGGAAGATTAGATTTGAGTAAGAAAGTCCAAATTCAGTGGGAAGATTCAAGGGGAGCTCAAGGAGGCTCCCAGAGTCTGAACCCCATCAGTATGTTCACAGAGAGAGACAAAGCAAAGCAAAAACCCAACGCTTTTCCTTCCTCACCCCTACCTCCTCTATTAGCTTACTTTTACTAGTCAACTAAAGAAAGCCTTGTGTCCTCACTGGAAGTTCCAGTGCAAAGAGCCCCACATAATTACACAATTACTTTTATGTGGATGAAGGGTAGGCAAACCAGTTTAGGTAGGAGATTCAGTGTTTTTCAAATTTGGACATCTGTATTTCTTCACCCTTAGGGCTTCATTTATCTATTGCTTTCTGAACAAGAGGCACACTCTATCTGATAAAGAACAATTTTTTAAAAAAGCAAATACATAATAAAAACTATCTCACAGATGCGCTATTATTCTAAAATAATAAATTGTTGACCTTAGCTAGTGTCTTTGGCTACCTTACACGTTGACATATGGTGTGGAGACAGAGACGTAGTAAAGAGAACTTTATAATCCGGAAAAACTTGGATTGATATGTCACATGGCACATTGTGTTTTCTCTCTAAATTGGTGATAATAATACCTACCTCACAGACTTATCTGGAGGATCCAATGAAATGATGAGTAAAGTCTGGAAAACAATATTACATAAATTTATTTGCTCTTATTATTGACCCAGGCCGAGGAAATCCTGAATTCTTCATAACTTCATATGTGTTGACATGTGTACATGATGAATATGTGTCATATTTGAAAGCACTAGTTGTTAAACTAGCTAATAATCTCCCTTCCAAACAACTTGCCACTCAGGATAGATAAGAAAAAATTTGCAGTTTGAAAGTTATTTGAAGTTATTATTAATACTTACAAGATTGATGGTCATTTTCCTATTAATTCCCATGCCTTTCCATATCCTCTAGACAGGTTTATTGGGTCTATTTCTGTTGAGGCAGCTGACCTAGGGTAGGTTTGCCTCTCAAGTACTAAGAAGACCAAGTTTTAGTAGGTTTGTTTTGGACTAGAGATATTATCTGTAAACCATTTGAACTCCAGTTTCTTCTCTTCCCATTGCCAATGTATTTAGTCCTGCCCTAAAATGTTTAGAGTCAGAGAGACAAAATCTGGATCCCAAAGTTTTATCTCTGGTTTGATTAGAAGTGGAGAGTGAAGATGGAAGCTACTTTTCTATATTTCCGGTAATATTTGTGACAAAATAAAAAAAAAAAGCACTGTAAAATTATTCTTCTATCGGATAGGAGGTGAAGGGGGAAAGAGGTAACAGAGAAACAGAAACAGAGGCAGTAGATCGAGCCTTCTTTGTTTCTCCCAGTTCCTCTCTTTCCTATAACATCCTCCATTCCCTCACTCCTCCAGCAGTGTTTCTATAAAGATAAAGGGGAAATGACTGGGTCCTAGAAGGGTATGTCACATTTTGTTCCTCTGTCCACAATTCTCTCCGGGGCAGCTAGCTATATCATGCTGTGAATAGAACACTGGACATGGAATCAGGAAGTCCTGAGTTTCGACTGATACTCTCTATGTGACTCTGGGTGAGGCATTTAGCCTTTGTTTGCCTCAGTTTCCTCATTTGTAAAATGGGTATTATAATAGCACCTGCCTCACAGGCTGGTTGTGAGGATAATATCGGTTAAGTGCTTCATAAACCCTAAAGATATATAAATGCTATTTCTTCTTTCATCTCTTCATTTCCTTCACAGGAAAATGTGACTTGTATGTCTTTGTCATCTAGAGTATACATTTCAGCAAAAACTTATCTTTCTGCAGAAGTTTATAGATATATTTTATCATAAAGATGTAAGAAAAGAGCACTTTTGGATACCAGTTTATAGTTTCTGGAACCTCCCTCTTAGTTACCGAAAATTGAGAGTAAAATTCTGGGGTTTTTTTTGCTAGAAAATACACTGATTTACTTAAAACTTTCTACCCCATCACCAGAAGAGTTTAATTTTTATGCCTTCCATCTCATATCTGGCGGGAGGAGGTAGTTTCTTTTACACATAATACCTCACAGTCTTGCTCTAAAGATTAAAAAAAATTTTTCTTTTAATTTGATACCTATTAAATTTCAGAATGCCCTTGAAAAATGAACTTTACCATAAAAGCTACATTATACACATAGATAAAAGCTTGTTAGAAAAACTTTATGAGTACTGGACTTAGCAGGACTAAGGGAAAATGAATAACTCATACAGACCACCAAGGGAATAGTGAATGAATGAAAAAACATACATAAAGTGCTTACTATGTGTGCCCTAAGTTTAGGAGTATCAGTTTAAACTATCACTAACCAAAATTTTTGTCAAGGGGACTCCCTTCCAGCCTATTGCTTACGAAAGGTCTCACTCTGGGTCCTGCTTGAGAGGCATGAGAGGTGTTCCTTTTATGGACACCCCACCTCCCAACACTGTAAGTACTAATTCACTATTTAGCTAGATCTATGCTAAAGTCTCATTAGAAAACTATTTATGCTGTCCGTTCAAGCGTATCCTTCCTTGCTCTTTAACTTGGTCATTGTCTCTATTTTCTCTAACTGAACCCTCCTTTCCAATCATTTCCTTCCCCTGTCTCTCCCTTTTGTCTTCATCATTAGTTCCTTATCTTCTCTTTTTACACCATCAGTTTCCCTTATTTTAGTAACCATCTCTGGTAATTTTATCTGTCTTTCCAGAAATTCAAAACTCTTGGTAAGATTTTGGTCTCGCTAGCAAAAGTCATCTGTCTTCCTGTGCAAGCCAGGGGAGCTCAGGTATCCGTTTGTTTATTTTTTGAAGGCCGGGAGGGAAAAGAATGAAGGAACTGGGGTAGGATATCAACAGGTAAACAGGAGTGGAAATAGGATTAGAACTGGGGAATTCTTAGGTAGTCAGCTGGATACACATTAACTTAGTATGTTTTGGGGTAACCAGCTGTGCACACGTTATCTTAGCATATTGTCTTTCTTAAGGGCTAGGACAAAAATTGCCTTCTTTGTCATGGGGAAGTGAATAGACTGTGGTTACAAATGGTTGGTGATATCAACTTCTTTAGGAAGGGGAAGTTATTTAGTACTGGCTGATTAGGTATATCAGAGTAAAGTCTTCACCCTACAATCCCATGCCTTCTTAGGGTCCTGCTGACCTTTCATCTGAGTTTGACCAGAGGCAGAGTGCAATAGAAAAGCACAAGTAAATTGTGGGTAGTGGGACAGAATGAAAACCTGCCTTCTGTGTCAAAGTTGCCTCCCTATTCATCTGACTGGAGGGAGGGGGAGTTTTAGGAATCAGAATATTGGGACTTTGCCATGGAATCCAGTGACATGTAATATTGATCTAGTTAAGAATTCACTTGCCAATACTTGTTGCATCGACAGACAGTATATAACCCTGAGACTAAATGGTCCATTTCCTAACAGGCTCCGTCCCTAGTTTTGGAAGATTTTTGCTGGGCTAGTTCCATCCTGCTTTCTCTTTAGAATTTATCATAGTATTCTTTATCGCTTCTTTATAACCACTAGATGGTGTTGTATTGTGCACAAGCATGTGAATATTATACTCTAATCCAATGGAAAAGCCTACAAAAACTAAAAGTTAAAAGTAGTATAACTAGAATCAAACTACCAGGGTAATGTCAAAAACATTTTTAGTGACTTTCTTTTGTAATAGGATTAATCATGCAATTGCCAAACATTTATTGCATAGCTTTTATAAATCAGATGGAGCTAGGTGCTGCAGATGATGGTAGTAAAAGATCAGAGATATAATCCCTGCCATCAAAAAGAATATATTCATGTTGAAGAGATAGAACATATTCTTAAAAGAAAAAGAGGGCAAGAAGGAGGAATTGAGCATAGACTGAGAGAATTCTCCGCAGATTGGACAGGAGGAGAAAGGGTGATGAAGGGCATAAGAGAAATACCATAAACAAGTCAGTGGAGATTGTAGGGAAGTGATAAGGTTGGAGAAGTAGTTTGGGGCCAGACAGTACCAAACCTCAAGGAGTTTGAGTTTCATTTGTTACATAAGGATAAGCCATTGTCTCTTCAGAAAGAGAAAAAATGAAGAGATCCAGAACATTTAGGAAGGAGAGAAAAAATGAAGAGATCCAGAACATTTAGGAAGGGAAGACCCCAGATTTCCTGCCTGTCAGAGGAAGGCAGCAATTCAAACAAGTTAGATTGCGTTTTTTACCCTGCCAATTCAAATGGTCACCAGGTGCCGAACACAAAGTATCCAATAGGTTTAGAATGTAATCATAATAATGCTAATGAGAATTCACTTTTATATAGGCTTTACAATTTACATTTTCCTCATAACAATTAAAAAATCCCTTCCTTTTAAAATTTAAATTAATTTTTAATTTTTTTTCATTCAACACCTTGTTTCCCTCCCCTCTCCTTCCTCCTTTGAGAAAGAAGAGGCCTTTGTTCCAAATTTGTATTGCAAAACAAATTCCCCCTTTGGCCTAGGCTACCCCACCCCCAATATGTCTCAGCACTCTGAATCCATCACCTCTGCATCTGGAGGTAGGTAGCATGTTTCATCATTAGCCCTCTTAAATAATGGTTAGTCATTGTGTTGAGCAAAATTAAAGTTTTTCTAACCTACTAGTAATGTTATTCTAGAAACTTTTCTACTCATCGCTCACTTTACTCTGCATCAATTCATACAAGTCTTCTTATGGTACAAAAGTCTTTCATCCTATTCATATACCAGAAGTTGTTCTGCCATCCCCCAATTAAAGGACACCCAAGATCTTTTCCTTTTTAAAGGAAATTTTTTACAAAATCCTCATTTTTCAACTAACAAGCATATTTTTAATTTTTTTAATTTCAATTAATTTTAATCAATAAAAATATTTTTTCTATCCATTCCTGGAAATAGAAAGCAGCCTTGTAACAATGGTTACATATAGTCAAGCAAAACAAATTAGCAAACTATCCATGTCCAAAATACGCTGGTCTTATTCTTCACCTCTGTCAGGGCTGGGTAACATAGCTCATCATCAGGCCTCTGGAAATCCTAACTGCTCATTGCATTGGTCAGTCTGTCGTAGCTGTTTGTCTTTATAATGCTAGTGCTGTGGTTCTGGTGCTTTTTACTTCCCTCTGCATTAGTTCATACAAATCATAGGCCATAACTTGCTCCATCATTCCTCAATTAATGACACCCCTTTAGTGTCTAGTTCTTTGCCACTACAAAAACAGCTGCTATGTATATTTTTAACGAGTCTTTTTAAAATGTTATTGCTATCTTTTTATTTTTACTTTCCCTAGGTTTCCCCTTGTATCCTTTCCCCTCCCCACCATACAACAAAGAATATTTTTATAGGGATCATTTTTCAAAGGTCCCTTCCAACTTTTTAAATATGTGATCCTAGAAATCTAATGAAGTAAATAGTCCCAAGTATCATCCTCATTTTACTGATGGGCGAACCGAAGTACATCCACCAAGGTTGGGTGACTTGCCCCAATCACAAAGATACAGGAGTCAGGCAGGACTTTGGACCTAGGTCTTCTAATCCCAGTTTAGCACCATTTCCACTATAAAGTCCTTCCCTCTTCTTAACACCGTTAACATTCGCTTTCTTTGTAAAAAGGCTTTCCTTATCTCGCTCAGCAAAGGTGATTTGGTATGAATTTGCCCTACCTCCTCACTTCTGTACACATCCGAATGTCTACGAAACAGAGAAGCGGAAGGTTTTTGACGAGGATGGGTGGGGATAACGGGGATGAGGGAAGGATGTGGCTTGAAGAGCGGAGGGAGTTGGTGCTTCTCTAGGTGGGGGGCTTGAAGGGAGGTGGTTACTGAGGTCACTGAATTCCGAGAGGTCACAAGATTGTCCTGAGAAGGAGCAGTCAGCCCCACCCCGGCCCCACCCCTTATCAAGATTATAAAGAGCCGCCGGGGAAGGGCACCCCCACAAGCTCCGATGCTCTTCCACTGAAGGGAAGGAGGAGGACGAACTGTGCCCTCTGGGGCCGAAGCCAGCTTGCGTGTCCTCACAGACCGGCTCCGGGCTCCGGCGCCCCGGCTTCGTGACTAGGGATCTGCGCAGACCGCTGGAGCCATGTCCTCAGCCAAGGTAAGGGTCGGGCCGTTCCGCTATTCCGGGCTGGGTGAAGTCGGAGTGAAGGCTGGGGCGGGGGAAGGCAGGAAGCGTGCTGCTTGGAGGCAGCTGATCCCCTACCTCGGGCCGTGGCATCCCAAGGGCCTCCTGCCGCTGCGGGAGGGGGGCAGCTCGGAGCGGGTTCTGCCTCTCCGACTTGTCCTCCTGCCGAGCCGGCCGCGATGGACTCGCTGCCTGGCCGGGCCAGGCTGGGAGGATGCCCAGGCAGGGAACGAGAGGAGGAGAGGCGGCTCGGGGCTTCGGGCTAGCCTAGCTAGCCTGGATGCCCAGGCTCCGGGAAGCGGTCGTTCCGGATGGGAATGGACCCCTTGCCTGTAGTCAGACCCCCCTAGAACTCCTGGGAAACTGCTGCCCTCCACTCTGCAGAAGAAACTGAGACACCATAAACACCTTGGTGTTTGAATGCGCTGGGAGCGTGTGATGGCTGGAGAGCACCGGGGCAGGGGAGTACTGGAGGTGGACAGCGAAGTCAAGGAGGAGCGTATGAAACGAGAGGAGAAAGCAGCTAGTGAAAGAAAAAGTAGCGTCCTGCCCAGGATCCCTCCCTCTCTGGGGGACTAGAGTGGGTGGGGTGAGCCTACCAAGGTCACCCCTCCCAGATCTGGCCCCTAGCTGCTTCTACTGAAGGTGGAGGGAGTTGAGATAAGAACCCTTGAGTCTAAGGGCGGGAGAGGGGGGTGGTTATCCCTGGGCCAAGGAAGGGGATTGGTTATTTCGGGGTGGACACTCTAGGGGCAGTAATGCGTGGGCTTTCTCCGGGAAATGGCCGTCGAGTTTACTGGATTGGGAATTGAGTGGGTCATCCGTCATGGCCCTGTGAGAAGAGCAGGACTCTAACGATGGGGGAGGGGCGCAATTCCAGATGGGAGGCTAGGAGACATGGTAAGCGAAATGATTCTGCAAGATGTCTCCTCTTAGGGGCAGCTAGAGCTCGGATGGCTCTAGGGAATCTAAAAATGATGAGCCCATAGGAATTACGGAGCGCTGCTTCTCCAGCAGCCCCGGTTCTTGCTATTTCTGGTCATGTCCCCTTGACTTGAACCAAAATCAAATTCTCAAATGGTTAAACGTTTGCTTAGCCTCACTGTTAATGCCATTTCTTGACTGTGAGGAAGTATCTGCCCACCCTATTGCCTCCCACTTTAAAAACCTTATTTGGAAACTGGTTTACTAGATCTTCCATTACTTTCCCCCAGTGATATACCATCCATTCCTAATTCAGATTTTCCAGTGTAACTTCCTCTGAACATAGTAGGTTCTTAACAAATGTTGGTGATTGAACTTACCCCTTACTGTCTCCACCTATTTGCCATTTACTCTTAAAGCACTCTTATCCAAGTTGTTTTTTTTTTAACTGAATCAGCCAATCAACAAGCTTGTATTTTGCTAAGCACTGAGGATACAGCTTGTGTAGAAAGAGGGGTATACAAAATAAATGTGGAGACATACATACAAGGTCACCTCAGAAAGGAGAGCACTAGTAGCTTTGGAGATGTGAGAAAGGCTTCTTGCAGGACTTGAGCTGAATCTCAAGGAAGCCAAGGTTTCTTGGGAATAAAGAGGAGTGTGATATATTGGGGGCATAAGCCAATTCAAAGGCTAGGAGATGAGATCAGTGGAGGTCATGTGTAAAGAATAGCCAGTGTGCCTAGACCTTAAAGTACTTGAAAGGGAGGAATGTATAAGCAGATTGGAAAGATAGGAAGGGGCCTGGGGGTGGAGAACTTTAATACAGCTTTGCAGGCCTTCCTCTTTTCACCTTGACTCTGAGAGAGGGGAAACAATCTGGGGAGTGTTGGAAAAGGTTTTTGCTTCTTTCCCCCAACCCAGGTCACCTGCTCCCTCCTCTTTGCTGTTGGTGTGGCTGCTATAGGATCTTTTCAGTTTGGCTACAACACTGGCGTCATTAATGCTCCCGAACAGGTAATAACCCAGGCGGAAGTCAATTCTCATTCCTTTCTTCCAAACTTTAAGGTTGCCCAGAGCTCAGAACTGGGTGGGGGAGACGGGTGCAATGAGAGACACAAGACCTCAGATTCACAGTGAGGAAGGGGAAAGAACAATCTTAGTAGTTGTTGCTGAGTCATTTGGACCAAAGCAAGCTTCATTTGTTTGCTCAACTTTAGACAGCAACCATGTACTCTTACTCTGTGGTGAATCACAAGCATGTCTTTCAGCCCATAGGGAAGAAAAAGGGTTTACAGTAGCTCTCCAGTGCTGCCACCTGCTGAAAGCCTATATGTAGCCTGGAAACAAGATTGGGGGTCCTAGTCCCAGCCTTACTTCCTGCTTTTTTTAAACTGATTTTGGGAAAATTGCTTAGGTTTTGCTACCCATAAAAGCAGGAAGATTACAGATTTTACCCTACACCTACCTACCCTACCTGCTGTAGCAAAATGTAATGCAGTCCCACCATTCCTTGGGGTTTTTTTTACAGATCATTAAGGACTTTCTCAATCGAACTTTGGAATATAGGAATAAAGAGCCAGCCTCTGAATTGCTACTCACTTCACTTTGGTCCTTGGCTGTGGCCATCTTCTCAGTAGGTGGAATGATTGGCTCTTTCTCTGTTGGACTCTTCGTCAACCGATTTGGCAGGTATTACTCAAAACCAACTGCAGAAAGAATTGGCAAGGAGTTGCTGTAAGACAACAGGACTAACTGGTGTTAGAACAAAAACATGTGGATTAAAGACAGCAAGTTAGGCTTGACCACAATTAAGCCTCATTGACTTAACTCAAGTGAAGAAGTTATCATCACTGACATTTATTACCTCATTTCAGCTTTCCAACAACCCTTTGAAATAAATACCACAGATATTAGTTTAAGCCATTTTCTCAGATGAGGAAACTGAGGCTCCCCTTATGTGATTTACCTGAAGTCACTCAACTAGTCAAGTACTAGAGGCAAGATTTGTACCCAGATTATCTCCTGATCCAAGTCTGTAACTGTACTATAAAGATATAGCTTTCATCTTGGCCTATTTGGAACTGCTTTGGAATATTTTATATTTGCCTTCATCCGGAGGCAGGCTGATTTTGGTATTGTTAGCACATAGACCAATTTTGGTGAGAGTTTGGTTTGTATAATAGTTAACATTTATATGGTACTTACTATGTGCCAGGCACTGCTAAATGCTTTACAATTCTCTTATCCCAGTTTTACAGATGAGGAACTTGAGACAGGTTAAATGACTTGCCCAGGGTTACCACAGCTAGCGTCTGAGCCTGGATTGGAATTCAGGTCTTCCAGCGATTTATCCACTGTGCCACCTAGTTGCCTATCATTTCTCTCAATGATGTGGCAGCCAATGCTTATCTTTCCTTAGCACCATTTTCCCATATATTTGGACTAATTGTATTCCTTGTTCTTATAGATCATTAATAATTCCATTACATTTGTGTACTTGTTTGCCTTTATTACAAAGAAGTTCTTTCTATAATTTGGTGTATAAGGAAGACTTTTTATCATTGACCTTCTTGGGCCGTACACCAAGTGGTGGCATCTTTAGATTAAAGGGTATAGACAATTTTGGTCACTTTATCATAATTCTAAGTTGCTTTCCAGAATGGTGGGACCAATTAATTCACAGCTCAGTTAAAGTGCTGTAACATATCTGTTTTTCCCTGGCAATGCTGACTAGTCCCATCATTTGTCATTGTATCTAATTTCTCAGGTAAAATTTCAAGAGTTAATTTGGTTTTGCCTTATTAGTGGTTAGAGATTTCTTTCACATGGTGTGGTTGTTAGTAGTTTGTGATTCTTCTGAGAACTTTGTTCACATCCTTTAATCACTAATCTGTTGGGAAGTGGCTTTTGACCTTGTATATTTCTTTTGATTGTAAATGTACTTTATTGATTCCTTCTCATTATTTCCATAACTTCTTCCTTACCACATTCTTAAAGGAAACACTTTCAACCAGTTTTAGAAGGGAGTAAGTGTAGATGAAATGGTTTGTCTTTTTGGTTCTCTCATGGTTATAATAATTACCATAATTCCTGTTTTACAAAGGAAGAAACTAGGCTTAACAGGGAAATATGACTTGGCTGGGGTCAAATAGCTAATGAGTGGCAGAAGTATAATTTGAAACCAGGTTTCCTGACTTTGCCTTTCCTCAGTCTCAGTAGCCTGAATGTAGAGTCTCCTCTTGCCTATTTCAGCAATAAAAGAACTTCCCTGGAACACCAATGTGCTATAAGAATTGGAGAGGGATTCGTATTGCATTGAAAATACCAAAGCTCCCTCCCTGGCTGTTTCCAAGTTTGTCTACTTGTCTCATTTGCCAGGACCAAATGATTATAAATATAGAAGACTCTGGGGCTCCATCTAAGTCTTATTTTCATTATCCCTCAGAGCAGGGCCATTTGATAATATCTGCTTTGCTTTTGGCAAACAAGGTTTATGATCTAAGATTAGGCAGCCGTCATCTTTAGGCTTGGCTAATACTATGATTTACCAAGCAAACTATATCAGTAGAGGAACTGAAGGAGCCAGTTTACAAATTGGAGGGAGAATTGTTTTCAAGCAAGCCATAATCAGTCTATGATGGCCCAGTCTTTGGCCTAGTGATACTAATGGGAAAGACTCTAAATAGAGAGAAGAGGTTAAAGAGAAGGAGACAAAAAAGGGAGAAACGGTGAGGTGAAGGAATGAGTACAAAAGAGTCAAAACACAGGAAATAGTATGGAGGAAATGAACTAGGGAAACTCAAGGGAGACAGTGCAGATGGGAGAGCAAGCAAAACCAAGAACTAGACAAACCATACTTACAGGTCTGTGCCTCCTTCCTTCTATAGACGTAACTCCATGCTGATCGTCAATTCACTGGCACTCGTTGGAAGTGCTCTCTTGGGCTTTGCAAAGTCTGCCAAGTCAGTGGAGATGTTGATCCTGGGCCGTTTAGTCATTGGCCTGTTCTGTGGACTTAGTACTGGCCTTGTGCCCATATATATTGGAGAGGTCTCTCCAACTTCTCTTCGTGGAGCCTTTGGTACCCTGCACCAGCTGGGTATTGTTATAGGAATCCTTGTCGCCCAAGTAGGTATTCCTTATGTTCTTGTTTCAACTGGGTGAAAGTGGATGAGGGAGGGTACAAGGGAACTTATTTTTACCTTTTCGGTTTTGTGCCCTGCCAGTACCAGAGGCACTGAGAAGAACCATGTTCACTAAGAATAACTGGCTTGTTTCATTATTAATATTGACAGGGCCTGATGAGTTAGCAGTTTATTATTTGATCTGGGAAGGAAAGGCCTTTTTTTTTTTTAAAGTGATTTAGAATCATGGGCTAACATGATTAATGAAGGTAGAGTAGATATTTTAGATTTTGCCTTTCATTCGCTACAGGAAAAGAATTTTTAAACAAGTAAACTATAACTGTTCAATTTTACCGGAAAACATTTGAGAGCTTGTCTTTGAATGTGTACTTTCAGAGGTTCCTTGGAGTATATAATTTAGTTCATTTTTTTGGATCCTTAGATCTTCGGACTAAATTTCATCTTGGGAACTGAGGCTCTCTGGCCGTTGTTATTGGGCTTTACCGTTATCCCTACTATTCTGCAATCTATAGCCCTTCCATTGTGCCCTGAAAGCCCCAGATTCCTACTTATCAACAGGAAGGAAGAGGAGCAGGCCCGAAGTAGTAAGTACTAAGTATTGTCTTAAAGGAATCTGCATGCATGACCTGATTGTTTACCTCCTACTCTCCCTTGAGCAGTTTCTTTAAATTAAAAATTTTGGGAGGATCCCAACTTAGTGGCACTCCTGAAACATGAGAAGATGGAATTGGGATGAAAATCTTGATATGCTTAGTCTTTGTCTTCCCAGTCCACCCTTTAGGAAAATAAAATTGGGGTGAGCTAATTTATCCCCTCTTTCTATTTCCAGTTCTTGAGAAATTATGGGGCACTCAAGATGTAGGCCAGGATATCCAGGAGATGAAGAATGAGAGTGCTAAAATGGCACAAGAAAAGAAACCAACCGTGATAGACCTCTTTAGGTCACCAAATTATCGGCCACCCATTATCATTGCCATCATGCTCCAGCTCTCTCAACAGCTCTCTGGAATTAATGCTGTGAGTATCTAAAATTCATCAATTACTTGCATTACTGTCATTCTTTCTCTTTAATATTAATGATAATTGATAGTAGCAACTGTACCTTATCCCCATTTCGCAGATAAGGAAACTTAGTCTCAGAGGATAAATGACCTGTTCACTTCCCAGCTCTAGGTTCACCATGTGTCCACTGTGGCTCTCTGCCTCTGAGATTTTCTGTATTGTCTGGCCGTTTCCTTCTTAATCCTCTACAGTACTTTGCTAGTATGAACAAGAAGTCCACAGAGTCCTTCCTAGAGGAATAAGGACCCTTCCTGTGGTAGGCCTCAGTGGGAGAGTTGGCTTTTATCAGTTCTCTTTAGAAGCATTAATTACACTATCTTTTAAGTTAAGTAGCCTGTACTGTAAGGCAGGAAAAGAAGAAAGGCTATCTATGGACTTTTTTTAAAAAGTACAAGTCAGGTTTTGAGGATCAGAGGGAAAATCCAACCAGGGTACTTAAGTAATAATGACGTAATTATTTCTAAAACTTTGTTTTATTGCCTTAAATTTTGTATCATGCAAGTCATTTCCTCTTTAGCAAGTCACTTCCTCTTAGCTCATCTCCCACCTTCCTTTTTACCAACAACAAAAAAAAACCCATGAAGCCAAATTACACAACAACTGAGGCATTCCCTTGTGTTTCTGTTGAATTGAGGAATTCGTGTTTCATTATCAGTTCTCTTGGACCAGAACCGAGATTGTGCTTTACAGTTCATGAGCACTGCTCTTCAATGCTGTATTGCTGTCACTGTCTTCAATAAGTTCTTTCTCTCACTTCCATATGAAGTTCAGGCTATCATAGCTTATACAATATTATATAATTTGACAACAGGGAGACATTTATTGAGGCAGAGACTAAATAAGTATAGTTATTGATTGGTTGCTACCACTAACCCTAATGAGTCTGGTTCTTTAGATGCTTTTTAGATGCTTACGTTAGGATGACAGTACAGTGTTCCTTAAGTGAAATACTAATGGATATTTGAGTCATTTTTATGAGGGTCATAACTTCAACTGGTCTTACAACCTTACAACTTAGAGGACTGTCATTTAGTAGCAGTACATCAACAGAGTTCCTAAGAGAATAGGAGTGGGATCAATTACAAGCCTATATTTGGGTATAGGAGACAAATGGGATTAAAATTAAAATTACTGTGGATTCTGATTCTGATTATATTAACTAATTTTTGTATCTAAGGCTAGGCTAGTTATTCACTTCATGCTACCTTCCAATTTACTTGATTGTCCTGAAGATCAAATAAAAACAATTGTGAAGGCATTTTGTCTTAAGTGGGAGAACTATATAAATAAACCTATAGCCAAATTGGAGCAAAAAAATTCTCTCCGAATGATGAAACTGAATTAAGTAAATAACGCTAACATTTATCAGTATGAAGACTCAGGATGAATTGATTGTGAATTTATTGCTTAGAGCTCACTGAAGACAGTTTTCAGAGCCTTCTTTCTAATATGGTCACTCCTTTTTCCCCCCAATTAGGTATTCTATTACTCTACAGGAATCTTTACAGATGCTGGTGTTAAAGAGCCAATATATGCTACCATTGGTGCTGGTGCGGTTAATGTGGTATTTACCGTAGTTTCGGTGAGTTGTCCAAATTTTGAATTTGGGGACAAGAAAAAAGGAAGCATTTGGGGCAGATGTTGATCTTGGGTTTTTGTGCCATAGTTAAAACAAGAACAGAGGCATCAGTGCCTTTGGGAGAGAAGGGCATGGGAATAAGTAAATTCTTATTGATGGTGATTGAACAAGGGGTAACAGAAAAGAGATTTCAATACTGGAAAAAGGTAATGAGGAAAAGAGAAGGGAAATAAAGGGTGAATATGAAAGAAACAGCTGAGTACTTAAAATCCAGCCTTAGAGGTAGGGAAAACGAGTACAAAGCAGGGACTTAAACATATTGTATACAATATATTGAGTTGGGAAATGCCAACAATTCCTGACCATAGAATACATTGAGTAGAAAATATTTAAGGAAGAGAAAAAGTAAAGGTTTCATTTGACATTATTCTCCTAGCTATTTCTGGTGGAGCGAGCAGGAAGGAGAACCCTTCATCTTTTAGGACTGGGTGGAATGACCTTGTGTACAATTCTTATGGTTGTTGCCATGTCTCTCAAGGTGAGTGTTCTTTGTGAGAGGGAAAAGGGAAAACCTAGGTTGTCTCGGTTATCTTGTTCTCATTCTCAGCTTCTTTATGTTCCTCATTTAGTCTACTCATTTGTGGATGAGCTATATCTGTATTGTGGCTATCTTTGGCTACGTGGCCTTCTTTGAAATTGGCCCAGGACCCATTCCTTGGTTCATCGTCGCTGAGCTCTTCAGTCAAGGCCCCCGCCCGGCTGCCATGGCTGTGGCTGGCTGCTCCAACTGGACCTCTAACTTCCTGGTGGGGCTGCTCTTCCCCACATGTGCGGTAAGTGAGCTCTATCTTCAATGGAATCCTGCTTGAAACTAGTGTTAGCACATTTACGATTGGATGAATGAGTTGAGTAACAGTACAATACTGCCTCAGGTACTTACCAGCTGGGTGGCCCAAGCATTTCTTGATACCTCAGAGACCACTCTAGATGAGTTATTCACCTTATAAAAATCAAACCAAAGTTACCTCCATTCCAAAATCCCAAAAGGCATTTGAAGACTGGATTCATAAGGGACTGAAAACTTAAGTACAAAGCTAGATTTGGAGGGGCTTGGAAGGATTCCCACTCAGTCTGGACTTCCCAGAAAAAGATCATGACTATCATTATTGCTATAGGGGGGAGGCCTGGTTCCTAGTCTGAGAATAAACTTTTGACTTGTCTTTTCTTTTCCCTTCTTTAGAAATATTTGGGATCCTACGTCTTTATTATCTTTACCTTCTTCCTCATTTTCTTCTTTGTGTTCACCTACTTCAAAGTCCCAGAGACCAAGGGCAGAACTTTTGAGAATATTACCCAGGTCTTTGAGAGCAAGAGTCAGGGTGCCGCCAACTCCACCTTAATGGCAGAGAAAGGTCCCATTGTGGATATAAACAACATTGAACCAGCCAAGGAATCCTCATCCTCTGCCCTCTAAAAAATCCCACGTCCTTGCACACCTCCTCTTCCAGTCTCCCATCGTGGAAAAGCAACATCTCCCTGAGGTGGGGGGAGGTCCTCATCAGGATATCTATAACCCAGGACTGTTTCTTACTGCTGCTACTGTGTTTCTTTTTCACCTACTCCATGAGCACTGAGATGAACCTAATGCTGGAGTCAACTAGGCTTCACCCGGCTTTGAAACATTCTTGGACACTGTCTGTATACTCTGCTCAAGAGAGATCAGGTGAACTTGCCCTCGTTTCTGGAGGGATTGGCTCCTTGGCACATGTGCCAACCTTTGCCGCCTATTCATTTTCTTGGGTTTCAATGATGATTCATTGAGGTACCTAGGAATCAGGAAAGTGGGTGTAATAACTCATCCTAATAACTGTAAGAGCTATTTCAGTAAGTAGTATGTAGGAGTTAGGGGTAAGAGAAAGGTTAGGGATCAAATAATAGAGCATCATTTATTTTTACAACTCTGCAGAGTGTATTAGCTTGTTTTATTTATTTTATCTGCCGGTTTTATTTCATAAATATTTTTTTAGTGTAAAATGAAAGAATTGCACAAAATAATGAAAACTGTTGGAGGCAGAGAGAAGGGGTGTAAATTTAAACAAGGGATTGGGGGAGAAGTGGAAATTATTTTTGAGGACTTGACGCAATAAGGGTGGAAGAAATACAAGAACAGGTGGCATAGTGCATTAAAGGGCATGTGAAATAGGTACCAGAGGTTTTCACATGATCTTAGCAGTTTTTGTACTCCAGGAAAATGATAATAAACTTGAAAGAAGTCGGGCAGCATTTGTGATGCCTGCAAAAGCTACTGGTTTCCTTTGGGATTTTTTATATTTTTTTGGTTAAGGTATATGCTGTTACTTGGAAACTGCAATACTGTTGACATCATAGGCAGTGAAACTGAATGCGGTTGGTGGGTTCTACCTCTGGAGAAAGATGAATTTTCTACATGTTTCACTGAAAACTTCCCCTCTTCACCAGGTGGAACTCCTTTTTCTTTATAGCTTCTAGTTTTTTCCCCTCCCCTTTAGATGGGAAAATAGTGTTGAGGATTGTTTCTCAATACAGAAAGGTAAATTTTTCCTTGTTTTTGTTCTTTGGGATTTTCTTAGGTTTTGGGGCATCTTCAGTTTCTCCCACCCTTAAATCCCAACAGGCATTTGAAGATAGGATTTAAGGAGCATTATTCATAGGGACTAGAAATTGGTATGGAGGTAGATTATGGGGCTAAGGGTTTCAGTTCTAGGGGGTTTTTTTGCCTGTACTTCCTTATTTCAAGTGAAGAAATAAATGGTCATGGCTTCCTTGTAAATATGTGTTTGCATCACACCCCTGGAGATGATTTGGGTGCGGTATAGAAGGCTCACTCATAGTTAGACTGAATTTAGATAGTAACAGTGTGTATCCAATGTCATCATCTCCTCCATGGGCAAATGTGTCTTAGTTGGTTTATAAATGTTACTGTGATGATTTATGTATTACTACTCATTCCTTCTGGGTGGGATAATTCTGGTTTCCTGTGGGTATAAACAAGCATCGCTTTGGCCGGATGTGCTTTGGCCACCCTGCCTTGAGTCTTAGGTGCCCTGAGACAGACGCGTAGACACACACATGTACAACGCATCCACACACACTTTCCACCTCCCTCAGTGCAGGCTAAATTATATATTCCCTTGAACCACTAATTAGAGTCCCCTGCCTTTGATGAGTTTTACCAGTTTAGGTGGAATGGGAAGAAAAGACGTTCCTAATACTTAAGAAAGGTTCAGGATAGAGAGAAGGCATGACCTCTGTAGGCAAAATGGTATGGAAGGGCTAGAAGACTAGTAATTACCTGAATTGTAAAATTGTGCAAGGAAGAGGGGACAAGATGCCACTGCTGATGAAGTTGAGTAAACTCTGTCTAAATCTATGGGCTTTGTTCTAAAAACTTGAGAGACCGCCCTCGGTGCTTACCTCCTGACCCACCTTGCCTGTGGACAGTATTTAGTTCTCAGTTGTCACTTTTTCCTCTGGTCATTGGCAGGGAAGATACATACATGTATGTATGTATGTATGTGTACATATATGTGTGTATATATACGTGTGTGTACATATATGTGTGTGCGTATATATAGTAGTTAACTGAAGAAAACTTCTTTGCTCCCTGGTTCTGCCCAGTCAGAACTAGGGTCTGGGAACTGGCAATAGAATTTAACAGTTTCTCCTTCCCTTTTCTCCGTAGCCACATTGTAAATATTTCCAAATGTATTTTCTATGCTTATTACTGTTATTGTGGTTCTGTTTTTAAATAAAAGTTTTACTGTAAATACAGTATCATGATCTCCCTATTATTTGAAATCATTTTCTTTACCCTTTTTTCTGGTCTAAACCCAACCCAGAAGCCCCAAATGGGTATAGATACAGGTAATTTTATAGTTTGTACTGATAACCTCGTTTTTCATATCACCAGGATTGGGAAGAAACACAGAAAAAAGCTTAGGGCCTGAACAATGTCCAGTCAATATTTTGGACGAATATTCAATTCTATATCTTTGGCAGTTCATGGTATAAATGCAGAGAGGGATTGAACTTGGGGTCAAGAGTACAGATTTGGAATTCTGACAGTTGAGACCTGGCTTTGGCACTTGGTAGTCATGTGATCATGGAAAAAGCCACTTGACCTCTTTTTTTTCTTTAGTAAATTTTCTTGAGTTATATGCAAAAAATTTTGCCATTTGTTCTTAGAACTTTTAGTTCCAAATTCTCTCCCTCCCCACTCCCCCTTAGTGAGAAGGCAAGCCATATGCTATAATACACTACACGTGTGTAGTCATGCAGAACGTTTCCATAATAGTCATACACTTGACCTTTTCTCATCTTTAAGGTGGACTGGTAATATTTGTAATACCTATTTTACAGAGTTGTGAGAAAAGTACTTTGTAAATCTTAGGTCAGTGTTATCACTCAAAGATATGATCAGTGGGCTAATGGATGGGAACCAGGAGACTTGACTCCAAATCATAGCTTAAAACAGAAGAATGACCAAGTCTGCTGTGAATGGATTTGCCAAGAGTCTAGCAAATCAAAAGGACTTTTAAACTGAAAAGAGGGAAGAAACTGCCTTCCTGTCTAACACTGGTAACCTGCGCTTCTCTCCACCAAATGGAACTCGTCTGCTCTAGACCCATACATGTATGGCAAACCAAGTTGAGTCCTTGGGAAGCCTGTCCTCTAATGAAAGGGGTTAGACTCCCTTATTAAATCTCCATGCTGGCAGTCCTTGGAAAAATTAACTATCAGGTTTGGCTTGTGTTCTCTAGGGTCTCCACAAAAGAGGAGGAGAAAAGTACTTATGAGATGGCTCTTTTATTTCCTAGATACAATAAACTTTTTTCAAGCACCTACTGTGTGCCAAGCATTTTGCTAAATGCTGGGGTATGAAAATAAAAGCCAAGAGGAAGGGGGAGGGAATGCCAAAGAACACCCGGATGGTGGTGGGAATTTTTGTGCCCTTAGTTTTTCAAGAGGCAGAAGCAGCTGAGTACTGCTTAGGTGTGAGTAGCCAAACTGAAGCAATCGTCGAGATGAGTTTATCCTTGGCAGGGCTGGGGCAGATGATGAAGTCAAGACCAAATAATAACTAGACATAAGAAATTGGAGTTTTTAGAGCTTCCCAAAGAGAGAACATTCCTCGGGGGGGACCCTTGCTGGAATGATTGGTAGTAGCCTCAGGTACAATTGGGGGACTTGAATAAAAATGAGGGTTAACCCAACCGCAGCAGCATGCTGAGTAATTTTTTTAAAGGAGGTGCTAGGCCAAATAAGTTTGGGAACCTGTGAGTCATGAAGGCCAGCTGATGACACAGGAAATGTTAATGAACTCAGAACTGAATAAAATACATGTATGGTGTAATATCAACATTTTATCTTTCAATACTCAGATTTTTCTGGTATGAAGGGAGGGCCGAAAAATTTTACTCAGATTTTCCAAATTGAGGGGGTGTTGTGCCCCCTGAGGTTGGAAGGGATAGTTATATTTTGCCTAAACTTCACCATCCCCTGGTATGGGATGTCTTCTGGAAAACCAGGATCATTCTCTGGTTGGTGCTCATCTTCCCCAAGGATGCTGAATAGTTTCTAGGAAGGGTTTCCAAAATGAAGCTGGAATCGACTGATGGAGTTTAAATAGACTTCCTTGTGTTAGAATTTCTAGCTTCCCTTGTTCCCTACATACATACCTTGTGCCTTTGTGTATAAGTATCTGAAGCCAAGGGGCATATTTCCCTTTCAGTTAGCACCTCTTTGATTTTTGTTTATTACAGTTATCCCTTTCACATCCTAGGGGTTAGGGATATAGTGCCCTTGTCATCTAGAAAATGACTGTAAAATTTCATGGCCTTCACTTCATACTAGAGAAGTCTGGATTATAGCATTAAAAGATAAAATATGTTGATATTATATAATACTATACATATATTTTATGCATTTCTGAGTTTCTAAATTTTTTCTTTATCATCCGCTGGCATTTGTGTTGTCTGCCGCTTCCTCAAAACTCAAAAAATTGCTATTTAATTTTTTATGCCAACCTGTGATATATTGAAACCATGATGGGGAAAGTCCAGATGTGTGAAAGGGATGATTGTATGTGGAAATGCTGTTGATTTTGTAATCTGCAATTTTGTTGAAGCTACTAGTATCCTTACTAGGAATAATTTTAAGATAATCATTTCAAGGAAGTCACCATGTCATGATAAACTAAGGACAGTTTAATCTCCTCTGTAACTTATTGCCTTTCTTTTGTCTGATGACTATTACTAGCATTTCCAGAAAGCACCAAATGGGGTCATAAAGAGTGGGTCACAACTACACAAGAAAATTTATTTTTTGTTCTTTTCCTACTTCTTAACCCCATTTGTAACCTTTCATTGTAAATAAACCTCTTTTTGTTAATTATTTGGCAGGTAGCCAGGTGGTACAGTGGATAGAGTGCTGGGCCTCAAGTCAGTAAAATTCATCTTCCTGAGTTCAAATGTGGCCTCAGATCCTTTAAACTGCCACCATTTCAGTGTAAATGAGTAGGCACATCTTCTACTTTGTGTTTAGATTTTTCCCTTAATCTCAATTCTTTTGCAAGGCTGATTTACAGAAGAAAGCCTGAACTCTTGAGGACAAGACTATTCCTTAAACACAACAAACTGTCCTTCCCAAGGCCAGTTCAACAGCCCATGATCTAAATAACTGCCCTTCTTTCTTGATGCTCTTTACATTCTTGCTAATCATGATTTGTAGGGAAAACTTACTTGAATGACTGAAGAACAAAGTCATTCAATTGACCTTTCTAGTCCATAGAATGCCTAGGGTGTTATTATGTTTGTAATATCAATGAAACTTTTACTCATACCCAAAACTTTGAACAAAAGTCATTTTCCTACAGCATTTGCATTCTCTCCTATTTTGGTTGATGGTACCATTATCCTTCTGGCAACTCAGCTGAACTACCATGAAATCCTCCTTGACTTTTCCTTCTTGTTCAACTCCCATGTCCAATTACTTGCCCAGTCTTATAAATCTTACCTCTACAACATTTCTCTCCTCCATCCTATTCTTTCCACCAATACGTCTACTCTAGGTCAGACCCTTATCACCTCTTGGCCTGAATTATTACTATTGTAATAATTGATTACAATTATTCCTAATTGATTTCCCTATCTCTAGTTTCTCCCCTTTCTAATCTGTCCTCTAAATAACTACCTAATCACAATCCTAAACACAGATGTGATGTTGTTACCACCTAGAGGAAATTATTTTTCTGTTATGTTAATAACCAATTATTAAATTGGGATTTAAGGTTTTTGCTCTTTTATTTCCTTATTCAGGGACTAGCCCTTGTAGGTCAATCAGCTAGTCTTTGAAGGACAAGGATGATGGATGAGATTGCCCAATTCCTCCAGGGAACATCCTTCCCACGACACTGTGAACTGGACCCCATCCTACAGTGGAGAGCTTACTTCTCTTCAGAGTATAAACACAATCTAATCTAAGTGAATTCCAGCCCCAAAGCATTAAACCCATGCCCAAGCACCCCCTCGTTTGGAGTTTAGGGTACTCCAGCTGGCGAATGAGAAAATCAACCAGAGTGGTCTTGGGAAAGGTAGATTCCTTTGTCCAGATTGCTGGAGGTGTTTGAATCTCATGATCAAGCTTCAGCAGAAAGAGCTAAAGACTTTTAGCCCACCTCCTCATTAACATGCCCCCTCCCTCATTAATTGTTCACCAATCAAGGTTCATTTTCACCTTTCAGGGCTACCCCTTTTTCTAAAAATATTTAAGGCAATCAGTGTCTTCATTACATATCTTAGCTTACTGAAACAAATCACTGACCATCAATTTGATTATCAGTAGCCTAATAAGTTGATTATTAATTTCCCAGAAATTGTCTAGTTTTTCATTTATCTCACACTTTATTAAAAAAATCTTTAATGGGTCCTAATGGCCATTATAAAATACAGACACCTCATGTTGGCTACAGTATGGCACCCTTTCTAGTTCTATTTTATATTATTATTCCTCATGCACTGTTATAGTCTAACCCATCCTCTGTTCCCCATACATAACCCTCTATATGTCTCCTCCTTTTATATAAGTCGATCCTCATGTATGAAGTACATTTGTTTGTCACCTCAGCCCCAGAGGATCTGTAGCTTCCTTCAAAGTATAGCTCAGGAGACTTTCTTGATCACTTTACATGCTTTACATTGCCTTACTCCTAAAATTATTTTGTATTCCTCTGTATATAGAATTTATTTTTCAAGAGGATGATACAGTGGCTAAACAGATGACCTTAGAGTCTTGCCTTTGAAACATACTGATTTTGTGATCCAGGGCAAGTCACTTAAACTTTCAGTTCTTGGACAATTCTCTAAGACTTCACATTGCAGAGAAGGTAATGATCTATACTGACAAAGAAAATCACTCTCTGAGAGCTTCCTATGAGATGAAATCACAGGGCCAGTGAAAAAAACAAATTTTATATTTACTTAGTTG
The DNA here is from genome assembly GCF_028372415.1 of Notamacropus eugenii. Lineage (NCBI taxonomy): Eukaryota > Metazoa > Chordata > Mammalia > Diprotodontia > Macropodidae > Notamacropus > Notamacropus eugenii. The sequence continues at coordinate 191,700,153 of NC_092874.1, forward strand.
TATACATGTTGTATCAAATTCACACTTTAGCTCCCATACCCTCAACAAAATGTATGTTCCTTGAGTGGAGTTAATGATTTCGATTTTCATCTTTGTATCCATAACGTCTGGCAGAGTATCTTGCACATAGTAGTCACTCAACAAACGTTTATTGAATTACATTTTCAAAGAAAGAATACTGTGATTCTGCATTTCAGCACAAGCTGCTCAGAAATATTCTGTTCATGAAAATTATATAATGTAAACGTTTCTTCTGCCTAGAAAAATGTTCAAACTGATGGTCCCCTCATGCCCTCAGACATCTAACACAAGTTATTTTTTGTGTATAAATAATATTTTTTCCAATTACATGTAAAGACAATTTTCAACATTCATTTCTTATTAGTTTATTTATTTTTGGTTTTCACCATTCACTTCTACAAGACTTTTGAATTCCAAATTCTCTCCCCATCTCTCCCCTCCCCCCACACCAAGACAGTATGCATTCTAATTACCTCTTCCCCCAATCTACTCTCCCTTCTATCACACCCCTCCCTTCTTTTATCCCCTTCCTCTTTATTTTCTTGTAGGGCAAGGTAGATTTCTATACCCCATTGCCTGGATGTCTTATTTCCCAGTTGTATGTACAAACAATTTCTAACATTTGTTTTTAAAACTTTGAGTTCCAACTTTTCTCCCTTCCTCCCTCCCCACCTACCGCCATTGAGAAGGCAAGCAATTCAATATAGGTTATAGATGTGGAGTCATACAAAACACTTCCATAACAGTCATGTTGTGAAAGACTATATTTTCTCTTCATCCTATCCTGCCCCCCATTTATTCTATTCTCTCTTTTGACCTTGTCCCTCCTTAAAAGTGTTTACATCTAATTACCCCCTCCTCCCATTTTCCCTCCCTTCTGTTATCCCTCCCACCCCTGCTTATCCCCTTCCCCCATACTTTCCTGTAGTGTAAGATGGACTTTCATACCAAATTGGGTGTGCATGTTATTCTCTCCTTAAGTCAAATTCGATGATAATGAAGTTCACTCTTTCCCTCTCACCTCCCCCTTCTTCCCCTCCATTGAAATAACTTTTTCTTGCCTCTTTTATGTGAGATAAGTTACCCCATTCTATTTCTTCCTTTCTCCTCCCAATATATTCTTCTCTCATCCCTTAATTTTATTTCTTTAAATATCATCTCCTCATATTCAACTCTCCGTGTGCCCTCCAACTAAAAAAACTAAAATCCCTCCAACTACTCTAATACTGAGAAAAGTCTCAAGAGTTAAAATATTATCTTTCCATGTTGGAATGTAAACAGTTTAACTTTAGTAAGTCCCTTACAATTTCTCTTTCCTGTTTACCTTTCATGCTTCTCTTGATTCTTGTGTTTGAAAGTCAGATTTTCTTTTCAACTCTGGTCTTTTCACCAAGAATGCTTGAAAGTTCTTTATTTCATTGAATGACCATTTTTCCCCCCTGAAGTATTATACTCAGTTTTGCTGGGTAGGTGACTCTTGGTTTTAATCCTAATTCCTTTGACTTCTGGAATATCATATTCCAATTCCTTTGATCCCTTAATGTGGAAGCTGCTAGATCTTGTGTTATCCTGATTGTGTTTCCACAATACTCAAATTGTTTCTTTCTAGCTGCTTGCAATATTTTCTCCTTGACCTGGGAATTCTGGAATTTGGCTACAATATTCCTAAGAGTTTTTCTTTTCATATCTCTCTTTTTTTATATGTTTATTTTTAGTTTTCAATATTCATTTCCACAAAATTTTGAGTTCCAAATTTTCTCCCCATCTCTCCCTTTCCCCCACCCCATAACACCTTGCATTCTTATTACTCCTTCCCTCAATATGCCCTCCTTTCTATCACATCCCTCCCTTCCCTTATCCCCTTCTTATGTCTTTTCTTGAAGGGCAAGATAGGTTTCTATACCCCATTACTTGTATTTCTTATTTCCCAGTTGTATGCAAAAACAATTCTCAACATTCATTCCTAATACTTTGAATTCCAACTTCTCTCCCTTCCTTCCTCCCCACCCATCCCCACTAAGGAGGCAGGCAATTCAATATAGGCTGTATAAGTGTAGTTTTGCAACAGACTTCCGTAATAATCATGTTGTGTAAGACACTCCATCCTATTCTGTCCCCCGTTTATTCTATTCTCTCTTGACCTTGTCCCTCCCCAAAAGTGTTTACTTCTGATTACTCCATTCTCCCATTTGCCCTCCCTTCTATCATCCTCCTCATTCTACTTGTCCCCTTCTCCCCTACCTTTCTGTAGTGCAAGATATACTTTTATACCAAACTGAGTGAAATGTCATTCCCTCAAGCCAAATGTGAAGAGAACAAGTTTCCCTTTTTCCCTCTCACATCCTCTCTTTTCTCCTCCACTGAAGAAGCTTTTTCTTGCCTCCTTGATGCGTGATAATTTACCCCATTCCATTTCTCCCTTTCTCCTCCTAATATATTCCCCTCTCACCCCTTAATTTTATTTTGTTTTTTTTAGGTATCATCCCTTCTTATTCAATTCACCCTGTGTTCTCTGTCTATGTGTGTGTGTGTGTGTGTGTGTGTGTGTGTGTGTGTGTGTGTGTGTGTGTGTGTAATCCTTCCAACTACCCCAGTACTGAAAAAAGTCTCAAGAGTTACAAATGTTATCTTTCCATATAGTAATGTAAACAATTCAACTTCAGAAAGTCCTTTATATTTTTTCTTTCCTGTTTACCTTTTCGTGCTTCTCTTGATTCTTGTGTTTGAAAGTCAAATTTTCTATTCAGTTCTGGTCTTTTCATCATGAATTCTTGGAAGTCCTCTATATCATTGAATGACCATTTTTTTCTCCTGTAGAATTATACTCAGTTTTACTGGGTAGGTGATTCTTGGTTTTAATCCCAGTTTCTTTGACTTCTGGAATATCATATTCCAAGCCCTTTGATCCCTTAATGTAGAAGCTGCCAGATCCTGTGTTATCCTGATTGTATTTCCACAATACTCAAACTCTTTCTTTCTGTCTGCTTACAATATTTTCTTCTTGACCTGGGAACTCTAGAATTTGGCTACAGTGTTCCTGGAAGTTTCTCTTTTCAGATCTCTTTCAAGAGGTGATCTGTGGATTCTTTCAATATTTATTTTGCCCTCTGATTCTAGAATATCAGGGCAATTTTCCTTGATAATTTCATGAAAGATGATGTCTAGACTCTTTTTTTTGATCATGGCTTTCAGAGAGTCCCATAATTTTTAAATTGTCTCTCCTGGATCTATTTTGCAGGTCAGTTATTTTTCCAATGAGATATTTCACATTGTCTTCTATTTTTTCATTCTTTTTGTTTTGTTTTGTAATTTCTTGGTTTCTCATAAAGTCATTAGCTTCCATCTGCTCTATTCTAATTTTTAAAGAACTATTTTCTTCAGTGAGCTTTTGAACCTCCTTTTCCATTTGACTAATTCTGCTTTTTAAAGCATTCTTCTGCTCATTGACTTTTTGAACCTCTTTTGTCATTTGAGTTAGTCTATTTTTAAGGATGTTACTTTCTTCAGCATTTTTTTGGGTCTCCTTTAGCAAACTGTTGACTCACTTTTCATGATTTTCTTGCATCACTCTCATCCCTGAAGCATTATACTCAGTTTTGTTGGGTAGATGATTCTTGATTTTAATCCTAGCTCTTCTGATCCCTGGAATATCATATTCCAAGCCCTGTGATCCCCTAATGTAGAAGTTGCTAGATCTTGTGTTATTATCCTGATTGTGTTTCACAATACTTGAATTGTTCTTTTTGACTACTTGTAATATTTTCTCCTTGACCTGGGAGCTCTGGAATTTGGCTACAATATTCCTAGGAGTTTTCCTTTTGGAATCTCTTTCAGGAGGCAACCAGTGGGTTCTTTCAATATCTATTTTAACCTCTGGTTCTAGAATATCAAGGCAGTTTTCTGTAAGAATTTCTTGAAAGATGATATCTAGGCTCCTTTTTCTAAATCATGACTTTCAGATAGTCCCATAATTTTAAAATTATCTCTCCTGGATTTATTTTCCTGGTCAGTGGTTTTTCCAATGAGATATTTCACATTGCTTGCTATTTTTTTGTTTTTGTTTTATAATTTCTTGATTTTTCATAAAGTCATTAACTTCCATCTGCTCCATTCTAATCTTTACAGAATTATTTTCTTCAGTGAGTTTTTGGATCTCCTTTTCCATTTGGCCAATTCTGCTTTTTAAGGCATTCTTTTTTTCATTCACCTTTTGGATTTCTTTTGCCATTTGAGTTAATCTATTTTCTTCGGTCTTTTTTTGGGTCCCCTTTAGCAAGCAATTGACTCGGTTTTCATGGTTTTTCTTGCATCACTCTACTTCCCAATTTTTGCTCTACTTCTCTTTTGTGATTTTCAAAATCCTTTTTGAGCTCTTCCATGGCCTGAGACCAATTTATATTTTTCTTGGAGGCTTTGGATGAAGGCATTTTGATTTCGTTGTCTCCTTCTGGTTGTATGTTTTGATCTTCCTTGTCACCAAAGTAAGATTCTATAGTCTGATATTTTCCCCCTGCTTTTGCTCATTTCCCCAGCCAATTACTTGACTTTTGAGCTCTTTGTTAAGGTAGATCTCTGTTTCCAGTGGGGTTGAGGGGGTATACTGTCAGCCCCTTGATTCTCAAACAATCTATGGGCTTAGAGCTCCAGAAACAGTTGCTTCCCTTGCTGCTGCTGCTGAGGCTGCTGTGGGCTTCTCATCACCCTGGGCCTGGGGCGGATCACTCTACTCTCTCACACATGTCCCACAGGTTTTTTCCATTGAACTTCCAATTTGTCCTTGGCATTTTGGGGTTGTGAAGTCTGGAAACCACTAACCACACAGATGCCAATGATTCAGTTATCCCCCCCACCCCACCCCCAGACCTGCTCAGGTCCTGTCTTTGCCGGCCAGGCCCATACTGGAATATGTTCTGCTCCTAGCAGGATAGAAGCTTCCCATTGACCTTCCGGGCTCTCTTGGGCTGGAGATTTGCTTTATTCCATCATTCTGTGGGTTCTGCAGCTCCAGGATTTGTTTAGAGTCATTTTTTTACAGGTATTTGGCTGGGTTTGGAGGGAAAGCCCTAGCAAGTCCCTGTTTTTACTCTCCCACCTTGGCTTTACCCCCTCAACATTCATTTTTTATAAGACTTTGAGTTCCAAAGTTTTCTTCCTCTCTCCCTCCCTCTGCCCCTCAAGACATCAAGCGATTTGATATAGGTTATCCATGTGCAATCATGTTAAATATATTTAATATACTTAAATATGTTTAACATGTGGTGAAAAAAGAAACAGAACAAAAGGGAAACACACACACACACACACACACACACACACACACACACACAAAACAAAGAAAGGAAAATAGTATTCTTCAAACTGCATTCAGACTCCATTAGTTCTTCCTCTGGATGTGGATAGCATTCTCCATCATGGGTCTTTCGAAATTGTCTTGGATCATTGTATTGCTGAGAAGAGCTAAGTCTATCACAATTGATCATCACACAATGTTGTTGTTGCAATGCTTGTGTACAATGTTCTCCAAGTTCTGCTCACTTCATTCACTATCAGTTCACATAAGTCTTTCCAGATTCTTCTGAAATCTGCCTGCTTATCATTTCTTATAGCACAATAGCATTCCATTACATTCATATACCACAACTTGCTTAGTCATTCCCCAACTGATGGGCACCCCCTCAATTTTTGCCACTACAAAAGGAACAACTATAAATATTTTTGTACATGTGGGTCCTTTTCCCTTTTTTATGATCTCTTTGGGATACAAACCTACTAGTCATAATATTATTGCTGCATCAAGGGGTATGCACAGTTTGATCACCTTTTGAGCATAGCTCCAAACTGCTCTCCAGAATAGCTGGATCGGTTCACAACTTCACTAACAATGCATTTGTGTCACAATTTTCCCCATCATCTCCACCTTTATCATTTTTCCTTTTCTGTCATATTAGACAATCTGATAGGTATGAGGTGGTACTGCAGAGTTGGTTTAATTTGCATTTCCCTAAACAGTAGTGATTTAGAGCATTTTTTCACGACTATAAATAACTTTGATTTCATGCTTGTTCATGTCCTTTGACCATTTATCAATTGGGAGATGACTTGGACTCTAAAAAATTTGACTCAGTTGTCTATGTATTTGAGAAATCACACCTTTATCAAAGATACTTGCTGTAAAAATTGTTTCCGAGCTTTTTGCCTTTTCTAATCTTGGTTGAATTGGTTTTGTTTATGCAAAACCTTTTTAATTTAATGTAATCAAAATTATCCATTCTGCATTTCATAATGTTCTCTATCTCTTGTTTGGTCATAAATTCTTCCCTTCTCCACAGATCTGACAGGTAAACTACTTGCTCTCCTAATTTGCTTATGGTAACACCTTTTACGTCTAAATCATACACTCATTTTGACTTTATTTTTAAAATAAGTTTTTATTGATGTCTTCTGTTTTTTAATTAATCTTTTTTTATTAATTTATTTGGTTTCAGTTTTCCACAGTGATTTCCACAATCACTTCCATAAGTCTTAGATTTTCTCCCCTTCACTCCTTCGTCCTTCCCCAAGACGACATGCAATCTTATATGGGTTGTACACAGACATTCTTATTAAACACATTTTCACATTAGTCATGTTTCATAGAAGAATTAAAATGAATGGGAGAAACCATGAGAAAAAACAAAACAAAACAAGACAACACAAGAGAAAATATTCTGCTTCATTCTGCATTCCAGTTCCATAGTTCTTTCTCAAGATGTGGATGGCATTTTGCCTCAAGAGTCCATTAGGAATGTTTTAGGTCTTTGCATTGCTGTGAAGGGTTAAGTTTACCAGAAAAATTCCTCACACACTATAGTTGTTGCTGTGTACAAAGTCCTCCTGGTTCTGCTCTTTTCACTCAGCATCAGTTCATATAAGTCCTTCCAGGCCTCTTTGAAGTCTTCCTGTTCATCATTTCTTATAGCACAATAGTATTCCATTACATTCATATGCCACAATTTATTCAGCTGTTCCTCAATTGATGGGCATCCCCCTCAATTTCCAGTTCTTGGCCACCTCAAAGAGAGCTGCTATAAATATTTTTGTACATGTGGGACCCTTTCTCATTTTTATGATCTCTTTGGGACGTAGTCCCAGAAATGATATTGCTAGGTCAAAGGGAATGCAGTTTTGCAGCCCTTTGGCACAGTTCCAAATTGCTCTCCAGAGTGGCTGGATCAGCTCACAGCTCTACCAACAATGAATTAGTGTCCATCTCTCCCATATCTTCTCTGCATCTCCCTAATCAGTAGTGATTTAGAGCAATATTAGCAGTGCACCCCTTGCCTTGTAAATCAGCTGGAAGAGAATCAGCAAAGCATCTGGTGCTTTGTCACAGAAGAGGAACCTAAAGGCATTCAAAATCCCTTCTTTAGTTGGAAGTTCAGCTAGTGAAGGATTGACTTCAACCTGAGGCAAATGATCAGTGACTTCAATATTGATTGATGATGGTTTGTTGAGAACACTATGGAAGTGTTCAGCCCATCTGTCTAAGATCTTGTCATTATCACTAATTAATGTGGTTTTATCAATACTGAGTAGCTGAGATGCACCATAAGTCTTTGGCCTCTTTGAAATCTTCCTGTTCATCATTTCTTATAGTACAATAGTATTCCATTGCATTCATATACCATAATTTATTCAGCCATTCCCCAATTGATGGGCATCCCCTTGATATCCAGCTTTTGGCCACCACAAAGAGAGCTTCTATAAATATTTTTGTACATGTGGGACCCTTTCCCATTTTTATGATCTCTTTGGGATATAGTCCTAGAGCAATATTGCTGGGTCAAAGGGTATGCATAGTTCCAAATTACTCTCCAGAATGGTTGGATCAGCTCACAGCTCCACCAACAATGAATTAGTGTTCCAACTCTCCCACATCTTCCCAACATTTATCATCTTCCGGTTTTGTCATGTTAGCCAATCTGATAGGTGTGATGTGGTATCTCAGAGTTGTTTTGATTTGCATTGCTCTAATCAATAGTGATTTAGAGCATTTTTTCATATGACTATGGATAGCTTTAATTTCTTCCTCTGAAAACTGTCTGTTCATATCCTTTGATCATTTATCAATTGGGGAATGACTTGTATTCTTGTACATATCAAACCAGTTTTGATGCTTGTGAGTGTACTGGCCCAGATGAGCAAATGCAGTGCTGTACACCAAATCTCTGAAAGCTGCCCACTCCTTTTCTGCTCCACTGTTGCTAACCATAGGTTGACTCAGCTTTCCCTCCAATACAGCTCCAATTAGGGCACAGAGAAGTGCTCTAATCTGTAGACATTAAATATTCTGGAAGTTGTCTTGCCTTGGGGCCTGCTGCTTTCGCTAACTGGAAATGTTTAGCTTGGAGAGGATAAGTCTATGCTCAGTTCAACACTCTGTACCACACATCAACCTTCATCATTCTCGTCTCCTGTCTGTCTCTTCTCCTTCTAATGACATAATCTATTAAATGCCAGGGTATGCTACGAGGGTGCATCCACAAAATTTTATTGCATTTAGGTAAATGGAAGACAGTGTTGATTATGGGAAGGTCATGAGATGCATAAGTCTTCAGTAGTAAGTGACCATTGCTCTTGCTTTTCCCAACTCCTCCCAAGGATTCCCTGCTATGTCTGATAGTCTATGCCTGCCCTAGCATTAAAGTCACCCAGAATGACAAGGTTGTCCTCTTTCAGCACATTGATGATGAGAATCTCTAGGTATTCATAAAATTTTCCTTTGAACTCATCAGGGTTTGTCATGGTGGATTATATACTGATGATAGTGGCATGTCACTTTTCTGCAAGTGGCAATTGGCATTGTCATGAATCTGTTCACTCTTTTTGGTAGGTATGTAAGCTTGTTGACTAGATTAGATTTTGATTGTGAAACCTACAGTAGTTTCATGGCTCTCCCCATCACTGTGGTCACTTCAGAAAAACATATATCCAGTTCAGCCCTCGTTTGCCACCTTTGTTTCACTCAGGGATGCTATTTGGATGTGATATCTGCTGAGTTCTCTGACAACAAGAACAGTTCATCTTTCAGATTTACTGGATTTCATGTTTTCCATAAAAGTGTGCACATTCCATGTATCAATAGTGAGTGGAATCATCTTCGCAAAAGTTTTTGTACTTTTTTGCATGTTTTGACCACAGGGTAGGATCCCTACTTCTAAGCAGGCCAGGGTTAGGTTGTATGAAAAAGACAATTTTTAGGTCCTCTTTTCTAGCCCATTCTGTACACCAGGAGGTGAGCAGTGCAGTCCTTAAAAAAGGATGCTCAGAATTTGGAACTATGCCCAAAGAGCTATAAAAATGTATATACCCTTTGACCCAGCAATATTGATTCTAGGGCTGTATCCTAAAGAGATCATAAAAATGAAAAAAAGGTCTCATGTGTACAAAAATATTTATAGCATAAATTTTTGTGGGGGCCAAGAACTGGAAATTGAGGGGATGCCCATCAACTGGGGAAAGGCTGAACAAGTTGTAGTATGTGAATGTAATGGAATACTACTATGCTATAAGAAATGACAAACAGGCAGACTTCAGAAAAACCTAGAAGACTTATATGAACTGATGCTGAGTGAAATGAGCAGAACCAGGAGAACATTATACATAGCAACAGCCAGAGTGCAGGAGGACTGTTTCTGATAGACTTAGCCCTTCACAGCAATGCAAGGACCTAAAACATTCCCAAAAGATTCTTGATGCAAAACACCCTCCACATCCAGAGAAGGAATGGAATCGGAATGCAGAATGAAGCAGACTGTTTTCTCTTGTGTTATGTTTTGTTTTGGTTTGATTATTCTCATAGTTTCTCCCATTCATTTTATTTCTTCTATGCAACATGACTAATGTAAAAATGTGTTTAATAGGAATGTATGTGTAGAACCCATGTAGGATTGCAGGCAGGCTGGGGGAGAGGGAGAAAATTTAAAACTTATGGAAGTGATTATTGAAAACTGAAAACAAATTAATTAAACAAACAAACAAACAAAAAAAGGCTACTCAGACACCCAGCAAGTTGTCAAATTCCACCACTATTCAGTCCAGTAAGAAAACAATCCTATGGACTGGGCCATCTGTGTGCAGAGTTGTGACTACAGCTCCCAGTATTTCCACACCTACTGCTTTAACACTTGCCCCTTGCCACACGTCTTTGAGGCAGGTTAAAATGGTAAAAGAGTATGGGTGATGTCTTTTGATGCATAAATGGGATTTAAGTGAGGCAGAGTTGCATAAAGTTATCAGCCTCTTCTTCTAGTCACCACAGTCCAGTGGCAGGACAGAATCAAGGCAACTGGTGATGGCGCAAGATACAGTGGAAGACCTTGGCCTCTTCAGTGTGTAACCAAGCTCTAAGCTCTCCAAACCACCTTCATGGCCATTGGAACAAATTGTTCTCATCTGCCCATTGCACTGGGGATGTCTTCACATGCTTGGGGTAGACATTGCCCTAACTCACCAATGGGTTTGAGACCTGTCAGTTACCCTCAACCTGCCAGTCTGCCGAGATGTTTACTGGGGTGTGGCCACTGCACATATTATAACTTCATGAAGCAGAGGTAAGAATTGGGTGACAGGTGGAAATCAAAGGTGGAAAGCAGCCCTGAAAAGGGCTTAGTAGCCCTCACATCAGAGGGGCTAGTCCTCCCTGAACACCCATAAACCCCTGTTCTTATCATAGAATTTAAACCTATCCACCTTCTTTCCCTGCTTTCTTTGGGGGAAGAGGGGAAGGAAGGTACTGTGTACCATTCCTGTTAGAGTATTAAGTTAACGTTCCTAATGAAGCTGGCAACACTAACCTCACGGTAATAATTAGCTTTATGTAGCACTTTAAGGTTTGCAAAGTGCTTTACATATGATCTCATTTGGTCCTTACATTGACACTGTGAGATAGGTACTATTATTATCCTCATAGTTACCCAGCTAACTGATCGATACGATGATCCATGACAATTCCAAAACACTCATGATGAAAAACGCTATCCACCTCCAGAGAGAGAATTGTTAATCTCTGAGTACAGATTGAAGCAGGCTTTTTCATTCTATTTTTCTTGGATTCATTTTTTTTGGTTAATATGAAATTATGTTTTGCATGACTTCAAATGTATAATGAATATTATATTATTTGCTTTCTCAATAGGTAGGAGAGAACCTGGAAAGAGGGAAAAAATTTGGAACTGAAAATATGTCAATAAAAAATTTACAAATATTTTTTAAAATATATAAAAATAATAAAAAAGCTAGGAAGTGTCTGAGTCAGAATTTGAACTCAGATCTTCTTGACTCGAAGTACAAGTCTCTATCCATTGCATCACCTTCCTACCACCTCATGAGTGTACTGTAGTGGCAGGCCTAGAGGCCTGAGGGCTACCCGAGTCTTCTTACCTCACCTCCCGAGGTCTTCGGTTGGCCAAACCGGATGCTCGTATGAGAGAAAGGACGTTCCAGAGCCGAACAAGGGTTGAGCTTTATTTCAGGGTCTAGTTACAAGTGCAGGGGAATTCTTCCTTAGGAGGGAGTGAAGAATCTCCCAAGGAGGCAAAGATCTTACAATAAGAGATTGGAAGTAGAAGTATAAGTGGGGAGAGAGGGGGAGGGGAGAGAAGAGAGAGGAAAAGCCGAGCCTTGTTGTCCTTACCGCTCTGCGCCCCTCCGCCCAAGAGAACTTTCAGGCTTTCCTGATCCTATTTAAACCCTCTAGCAGCATAGTTTGCATCTGAATACCGTGCTGTTAGATAACAATAGTGTGCCCAGATCCGGGACAATCTCGAGGGCAAGGAGAGCTCTCTCCCATCACGTTTCTCACAGGAAGAGGCGGAAATACACGAGATAGCTCGGTTCACCTCGATTCCCAGTCGTTTCCTGGGGGGTCTCGTGAGAACTCTAAGATTTAGAAGTTCCCACCTTTACCCGCCCGAGACTGTCCACCTGGAATTGAGCTTCCATCCCCAACACTAGAACACAGACGACATCATCCAAAGGGGTATAATTTAGTCAAACTAATGGTATCAAACTCAAATAGGAACAGGTCACTAAACCATACATAAGGATCCCTGCAGGTGCTTATTATTTTTTAAAAGGACACATATTAACATGTTCTATTGTATTTTTAATTATTTTGTTAAATATTTCCCAATTATATTTTAATCAAGTTCAAATGACTCTGAAGTACATGCTTGATATGTCGGGTTTAGGCCATGAATAGCAGAACATTTCTTAGAAGCAGTTTCTTTCTTATTTTTAGACTCATTGATGAGGTAGCAAAATGGTCCTGCACCATTCAGTTTACAAGTACCAGGCTGTGGGTGGGGTAGGGAGAGGGAGACTAGTACCTCTGGTATAAGGGTTTGCCAAGCCCTTGTCAGGGCTCTCATCCACTTTTGGTGTCCACCTGGCACTCAACTCTTATCTGTGACTCCAAAAAGCTGTAGCATGCGGCAGCAGCCATACCCCAATAAACCACTGAGAGTAATTCAATGCATGAAAACAATTCATCCTAATGGACATAAAGGTGGCTGAAGCAGTTGCTTAGAGATGCCGAGACCATCCACTGCATCCTGATCACCATCAATCATCCTAACTTTTGTTTTGCCACTGGGCTTCTATGACTCTGGAAGACAGAGTGAGGCTCATGACTTTATGTCACTCTGCCTCACTTAAATTCAATTCACTCCAGAGTCAAGATAGCACCCTGTGATATCACTGGTCCTTTTCAAAAAGGAAGGAAAAACAACAACTAGACTAGGAATCAAATATAGGCAAAACAAGCCCAGGAGAAATAGGAAATAATTAAAAGAAGGAAAGCACTGAAATTAAGAGGGGTTAAGGTAGGCTTTTAGTAGAAGGTAGGATATTTGGGACTTAAAGGAGACCAGGAGGTCATTAGTCAGACAGAAGGAGGGAGAGCATCCCAGGCATGGAGCATGCCAGAGAAAATGCTTGGAGTTAAAAAATGAGTTCTAGAGACACCCTAAAGGTCTGGGGAGTATCTTTTCTACTTTTAAAATTTTTTATTTATATATCTATATATTTACATATTTTGTATATATGTATATTTAAAATATATATGTATATAGTTACATATATATGTAGGTTTCAACATTCACTTTTATAAGATTTTGAGTTGCAAATTTTTCCCCTCCATTCCCTCCACCCTCCCCAAAATGGCAAGCAATCTGATATAGACTACAATCATATTAAGCATATTTCCACATTAGTCATGTCATGAAAGAAGAATCAGAACAAAAGAGGAAAACCATAAAAAAACAGAAAACAAAACACAACACAAAAAAAGAAATCTGCATTCATACTCCTTAGTTCTTTCTCTGGATGTGACTAGCATTTTCCATCATGAATCTTTTGGAATTGTCTTAGATCCTTGCACTGTTGAGAGCAGCTAAGCCTAACCAAGTTGGTCACTGCACAAAGCTGCTGTTACTGTGTACAATGTTTTCCTGGTTCTGCTCACTTCACTCAGCATCAGTTCAGGTAAGTCTTTACAGGTTTTTCTGAAATCTGCCTGCTCATCATTTCTTATAGAGCAATAGTATTCCATTATATTCTTATGCCACAACATGTTCAGCCATTCCTCAATTGATAGACATTCCCTCAGTTTTCAATTCTTTGCCACCACAAAGAGAGCTGCTATAAATATTTTTGTACATGTGGATCCTTTCCCGTTTTTTATAATCTCTTTGGGATACAGACCTAGTAGTAATATGACTGGATCAAAGGGTATGAACAGTTTAATAGCCCTTTGGGCATAGTTCCCAATTGTTCCATAGAATGGTAGGATCAATTAATGATGGGGAGTGTTCTTTCTAAAACTAAGGCTCATAGTCCCCCTGATTTCTGTTCTACCCCAAAATTATCAGTTGGAAATCACTCAGCCAGATATAAGTAGTCTTTAGAAAGGGGTACTTAGTAAATTTATATAATTTTAAAAAACTATTAAAAACATTACCCTCAAAAGTTTGGGACACATTCCTTCAGAAGCACATACAGTGCCTAGAGGAAAGTGGGCTCAAGCTTAGAGAATACATGTGGCAAAGGGATAATTCAGTTGCTGGTTATTAAAAGTTCTTTCTTCTTTTTGTGGGGTACTATAGAAGCTTTCTTTTGTCATAGTGTAGATTCTTCACTAGGTTCTTTGAATCTGTATACAGTCTGTTCTTGGTTCCCAACACATACTCTTCTACTGTTGTGAGGGGACAATGCTGGGACATTGATAAGAAGTTCAAAATTCTTAAGCCCCTTTGAAGCTTGCAAGGTCATCTTCCAGTCGAAGGCAAAGAGGAGAGGAGACCTAGATCAAGGTCCCCATCCCCAGTTTTTTTTTTTTTTAAGATTTTAAAAGATCTTAATTGAATAAAAAGTTGCCTGCATTTGAATTTTCTCTTGGTTTTCTTAACTAGATCATCCACACAAGCTTCTCTAAATAATTATAAGTCATAACTTAGAATCAACACATAGAGAGGTCTTCAGCATACAAAATGTTTAAGTCAAGTGTAATACAAGTTCACAGATTAGTGTGGGTTGTCATCAGATAGGAAGTTTTTCAGGAGAAAAAAAAAATCTAATTTAGATGTACTTGGGGCTTATTTTCCCTATAAAAGAAAATCCCAATAAACATTATTTTTGATAAATATACAAAACTCTTGGTTATAGTAGGATAATTTAGATGTTCTATTTCTAAGTGCATTTTAATATTTCCCACTTAATAAAGGGGGTGATGGCATTAAGGGAAGGGAGAAATAGATGGTTGGAGATCAAAGGGAGGATCTAGAAGGATACATTTCATCTTTTTGCTTTCAGTCAGAGGCACACACAAGAAAAGGGGGGGGAAATAAAGCAGTCCAATTTGTTACAAATGCATAGATTAGCGCCAAATTGAAAAGGGAAAATTAGTTTAAAGCTAAACAGACATTACAAATAATGGTGTGACAGGGCATGTAAACAGTATTCCTTTGCAATGCAGTGACTAATGATAACAGAATGAAGTTAACTGTGACAGATGGAGTTGAAACTGGAAAACAGTTAGGAAAACTGTTCTGAGGATTTTACACTTCAATAAATCTAGTAAGGATCATTCAAAATTTAATGTCTAATTATGAAGATACAGAAAGAGGGGTATACTAACTATATGAAACTTCATTAATGAGGTTCACTTCATGCCACTTTCAAGTAATCAAAATAAAAAGAAATTATACTACGCATTTGAATTTACATACATATAACATGATATATACACACATTGAACCTAATGGCATGTTTATTGAAGAAATAAAGGCATGGGGTACATAGGTTGCAGGGGAGGGGCTTACTAACCTTAATACATTACTAAATAGCATGACAAAGTCCAGAAAACATCACACAGCTGATTGGCCCATAAAAACAACTTAGGCTAGCGTTCAGACTTCCATTCCAGTGTTCTTTGCACCATTTGATCTCTCAAGTGATCCAAATCTTTATTTGTTCAGATGAACAAACCATTAGGTTCTCTATAAGTCAGTTTTAATTTAGCTATTATGTTACAAAGTTGTGTGGTCTAAAATTAAACTAGATTTATACATGTCAAATAAAATTCCACAATTGACTGCCCCTTTGATGATTTTCAAGCATTAAAAATTTTCAGCTCCAACTTCAAAGTTGGATATGGACAATTTGAGCTCAGCATCACAGTGTATAGTTACAAATAAAACACTTTGTGCCTGTTAACTTAGATTGTATGAAGTTTCTAGCATTTGCTGCATCTTTTTGGACAGAAATTTCTGGAATTTGTTGAACTTCCTGTCATAGAACCAAGTAGAAAAAAGTAATATGACTATTTTTAGAGGATCATAAAGTTGAAGCTGAACAGGATAAAATATATGCACTCTAGGAGGAATCAGTCTATCGACTAGCATGAGCTGTTTAGGGGTTAAGGAATTGGGACTGGATCTGATTTTGTTGGTAGAGAACTTCCAGGTAAGGAAATTCTCCCCTACCAGCAAAGGTTGGCACTTTCTCTTCAATTCATGGTCTCAAAAAGTACCCTAGGTCTCTGAAAGATTGTAACTTGTCCCAGATCACACAGCTGTAACGTGTGCAAGGTGGGTCTTAAACCCAAGTCTTCCTGGTTTGGAGGCCAGCTCTCTATCCACTCTCCTTTGAGTAGATCTGCTTACAAATTATATTTTTCAGCAGTGCTGGTGGTATTCAGAAATTCTGCCACCTGTGTGACACTCATTCATTGATTTCTGCACAACACACCCAAATTCAAAAACTAAAAATTCTTAAGATAATTTATTGGGACAACGAAGCATAAACATGCTGCTATAAATGATTTTATTTATAATAGAATCCTATGTGTTGCAAATGCTTCAGTGTAGAAAAAAGTAGGATAGGGATTAAAATGGAATTTCAAAAATAAGCTAAAATCAATTTCAGAAACAATTACAAATTTGAATGATATACACTATTAAAATCTCTTAAACCAGAGAAGTGGTAATCTAATCATTCTGGTTATACAAGAATACGATGATTGAAAATAAAAACCATGAACTGAGGAATATAAGGCTTTTGAAAATAAGGCCAAGACTACATATATAATATTTCATATTCTGTAGGAAATATTTTCTCACTTAACATGCAGTACCATTTTTGAAATACATAATCTCTCCTTATCTGAATTCTAGCCATACTAAACCATGGACATCAATTTTAGTATTTTACGATGTGTTCAAATGTAGCCATGAGTTAAAAAGGTAACCTACTAGGAGAGAGCCCATTAGAAATGTAGTTTCTGCTACCATCTCGACCTATAAAATCATCACATCTGTACATAACTGTTATTTTTGTCACCATCTAGCATTAAAAATTCTTGCACTTGATAAGCAAAAGCTAGTAAACATTTCAGTCCTGTGTATGTGAACCAGAGTTTGTCTTAATGAATTTTTGAAACAGATGTAACAACTGTTTTCAATCCAGATTAAGAGCAGTGATTAGGTTTGCTGATGAATTTTTTTTCCTGGCAATTTGTGGAGTGAACAAAAAGAATTTAGCCAACGGTATTTAAATTTACAATTGTACAACAAATTCTCTGCTATTTGAAAAGTAAGAAGCTGAAACTCAACTTTCATGTTCTTGACTCCATACCTAAGAAAGAGATACCCTGACTGAAATATTTATTTGTCCTTCATAATCCTAAAAGGTTAAAGCGATGTTCATTTTCACTAAGCAAAAGCCTTATTACACTTGTGTATTCATAACCCTTGTTATATATAGGCTTTGTTTCTTAGTATCAGCAATTTTCTATTTAGCCACTACATACAAAGAAGACATGATTTGACATCAATAAAACTGAACCCACAAACCATTAAGGGGCTTTACGCCAGCTCTTACCATGAATTCCACATATTAAGTTCCCAAAAGATTTTGATTGTTTTTTTTTGTTGAATTCGTTTTTTTGGGGGGTGAGGTGGGGAGAGAGAGTGGAAGAATGGTGGAGGAATGAGTGGGTGGATAAACTTTTCCATGATCTTATTTTGATACATTTAAATGATTTATTAATGTAATAAGTGAAAAGTAAAATTGCAAAGAGTTTTCTTAGCTAGATGATTAAGTACGGTACTTTGGATTGTGCAAAAAAGGATATTGTATGACTATCTCTAAGTTTTCAGAGCCAAAGCTATCTAGAATTGTGGTTACTTATGGATAACTTGGCTAAAGTTCTTAAAAATTCACTACCGCTAAAGCTATACCTCACAATCTTCCATAATGGTTTAAAAGAAAAGTACCACTTAAGTTGTACAACAAAAGCAGATATGCAAATACACCGATACGGTAACACAACTGCAATTTATCAAAAGACATGTAAGATCAATTCTTATGTATTTAAGAGTTATTAAAAAATTAATGTTTTGGCCAAGCCATATTTATAAACAAGTTGACAGTGCAAAAGAGTTGCATAACTAATAATGCTAGATAGCTATGATATGGTAGGTTCAAATTAACCCCACCTGTCCAAAAATAACAAAAAAAACCCCTTAAAAACACTTAGCTAGTTTAAGCCTATAGTATCTGCCTATATTTCAGTACTTACTATAATCATTGTTTTAATATATAAAACCACATCTAAAGGATAAGGCATAGCTATCTGCTAATTGGCGTACTTGTTTATTTCTCCTTTAGTGAAAATGTCCTTATTTTATTTAAGTTGCAAAACAAATTTCAACTCTGTTTGCTATGCAAAAGAAAGGACTGAAAACGCAACATGCCATATGAAAAAAGTTAGTAACTGAACTACAGGTATTAAATACTGAAAAAGTTAACAGTTTATTATAATTTATTTTATTTAACAATCTAGGAAGTTTGCAGCCATCAGTAATTCCAGTGCAACTTCAGGTGCAGCTGGGGATTCAGGAATCTCTGTAGAGCTGTTAGTGTAGCGAACCTTGTAGTTAAAATACATGCACACTTTTGATAGCGCATGTGATGGAATTTCTCTAAAATTAACCTTATTGGTTTCATTTTCAGCAGACTTACCTGGGCCCCTTAACATGGCTTTTATTGTTCCTGATGTGAAAGAATGCTCCGTTTTCACAATAAATTCATGACCGTTGGAAGATATCAATTTCACATACATGGCACCTGGGCCCTCACACCTGCAATACGTTTTCTCTTTTCCATCCATTATCTCCTTATAAAATTATATTTTGTTTCCACAGGAATTTTAACAAAAAAGTTCTGCAGCGGCCATAGCTCAGTCCCCACACGCTGCCACAGCCCTGCTCCCAGGACCCCCATCCCCAGTTTTGATGCTAGCTGTCCCCAGCAAATCAACTAGAGTTCATCTGTCTATAGATTTGGGGCCTTATGTTGACCGAAAATCACTCCCAGACCCTGTAAAAACTCAAACCAATGTAGTTTGGTGCTTGTGTAGCAAAACTGGTTCACTGGTTTCAGCGGTGTTAGGGTCCTTTCCCTTTCCCTATCTCTCAGAAGTGCCCTTCTATTTTGGGCTCAGCTAGGTACCAAGTGCTACAACAACACTGGCAGGTGGCCCAGGGAAAACTGGAAGATTTCCTCTCCCTTTCCCACTAAATGGGTCCCCCTACTTTGGAGCCACCTATAGTAACTAGTTTTTTGAAAAGGAGATAAAAATCAAACTTCCTATCTCAGAAATCTTTAAGAAGATTCCAGAGTACATGGGATGCTTTCCTACTGGAAGTCAGTCCCTCACCCTTGGGCTCTAAGTCCAGGACAGGGAGGGTAGGAAGGGGTCAACCTTTCCCATTTTTCTTCAAGGTCCCGTATTCCTTGGCCTATATTCCCTGCTCACAGAACAAGTTTAAATTCGTCAGTAAAATTCATCTGATTCACTACAACAACAGAGGGAAACATAGATTTTCTCCAAGGATCTCTGAAACCCATAGGGACTTCAGCTGGAAGTCCAGACAAAATTTTCAAAGTGTCCTTTTCTATATGGGGCACACTAAAACTTTCCTAAGGCTCCCTGTACCATAGATGATTTCCTAAAAATGAAGGTAAACTTTCTTTACATTTCTATATAAAAAGGCACCAAGAAAGTCCTCTCAAGGCTCCCTGCCATTGCAAGGACAATCCTATTGATATCCTAAACTTATAAGTAATAGGACAAGTACATTTTTTTTTAGTGCCAGAAACAAGGTTAAATCATCAACAACAGAACGACCAGTTGCAACTACCTAGAAGAAAGAGCAAAGTGCTGTGGCCAGAGTTAACAATGCTGTAATGGCCTACTGTTGTTCAGTTGTTTTTCAGTCATATTTGACTCTTTCTGACCCCATTTGGGGTTTTCTCAACAAAGACACTGAAATGGTTTGTCATTTCCAAACCAAACATTTGGTATGGCATTGGTATGGCGCTCCCAATAAAAGGGATCCAGCATTTAGTGTTGACTATGTTGGGTTTTGGGCCTGCAGGTAGACTTCTCCTAGGGACCAACAGTCTAAAAGGATCTCAGACAAGCTGCTGGATTCATGTGACAAATGAGGCAACCAATTTAGGACTGTTTAGAAGGAAAAAGAGAAGTATGAACTCTTATGACCTATTATGGTATGCTCTGAGCATACTGCTAGGCTCTAGTATTTTAGGAATTCAAAATCCACACTTCTCATAATAGTTTTAATACTTTTACTAGGCACAGTAATACAGTAGATATTGGTACATAAACATTCAAATAGACAAATTGACAAAGGTTGTTTCAAAAGAATTAATCTTTTAAGAAAAATTTGTTCTAACCTCTCAGAAAGAAAAAAAGTCCTGAAAACGAAAAGTATCCAAAAATAGAGAATCATCACAGAGAATCTCTCTAGTAGGTCTCCACAAAAAGGCCCAATATTTATCACAGATGAGACCCTTTCCCTATCAAGCAATTTTTCCTTTACTGGAACTCCATACTTGCTCCAGTATCAAGAATGATTTTGGTCCTCCAACTAGCATGATGTTTTATAGAAAAGTCTTTCACTATGACTCAGTTTTTTCACCTTGTTCAAAGAGTTTATCCAAGGACTTTTCTTACTTACTCCAAAGCTTGATTGATGATCAAGACTTCTCAGTTGTTTAAATCATCACTCACTTTAACCTATCACTTATCACTTTATTATCTTATCGTTTTAAGTGGGGAGGGGTGCCGATTTACTCAATCAACATCTTACTCTTACATCAGAAAAGTAACAATTGTACACCCCAAGAGGACAGAGAAGCCACAATGTTGACCAAGAAGTCTACCATGATATTTCCATGAGTAACTTCATTGTACGCAGTTTGGTGAGTAGCATCAGGCAATTGTACATCATTTCAGTTCTTTCTCTGGAGGTGGATAGTATGCTTCATTATTACTCCTCTGGGATTATCTTGGATCATAGTATTGCTGAGAATAGCTGTCATTCACAGTTGATTGAATAATATTGCCGTTACTGTGTACAATGTTATCCTACTTCTGTTCACTTCACTGTGCATCAGTTCATGAAAGGTTTTCCAGGTTTTTCTGAAAGCATCCTGCTTGTTGTTTCTTATATCATAATAATATTTCATTACCATCATATACCATAGCTTGTTTGGCCATTCCCAATTGATGGGCATTCCTTTGATTTCCAGTTCTTAGCTACTACAAAAAGATCAGTTTCTACGTATCATTACTCCAGTTAAGTTCAACCTATATGTCTGTGAAATGAGTCCTTGTCTTATTTACAACTAGGCTGGATCTTGAAGGCCACCTCCAAAGGTCACTCTTTATTCTCCAAGCCATTGTTGCTAAGCTAGTTGCCAAACCTGGATGCTGGAACATAAGACTGCCCAAAGATTCACTCTCCTTCCTGACTTTTGAAACTCACAAAGTCAGTCTCCAGTCCCTTCACCTAAAACAGAAAAAGAACCAAGGGAAAGGACCAGGGCTGGTCATGGAGTCACATAGTGGCCACAAGAGAGAAGACTCAAAGCCTTCTCCCCTCACAGTATTGTCTCTTATGGATGCTATCAACAAAGAGTCAAACCATAAGAGAAGAATGGAGAAGAGGAAGAAAAGTGCTCACTCTGCAATATATCACCTTAGATGAGTGAAGCTGGAGTTTTTTGGCTTTCTGAGTTTGAAGGGTTCTGTGGTCCTCAGAGGCAAGGGTGGGGAGTGAGAATCTTATAATCTTCCAGTGAAGGGGAGATCAGGAGAACCACATACTGAATTGTGGCAGAATGATGGATGCTGAAACAGTACCATCAAGATCTTTCTGGAATACCTGTGAAAACAGTGAAGGAGAATCTAGATTGCTTTGTGACAACCTCATTCAAATAGTCCTTGTTAGGTGAAGGCAAGTAAGTATTGACTATCAAGGTGTTTGGGGATGGTAAATGAAGGCAGGCTTAAAGCCACTATCATAAAATAATACAAATTTGGGGGAATGCAAGATAATGTGCTTTCTGGGTTTGGGACAATTGGGAAGACAAGAAAAATCGCAGAATTTACAGTCCTTGAGTCTGGGATGAACTGACAGGTAACCTCGGGAAATTTCTTAAGCAGGTAGTGTAGACATGCTATAGGTAGTCGTGGTGGTAATAATCGTACCTCATTTTGAAAAGGCATAAATAATCAGCTTAATGTCTTCCTTTGTCTCTGGACATAGAAGGGACAGGGACTTGGGGCAAGAGTTTGGCAGGATTCAGCTGGATCCTAATTTGTTTAGCCATTAAAATGTGCCCTAGCATGAGGGGATCCCAGGAAGGGTAAGAATTTGTCAAAAAATGACTCCTGTGGGGAAAGGTAAGGGAATAAGTATTTATTAAGTGTCTAATGTGTGCCAGGTACTGTGCTAAGCACTTTACACATGTTATCTCATTTGATCCTCAAAACCACCCAAGGAGGTAAGTGCTATTATTGTCCTCATTCTACAGTTGAGTGAGCTGAGGCAGAAAGAGGTGAAATGACTTGCCTAGGACCACACAGTTAGGAAGTGTCTAAGACTAGATTTTGAATTCAATTCTTCTGATAGGTGTGCTGTGGATAGAGTGCCAGGATTGGAATTAGGAAGACTCATATTCTTGAGTTCAAATCTGACCTCAGACACTTATGAAACAAGCCACTTAATTCTGTTTGCCTCAGTTTTCTCATCTGTAAAATGAGGTGGAGAAGGAAGTGTCAAGCCACTCCAGTACCTCTGCTAAGAAAACTCCAAATGAGGTGACAAAGAGTTAGACACAGCTGAAAAAAAACAACTAAACAACTTCTGGACACCTGTTCAAGTGCTCTAGTCACTGAAACACCTAGTTGCCTGCAGAGTAGATCCTACAAATCAGAACTTCTGCAAGTAGAGATGATTACTTTGAGAGTCACCAAAACAGAACATTCATTTCCTGAAGAAACATGTAGTAAAACTGGAGGACAATATACAGTATCGCCCAGCTTGTAGAGAAGTTGGAAGCTTCTCTGCCACCATAAAGAATATATGTACAAAAATGTTTATAGCAGCTTTCTTTGTGGTGGCCAAGAACTGGAAATTGATGGGATGCCCATCAATTGTGGAATGACTGAACAAGTTGTGGCATATCAATATAATGAAATACCACTGTGCTATAAAAAATGACACATAGGCAGACCAGAAAAACCTGGAAAGACTTATATGAACTGATGCCTAATGAAATGAGCAGAACTGGGGAAACATTATCCACAGTAACAAACACAGCATTTGATGACTAATTTTGATAGATTTAACCCTTCTCAGCAATGCAAGGATGTAAAACAATTCCAAAGGACTCATGATGGGAAATCTCATCCACACCCAGAGAAAGAACTATGGAGGTGGAATGCAGAGTGAAGCAGACTTTTGCTCTGTTTGGTTTTTTCTCATGGTTTCTCCCATTCATTATAATTCTTCTATACAACATGACTAAAGTGAAAATATGTTTAATAGGAATGTATATGTAAAGCCTATATCACATTCCAGATGGTCTTGGGGATGGAGGGAGGAGGAAAAAATTTAAAACTTGTGGAAGTAAATGTTAAAAACTAAAAATAAATTAACTTAAATAAACAAAAAAGAGGCTTTCTGTCCTGAAAGACAGAGTAATGACAGACCGTGCTACCTATGAAATATTTTCTGACATTACTAATGTGAGAATTTGTTTTATTTGATTATGCATATTTGTTACAAATATTTCACTTTCTTTTCAGTGGGGGAAAGGAACTAGGGGGAAAGTGAGTATACCAAAATTTTTAAAAGAGAAAAGAAAGAAAAGGGTATTATTCTTTTTTTTTTTAATTCATGGAAGAAAGCAGAAGGAGGTCTGGTTAGAAACAAATACAAGCAGGACTTCTTCAAAAATAACAATTATGTGAATTTATCACACATTTGTTGTTTGTTCTCAAAGAGGATAAATGACATCATGGGCATGGTGTCCTGACTTAAAAAGCTGACTGAATACTTGAACTCTGACCCTGGAACCACAGAGGACCTTTACTGCTGAAGTTTCTTCTTTCTCAGATTTCGGGCCTCCACTTGACTTCCCAACAATGTGTAAACCGTGTCATGAATCACCACCCTGCTTTCTGATCACAATTTGTGTGTTATCTTCCCCCTTTGCAGGGGACTGTCTTATTTGCTTGTATTTCTATAACCAAATCAATAATTAAAGGAAGAAATAAGTAATGAAATTATAGTTTTTCAGGAATTCAAAAGAAAAACAAAAATGGGAAGAAAACAATTTTTTAAATGTGTTCTGAATTTATATATTCCCTCCCTCCCTGAAATGATCATTTTCCACAAACACAGAAGAAAAGATAAAGAAGATTGTATACAAAACTACGAATGTCCATTTCATACATCTTGCTTTTGAAAAAAGTAGGTAAGCAGTCCAATTCAACCTTCCCCCCCCCCAGATACTATAAAATTTTTATTTTTTTTTGAATGGCTTAAAAAGCCAGATAGAAAGTTTTACATATATTTTAAAACATTTCCACATTAGTCATGCTGTAAAGAATTAGAACCAAAAGGAAAAAAAATATGAGAAAGGAAAAAAAAAAACAAAAAAAAACACAAAAAAAAAAAAGAAAGAAAGAAAATAGCCTGCTTCCATCTGTATTCAGTCTCCATAGTTCTTTCTCTGGATGTGGATAGCATTTTCCATCATAAGTCTTTTGGAATTGTCTTAGTTCATTGTAGTGCTGAGAAGAGTTAAATCTCATTGTTTCTTATAGCATAATAATATTTCATTACTATCATATACACAGCTTATTTGGCCATTCCCCAGCTGATGGGCATACCTTTGATTTCTAGTTTTTAGCTACTACAAAAATATCAGCTCAGTTTCTACATATCATCTTGGTCACCACAATGTTGCTGATACTGTGTACAATGTTTTCCTGGTTCTGCTTAGTTCACTCAGCATCAGTTCATGCAGTTCTTTCAAGGTTTTTCTGAAGTCTGCCTGTCCATCATTTCTTATGGAACAATGGTATTCCATTATATTGATATGCCACAACTTGTTCAGTCATTCCCCAATTGATGGGCATTCCCTAAATTTCCAATTCTTGGCCATCACAAAAAGAGCTTCTATAAATATTTTTGTACATGCGGGTCTTTTTCCCATTACTATGACCTCTTTGGAATACAGACCTAGAAGCAGTATTGCTGGATCAAAGGGTATGCAGAGCTTTATAGCCGTTTGGGCATAGTACCAAACTGGATCAATTCACAACTCCACTCACAATGCATTAGTGTTCTGATTTTCCCACTCCAACATTGATCATTTTCCTGTTTTGTCGTGTTAGCCAATCTGATAGGTATGATGTGGTACCACAGAATTGTTTTAATTTGCATTTCTCTAATTGACAGTGATTTAGAGAATTTTTTCCTATGACTCTGGGATCAAATATAGAAATCCTCTTTTTTTTTTTTTTTGGAAAGGTTTTTAAAGCCCTTCATAACCTGATCCCTTCCTATCTTCCTATTCTCTAACGCAATGCACTTTCTCTGCCCCAAATTTTTCCTTCTTCATGTCTACCTCATCTCTTCTTTTCTTTCAAGTCCCAGATAAAATCCTACCTTCTACAGGAAGTCTTTCTTAATTTCCATTAATACTTCTCAATGTGACTGTGTGTGTTCATCCTTCGTTGCCAAGGAAGGATGCCATCGGAGAAACAATGACATGACTTGCACTTGACTTGTTTTGAGTGACGGAGGGCTGTGCAGGTCATCAGCCTCACTTCTCCAGAGCCATCTGAATCCAGTGGCCAGATATGGATGAGGCAATTGGGGTTAAGTGACTTGCCCAAGGTCACACAGCTAGTGAGTGTCAAGTGTCTGAGGTGAGATTTGGACTCAGGTCCTCCTGATTCCTGCACTGGTGCTCTATCCACTGCACCACCTAGCTGCCCCTTTTCAATGTGATTATCTTTATCCTGTATATATCTTGTTTTTTACATAGTTGTTTGCATTTGTCTCTCTTATTTCACTGAGAGCAGGGATTGTTTTTCCCCTTTCTTTTAATCCTCAATGCCTAGTGCACATGAGATATTTAACAAATGCTTGTTGAATATATACAAACGTAGAGGAGGGGGATAGATGGGAATAGCTGACACTGGAATCTCACTCTCATCTGAACTGATCAGATAAAAGGAGAACACACATCCAGAGAGCTGATTACAAAAATGCATTTCATTCAGGAGAAAAATAGGAGGGAAAAGGGAGAAATGGGGGAAGGGGGGAAGAAGAAAGATTAAAAGGGGTATTTGTCATAAGCAAAACAAACTCTAAGGATGTACAAAAATATTTCAAACTTTTTTAGAGGTGGCAAAGAATGGGAGTCTGAAAGCGTGTTCATATATTGAGGAATGGATAAACAAGCTATGGTATATAAATAAGATAGAATACTGAAAAGAATACTGAATTTTTCTTAGACCAATGATAAATCAGGATTCCAGAGGACTAATGATTAAACATGCCATGTATCTACTTCCTGAGACAAAAATTTTTTGGACATGGCCAATGTGGAAATCTCTTTAGATTGAGTTTACATGTTGGTAATGGAGTTTGTTTCTCTTGGGTTCTCCTTGTGGAGGGGGGTAGGAGAAAGGAAAAGGAAGTGGACTTTGGCTGATTAAAACAAATAGAATATATATTTTTTAATTTTAAAAATTGCTCATTGAATGCCTGACTGAGCTCCAAGCCCTAGCTCTACAAAGCAAGTAGTAAAGTTACTTTCCAAGGGCTACTTGGATAGTGAGTGGTGGAGCTAGTCTCAAATTTAGTTCCAAGAAAATCTATAACAGAGTAGAAAGGGAGGGGAGAATAGAATATTGAGTAGGGGGGACCAGGAGGGAGTTTCCTATGGTGGGGAGGGTTGGGGGAGAAATAGAGGGGCTGGGGTCACTGCTGTTGAAGCCAGCACTGAATTGTCTTTGCCAGCTGCCTTTGCTGCTCATCTCAGGTTAACTTGAGACTTCTAGCAGTGGAGGGGGTTGGGGGGAGAGGCCTTAGGCCAAGAAGTTCATGTGAAGGGCAGGGGATGGAGCACACAGCAGGAAGGCAGCTTAAAGGTTAGACTATAGAGCAATTGGTGGCGGGGGAGGGTCATGACACTGGAACTCTTCCCAACAAGGAATAACTACGAGAAGTTGTCACACAGGGTACTATCCTTGTACTAGGGTGTAGGGTATGTTCTGGGAAGACTAGTACCTCTGGTGTGCGGGATGCCAAGCCTTTTTTAGGGCTGCTTTCCACCTTTGGTGGCTACCTGATTCACCTAACTCTCACCTGTGACTCATAGAAGCTGTAGCATGCACAGCAGCCACATCCCTACAGCTAAACCAGGCTGAGGGTAAACAAGAGCTCGCAAACCTGTCAGTGATTTATCTTTATCTTTATTTATGCCAGTTTTCCGTTTACCTAAACACAATAAAACTTCATGGATGTACCCTCACAGCAAACATTGGCGTATAGACTATATGATTATAAGGAGAAGAGACAGACAAGATGTGAGAGTGACAGAGGCAATGTGTGGTGCAGAGTGCTGGACTGATCATAGACTTATCCTTTCCAAGATAAGTATTCTCATTCATCAAAAGTTCCACCCCCAAGGCAAAATGACTACCAGAAGAATTAATGTCAACAAATTAGAGCTCTTCTCTGAGAGTAAACAGTTTGTGCTAACTTGGAGGGAAAGTTGAGCTAACATACAGTTGGCGAAAGTGGAGCAGGAAAGGAGTGGGCAGCTTTCAGAGATTTGGTATACAGCACTGTATTTGCTCATCTGGGTCAGAACACTTACAAACCCCAAGACTGGTTTGATGAAAATAATGGGGAAATTCAGAAGCTGCTAAATGAAAAATGAGAATTCTACAGGATTTACCAGCAGGATAGTTCATCCATCTCTAAGAAGCCAGCATTTAATTCCATCAATCCATCAAAAATAAAGTACAAGCAAAGCTTAGAGAGATGCAGGATTCCTGGCTCAGTAAGAAGGCAGATGAAATTCAGTTTTATGCTGATAGTAGCAATCCAAAAAGATTTTATGATTCCCTGAAAGCTATTTATGGATCAAAAACCTATGGTGTATCACAACTACTCAGTGCTGATGGAGCCACATTGATTAGTGATAAGGATATGGTCCTAGAGAGATGGTCTGAACACTTTCATAGTGTTCCCAACAGACCATCATTAATCAATTGCTGAGGTCATTGACCATTTACCTCAGATTGAAGACAATCCCTCCTTAGCTAAACTTCCAACTGAAGAAGAGGTTTTGAGGGCCATTAGGCTCCTTTCATGTGGCAAAGTTCCTGGTGCTGATTCTATTCCAGCTGAGATTTACAAGGTAGGGAGACCATTGTTCATACAAAAGCTGACTGAAATATTCCCAGGTTATGTGGCAAGAGGAGGTTATTCCCCAGGAGTTCAAGGATGCCTCCATTGTCCATCTCTATAAAGGTAAAGGGAATAGATTGTCTTGTGACAATCACAGGTGGAAGGGTCTCTGTCTTAGTCATTGCTGGCAAGATTCTTGCTAGAGTCCTCCTTAATAGGTTTATCCTTCACCTGGAAGATGGTCATATACCTGAGAGCCAGTGTGGCTTCAGAAAGGGCAAAGGAATAATTGATATGGTATTTGCTGCCCAACAACTCCAGGAGAAATGTCAAGAGCAGAACAGAGGTCTGTACACATTGGTAGATCTGACCAAAGCCACTGTTAGTTGTGAGGGCTTATGGAAAATTATGTCAATATTTGGTTGCCCAGAGAAGTTCTTCAGCATTGTCTGTTAATTTCATGATGGCACATTTGCCCAGGGTTCTGGATAGTGGGCAATGCTCTTGTACCTTCCCAGTCACCAATGGAGTGAAACAGGGCTGTGTACTTGCTCCCATGTTTTTAGCATGATTTTTTCAGCCATGTTGTCAAATGCTTTCATTGAGGATGAGTAAGGCATCAAGGTCAACTACCATACTGATGGTAAGTTCTTCAATTTGAAAAGGATGCAAGCCAAGACCAAAGTGGAGGGAATGTTGGTGCATGATTTTCTGTTTGCAAATGATTGTGCACTCAATGCAGTCTCTAAAGCTGAGATGCAACAAAGTATGTATTGATTCTCTGCTGCTTGTGCTACTTTTGGCCTAACAATCAATACCAAGAAAACAGGTACTCTCTCAGCCGCCACCACACCATCCATATGTGAAACCATCGGTTACAACAAATGGAGAAGTTTTGAATGCTGTAAATAAGTTCACTTACGTTGGTAGTGTACTTTCCAAAGATGTACACAATGACAATGAGATTGACTCATGCATTGCCAGAGCTAGCTCAGTGTTTAGGAGGCTCCAAAGGAAAGTTTGGGAGAGAAGAGGTATTAGACTGACTACCAAACTGAAGATCTACAGAGCCATTGAGCTGACCTCATTGTTGTATGCCTGTGAAACCTGGACAATCTACCAGCACTATGCCAGAAAACTGAATTGTTCCATTTGAACTGTCTTAAGAAGATTCTGAAGATCACCTGACAGGATAACGTCATTGAGGTCCTTGCTCGATATAAACTATCAAGCATTCAAACTATGCTTCAGAGAGTGCAACTCCAATGGGCTGACCATATTATTTGAATGTAAAATGATCGCTTGCCAAAAAGACTATTTTATGGAGAACTCACATGGGGCAAGAGATCACATGGTGGTCAGAAGAAGCGATACAAGGACACTCTCAAGGTCTCTCTCAAGAACTTTGGATTTGATTGTGTGACATGGGAGATGCTGGCACAGGAACCCTCAGCATGGCATGCCCATATCAGAAAAGGTGCCATGCTCTATGAGCAAAGCAGAATTGAAACAACACAAAGGAAATGTAGGATGTGCAAATTTGGAGTATCCACCCCAAATGTCCACATGGACTATCGGTGCCCAACCTGTGGTAGAGGATTCTGAGCTCCTATTGGTCTGATCAGCCACAGTTGAACACACTGAAGCTTCACTTTATCGTGGTGATGTCATTTTGGTCCTTTTCAAGAATGAAGAACAACAACCAACCAGCATGCACAGTAGCCACATCCCTATAAACCATTTCTGTAGAACAACTAAACCAGGCTGAGGTTAACCAAGAGGTCTCCAACCTGTCGGTGAGTTGGGGGGGGTGTGTATCCCAAACACATGAAAACTTCCTCCAATGCAGTGGGCAAAGGAGAACAATTTCTTCCATTGGTCATGAAGGCAGCTGAAGCAGGTGCTGTGGAGTGCTTAGAGCTTGGTTAGATACCAAAGATGCTAAGATTATCCCTTGCATCCAAAGCTGTCACCAGTTGCCCTGATTTTGTCCTGCCTTTGTCCTGCCACTGGACTGTGATGACTTTGGAAGAGACAGTAAAGACAACAACTTTGGGCAACTCTGTCTCATTTAAATCCAATTTATGCATGAATCAAAAAAACATCAACCATACCATTTTACCATTCTTACCTATCTCAAATTGTGGATACACTGAGAACTGCAGTCACAACACTGCACTCAGGTGCTCCAGGCCGTAGGGTCCTCTTCTCCCTGGAAGCAACAGTGCAATTCAGCAGCCCAATGGGTATCTGAGTAGTCCTTTAAGGATTGCATTGCTCACCTCCTGGTATGAGGAAGTGGCTGGAAAAGGGGCCCTAAAAATTGTCTGTTTACCCAAGCCTGGCCTGATTACTGCAGCAGGCAGCAAATTCCTCTCATCATCAGTATTTGGAATGTGTACACACTTATTGATCACACAAAATCCAGTAGACTTGAAAGATGAACAGTTCTTGTTGCAAAAGAACTCAGCAGGTATCACATCCAAATAGCATTCCTGAGTGAAACAAGGTTGGCAAATGAAGCCCAGCTTATTGAAATCAGAGCTGGATACACATTTTTCTTAAGTGGCCACAGTGAAGGGGAGCACTGTGAAGGTGGTGTAGGTTTTTCAATCAAAACTAATCTAGTCAACAAGCTTGTGTGCCTACCAAAAGGACTCATGATAATGCAATTGCCACTTTCCGGAAAATGCCACACTACCATCATCAATGCCTATGCTCCCACCATGGATGAACCCTGATGAAGTTAAAAAAAAATTGTATGAAAACCTGGAGACCCTTATCATCATTGTGCCAAAAGAGGAGAAACTTACAATTCTGGGTGACTTTAATACTAGAGTAGGCTCTGACTACCAGACATGGCAGGGAGTCCTTGGGAGAAATGAAGCTGGGAAAAGCAACAATAATGGTCACTTACTACTGCATATTTGCATATCTCATGACCTTCTTATCATCAACACTGTCTTCCATTTACATAAAATCAATAAAACTTTGTAGACTCACCCTCGCAGGGAACATTGGCACTTAAAAGACTATAGCATTGTAAGGAGAAGAGACAGATAGGATGTGAGGATGATGAAGGTGATGTGTGGTGCAGAGTGCTGGACTGACCACAGACTTATCCTCTCCAAGCTAAACATTTCTAGTCAGCAAAAGCAGTGGCCTCAAGGCAAAATAACTACAAGAAGACTTAATGTCCACAGATTAGAGCACTTCTCTGAGTGGGAAAAGTTTGTTGCTGACTTGGAGGAAAAGTTGAGCCAACACACAGTTGGCAACAGTGGAGCAGAAAAGGAGTGGGCAGTTTTCAGAGATTTAGTGTACAGCACTGCATTTGCTCATCTGGGTCAGAACACTTGCAAACATCAAGACTGGTTTGATGAAAAGGATGGGGAAATTCAGAAGCTGCTAAATGAAAACTGAGAACTCCACAGGGTTTATGAGCAGGATAGTTTGACCATCTCTAAGAAGGCAGCATTTAATTCTATCAAAAGTAAAGTATAAGTGAAGCTTAGATGCAGGATTCTTGGCTCAGTAAGAAGGTAGATGAAATTCAGTTTTATGCTTATAGTAACAATTGAAAGTGCTTTTATGATACCCTGAAGGTTCTTTATGGGCCAAAGGTTCAGTTCTATGCTTATAGTAACAATTGAAAGCGCTTTTATGATACCCTGAAGGTTCTTTATGGGTGCATCTCAGCTACTTAGTATTGATGGAGCCACATTGATTAGTGATAAGGTTGTTATCCCGGAGAGATGGGCTGAACACTTAGTGTTCTCAACAGACCATCATCAATCAATGCTGAAGCTACTGACTATTTACCTCAGATTGAAGTCAATCCCTCTCTAGACAAAATTCCAACTGAAGAAGAAGTTTTAAATGCCATTAAGCTCCTCTTCTGTGGCAAAGCACCTGGTGCTGATTCTATTGCAGCTGAGATTTACAAGGTGGGGGGTCAAATGCTTGTACAAAAACTGACTGTAATTTTCCAGGTTTTATGGCAGGAGGAGATTATCCCCTAGCAGTTCAAGGATACCTCCACTGTCCATCTCTAAAAAGGTAAAGGAAATAGATTGTCCTGTGCCAAGGTGTGGTCTATATGGTATTCATTGCCTGACAACTCCAAATGAATTCTAGGAGCAGAATAGAGATCTGTGCACAACATTTGTAGATCTGACCATGGCTTTTGATACTA
Organism: Notamacropus eugenii; assembly: GCF_028372415.1. NCBI lineage: Eukaryota > Metazoa > Chordata > Mammalia > Diprotodontia > Macropodidae > Notamacropus > Notamacropus eugenii. Next base: position 191,732,718 of record NC_092874.1, read on the forward strand.
TCAGTTGTGAAGGTTTATGGGAAATTATGTTAAAATTTGGTTGCCAGGAGAAGTTAATCAGTGTTATATGTCAATTTCATGATGGCATGTCCAGGTTCTGGATAATGGACAATTCTCTCATGCTTTTCTAGTCAACCATAGAGTGAAACAAGACTGGGTGCTTGCTCCGATGCTTTTTAGCATGATGTTTTCATCCATGTTGTAAAACATATTCAGTGAGGACAAACATAGCATCAAAGTCAGCTACCATACTGATGGCAAATTCTTCAACTTTACAAGGCTACAAGCCAAGACCAAAGTGGAGGGAGTGTTGGTGCATTATTTTTTGTTTGCAGATGATTGTGCACTCAATACAGCCTCTGAAGCTGAGATGCAACAAAGTATGGATTGATTCTCTGCTGTTTGTGCTACTTTTGGCCTAAAAATCAATACCAAGAAAACAGGTACTCTATCAGCTGCCACCACACCATCCATATGTGAAACCTTTGGTTATAGAAAATAGAGAGCTATGGATAAGTTCACTTACCTTGGCAGTATACTTTTCAGGGATGTACACATCAACAATGAGGTTGATGCACACATTGCCAGAGCTAGCTCAGTGTTTGGGAGGCTCTGAAGGAAATGTGAGAGAGAAGAGGTGTTAGGCTGCCTACCAAACTGAACATCAAAGAGCTGTTGTGCTGACTTCATTGTTGTATGCCTCTGAAACCTGGACAATATACCCTTGCCATGCCAGGAAACTGAACTGCTTCCATTTGAATTGTCTTAGGAAGATTCTGAAGATCACCGGGCAAGATAAGGTACCACACAATGAGGTCCTTTCTTGACCTGAACTGCCAAGCATTCAAACTCTACTACAGAGAGCACAACTTCAATAGGGTGGTTACATTGTTCAAATGTCAACTGGTCTCATCAGTCACAGTCAAACTGTACCTTGACTCCAACATAGTGATGTCATTCTGGTCTTCTGAGAGCAAAGGACCACAGCCACTACCATTGTTCCCCTGCACCACCAGCCTCATGCTAATTCCGTTTCAGCTTAAAGCCTTTGTTTTTTGATTCTCTATTTCCAAAAAAACATCGTGACACCTGTGCACTGTGTGTCATATATTGTGCATATAGCATTAGCACTTGTGGTACCTCAATGGCAGCAGCAGTCTAGAATGGCTAATTTGCTGCTTTAATCCTTCAGAAGGACCATGTGTCACTATATTAATGATCCAGCAAAGGAGTGAAATATCTGTGGTTTCCACCAGGTGGCTCTACCCCAGTAAGCCAAATCACTTGCTCTCTGGCAAGATGCAGTTTAGCCTCCCAAAAGTCTGCAATATTCCCACTTGCCACCAGATGGTACTCCTCTGGGAATACCTAGACTCTTTCCCATTCCCACCATGGCAGAACAACATTTCTTTCAGGGCTACTGGCCAGCCAGGAGAATGATTTATCTAGTAGACCATATGGCATATTATTCAAAATATGAAGGACATAAAATTTATTACTTTAGAGCAAGGGTTCTTCATTTTTTGGGTGTCGTGAATTCCTTTGGCAGTCTGTTAAAGTACAAGGACCCTTTCTCAGAATTATGTTTTTAAATGCATTTAATTTACAAAGGAAATTTACAAAGGAAACGGATAATTAGTGAAATGTAGTTATCAAAATAATTTAAGTTTATGGATCACAAGTTCAGAGCTCCTGCTTCAAAACCTCCTCTGTTAGTCAATAAACCCTCTGTTCCCTCATTCACAGGACTTAAGAGCCAAAGGGAACTTCTTAAAGGAACAAAGATCATATTTCTAAAGAATACAACAATTGAACATAACATTTTTTTTCCCTTTAGGTACAAGGAAAGGCACCTCTATTAGGATGCGGTCAGAGTGACTTTAGAGAGTGGGGCTGCCTGACATGAACATAGTGTGGACCGGACACTACAAATAATATCGGTACCCATGCCATCAGAATATGAATTGTGAATGCTGGAAAGAAATCACTCTTATTTGGGCTTATCTTTAGTTCCTAATGGCTTCTGAGCTTCACAATACAAACCAAAGCTATGAAAAGGAAGGGTCTGAATAAGGGGAAGAAATAAGTGTGGCGTAGTAGGGGGCTGGTAAGGGAGGTGGGCATTGTTAATTAGCATGTAAGTAGTTACTGGCTAATCAGGTGAAGTTTTCTGAATAGTATCTCTTTCTGTGTAGGATGCCAATAAGCAACCAGACCTCTGAGATCCCGATGCAACCTACCACTGGGACAGACAGACATCGTCCAGACAGGTAGGAGGGATTGCTTTCTGAAACTACTGCAGATGTCCTGGGGCTCATTGTTTAAGCCAGTTGGAGAGTCTAACCTAAAACCGGAGCTAAAGGAAACTTGCTAAACAATGAGCCCCATTAGGGCAGACAAAAGCTCCTGGCACAGGAAGCAACTGGGACTGTGGATGCTGGTTTTTGGGAATGAGAATGGGCTCCCTGGGGAAGAGCAAGCTGAATGTGGGGGAAAGAAACAGGTGCAGCCTTTAGGCAATATTCCCCTTCACTGGAGGCTGCCCCAAACGGGATATAGGTCAGAAAATGGAAGCAGATCTTGGAAACTGATCGGCACTCACAATTTTCTCTAGAAAAGTAGTTACTAACGTAGACAGCTCCTTCGCCAAACTCTGTGTTCCTTAATTCTTACTCCTTCCCAGAACCCAAATCTCATTCTTTCAGTTTTTTTCCACAGTCAATTCCGGGTCTGATGACCTGCCCCAAACCATTTAAAGTCCCAGCGGTCTCCCCATGCACTCCTCTTTCATCTAGTCCACTCTGTTAAACAGTCAGTCCCCTTCTTTGTTTGGTTGTTGTTCAGTTATTTCAGCTGCAATTGACTCTCGGTGACCCTGGTCAGTTGCCACAATTCATCTCACTAAATCTCTGGTGAATTTGCAGCACTGCATCAGCCTATTAGGCTGAAAAATTGGTCCTATGATACCCGGTGTCTCCCTTATGCAGATAAAGGACTCTTAAAATAAGTACTTCAGAGCTAATGAAATGAGACCTTGCCTCAGGCTCTTCCAACAAGCCACCCACTCCTTTGAGAAAAGTAGGATAAATGGAAAACAAAATGCAGTTTAGCCTGGGTCTGAAAAAAATGAGGTGGATATTCTACATACCACACCTCCCTGGTCTCTGCCTCTTCCACTGTAAAACAAGTTTGATTTGGCTTCTGAGGTGCCTTATATATATTTATTATTCTCTGTTCCTAGGATCATTTATAAGAATAAAGACAGTTAAAAAGAAACACTTTGCCAGTGTAGCGTTCACACCTGGGGATAGAGAAGTTTTTCCCCTAGAGATAGTATGAGTACTGTAACATTCACAAAATCCTGAGTTCAAAAAAGGCCACAGGAAAGGAAGCAGCTGCCTCAGTCTACAGGAGGTACAATTTGTTTCCTATGGCAGGAAACATTTTTTAGATATTTCTGCTTGATATAAAAAGATGAGGTAGAATGCTCTCTTGGGAAGGAGGAAGGGGAGGAAGAAAATTTGGAACTCAAATATGGAAGTGAATGTTGAAAACTTAAAAAAAATGAGATAGAAATTTGAACTAATTCTAATGTGAGAGCACTGTGAGAGTCAGTCTGGAGGAAGAGGAAGCAGTACTAAAGAACTGCTTCACTGTTTATATCACATTTCTTCAGACTTCATCCTCAAACCTCTGAGCAATAATTCTCAGCGAGTCTAACCTGAGCTCAGTCCCTTCCATGGTATCATCTGAGTTTCAAGCAATTACTTGAGCATAAAGCCAGATTTGAAGGCCTGATAAGAAGGGGAAGTCTTTTGGTGACAACCTGACTGTGGCCTCACAGTCAGAGACCTGGGCTCTTTAAAATCCATGCCAACCAGACTGTAGAGGAAATTGGCATCGTCTCTCCATGTGTTAGATACTTCTTGGGAGTTACAAAGAATACTGCAGGCAAATGTTAGAATTATAGGGCACCTCCTCAACACCCTTCTCCTCAGTAATCTAAACAGTCAAGATAGTAATATAATCAATATTTACCAATAAGGACAGTGGAGCCACACATTTGGATTTTAACATTACAGTTCCAGATGTTCTTAAAGAAGAAATAGAACTGGTACCAAGAAGAAAAAAAGATAAGTAAAATAGCTACAATGGAGCAAAGATATATAGAAAAATCCATGCTGGATATAACACAATTTGAGTCTTGAGAGACAAAATTGTTAATCTAATTGTGATAGAAATTGTTAATACTAACTGGATTCCCTTAAATGATCCTTGTAATGTCAGAATTTCAGTCATGTCCTTGCATTCCTATTTTTAAGATATTTAGGTTGAGATGAACCACAGCCTAGACACTCCCATCCTGAGATCTTATCTTGTTAAGCTCAAGTTGAATCAAGGTCTTTTTTGTCCTTGCTCCTTTCTTTTGGGATTCACGGAATGAAGGACAAAACAGCCAGAATGAAGCAGCTTAGTTTGCTAGGATTGCTAAGGGCCACAGGGATCTCATGACCAGGCCTTGCTGCCTAATACTGTCTCTTCCCCCTCTCCTCCTATAACTATAAAAAACTTTTTCATGGGTCTCTTTGGTTGGGAAATCTACTGGATATCTACCAGAGTGGCAGGTTTGCTATCCTGTTATCTCGGTTAAAGATGCTTTATTCCTGAACCCATGGTTTTGATTTATTTCAGGACTTAACATAAGGGATTGACTCATAAGGTATGTGAAGAAAAAGAAGATACAAAAGGTATGGAAAAACCACAGGCCTTATTAAATTTTTTTAAAAGGGCAATAATTACCTATATTATACCCACTTTTCCATCTATACAGATTATAAAAACTCATCTATACACAGATAGAGGCCATTCAGGATGAGAATAACAAGAGGAGAGAAGTTGGTTTTCCCAGATAATATTCAATAATGGACCACATGTTTAGTTTTTCACAACTGACTATAGAAAATGTTGTTATTCAGTCATTTTCAGTAGTATCTGACTCTTCATGACCCCATTTGGAGTTTTCTTGGCAAAGATACTGGAATGATTTGCCATTTCTTTCTCCAGCTCATTTTACAGATGAGGAAACTGAGGCAAACAGGGTGAAGTGACTTACTCAGAGTCATACTGCTAGAAAGTATCTAAGGCCAGATTTGAACTCAGGAGGATGATTCTTCCTGACTCCAGGCCTGATACTCCACCTACTACATCCCCCAGCTGCCCATAGAATATACAAAATCTGTATTATTTTTGGCTTATGAAAAAGCCAAAATTTGATTTAGTAAAGCAAAACACCATCTAAAGACTCACTGTTAACAAAGTTTCTCCTATCTATGCATCACAATTATTTAAGATTCTTTGAAAGACATAACAATAGAAATAACCCCTTTCAATAACTCTCTTGAACAAAAATATTTGGCAAGGCATAAATGCCAAGGAGATAGCTATTCACCAAAAGATGTTTGCCACTGTGATGGAGAGGATCCACTGCACAGCTAGGTGAAAGAGGGATTCTCTATGAATGGTGAGGCTCCTGTTTGCCATTGAGCTAGTTGCATGAAGTCCCAAAATATTACAGAGCCTCTTGGAAAAGATCTATAATCACTTAAGAGATTTTGGCCTGGCTATTCATACTGAAAAGACTAAATAGATTAAGAATGTCCATCGCCCAGATTATTGAAAGGTCAACCAACCTATAGAGCTTGTCCACCAGTTACATACAAGACAAACAGAACAAATGAACAGTGAATCAGACCTAATATTAAATAGGAGGAAGTTGTCTTCAGGAAATTGCAAAGCTCTTTTAACGGCCCTAAGCTTCACCTGGAAACAAAGGTCCATCTTTTTAATACCAACATTTTGCCAGGGTTGCTATAAGTCTATGAGACATGGAACATAACAATTTCTCAAGAAATAAAAATGATCATCACTTAAGAGAACAACGGAGAGGTACATAAGATGTTACACCCTGTTTCTAACCAATGAGGAACTACAAAGAAAAGAAATTTAAAATATCATCAAGGAAATACATGATAAGAAGAAGAAATGAGCTATTCCCTCTGTGAAGGCGAGAGACAACCAGAATGCTCCATTGGTATCTTTGAGAAGTCAAGTGAAATCAAGGAAGGCCTCTAGCTTTTTGAATGAACTCCCTGTGATAAACTAATGGGCAGATAAGCAGATACAGATGGGATGTGTTTTGCATTGTTAGAAGGAAAATCCAAAATCCACACTGATGAGATCACAGATCTATTTAAGAATTGTAGCTAATAATGATAGCTAACATTGATGTAGCACTATACCAGGCACTAGGCACTTTGCAATTATTATCTCATTTAATCCTCATAATGACCTTTCAAGGGAGGTGCTATTACTATTTCTATTTTAAAGATGAGGATACTGAAGCAAGCAAAGGTTAAGTGACTCACCCAGGGTCACACAGCTAGTAAGTATCTAAGGCCACATTTGAATTCAGTGCTCTATCCAGTGCAATATATAACTTTCCATTCTCCTCTAATATTTTATGGTGTTATTATTATAAAGGGAGGGGGTTTGATTGAGTCAATCAGTCAATTGATCACCCTACCCCACGTAAATAACAAGATATTAAACCCTCATACCTTTATCATATGAGAACATATCTATTGAATCAAAGTAATTTCTAACAGGTATGGGTTTAGAAGTCAGTTTAAAAGTAGTGAAAACCAACAGATGAAAAAAAAATGAGGGTACACAGGAAGTGTATTGGGATTAAAGAGACTCAATCATGTTCTATGGAAATTGTGTAAAAATAACAGACTAGCTTGAAATCCAAGCATTCTGGTATCTAGCCAGCCCAGTTGTGGAAGCAGTTTCAGGAAAGGTTCTCTGAGAAGGAATCTATTGGGAGAAGGGGAGAGGAGGATGAGAGGAGAGAGCCCCTATTTCCTCCTCTTCCCATGACCAGAGGATGACCTTGCTAACCTCAAAAATTTGGAAAATTTTGGACTTCCCCTGGGTATGCTAGCAGTGTCTCTGGGACAGCTGAGAGTAGTGTCTGTATCCAGAGCTAAAGACAAATAGACACAGGGAGGAAAGGCAGCTTCAGTGTTTTGCAAGGAAAATAGCAAAAAGATGCATCCTGAGTAAGGGCAACTTCATGAATACTTGCTTTCATTTTAAGTGTCTTCCTTTCTCACTTTTGTCTTTTGGCATCTTCGCCTGACCCTTTCTAGTATTGGTTGGACTTTTATTCATACACAACTCCCCAATCATGATGGGGTAGTCAGAATTCTCCTTACTCCTCTTTGTTACTTTCAGACTCTGCCAAGACCCCCAAATTAGTTTGACCACCATCCTTCAGAAACTTCTCCTTCTTTGAGGTTCATACACTTCAAATTTATCACTGTCTGGATGACCCCTCTAACTATATCCCTTCTCTGAACTCCTATAGCACATACTGGCAAGATCATTTATTTTGAAGCCAAAGTAACAATTCAAGACAGCATGGCATTAAGTATATACTATGTGTGTGCTTTGTCTCTCCAACTAGGTCATTAGATCCTATAATACAAGGGTCTATGGCTTCTATGGCACGCATCTTCCTAAACAAAATATAACACCCATGGTGGATGGCAAAGGAATAAATTAGAAAGCATAGAATTTATCACAGTTGTTTTAGACCATTTTCCCATTTCATATACTATACTTTTAGAGGATAGTTCTCAAGCTGACAAACCACTTTCTCACAATTTTATCACTTTCTGAAGGAAGCCAGAATTGTTAAATAGTGTCCTACTCATTAGCACTAATTTGAGTAGCAACTAGTATTCTGTGCTTCCCTTTTTTCTCTGGCTACACAACAGATTCTGGGGTTCAACCTAAATAATTTATGAAGAACTGAGAGAACAAAGAGCTACCTGAAATCTGGATTGGGGCTCCCAGTTTTTCTGCCATATTTAGCATTCTTTTTTTCCTTGCTTCCACTGCCCTCCTAATCATTCCTCCACTCATTGTTTCTTGTTTAAAATTCTATTCTCTTGGTTTGTGACCAAATAGAAGACAGGATCATGGGAAATAAAATGAATAATTATGACTATATGGAATTAAAGTTTTTGCACAAACAAAACAAATGCAGTCAAAACTAGAAGAAAAGCAGGAAATTGGAGAATATTTCTTACTTGAAGTTTTTCTGATAAAAGTCTCATATAGGGAACTGAGTCAAATTTATAAAAATAAGAACAATTACCCAATTGATAAATGGTCAAAGGATGTAAACAGGCAATTTTCAGAAGAAGAAATCAAAGCTAAGTTAAAGTCACATGAAAAAATCTTCTAAATCACTACTGATGAGAGAAATGCAAATTAAAACAACTCCGAGGTACCGCCCCACTACTATCATATTGGCTATTATGATAGAAAAGGAAAATGATAAATGGTGAAGGAGTTTTGTGGGAAAACTGGGACACTGGTGCAGTGTTGATAGAGTTGTAAATCAATCCAACCATTCTGGACAACTATTTGGAACTGAACCCAAAAGGGTATAAAACAGTGCATACCCTCTGTCCCAGCAATACCACTACTAGGTCTGTATCTGAAAGAGATAAGAGAAAGGGAAAAAAATCTCTTTGTACAAAAACATTTATAGTAGCTGTTTTCATGGTGGCAAAGAACTGAAATTGAGGGGATGCCCACCAATTGGGGGATGACTGAACAAGTTGTGGTATATGAGTGTGATCAAATACTATTCTGCTATAAGAAATGATGAGCAGGATGGTTTCAGAAAAATATGGGAAGACTTACATGAACTGATGCAAAGTGAAGTGAGCACATTGTACACAGTAATAGCAATACAAGGATCCAAGACAGTTCCAAAAGACTCACAGGGAAAGTTCTATCCACCTCCAGAGAAAGAACTGATAAACTCTGAATGCAGACTGAAGCATGCTATTTTTTTCTTTGTTTATTTTTGGTGGAGTTTTTTTTGGGGGGGAGGGGGCTATGTTTTCTTTCACAACATGACTAATACAGAAATATGTTTTGCATGGTTGCACATGCATAACCTATATCAAACTGCTTACCATCTCAGGGAGGGGGAAGAAGAGGGAGAAGGAATTTGGAATTCAATTTTTTTTAATGAATATTAAAAATTGTTCTTACATGTAATTGGGGAAAAAATAAATACTTTTTTTAAAAAAAGAAATGAGCAGAACGGTTTCCGAAAAATTTGAGAAACCCAACAATACTACTTCTAGTTCTGCATCCCATAAAAACAGGAAAAGAATCCACACATACAAAAAATATTTATGGCAGCTCTTTTTGCGGTGGCAAAGATTTGGAAACTGGGAATATCCATCAAGTGGGGAATGGCCAAACAAGCTGTCATACATGAATGTAATGGAATACTATTGTGCTATAAGAAATGATGAACAGGAGGACTTCAGAGAAGCCTGGAAGGACTTATATGAACTGATACTGAGTGAAAGGAGCAGAACCAGGAGAACTTTGTACACAGCAACAACCACAGTGTGTGAAGAATTTTTCTGGTAGAATTAGTCCTTCACAGCAATGCAAGGACCTAAAAAATTTCCAATGGACTCTTGAGGCAAAACATCTTCCACATCCAGAAAAAGAACTATGGAATTGGATCACAGAATGAAGCAGACTATTTTCTCCTGTGTTATGTTTTGTTTTGTCTTATGGTTTCTCCATTTGTTTTAGTTCTTCTATGCAACATAACTAAGGTGAAAATGTACTTAATAGGAATGTATGTGTAGAACCTATATAAGATTGCATACTGTCTCTGGGAGGGAATGGGGAGGAAGGGGAAAAAATCTAAGATATATGGAAGTGATTGTACAAAACTGAAAACAAATAAAATAATTTAAAATTAAGAAACAAAAGAAATGATGAGCAGGTGAATTTCAGAAAAACCTAGAAAGACTTATAATGAACTGATGCTGAATGAAATGAGCAGAACTAGGAGAACACTGTACACACCAACAGCTACATTGTTGGAAAACTGACTTTGATAACTACCTCTTCTTAGCAATGCAAGGATCTAAGACAGCTCCAAAAGACTTATGATGAAAAATCCAGATCAGAAAGAACTATTCACTCTCTTTTTTCTTTGTTTCTTTTTTCTTGTGGTCCCTCCCATTAATTCTAATTCTTCTTTACATCTTGACTAATGTGAAAATATGTTTAATATGAATCTATGAGTAGAGCCTATATCAGATTGTATGCCATCTTGGGGAGGGAGGTGGAGAGAGGGAGGGAGATAAATCTTAAAATTTAGAGAAGTGAATGTTGAAAACTAAAAATAAATTAATTAATTATTTTTAAAAAAGAAGAAAAACTTGGGAAGTCTTATGGGAAGTGATGCAAAATGAAGTGAGCATAACCAGGAGAACATTGTATGTAGTAAGAGATGATCAATTGAGAAGTCTCAGCTATTCTGATCAAGAAAATGATCCAAACTTCAGAGAGGCCTGGAAGGACTTATATGACCTGATGCTGAGTGAAAGGAGCAGAACCAGGAGAACTTTGTGCACAGCAACGACCACAGTGTGCGAGAGTTTTTTCTGGTAGACTTGGAATTTCATAATAACGCAAGAACTTCTTAAAAAAAAAAAATCCCAGTGGTGGTTCTCAAGGCAAAATGCCTTCCACACTCAGAGAAAGAAATATGGAAGTCATTTGCAAAATGTAGCAGATCATGTTTGTGTATGTGTATGTGTTTGTGTATCATGTTTTGATTTGTTATATGATTTCTTTCATTTATTTTAGTCTGACTACATAGCATGACTATAGTGAAAATATACTCAATAGGAAAGTATATGTAGAACCTATACAGAATTGTATGCAGTCGTGGGGAGGGAGGGGGGTAGTGGGGGGTAGGTGTGGGGGGGATAAAATCTCAATTGTATGGCAGTGATTGTTAAACATTAAAAAATAATAATAAAAAAAAAAGAAAAAGCTAAGGAAAGTAGAATAAACCCTATACACTAAAAAAAAAAAAAAAAAAAAAAGAAAATGATCCAAGACAATTCCAAAGGACCCATGATGAAAAGTGCTATCCTCCCCCAGAGAAAGAACTGATGAAATATGAGTATAGATTGAAGCATATATTTTTTACTTCATTTTCCTTGGAATTTTTTTGTATGTATTTTCTTTTGCAACATGGATGATATAGAATGACTTCACATGTATAATAGATATCGATATTACTTACCTTCTTAAAATGTGGGAGAGAGGCAGAAGAAGGAAATTTGGAACTTAAAATTTTGATAAATATAAATTTTTTCAAAAAATATCATTGGGAAATATTTAACAAAATAAATAAAAAATATTTTTAAAAATTCTATCCTCTCCTTTCCTCTTTTTCCTTCTTTCCTATCAATCACAGAAGTTGGAAAGGTTTTGATGTTACCTCCAACTCTTACCTGAAATGAATTCCCTCTTAAATGTCAATTACGAGTGTCATCCAGCCTTTGGTGCTTAAGAATGGTGGGTATGACTGAATAAATTTTTCTGGGAATGTAATGGAATATTATTGTGCCATAAACAGAGATATATATTGAAAAATTCAGAGAAACTTGGAAAGACACATGAAATGATGCAGAGTGAAATAAGTAGAACCAGGAGAACAATTTACACAGACTACAAAAATACACAGGAAAACAAGTTTGAAAGACTTCAGAATTCTTATCTATATGGTGACTAAGACTGATGATGAATTCTTCCTGCCTCATAGGATAGAGATGATGGGTTAGAGTTGCTGAATGAGATGTATTTTAGTCAAGGTCAGTATGTTTTTGTGTCAGTTTCTCTAAGTCTTGCCAAGTTTCTCTGAATTTCTTGTATTTGTTATTTCTTAGGGTGTAATAATATTCCTTTATATTCACATACTAAAATTTTGTTTAATTAAACCCCAATTGAATGCCACCCATCCTCCCAACGCGCACGCGCGCGCGCACACACACACACACACACACATACACACACAACCACCTGTTATTTGCTACCACTAATATTTTGGTATATATGAGGCTTTTCTTTCTGTCATTAACTTTCTTGGAGTATGTGTCTAGCAGGGTATGACATTTAATAACTTTTCTTACATAAACTCAAAATGCTTTTCAGAATAGGTACACCAATTCACAACTTCACTAATAGCATATTAATATATATGCATTCCCACAGTCTTCCCAACATTGGCTATTTTCATCTTTTATCACCTTTCCCAATTTTCTGGGTACCAGGTAAGACCTCAGAATTGTTTTAATTGGCATTTCTCTTATAATTAGTTATTTGGAGCACTTTTTCCTATTATTGATCATTTGCATAGTTTCTTCTGAAAGCTATTCATTTCCACTGACTCAATAGATTACTACTGAGGAATGACATGGATTTTTCGTGTTATATTCCTATGTATCTTGGATATCAGATATTCTATGCAAAGATGTTTGAACTCTTTAACAGTTTCTCTTCTAACTGAATTGGTTAGTATAAAAGCTTTTTAAAATTTTATGTAGTCAAAATTGTCTACTTTATTAAAAAAAAAAAACCTTCCTTTGGTTAAGCATTTTCCTCTTAGTCATAATTGTGAAAAGTACCTTCTTCTAATCTCTATCCTTTTTTAAATGCATCTTTCCATATTTAGGTCAAATAACTATTTAGAGTTTATTGTACATTTTGATGTAAGCTACTGATCTAAACCCAAGTACTACCACATTAATTTTTAGTTTTCCTGGTGGTTCTTGTCAAATGGAGAGTAGTTTATATTCTTTGGTTTGTTAAACACTGGGCTATACTATGATCATTTGCATTTGATTCTTGTTATCTAATCTGTTTCACTTACTTACTTTTCTTTTTTACCAGTAATCAAATAGTTTGGATTATTATTGCCTCAGAATATAATTTGAAATCTGAAAATACTCTGCCACTTTAAATCTTAGTGCATTTCTTTCATAATTTTACATTAGATTCTTAACCTTTTGTTTTTTCAAGTAAATTATGTTATTATTTTGTCTAGTTATGTAAAGTTTTGCAATACCCTGGTAGTTTAATTTGCAAAAGATTAAATCTGTAAATCAGTTTAGACAGTATCATTATTTGTATTATATTAATGCAGCCCAACCATGTACAATGAATATCCCTCTTAAAAACATAAGCCTTCTTTCATTTCCTTTTCTAAAAAAGGCTTCATTAATGTTTTTTCTTTTTATAAGTCATTTCTAGATATATTTGTCCCTCATAGCAATACCCATCTCCAACTATTTCTTCTCTTGTAACAAAGAGTAAAGTACCCATTTATTTATTTGTCTCTAGGGCCAAGATTGGTCATTATAATTACACAGTATTCAACTTTGTATTGTTGTTCTTTTTAATACAATTTCATTGTATGTTTTGTTTTCCTTGTTCTGCTTACTCATTTCATCTACTCCTATGGGGTTTCCCTTATTTTTTTTAAATTCCTTATGTTTGTCATTTCTTATGACACAATTATATTCCATTATATTTGTATACCACAATTTGTTCAATCATTTTCCTAGTTGATTAGCATCACTTAGTTTCCAGCAGTTTGCAAATGCAAAAAGTGTTACCGTGAATATTTTGAATGTGTGCAATTTTTCTTTCCATCTTTCGCTTCCTTAGGGCTATATGCCTAGCCCTGAGATTTCTGTGTTAATGGTTATGGACATTGTAGCCAGGTCTGGTGGAGTGGCCACAGGCTACTCTGTCTGCAGCCTGGATCAATGTGAAACCCATTCCAGCCCACACAGGAGAGCCCAGTATGCATAAGTCACAAAACTGAATGCTACAAACTAGGGCTTGTTTTGTTGCTCTATTGGTTGACAGTTAAGGGTCAGCCAACTACAGGCCCAGGGCCAGATTTGGCCAGCAGTCAGGTTTTGTGCTGCTAACACTTAAGAATGCTTTTTACATTTTAAAATACAATAAAACTTCATTTTATAATGTAAAAAACATTCTTGGTTAGGTGTTACAAAACTGGCAGCAGCCTAGATTTGGCCCTTGGGCTGGAAAAATGATGGAGAAAATGTTAATAATACAGATTAAACCGAAAAGTGTTGTCTGGGTACAAGTTTTTGTTTGAGACTTGGTTGTTAAGCATTTATGAGCACACTACCACTAGCCTGAGACCTTTCTGCAACAACAAAGTGTATACAGTATGAACTTCCCCTCATAGGTATGATCCATTCAGAGCGTAACGTTAGTAATACGTAGCATTACACTTACTATTCTAAAATGTCTTGGTAGCTCTAGGCTGTGACTCCCAACATCTGCCATTTCTAGATGTGTGGGCTCACTACAGGAAAAACACCAAAACAAAATGCTAATCCCTTGGGAAATACCTCCTTTACTGTTTATTTTGGGGAGGAAATTTGGATTCCTGCACCAAGGAAGAGAACAGGAGGAGACTTTAAAGATGACAGGAAGGCTTTGAGTAAACTAGTTCTTACCAATGGAAAACAAGGGCTTTCAAGGCATAAGAGTATGAGCAAAAGTACAGAAGTAAGGACAACATGGGACATACATGGGGCATGCCAAGTGGGTCAGTTCAGTTGGAGTATACCAAATATAGAAGAGGAATAGTATGAGACTGTGGAGAGCCTTGAATGCCAAGGTAAGGATTTTGAATTTTATTTGGTGGAATAAAAAGAACACTTAAAGAGAGTTAGAAGCAGAAGAACCAGGAGAACATTGTACACAGTTACAGCCTCATTGTGAAATGACTAACTTTGATAGAGTTGGTTCTTCTCAGCAATGCAAGGATCTAAGACAACTCCAAAAGACTCATGATGAAAGAACCCGAGAAAGAACTATGGAGCCCAAAGGCAGATCGAAGCACACTGGTTGCTCTCTCTCCTTTTTTTGTTTTATTTAGTTTCTTTCTTTTCATGGTTCTTCCCTCCTCCATGGTTATAATTCTTTTTAACATATAACATGAGTAATGTGAAAATATGTTTAATATGAATGTATATGTAGAGCCTATATCAGATTGAACCCCGTCTTGGGGAAGAGGGAGGGAGAGAAAATTTAAAACTCAAAAAATTGTGGAACTGAATGTTGTAAATTAAAAATAAATAATTTTTTTTTTTAAAAGAGCATCAGTAGAGGAAAGGATGTTAGAAGAGGAGTGGCATGATGGGATCTGGGCCAAAGGAAGATGAGTATGAGTTGGCCAGGGCAGGGGTATGGGGGCAGGGAACAGAAGCATGACTGATAAGGACACTACCTAATAATCCAGGTAGGTACTTACTGCATTAGGAAGGTAGCGTTAGGAATAGAAACATATGACGGAAGTAGAATCAATATGACTTGACAGCTGATTGACTATGATCAATGAAGGAAAAGACAAAGGTAATATCATTCCTGAATTCCTTTTCAATAGATTATTTATCATCCATTCAACATCAGAAACTGATAGGGTTTTATTAACAGAAATGACATGGAAGAAGATACATTACCATCTGTTTTACTGTTGTACCCTAAGGACCATGGGACCTTTCTGCTTGATTTAATAGCTGAAACCTTCAATGTTTTGGCAGCTAGTTGGTGCAGTGGAGAGCAGGGCCTAGAATTAGGAAGACCTGTGTTCAGATCCAGCCTCCAGCCTCTGACACTTAATAGTCATGTGACCTTGGCCAAGTCACTTAAGCTCTGTCTGCCTCAGTTTCTTCTACTATAAAATGGGAATAATGATAGCACCTACCTCCTAGGGTTGTTGTGAGGATCAGATGAGGTGCTATTTGTAAAGCGTTTAGCCGTGCCTGGCACAAAGTAGGCCAACACTTGCTCCCTTCTTATAAGGTGAGTTCCTTGTGTAGGAACTGTCTTTTCTGTTTGTATTTCCCACTTGGCATAGCGCTTTATAAATGCTTTTTCATTGCTTCACTCATGATAAATTCCATCTTTTCCTTCCTTCCTGCTACTCTAAAAGTGGAATAATGCTTCTCCCGACACAAAGGTACTGGGGTTCCCTGAATCAGTGGCTGCTCCTCATCCCTCTGTCTGGCACCATCCCTCACATGGTTTCCAAATCCCTGCAGAATGGAATGATTTATTTATAGGATACGCTTACTTTTAGTGATATATTTATTTATCGTGAAAACAAACAGAACCTGTAGAAATGACAAATACTCACCAGTGACCAAACTGTTCTGCAGAGGTCCGTATAAACTGCCCATCTTCCCGTGGCTTCCCATGCCTGCATTATAGAACGTTCCCTTGGCCTTTTCCTCTTGCAAAGTCATGTTACACGGACTCTGCTTGAAGGACTTTTCAGTTCCTAGAAGATGACACCTGAGGTACTTTACTGTTAATCTGGTGTCACACATCTTTCTTAGTTTCTAGGAGAACTCCACGCCTTATTCTCTACTTTAACTTTCTGTTTCGAGTGTGCCCAGCTGTGATGGGCAGGCCTGACGCTACCTACTATACCATTAGTTCAGGTTTGGTCTCAGGGATGTAATGAGGTCATTCAATAGTTAACAACAGGAAGTTCACTTAACCACAGCATAGACAGAATATTCAGGGATAACAAAGCATTTAGTGCGGACAGAAACACCCCTACCCCTCACCCCACATTTGTATAAGGAACAGTCTGATCAGCAGGGCAGGGTCTTAGGATTTAAAGGACCCAGACGCTGCAGATTACCCTAAGGTGACCTGGATGCCACTTGCATATAGCCAGAGGCTACTAGGAATCTGCATCAAAAGAGGCGTAGCCAGAGTCTTCACTGCCTGGGTCAAAACAGGCCAGGGGAACTGTTTTGTTACTTTTCTGGGAAAAAAAAGTGTTTAACCCACATGGTATAAGGAGAAAGAACCCAGATACACAGTCCTTGTTACACCTAGGGAGTAGCCCTCTCTTCCTCTAACAGTTCTGGCATCCACTTACCACCTCACAGGGACGTATCCAGACATTCAGAGTCCCTCAGGCTGGACAGTACCTTCCTATCTACTATGGGATAAGCCATTTCATTTCTCTTAGCCTCAGTATTCTCATCAGCAAAATAGGCACAATACCAGGACTACCTCTGGTACAGCCTGACATCATTATTATGAAGTTCAAATGATACAAAGAGCTTTAAGGACAATATAAAATATCATTCTTCCCTATGCAAACATCTGAACATGTGTTCGAATGGGTAAGACACTGATCAGACTGGGCACTACTTGAACCCAGGTCCCTGTGCTCAGGAAGCTTATGGCCTTGGTGGGAAAAATAAGGCATAAAAAGACATACATATCTCATACTCCTTTCAGGTGTCCCATGCTCCAGTCAAACTGGACTACCTACTGTTTCCACTTTTTTATGGCACCGCATCTTTGTGAACCTGTCCTTTAACCTAAAATGGCCACCCTCCCCCTCCCCTACATTCCCTTATCCCTAACCATCCTTCTAGACTTAGCCAGAAGGCCACTGCTTCCAGGAAAGCCTTGCATTGATTTTCCTGTTGAGAAATGACTTCTCCCTCCTTGAATTCTCATAGCACAGTTCCACACTTAGGCATTTATAATCTCTTAGGCTCTCTTTCTATGTCTCCAACTTAATTATATATTCCCTCAAGCCAGAGACCACACAGCATCACTTTTCTTTGTATCTCTCAGTATACAGTATGTCTTCTACATAATTGTTTAATTGAAACAAAAATAATTCCCAGTTGCACATAATATCTTAAATTTGGATGTTTTACAATATTCAAAGCACTTTCATATCCATTATCTCTTTTGATCAGCTGAAAATCTCTTGGGCAGGGAAAAGCCTCAGGTTTGGTTTTGTTTTTCTAATAGCTGGGAAAACAAGGTTCATGGAGGGTAAGTGACTAAGGCCACAGGTTAGTAAGTAGCATAGATGAGACTAGGAACTATCCAAAAGTTTCTTTCCATCTCTTATCAATGCTCTTTTTTAGTTGATCTATGGTGATCATAAATAATTACTCAACTTTCCAGAATAGTATCAATGTCAAGAAAAGAATATTTTAATGGAGTTTTCTTTATTTTTTTTAAAAATAACTTTTGTCAGAAAGCATTGATTTTGGCTCAGAAAAGATGGTCAAGTACAGATATTATTTGTATAATTTCATAAATATCTCATTTGATCTTCAATACAATCCCATCTGGTAGGTACTACAGGTATTCTAATGCAAACTTGTAAGTGGTATGTGAATTTCAGCTATTAACATCATCATCACTATTTTATAGATGAGAAAACTGAGGTTTAGAGATCAAGTCATTAGCCCATTATCACATATTTCAAATTTCTTCTCTGACTCCTAGTAAGTGATTTTTCCACTATTTATGGCAGTCATTCCTTCTCTCACTCCTCCTAATAACAGTACATTAGTATGGGCAAAAGTGCTGGGAGAAAAATTATTTTAAATAATATATTTTTACATTCCATACCCGGACCTTCTTCAACACCCAAGACAGTGAGGCAATAAAGTTCATATTTGTTGTTCAGTTATGTCCAACTCTTTGTGATCTCATCTGGAATTTTCTTGACAAAGATACTGGAATGATTTACTATTTTGTTCTCTAGCTCATTTTATAGATGAGGAAACTGAGGCAAACAGGGTGAAGGGCCTTGCCCAGGGTCATACAGTTAGTAAGTGTCTAAGGCCAGATTTGAACTCAGGAAGATGAGTTTTCCTGACTTTAAACCCAGCATTCTTTTTATTTCACCACCTAGTCTCCCAATGAAGTTCATTAGCTAACTTGATTTGTCATTACAAAAGATAAAAAAGTTGGCCTTACAGTTATTTTTGAGGTTATAGTGGTTCAGAGAGAGCGGTAAAAACATGCAACTGTATTTCCTAGCAATATTTTTTGTGGCAAAGAACTGAAAAGAGAGTGAATGTGTGTCAATAGGGGAAATGGAATATTATCACATAAACATGATAAATTCAGGGGAAAATGGTCAAATTTTTATGAACTAATACAAAACTAAACAAGCAAATCAGGATACCACCATGTACAATGCCTTTGATAATGTAAATGAAAACAAAAAGTAATTTTAAAGACCTTAATTCATCTCAGAAAATGACTTGATGGGAGGGTGGGTGCATCCATGGTAAAAGACACGGTCACTGCACTGGATGATTTTACTTCACTAGCTTTTGTTATAAGAGAAAATTCAATGAAACGGTGGAAGGTATATCCAGTATCCAAAAATAAATGTGACACAAAAATAAAAGGCAGAAGATTACATTAAAAGCCAATTGTGACTGTGTGTATGCTCTAATGTGAAGCTGGACACAGATTAAAAGTTGGGGCTTTTCATTTCTACAGTGATTGCTTGTGTGGGATATCATCACCTTCCCCCATGAGAATTGTGTAGTTGACAATCAGTTTCTTTTCCCCCCCCATATTTAATTCTTTTATTATTATGTAAAAGGTAACAAAATATACAGAACAAAACTTTCTTTTTAAAAATGTTACAACCCACATTTATTATAATTGATATTTATATATAAATAATACTCTATAGCTGATCATTAATTAAGTCGGTGTATAACATATTAGGTGTATAGAAATTCAAACTGTCGTGCACAATAAGGTACCTGATAACTGTTTGTCTAGACATGAGACTGAATTTTGAATTTTAGCCTCTACTTGGTTGGAGGACACTACAATTTCAAAATTTGTAATTAGATAAACTTTTTGTTTTCTTTAAAGAGAAGCAACATAGATAGTCCTTTGTTCTCTAATAAGCAGTGGAAGACTTGGATTCAAGTTCCACTTCAGACTCGTACTTTGGGGCCCTAAGCAAGTGACTTAACTTCTCAGTGCCCTAGGCACTGGGATCTGCTTCGGTGGGTTTCCTCAGCAGAAATTCCCAACACTGATAAAATCATAGATCTCAAACCCCCAAACTCTGAAGAGACTTATTCTTCTAAGCCAAGTCTTCCACCTCTAATTGTCCAAAGGATCACATTGTTTCTCATCCTTCATTTTCAGAGAACCAGTGGTGTTATAAGGTGATGTCTTGACTTGAACTTAAATTGGATTTGAGTGAGGCAGAGTTGCACTAAGCCATCAGCCTCTCTCTTCCTGAGTCGATGAAGTACAGAAGCAAGACATCAGGCAGGACGACTGGCAATGGCCTTCGATGCAATGGATGACCTTAGCTTCTTTGATGTCTCACCATAAGATCATATATCTAGAGCTGGAAGGTCAGCCAGTTGATCAAAAAGCAATTATTAAGGTCTATGTGCCGGGCAATGACTACAGCACTGGGGAGTTAAATGAGATGGTCCCTGCTCTCAAGCTCAGATTCTAATCAGGGAGAAAACACACAAAAATTACATATACTCTCTCTCTCTCTCTCTACACACACACACACACACACACACACACACACACACACACACACACACACACACACTATACTCAAAGCTACACCTTATGTACAAATAAGAAACCTTAGAAGTTGAATCCAACCTCCTCATATACAGATGTGGAAAGTGTGGCACTAAAATGAGATTAGAATCCCGATCTATGATAGGTTTTATTCCAACTAAGATTTTCCTCCCTCTAAGACTGATCTCGAATTTACTATTCCCCAACTGGCTTCACTGCAATAGGTAGGGGTTAAGCCTGGAGGAAGGGAATGGAGTGGGAAAGTCAATGGAAATTATTTAGATTTTTTTTTTTTTTACATCAGAAGCCCTAATATGAAATCAGTCAGGCAATAAGCATTTACTAAGTACCTACTATGTGCCTGGCACTGTACTAAGCTTAGCTTGGGGTATAAACACAGGTAAAAATCCCTGACCTCAAGGAGCTCAGTCTAATGAGACATGTAAGAAATTATGTACAAACAAGACATGTACAGGGCAAATTGGAGATTATGTTGTGGGGTGGGGGGAAAGGCTTACTAGCATTAAAGGGGATCTGGATGTGCTTCTTCCAGAAGGTGGCATTTTAGGTCTGATTTAAAGGATTCGGGGAAGCCAGAAGGCAGAGAAGAGGAACAAAATTCCAGGTATGGAAGATAGCTAGTAAAAAAGTGAAATTACAATATGGAAGGCTGTATAAGAAAAAAAAACCCAGTAAGGAGGCCAGTGCTAGTAAACTTTTCAAAATAATGTTCATTCATATTTGTATGCTAGCTGTGAACTGATTCTGGCTTGTAAAGACAAGCAGGAGCCAGAGAACCTGGGTCCAAGTCCTAGTTTTGCCCTGTGCTGTGACCTGGGAAGTGAATTTCTCTTAGGTCCTCTTGGGCTGATTGTCTCCTGCACCTTTCTGACTCCATTTGTGTCATTTCCTGGTCTTGACCCAGGGGTGTCCTGCCCGATCCAGGTCCAGCACCCTATTCACTGTCATCCATCTTTAATGTCATGATCAAAGGTCTGCAATTTACCCAAGTCAGATACAAACACTACTGGCTCTGTTGTTTCTTAATCCCTCTGGGCCTCAAGTTTTCTAGATATAAAATGGGGCTAATAAATACTACTTGTGCAGCCTTTCTCATTGGGTTGTTACCATGCCTTTCTTTTTTTCCCTCCTGGCAGAAAGCCAAAATAATCCAGGTAAAACAGAGGACTGCAAAAGAACAATATTTGGGAAAGAAAATCTGGTTTTCACCTGCCCTGGCGATGGGAAAGGAATCCGGATCTATAATCTTAAAGATACATCCTTCTAAGGCAGGGATAAAACACATGGAGTTTGAGGCAGTCTCTTCAAAGGAACAACATTAATAGTGTTTGACACTCCTCATAACACTGCTAAGGAGAGATGAAGGACCAGAAGTCATTTGCCTATAATCTTACAATTAGACTGATCTCCTGGGTTTTCGGTTTCCATTATACCCCATTGACTCTAAATTTCAACTGATTTATGGGTATGATGGGACCATTTTTTAAAAGCAGTTCTTAAATTTTAATAAATATATATCTATTCATATATTTTTCATATATACATATGAAATTCATATATTTACTCATATACTTTACTTTCTTTATAATGCTGTGAAATGGGCAGCACCAATCATCTTTTTTTGTTTGTTTTGGTTTTTGGTTTTTTTTTATTAATTTATTTAACTTTTAACATTCATTTTAACAAAATTTTGGGTTCCAAATTTTCTCCCCTTTTGTCCCCTCCCCCCCCAAACACCAAGCATTCTAATTGCCCCTATGACCAATCTGCTCTCTCTTCTATCATCCCTCTCTGCCCTTGTCTCCGTCTTCTCTTTTGTCCTGTAGGGCCAGTTAACTTTCTATACCCCTTTACCTGTATTTCTTATTTCCTAGTGGCAAGAACAGTACTCGACAGTTGTTCCTAACACTTTGAGTTCCAACTTCTTTACCTCCCTCCCTCCCCACCCCTTCCCTTTGGAAGGCAAGCAATTCAATATAGGCCAAATCTGTGTAGTTTTGCAAATGACTTCCAGAATAGTTGTGTTGTGTAAGACTAACTATATTTCCCTCCATCCTATCCTGTCCCCCATTACTTCTATTCTCTTTTGATCCTGTCCCTCCCCATGAGTGTCAACCTCAAATTGCTCCCTCCTCCCCGTGTCCCCCCATCCATCATCCCCCCCACCCTGCTTATCCCCTTCTCCCCCACTTTCCTGTATTGTAAGATAGGTTTTCGTACCAAAATGAGTGTGCATTTTATTCCTTCCTTTAGTGGAATGTGATGAGAGTAAGCTTCATGTTTTTCTCTCACCTCCTCTCTTTATCCCTCCACTAATAAGTCTTTTGCTTGCCTCTTTTATGAGAGATAATTTGCCCCATTCCATTTCTCCCTTTCTCCTCCCAATATATTTCTCTCTCACTGCTTGATTTCATTTTAAGATACGAGCCCATCCTCTTCAGTTCCCTCTGTCCACTCTTGTCTCTATGTGTGTGTGCGTGTGTGCATTTGTGTGTGTGTAATCCCACCCAGTACCCAGACACTGAAGTTTCAAGAGTTACAAATATTGTCTTTCCATGTAGGAATGTAAACAGTTCAACTTTAGTAAGTCCCGTATGACTTCTCTTTGCTGTTCACCTTTTCATGCTTCTCTTCATTCTAGCACCAATCATCTTATCCCTGTTTTATAGGTAACTAGATCAAACTGACCAAAGAAGGGTTAAGGCCATTAATTTCAGTTGCTTTTCCATGCCAGCTTCCTGCCCACCTTTTCCTAGGCATATTTTCTAAGGTGGAAAATTCCTTTGTATGTTGTCAGACAGTTACTTAGCATCAGCTACTCCAAATATAAAGTCCAAAAAGTAATTACTAAAGTGGTAGCAATCTTCCATAATCCAGCCAACAAATCTGTGAAGTGGACAATTGAGACAAAAGCTACTGGAGAAAGATATGGGAAGAGAAAGGAGAAATGTGGGAAAAGCTTAATATCTCAATTATTTCCCTAGAGTTGAATCTAAATTAGCCTATATTAACCTATTAAACATGTAGCTTCCAGATCATTAACTCCCTGGGTATAAGGCATGGCACTTTTGCTCATGTGGATTTAAGACTTCCCCTATCCTCATTGGTCTCATCATCAAGCTAGTTTAGTCCCAGCTTTTTCACAGACTTGCTGTTGAGAACTAACCTCACCAGGTCACTGAAATACGCACCTGAATGGGCTAGCTTTCAAGGCCCAGACTTACCTACCACCTCATCTGCTCTCCATTTCTACACTTTCCCAAAAGCCTTCAATAGCTTACTCCTGGTTCCAATTAATTAACTTTCCATGTATTTTAAAGTAACATCATTTTTAAACTAACTTTTCTTTAGACATTTTATTTTTCTTCTACTGTTTTAGGGTTATGCATTAGAAAACCAATTAGGTACAGTAATTGCAAAAAATTTCCAACATTTTCCTCCTCCTTTATTCTTGCTTAAACTAGGTAAACAGGATCTCAAGTGTTGATTGTCATATGTACTCAGCCCTGCCTTTAAGCTCCATCATTGGGCTTTTCCATATTTACATTACTGAAGGGGTAGGGGCTCACAATCTGGTTTTTCTAGCCTTTAAGTATCTACCTTAGTTCCAAGTCAAGGTGCCAGCAGCTCTGGAACAGTTTATTAAGTAGGATTAATTTGGTCAGCATAGAGGCAGCCTACTGGTTGCAAGGGCACAGAATCAGGAAAGTCAAATTCCCTGGGGCTTTGCCTTTAGGTTAACTCCCACATAAGGTTTGTGTCCTCATGAATAAAATGCGAGGCTCAGATTCAATCTAATTCTTTCCAAGCTATATTCTATGCTTCTCCCCAAAAGTCCTAAACACATTAACAACTGCATGTCAATTTGAGAGGCAGACTAAAAACTCCAGGTTACCTGACTTAATAGGAAAATCTAATCCGGTTTGAAACTAGATTGCTGGATTTTAGACCCTGTACCCAAAGCGAATAGTACTGAGCTTAAAAAGAGAAGACAGACACTTAAAAGCATAGCTTAAAATCAAACAAACATCAATTAACATGGGAAAGGCTTTGAGTCATTTAGGTAAAATTTGAAAACCTTGTCAAGTCTGAGCTTTTCTTTGTGGCTAGAAGGTTTGGGTGAACCCAGGTTGGGACATTTGTCATGCAGATTAAGCAGGCCATTTTCCAGAGGACCAGCTGAGAAAAGGATTAAAAAAAAAAAAAGAGTAGCTGCTATTCAAGAACTAAGTGCACTGCTCTGGAAGCAGTGACTAGGTATAACAAACTAGACATGTTCAAATTAAATTATGACTGCAGAAGAGATGGGAAATGTAAGCATATATATAACTGAACAAATGATATGGTCAAACGAAAAAGTGACATGATGGCAGAAGAGATAATTTACAAACAGCAAGACGGGAACTTCTGATTTCATTGGGACAGTTAATTTCCAAATGAAGGTCTAGCAGTGCTTTCTCGACAAAGTACAGTCTTGGAGTTGCCCAGAGCAGGGCACAGTTTGAGTGATTTCCTCAGGGTCACACACATTACCACCATAAAAAAGATGTTCAGTAGTTCAAGTGTCACCCAATAGTATATCATACCAAAAAAGTAGGACTATCTGGGCTAGTTATTTACAACTCTTAAAGTGATCAGTCCATTAACAGTAACAACCAAATTGGCATCAATATTTCAAATGAGCTTTTCAGATTTTCAATGAAATTCATATCTCTGTAGGGAAAATATCAGTGTAAAGGGTCCTGTATACTTTTTAGCTTTCTGTTCTGGAAAGGTAAAGGCCAAGCCAAGTCAAATGAACAAGTATTTATTAAGGAGCTTACTATGTACCTGGTACTGTGCTAAGCACTTCAGATACAAAGAAAGGTAAAGGATGGTTTCTGTCTTCAAACGAGCTCACAATCTAATAGGAGAACATGCAAACAATTATGTACAAATAAAACATATACAGGGATAAATGGGGGGGATAATCTCAGAGGGAAGGCACAAATGTGAACTTATATCTATTTCTATTAAAAGAATATATTAATAATAAAAATTAAGAAAGACAATTAGCTTTAACTATCCTACACCACAGTTTTAACCAAAACCCTAATTTTAAAACAGAAAGGCATCAAATCCCACTGATCTGCCTTTCTCATTACATGCTTTTTCATCCCTTTTTTCTTCAACTGATACTGTTTAGATCAGGATTCTAAAGCTTAGTCTTCTTTCTATATACAGTCTAACAGCGTCTAAACCTGGAGCCAGCCAGCAAAATCTAACGAGGATAGTGACCTTCTGCATGTAAGATATGTCTTCAATCATATAAACCAACCAATCACAACAGTCATATAACAGAGATACTAAAAAGACAGAAAAAGAAACCAGTGGTAAAGAGCCCTGGAAAGAGTACTTTTTTTGTGGGGGGGGGGAGATTAACTGCCCAGATTATGACTGGAATATAGGTAGCCCACTGGGATCTAAGAATTGTGTTGGAGCATCACTGACTGGCCGGTAATCACAGTCCTCTTGTGGCTTGCTGTGGGTCAGCTGCATGTTCATGGAGTAGTTTGGGAGATATTCCACAGTGTGGGGGGCATTAAAACTCACAGTCTGTGGTTTCATAGAATATACCTCACTAGTATTATTTCCAAAGGTAGCCCCCAAGTCACTGGCAGGGTAGGGGTGCTGAAACATCTGGTGTTGATAGGCACCCTCTCCACCATTCTGGAACTGGTTATTCCAAGTCTGGTTGCTCCATACTGGAAGGTTTCCAGAAGGATTCATCATATAGTCCTGCTGAAATGGAGAGTAGAAGCTAATGTACTCCCCAAGAGCCGATCCATTCTGAAAGAAAAGTAGAACCTTATAAAATAGGAGTACTTTGACTTCAGAACTCTTGTCATGAGAACATGACATTCAAAGCAGCGATAAAGTAGATGCCACTGTAGAGGTGGTGAACTACAGGTGAAGAATGAGTTAAGATCCTAAAAGTGTTAGTGCAGGTTGAAACTAAGAATTCCCCTTTATTTTCATATATGGACAAAGAATGCCATGTTGATTTCTCTTGCCTGGCTATACTTATTTGTTGCCAGGAAAGGTTATTTTAATAAGTAAGTCTTAGGAGAGAGTGGGGGAGAGGGAGGGGAGGGAGAGAAGGAAGGAGAGAGTTAAACTCAAGTGGACACCAATAAATGCTAAGAAACCTTGAAAACCAGTATTATGCCATTATGCTGAAGGGACAAGGCTTTTCTTTCGCTTACCTGAACCACACTCATACTGCTGCCATTCTTGGACCACATGGTGTCTTTCTGCCATCTCTTTGACTTCATTCTCTGGTTCTGAAACCAAGTCTTGACCTGAATGAAGGAGGAGACAAATATTAATCTACAGATTTTCTTGAGAAGAAAAGACTGTGCTTACTTCTAACAGTCACAGTGCATTGGATCTAAGAGAAACGACAAAATTTTCAGGGAACGTCTCTGGTCCCAGGATGCAGAGCTGGACCCTCATTTCTCCATTCCCTGATTCTAAATGACCTTTCCATATTCCCCTTATGCTAATGTCTTTCATCTGTTGATTATCTCTATTTTATCACTATGTTCGTATGTGTTTTTTCCACCATTATACGGTGAAATTCCTGAGAGCAAAGATAGTGTGTCTTGTCTGTATTCCCACCTAAGCTCAGCACAGTAGATGCCTCTTGATTGAATGACCTATCTCACCAATTCCTTAAACATTTACCTGTTTGTAAGTAAGGTTCAAATTCTCAGCCACGTTTCGGATCTGTTGAGGACTGAGGTATTTTTGCTCCACGAATCTACTGCTGAGTACATTTAGTTGAGCCTGAGAGAACACTGTCCTCATTTTAGGTTTTTTGACCAGGCTCTGATCTTCTTTTCCCTGATGGATCTTGGCCTTGTTCTGGGAGGAAAGGTTATTTGAAGTCGGGCTAGTGGCAGAGTCAGGAATATCTTGAATAAACATATCCATGGACGAAGAAGGAGCAGGAGAAATTGCTAAATGGTGAGAAAAAAACAAAGTAAGAACTTTCTGCCACTGACAGAAATTATTACATCTCTTAATAATATTGTACCTATCTTTTTTAAACATTCATCACCCACAATAAACTAAATTTTAAGTTTCTCAGGAGCTACAAATCTTTGAAGAATGAAATAATTTGCTCTCAAAACTTCCTTTCTCAAAAAAAAAAAAATCCAAAACCCCCTGAACAAATATGGTTAAATAACCCAGTTGCACAGGGACAAGGAGAATGCCTAACAAAACATCTCAGGACATATTTTTCTAGCAAACAACACAATCCAACTGAAACCTCGGTATAGCCTTGATCAATTCCCCTAAACAAAGTTAACAAATTCTCCCTTCAACCAACCTCTTACTGCTTTTCCCCTAAGAGAATTTTTCTTTACCTTTGACATTCTATGGCCATGATGAATTACTACTCGGTTTAAATTTGGGTCATACCTTTGAATTCTTTAATAAATGTATCTCCAAGTGAGGGGTGGCAAAGCAAAATCCCTCTACCAATGCAGATCAACACCTTTTCGTACTTAGTCCTAATTGGGCAACTGGGGTTAAGTAAATTGGGTCAGAAGTAGGTCTTGAGTCCCAGATCAGCTTTTCACACACCTTACCACCTAGCTTGAATAGTTCCAGGATTTCTCAGTTTCAACCAGTTCCTCTTTTATATAGCCACAGTTAAGCCATTTTTGGTTCACCTGCGCCACTACTTATCCCTTTTCTAGTAGGCCTAAGAAAAAGCAGCACTACTACCCCAAACAGTCCAATACTATCTAATAATCCTTCTAGCGTTTGAATTATTCTCCCTTCCCACAAACGTTTCATGTTAACTAAGATAAAAAAATACCTTATTTAAAATTGAAATTCGAGTTAAGAATCGTAGGTGTAGTGCTAGAATGGTCCTTGTCATCTTGTTCCCTCCACCCCCCATTTTACACGTGAGGAAACAGAAGGCAGAGACGCCACTTGATTTCCCAAAGTCATACAGGAAATAAATAAGGGGCAGACTTGAACCTCAAGCCTACAGAGCCCAGAATCAGGCCCTTGTCCATGCCACCATACCATCACATTGTTTATTATGCTGTAAGGCGCTCAGCACAGTGCTTGTGTGCCTTCTCCCTGTCTTTCCTGCTTACTTAACCAGGTGCCATCCTGACCAGCCCATAGGAATAACCATTAGTAGAGCAAATTAGTGGAAAACAGGCCACTGCTAAAAGGAGAGCTTACTTCGTCCACCTGGGCAATCCAATTCAACCAGTATTCTTTCCAGAAAACCCCTACTATGAGTAAAGCACTGCTCTGGGCGCTTGGTTACCTTTGTAACCTACTCTCAGGGAGCTTATAGTCTACAAAAAAAAATCTCCCACTCTCAAGAAGCTTATGCACTACAAACACATATAAGGATATAAAGAATAAACAAATGGAAGTAAGTTCAAACAAGAGGAGAATGGCGGTGCCCCAGAACTATTCTAGGCTGTGCCTCTGTCTTGTTTGTTAAGCCTTGGACGCTAGGCCCCAGGAGTTCCACTGGCATCAGCATACTAAGTTAAAAACGGGATTGCCTATTTAAAAGGTTGGGACCTTGTCACTGCAGAAATAAATTCGGGGGCCCATAGAGTTCTTCATGGGGGGGGGGGGGGAGTTGATGGAGGCTCAGCCAGAATCATTCTCCAAAAGCGGGAGATGGAAGCAAGAGAAACTCCTGTATCCTGCCCCTATCCTTGAGGGAAAGGACTTTGGGTGCTGGTCGGGCGCGTTGGAGAGGGGGGCTCACCTGTGTTTGGCTGGAGCTTTTCCGGACTTTGGAAATTAGAGTAAGGGTTTGGGGTGGTAAATGGCTCTGGCTGGGACGCGGAGATCCAGGGGTTGTAAGGGCAGTTGGCATCGCCTTCGGGCCGGCAGGACTGGCATGGCTGCGAGTGTGAGCTGGACGTCATGTTTTAGGAGAGATGCTGTACGGGCAGGCTCCAAGGTGGGCAGTCGCAATAAGTCCAGGAGCAAAAGCCTTGAGTGTACGCTAGGCACAGTGCGTAGCAGAGGAAGAAACGCTCTACAAATGCGAAAGGGTCTTTCAGTTACAAACTGGAAAAGAGACTCCCAAAGGCCGAAGGTGGGGTCCGACCGGGGGATACCGGCCCAAACAGGAGGGTGTGAACTTGTATCTGTGAGCCGGCCTTTTTATACCGCTTCCCCTCACCTGGTAATCCTGCCCGCTGGGTTCCCCAAGGCCATTATCATGAAAATGGACAGTGGATAGAAAAGGTGGGGTCTGAGGCTGGACAGTTTCGAGAAGATGTGGGAGCCAAGGAAGACTTAAGCCTCCCCGGAAACTGGGAGGAAAGAGTATTAGAAAGCCAGGAATACTTCTTTAATGAAAACCCCAGTTTTCCGCTCAAGTGAATCGGTTCCACGAACTCTTAACACTCTGGTGATCCTCCGCCCCCCTCCAAAAAACCCCCTCACACCTGGTGTGGTGAATGGAAGGCATTAGTGGTTAATGAAAAGTAAACCGGCGGAGAACAAAATGTATCATACTTAGCGCAGAATCGTCACAAAGTGTCAACTCTTTGAATGTTCAACCTGTAGTCTAGTAGGACGGACTCAGGATTAAACTGATCTTCAGCACTTCTTTTGTACGCTTTTTATCTTTTTCTTTTCTATTCGTCCCTTCATTTCTCTGCCCATGGGGGTGGGGGGGAAGTGGTCGAAAAACCCAGACACCTACCCCTCCCCCCTCCATGTGCAGATGGAAAATTCACTCAAAACAATTTATTGAGCACATATTAAGTGCAATGCATTGTGTTGGAGAAACACAGGAAAAACCTCAAACTCCAGGAGCTAACATTCTATTAGGAAGTAACATTTGGGGGGATAAGCAGATTTTGTTGGGGAGGGGGTGAGTGCTGGTATGAACTCCGCTGGGAAGGATGGTAGTTGATGGAAGGACTCCTGTTTTCTAGGCACCGCGGGAGTGTCTTTGCGACTGCATGGAGATTGGAGAGGAAAAGATGTACAAAGAACGGAAAGGCCAGTTTGGTTGAAAAAGTGTATGATAAAAAAGAAAAAGTGTATAACAGAGAGAAGTGTGCATTAATAATAATGGTCAATATCTATATAATATGTTGGTTTGCAAAGTGACTTCCTTACGTGTTACGTCATTTATTCTTCACTACAACTCGGGGAGATAGGTGCTATTTCTTATCTTTATTTTATGGATCAGGATTTGAAGGCTGGTCTTCCGGATTCCAAGTTCAGCCCTCAAGCTACTTCAAGGGCCCTACCCCTGCCCGAAATTACCTAGCAACCAACCTGGAAGCAGACTTGAGCCCGACGACCAAGTGCTTAGATGCTAAAGCTAACACTTTATGTGGTAACTTACAATTACAGGTATAGATCCTGCCCTCCCACTTTTGCCCGAATCCCTACCCAGTCTTTAAAACCCAACTCAAAAGCAGCCTTCCGCCTCCCTCCCCATAAATTCTCCACCTGACTTTCCTCCTCTGACCTCACATAGCACTTTGTTTTGCAAATTACTTTTGCACTTGTGACCCAGCATTGTGTATTATAGTTACACTTTAAGATTCTGGTTAGCCAGAATTTTATTTTTTGTTCCCCTTTTCTATCTTCCCGCAGCACTGTGTGGGGTGCATCCTGGACACGGAATACCTGATTTGATTTGATTTCATTGAGAAATACATGTTTTGGGCAATGCTGAGAAGCAGGGATTCTCCCACATGGGATACCATTTGGTAACACCCCTATCCCATTATTTAATTTGGAAATGAACTTCTAAAAAATAACAGTCCTATGAATTCTGATGGAAAGCATCTTTACAATTAGGATACTGGATCAGATCTCTAATCTGATAGATGAGCCTAAGAAGAGGCTAAACAACAGAGGGTTAAGAGGTGAGGTAGGGGGGGAGGGGTGGAGTCTGAGATCTGGAGGTTAGCCCCAGATGCAATTTTGCATTAACACCAAGTCTAGGTCAACATTTGCCTTTGGTTTCTTCAGGATCAGTTCTTTTCCAGCCTCTTCTGTTTTTTTTTCCCCGACCCCCAGAAGTATGTGGAATTCAGCACTTCCACATTTCAGCTCCCCATTTTGGAAAGGTGGAGAAGGATACTTCCTCCAGTTTGCCTCCCTTTTCCCAAAGGTTGAAAATTCCAGTGGATTTATTTTCTTTTAAATCACTCTCCCCTTCCTCTCCTCCTCTCCCCTGCCCTAGGCTTATTTTTCTTAGCAACCAATACACATAACTTTATTAAGTTCTTAAGGTGCATGCTTGGGGCACTGTGGAAGGCCTTTGGTACACAGATTCAAAACTGAGACAATCCCTGCCCTCAAGGAGCTTGTATTCTGTTCTGTGGGGGTGAGATGAATATGATTGATAAGCAATTTTATTGTTCAGTCATTTTAATTCATGTCTGATGCTTTGTGACCTCATTTGGGGTTTTCTTGGCAAAATACTGGAGTGGTTTGTCATTTCCTTCTCCAGCTCATTTTACAGATGAGGAACAGGGTTCCTCAGACAGGGCTAAGAGACTTGCCCAAGGTCACACAGTTTGTGTCTAGGGTTAGAATTTGAGTTCATGAAGATGAGTCTTTCAGACTCTAGACCTGGTGCCCTATCCATGTCAACACCTAAATGCCCAGGTAAGCAATTAGAAGCATGTTCTGTGTGTGTGTGTGTGTGTGTGTCTCTCAAAACCTCTCTCAATCTTTCCCTTTGTGTGTGTGTATATGTATACATATATAAAAACATATATAGATATATAGAGAGATACACATATGTATATACACATATATACATATATGTATCAACACACACAAAATAAATGTAAAATGATGGGGGAGGATAGATAGTTCTAACAACTAGGAATCAGAAGGCTTCCTGAAAGAGGAGACACCTGGATTGAACCTTAGACTTGGGCTGAACCTCACCCCAGTGACTTATCAACGAAAGTAATCTCGGTGGAATCAGAAAAATTCTGGTGTATGCTGCTGCTCAAAATCTGCATCTTTGTCTTCTACTCAGACTCTGACCCAGAATAAGTAGAACGCGGGGTGAGGGAGTTACTGGAAATTGGGGAGTCTTCCCTCTTCACCTGGGATACATGTGGTAAACCTGGGGTACTCTGGGTGGTGGGAGCTCGGTTTATCTTTCTGAACTCAGAAACTGGATTTCAGGGAAGAGGGCTGAGGGTGGGGGATGGGAACGGTGTTAGAAGAGAAGAGTTTTGGGGGCCAAGTGGCCAAATGATTGCCTTTGCAAGCCTTTCTGTGATTAGAGTTGTCACCAATATCTATTGCAACAGACTGGCTGTCTTCCTTGGAGTGGGAGTTTACCAGCTCCTTCAGCAACAATTTCTTTTTTAAAAAAATAATGAATTAATTTTTAGTTTTCCATAAGACTTTGAATTTTAAGTTTTCCCTCCCTCTCTCCCCTTCTTTCTCCCCAAGACAGCGTGCAATCTCATACAGGCTCTACATTTACATTCATATTAAACATATTTTCACGTTAGTCACGTTGTAAAGAAGTAGAACCAATGGGAGAAAGAAAAAAAGTAGAGAGCAAATAATATGCTTCGATCTGCATTCAGACTCCACAGTTCTTTTCTGGGTGTGGATAGCATTTTCCATCATGAGTCTTTTTCACCAACAATTTCTTAAGTAGCCATACACCATGGTGGTGACTCCTCTTTAAGGCAAAGGTTCTTTGTCATGGATTCCTCTGACCCGTCTGGTGAAGCCTCTGGATTCCTCAGAATAATGTTTTTAAATGCATAAAGCACATAGATTTCTATAGGAAGCCAATTACATTGAAATACAGTTATGAAATTTTAAAAAATAGCAACAGGTTCATGGACCTCAGGTTAAGCAGTGTGTTGATGTCCAATGTGGGTCGTTCTTCTTTGTGTGCTGGTCTGGTCTTCCTGGAAAGACTGTAAATTTCAGATGAGCAGGACTAAGCTCTTACTTTGACACCTCCTTGCCTCCATCCCCCAGCCCTTGTTTCACGATCTTCTTAGGCCAGCAGTGGTCCCCCAGGCTATTAAAGGGAATCCATGAATCTGAGAGAGGGAATCCAAAACTTTTCCAAATAATTCTAAGAGACTGTAATTTTTGTTAAATAGATGTTAGTAGATAAAACTAACATGAAGAAAAAGCTCTTTAAGGGGTCCTTAATAATTTGTAAAAGTAAAAAGGGGTCCTGAGACCAAAGACTGGAGAAATTCAGTCTTGGTGGTTAAGTGAATGAATTGAATTAGAAGATAATATGTATTTTAGATGAATAATTTGTAAGAATGTCAAGTATCTTGAAACGGAAAAGTTTGAGAACCTCTGTCTTAGGCATTTGATAAATGCTGGATGAGTTAATAGAATTTTCAGGCTATTTCAGATGTAGCAGTGGAATAAAGGCTGGGCATTGAATTCCCATCAATATTAATGGATTAGAGCCAACTGCTTTGGAAGATAATTCAGCATGTTTTTTCCCATTTCTTCCTATTTATTCTATATTCTCTGCCCCACCCTGGCAAATATACTCACCTTGTGTAAACCTCCCAGTCTGATTATAGGCACCTACAATTTCTACCTGATGCCTGTAATTCCTTTTTGTTAAAACTTCAATATTCCACATTTTTCTTCATGCTACAGATAAAAAGAAAAAAAAACACTGAAATACAAGATGAATAAATTAAATCTAACAATTCCAATGTAATAAATTTCTATTGTAAGTGTACGTAAGGTGCTAGGCGTATGAAGCGTACTTGTCTTTATAAGATAGACTCTCAGAAGTGTGATGTAGAATGTGAAGGCAAAGGAAAGATCTAGATAAAGTTCTCTAGGAAAATTTGATGAGCAAGGTACGGTTAGGAGCTAAGGATACCAAGACTGGCATGATGTAGACCCTATACTCAAGGAGACTCCTGTCTAATGAGTGAAAAGATATATACACAAACAACTATCTGGGAAGAAGACTGTGATAAGTACAAGGGAAAAGCCCAGAGCCAGAAAGCCATGTACTCTGTGGATGCCTAAGTTAGTTAAACTGAACTGAATGAGAAATTCAGTGAAGGAGAAATCACTGTGAGCTGAGAAAATACCTGAGTTAGGTCTGAAAGGGAGGGACTTAATCAGAGATGGGAGGGGAGATAAGAGAGAGAAATATTTTAGGTATAGGGAGCAGAAGAGGAGACAGGAAGAAATCCTTTATGAAACCTGGTCTACCATTGTAATTTTGGTTGTTTTGTAACCTTTAGTAATTGGAAACAGGTGTTCATAGGTCATGTGATATTGTAGATTGTAGATAAGGCAGATCTGTGATGGCCAGGAAGCTGGGTTACCATTAATTGAAAGTATACAATGTTACCAAATGATTCTGCTTCCCCGGAGCTCTGTCTCTGAAAGGTGATAGTAAGATCGCAAGCTATAGATTAATGGTGATTGAGATTCACCTGCAACACCCAACCAGGAGTCATTGTTTCATTAACATGAATGCAGTGTTGATATGCATGTTGGTGTGGGAATGCTCTGTAGGTACTACCGATATATATATTTCTTTGATATATACTGTTATGCCATGTTATATAGTATATGCATGTGCCATGTTTCTGCATGTGACCTACATATTTGGTTACTCTGTGGTGTGTGTATGTATATAATATATATATGTATTTATATATGTGTGTATGTATATATAGATATATACACATATGGTATGAAACTTGAATTTTAGTTGCATAGATTGTTTTGAATACTATGAATGTCATAAATTATGTACCTTCATTGAATATCTATGCAACCTATATAGAATGGCAATTAACATACCCACAGAAATCTTAGTGAACCCCAAATCATTTTCAGGGGCTTCCAATTTTACACTGAAGAAGAGGATGTAAGAGGATAGGGAAAAGTCAATTTCAGACGTTACCCCCTTTAGACTTTCAACGGCCTCCTTGAATGATTTGCAGACTGTAAAGTTCCTTTTGAACTTCGATCACTGTAGACTTTTTTACTCCTTTAGTTGGCATGAAACTTCTTAATCAACTTCAGAAGATTATAGGGTCTTGGCTACTGGATGAAGGTAACTGATGCTGTCTGGAAACTTCTCGTCTTTGGACTAAGGGATCAATCATTCTCCTTGGACCAATATGAAAAGGAAACAAGCCAGCTTGGAAGAGAGTCAAAAATAGAACTAGATATGTCAGAAGAACTCAGTTCCTAAGGTAATGCTTTACCTTTTTTCCTGTATGCGTCTTTTAAAAGTATAGCAGTGAGGTAAAGGGGATTTCTTTCTCTCTTATTTTTTTCCACCCATCCCCCATCAGCAATAAAGTTCATTACCCATAGAAAACCTGTTTGAATGGAGCCTGAAAGAAGAATTCAGAGGCATTGCTTTATCAATCCCAACTTTCCTATGGGTTATTTTTATTTGAGAACCTCAGAGAGCCTGGCAGCCATGTCAAGAGGATTGACAAGAGGCAATGAGAGTCTTGGATCTGGAGTTGGGTTCCTGCCTGGGAAATGGCGAGCTTCAGAGCCAAGATATCTGCTGGTCCTAGCATGGGGGTTCTAGTTATTTCCTAAAGAGAATAACAGTATACTGTTTCAGTATGTCAACAGAATTCCAAACCAGAGGCAAGAAAGGCTAGAACAAAGGAGCACAGCAGCCTCCTTGCAGTTGAGAGGGCAAGAGTAGAGTTACCAGGAGCAATGCCAGGGCATCCATGGCCCTATAACCGTGCAGCATTACAGGTGGGAGTTGTCTCTTAACGCCCATACTTTAACACGTGTACCCCTCCACCTGTGAATTCTGTTGGCATTCACTCTTCTTACTGATAATATATATTTGTGATTGAGTCTATGAGGCAGATGCTACTATCGCCTTTCTTAATATGTGTTTTAAGTAAATTCATTTACCTTGAGTTAATTGTACCAACTAAATGCCTATTGGAGGTAGAGCCATTATTGGTAGGGTCTCAAAAGCAATAGTTTAGGATTGTGAACTCACAAAGTACCTTGAACTGAAAGATTTGTCCTTCTGGGGAACTGACCTTTGAGTGTAAGGTAGAGATGGCATTCCAAGGAAGTTTCTACACTGAAAAGTAGAAGATATTAGGATGTATCTACAGTCTAACAAGTCTTACAAAACTGAGTCCAGAGGCACACTACAGGAAAATACAATCCAAGTCCCAAACAAAGGATTCCCTCCTATAATCTTTTCTAGTTGCTTAGTAAACTCTTGATCAGGTTTCTACAGGAACTTTGTCATGACAAGATCTTTCTGCAGTAAAATATTTGATCAGGTCAGCCTTTTCTTTTGGAGAAAAAGTCAGTAATAATAAAAATTATTAGCAACATTTATATGCTTCTTTAAGATTTGGCTAATTTTTTTTACACATCTCAGATGTGTCTATGAAAAACTGGCTCAGTTGTTTTTTTTAACTAAGATGAATGTATGATAATAGAGGCAGTACTGAGTAGTAGCTGGAATGCTAGGACTGAAGTAGGGAAAACTTGGGTTGTTTTTATTTATTTTTTCACTTAGTAAAAATCTATCTTCTTTCCCTCCCACCCGAAGTTGGGAAAGAAAGAAAGACAAAACTCATGTTATAAAGATACACAGTCAAAGAAAACAAATTTCTGCATAGGTCATATCCCAAAAACATAAGCCTAAATCTTCATACTGAGGGTCCTTCACGTCTCATTTGGGAGGTGAACAGCAAGGCTCATCATGTGTCCTCTGGAATCATGGTTGGTCATTTCATTGATTACAGTTTCTAAGTCTTTTCGATTTGTTTGTCTTTGTAATATTGTTGTCACTGTATAAATTGTTCTCCAGGTTCTGCTTGTCTCAGTCTGCCATCAGTACTTGCAAGTTTTCCCAGGTTTCTGTGAGACCTTCATCATTTCTTATAGCAGTTTTCCATCATATTTATATTGCCATAACTTGTTTGGCCATTTCTCAACTAATAAGCACCTTCTCAGTTTCCAGATCTTTGCTGTTGCAAAAAAAAGAAAAAAGAAAAAGAAAGCTGCTATAAATATTTTGTGCATTCTTAGAGTTTGTTTTGCTTAGGTCTAATGCTTCCCTTAATCTGTGCCACCTCTTATTTCTACCTCTTTGTATTTCCCTTTTGAGTAAAATTTATTTCTCTATCCAACTGTGTGTGTGCGTATTCTTCCTTCCTTTGACCAATTAGAATGAGAATGAGGTTCAGGTATCATTCACTCTTTGCACCCCTTCCCTGTTTGTATAGATTTCTGCTTATTCACCTCATTATCTGAGATACTTTCCCCATCCTTTCTCTCCATTTCCCTCTCTAATGTATTCCTTTTTCCTTCCCTTTCCATTCTTTTTTTTTAAATCATCAAGCCATTGCAGAAGTACTCCCTTTATCTAATTAAACTCCCTCTATGACCCCTGATGATAAGGTTCCAAGGGGATACATTTATCATCTCCCAATATTAGCAGTCCCTTACAAGTATTAGTTCATGTTTACCTTTTTATGTTTTTCTTGACTCCCCAAAGTTTCTGTATAGCTCTAGTCTTTACATTTGGAATGACTGAAGTCCTCTATTTCATTAAAAATACTTTTTATCCCCTGTAGGATTATGTTCATTCTTCCTAGATAACTTATTTTTGGTTGTAAGTCTATATCCTTTGCTTTCTGGAACATCACATCCCAGGTTCTCTGTTACTTTATAATGATGGCTGGATCTGTGACCTACAACAGAGTAGTGAGTGAAGAGGCTTCCAGCTGGCACCTGCTCCTTTAGCCTATACTGATTTAGGCCCCATAATGCTGGCATAGCCTCACC
The DNA here is from genome assembly GCF_028372415.1 of Notamacropus eugenii. NCBI lineage: Eukaryota > Metazoa > Chordata > Mammalia > Diprotodontia > Macropodidae > Notamacropus > Notamacropus eugenii. The sequence continues at coordinate 191,770,956 of NC_092874.1, forward strand.
CTGCCATGGAAGGCTCTTACAGTAGACACTGGTAGTCAGATTTTACCCCCAATGTCCGTAGACCTGTCTCTGTTTCTGTATGTGAACTTCAGCTAAAAAATTGATTTGCTGGTTTGTTTGTTTTTTTATTTTCCTGATCAGAATTTGGTCTGGTATATTTTCTAAATTTATTTAGGGGAGTTGCGGGAGAAGAGAAACCCTTGGTTCTTCCTGTTACTGTGCTATCTTGGCTCTGCCTCTGGAGACTTGGACCAATCACAACCTCACTAAGTCTTTAGTTTCTTCGCCTGTAAAATGGAAATAGTAATGATAATTTCTGTAGCATCACCTGTACAGGGTTATTGTAAGACTTAACTGAGATATCTTTGCCTGGCATGTAATATGAGTTTAGTAAATACTTTTTGAATGATGAATGAATGGTCTTCTTCTCATGCATGTAACCAGAATGAGAGACTCTTCAGAGGAAGAATCATCAAGGCACCTATTTCATCAGCATCTGTCCTGTGTTCCTTTTTATCTACTAGATTTCTGAGTCATTTACCTTATCATAGCATAACATAGCATGGTATCAAGCCTCTAGCTTCCTTCAGACATCAGCTGAAGAGTTACCTCCTACAGAGGGCCTTTCCTGATCCTCCCTGTATTTACTTTTTAAAAAATTAAATGATTGACAAATAGGGCACCCTCAGTGAGATCCCCAACCCTGGCCTTTCAAGTGCCTAAATGGGTCCATAATTTACATGGGAGCCAATGGAGTTGCTGTGATTCTAAGGTAGACAAAGACTGGTCCTTCCCCAGGCCTCCCTGGAGTCATGTGATGTCATGTGGAGAGTCAAAGAGAAGTCTGCTGAGTCATCCACTCCTCTGGCTCAGCAGTCAGTAAGAGGGACTCTTCATCATCTTCATCATCTTCATCCTAGTGTGAGCCCTTTAATCCTGAGCTCCCAGATGGTCCATTGGAACCATGAAAACCACATCCAAGTCCTTGTTCCATCTTCATGTGCTAGTACCTTTGTTAAATTGTGGTGCATTGCGTTGCATTGAGAGGATGGATTTAAACATCCTATTCCACAATTTTGTATCCAGTGACTGACAGATGTTCATTTTCAATTTCTCCTGTTTGAAAAACACAAAATTAGTGTCTTCAAAGGAGGGTTTGGGAGTTTCACATTGCAAGGGTTATGGGGAGTAACCATTTATTAAGTACTTCCTATGTACCAGGAAAATGAGTACAGCAGAACTCAGTAACAAGCCATGTAACAGCCCCTGTGCCAGACACCTTACCAATGTTATTTCATTTGGCCTTCATAAACATAAACCCTCATGGTAGAGGTAGGTGCTATTATTATCCCTATTTTACAGTTAAGGAAACAGAGGCAGGCAGAGGTTAAGAGACTTGCCCAAGATTACATAGCTATCTGAGATAAGATTTGAGCTCATCCAGGTCCAATTCTCTATCCACTGCATCATCAGGTGCCGGAATTGAGCTCTGGGATTACGTTATAGACACAACAAGGGAAGATACTAATATCTTTCTAAAATGTTCCTTACAGCATCTCTTCTTAATTCTTTGCCCAGACGACATTTCCATTTTTTTCCTTTGAAAAAATATTTGTTGCACCAGGAGGCTTTCTGGGAGAGAAAGAAAGAAATTAGGGTGACCTAAAAACCAAAACATATCAATAAGAATTTATTTTTTAAAGGAAATTTTCCTTGATAAATGAACAAATATATGTAAAGTTTATATTATCAGGCAGTGCTTCCTAGTGGAAAATATAAAGATGACAAGTAAAGATGACTGAGACTTGAATTTAATGTAGTCTGTGACTTTAGATGGAGAATTTTATTTGTTGTTGTTCAGTACATGACTTTGGACAGAGAATTTTGTTGTTCACTTGTTTCAGTAGCGTCTGACTCTTCATGACCCCATTTGGGGTTTTCTTAGGGTGGTTTGCCATTTCTTTCTCCATCTCATTTTACAGATGAGGAAAGTTGGGTTAAGTGACTTGTCTAGTGTCACACAGCTACTGTCTGAAATCAGATTTGAGCTTCTTGAGATGTCTTCATGACTCCACTGTGTCACCAAGTGATCCCTTGAACAAAGGATAGGGTTATCAAATAATAAAATCTGAAAACTGATCAAGACCTGGGAAATGGTATAGTCCAACTCCCTCTTTTTAGGGGTAACTTAAATGACTTTGCCCCAGGTCACATAGTTGCATCCATCACAAAAAAATGGGAAAAAAACCCATATATAATATATAAACTTTATATATCATATATTTGTTATATGATATATAAAGTTTATATATTATATTTATTATATAATATGCAATTGATATATCATATATTTATTACATAATATATAAATATATATTGTTTATATTTTTATATAAAAAATATAAAATTTGTTTGCCCTAAACTGAGTTCAGAACCAATTGCTCATATGTACACACTATCCAACTTTGTGAAAGCTGATTAAACAGGCCCCCCTCCCCAACTTTGTAAGATAGGTAAGGATAATGCAAGTATCAATATCCTTTCATTATTGTCATTGATGCTGTTATGTTTTGAGTGAAGATGGGACAATGTCGTAGTAAGCAGAAAAAACTGGGACTCCAGGCTAAGTCTTTTGGATACTTTCTTCTACAAGAAATTAGCTTACTGGAATAGAACTGAGGCACACTATTACATTCAAGCCAAATGGATGTTGTTCATTCCTAAGGAAGAGAACTTTCAGGCAGTCAGTCGATAAACATCTATTAAGTGCCTACTGTATGACAATCACTGTGCTAACTTTGGTGATGGCATTTTGAATGAAATTCTGGAAAGGACTTTTGAAGGAATAACTCAGATGAATTTGTGCCTGATGGATGATACCTGAAGGAAATTCTAGCCACACGTTTCCAGGAGGTTTCCTAGAGATTCTTTAGTATTCTATCTTTTGCAGAAATTTGCTTCTTTACCGTAAAAGAGGTTTTTTTTTCAGATACATGTATGTTTGTGGGATTTAATCTAGGTTTTTGCACTGTGACCATGGGCAAATGATTTATTTATGTAGAGCTTAGATTCCTTATTTGTGAAATGAGGGGTATAGGATTGATACATCCAAACAGATACAAAGTAATTAAATACTAGGTAGTTTGGGAGGGGGAACATTAGCCCTTGGGGGAATGAGATCTGAAAAGGTTTCATGAAGATGATGGTGCTTGATTTGCATCTCCATTGAGGAGAGAGACTGAGGCTCAATAAGGAGGGAGTACATTCCAGCCATGAGGAATTCCAAACTCTTGTTACACTAGGTTTTCTGATTCAGTAGGCATGTTCTTTAATTCTTGTTCTGAGACATCCTTGGTGGCGACTAGGATACTAATGACTAACATCTGCTCCTTGGTGAAGACAGCTCAAACAGTCTCTTGGGTCCGTTCTGCTTACGGGTCAAGATTCTGAGCTAGCATAGTATGGAGGCATGAACCCCTGACCCAGGGGTGAGGAACCTGCCCTGCCCTGTTTCCCCTTTGCGTGTCCGATGACTCAATGAGATTTTATTTCCCTTGGTCATACTGCTCTCTACTGGCTATCTTGAGCATTGCCAATGGACTCAAGGAAAAGTAGACTTTTGACCTTTGAAAACTATTCTTTGATTCGCCACTTATCACCCACACAGATGACATCCCTCTGATCATTTATTGTAAAAGACCAAATTAAAGCCAACTAGGTACAAATATAAATAATCTATTGTCTGATTCTTTAGTGGATTTATAAGGGGCAATAAAGGCTTTAGAAAATAAATCCCTTTGATGCTTTCCATTTGTTAATCGTCCATGAAAGCTTTATGAGACAGATCAGAAGTAAATATTTTATTATCTTGGTTTTAATGAAGATTACTTAACATAATAGCAATGTTTTACTATTGTGTAGCTCATTGATATTATTACAAAGCACTCTGAAAACTATGGTCTTGCTCATTCCTCAAAAAATGATGCTATCAGGCATATGGTATCATGTACAATTTACAAATGAGGAAACGGAGTCAGGGAGGTTAATTTATTTTCCCAAATTCACATAGGTGAGTGGGGAATGAAATTCAGGTATTTTTTACTCTTACACAGAAAGTAACCTTATATTTCTTTTAAATATAGTAAATAAAATATAGCCAGTCTAAATTTCCCAAATTAAAAAAGTTTTATTGATTCTTTGTTTTTATACCAAATCAGTTTTGAAGATCTATCCCGCCCTACCTCCCAAATCCAACTGAAAAACAGTTAAGCAAAAACCACGGATACAATCATATCTGATAGTTTCACCCCGCTCTGACTCTTTTAAGGTGGGACTTTCATTTTGGGTTACCTTTATTTACAGTTGGCTTCCTTTCCATGTTCTTTTCAATTATATTGTTGTACTGATTTTATATATCTCCCCCTTTACTCTTTTGATATGTTGTTTGACCTGTTATCCTGTTGATATGAGTAATCCCTGTATCTGTGAATCATGGTGCAATGGGATGACCCCTGGATTTGGAAGCAGAGGTCCTGAGTTAAAATCCTGCCTCTGCCACTTGTTACCTATGTAACAAGATACTTAACCTGTCCAAGCCTCCTCATGTGTAAAAAGAGGGGATTAGATTAGATGATCTCCGAGGTCCTTTCCACCTCTAAATCTGCGATGAATCAATCTAAGCCTTCTCATCCTGTGTGCCTCTTGTCCACTCCCAGTCCCCCCACAGATAGGTCCACAACTTTAATTCTTTGACTCTCAGTCATGTAGCATTTCTGGAAGAAAAAGATGCATCTTCATTTTAAGGAGAAACTTGGGACCAAAGACAGCAATCAGTAGATATGAATGAAACATTTTAGTGTTTTTCCTTCCTCTGTGTTTCTGTAGAACACATCCATAGTCCTACTTGCTGTTGCCCATATATTTCATGCCATTTTCTTTTTCCATACCTTTGCACAGTGGATCCTCCATGCCTTGGAGCCAGGTGGTGAAGTGGGTAAGAACTGTGGGCCAGGAATCAGGAAGACAAGTTCAACTTTGACCTCAAGCATAGTTGTGTGACTCTGAGCAAGTCACTTGCCCCCACTTACCTGACTATAAAATGGGAAAAAATTAATAGCACCTACCTTAAATGGTTGTTATGATGGTCAAATGAGATAATATTTGTAAAAGAGCTTAGCACAGTTCCCAGGTCAAAGCAGTGGCTTAATAAAGGTGTTTCCTTCCTCTTTTTTTAGGATGCTCTTCCTCCTCACCTTAGCCTCTTGACTTCTTTTGTTCCTTTCAAAGCTTAGCCCAAGTGTCATTTCTTCCACAAGGCCTTTCCTGACTGTCATCTCTTTCCTTCCTGCCCACTTATTATTTTCACCTAAAATTATTTTAAATTTGCTTCATATCTGTCTGTTATCTATTTATATTTGCTTATCTGTGTACATGTTATTTTAACCCAATAGAATGTAAGAGCCTTGAAGGCAGGAACTATTCATTTTTGTCTCTGTATTCCTAGGACCTAGGATAATCTCTTGCATATTGTAAGTATTGGATTGGATTGAATTAAATATACAGTGTCTGCTAAAGCTAAAAGTGTTGATAACTGAGCTCTATAGATTACCCATCCAAAATGCATACAGTTTAGACTACAGCTAGATATTCTTCATCCACTTGGTTTTTCCTTTGGATAGTTAGGACTTACTATTTTCAATGATTTCAGGCCTCTTTTAAAAGGCTATTCACAGGGGCATTGCTTGCCAGAGGCATACTAAGGCTTGATGCAGTTGTGCAATGTCATTTGAAAACAAAAGCATTTGAAGGACCTTTCCATTTAGGGAGAATTCCATAATCATGGCAGACACTCTTGGTAAGCATACATTTATTTCCTCATATGATTTATTTGATAGCAGTAATCAGAGGGTCATTTGAACAGTTATCTCTTTAGTTACATCTTACAAAGAATTTTCTTTAATTTCAACACAGGCATTTTGCTCAACCAAGTCAAATATTGTCAAAAGCAAATAAATACAATGCGATTTTATAATTGTTTCACCATTTATTCAACTGCACGACTGGAAAATATGGTCTGCTGTGGAATATTGTTTGCCAAAGTCCATTCTCGGCAAAAGATAGCAAAGTATGTCTATTATCTTCACTTGCCTCCTTCAAGAATATCCTTCATATAAGTATAGATTATTGTTACAAAATTGTTTCACTAATAGGAAAGCAAATATATAGATTGATAGTTACCAACATACTCCTAGTAAATCTTATTTCTAATATTTTATTATTATATATCATATTTCTAATATTATATCTAATATTTTAAAAGTTTTTGTTGTCCTTCCTTCTTTCAGATGCCTTGGAAATCAATTCCTCAGTACCCTTAAAAACCGATTCCTACATCAGTAATGTCTTTTCCTATCCATTAAAATATAATCAATTTTATTTTATTTTTAAAAAATTGTTCACAAAGCCCTGTGCTGTCTGACTCTTCTTAAGGAAGTATTCATGACATACATATGAGATTTCTGCATAGGCTGAAAGCCTAAGCTTCTTTAGCAGAATGTAAACTCCTTAAGGGCAGAGGTTATTTTTTTTTTGTATTTGTATTTTTATCATCCAGCGCAATATTGTGTATATGGCAGGTGCTTAAGAAATGTTTGATGAATTAATTGCATTGAACCTCTCATTTTTTCCCTGCTGAATCATATTTTCTAGCATAGTTTTCATTGTCTTTCCCTAAGTCCACCTTTTCATTGGAATCATCAAATATCAAAGCATAAGTTGATTTAATATGGAAGATTTTGTTAATTTCTTATAGGTTCCTTACATCACCCCATTCTCTGAACAGATGCCGTCACAAAAGTTTGCAATTATTTGTTTTTGATACTTATTTTCCCATTGAAATACCCAGTGACCAGATTTCCCATTAAATAATGTTTTTGCTTAAATCAATTCTGCTAACTCCTTTATTTGCCTCTTCAAGGAGAACCAATGTCAATGGCACCTAGCCAAGCCAGCCATGGAGGTGGCAGACTCATCTCCCATTGCACTAAATTGATCACATTTCTATTTTTAGAAACATCCAGTAAGTCCCTATTACCTACAGAATAAATATCAAAGACCAGTGGTTGACATTCAAAGGTCTCCATAGTCTGTTTCCCAACTACATAGCTATCCTTCTCCCACATTACATTATACTTACCCTTTATTTTAACCAAAATGGAAGAGTGAGCTTTCTTTACTCTGAGACTTTGCTCCCTGAACCTGGAATGTATACCCAATCTCTCTTACCTAACTGTATATTACCCATCCTTGAAGTTCCAAATCAACTGCTACCTTCTCATGATGCTTTCTCTGATTTCCCTACATGGAAGTGATCTCTGCTTCTAACAATGTAATACCCCATGTTCATCTTATACCTTTACAACATTCTAAAATTTTTATATTTACCTGCTAAAGAAAGATGAATTCCCATAACTAGTGAGGAATGAAACTAGTTTCTTGTTATAAAATCTCTAGATAGGAATTTTGGGTCTTGGCTTATAGTTGTAGTGGTGTTAGATTTATAATAATTGTTGATACTGTTTGGGGTTTTCTTTGTTTACCCATCTCTTTAGCTTTAGTTCCTGAATTGAGGTTTTGTGTAAGGGCTATGCTTTGCCCTCTGATGTGCTTTTGGGTAAGGTGGTTGGCCCTGCTTGGTCTTGCCCTGTGTCTTATGAGTTTTTATGCCAATCTCTACCTCACAAGGTTAGGTTCCCTTGGATCTTTGAGATTCAGAGTTCTGGATCTTCAAGGCCCCCTCTCTGGTTTTTCAGGACAGCATCAGGGGCCTCAGAGCCTGTGTTGGTTGGAGTGCTTTGGCATCATGCTGGTCATCACTGCCTTGGTTGCTACTGACTGCTGCTACTCCATGGGAATTCCAAGCACCCAACCCTTGGGCATTCTGACTATCCTGGGGTTTTCTCTGCTAAGTAGTTGGGTAGCACAGTGGCTAGAGTGTTGAACTTTGAATCAAGAAGACTTGAGTTTGAACCCTGCCTTAGGGTTCTATGATTCTGGGAAAGTTACTCAATCTTTGTAAGACTCAGTTTCCTCATCTGTAAAATGACAAAAAAATGTAGCATCTATGGGCGCTTTATAATAGCACCTATCTCACAGGGCTGTTGTGAAGGAGTCATACTGAGATTCCCCTAATTTGAATACTTCAGAATAGTACACTGTTTGTTTCCCTATACCCTTAGATCTTTTTTGCACTGGAGCCAGATGTCTATGTCATAGAAAGCTCAAAAAGGTAAGAGTTAAAAATAATCTAAGGATTTTCTGATTGAGAGCCTCCTGTTGGACAGTGGGAATATTGCATCCTTTGGAAAAGTTAGGACTTAGCACCCACTGATAAAACTACTTGGTAGGTGGCCCAAGTATTCCACTATCTGGTAACAGAATTTTATACCTTATTCTCTTGCTGATTTGGGGAGAAATTTTTGCAACAAGTTCCGTGGAGAAAGGTCTCATTTCCAGGATACCTAAGGGACTAATTCAGATTTATAAGAATGAGAACCATTGCTCTTTTTTGATAAATGGACACAGAATGAGAATAGGCAATTTTGAAATTAAGCAATCCAAGCAATCAATAGCAACATGAAAAAATTCTCTGAAATAGTAATAGTTAAAGGAATACAAATGAAAGAAACTCTGAGGTTCAACCTTATATCCATCAGATTGGCAGAGCTGACAAAGAAAATTACAATATTGGAAGTGCTGTGGGAAAACGGGCACATTAATGTACTATTGGTAGAACTATGAGTTGGCTCAGTCATTCTAGAAAGCAGTTTGGAATGCCCCTAAAGGCTAAAATTAAAATGTTCAAACCCTTTGAACCAGCAATAGTATTACTAGGCTGATGTTCCAAAGAGATCTAGGAAAGAGGACAAACCTTTGTTTTGTATGATGTGGCTCAAAATAAGCCTCCAAGTTGTAAGATCCATGTTAGACAGTTTTCTCATATATTGCCTTCATTGGACATGATGAGCGCTATTTACTATGTTATACTTTCTTGTTACATACTTGAGGAAAGTGACCTGTTGTTCTCACAAAAATTTGTTCCTCCAACCTAAGTGTGTGTTCATCCTTCGTTGCCAAAGAAGACCACGCCATCAGAGAAATGATGACATGACTTGCACTTGGCTTTGAGTGAGGGAGGGCTGTGCAGGTCACCAGCCTCACTTCTCCTCCAGAGCCATCTGAATCCAGTGACCAGATATTCATCAGGATGACTGGAGATGACCCAGGATGAGGCAGTTGGGGTTAAGTGACTTGCCCAAGGTCAACCAGCTACTGAGTGTCAAGTGTCTGAGGTGAGATGTGAACTCAGGTCCTCCTGGCTCCTGCACTGGTGCTCTATCCATAGCTGCCCCTTCCAACCTAAGTGATGAATACTGAATATGTATGAATAGTGTATTTCCTGCTGCTAAATGACCTTTCTCTCATGAGCAACAGGTTTATGAGTATTCAGCAAAACTGTATTTGCTTTATCTACAGATAAATGTCTCTTGTGTGATTAGTTCAAATAAAAAGTTATTATTCCCGAACCACACAATGATAGAAGCTGTGATCCTACAATCTCCATTTCCTACTCCTAGGGTAGAGGAATAGAAGAAATCTGCTCCCCACTCTGCTTGCTGCACTCAGTCTGGGTTAAGTCTAGGTGGAGGCAATGAGCCAGATAGATAATAACTTCTTTGGTCAGCCCTAGGATAGGACCCAGTCAGTGTGATCCTTGAGGGGATCTTGGCCCTGACCATGGATGGCACAAGTGAGGGAACTGAGGCCCAAAGTCACAAAGGTGGTAGTAATAGGCAGAATTTAAATCCAGATCCTTAGATTCCAAGCTCTCTGCTCTTTCCATCATGCCATTTTTTAGGAAAGAGGTTAAGTGCAGAATTATCAAGCAATAATAAGGGTTCTTTAAGGAGTTTTCATCATAAATTTATATTGGGTACTATTACTTTCTTCCACTAAATCTCCCTTCTATAATTCATTATTATGTAGAGGCCCTAAGTCCTATAACAGTGGTGTACAAACTCTGTTAGGTCCTATCAAAGAGGAAAGATTTTAAGTAAGGACATATTAATTGCATATATACATAAACACATATATTAAGTGTGTGTGTGGTGTGTGTGTGTGCATGTATGGTGTAGGGTATTGGTGTAGGGTGTTCAGAGAACACTAGTATCTCTGCTCTGAGGGCTGCTAAACCCTTTTCAGGGTTGCTTTCCACATCTGGTGTCCACCTGACTCACCCAACTCTCTTACCTGTGGCTCCAAGAAGCTGTAGCATGCATGGTCACCGCACCCTACTAAATCATTTTGGCAAATGGGCTAAACCAGGTTGAGGGTAACTGAGGGGTCTCAAACACATTGGAGAGTTAAGGGGGTGTCTGCCCCAAGCATGTGAAGACTTCCCCTGTCAGAATGGATACAGGAGAACTATTTGTTCTAAGCACCATGAAGGCAGCTGAAGCAGGTGCTGTGGAGTGCTTAGAGCTTGGTTAGACACCAAAGATGCCAAGGTCATCCACTGCATCCTGAGCCATCACCAGTCATCTTGACTTTCGTTTTGCCACTGGGCTCCAATGATGGAAGGGAGAATGAGGTCAATGACTTTAAGCAACTCTACCTTACTTAAATCCAATTTATGCTTGAGTCAAGACATCACCTGTACAAAAATGAATGTTGAAAACTATCTTTCCATGTAATTGAAAAAAATACTATTTAAAAAAATAGCTTGCTATAGAAAAAAAGAAGATATCACCCATACATTTTTACCTACTCCAAAGTCCTGTGGCAATGGGCAAATGACAAACAGCAGGTGCAGATACGCTAGGAGCTGTGGTCACCACTTTGCGTATAGGCAGCCTAGGCCATAGAATTGTCTTCTCACTGGACTGAAGCATCAGTGGGATTTGACAGCCTCCTGGATGGCTGAGCAGCCCTTTTTAAGGACTGCACTGCTCACTTCCTGGTGTGAGGAGGAGGCTGGAAAAAGGACCCTAAAAATTGTCTCCTTCACTTAACCCAACTCTGGCCTGTTTACAGGCAGGGATCATACCATGTGGTCAAAACACATAAAAAATGTACAAAAACTTGTAAAGATAATTCCACTCACTGTTAGTACATGGAATGTAAATATGCTTATGCACAACATGAAATCCAATAGACCTGAAAGATGAACAGCTCTTGTTGCCAGAGAACTCAGCAGGTATCACATCCAAATAGCAGCCCTGAGTGAAACAAGGCTGGCAAATGAAGGTCAGCTTATCAAAGTCAAAGCTGGATACATGTTTTTTCTGGAGTGCCTGCAGTGGTGGGGAGAGAGAGCCGTAAAGCTAGTGAAGGTTGCAGAAAAAAACAAAAGACCTCCAAACAAAAAAAGCCCCTAATCTAATCAACAAGCTTGCATGCCTACCAAAAGGAGTGAACAGCTGACTCAGGACAATTCCATTGCCGTTTGCAGAAAAGTGCCATGCTACCATCATCTGCACCTAGACTACCATGACAAACCCTGATGAGGTTAAAAGAAAATTTTTCTAAGATCTAGATATCCTCATCATCATGTGCTGAAAGTAAACAAGTTTGTAATCCTGGGTGACTTTAATGCCAGAGTAAGCACAGACTATCAGACATGGCATGAAATCCTTGGGAAGAATGGAGTCAGAAAAGCAACAGCAATGGTCACTTACTACTGAAGACGTAATGCATCTCATGACCATCTTATCACCAACACCAACATCACCAATGCAATACAACTTCATGGATGCATCTTTGCAGCAAACACTGACACTTAACAGACTATATCATTGTAAGGAGAAAAGACAGACAGGATGTGAGAATGATGAAAGTGATGTGGAGCAGAGTGCTGGACCGATCATAGATTTATTCTCTCTAAACTTAAACATTTGCATTCAACAAAAGCAGTGGGCCCCAAGCAGATTAGAGTACTTTTCTGTGTGGGAATTGTTTGTTGCTAACTTGTAGGGAAAGCTGAGCCAACCTATGGCTGTCAACAATGGAACAGAAAAGGACTGAGCAGCTTTCAGATATTTGGTGTACAGCACTGGCTTTACTTATCTGGGCCAGAACTCTTGCAAATATCAAGACTGGTTTGATGAAAATTATGGTGAAATTCAAAAGCAGCTAGGTGAAAAAGGAGAACTCCACAGGTTTTACCAGTAGGATAGATCATCCATCTCTAAGAAGGCATCATTTAACTGTGAAAGATAAAGTGCAAATGAAACAGAGAGATGCAGGATTCATCTTAGTAAGAAGGCCGATGAAGTTCAGTTTGATGCTGATAGTAAATTCAAAGGGCTTCCCTGAAGGCTATTTATGGGCCAAAGACCTATGGTGCATCTCAACTACTCAATGTTGATGAAGTCACATTGATTAGTGATGATGACATAATCCTGGAGAGATTCCATAATGTTCTCAACAGACCATTGTCAATCAATGCTGAAGTCACATTTAGCTCAAGTTGAAGTCAATCCCTCTCTAAACAAATTTCCAACTGAAGAAGAGGCTTTGAATGCTGTTAAACTCCTCTCCTGTGGCAAAACACATGTAACTGATTGTATTACAGCTGAAATTTACAAGACAAGAATTCCATTGCTCATACAAAACTGACAGAAATTTTCAGGGATGTATGGGAAGAGGAGATTATCTCCCAGGAGTTCAAGGATGCTTCCATTGTCTATCTTTATTAAGGAAAAGGAAATAGGTTGTCCTGGGACAATCCCCAAGGGATGTCCCCCTTACTCATAGTTGGCAAGATTCTTGCCAGAATTCTCCTTAATAGGCTGATCCTTCACCTAGAAAATTGTCATCTACCCAAGAGCCAATGTGATTACAGAGAGGACTGAGGAACAGTTAATATGATGTTTGCTGCTTGACAACTCCAGGAGAAATGCCAGGAGCAGAACAGAGGTCTGTACACAACATTTGTTGATCCAATGAAAGTCTTTGACACTGTCAATTTGGTTGCCTGGAGAAGTTCATCAGTACTGTATGTCAGGTTCATGACAACATGCTTGCCTGGGTTCTGAATAATGGAGGATGCTCTCACACTTTCCCAATCACTAATGGAGTGAAGCAGGGCTGTGTGCTTGCTTCCATGCTTTTTAGTGTGATGTTTTTTAGCAATGTTGTCAGACACTTTCGACAATAAAAACAGCGTCATGGTCAGCTACTGCACTGATGGTAAATTTTCTAATTTGAAAAGACAACAAGCCAAGACTAAAGTGGAAGGAGAGTTGATGCAAGACTTTCTGTTCACAGATGATTGTGCACTCAATGCAGCCTCTGAGGCTGAGATGCAACAAAGTATGGATTGAGTCTCTGCTGCTTGACCTAACAACTTTTGGCCTAACAGTTAACACCAAGAAAACAAAGGTTCTATACCAGCGAGCACTACACCATCCATCCATATATGAAACCACCAGTTACAGAAAATGGAGAAATTTTAAATGCTGTAAATGCCACTCATCTCGGCAGTAACCAGGAATGTACACATTGAAAATGAGGTTGATGCATGTGTTGCCAGAGGTGGTCTAGTGTTGGGAGGCTCTGAAGGAAAGTGTGGGAGAGAGGAAGTATTAGGCTGCCTATCAAACTAAAGGTCAAATGTTGCTCTGATCTCATTGTTGTATGCCTGCTAAATCTGAACAATATACCAGTATCATGCCAGGAAACTGAACCACTTCCATTTGAATTATCTTAGGAAGATTCTGATCACCTGGCGAGATAAGGTACCAGACACTGACGTCCTTTCTTGAGCTAAACGGCCAAGCATTCAAACTTTACTGAAGAGAGCACAACTCTGATGGGCTGGCCACGTTGTTCAAAAACCAAACATGTTTGCCTAAAAGACTGTTTTATGGAGAATTTCCTCAAGGGAAGTACTTACATGGAGGAGGTCAGAAGATGAGATATAAGGACACTCTCGAGGTCTCTCTGAAAAATTTTAGAATCAGTTGTGAGACTTTAGAATCAGTTGGGTGACATTGGCCCAGAACCTCCCACCATGGCATTCCCACATCAAAGAAGGTGCATTACTCTATGAGCAAAGAAGAATTGTAGTAGCTTAAAAGAAATGTGAGATGAGCAAATTTAGAGATAACTCCACTCTAAATGTTCATGTAGACCCAACCTGTGCCTTCTGTGCTCATATTGGTCTGATCAGCCACAGTCAGACACACTATACCTTTACCCCAATATAGTGATGTTAACTTGGTCCTCTTTGAGAACAAAGGACAACAACCAAAACTGTATCCATATCTATGTCTGTCTATCTATCTATCTGTCTATCTATCTATCTATCTATCTATCTATCTATCTATCTGTCTGTCTGTCTGTCTGTCTGTCTGTCTGTCTGTCTGTCTGTCTGTCTATCTATCTATCTGTCTGTCTGACTATTTCCTGAAAACTTGTTTAAGTTGGGAAGGACTCATCAACTGGTTGAATTTTTAAGCCACAATAATTCTTAAAATTCTAGAAGGGATATTGGTCTTGGGTGAATGAAATACTTTCAAGACAAAGTTATAGGTCAATTAAGTATTGACTGTTATATCTCATTTTACTGTGCTTCACTTTATTGAACTTCAAAGACATTCTGGTGGGTTTTATTTGTTTGTTTTTGTCTTTTGCAAATTAAAGGTTTGTGACAATCTTGCATGAAGCAAATCTATTGGTGTCATTTTCCCAACAGTATGTGCTCACATCGTGTCTCTGTGTCATTGGTAATTCTCACATTTCAGACTCATTGTTATCCTATCTGTTATGATGATCTGTGATCAATCACCTTTGATGTTGCTATTTTAATTGTTTTTGGGGTCCATGAACCATGCTCATATAAGATGCACCTTAATTGATAAGTGTTGTGTGTGTTCTGACTGCTCCACTGACCCTTTTCCTCTCTCTCTCTCCCTCTCCTTGGGCCTCCCTATTTTCTGAGATATAACAATATTGAAATTGAGCTAATCAATAACCCTATAATGGCCTCTTAGTGTCCAAGTGAAAGGAAGAGGCAATCAATAAAGCAAACTTCATTGTCTTATTTAAAGAAATTGCCACAACCACCCCATTCTTCAGCAACCACCAACCTGATGAGTCAGCAGCCATGAACATTAAGGGCAAGATCCTCCACCAATAAAAAGATTACAACTTGCTGAAGGTTCAGATGATAGTTAGCATTTTTTAGCAATAAAGTATTTTTTAAAATTAAGATATGTACTTTTTTTAGACATAAAACTATGGCACACTTAGAAGACTACAGTATTGTGTAAACATAGCTATTCCATGCACTGGCAAACCAAAATATTTGTTACTCATTTTAGTGAAATATTTACTTTATTGTGGTGACTACAACCAAACCCATAGTATCTTGGAGGTAAGCCTGTACTTTGGCAGGCTAGTTGGCCTTGGATAGGTAATGCTGGACACGAAGTCAGCCTGAATTCAGATCCTGGCACATCCCCCTTCAGGGTCTGCCCTTCTTTCTCCTTTTGGTGCCATCATCATGACTGCATTTTGTGAAGAGGCCTAGGCTGGCCTGTCTTCATTTACCTCATGACTTTGTTCCTGATTTTCTACTTCAAAATCAGGGCAGTATCAGGCCAAGTATCTCCATCTCTCTAACTCTTTTTAGCTTCCTTTTATATGTTGTGTGTTCCCCATTAGAATATAAGCTCCTTGAAGGGAGGGATCACCTTTTTTGTTTGTTTGCTTGTATTTATATCCTCAGCTTTTACGTGGTACCAGGCACACTTTTTTACTACTAACTTTGTGACACTGGGCATGTCACTTAATCTAGTTTAATCTCAGTTTCCTCATCTATAAAATGAGGAAAATTACGACAGTCCTCATAGTATTGTTGCAAAGGTCAAAGGAGATAACACGTAAAGTGCTTTGCAAACCTTGAAGTGCTTTACAAATACTATTATAATTACTGTTGGGGTGATTGTTTTGTACTCATTTTAATGGTGCTTTTCCTAGGCATCCCTTAGAGATAGATCAGAAGGACAGAGCTTGTAGCTAGGATAGGTTTGAAATGTTCACTACATTCAGAGAAGCAAATCTTCCCTGATCTGCATATGGAACAAATGCTGATGCCCACTAGAACTGGAACTTAGCAAGTGGGGATCCACCATCTTGGAAAGCAGGAGAGAAAGGAAGTTAGGTGTATGGACTGTCAGGGGGCAATTGTACGCCACTGGAAAGTGGAAATAAAAATGGCAAGATATTCTGAAATGATGAAAAAGGGCAACCACTAAGAAGTCAGGGATTACCTAGAGAGAAATATGAATGTAAATTAAGGCAGAGAGCCATCCTCTACCTAAGTATTGGAAATTATTGCTCCTAATTGAGGGCTCAGAACAATTGTAATTTTACTTCTAATTCCCTGAAGCAGCATAGGAGAGAACCATATTGTCCCTCACTTTAAAATGATCTAATTACTGTAACTAGATATTACACGTGTATAGTAGAAGAGAATTTTCCAGGAACCATCTGACCTAGCTGGGTCTCAACTCAAGTTTTCAGTAGATGATGATAAGAACAATAACAAAGATAATTATCATTTGTAGAGCACTTTAAGATCTATAAAGTGCCTTACATATGTTAATGTCCCTCAGTGGATAGAGTGCTGGGCCTGGAGTCAAGAAGACCTGAGTTCAAGTCCTGCCTTGCACACTTACTAGTTGTGTGACCCTGGGCAAGTCACTTAACCTCTGCCTTAATCCACTGGAGAAGAAAATGGCAAATCACTCTAGTACCTTTGCCAAGAAACCCCATTGACATGCTATAGTCCATGGAGTCACAAAGGATTGTACATGACTGAACACCAACAATTACTTATGTAACTTTGATCCTCACAAGAAGCCTGTGAGGTAAATTACTATCATTATTCCCATTTTCTTGTTCAGTTTTTTTTCAGTCCCATCCAACGCTTCATGGCCCCATTTGGGTTTTCTTGTCAGTGATACTGGAGTGGTTTGCCATTTCCTTCTCCATCTCATTTTAGAGATGAAGAAACTGAGGCAAACAGGGTTAAGTGACTTGCCCAGGGTCACACAGCTAGTCAGTGTCTGAGGCAGGAGTTGAATTCAGGTCTTCCTGACTCCAGGCCCCACACACTTTCCACTGTGCCATCTAGCTGCCCCATTTTACAGATGAAGTACTTGAGTCTGAGTGGGATTAAGTGACTTTCCCAGGTTCACACAGTAAATGTACAATGTGCAGTTTTTGAACTCAGGTCTTCCTTATGACAGGTCTATCATTCTTACCTTACTATTCTTTGCCTTAAGAGATCTGCTTATTATCTTCCACTATCCTTCTCAATGAAGCTTTGGAAGTAGATTTCTATTCAAAGGTGATTTTGCCCTCAGGTGCCATGCCTCTATAGATGGCTAGGAGACTGGGATGTTATTGGCTGAGATGATGTCTAGGCAATTTTTGGCCTTGTTTTGATGATTGCTTTGCATTGCTAAAAGTTTTGTAAAGCAACCAATGGGGAAACATCTGGTGGAAACAAGTAGGCCATAGCACATCTTGCTAGGGATAAAACAAAGATATTACATTGGAAAAATATAATCAGAAAAGTGGACTGATCATACATAAAGAACAAGGAACAATAGATAGGCTGTCTGGGTGCTATAGAGTTACACGTGAAATGTGAAAAGCATGTAAAAGAAGACATTTTGTGTGATGGGGACCTTGTGTGGCATGTTTTTGGGAGGACATGGACCCGTAATACCCAAGGTGAATGTGAATTTGAGATCCGTGTCAATGGATGGAGTACTCCACGTGAATGATAACATGAATTCATTGAGGTGTGGAAGTAAATAAATCATTGATGTTTTATAGTATTGATTCCTCTAGTATGATTAGTGTCCAATTTATATTTTTAAATTAGTTTAAAATTATTTTCAGTCCTCAAATTTGTTATTCTATAGCTGCAATATTCCCAGATGATATTCTCAACTTCTTGTTTTGATCTGTCCCTTTTCATATATAATTTTGGAGTGTGTGTATGTGTTTCTCTCTATTCTTTGGGGATAACTTGATAATGGTTTGTGAATGTCATTGGTTTTTTAAAAAAACCCTCAGCCATTGATTATTTGAATTGTTCTTTAGGTCTTTTTCTTAGACCTTTTTTTCTTTTTTGAGGCAATCAGAGTTAACTGACTTAACATGATCAAAGAGCTCATATGTATATGAGGGCAAATTTGAACTCAGGTCCTCCTGATTATAGGGCTGGTGCTCTATTCATTGGGCCACATCACTTCCCCTTTCTTAGATCTATTCTTAATTATTATTTCTCTTTTTTGACTTTTTGTCCTTTATTTTATTTTCTATTTTCTTTAAATTTAGGCTTTATGCATTTATTTTCTTATTTTCTCTCATTATTACAGGTCCTCTGTACTATAAATTTATCCCCTAGCATTGCTTTGGCTATATCCCATAGATTTTGATAGGTGCTATTAGGATCATTCATTGTTTCAAAATATATTTGTTATCGTTTTTTTCTTGATTCTTTGATTCAATCATTATTTAATAATCAATCAGCATTTATTAAGCACCTACTAAGAGCCAGGCCCTGTGCTAAGAACTGGGGATACAGAAAAGGCAAAAGATGGTCCTTGTCTTCAAGAAACTTACAATCTCTTGGGGAAGGCAACCTGTAAACAAATGCATATGAAACAGGCTACGTGCAGGATAAATAGAAAATAATTAACAGAGGCAAGACATTGGAATTGAGGGGTTGGAGAAGCCCTCCTAGAGATAGTGGAATTTTAGTTGGGACTTAAAGGAAGCCATGGAGGTCAGTAGTAAGAGCAGACAAAGGAGAGCATTCCAAGCATGGGGGACAGCCAGAGAAAATTCCCTGAGGGAGAGATGGAGTATCTTGTTCATGGAACAGCCTGGAAGTCAGTGTCTCTGGATAAAAGAATACTTGTTGGGGTGTTATGTGTAAGAGGATTTGAAAGGTAGGAGGGTGCTAGAATATGAAGGACTTTGAATACTAAATAGAGCATTTTGTATTTGGTCCTAGAGGCATTAGGAAGCCACTGGAATTTATCAGGTCAGGGCAGGGCACAAAATTGACAAGATCTGACCTGAACTTTAGGGAAGTCACTTTAGTGGCTGATTGGATTAGAGTGGTGAAAGACTTGAAGCAGGCAGACCCACCTTCAGGTTACTGCAATAATCCAGGTGTGAGGTGATGAGGGCCTTCACCAGGGTTGTGGCAGTGTCAGAAGAGAGAAGAGGGCATGAATTTGAAAGATGTTGCAAAGATAAAATCAACAGGCCTTGGGCAACAGGTTGCATATAGGGGAGTGAAAAATAGTGAGGAATGGAAAATGATTCCTAGGTTGTGAGCCTGAGGGACTGGGAGGATGGTGTTGCCCTTTATAGTAATAGTAATGGTGGAGAGGAGAGGGAGGGCTTAGGGGGAAAGCTAATGAGTTCTGTTCTGGACATATTGAATTTAAGATGCCTACTGGACATCTTAATATATTGCTTTTAGTTTCTGGGTAACTATGCATCTTTTACTCATTATAAAATGAAAAAATAGCATTTATAATAAATAAAGGAGAAATAAAGGAAATTACTAGAAACTATCACTTTTTACAAATAATGTAATGGTTTACTTCAAGAACCCTAGAGAGTCAATTAAAACCATTCATTGAAACCATTAATAACTTTCAAAAGTTATTAGAATAATCAAGTGATCGAGTGGTTAGATATACTACATGACCCTAGGTTACTAGAACCCTTCTAATTGTATACGAAGAGTCCTCTCAGTGGAACAGGGATTAGGCTTTTCTGCTCACTCAGTGGGTTTTGGAGGAGATTGTTTAGGAAAATAAAGAAATTGAGAACCAGAATTCCCAGGTTGTTGATGATCATCCTGCAGAAGTTGGCCTGCCAGCATAACCAGAATGAAAGTGAACTGACTAAAAATATGCATTAACTAGAGACAGAATTCTCAGAATTTAGGGACCATGCAATGAAAGCCAAAGGGCAGCTAATGGAGCTGATGACCATGTGAGTGAAGGAATCTCTCCTGATTGGAGGTGGGAGGATGGACAGGTCATTAGAAGTAACCCACCACATCATCTCCAGCCCAGAAGTTCTGGAGCCAGAAGTTTAATTCTACTGCATTCAAGTGAGATTGAAGTCATGAGAAGAGAGAATGAAAGTAGAAGTAAGAAAACCAAATCAACGTCAATGATAATATGGCAATAATCATTTATTTAAGTACCTACTATGTGCCAGGCATTGTGCTAAGTGATGGCGATACACAGAAAGGTATTTTAAAATCCCTGTTCTTAAGGAGTTCATAGTTTAATGGAAGAGACAACATGCAAACAACTTTGCACATGGAGGTAAGGAAGGTACTAGCACCAATTGTTTTAATAATTACAGCTTTGTAGCATTGTTTGAGATCTGGTACTCTCAGCTCCCTTCACATTTTTTTTCAAAAATTTTCTTGATATTCTTAACCTTTTTTCCTCCAGATGAATTTTGTATTATTTTTTTCTGACTCTTTAAAGTAATTCTTTAATAGTTTGGTTGATAAAGACAAACAGCGATGATATGGTAGTACTGAATAAGTAAGCTAACTTAGGTAGTATTGTTATTTTATTATATTGGCTTGGCTTACCTAGGTGCAATTAATATTTCTCTAATTATTTAGATCTTTCTTTATTTGCATGAAGAGTGTTTTGTAATTGTGTTTCCTCTGTGTGTCTTGACAAATAGAATACCAGGTATTTAATATAGTCTGTAGTTATGTTAAATGAAATTTCTCTTTCTACTTCTTCCTGTTGGGTTTTGTTGGTAATATATAGCAATACTAATGATTTACGTGTGTGTGTGCTTATGTTTATTTTATGTTCTGCAACTTTTCTAATGTTATTAATGGTTTCAACTACTTTTTTTAGTTTACTCTCTCGTGTTCTCTAAGGATACCATTGTAGCATCTACAAAAAGCAATAGTTTTCTTTACTTGTTACTTCATTTTCTTTTTCACGTCATTATTATAGATCAAAATGACATCGTTATGTTGGGGTCAAGGTGCAATGTGTCCAACTATGGCTGATCATTCCAATACAAGCTTGGAAGACTACCACAGATCAGGCACAAATAGTCCTATGAACATTTGAAGTGGAAGTGTCTCTAAATGTGCTAATCTCGTGTTTCTTTTGAGCTATTTCAATTGGGCTTTGCTCATAAAGTACCTTCTTTGATACAGGCATGTCATGCTGTTCCTGTGCCACTGTCTCCCATGTTTCACAATCCCCAAATTCTTCAGAAAGATCTCTTCTGATGTTCATGTGAGCACTGGCCTCGTGTGTAAGTTTTCTTTAAAATGGTCTTTTTGGTAAATGTACTTTTGGCATTTCAACAATATGGCCAGCCCACATTGTGCTCTCTGCAGTACAGCTTGAATGCTTGGCATTTCAGCTCAAGAAAGGACTTTAGTGTCCTTTCTTATCTTATCAAGTGATCTTCAGATCTTCCTAAAACAATTAAAATGGAAGTCATTCACTTTCCTGGCATGGCACTGGTATTCTGTCCACGTTTCAGGCATACAACAATGAAGTCAGTATAACAGCTCTTTGACCTTCAGTTTGGAAGGCAGCCTAATACCTCTTCTCTCCCACGCTTAACTTCAGAGCCTCAAACTTCAGAGCTCAAACACTGAGCTAACTCTGATAACACATGCATCAACCTCATTATCAATGTGTACATTCCTGGTAAGTATACTGCCAAGGTAAGTGAACTTATTTACAGCATTCAAAATTTCTCCATTTTCTATAACTGGTGATTCCACTTATGGATGGTGTGGTGCTCGCTGGTATAGAATCTTTGTTTTCTTGGTGTTAACTATTAGGCCAAAAGTTGTTAGGCCAACCAGCAGAGACTCAATCCATACTTTGTTGCATCCCAGCCTCAGAGGCTGCATTGAGTGCACAATCATCTGTGAACAGAAAGTCTTGCATCAACTCTCCTTCCACTTTAGTCTTGGCTTGTTGCCTTTTCAGGTTAGAAAATTTACCATCAGTGTAGCAGCTGACCTTGATGCTATTTTTATCCTTGTTGAAGGTATCCGACAACATTGCTGAAAAAATCACACTAAAAAGCATGGAAGCAAGCACACAGCCCTGCTTCGCTCCATTAGTGACTGGGAAAGTATGAGAGTATCCTCCATTATCCAGAACCCAGGCAAGCATGTTGTCATGAACCTGACATACAGTCCTGATGACCTTCTCCAGGCAACCAAATTTTGCTTTCATTTTCCATAAACTCTCATGACTGACAATATCAAAGACTTTCATTAGATCAATAAATGTTGTATATAGACCTCTGTTCTGCTCGGGGCATTTTTACTGGATTTGTCAGGCAGCAAACACCATATTGACCATTCCTCAGCCCTTTCTGAAGCCACACTGGCTTTCAGGTAGATGGCAATCTTCTAGGTGAAGGATCAGCCTCTTAAGGAGGACTCAGGCAAGAATCTGGTCAGCAATTACTGTGATCATCACAGAACAACCTATTTCCTTTTTTTTTTTCTAGTATGATATCAAATAGTAATGGTGATAATTGACATCCTTGCTTCTTTCCTGATCTTATTGGGACAGCTTCTAGATTTCCCCCATCACAAATAATGTTTGTTCTTGATTTTAGATAGATGCAACTTAAAATTTTAAGAAAAGGCCCATTTTCTCAGTACTAGGGTAGTTGAGGAGTGAGTTGAAGATGAAGGGATGATATCTAAAAAATAAAATTAAGGGGTGAGAGAGGAATGTACTGGGAGAAGGAAAAGGGAGAGGTAGAATGGGGGTAATTATCTCACATAAAAGAAAAAACTTTTACATTGAAGGGGAAGAAGGGGAAGGTGAGAGGGAATGAGTGAACCTTACTCTCATTGGATTTGGCTTAAGGAGGGAATAACATGCACACTCAGTTGGGTATGAAAATCTATCTTACCCTACAGGAAAGTAGGGGAGAAGGAGATGAGAGAGGGGGAGATGATAGAAGAGAGGGCAAATAGGAGGAGGGGATAGTCAGAAGCAAACACTTTTGAGGAGGGCAAGGGTCAGAAGAGAGAATAGAATAAAGGGAGCAGGGCAGGATAAATTGGAGGGAAATATAGTTAATCCTTCACAATATGACTGTTATGGAAATGTTTACATGACTACACATGTATAACCTATATGGAATTGC
The DNA here is from genome assembly GCF_028372415.1 of Notamacropus eugenii. Classification (NCBI taxonomy): domain Eukaryota; kingdom Metazoa; phylum Chordata; class Mammalia; order Diprotodontia; family Macropodidae; genus Notamacropus; species Notamacropus eugenii. The sequence goes on from NC_092874.1 coordinate 191,794,239, forward strand.
TTGCCTTCTCAATGGGAGTGAGTGGGGAGGGAAGAAAAGAGAGAATGTGGAACTCAAAGTTTTAAAAACAATTGTTAAAAATTGTTTTTACATGCAACTGGGAAATAAGATATAGAGGCTATGGGTTATAGAAATCTATCTTGCCCTACAGGAAAATATCAAGGAAGGGGATAAGAGAAGAGTGGGGAAGGGTGATAGAAGGGAGGGTAGATGAGGAGAAAGGATAACCAGAATACATGTTGGGGTGGGAGAGAGGGGAGAGATGGGGAGAAAATTTGGAACTCAAAATATTGTGAAAGTTGATAATTAAAATAAATTAGTAAGAATAAAACAAAAGAAAGGGTCCATTTATTCCTATGCTTTCTAGTGTTTTTAATAGGATGGATGTTGTATTTTGTCAAAAGCTTTTTCTATGTAAATTGAAATAGTTATAAAATTTTTGATGGTTTCAATATTGCTATGATCAATTATGCTTATAATTTTCCTAATATTGAACCAGCCCTGCAGTTGCAGTATAAATCTGTTCTTCATGGTTTATTTCTGTAATCTCTTTGCTAGTATTTTGCTAGTATTTTATTTACAATTTTTTTGCATCAATATTTATTAGGGAAATTTGTCTGCAGTTTTCATTTTCTCTTTTTTTCTTCTTGATTTAAATGTGAAAACTGTATTTGTGTCACAGAGGGAATTTGGTAGGACTCCCTTACCTATTTTTTCAAACAGTTTGTATGATATTATTCTTTGAATATGTGGTGGAATTCAACTGTAAATTTATCAGGTCCTGGGGTTTTTTCTTAGTGAACTTATTTATGGCTTGCTCAATTTCTTTTTCTAAGATAGGGTTATTTAAGTAATTCACTTTTCTGTTCTGTTAGTCTACACTCTTTCTTATCCCTTCCCCTCTTTCTCTTAAATCTTTCCTCTTTCAACTTCCCTGTTGGATAAGAGTAATTTTTGTATCCTACTGTATGTGTATGTAAATTCTTCCCTACTGAACCAGTTTAGATGAGAGGAGAGTTCAAGTGTTTCCTTCCTTCCTAATTTAAGTGAGATAATTTCCCTCATTCTTCCTCTCCCTTCCTCCCATTCCAAGTACATTTCTTTTTCTCATACTTCCCTGCCTTAAATTTAAGATGGAAGCTAGTTTGTTACTTATGGGCAAAAGCGAACAGGATTTGAACAATGATAGCCTGGGGAAGCACTTGGATTAGGAGGGTGTGGTGGTGTAGTAGTAGGAATTAATTCAAGAAAGTCATTCTTCTATAAGGATTCAGCCTTGGGGGTGGATTCATTCCATAGTGTCTAGCTGGTATGTATGCTAGAAAGAGGGGAAGAGGTGGGGCTCTGAGTCCTAGGAAGCAGGGTGACTCTTTGGCCTAAGGGAGCAGGAAGTGAGCATATCTCCACCTAGGAGTTGGGGTGGTTGCATGAGATCAGAGAGAATCCTGAAGTCCCTAGAGCAAGGACCCCTGAGGGTATGGTCTAATGGAGCAAAGCTGAAATGTTCTCTGAAGCTGAATTCCATAGATTTGAGGAGTTCTTCAGGGACTTAACTTGGATCAGCTAAACTTATTAGAGCCTCCAGAATTCTCTTTTTAGGTCCCAGAAAGATGAATTTTTATTACACTAGTTCTTCAGTGGAGATATGCAAGGAATGAGGCAAAGGTCCTAAAGGAAATGGAGATATATCAATATTAGATTTATGCAGTTCCCCTTCCCCAAAGCCTGCCACATTCTATGACCAGCCTGCCACATTCTATGACCAGCCTGCCACATTCTATAGCCAACCTGCCTCAGGGCCCATTAGATTCTGTCTTCTGGATGGATCCTACCAGGCTTTGGACTTCAGCTATGGGTCTACACCCACATAACCATGTATATGTGAGCTGATCAACTGGTGAAGTTTGAGCAGCAGTTCAAAATATTTGTGGCTTGGGCAAGTTCTGCTCTCAATACAAATAGACACTTTGAGAATAAAGATGAGTTAGAGAGCCTGCTGCCTTGGTAAGTGGGCAGAGGGAAATGATACCATTCCCAGGAAAGGACTTTGGATGTAGTTCCTGAAGTATGGGGTTGAAAAGAAAGCAATTGATGCCCAGCTCATAGAGAATCTAGTAAAATATAGAGAAATTCAGCAGTACCGGGACTCTAGAGGCCTTTCTTTCAGCCATACTCAAGCCTGAAGCATCCACCAAAGCCCAGTCCTCCATTTAGATTATCCTGGGGAAGTTACAGAGGGCAGACCATGGAGAGAATGTGCTCAGGAGTCAACATCTGTGTAGACCCTTTTAGCTACCTCTCAGTCAGTCACTGAGTACCTAAAAAGTATCAGATACTATCCTAAAGTATCTGAGGATATAAAGAAAAGCCAAAGACAACCTCAAGGATCTTTCAATCTAATGAAGGAGGCAACAAGCAAACAAATATTTATGAACAAGTTACATATAGGATAAATAGGAAATCTTTAGTAGAGAGAAGGCACTAGGATTAAGAGGAATGAGGAAAGGCTTCCTGTAGAAGGTGGGGATTTTATTTGTGACTTGAAGGAAGCCAGAAGGCAGGGATGAAGAAGGAAAGAATTCCAGGCATGGGGGACAGGCAGAGAAAATGACTGGAGCTGAGAGATGGAGTATCTTCTTTATAGAACAGCCTGGAGGCCAGTGTCACTGGATTGTGGAGTATGTGGTAAGGAGTAACGTGTAGAAAGACTGGAAAAGTAAGGGGGTGAGGGGCTAGGTTATAAAGAACACCAAAGAGAAGATTTTGTATTTGATCTTGTAAATGACAGGGAGCTACTGGAATTTTGAAAATGGAGGTGACATAGTCAGATGTGAGTTTCAGAAAAATCACTTTGGTGGTTGAATGGAAGATGAATTAGAGATGGGAGAGACTCGAGGCAGGCTGACTCACCAGCAGGCTATTGCAGTAATCCAGGTGTGAGGTGATGATGGCCTGCTATGAGTGATGGCAGTATCAGAGAAAAGAAGAGAAAGTATGTAAGAGATGTTGCAAAGGTGCAATCAAAAGGCTTTGGCAACAGATTAGATATGAGGGGTGGTGATGAGAGATACTGAGGAGTTGAGGAAGATAGGTATTCATCTTCTGGAGAGTAGGGTCAGATGGAAGTCCTTAGAGTTAGCTGAACCATCCCCTATATTGGGTTCCCATTGTGGTGAAAGATGTTTTCTCTTTAGTGATGGAGATGATTAGTTATGGGATAATTAGTTATGCCAGCTCCCTTTACTACAACCCTGTGTTGCCAGTAAAGAAGGCATATGGAACCTGGGAGCCTCTGGTGAATTGGAGAGAGCTGAACAGTTGTTCTTTTACTTCACTACAAATGTTTCTGATCTCATCAGTGTTGTGAACTAGGTAACTCAGGCTCAGGGTGAGTGGTATAGGGCTGTTTACAATGCTTTTTTTTTTTTCTCTAGTGCTATGACTGAGACTCGTCAACAGCCGTCTTTTTGTACCTGGGAAGGAGTGCACTATACCTTCACCATCCATCCCCAGAGTTACCTGAACTCTCTCACACTGCTACATTATGCTGGGCAGAGACCTGAAAGAGGCCTTCCTTCCTGAGGGCAATGAAGTATATACCACTATACAGCCAGATGAGGCTACAGTGGCAGAGGCCCTAGATCAAATGGTTTGAGAGACAAAGGGTGGGAAAATTAACCTTAAGAAAATCCGAGGTCCAGCCTCCCTCATCAGTTTTGGGTAATATGGTGGGCAGGAAAACCCAGAGGACTCAAGGCATAGTCTAGAGAACAAGCTACAGATACTCACTTCCCTGCCATCTAAGAATGAAGCCCAGAGACGATCAGGATTTTGGAGAATCCACTTTTCCCACCTGGGTCCTGAAGGTCATCATTTACTGATTCACCCTCAAGTTTGTTTTTTTCAAGCTAGATCTAGAATAGGTTACATCCTTGGAAGAGCAGGCTATTCAGCAGTCTCTTGCAGGCCAGCAGACCCATGTTTCTGAAAATCTATGTTCAATAATCAGTACACATTTATTAAGTGCTTACTGTGTGCTAGCCACTCTGCTAAGTTCTGTTCTTAAAGACCAGGCTTAGTGGAGCCTTAGGTAGGCACCAAGAAGTCACAATAAGTGCCTCTTAGGCTTCTGGAGCTCCTACTTCCCCTAAAGGACCACACATTTTTTTCCCCCAAATTTATTAATTTATTTGTTTTCAGGTTTCAACAATCACTTCCATAAATTCCAAATTTTCTCCCCTTCACTCCTCCCTCCCTCCCCAAGACAGCATGCAATCTTGTATGGGTTCTACACATGCATTCCTATGAAACACATTTTCACATAAGTCATGTTGCATAGAAGAATTAAAATGTATGGGAGAAACCATGAGAAAAACAAAGCATAACAAAGGAGACAATAGTCTGCTTCATTCTGCATTCAGACTCCATAGTTCTTTCTCTGGATGTGGATTCATCATGAGTCCTTTGGAAATGTTTTAGCACCTTGCATTGATGTGAAGGGCTAAGTCCATCAAAAACAGTCCTTGCACACTGTGACTGTTACTATGTATAATGTTCTCTTGGCTCTACTCACTTCACTCAGCATCAGTTTAGGTAAGTCTTCTCAGGTTTTTCTGAGGTCTGCCTGCTCATCATTTCTTACAGCACAATAGTATTCCATTACATTCATATACTACAACTTGTTCAGCCATTCCCCAACTGAGGGGCATCCCCTTGATTTTCAGTTCTTGGCCACCACAAAAAGAGCTGCTATAAATATTTTTGTACATGTTAAGGCCAACACACTTTTGAAAAGCAATTGCTTATTTGTTGTGTATAGTAGGTATGTACCCAAAACACAGAGGGGACCTCTAGTGGAACAGGAAGGAGATGACATACTCCAGTCCTGAAAGGCTCAGAACAGTTTACAGGAACCAAGTCGATTTAGTTTTTTCTTGAAAAGGGGAGGATAGGTGATGCCCTGGAGTCAGGGGGACTTGAGTGCAAGTGGCCTCAGACACTTGGCACTTACTAGTTGTGTGAACTGGGATAAGTCACTTAACCCTGAGTGCCTTGCTTTCCCCCTCCAAACAAAATAAACAAACAAAAAAGGGAAAATGAGAGGATGACTTCTATTTGATCCCAGGGGGGTGGGGGTGGAATGCCATGTAGTTGGAAAAACTCTGTATGGACCAAGACAGAAACCCTGTTTCCTCTCTTCTCCTCTCCTAGGAGTACCTACATACCCATAATGCATAAGCAAGCAATCAAAATATCAATAGACCTATGGAGGAATAAACCAAAGCCTCAGCATTAGCATACTCACAAATAAACAGCAGGAAGGAGCACACAGCTACCAGGTAACTTTTGCTATGTTGCTATTACTAATGGCTAGCGTTTACATAGCTTCTTAAGATTTACTACTCTAAAGACATAAATACATGAATAGATAAGCATAAGAATATAATAATAAAATAGAAGCATATCCCAAAGATGGAATATTCACACAGAGTGTGTGTGACAAATAGACATATGTAATGATGTACAAAGTAGAGGTTATCTGAGCAGTCTTAGTATTCTCAGCTGACTGCAGGTGTAACCACTTCTCCTAGTTTACCTGTAATTTGTAAGTTAGTGTTCTCACAGGTTGAATGGGACTAGATCTTTCGTGACTTTTCTTGTCTTTCTTCCTTTGTATCTGAGCTGGCTGATGGTATGGGATGATCCTCAGCTTCCTTATAGCTCTATGTCTAACTCCCTGAACCTGAACTTGGTGAAGGGGCTAGATCAGGGGTGAGGAACCTGCGGCCTCAAGGCCACATGTGGCCTTCTAGGTTCTTGAGTGCAACCTTTTGACTGAGTCCAAGTTTTACAGAACAAATCCTTTTATTAAGGAGATGTGTTCTGTGAAGTTTGGATTCAAGCTCTCTGAGTTGTCTCCGTACCAGAGATGAAATTCTAGGCAAGAAAGGCATTGCTGTTGTGTTCAGTACAATCTTCTTATGTGAACAGGGGTTCCTCTCAATTTGGGGAAAGGTTGCTGCTACACAATGTTTCTCTTGCTGGAAATGTCATTTTCTGATTCATTCTTTGTACAGGTGGTGGTCATTTTTTGTGTGAAATCCATTAAGGTAAATGGCCACTATTTGTTTTCCCACCTATCAAAGAACCTACCTTAGGTCTTTCATCTCCTGTTTCTTCTGTCCCCAGCGGGAAGAGGAAGAGGAAAGTAATGGGAAGTAGCCTTTCTTGGCCTGCTGTACAGGTTGGACTTCAATCTCTTGTTGCATCATTTTCTGTCTAATCTCCAGCCTTAAGAAGGAAGAAGAGAAGTGAAATGGGCAACGTGGTCCTCTGAACATGTGCTTTCCATCATCTGCTACATTTATATCCAGCTGGGTCATCTGCCTGCTTTGGGAAAATGAGTGGTACTTTCCTCTCAATAATGAACTTTCTTACACCCAGTCATAACATACATACATACATACACAAATATGTGTGCATATACATACATGTATATGTGCACACATATATACATACACATATACATACATACACATACAGGTATACATACACACACATATATACACTAGTGGTTCTGAACCTCTATAGGTCCCCATCTCGACCCTACCACCTGATTCCTTATTCCTATTCCTTCAACCCTCCCATCCTAAAGTTTCAACCAAACATAATCTACTTATTCAGCTGTGCCCTCTGGAATGCCTGTTCCATAACCAACAAAATTCCTTTGATCCTATATATTTTCCTTTCCTATTCCTTCCATTTTTTAGCTATTACTGAAATCTGGTTCCCCTCTGAGGGCACAGCCTCCTCGGCCACCCTTTCCAGTCTTGGCTGCATTTTTACTCATTTCCTTCAGCTCACTGGTTGAGGTGGAGTTGGAATACTCCTGGCTCTCCATTGCCACTTCCAGATTCATAATGGAGATAAAGCATTCTTTTAATGCTAGCATATTGTTAATTTTTTGTATGAGTGCCATACATTTTGAAAACTAGATATAGTCCTTAGATGCCATTCAATAATTGCTAAAGGTTTATCACATCCAGTTTTTAAAAACAGTCTATTCAGAACCATAACTTTTTTCCTGTTTGTAAGTTAGAACCAAATCTGAGAAATTCATATTTAAATCCTTTGTAATTACTGTCTTATTATCTAAGTCTTGCTGTAATCTGGTTGGTATTTCCTATAAGTCCTTTCACATTATGCCATTCAAGAAACATTATATATATATATATATATATATATATATATATATATATACACATAGCAATATATAGTCACACACATATACACACATTCACACATTGAATGTTTCATTATTACGAATCCTTTAAACGTAACATAGTTTCCTTGCTTGTCTTGTATAACCTTTATTATTTTTACTGTTGTCTGAGATCAAGAACGCTGCTCTAGCATTTCTGGATTCAGATGAGGCACGATAAATTCTACTTCATCCTTTATTTTATCTCGATATGGATCTTTATCTTTTAAGTGTGCTTCTTGTAAACAAATTGTTGGGTTTTACTTTCTAATCAATTTTGTCACCTTTATTCATTTTGTGAATTAGTTTATTCCATTTACACTCACAGTTATGATTATTATTCTTGGGGTAAGGGGTATATATGTGTGTGTTTATGTACATGTTACGTATACATATGTGTGTATGTGTGTATGTGCTCATGTATGGCTTATGTTACTGCTGTTCAGCTGTCCAGTCATGTCTGACTCTTCACAACTCCGTGGTTGATAGCATGCCAATACTGTCCATAGTGGTTTACTGGAGTAGTTTGCCATTTCCTTCTCCAATGGATTAAGACAAACAGAAGTTAACTGACTTATCCAGGGTCACACAGCTAGTAACTATCTGAGTCTGGATTTGAACTCAGGTTTTCCTGACTTCAGACCCAGCAATCTGTCCACCGAACTACCAAGCTGCCTCATTTCGTAACATTTCAGTAACAGATTCCAATTTTTTTCTTCTTTTTTTAAGTAAAAAGTATTTTATTTTTTTGCAATTACATGTAAAGATAGTTTTTGGCATTCATTTTTTATAAGATTTTGAGTGCCAAATTTTTCCCTTTCCCCCTCCCTAAGATAGCAAGCAATCTGATATAGGTTATACATGGACAATCATGTTCAACATATTTCATCATTAGTCATGTTGTGGAGGAAGAAAAAGAACAAAAGGGAAAAACCATGAAGAACAAAAAACAAGTGAAAATAGTCTGCTTCATCTGCATTCAGACTCCATAGTTCTTTCCCTGCACATGGAGGGCGTTTTCTGTCATGAATCTTTTGGAATTGTCTTCTAATCATTGTATTGCTGAGAAGAGCTAAGTCAATCATTGCTGATCATCACACAGTGTGTATATTACTGTGTACAATGTTCTCCTGGTTCTGCTTACTTTACTTTGATCAGTTTATGTAAGTCTTTCCAGGTTTTTCTGAAACTATCCTGCTCATTATTTCTTATAGCACAGTAGTATTCCATTACATTCATATACCACAACTTGTTCAGTCATTCCCCAATTGATGGGCATTCCCTCAATTTCCAATTCTTTGCCTCCACAAAGAGCTGCTGTAAATATTTTAATATATGTGGGTCCTTTTTTCTTTTTTAATGATCTCTGTGGGATACAGACCTCGTAGGTAGATCAAAGGGTATGTTTAGTTTGATTACTTTTTTGAACATAGTTCCAAATTACTCTCCAGACTGGTTGGATCAGTTCACAACTCCATGAACAATGCATTATTGTCCCAATTTCCCCACATTTTCTTCAACATTTATCGTTTTCCTTTTCTGTCATATTAGCCACAGATCCCAATTTCTAACACAAGGCATGAAGCAGTGGTTTCTCTACCCTGGTGTAGCACAGTTGAATATGGCTTATGAGAAGGCATGAATAGATGTCTCTGGAATATTGTCCACTTCTTTCCAAGACAGACGTTGATTCTTGCCTGGAGGGGAGCTGAAGAAGGGGCTGTGAGTCTGGCCACTTTGCTCTCCTTTGTGAGGGTGGATTGGGCTAAAATTATATCTATCTGCTCCTCTAAATATTGTTAGTCTTGGGGAAAGGATTTTGAGGTACAAAATACTCTTCTGGTCACTATCCTTTAAAGAAGGGGGTGTAGCTTATATTCAAATATTCAGTTTGTATTCCTTTCCAAGAAATACTATTTACACAAAAGATCATCACAAATAATGAATAAATCCATTTATCCAAGCAGTTAGGAAACAGAAATCAGAGAAGTAAATAATCTCTTCTCCTGGGAGCAAGATATTTCAGCTCTATTGAGAGAGGCCTCAATTTCACCCAACAGGAAATTCCCTTAAGTCTCTAGTGACGCAAGTTGGAAATCAGTGACATGGTGAGGGACTATACATATGTGCCTTCCACAATCTGTTCTCTTTCTCTTTAGGTTTCTGCTTAAAGAAAGTCTGGAACTGCATATGTATTCTCTCAAAGCAGGAAACAAGAAGGCCTTTCTTTCCCAAGTTCTGGAATCAACTCTATGCTTTACGTAGGTATATGCAGCACTGCTATCATCTTCCCTGATGAGAAGCTGTTGTGGTTGTGTTGTTCATTGTTTTCAGTTGTGTCCAACTTTTCATGCCTCCATTTAGTGTTTTCTTGACAAAGGAAATGGAGTGGTTTGCCATTTCCTTCTCCACTCCTTTTACAGATGAGGAAACTGAGGCAATGAGAGTTAAATGACTTGCCCAAAGTCATGGAGTTAGATAGCGTCTGAAGCCAGATTTGAACTCAGGAAGATGAGTCTTCCTGACTCCAAGCCCAGCATGCTATCCACCATGTCACCTACCTGTCCACCAATAACAAGAATCTTATGCAGATGATCCAGGATGAAACCTGGAGCTACATTAATTTTTTCCTTTATCAAATCTTTCTATAATCCCTTATATTATTATGTCAATTATACTTAATCACTTGCTATATCTTAATCTCCTTCCTTGCCCCCTTTTCTTTAAAGAAAAAGAGGGGGGTAAGAGGGGAGGAGGAAGAATGAAACTAGCATTCAGTATTTTTATTTGGTACTGTCTGCCAGCTGCCAAATACAGGACAGGCAAGCTAGTCTAGCTGAAGCTGCAAGACAGCCCAAGGGACAGACAGGCAGCATGAGCCAGGCAAGTCAAACCACCACTCTAACCCTGATCTGTTCTCAGTCCCTACACCCAAGAGCAGTAAAAGTAGCATTGCCTCCAGTCCAGCCACTTATCCATTGCCCTGGGAAGCAACTCTAATGGAGATATAGACTGCCACTGCTCCTGTAGATGCTACAGTCACATCTCCAAAAGACCAAGAAAGGAAAGTTCTTGCCACTGAAGTCCTTGGCCCTGTCCAATAGTTCAACACAGAAGCTGATACAATTTTATCAGTGGACATGACACTTAAGAAGAAGTGTTACCATCTCATTTATTTTTTCACCCTAAGATGATGAGACTTTTCCATCTGATTTGCAGCTGAAACCTTCCATCTGTATTTTTGCTCCATTAGAGTATGAACTCCCTGAAAGCAGGGAGTATCTTGCTTTTCTATTTGTACCCCCCAGTACTTAGCACAGTGATCAAAGTAAGTGTTTAATAAATACTTCCATTTTTTCGAATGTCAATCCAATCCCAATTTTCTTTCCCAACCCCTTCCTCTCACAGTCCACACTTAAATTCCTGATTTTTGCCCTTTTTTCTTTTTGTATTCTGCCCTCACTTTCTTTCCAACTCTGCCTCTCAAACCCATCTCACCCTATCCCTGATCAACCCCACTCCTTCCCTTTTTTCTGCCATTCTAATCTTACTGTTGTTGGTGTTGTTATTCTTAAAAACCTCTCCTGGCCTAGCCCAGAAAAGGATTAAGTTCCTGAGATCTCCTCACCCAACATACTCCCCACCTCTAAGTTTGAATAATCATGTCATTTCATCCCCATCTAGTCCAATCCATACCTGACACCCCCAATATAACACACCCGAGAAGTGGTCCTCCAGACTCTGCTTGAAGACCTCCAATAAATGGTAATTCACCATTTTGAGAAGCATCCCACTTTTGGACAGTTCTCAAGTTGCCAGGAATTTTTCCTGACATCAACCCCAAGTTTTCTTTTTTCCTTTTCCTTTTCTTTCTTTTCCTTCCTTCCTTCCTGTCTTCCTGTCTTCCTTCCTTCCTTCCTTCTTTCCTTCCTTCCTTCCTTCCTTCCTTCCTTCCTTCCTTCCTTCCTTCCTTTCTTTCTTTCTTTCTTTCTTTCTTTCTTTCTCTTCTTTCCTTCCTTTCTTTCTCTTTCTTCCTTCCTTTCTTTCTCTTCCTTCCTTCTTTCCTTCCTTTCTTTCTCTTTCTTCCTTCCTTTCTTTCTCTTTCTTCCTTCCTTTCTTTCTCTTTCTTCCTTCCTTTCTTTCTCTTTCTTCCTTCCTTTCTTTCTCTTTCTTCCTTTCTTTCTCTTTCTTCCTTCCTTTTCTTTCTTTTCCTTCCTTCCTTCCTGTCTTCCTGTTTTCCTTCCTTCCTTCCTTTCTTTCTTTCTCTTCTTTCCTTCCTTTCTTTCTCTTTCTTCCTTCCTTTCTTTCTCTTCCTTCCTTCTTTCCTTCCTTTCTTTCTCTTTCTTCTTTCCTTTCTTTCTCTTCCTTCCTTCCTGTCTTCCTGTCTTCCTTCCTTCCTTCCTTCCTTCCTTCCTTCCTTCCTTCCTTCCTTCCTTCCTTTCTTTGCAATTTCCACTCCTTGTTCATGCCTTCTGTAGCCAAATACAAATAAGACCAATCTCTTCTCCATGACACAATCCTTCGAACACCTATATCCTTTCTCCCCTAAGTTTCCCTTCTCCAGGCTAAACATCTCCATTTTCTTCACCTGGGTACTCACATGATATAGACTCAAAGTCTGCCACATTGTGGTAGCCCTCTTCTGGATACCCTCCAGCTTATCAATGAATAATCTTTTCCTGTGTTTTTCCAATGATCAAAAATATTATGTTCTTCCTCTTTCTCCTCTATTACGACTTTTTGTTTATTAATTTTAGTTGGTTTCTTTTTACCCTCACTGACTTTTAGCTGCTGCAACTCTGGCAGGACAATAGTTTCCCTCTCTTTTTTCGTTGTCCAAGTACTGATTTATTACTTCTTAGTTGTTCCAATTGGTTGCCCTTTATTAAATTTATTTTGTCAGTTGCATGTGTCTTTGGAAGGTTCTATCCTGCTCTGATTTTCTCAAGGACAATGTCTGAAAGTAATTGATTCTGCTAAAAGTTCTTTTTAAAATTCCCTTTAAATCATGTTCAACTTTGCAGGATAACTAACTCTTGAGCACACAGTCCTTTTCCTTTCCTTCTAACATATGATATTATAATGGCTTCAATTTATGCTTGTTGAAGATAATTAAGTCCTTATTTAGTTAGTTTCCTTTGTATGTGCTTTCTCACTTCCTAGCTGTTTGAAATATTTTTTTGACCTGGGAATTCTGGGATTTAGAGTTCACAATGTTTTATCTGAAGTTTCTCTTTGATATGGACCTATAGATTCTGCCCATCTGCCTTCTGCTTCAGGATCTTCTAGGCAATTTTCTTTGATAATTTGTTGAAATATGGCACTCAGATTTTTTGTTTCATTGCATAATTTTAAGTAATTTTCTGGGAGACTGATCATTCATATCCTGTTTTCTAAGTCAGTTTTTGGTTGTAGACATCTTGTGTATGCTCTGTTTTTTCTCCCTCATGGCTTTGTTCTGTTATTTATTGGTGTATTTTATCAGGGTGTCCCTTTCTTTCTGAAGGCTTCCCAACTACTATTCTAAGTTATTTCATGCATTCCTAATGCTTTTATTTAGATATTTTTATTAAGCCTGCCAACCACTCAAATGAAATCTTGTACCCATTTCCTATTCTTTTTTAGAGAAGGAAGAACAATCAGCAAAAAGAAAACCACTACATAATATTGCATTTGCTGAAGAATTGTAGACTTTGAAAATTGATACAAACTTAGAGATCATCTTGTCATTCCCTTTTATATCACTAATAAAAATGAGCCCTATTCAGATTAAGTGATATATATCTGATACATCTGATATATCTGATATATCAGATAAGTGACATATCCGGTGTGATACACTTAGAGGCAGGGCAGGCACTGACTCCCTGTGCAGTGCCCTTTCTGGTACACGGGCTGTTTTACTCCCACTTAGAGTTGCTCAATGCTTTGCAAACGTTTCTCTTCTTAGAATTAGATGTTATCATTTATCTATACTGTAAACATGTCTGAAAATTTTAGTTTTACTAGGATTTTTGGAACATTTGTTTAAACTATCCAAATGCCTGTTTTGTTTTTTTTTAACCAACACATTATGAAAATTTATACATCTAATAAGGTTGTGTAGAAAGGGAATTTTAGATAATTTGGCAAGTTTTGAAGGCCCTGATCAAAGAAAGGTAAATACAATTGATTTTCATCTGTAGCAATGAAAATGTTTCCACACAATGCCACAGTTTGTTTAATTTGTTGTGTTTGTTTTACAAACCAAAACAAATGAAAGACCATAGTCTGTTATAAACCTCTCTGGATTTCAAGAGTCAAGAGATTTTTCATATTAGGATCTTTGTTGCTGCCACCTCATAGATCATAATTCCCAGTATATGTTCTTCTAAGATGTTTTTCCAGTTCTTAAGGAGACACTGAATTGTTTGTTCTTATATTATCAGATAAGAATCAGGAAATGAATCTAGGGGATATTTACATAGTATCATGGTGTTCTAGAACTGGAAAGAATAAAGTTCATCTAGACCATCTTCACCAATATCAAACTCAAAGAAAAATAGGGACCATTATAAGGATCCCTGACTTAGTAAGTCACATATTAATATTATCTATATTGTACTGTATTTTTATTTATTTTGCTAAATATTAACCAGTTACATTTTAGTCTGACTCAGTCTACAATGGCATACAGCCTTGTGTTTGATATCCTTGATCTAGACTTGTTTTCTCATTTTATAGATAAGATGAGGGGGCAGCATGGTGTAGTGAATGGAGAGTCAGGCTTGAACTCAGTAAGATTTGTGTTCAAATCTTACCCTGGCGTGGGCTGGCTGTGTGACCAGAGACAAGTTACTTAAAATCTCAATACCATATGTAAATCTTTTACACTATAATTTTCAAAATGACAACATTCTGTCTAGGTAGAGGGAGCTTCCTCACTGGGGAAAGGAAGAATGAAGGGAAGAAAAGGAAGGAAGGAAAAGGGAAGGAAAGGAAAGAGAAGAAAGTTTGACACCACTGGTCTAGATGACCTCTAATATTCCTTCCAAATTCTAGGACACTATGATTCTACAAGAATATTTGCTGCATTCACCTCCTTATCTGATAAGAGAATAAGAACAAACAGTTCAGTCTTTCTTTAAGAACAAGAAGAACCTTCTAGAAGAACAGCCACCTGGGAATTATCTATGAAGATGTGAGTTAGTAAAAATGAAAAAAAAAAAAGGGAAGGAAGGAAAAAGAGGGGGAAGAGGAGGGGAAGGAGGAACGCTAACGAGTCAGAAACTCTGGGTTCAAATCTCCTCTCAGACACTTACTATCTGAGACCCTGAACAAGTCACTTAACCTTACTTGATCTCAGTCATTTCCTAATCTATAAAATGAGACAGTTGGATTAGATGGTCTCATTGTGCTACCAAAAAACAATTCATTTCTGTTTTCTAGAATAATCAAAAGGTCATCAAACAAGGTTATCTTTCAAGGAATTTGTATAATTTGAACATTAGAGTTGGACAGCTAAGTGGTGCGGTGGACAGAGTGCCAGACCTGGAGTCAGGAGAACCTGAGTTCCAATCCAGTCTGAGACACTAGCTGTGTAACCCTGAGTAAGTCACTTAACCCTGATTGCCTCAGTTGCTTCATCTATACAATGAACTGAAGAAAGAAATGGCAAGCCGCTCTAGTATCTTTGCCAAGAAAACCCCAAATGGGTTCATGAGAGCTGGACTCAACAACATAGGAGACACCTTGATGGAGAAAAGCTTTTGAATCATCATGTTGCTCTTTGAATTAAATAAATTTTTTAAACAGACAAACAATAATCATAGTAGCATTGTATAATGCCACTTTCCTAATCCTTCTGCCAATCATGTGGTGGTTTTGTGGGTTATTAGTTACAAAAATTTCCCTTTCTCTCCTAACACCCTCATTAAAATAGATATTAAAAAAATAAAGAAAAGTAGGTATGTGGGTTGGCAGTTATTGATGTTCTCTTGGTTTCCTTTTTTGGTAATAAAACCTAAACATTTTTTCCCATGCATTTAAATACCTCTGTTTTTCCCCTCCTTTAGGAAACCTGAGAACCAATTCCTAAAAATTGCATTGACTCCGGTGTGAACCTTCTCTTTGTCTACTTGGTTTAATCAAACCGCTTTTTTCATCCTTCAGTGCCATTTTGACTTTAATTTGGTACCACAGAAAGAACTTGAGTTCAAATCCCAACTCTGCCACTTACTATTCATGTAAGTCACTTGACCTTTTTCAGCCTTAGTTTCCCTATTTGGAAAAAATGTCTTGTAGGTTTCCCTTTCAGTTTCAGATCTGTGATCCCAATATCCTTTCAGTTTCAGATCCATGATCCCAATATGCCAGGTGCTAGGTATACAAAGAAAAAGAATTAAACAACCCCTTCTCAAGGAGCTTACATCCTACTTTCTCAAAAGAACAATCGGAACTCTGATGTTTGAGTCTATATGTTCCATTGTTCTTGATGATGAAAAAGAATATGACATAAACATCTTTCCAGATCTTTTCCATATTTTATCTTCATTGTCTTCCTTTTGGTTTCATCTTGAAATGCCTTTGAGGTGACTTGTTTGAGGATCCTGGGATTATTCATATCAAGCAAAGTAAGGAAAATAGACTATCTCCAAAGGTGCCATCCTCTGTCATGGAGGAAAACAAGTTCAAGTTGAAGAAGGAAGTAAAGTCCTCCAGATGCTCCCCTGGAGCAGGTGACTTATGTCAATTGTCTTTAAGAAATGACCTCAAACTTCTCTCTAAAACAGAGGCCCATCTTTTAAACAATACCCTTCGCTAGGTGTCCTATGACTAGCTGTGAGTCATAAGGTTTCCAAAGAATCAAACCTGAGGGTCACTTAGAGGGCAGTGAAAGTGTATTTGCAGGATGAACATGAGTAAACTGGCCCTTTCCAAACAAGGAATTATCCAGCAGAAACACAGTGAAGGACATCATCAAAGAAATAGGTGATTAAAGGAGAAAAGAGAAGAAAGGTTGAACACATAAGCAAGCGCTCCAGTGATACCCTCAGAACGTCAAGAGGATCCAAAAGGAAACCCAGCTTGTTTGGGGTTTGCAAACTAATAGAAGAACATGTGAGTTACCAGGGACAGGAAGGCATGCATATGCAGTGATCTTAAATACTGGAGACAATGTCCACATAAAAAGAGGGTGAAATTTATTGAAGAACTGTTTAAAATATATTGGCATGTATGTATATATATGCATGTACACAGGGCATTTAGGTGGCACAGTGGATGAAGTGCCCAGCTTGGAGTCAGGAAGACTCACCTTCCTGAGTTCAAATTTGTCCTCAGGTACTTAAGTCACCTAACCCTGTTTGCCTCAGTTT
This sequence comes from Notamacropus eugenii, assembly GCF_028372415.1. NCBI lineage: Eukaryota > Metazoa > Chordata > Mammalia > Diprotodontia > Macropodidae > Notamacropus > Notamacropus eugenii. Next base: position 191,810,856 of record NC_092874.1, read on the forward strand.
CCTTATGTGTAAAATGTGATGGAGAAGGAAATGGAAAACCACACAAAGAGTCAGACACAACTGAGAAATGACTGAAGAACAAATGTATGTAGGAATCAGTAGTGTTTAGATGGCAATTGCTGGAGAAATCAGTTTTTAAATATTTTTATATCAGGTCACTTTTTTTTAAATATTAATTTTATTTATTTTTAGTGTTCTGCAATCACTACCATATAATTCATATTTTTCCCCTCCCTCTCCCTCCCTCCCTGAGATGGCATACAATTTTATATAGGATCTACATATACATTCCTATTAAATACATTTTCGCTATAGTCATGCTGTGTAGAAGAATTATAATGAATGGGAGAAATCATATGACAAACCAAAACGTGATAAATAAAAAAAAAAATGATGTGCTATATTCTGCGATTGAATTCCATAGTTCTTTCTCTGGATGTAGAAGGCATTTTGCCTTAGAAGATCATTGGGAATTTTTTTTTAAGTCCTTGCATTGCTTCAAAGTTTCAAGTTTACCAGAAAAAAGTCCCCCATACTGTGGTCGTTGCTGTGCACAAAGTTCTCCTGGTTCTGCTCCTTTCACTCAGCATCAGATCATATAAGTCTTTCCAGACCCCTCTGAAGTCTTCCTGTTCATCATTTCTTATGGCGCAATAGTATTCTGTTACATTCATATACCGTAATTTATTTAGCCGTTCCCCAATTGATGGGCATCCCCTTGATATCTAGTTTTTGGCCACCACAAAGAGAGCTCCTATAAATATTTTTGTATATGTGGGACCCTTTCCCATTTTTATGATCTCATGGGGATACAGTCCTAGAAGTGATATTGCTGGATCAAAGGGTATGCACATTTTTGTAGCCTTTTGGGCATAGTTCCAAATTGCTCTCCAGAATGGTTGGGTCAGCTCACAGCTCCACCAACCAACCAACTCTCCCACATCCTCTCCAACATTTATCATCTTCCTGTTCTGTCATGTTTGCCAATCTGACAGGTGTGATGTGGTATCTCAGAGTTGTTATGATTTGCATCTCTCTAATCAAAAGTGATTTAGAGCATTTTTTCATATGATTATAAATATCTTTAATTTCTTATCAGGTCACTTTCCAATGAAAAATCGAAAATGAGCATTTATAATCAAGCAAGCAAGATTTAGGAAATCTCTCCTATGGATGAGCCACTGTGCCAGGTACTACAAGATACAAATACAATAGGTTGATCTAGAAGGAGATTACCTCGAGCTCCTGAGGACCATAAGGCTCCATGTAGATTTAAGTCATGTGAATTTTGACTAATGAGAGGCAGTCTGTACCTAGGTGAAACAGAGTATCTGCTTACAGAATAGGTCTGGTCATATCCAGTAAATGATCTGGAAGATGATTAATATGTAACCAGCAGAAATGTTCCTCATCATCTGTACTCACAGAATTACACGTAGCCTTCAAGCCTTGTTCTTTTGGAAGACAAGTGGTGAAATGTATAATCCAGCCATTACTTTAGAAAGGACATTTAAAAAAGATAATGGATTAAGGATGAGGGGAAATCGGTTTCAGTACCTGCCAAACTGCATGAAAAGAGTGGGTATTTCCTCTATAAAATTCACTTATGGTTGGCCTACTGTATGCTTCTCAATTGGTTTGAAATCTGTAATATATGCTTTCTGATTCTTTCCACATCTTTCCTTGGCTCTTGTCCTCCTCCCTCCTTTCTTTTGCATTACTTCCTTTCTCCATTTCTTTCTTTCTTCTTCTTGTCACTGAATACTCACAGATCTAGTGTGGCTTAAGGTGGAGAACAGACAGACAACTGGACCAGAAATCAAAAAGACCTGAGTTCATATTCTACCTCAAGTACTTACTAACTTATGACCTTGAGCAAGTCACTTAACTTCTGTCTGCCTCAGATTCCTCATATGTAAAATGGGGCTAATAATAACACCTCCCTCCCAGGTTTGCTGTGAAGATGTTATGAGATATTTGTAAAGTGCTTTGCAAACTTTCAACCTAGCCTATGTAAAGGCTATTATGTATTATTCTGTTATATGTTATAATATGATTATATGTATATATACATACAATTAGTTATTATATTAGTAGACTGTGCTGAAACTTTGAGCAGATGTTCAGTTGTTTTTCCATTTTTTTACCTTGTTTTCACCCTGCTTACCCTGTTTTTCCATTACAAATAATAATTATGCCTTTCATTATTATTCAAACATTCATAAATGTTTTTCAAAGTCTCTCTCCATATTTTAAATCACTGATCTTCAACCCAACTTTAAGCAGGTCTTCCATTTTATAGGTGCCTCCTAGTTCAAGGTTCTTTTCCTTATCTTGTCTTTTCTGCTCCAGAGGAGGAGAGGGACTTGGTGAAATGACTTGGTGTGTATGGGGGTGGACACGGCCCAGAGTTGAATTTCAGGTCATTGCAAATGCAGTGATCCATAAGCTAGGATTAAGAGTTTAAAGGACTTGGTGAAGATGCGAGAAAGGGCTTTTTCCTTGATATGGAAGGTAATAGGGACAATTAGTTCCAGCTCTGGGTAAAATTATGAAGTAATGCAATTTATATTGGATACCCTTCATCTGTCCTTCATCTTAATCTCCAACCACATCTACCCCTTATAGTAATCTGGTTTTGTATACCAATATCCTCCCAGAGCCTTGATCTCAACCAATTCACATTTAATCTTATTGAGGATTAGCTGAGAAATAGCTTTTATTTCTTAAAAGGGCCCTTTGGGGCAGTAAGGTGGCACATTGGTTAGATTGCTGGGCCTGGAGTCAGGAAAGCTCGTCTTCCTGAGTTCAAATGTGACCTCAGACACGTCTTAGGCATATGATCCTGGGCAAGTCACTTTCCCCCTACTTGCCTCAGTTCATCTGCAAAATGAGCTGGAGAAGGAAATGGCAAACCACTATAGCATATCTGCCAACTAACATTTTTGATACTGTGCCTAGTGGGAAGGGAGATGTTTGGGTGTAATGACAGTGCCCCCTCTAACCAAGGTCTGCCCTCAGAATAGTTCTGGGAACTATTAAAATTTTATAGTCAGACCAAAAGAAGTTGGCTCGATTTCCAGTGTAGATGTTATCTCAAAAGCAGGCCCCAAATTTACCAAAAATTAGACTTGGCTGCGATGTAGCAAGCACAGAGAGCAGTGACCTTTTGTGAGAATCTGGGTTGTGTGGGCAGGGCTACTTGTTTGCAGAAAGCAGAAGCATAAAACCCAGCCTCTTTAGGAACAGTTCACAGAGCAAGGACGAGGCAACGAGTCAGTCTGGTCTCCCTGTCTTCCCCTTCCCAACACCATGGGGAAAGACCGGTTGCCTCAACTGGGCCTTGCCCTGTGGCTCCTCGCCTCGGTCACTGGAATCAATGGAGAACCGTAAGTTTTCCGAGAAAACTAGATCTTTACAAAGAAAAGAACAAGCCTGATGGGGAACCAGGAAGCCACACCCCAGCCCTCCCCCCACCTTTAGCGTTTCCTTTTTCCCTAATAGGCTTGCTCTCCAAATCTCTTCTTTGTTTTTTTAGCTTTTCATTTGTATTTGCACCTCTGACCCTTCTGTCTCTTTTCTTTTGATTATCTATTCTTCTCACTTTTTAAAAATCGCTTCCTTTTACCAGGACCAAACTTAGACATGGGAAAAATATCTAGGGAAAGGCTTGGGGTGACTTAAAAGAGTCAGGAAAACTCACTGCCTCCCAAGTACCTCCCCACTAGCCTAACCCCTCTCCCAGTTGTGAAGAACTCTCAAAAGGATTTTGGTTAGTCATTCTATCTTTAGAAATTCATTCCTTTGGACTTAAGATACTGACCCTCCAAGTGCCCCCTCAATCACACATATATGCATTTTGACAAAAATTTCCTCCCCAAGGGGTTATATAGTAAATCATGATCAGTTCTTAATACTCAATAGAAAATTGCTTTTTGGCACAGTTGCTGAGATTGAGAAAACAAGAAAATGGGAATTTTGATAGGAGTAGATTAGAAGCCATATTTTGGGGAGAATTGTCTGCTTTCCTGGGAGTGTAAGGTGTGGGTGGGATGGTGTTGCTGGTAACATAAAGGGACTGGGCAGCTAGACTAGGAAGGGGAAGGTGGAAGGGCAAGCAATCAACATGGCCTCTAGCCATTGTTAATTCTTGTCACTTCCCAAACTTAGGCCTTTCATTCTCCTTTTCCCTCTTGACCAGGCCCCAACTGGTAGCCATATTCCTTTTTCCCAGCAGCAGTTATCATCTGTAGTCTACCCATTTTTTTTTTACATGGATGACAAATGCAAATGAAGATGCAGCTTCCCCTGATCTTGTCCCAGGAACAACCAAAATTCTTTTGAGAGTTCTTCACACTGGGACAGGAGTTAGAAAATAGCAAATGTGGGGAAAGTTGCAAAGTTAGTACCTTGAAAATATTACAATATTAAGAATCCCTGCTATTCGTTGGAATATTCATGGAGGTAGCTTCTATTTTTATCTTCCATCTTGTCTTGAAAGCAAGTTGCTGACCTCTGAGCCTGGTTCTTCAGCTGCTCCCCCATCTGTCCTTTCCCTATATTCTCCTCAACACCCCCAGCTTCTATAAAAGGGAAATAATGATGACTATTTAGGTACCCAAAGAACTCCAGACCTCTATCTCACCATCACCAAGGAAAGGTGTGATCAGAATCCCCATTCAGTGGACTGCAGTCCCACATGAGTTTGAGATGCCTTGAAGATAGGAAGAAGACACTAAATTATTTTTAAGAAGTTAATAACTAACACATATAGAATTTTAAGGTTGATGATGCACTCTATATGTATATACAAATATATGAATACACACACATTCACCAGATCCTCATAGCAATCTCGTCATAAAATCAGACAGTATCTGAGGCAAGATTCAAACTCAGGAGTTTCTAACTAGTCTCCTAACTTATTCCCTATACCACCTAGATGTTGATTTAAACGTGTTACTTTTAATTCATTGTCTAGTTAGTAGACCGTTATATCTGACCTAGTTTTGACTTTGTTCAGAGAGATGATATCATTCTTACCTTGTTCGTCTTTTCGCACATTAACCATCTTGAAAGCCTCTCTTTTCGCCTTTTCAAACAGCTATTCCCCTTGTCAGTGAACCAAGGAAGAAACAATCTTTGCTTTTAGATAAATCTAAGGGAACTTGACAGGGATAGCAAATTGGTCTGTGTTTTTTCTCTTCTCCACCACTAATATGAAGAACCTTTCTCCATAATATTCTAGTCCAGAGGTGGGGAACCTGAGGCCTCAAGGCAACATGCAGCCCTCTAGGTCCTCAAGTGGCCCTTTCACTGAATCCAAACTTCCCAGAACAAATCCCCTTAATAATAGGATTTGTTCTGTAAAACTTGAACTCAGTTAAAAGACCACACCCAAGGACCTAGAAGACCACATATGGCCTCCAAGCCACAGGTTCCCCACCCCTACTGTAGTCCCAACTTTGCCATGGGACAGCTATGTAAGCTAAATCTCAATTTTCTTATGTGTAAAATGGGACAAACAATATCACATTATTGTGAGGAAAGCACTTTATAAACCTTTAAGTGCTACATGAGTTTAAGTTGTTATTCCCCTATGATCTCATATAAACTATGAATCTGACAAAACAGAAAGTAGCCTGGGGTACCATATTTGTGGGCAGGGGCCCAAAATGATGCAAAGAATTTTTGTATTGTACAAGTGCAAATGTTTATAACATAAAGAGTAGCAATAGCACTGGGGCTATACATACTTTGTTTTATGCAATAGATATATTCCTAGAAATATATGTATATATGTATATGATTTGAATTATTAAACCAAATAAAATTTTACATGGTTCATTAACAACTGGCATCTGAACAGCACTTTCATTGTGTTGTTGCATCCATCCTTCACAACATTCTTGTGAGGTAAGTGGTATAGATATAAACAGTCCCATTTTACGGATGAGGAAATTGGCACTGAGAGAGATTTTGACTTTCCTTGTGTCACGCAATAAGGGTCGTGTTGGGATTCGAACTCAAAACTTCCTGACTTTCAGTCAAGATTACTCTCAAGTTAGTTAACAGCTTTCCTGGTTGGTAAGATATGTAAAGTGAAAAAAATAACACTGGATTTTTATGTGCATATAAATGTAGGTGTTAATTCAGATGTTTGGGAAGTCTGTGAAATATCATTAACCCTGAAGCCAACTTTGCCTAGGATATTATTCCCCTGACTGAGGGTGATGGAGAAGGAAAACAATTCATTGTAGGATTTCACAGCTATCAGTCCAGCTCTTTGGACCAGATATCCTTCATAGCTGTTGGTGTTAGCGATGATCATGGGGGAAACACAGTTATGCCGGTGGCTCAGATCCGGCAATGACCAGTGGGACTTTTTCTCTTTCTAGTCAGTACATGGTGTTAGTTCCCTCCCTGCTTCATACTACGATCACTGAGAAATTGTGTCTCTTTCTGAGCCACTTGAATGAGACAGTGACTGCAAGTGCTACGTTGGATTTCAACAGGCTTAATGGCAGTAACATATTCAGTCATCAGGTGGATGAGAAACAGACATTCTTCTGCCTACCTTTCACTGTGAGTACCAGTAATCCGATCCTGTCTAATTTACTGCAGTGCCCTGGGCTTGGCTTCTATAATGAATGGGGACTGCTCCTTCTGGAGGGGTCAACGATCTTGTTTTCTTTTCACAAGGAATGCCTTGGAAGAATGGACAGAACTGCATGGTGTTCTTAGCTATGAAATGGTGTAGGAAAAACACACACCTGTCCAGAAGTCCAACTTCATTGCTAATCACTGATAGTTGATACTGTATCTGTCACTGATCTCCCACAAAAGTTCCATGAATCAGAAAGTTAGCTCTTGTTCTCCCCAAAGTAAGATGCAGCTAATTTGCCTAGCAGTTTCAAATTTAAGAAAATGGTTTGCTAGCACCTGGTGTGAAAGACACATGTGACATACACATCTGTATTAGCTTGGACCCTTGACTCGTATGTGCTGACACAGGCAGAAATTGGGGTCTGAACATCTTAGCTAGCCACCAAGTAGTGCTCTCTCTGTACTTGTCTCTCACATCTGCAGCTGCTCCCTATCAGCTGCACAATATAAATATTTTTTATGAAGTTCCAGATTCCCTAATGGCCACTGGAGAGTGAGCATGAATGCATGTCAAAGCTATTCCTTCTGTCATGGAAGCACTGCCCTTGCCTTTGACCCTTTAGTGGCTTACCCTGGCTATCCAGAGTCTACTTCATAGGGGGCATACTGATAAAATTTTAACATATGCCATTTACTGCACTTATATTTTGCCTTGATCTTCACTTCTTTTGGGTAAATCACTCTCCCACGTCTCTTGCCTCAGGAACCATAGATTTTGATGCATAATATACAATCACAGCAAATTTGTCTTATACATAGAACATATATATAGAACAAAATGAAAAAATAGGCAAAAACTCTTCCACTAAAATAGAGATAGTCACAACTGATTGTACCCTCCTGCCATACTTGCTTTTTTCTCTTTCTCTGACCTTCAGTGTAGATGAGAAAAGTTTCTGAGCACTTAAACCCATGTCTCATACAAAGGAATGGAAAGAAATGGCTTTCACTCCATCTGAATCTCAGGGATAAAGAAATCCAGGAAGAAATACAACTTCCCCTTCTGGCTCTTCAAGCTTGAGGATGGAACTTTTTATAGTCGTTGGTAGCTTTTACCAACTTTGGGTAACACTGGCTGTGATGTCCTCTCCTCCATGTTCCTGCCTGATAGCAACCAGAAGCCCAAATGGGAAGATAATGTCTCTAATCCTGTCACATGCCTCTGACTCCAGCCCCTCTTCTGTTGTAAAGTGATGGGTCATTAAAACTCCAGGGCAGCAACCTCATTTCCGGGGTAGGAGGGGGATCTCCCCCAGACTTTGCTCTGCCAGCCTCCCCTCCTTACTCTGTGGCTCATTTCTCTGGTTCTGTATGTGTGTGTGTGTAGGGGGCAGGGCAGCTCTTCACAGAGGCAGCTAAACCGGCAAGGCTCTCTCAGACTACACTGTTAATAGGAATGTTGAAACCTTTGTATATATCAAGGAGGGAGAGAGAGAGGGAAGGGGAGGAAGAGAGAGAGAGAGAAAGAGAGAGAGAGAGAAGGAGAAAGAAAAGGAGAGAAAGGGAGGGAGAGAGAGAAAAAGACAGGAGGAGACTGTATAGTATTGTAGTTGTGTAATGCACCTGAAGGCTTACTGGCTCTGGAGTCAGAAGACATGGGTTTGAATTCTGGTTCTGCTACTTAGCAGTTGTATGACCTTGGGAATTTAATTTAAGCCTCCTGGGGTTCAATTCATTCATCCATAAAATGAAAGGGTCATAATGTTATCTATAAGGTCCTTTCCAGCTTTAATCCATGATTTTATGTTTAAATGCATACACACACACACACACACACACACACACACACACACCTCTAAAAAGTCCTATTCTACCAACTCGTCATGATAGGGAAGTGACTCTAGACTCCTGAAGACTCTTTCAACAGAGCCAAACTTCTGACAGGTTCTACCATGCTGCCAAGACTTTATCCCAGTGACGGAAAATGTGTTTTCTGAAGGCCAGTCTAAGTACAGTTGCTCATCATGAGTGAGCTCATCCTATTATGGGATGACTTATTTGGCTATTGTACCCTACTCGACAAGCATTAATTAAGTGCTTGCTGTGTGCCAGACATTGTGCTAAGCACCAGGGGATACAGCAAAAGGCAAAAAAAAAAGTCTCTGCTCTCAAGGATCTCAAATGCTCAAAGGAGGTAACATGCAGGCAACAATAATGATGACGGCTGTCATCTATACGGAGCCTCTTATGTGCCAGAAACCACATTCAGCACTTTACAAATGCCTCATGGTAGCCTCAAAGATGTATATAGAATAAACTGCAGATGCTTGCAAAGAGCAGGCATTAGTCTTATGCGGGATCAGCATAGAAACTTCTTTTAGAAGGAAGGATTGTTGATGAGACTTGAAGGAAGTTAGGAAAGTCAGGAAGGAGAGATAATGAGGGAGAGAATTCCAGGCAAGGGGGATAGCCAGTAAAAATACCTGGAGATGGAGTGTCTTGTTAGGAATAGCAAAGAAGCCTCTGTCACCAGATCACAGAGTACGTGTAGTAGGAGGGGGTGAGGGTTATGAAAGGCTTTAAAAGCCAAAAAAGATTTTCTATTTAATCCTGGAGATAATAAGGAGCCACTGGAATTTATAGAATGTGGGGAGGGAGTGACATGGTCAGACCTGCACTTTAGCAAGTTCATCTAGAAGGATGGATTTGAGTGAGGAAAAATTTGAGTCTAGGGGCACAACCAGCTGGCGATTGTAATGTTAACTTAAGCTTAAGAGGAAGAGGACCTGTGCCAAAGAGGTGTCAGCAGGAGATGAAAGAAACCAGGTTACAAAGAAAACCATAAAATGGTCTGCAGGGGCAGTACCCTTCCACTCCTTTAGTAGAGAATGTTGAAAAGGAGGTCAGAGAGGACGAAGAATTATAGTTTTTAGAATATCTATTAATACTAATTTCACTATTGCTTCTGATTTGGTGAGATCCTTGCCCAATGATCAATGAATCCAAATACCACTGGAAGAATTGAAGCATCTCATTTTTGCTATAATCAAAATAGAAGATAGGGAAGTTTCAGAGAAACAGGAGAGTGGCTCACAGGTTCTTTTTGGAAGGACAAAGAAACTAGTTGAAAGAGTTAGCTATATCATGTGCTCATGAACATGAAACATTCGCTTACCTCCCCTTGAGGTGCTCATAATAAGCATAAGATAAAAGTCCAAGGGGAAAGAACAAAACATCCCAAACTAAACACTGTGTAATAATTATGGTGACCAAGCTTGGCCCCAAAGAAGAACCGTGAACTGGTATGATCACTCTGGTAAGCATTTTAAAATTATGCTTAGAAAGTGGCTAAAATGTTAATGCTCAGATCTCACTGGTAGGTATGTACCCCAAAGAATCAAAAGATAGAAAGTAAGATCTTATATATGACAAAATATTCACAGCAACACGATTTGTTGTAACAAAGAAACTAGGGACAAAGTAAGTAGATGCCCTGTAGACTGAGAAATAGCTAAGCAAATAGTGATATGTGAATGTAATCTGTACCTTAAAAATGTAGACTATGAGGTGTGGGAACAAGGGCTGTCTGATATATCTATGTATGTATATAAATACACACACATATATGTTATATGTACATATATGCATATACACACATTATATGTATATATAATATGTATTACATACATTGTTATATATGGGTAATATATAATACAAATATTATGTATATATGGATATATACACATATATGTCCACATGTATGCATATATATGAGGTGTGTATGTATGTGTATATACATACATATATACATGTATACATACATACATACATGTATACATACATACATACATATATATATATTATGTAATTCATGGATGAGATCTAGTCCAACCTTATAGAAAGTAGGAGAAAGGCCATCTCTCTCCTAGCAGCAGCCTGGCTGGTGGAGGTAGGAGGGAACAGGCGGGATCTAAGAACTGTGAGGCAGGGCAATCTCTCCTATCTCCAAGAGGACTAGAATTTTATCTCTCTGCAACCCTTCAAACATCTCTAGTCCTGGGATATGATAGGGTCAGAATGAAAGCCATTTATTTCTTTGATTACTCTTAAAAAGAAGGGTACTCTTTATCTTACATTGGCCAACTTGATTCCTTCCCACCAAGTACTGGCCACAGGAAAGATCATCATCCAATAAACCCCTTTATCAAAGCAAAGCCACAAGTGGAAATTGCGGATGTTCTACTGATTAGAATAGACCTGAGAAAACACAACAGCAAGGGAGCTTTTGGGCTGGGAAGGCAACACAATACATCTGTTGAACCAAGGAGAGAAGGAATGATCTCACTAAGGGAGTGGATGTGAGGGATACATGCTTAGTGGTGTCCATAGGTGCAAGCTCTAAAAATTGAGAGACCTAATGTGTAAGCAAATGCTTGAAGGTGGGAAATATCTGGAGATGACTTAGTAGTCCAGTTTCCTGAATGTGGTCTTTAGGGTTGGCAGGGGAACAGTCAGTTGGTCAGTCAATAAACATTTATTAAGAGTTACAAAAGGCTGGGCAGTAATGAAATTAAACACCATGTTATTGTGGATTGCAAGTTAAGAATGTTGTACTTTATTTGGTAGACAATGGAGAGACACAGAGTACAGAAGTTCACAAAAATAACCAGGTATATACAGAAGGAAGATATATGGTGAATTAAGTCTCAGCAAAATTGGTGAAAAGGGAAAAAATAGTCCATACCCCTCACCAACCTCCTCTAGTGAAACCAAGAGAGAAGACCAGTTTATATTGAGGGATGAGGTCTCCAGAGTATAAATGAGCTGTGTAAGTTATGAAAAACATTTGCATTTCTCAGATCCCAAGATTATCAACAGTCTCGGAGGTGGGATTCTTCACTGTGCAGGTGAAGGGTCCAACACACACCTTCAGTAAACGGAAGACAGTACTGGTGAAGAACCCAGAGAGTCTGGTCTTTGTCCAGACAGACAAGCCAATCTACAAGCCAGGACAAACAGGTATGAAGGTTGCGAGGGTCAAAGATAACTCCAAGAAAGGGTGAGCCTCATCCTCATTATTTTCCTAGTGACAATGGCAGTTTTCTTTGCCTCTTGGCCTCATACATCACTGTCTAAGGTGATTAGAATAGGGACTTTGGGCCTCATAGTTGATATTTCTTTGTTTCAGTTCATTTTCGTGTTGTCTCTGTGGATGGAAATTTTCACCCCCTGAATGAGATGGTGAGTTACCCTAATAAGTCACCCCTGTTATGGGACCGTAAAGGTGAGGGGCATGCTTCTGGGAGTAGGGGGGTGGGAAGGAAGCCTGAGAATAACAGCAGTGACTTCTGGTCCCATCTCAGGATAGGATTTCCAATATGAATCATTATCAAGGGAGAAGAGGAGGAGGAAATTCCTTTCCTTATTAAGTAACTGCTATATAAATAGCCTTCTAGGAACCCTCGTGGGAAACAAGAGAAGTGGTGTGATACAGGGGTAACAGTGCTGGATGTGGAATCAAAAACCTGAGGTTAAGTCCTAGCTTCACCAGTGTGTCATTTAGGACAAGGCATTTCATCTCCCTGTACCTCAGTTTCCTCATTCATAAAATGAGAGAGTTGGACTATATGACCACTAAAGTGCCTTCTAGCTCTAAATCTATGATCCAGATGAGTGGCTTTCAACCTTGCCAACCTTGAATTTACTAAGTCTACGGTGAATTACCCTTCTTTTGTTCACCCTAGTCGGTTATCTTCTCCTCCAGGAGAACCAGATTGAGCAATTGGTTTGGCTAATCAAATTTCATTCCAACAAGAGTAACATCCGATATTTAGAGTAGAGAGCAAGGTAAATAAATCCTCTTGATGAGAGGTTGAACATTGGATAAAGCCAGAGGGTGTACTTCCTCATAAGAGGAGTTAAGGATGTTGTCATTCTTTAGAATCAGTGACAAAGAGGTCTTCAAGAGCCTGTCTCCCTGTTTGTAAAAGGGTGTAGCATGGTGATGACCTTGACAAGAGGATTATAATCACTCACTTAGTGTTAGGAAATCTCAAATCCTAAATGAATGAGAATGCATAGGTGTCATCTTTGTCATCATCATAGCTAATTTTTTTATAGTGCCTACCATGTGCCAGGCATTATGCCAGATGCTTTGCAAATATTATCTCCATTGATCCTCCAAACAACCCTGAGAAGATATGTGCTATTATTATCCCTATTTTACAGATGAAGAAACCAAGGCAAACAGAGCTTAAGTAACTAGCTAGTAAGTGTCTGAGGTCACATTTGAACTCAGGTCTTCTTGACTCCAAGTCCAGTGCTCTGTGCACTGTGGTACCACCTGTTTGCACCATAAGCATTTGTCGGTGTGTATGCATACCCATAATAATAGTTCTGAGAAGCTTCTACCCAGAATGCATTCTACAGCAGATATAACCACATTATGTTTGTAGATTTGTCTAAATTTTCTGTCTTAAGAAACAATTTTGGATTCATGTTTCTTTTGCTTTGTTTTCTTTTTCTCTTCTAGTTTCCACTGGTGTACGTTGAGGTAAGTAGAACAAGGCATTTCAATCCCATGGTGATCAGTACATACAGGGACCTTCCCATGGTTTCTCAGAAATATGAGCTAGTATGAGAAACCTTCATCCCAAAGTTCTTCCTATTTCTAGAGTTTCAATATGTTGCAGCTCATTGCTTCCTTTCCCCCCTTACAAGAAAGTAGGGCTAAAGACCCTTCAAACTACTTTGAATCATCAAGAAGTCCTCATATTTCTACTCCTTCTCCTCTGTCTTGTTCCTTTGGATACCATTATAGTCTTTTCTTCTTATAGGACCCCCAAAGAAATCGGATTATGCAGTGGCAGAATCTCCACTTAAATGGGGGCCTCCAGCAGCTCTCGTTCGTCCTCTCATCGGAACCCCTCCATGGCTCCTACAAAGTGGTGGTACAGAAGGAACTTGGAACAAAGAGAGAACACTCCTTTAAGGTGGAAGAATTTGGTATGGATGTTGTCATCTCGATCCGAGGATTTTAGGTCAATTAGATTCTCTCCATTTCCCACAGGCTAGGATGGACTGGAAGGCAAATTGACTATATTTCATTCCAGGGTGTGAACTAATATTGTGTGAATATGGTGATATTCCATAGCAAAACATTCATTTAAGACCTATTTATTAAGTGCTTACTCTGTATAGAGCACTGTGCTAGGAGAAATACATAAATAATGCATGGTCTTTATTTTGATGGTCTTGATTTACCCTTAGCCCTCATCTGCCTTCTGTGCTCTTGCTTGCCTTCTGCTGAAAGCCACTGGAGAAAACTGCACAACTGTGCTGACTGGGTCTACAACAAGTTTATCCAATGGCAATGGGGCCTTCACTTCGGCCCTCCAATCTTTTTATTCTTTCTTACTCAACTCTCTCATATATTCCCTACAGCAATTGTTCTCAAGTTTCTCTTCTCTCCTCAAACCCTGCTCCCTTCCTTCTCAGAAGGAACTTCATATCTCTGAAAAAACTGGAGCCAACAGGTCCTCCTCAATTCCACATTTCAAACCAACTCAACAACACTGAGAATTTTCTCTTCTTTTGCTCTTGTCCTGAGGAGATGGTATTTCCTAACAACTCCTCTATTTGAAACCCACTTCATTCTCTGTGAACTTACAAATTCTCCTCTTTTAAGTAGAGTTATTTAGTTTCCTGCTGGAGCTGTTAGAATCAGTCCAAGACATTTCATTAGTTAGATCTCTAACGGCTCGAGTTGACATCTGTGAATAAATCAGACTCTTGGGGACATCCCGTTGCCTGTTAAGATATTATCTCAGGCACTCTTGCAGAAAGGTTCGAACAAAAACGATGGGCCTGCTAACAATGGGTTAGATCGTCATGCTTTCCATATTTTCCCAACAGTACTGCCCAAGTTTGAGGTGCAGGTCAAGGTGCCAGATAAAATCACAATCTTGGATGAAGAATTTACAGTGTCAGTCTGTGGACGGTGAGTAGGTCCTGTTTTCTTCTGTGGTTTAGATCTCGGCAAAAGGAATTTCTAACAGAACAGAAAATTTTGCATGGTTTCTCTCAATACCAGGATGAGTTGCTAGTGAGTCCAAGCCATTTCCTGTCCTACACAGCTTTTTCCTGCCACTTCTCCATCTCTTGCCCCCTAGAAGTTGACTACCTTTCCACGTCAAAGTGGAGGGGTGATCTTGACAGTGACAGCCACAAGCAGACTACTGGTAGCAGAAGTCATAGATAAAGTAAAGAAATTATTTTTTTTGAGGTTCCAAGGTCACAAGAAGACCCCATCTCCAGTTCTGTCTCAATAATAGCCAGAGAATTCTCTGGCCAGGTTAACTGACCACTTACCATAGACATGATGGTCTTTGAAGAGGGAAGCCAGAGAGAAATCAAAGCAAGGAATTAGGTATTGGGCAGACAGAGATCAAAAAGGGCTTGGGGAGAGTTAACATCCCCTAAATAGAATGAATATCACTAAAGAACAAATCAAAGAAAAAATATGGAAGAAACCAAAGAAAGCAGAGATGGAAGGACTGGGAAAGCAGAGACAGAGGAAAGACTGGGTCTCAAAGAGTTCATTGGAATGCATTTCTTTAAATATACAATAGATAAAATAATAAATAAATAAAATGTATAAAAAGAAAAGAAAATAAATGTTAAGATATAAATAAAATAATAAGTTACAAATAAAAAGCCATCATTCGTTATAAATTTAACTATTCACAAGAGCAAGGCAAATTCATATTTATTACTAATTATTAAATGACCTTCAGTATAGTTACCTATAACAACTTATTAGCCATCTACTCTTCCATTGTCTTCATCCATTGCCCTTATTTTTGTGCATAGGTAGTATTCTTTCTTATTATAGAGATCAGAGAGTTAGTCAGGTTAGTTTGCTTCATTGAACCAAAGTTCCATTTAGTATGAGATGGAAAGATAAAAAGATTTCCAGAGAAGCTGAGTAAACTTGCTTTGGCTCCCTAGGGATAGAAAATAGAGATAAAACAGAAATTGGGACCAGGAACCTCTGTTTCTACTACTAATGGATTTATTCTTTGTATTTCCTTTCTGGTAACAGATATACTTATGGGGAACCTGTTTCAGGTCTGGCAAGTGTGAGTATATGCAGGAAGTTCGCACAGTATTCCCCTTGCTATGGCAAAGAATCAGAGAGCATCTGTGAGGAATTCAGCACACCGGTAAGAAAAAGATGGTGTTTTTATTAGGAAGCTAATAGGTGTTAATTTAATTCACTAAACAGGCAACAAGATAATAGTATAATAGATTTAGTGTTGAAAGGAATTCCAACTGTAACCCTTCATTTGGTAAATGAGGAAAGAGAGGTGGAGAGGAATTATTTGATTTGCCCAGGATCACAGCTAGTAAGTGCCTGAATTCTCCCTGACTTCAAGTTCAACAGTTGAGCATTCTAGCTTTCCTCCAAGACATTGTGCTACGTGCTTGGGATGTAAAGGCAAAAGTGAAAATTCATTTCTTCAAGTCTGTTGAGTGAACCCAGGTACTTAATAAATGTTGGTTGATTGAATGCAATGTGTGAACAAATAAGGTAGTTTGTGCAGGAAGAGAGCATTAATAAGTGAGTGTGTGTGTGTGTGTGTGTGTGTGTGTGTGATTTGTAAATCCTTGGAGAAAGTAAACTTCATGGAGAAGATGACAGCTGAACTAAGCCTTGAAGAAAGAAAGATTCTGAGAAGTAGTGAGGAGATGGCATTCCAAGCATGAAGGATAGCTTGTGCAAATGCATGGAGGCAAGAGGTAGAATACGGAATTTAGGAAATAACTTGTAACCCAATTGGGGTAGAATATAGAATGCTTGTAGAATGCTTTAATCTCTGGACTGGAGAGTTTGTATTTTGTGTTAGAGACAATAGGGAGTCCCTGAAGGCTCTTGAGAAAGAGAGGTCCAGGGCCTGAGGAAAGTATTTTGGCAGCTGGGAGAGTATGATAAAAAATCCAATAAATATCTGACAGCCGTGTCCTTACAGACCTAGGGGGAGGACATTTTGAGCAGCTGGGCTTGCCCAAAATCTCTAGCCACTTACATTTCTATGATAAATTTACAGCTATGTTAACAAACCATGCTTGCTAGTTCTTTCTGCCAGGGACAGGCTTAGTATGATTATTAGTCTGACCTAATAGGACATTTCAAGCATCTTTATCTTTCTTTTATTTTCTTTACTTTCAGCTAGATGGTTTAGGTTGTACCTCCCAAAAAGTAAAAACCAAGATTTTCCAATTGAAGAAAAATGAGCTTTTGATGAACCTTAATGTGATTGCCAAGATCACGGAGGAAGGGACAGGTTTGTATGTCATATAAATGTGGGACATAATAAGCAATGACTACAAGGTTGGGGAAATGTGGATAGAACATCTTGATTTCAAGAAAAAGTTCTTTTCCCAGAGGGATCACTTCTTGTATACTTCTGTTTTAGAAATAGAATTGAATGGAACTGGATCCTGTGAGATCACGGACATTATAAGCAAAGTCATGTTTGTGAATACGGATTCACACTATAGGCGTGGACTCCCTTTCTTCGGGCAGGTAGAGTAACTCCAACATACAGGAGATCTGGATGTGAGCTCCAGAAGTTCTACTAACTAATTGTATGACTTGGGGAAGTTTCTTAATAATCATTTGGGTCTCGGTTTCCTCATTTGAAAATGAGGAGAATGGGCTAGATGATTTCTCATATCTCTTACAACTTCAACATCCTATGTTGTTTTTTTTTTTTATCAAAACCATCAAGAAATATTCTCCTGATTCCTTTCCCTTCTAACAAAATCTTAACAAAAATTTCAAAGTATTACAAACATCGGAACGTCCTTCTTTCCATTTGCTACTAGCCCAACTGCTGATATTGCCAACAGCTAGATAGATATGGTGCAACGTCCTTCCTTCCAGTTCTGATACTTCATATATAATCTTTCTCCATTAACCAATTAGGTGGGGGTCAGTAATTGTCATACATTTTCTATCGTCCTGCTTGCCACCACCTTCAATCTCTCTCTGGCTTCCCATGGAGATCATAATGGATAAGTGGTTTTACCTCAAGATAATGGCACATGTTAGATTAGTTTGAACATAATTTGATTTTCATGACTACATTTTTTACATTTCTCTCTTTAACAAATACATTTTAAATGCTTTAAGTGGACAAAAAGAGTGTCTTTGAATATTACCAGTTTTTAATTATTATAAGATCTAGCACAACTCAATTAAAGTCTTCTATAATGATTTGTACAACATGGTTTGGGAATGGAGTAATTTTTATTCTAGATACATAAAGTGAAAATAACTTAATGTGTTTTAGTTGCTCTATCAGTAAGCACCCCAACATACATGAGGGGTCTGCTATCACAGGTTCTTAGATCCGCATTCATAAAAGGAAAGGCAACTTTTGAGGGGTTGACAATCACTTTAATTAAGCATATGTATCATTCCTTTAACCAAGCACATATATTATTCACCTAGTTTAAAGGAGTCAGCACCCTAAACTTCAAAGAAAATACAGAGAAATTAAAAACCAACAGACATGGCTCTCTCTGCCTGACCATAATTCAACAGACAAGTACAGCTCTCTGACCATAGTTACCAGAGAGGGAAGCATGACCTTTGGATTCTCAAAGGTGGGGGGAGGGGGACTCCTTACTGGCTTCCCAGAGTCCTTGTCTTGCACTTAAACCTTGTTATAAAGACTAAATCACAAGGAAAAACCTCACCCTCATTGTATTTATATACTTTTTAGAGCCAGAGGGCATAACCCTCTGACCCAGTGCCTCAATAGAAAAAGCAAAAGGTATTTGGGACCCTCCTACAAAACAACTCCCCTAATCAAGCTTCCCACAACGGGCAAGCCCATCAATGTTTGGGAAAGATCCTCCCCAATCACATTATTCAATTAGAGGCACTTTGAATAAAACAAAAATTTGATTGCCATCATAGTTGCCTATATTTTGCTACCAGGCAGTAAAATTTTTACCTATAGACAGCTCGGCCAGCCAAAGTGACTGATTCTGAGTCAGTACCAGAATAGATACAGGGTATTTGATCTGTGGCAGGAAAGTGAGGATGAATTTGTGTCTGTTCTGGACACTCTGCATAGGACTAATCACAGCTTTGATTCCTCAGGTTCTTCTAGTGAATGGGAAGGATGAACCCATACCAAATGAGCTCATCTTTATCTCTGTAATGGAATCTACCCAAGGCTTCACCAAAAACTACACCACTAATGCACAAGGCCTGGTGCAATTCTCATTTGACACCACCAACTTCACTTCTCCCTCCATCAGTCTCACAGTAAGTATGAAAGGTATGCCCCTATAACCAGTAATGATGTTAGTCTACTGTCTCCTCTAGAGGGGGAAAGTATAGGGATTTGGAGTCCCTCTCTTTCCCCCACCCCATCATCTCCCGAGGCAAGGAAATAACTCATGGTTTGGGATTGAAGTGAAATTAAGGAGAGCATGAGACTTTCCCCAGAAATTCAGGGACTCTACAAAGCTGCAGGAGCCATGGAGGGATGATGACTGCTGTGATCTCTCTTTTACAGTGTCCTCTCCTCCTCTTTTTCCAAATTCTCCTTTTAGTACCGTCCCACTCCCAAATAATATTCTATTTCTTTGCCTCAGAGATGGTGGGGGGTGGAAAGTCTCCAAACCCCACAAACCCTCTACAGATGTCATTACATTAGCAACCATGGGGCCACTCAAATAGGAAGCCTGTTATCTAGAACAGCAATAATTGAATTAAGGATTTAGTTTATTATCCACCTGTTTAATGGACCTCTACTATTTGGGAAGTAGGACTAAGCAAAGAGCTCTTGGCAAGAGTGAGGTGTAGATTTACAAATAATACCTATTTTGGACAAGCCCTCTAAACTTAAAAGGAGGCACCCTCTTGATAAAGATTGAATATTCAAAATTCTAATGGCAGCATTCACCTTGTTGAGAGTTATAAGCAGTGCACAGAAACCTAGAGTCAGAGCAAGCGAAGATATATCTGTTGGTGGACTCTTCTTTTTGTCTCTAGAGGTAAGTAGCCCTGTATTATATGTGTGTACACACACACACACACACACACACGCACACACACACATATATAGTGGCTATACGAGAAATGGACTTCTCTCAAATTTTGGCTTGGGAGCACAATATTTCTAGCTATTCAACAACAGGGTAAAAGAGTTGTCCCGTTCAATTTTATGCTTTGGAACGTTGTCACAAATAATCCAACACTCTCCCTTTCCCTTCTGTTTCCTTAGGCCAAATACAAAGAAGGGACCCATTGCTATGGATACATGTGGAGAACGGCCTACCACCACTCAGCACACCATCCTGTAAAGCATGTTTTCTCTTCAAGTAAGAGCTATGTCTACATTGAACCTTTATTTGACACCTTGACCTGTGGCCAAAACCAGGAGATCCTGGTGCACTACCTCCTGAATGGACAAGTCCTGAAGGAACTGAAGGAGCTCACCTTCTATTATCTGGTGAGAACGGGAACCAGAACTCTGATCAACACACAAAGTTTAGGAATTGCCTAACACTTTGAGCTTTACCATTTTCCTTTCTCATTCTTTTCCTTTTTTCCTTTTCCTTGACAACTGGCCTTAGCAACAGGTGTCAAATGAGAGATGGATTTAAAATTAAAATGGTGGCAAAGGAAATGTTTTTTCTTTCTACAGATAATGGCCAAGGGATTTATCGTTGATACAGGGACCCATGTACTGCCTGTGGAGGCAAGAGACAGTGAGTATTCCCAGCTTGATTTCTTCCAGCCATTTTGTAATCCTTCACAGCCCTTGGGACATACATTTTTACATACAAAGAGAGAATTCCCAACTCCCCTTGTGTAGTTAAAAACGACAAAAAGTGCTTCTCCTGTTATCTCTTCCACATTGTGACTTTCTCTATTGCAGTGTCACTATATCACAGGTCAGCATGAGAAATAAAATGGAATTTTTGCAGAAGCCACAGATGACACATGAAGGGTAGCAGACAGCACAGAAAAAGTTTATAAACTCAGAAATGCATAAAAATATATGCATATTATTGTATAATATCAACATATTTTATTTTTTAATACCATAATAATTCAGACTTCTCTTGTATGAAGGGAGAGTCAAAAAATTTTATATGGATTTTCCAGATCTCGAGCACCCCTAACCCCCATGATGTGAAAGGGCTAACTATAGTTTAAAAGTTTTGCTTTGTCCCAGGCTTAACAGCCTTGGGCTGTGTAGGGAAGACGAGATTTAGAGCACAGTTCTGAACATCCACTGTTTCCGTTTCTGATCATGTACATTCTTTATTGCCCCGTTCCAGACTTTTCATGTAATATTGTTTGTCTGAGAATGATGGTGATCACAATGCTAGTGAATAATATCAAGTTCTTCACCCCACAACATGCATTATTGAATGCCAATAACAACTAGGTTATGATGGATTAGGATTGTATGTCATTAATGATGTTACCTAAGGAGGATCATCTAATCAATAAACTAAGGACTCTGCTCAAGAAGACAAGACAAGGAAATACCAAATCCTTCTTTTACCATTCTCTAAAGAACATGGGTCATCAGTGTTCAGTGACAAGGACCTCGGCCAGGGCCTCCTTTGTTTAGGTAACCAGATAGTTCATTTTTAGCCTTACTTTTGGACTCTTCAGGGGCAGAGAACCTGCGGCCTTGAAGTCACATGTGGCCCTCTAAGTCCTCAAGTGTGACCCTTTGACTGAATCCAAATGTCCCAAAATGTTCATTTTGTTTAGATTCAGTCAAACAGCTACACTTGAGGACCTAGAGGGCCACATGTGGCCTCGAGGCTGCTGGTTCCCTACCCCTGCAGTCTAGACACCATTCCTTGGAAATGTCCCACTTTAACCAGGCAGAGTTTATGTCTGGCCTCTATTGTAGTGGAAAGCACCCAATTTTGAGTCTTAGCTCCAGCCCATCTTTGTGACTCTGTTTAATTCTCTTAACCTCTGTAAGTCTCAGTATCCTCATCTTTTAAAAACGTCTCAGAATTGATGTTAAGAAAGTTCTTGGCAAACTTTGGATTTTTTTTCAAACTTTGAATTCTACATCAATGTGAATTATTAATATTGATGCCTTTAGGCAAGGCAAAAGAGTAGGGCCCCAGTGATAGGAGACCACAATGGGAGACATTTGTTAGTGATGTCACGCTGAATACTAGTGATGGGAGAGAGTACCAGAAAAAAGGTCTCTCAGACTGGCTCCGCTTTTATATGATTTCCAATTCTTAAGTACTATCGCACTGTCTTTCATGTGATTAACTTAAGTCCCTGGATTGTCTTTGTTGGAAAGGCCTTTGATTCCACTCAACCCAATTTGGCATCTGCTTAAGTCACCAAATGGATGATTAAAAGATCAATCTATTATTACCCTTTCCTGGTGCTACTATTATCTAATTTTCAAAGTTTAAGGCCACTTCCCCAAGTGTCTACATAAGTTGCCATTTGGAACGCTTGTGTTGACGTTTATTGAATGTTCAACTAATGACCTGAAGTAGCTTTCAGATCATAGTGTTTAGAGAAATCTTAGAAGCTCTACATCATATTAAAGTTTCATCACTGGATTCAAAATCATAGTAAAATACTAGGTTTTTTCTCACAATTTTCCCTTCTACTAGCCTGAGGTCTGCACAAAAGTCAACTCCTGTTGCCCTGTTGTGGTATGTGTAAGCCTAGGTTCTTGAAAGAGTACAACCTTCAACAAAAGAAGTACAACCTAGTAGAGATTCATGGTTAGGAACCAAGCTGGAAAGGCTTCAAGAATGGATTAGGAACAAACTGAAGCTCAGCCTAGCCAAGCTTGGTCAGGTTCTTCACCAGTTTGGCTACAGGGTGGTGAATTATTTTGGCCATAAGTCTCAGAGGCTAAGTTCTGGCAGGGTTGTGGCCTGCGTGGGTGGAAGAAGTACCCACACTGATTAGATCATGGTTCCTCTAGAGACTGAGATCAAGTCTGAGGTTTCAGTGGAATAATGATGAAGAGTGGTCTTCTTACAGTACAATGCAATCATCATCACAGCTTACCTTTATGGAGATAGCTTTTAAGTATTGACATTCTCTGATGTGATCCTCATAACAATTCTGGGGACAGACAGAACAAGATTATCCCTATTTTACGGATGAAGAACTAAGAGAACATGTAGCTTGCTAAACATCGTATCACAAGTAAATGGTGGAATCCAAACCAGAACCCAGATTTTCTGATTTCAAGTCACTTTCCACTACAGCTCTCTGCCTCTAATGACAACATTCTATTTCACTTTAGGATATCTAAAGTTCAAATTAGGTGGAAAATGCATGGGTCCCCTTCTCTGCATAGAGATCTGGATGGATTTCAACATTTGATTACAATGAACATTAGTTAAACAATAAGCTAGAGTACTAGGTGTCATAGTGGATAGAGGGCTAGACTTGGAGTCAAGAAGATTCATCTCTATGAATTCAAATCTGACCTCAAATACTTATTAGCAGTGTGACCTTGGGTAAGTCACTTAACCCTATTTGTCTTAGTTTCTTCATGTAAAATGAGCTGGAGAAAAAAATGGCAAACCACTCCAGTATCCTTGCCAAGAAAACCCCAAATGGGGTCACAACAGATTCAGGCAAGACTGAAAAAATGGCTGAACAACAATAAAATGATAGGTTTCCCGATGCCCTAAAGATGAAGACGTTGTCCAAAGCTGCCATGCTTTGGGGACAGTCTCTTGACCCCTAACTATTATTTTTTTCACTCTCTTTATTCAACAGTGAAAGGGACATTTTCCATTAGCATGCCTGTGAACTCAGACATCGCTCCCATTGCTCGAGTACTCTTCTATACCATTTTACAGAATGGGGAAGTTGTTGCTGATTCTAGGAAGTTTTCCATTGAAAACTGTTTTGCCAACAAGGTGGGTAATTTATGTCATAGAATAATACAAGTATCTATAAAAGGTATCCCACTCAACTCTGTAGTCACGCATGACTTGGGTTCAAGGTGAACTGGAAGGGGAACTGCATGGTTAAAATTCCCATCCAATGTTTAATCACCAATACATCAAGTGAGAGCCACAAATCAAATAGCAAGTGTTTAACTGAGGCAATAAATTTTTTAAAAATGACAAAGTAAAAAATAGAAAAACTACGCATTAGAATTATTCTCAGCTCCCGTACATAAATGAGTATAATCTCCAAAGATTGATATGTCTATGGAAATGACCAAATTCCAGAAAAATTCAAACTGAGAAGTGAGAAAGGATTTGGGTCTCAGAGCTGTGTGCTTTGCATCATGAATAGAAATGCTGCCTGAGTTCCCCAAATTCTGTCTTGTAGCAGCACTCCGGCTTCCATTACTGTCACTGACTTCACTCCCCATGGTTCTTGGAACTCCCTAGCAACTTTCTTTCACTCCACCTTCTTTGCAGTTCTCATCTGTTGAAGCTCCACCTTTTTTTTTAAGTGTCACCTCTTAAAGGTACTATTCTCTACCTCTCAGCCTTGCAGCCTTTTAGCTGCCCTCTACTGAAGCTGCTGTGACCTTACTGTTGTCACTGCAACTGCTGTTGCTTCTGTGGAAGGGTAAAATCATTTGGAGATGCATTCCTTGCAGCAAGTCAACACATTTTCCGTTTGGTCTTTAATCCAATAGCTAACACTCAAAAGGGGCCACCGAGGCGACTGTGACTTTTTTCCTCCTACATCTTAAAGAAGGTCTCCAGGCCTTATTCATTGCCAAGTTTGTTGCTGTTTGGTCATTTCAGTTGTGACCCATTCTTTGTGACCCCATTTGGGGTTTCTTGGCTGATCTATTGGAGTGGTTTACCATTTCCTTCTCCGGATAATTTTACAAGGAGGAAACTAAGGCAAACAGGGTTAAGTAACTTGCCCAGGGTCATATAGCTGGTAAGCCAGATTTGAGTCAGGTCTTCCTGACTCCAGGCCTGTTGCAGGATCCACTGCTGGCTAGCTACCTTTCCTTTCTGAGTTAGGGAGAGTGAATTGCTTTTCCCTTTTCTCTACCTGAGGGTGCAGAATGCAAATCCTATAGATAACAATAAATAGGTATATTCCTTTTAATCTCTTTTTTCAATTCCCTTCATTCACATTGCTACTTTGAACCCAGCTAAGTAAATTACCTTGAATGAATGAATGAAAAAAAAAACATTTATTTAGAATTTGCAATGGACTAAGAACCTATTCTGTGCTAAATGCTGGGAACAGACATTTTAAAAATAAGGAAACAGTTCCTACCCTCACTTTCTAATAAGAGAAGATAGCACACATAGTTGAATGGGGACTAGGGAGGGCATTTGGGTTAGGAAATTGAAAGGAAATGAGTTGATCCATAACACAGGCAGTTGACATGCCTTTTCGAGAAGTGGAATTTTAATTCCATTATTAGGTCTAGACCTAGAGGTGGAAAGTAGAGAAAGTTGAGAAGAGAGGGGGCAGTAAAACCTGTGGGAGGCAGAGCAGATGACAAGGTGGCCTGGTTCTGGAGCCAGCTAGATTTAGAGGGTTAGGTAAATTTATACTCACTCAATCATCAATCAAGATGTCTCAGACCCAGGATAAGAGTTCCAATGATGAACAAATTCACTTCCTGGGGATATAGGATGTCTGATGTTGAGTTTATTTATCCCAGAAAGGAGAAGCAGGGCATTGGTGTCAGGAAAATGGCAAGATGGCCTGGATGCACAGTTGGATGGGATGAAGTTCCATCAGGCCTCCACAATGCATGAGAAAACTTGGGGAAAACTGACAGTCTTTGCCATATTCCATCCAAATTTATATTCTCTTTATGCAAATGAACCTAGGGTTGACAGGGACATTGGATATCATCTATAAAGCCACACCTGGCCTCCTCAAAAATGTTTGTGAACCATTTGAAAGTAGGAGCCACATCCTATTTATTTGTGTGTCTCAGCAACCACCATAATGCCTTGTAACTAGGATAGTGACTGGATCTGTGATTTCATTGATAGAGATCTTCCAGGTGAAGAAACCTTCTTTACCAACACAGGTCAGCATCTTTTCTACAACTTAAAGTCTTAGGAAGTTGCCAAGAGGACCGTGAGTTCAAGTGACTTGCCCAAAGTTCACACAGCAAATATGTATTACAGTGAGGACCAAACTCAGGTCTTCCTATCTTTGAGACTAGCTCTGTACCCACTATACATACTGTGTATGATGCAGTGCATACCAGTTTGTTTAATCTGAATTTGCCAGTGGTCACATGCCAAGTTGTTGGAAGAGTCAGTATTAGAACTCAGATCTCCTAATTCTATTAATTCTCACTACCTCTCATAATGTAACCCAGTTTTGTGACTCTTCTGCTCCTTTCCTTTGTGATAAGTTGTAGGGAGTGTTGGATGGAAGGTCTTATACCAAATCCAAGAAATATGCAGTGATGTACTGAATCACTAGATCAAAAGGTCTTTGAGGATATGGACTATGCTTTGTATCTTTATCTTTGTGTATGTCCCATTATATAGCGCAGTATCCTGCTCATAGTAGGTATTTAATAAGTGCATTCATAATGCATGATTGGGGGAGGTAGGTGGCACAGTCGCTAGAGCACTGACGCTGGAGCCAGGAGTACCTGAGGTCAAATTCTGTCTCAGACATTTGCTAACTATGTGTGACCCTGGGCAAGTTTTAACTCCAATTGCCTCCAAAAATAAAAAACAAGCCAAACATGACTGTTGATGAAAAATGTTATCAGTTCCCAAAACTAATGAACTCTGAGGACAGATTAAAGCATTTTTTTCACTTTCTTTATGTTTGTTGCTTTTTTTTTTTGGCAACATGGCTAATATGGAAATGTTTTGCATGACTTCACAGGTACAATGGATTATTTCTCAATGGGTGAAAGAGGGACTGGAGGGGGGATTTGGGAGAGTTTGGAATTCAAAATTTTAAAAAGAATATTTAAAGAATATTTTAAAAAAATTTCAAGTTACCACAAAAAAGAATGAGTGTTTGATGTATTAAAAATAATGATTAGGTGGCAGATTAGAGGTGAAGTGGGGAGGGTCTTTGAGAATTAATTAAAAAGAAGATTGTTATATCTGAAGAATATGAATTGACTGCTATAGATCAGATATTCATTCAAGTTGGATGAAGAAAAGAGGCTCAAAGGATGTCCAGGACTCTTTCCACTGTGGTGAAGCCATGCTGAGTTGTGTGTGTTTTGAATGTGAAGAGGACAAGAGAGAAGAGAGATCCCAGGACTGACTTAGTAGGAAAGCTGTTCAGTTGACCTCTGCCCTTTTCTTTACAGGTGAATTTAAGTTTTTCATCAGCAAAAAGCCTTCCATCCTGGAAAACCCATCTGACGGTGAAAGCTTCTTCTCAATCCCTCTGTGCTCTGCGTGCAGTGGATGAGAGTGTCCTTCTCTTGCATCCTGAAGAGGAACTTTCTCCTAGACTGGTAAGTTCTAACTCATCCCTCTTATCATAAAGAAGTCATCATTATATGGATAAGAAATAGTTAGCAATCTCTTATTTCAGTTGCTCATTTAGAGGTTATGGATATTATTTAACATCACATTTCAAGCACAGATAATACCAAATAGATTCAAAACACCTGATGAAAGTAAGTTTTGCATAACCATAAGAATAGACCAAGGAGAAGTCATGTAACATTAAGAGCTGATCAGGAAGGCATAAACAGAGAAGCCAAGGGGACAGATGAGTTTGGGGGAAAGACAATGAATGAGTTCTGTTTTGGATATGATGGTTGAGATTCTCATGGGACACTGAGATGGAGATGTCAAAAAACTGGAGGGCATGAGCTCAAGAGAGAGATGAAGGGTGGATATATAGATATGGAGGTCATCTGTATGGTTAAATACATGGTTGCTGATGAGTCTCACTCTTTCCTTAGCAAAAGAATTATCCTAATGAAGGTTAAGAAAAGCCCTCTCCATAATCTGTGAGATAGTTACAGAAGAAAAACCTACCTTTTAACACAGACAGTTGTGGGGTCTTACAAGAAGGGGCAGCTAGGTGGCACAGTGGATAGAATGCTGAGTTTGGAGTCAGAAAGACTCTTCTTCCAGAGTTCAAATCTGACCCCAGATACTTACTAGCTGTGTGACCCTGGGTAAGTTACTTAAGCCTGTTTGCCCCAGTATTCTCACCTGTGAAATGATATGGAGAAGGAAATGGGAAACCATTCCAGTATATTGGCCAAGAAAACCCCAAATGGGATCACGAAGTCAGACACAACTGAACAACAACAACAAACATAAGGAGAAAAGACTTTCCTCAGTGGTAATTACCATTACCTGAATAATTCAATTTTGAGTAACAAAAATCCCTGAAAAAATATAGTGCTCTTCCACAAAAGGAAGGCTGTCCAGACACTTTTTGATAGGTACACATTTAATGGGTCAGAGGCAGCAAATGGTTGTGAAAAAATAAGTGAAATTTTTAGTGAAATTGAAAGTTAAAGAAAAGAAGGTTAAATGACTTGTATAGCTAAAATTTAAACCAGATTTAGAGGACCCTTGAATCCTATACTGCCTTGCCCTCCCCATGATTTACCACCATCATTCAGCAGATAACTTTTCTTCCTTTTTTGCTAAGATGATTGAGACTATCTATTTAAAGCTCCTTCATTTCCCTCTTCAACAACTCCAAACCATTGTACATTTATACTCACCTGTCTTTATTTCTTTTTATGTCAGAGTTTAAGATGGCTTTTGCAAAGGGTAACCTTTCCATGAATTCCCTTAATCCAATTTCTTGTACTTCACTGAAGGAGTGGCACCTAAGCTGAGCCTTGATGCAAGGGAAGGATTCCAGAAAGCAGTGATAAGGAGGGAGTCCATTCCAGCCACAGAGAGTGTCCACAAATCGAGTTAAAGAAGCATATGTGAGAAAACTTAGAATTCCATTTTGGTTGGAATGTACAGTGCATAAGGGGGACTAATATAAAACAAGACTACGAAGGAAGGTTAGAAGTAGGTTGTGAAGATTCTTAAGTTCCAGGACGAAGTATATCTCATTGAAGAGGTAATAATAGTAGCTAGCCTTATGTAAAGCACTTTACAAATAATATTTTATTTCATTCTCACAATGCTGGGGGTTAAATGCTATTTTTATCCCCTTTTTACATATGAGGAGACTCATATGTAAAAGGCAGAGGTTCAGTGACTTTCCCAGGGTCACACAATTAGTAAGAGTCTGAAGGCTAGATTTGAACCCTAGTCTTTTTGTAGATAGTAGCACTCTCTCTACTTTGCCATTTAGCTGTTTCAGGTAACCACTGGAAGGTAGGTCAAGCACTAAAGAGGTAAATGACTGGACTCTTCTTCAATGTCTTCTTATCTATTTGTTCCTTCTCACTACCTATAGACATGTTCAGATCTCTCCTGTATTAAAAAAAAAAAAAACTCTTCCTTTACTGTATTAGTCCCTTAAATCCTATCCCCTCCACCTCAATTTGGGATAGAAAAATTAATCTACACTCTGCTTTGATTTCCTCACTCCACATTCATTTTTCAATGCTTTGTGATCTGACATTCTACTGAAACTACTTTACTAAATGTTACCCTTACCCTCTTAATTTCTAAACCAAGTGGCCTTGACTTTTGAGTAGCATGTGACACTGTTGCCCAATCCATCCTGCTGAGTTCTCTTTTTGGTTTTGACTTGTGTGACAATACTCTCTCTTGGTTCTCCTCTTATCTGTCTGACCTTTGTTCAGTTTCCATCACAGGTCCATCCTCCTCCTCTGTTTCCTTAAGCTCTGTGGTCAACCCTCTTATCTCTTCTGTTTTCTCTATGCTCTCTCCCTTATTGATCTTCTCTCCTACTACTGATCTTTATGAAAATAATTTTTGAATCTATGTATCTGGCACTAACATCTCTTTGATGAACTTCAGTCCCACATCTCCATCTGCCCACAGGATATTGTCACTTTGGTGTCCTTCATGATCAACTCAATGTCCAAAAGTAAACTCATCTTCCCTCCTAAGACTTTCTTTCCTCTGAACTTCCCTGTCCTTCCAGTCACAGATCCTCAAAACCTTGGAATCATCTTTAACTCATCCTTCCTACTCACTACTTACACCCTATCAAGTCAACGAATGCATAAAGATGATAATTGAACTCATAGAAACTGATGATATCACCTGAATGAGATGGTGTAGTAAGAGAAGCGGAGATGACCTTGGACAGATCCATGTTTAGTGGGCATGACTTAGAGGACTATCCAAAGAAGAAGACTTAGAAGGAGTGGTCAAAAAGGTAGGAGAACTAGGAGAGAGCAGTGTCCTGAAAACCTAGAGGGGAGAGAGCATCTAGAAGACAGTGATCAACAGGGTCAAAAGAAGAGGTCAAGGAGGATAAGGACTGAGATAGACATTAGATTTAGCAATTCAGAGATAATTGGTGACTTTGGAGAGGATAGTTTTAGTTTGATAATGAAGAGGATTTAAAATACTGTGAGAAGAGAGGAAGGAGAAGCACTGATTATAGATGCCTTTCTCAAAAAGTTTAGCCATGAAGGAGAGAAGAAAAATATGACGATAACTAGCAGGGATGGTAGAATCAAGGGAGACATGGATATACTTGTATACATTAGGAAAGGAGCTAGTCAATAAGGATAGATTGAAGATATGAAAGAAAGTGGCAATGATAGTGAGAGTAACCTGCTGGAAAAGATGAGAAGTTATGGGATTAATGGTGCCTATGGAGGGCTGGCCTTGGCAAGAAGAGGGGTACCTCTTTATGTGAGATAAGAGTGAAGGAGGAGAAAGGAGGGGAAGATGCCTAAATGATGAGAGATGAGGAAGAGGGGAACTCACAGTGAATGACCTCAATTTTTATATAAAATTATGAGGCCAGGTCTGCCGCTAAAATGAGGAGTGAGATGTTGTGGGAGCATTGAGAGAGATGAAAAGGTTTGGAACAGCTGCTGTGGTGAATGGGATAGCAGACCAATTAGGGAGGTATCAATGGATCACCTTGCTTCAAAGAGAGTCCAGTTAAGATTATGTAACATAAATCAGCATAGTTTCCTGATTTTCTCCATCTTCATTCATAGTACATGAATAACAGCAAAGTCCCAGATGATTGGGAGGAACACAAGACTGGATTTTGGCAAGACTTGATCAGTGATAGAATAAGGGAGCCAGGGACTTGATTGGAAAGGACAGTGTTGAATAAACTGATTCACCTCATGGCTAACCAATGGGTCTATCTAGAGAGAGAAAGAAAACAAGTGTAGCCATGCTGAGGTGATAGTCAGGAAAAGAATTTAGGAGTAGATGGACTCAAGGTGATGGTGAGAACAAAGAATGCAGTAAGGGGTCATAAGACAGAGGGAAAGATATATTCATGAAATATTATGATCAGAGAAGTTAATTTCAGAATCCATGAGCATAGGAAATTGAATACTTCAGGATGATCATCTCAGTGTGTAACTGAGGTGGAATAGAGGAAGAGGAATGGAGTTCCTCAGTGAAATTCACTGGAACACTGAAGGATATTTAGTACAATGAAGGTCATGGGAATGAAAAGTGGAATGAGGAACTGGGAGATCAGGGTGTTTGAGGGATCTATCTATATGTATATGTATGTATTTGTATGTGTGTGTGTATACATATGATTTTCAAATATGTCCCTTCCCCCTTTAGAGGATGTCAACAAATGTGAAAAGATATGAAGTACTTGCCAAGTACAGGTACTGAGAAAAGATGCAAAAATTAGGCTCAATCTTATGGAGATTTTATTCTAGTAGAGGAATATGGCACCAATTAAATGAAATAAACCCTTGATAAATGGCACTGGGGGATCCAGGTGAAATGTCTGCTTGGAAGCTACTGCTGGATGTGTTGCATCACAACTCTTTTGGTTGACTCTTCTGTTTGCCATATCTCCTTCCAAGGCAAGGTAGTACTCCTATTAACTCTTATAAATCTTGCAGTGAATCCTTCTGAGTGCAGTTGCATCAGGTCAGCCAAATAATCCCTCTTCCACGGATGCATCTTTCACTAATTATGTTCCTCGAATAATTCATGCTTTGGAAAGCACTGCTCTACTTCACCTCGATGGGGATTACATGTGTGTTTATGTTAATGAGAAAGAATGATATTTATGGAGGACTTTCTGATTTACAAGTACACTGTTCCTTTGCTTAATTCACATAACAATGAAGTGGGTAGAACAATTTTGCTTTTATGGATGGGGAAATTGGTTAAGATTGAGAATGGTTAAGATGTTTTCCTAGAGCTGCACAGTTTAGTAAGTAATAAAGCTGTGATTGGACCCTTGGTCCCTTGATTCCAAACCCAATGATCTTTCTGCTACACAATGCTGCTGCCTACAGTGTAGTGAAAATAGGGTACATGTTCTTACCCATGTGACATAAAGGTTATTTGAGGAGGACATGGGTCCCTAAAAATGGCATTGAGAAAATTCATTGTTTCTTCCTGCTAAATTTTGAGGTCAGGGAGTATTTCATACATATTTATATTTCCCTGTGATGTCTTACACCCATCCTTGAATATAGTAGGACACACATTTAAGAAGATCTGTTATTTGATTGGCTGCTGGGTAACTTCTTTCCTATACAGTCTAGCTTCTAGCATGTAAATTTGGACCCCTTAGCAGAGTTTTCTATGGCACTTGGCTCCTGCTGTTTTTAATCTTTCTACCGACCCAAGTAGGGGCAGCTAGGTAGTACAGTGGATAGAGCACTGGGTTTGGAATCAGGCAAACTCATCTTCCTGAGTTCAAATCTGGGCTCAGTCACTTTACTAGTTGTGTGACTCTGGGCAAGTCACTTAATTCTGTTTGCCTCAGTTTTTCATTTGTAAAATGAGCTGGAGAAGGAAATGGCAAACCACTCTAGTATTCTTGCCAACAAAACCCCACACCGGGTCATTAAGAGTTGGATACAACTGAACGACCGCATTAACATTGACCCAGGAAAGCTTAATGCTGATGAAAGAATAGTAACAAGAAAAAAATGATAATAACATTTCTATAATGCCTATACTGAGCACTTTACACATGTTAACAACCCTGGGAGGTAGGGACTGTTATTATTTTTGCAATTGAGGAAACTGAGGTATTAGCGATTAAGTGACTTGCTTGGGGTCACACAGCTAAGTGTCTGAGGCTGGAACATTCCTCGACATGATTGCCATTCATTATGGTGGTTTTCCTGGATCACTTGGAAGAGGAGAGTGGAGACTGCATCACTGACGTTTCCTCTATAAATTAACACAGAGAATCACAAGAAATCCCTTTCTCTTTTCTTTTTCTGGGAACATAGATATATGATCGCCTACCTGTGAAGGACCTTACTGGATTCCCCGGGGACCTAAATATGCAAGATGAAGATGTGGGAGCATGTGTTCCTTCCAATAATATCCTCATTAATGGAATAACCTACTCCCCCGTATTTAGTAGTGATGAAGAAGATGCCTATAACTTCCTAAAAGTAAAGTCTATTTTTCCTATTCACATACTTGGTTATAAATTTCTTGAAGGGTAGGAGTTATTATGCAAAAGATAAAGAGCAAAGTTTAAACTGTCTATTACAAGTATTCTGACAGGTAACCCCATGTCTGTTCCCTATACCACATTTGTCTCTTTAGCCTTTCAAAATTAGAATTCTGAACTAATTGAACTGGGTTAGTTCAGCCCTTCCTGTTGCTACTTAGGTGGGATTAGAAGGCTTTGCCTCCCCTGGCAAAGGGAGGAAATATCCCCAAAGGATCTTATCCCCTAGATAATGGTCATTTATTTATGCTAGGTCCCTCTCAGCATTTTGAAGGTTTTTGTTTTTCTGTTTACTGAGGTTGAGTCAAGTTTTGAATATATTTTTGAACGATCTGGCCTACTGAGTAACTCCGCCCCTATGGCGTCTATGGGTCATAACCTTCCTATGTTACTGGTGATGCTTGCACTCTGCTCCTGATCCTTCCTGTTGTTCAGGGCAATCACTAGGCTCCTTCAAGGGAACACTGACCTCTTTGTGACTGTGAAGGAGATAGGGCTTGGACACTCTACCTCTGTGGCTTATTCGTTACTTTTGAGCCAACATTTCCTTACAATTCTGCCTGAGTTGCAAAGCTCTGAGTCTCCACACTTATTAGCATTAGAAGAAACAAACACAAGAGAGAAACATCAGCCATAACAGTTACTACCAAAATAAATTTAAAGGATGTCAATAATGTTTGTGAATTGATGCACTTCCAACTTTCTTTCCAGGATATGGGCTTGAAGGTATTTACTAATGCAAAGGTCCAGAAGCCCAATTTATGTGCATTCCATCACCCACCTGTTATGGCATATTCAGCATACCCAAGTAAGACACCAAAATATCTTTTGTTTTAAGTTGAAGAAAATATGTCATATATCATGTAGAGCCGTTTTTCTAACATTGGTTCAAAAATATGATAGAAAATGATTTTGAATGTGATCAGGGAAGGTAAGTGTTGAGCAAATTTTTCTATTTCATCATTCTTCCAAGAATATCATGGGATCTTATAGTTCTAGAGTTGGAAGGAACCTCAAAAAACCATACATCTAAAACCATCATTGTACAGAGGAGAAAACTAGGGCTCTGGGAAGTTAAGTCATTTGTTCTGGGTCATACAGTCTACCAGGAATAAAAGCTAACATTTACATAGAACTTTGAGATTTTCAAAATATATTACAAATGTTACATCATTTAATTCTCATAATAATCCTGGGAAGAAGCTATTATTACCCCTATTTTCCAGATAAGGAAACTGAGGCTTAAGTGACTTGTCAAGGTCACATAGCTAATACCTGAGACTGGATTTGAACTCAGGCTGTCCTGATGCTTTCTTAATTCAGTACTTTATCCACTGCACCTTCTGGCTGCTTACTAAATAGGCATGCGTGCAAAGGAAAGCATGACCTGCAAAGAAGCTTAAAAGACAAAGAAAAGAAAATAAATGAAGACGGTACCAAGAAAAGAAATGAGACAAAAATCATGTTCTCTCCATCGATTTGACCAACTATTCATTATTCACTGAATAAGCAGCATTTATTAAGGTATACCTGTACTAGATACAGTGCGGAATACAAAGTTATAGTGTGATCCTAGACTGGGAGGATCTCACATTAAGATGGGGACACAAGATAAATATACTTTAACAAGTAATAAAGACAAATTTAGAAGATTATATGTAGCTCAAATTTTGATTAGTAGAAATAATAATGACTTGATATAGTGTTTTCTAGTTTATAAAGCCTTGTGCTAACAACAGCCCTGAAAAGTAAGCAGCACGTGTATTATCATGCTCACCTTATGGATGAGATGCCCCTCAGAAAGGCAAAAGCTAAGTGACTTTCCCATGACAGCAAAGGATGTGTTAGCACCCAAACAGAATTCAACTCTTTTGACTTTAAGTTCATTGCTTTTTTTTTTTCACTATAATCACATTTCCTGATTATTTATTGAAAGCTTTTTATTAGGGGTTTTACACTTTTTTTAATCATCTAAAACAGATATTTTGGCATAGTGACTTCACACTTACCCACCTCCCCCATCATGCACTACCACTATTCCTCCCCCCCCCCCCCTGCACTCCATACTCCTTGCTCTACTACCATTGAAGATTTCCTTTTCCTCTTTGGAAAAGAACGAGGTGAAAATTACCACCTTCCACTATTTGTTGAATTATATTCATTTAATATCATGTTGACTTTGTCCTGTTCAGTTTCAACGGCTCTGTTTCACCATTAATGATCATGTAAATATGCAGCGTAGAACAGGAAAGGCAAAGGCAGAAAATTCCTAAAAAAACACTCAAAAATTTCTTATTTCCTCAGTTGCTCTGTTGTTTGTTCTTCTTAAATGGCTATCTCCTTCTCCCTACTACTCTTAGGTTGCCATTGGTAGGAAGATCATAGGGGCTTTTTGCGTCACATTTTTTTAATGTGACCTAAATCTCCTCATTTTATGTATGAGGAACTGAGACTAAAACAGGTGAAATGACTTTGCCTAAGATCATGAAAGCAGTAAGTCGAAGAGCTGGGATTTGAACACAGGTCTTTTGACTCTAGCTCCATGCTTTCCAATACTCTTCCAGTAGGTTGGAGATAAAATGACTTGGTTTATCCTCTCATCATTGACTCACAGGACATAGAACATAAAACCAGAATTTGTGCTCTAAAGGCTGGATGACCACTTGTTGGGAATGCCATCAAGGGGGTTCTCAGTCAGGTATGAATTCAGCTAGATCTTCTCTGAGGTCTTTTCCAATGTTGCGATTCTCTACTATTTCCTGGCACCCTAAAGCTTGCTTTCTTCCTTTCTAATTGTCAGGGCAAAGCAGCAGCATGTAAGGAGTTATTTATTTAACAGGCGTAAGCAGACCCAAGAACCTAAGACCGAATCCTTTAATCTAATTAGATTGACCCACTTTTTTTTACCTTCCTTTTGATCTCCAGTTAGCTGCGTATATTTCCCTGGTTTCTGGGCTATCTTTGTCCTTAAGAGAGAGGAGAGAGTTGAATTTATTTAATTTAAATTTTTTAATAATTTAATTTATTTAGAAGCAGACACAAGCATACAAGTCAAATACCAGGCATAAGCACCTAATATAAAATTTATATAATTAAACTAATGTATAATGAGACATATAATTAGCTGAATTATATAATTATGTCATAATTACATTTACATAATTAGATTAATTATATAATTGGTCTTACTTTGACTAATTTTCTACTTGTTTCTGAATTGTTTCTACTTGTCACTGAATTCTAGTCATCTCTCTACATTTGCCTGGCCGTTGGCTCTCTGTGAGATGACTGGTTCCAAGTTCCCTATTACTAAGAAAGAACTTTATTTTCTACCACCTCTTCTACTTTTCAAAGTTCCCCCAGTGCCTGCATTTGGCAGACAGGGAGAGAGAGAGAGAATGTGAATCTGCCCGTATCAACGATTTCTCCAGGAAGGATAATGACTATATCATAGGATAGTAGAAAGAAATCTAGACATGGAGTCAGAACACGTGAGTTTGAATTCTGGTTGTACCACTTACTATCTGCATGTAACCTTGGGAAAAAAATCACTTAACTCTTCTGTGTCACTTTCTTTATCTCTAAAGTGACAGAGTTGGGATAGATGTCCTCAAGAGTCCCTTCTAGCCTCTAATATATGATCCTATGATCTTGTTCTTCATGCTGTGAAACCCTGGCAATGCTGAGGTGCTGATCCTGGTGAGGAAATTCAGAATGATTTCATCCTTTATAGGGTACCCTGGTTGTTTGAAAACTTTCTCACATATTCATTTTCTCCCTATCTCATTCCCCAGATGTTTTACTGTTTTCCCACTATTCCAGACTTTTTCTTCTCTCTGATCACCCCTCAATAATTCTCCTGTTACCCACTTATAGCAGATATTATTCCTATTTTATAGATAGGGAAACTGAGACTTAAGTGACTTGTCCAAGTTGTCCAAGCTAGTAAGTGTCTAGGGTAGGATTTGAACTTGGCCCCTCTTGATACCATGTCCAGCACTTTATAGCAGGTAGCCTTGTCTCTTCACTAAGAAGTTTGAGGTCAGCCTTCTTCTTTCCTTACAAATTCTCATCATCATTCACTCTCTTTCCTCTAAACACATAACAGCTACACCTATTCCTTTACAAGGCCAATCCTCTTGCTCATGCCTTTGATCTCCTTGCCTCCCACCTCTTCAAAGACTTTGTACCAGTGATCTTTCTCTTTCCATCAACTTCTTGCCATCTACCTATAGATCTACCTATATGAGCAGGTCTTCCTAATCCCTTAAGGTACCCCTGATTTACATATGAGTCCTCTCAAATAAACTATCTAAGATTTACACATGCAAATTAATTGAAGGAGGAAAGAAAAATGAGTAAAACCTGTTAGATAGAGCTGTTTTAGACATCAACCTTTATTTCAGTCGTCTCAATCCTATATTTCAAATTCTTGCCTTTATTATTTGTGGCCAGCCCTAAAGATTTCTGAATTTGAACCACCCCATACACTAGAAAGAGTCTTCTTTTCATTATCTTCCTGTCTTATCCAGCCCATCTCTATCTTCCCCTTCATCACTAAACTTGAAAAAATTGTCTCTACCTAATTTCTTCATCTTGTTACTATCCACTACCCTCAAACCATAGCAACCAAGTTTCTACTCACATTATTCTGTTGAAAATAGTCTCTTAAAACCTGTGAACTAAAAAAAAAAAAAAAAAAAAAAAAAAAAAAAAAAATACTTGTGCTACCTACCTGACAAGACTATTTTGGGAAAAGCACTCTGTAAACCTTGAAGTACTATGTAAACATGAATCATTATTCCTAATAAAGTATCAATTTGAGTGTGAAAAAAAAAAAAAAAAAAAAAAACCTGTGAACTGTCCCCTAATTTCCAGATCCAATGCTCTTTGACCTCGCTTTAGTTTTTGCCATTGTTGACACCCTTCCATTTTCACATCTCCCACCCTCCATGGATTCTCTCTCCTCTCTTGGATTTAGAGGCACAATACTCTTCTAATTTTTTTTCTACTCTCTAGCTACTCTTCTCTTAGTCCCTCTTCCTCTTTCCTGAACCTTAATGTCCCTCTCTACTCCTTTCATTGGCAATCCCATTCACTGGCATGGGTTCGGTTACCATCCTTACGCAGAAAAGCACCAAATCTATCACCGGTTCTAGACACTCTTCTGAGGTCCAGACCTATACCTTCAACTACTGATAAAATATTTTCTTCTGGATTTCTCAAATGTAGCCTGTCCAAAATCAACTTATATCCTTCCCTCTAAATCTGTTCCTTCTTTCTGTCTGTGGCACAATCAAATTCTGTCACTCAAAAAAAAAGAAAAATACAAAATATCTCGAGTTCAAAAGGTGTGACCCTTTTTTGCTTCTACAGTGACAGAGGGAAAATGAAAGAAAGGAGGACAAAAGGTAGTAGGATTTATACATCATCAAGTTTTCTATAAACTTGCATTTAATTGTTGAAACTCAAAATGTGAAATCCTTGTCTAATGACCAGGGAATGAAAATATTACTAGAGGAGCCGAATCATATCAATTTTGATATTTTCAATATAAATGAAGCCTGAAAAAAGAAGGAAGTTTAAGCTAAATGGTTGATTTTGAGTTTCTTTGGAGGCAAATAAAAAAACTGATACAGTTGAGTGTCTAAAGGCAAAAAAAAAACATAATTTCATGGAATGTATGTACTCATGCTAAGTATTTTCAAAAAGAGTTCCATGAAAATAAATATGAGATGTGCACACATCTGTTGTAGGTAATTAAGAAACAGAAAATGTATTCCAAGAATATGTTAAGAAATTTCAAATTAAATTAACATAGACCTTGATATATAATAACTACGGTCCATGATGGATGAAAATATGCTGGAAAATATAGATCAGGAAAGAGAGAGGACAAAAACTTGCCTCATTCCTATGCATCATGCATACTTTCTTGGAGAAAAGAATCAGAAGGCATGATACATGGCAAGCAATAAAGAACATCATACCAAAAAATAAACTTAATTACATTTTAGCAGATAGTAAATGATTCACTACTGATATGATAGTCATTCCTAAATCATTATCTTGCAGATGCTATAGAATGAAACCACAAACTTGCTAGTGCAAAGATCAAAATGAGTAAAAAGTTAGAAGGATAAAAATAACAAAAATACATGGTATTGTTGTAAGCACTAAAAAGTTAGATTTCCTTAAAATGTTGCAGTTTAAGGTGGTGTAAGAGAGCATGCAATTAAAACAATTTCATCTTGATCTATTTAAATGAGTTATTGATGCTAAAGAAAAATTGGGATAAGGATGAACAAAAGAGATATAGACATTGATGACAATAATTAATTTCATACAAAACTTTAATCATCATAGAATCAATAACTCTAACAAAGACTCCAAAAGGGACTGAAAAGCATTTTAATCAACAAACACTTGGCTAATGTGGCAAGCAGAGAGATGGGGCAGCCAAGAGTCGCACAGGCTTAGAATATAAACTATTTGTAAGCTCTTACAGAGAAAAATGGTATAAAATTATGCATAGTATTACTTTTTTAAAAATAGAAAGAAGTTTGTTGTTGCTGAGTTGTTTCAGTCATGACTAACTCTTCCTGACACCATTTGGGGTTTTCTTGGGAAAGAGTGGTTTGCCATTTCCTTTTCCAGTTCATTTTACAGACGAGGAACTGAAACAAACAGGGTTAAACGACTGACTTGCTCCAGGTCACATAGCTAGTAAGTGTCTGAGATCAGATTTTGATTTAGGAAGATGACTCTTCCTGACTTCAGGCCTAGAACTCAATCTATTGTGTCACTTAAGTAAGGGCAAAATCATTTTAATAAGGATTACCTGGTGGAAGATCTAAGGAAAATCATCTTAAGGGTGTTTGAAGGTGAAAGTGGAAGGAAGACAACAAAAGAAGAACAATGGAAAAGATCTGTAAAATGTCTTTTCACCATCAAGGATAGAAGGACTATAGTACTTGTACTCTAACACCATAGATTTGCTTATTGAGGAGACAGAAATAACGTGATAAAGAATAAAGATTTAATACAACGGATGTATTAAACAGCATAGAAGAGATTTTTTTCCTGGAAGCAATATGATTCTTAGGGCATTGAGGGATTGATTCAGAAGGAATCTGAAGAAGGGAAAAATATCAAAGATGTGGGGGGAAAAAAATCTCAGATGTTATTATTGTCTTCCATATCTTCTAAATAGAAGGTGACTGAAAAACTGTATCTCATCTATATAAAACTTGCTTTCTCTAAAATAAAAATAATAAAACTTAGAATTTATAATTATAATAAATTAAAATTTTTTCAACTATATGAAATTTTTATCAGGCAAAGTGAGGGTGCCCTGGATAGGAATAATAATGGAAAAACAGACTTCCACATGCAACATTCCATAGCAGAATACCACTTAGTCATCACACAATCTACTGAAGAGTATGGACAGTATAAAATTTTTATTAAAAATTGCATATATTGTTAATTTACTATTTTAAAAAGCATTTAATTTGTTAAAGCATAATGCTTCTCTAATGAGTTCTTAGAGCAAGGTGCTTTTCATGCAAAAATCAAAAATACTCAAGATTCTTGGAAAGCTACAACAAGAGAGAAATAACTGTTCAATTCTCCTCTGATAATTAAAATCAATCAAGGCATTAAACAGGGAGAAATATGCTTGCCAAAAGTGTTTGCCACTGTCATGGTTAATCAGTGAGGGCTTCCCTATGGATTATAAAGTTCTCCAAATGTCCTTCAAATTTCAACTTATCTGTTACTGCCTCCATGAAACCTTTATGACTCTGCTGAGTAGAGTAAGGTACTTCCCTTTCATTCCCAAATTTAAATCTTGCCTCCAATATTTGCTGCCTGTATGATCTCAGGTAAATCATTTCACGCCCAGGGCTCATTCTCCTCAAGGACGCTGGACTACATATCCTCTAAAGTCCCTCCTAGCTTTATATCTATGACCCTGGGATCCACTTTATTTTGTATCTCTTATCACATATATGTATTATATATCACACATTATATCATATATTTATATTATAACTATCATGTCATTTTCCTTTCCCCTTATAGGTCCTTGAAGAGAGCGCCTTGTATAAATCTTATGTGATCCATTCTTGTGTTTCACACAATATTTGGCACCCATTATACTTAGTAGTACATAGTTAGTCATTAAATAAGTATTTAGTCAAGAATTTTAAAATTTTATTTTTGTAGTGCCTGCTGCAGGTATGGCAAGACTGTCACCTGGACCAGCATTTCACATAGAGTCTCGAACTATGGAAGAACAAAGCATCCCCGCTGAAACTGTGAGACAGTATTTCCCTGAGACCTGGATCTGGGACTTGGTACCATCAAAGTAAGTAGTTTCATTTTTACTTTATTTCTTTCAGGTGAAGCACTTTGATTCTTCTAGATTTTTAATTCACTGACAGTTGTCCTCAGTTCCTGGTTCTCTTCAGGACAAATCTAAGCTAAGCACTGCACAGACTCATTAGTCTACCAATCTTCAAGATAAGCATTTCTGATTTAATTTGGTGCCATGGACTCCCAGAAAATAGACATGGGGACCAGAGCCATAACTAGAGAACGTGGTTGATATTTAGAGGACTTGGATAGCTCTGGGTGTTCAGAAGTGTAGGAAAGCAAAACAAAGCCTGTACTTAATACCTAATTAGCAAGAATAATTAAGTAAATAATTAAGGAAGTAGCAGAGAGTACCCATCTCTCCCTCTGGATCCAGGAGCCACATCCCAGGTAAGATATTTTCAGCATTCTCTCCAATGAGGAAGTTCTCCTAGCTCTTGCTCAGTTACATTTTAAAAAATCAATTGAAAAGT
This sequence comes from Notamacropus eugenii, assembly GCF_028372415.1. NCBI lineage: Eukaryota > Metazoa > Chordata > Mammalia > Diprotodontia > Macropodidae > Notamacropus > Notamacropus eugenii. Next base: position 191,852,892 of record NC_092874.1, read on the forward strand.
ACGTTGTTCTTATCCGGGCTTACCAGTTATCCTGGCTTGATTTGTCCTGGGTGTGAAAACTGCTAGTTATGTCTCTGCTAGCCAGTAACCACATCTGACCTAATTTTGCAGAGCTCCACACAATTCAGGGGCTCTGCTGTGACTGCCAGGCTGAGAGCAAGTATAGAGTCAGGTACCTCAAGACATGCTAGTGCGGTGATCATCTGTAGATATTTCCTTTGGCAGGACCATATTTTCCAGAGTTTAAGGATGATCATTAATCACAAAGTTAGGTTTCCAGTTGTAAGGACTAGGCAATATGGTCAGAAATAGAGGAAAAGGTGTAAACTTAAATTTCTCTTGTTTTTCTACCTCAAGCCCTGGTTCACCAACCTAATAACCAGCTGCTTCCTGTTTTCATTGCACTCTCTCTCTAGTTCAGCAGGTGAGGCCGAATTGGTAGTGCAAGTCCCTGATACCATCACTAAATGGAAGGCTGGAGCCTTCTGCCTGTCAGAAAATACTGGGCTTGGCATCTCCCCGACAGCCTCCCTCATCGCTTTTAAGCCTTTCTTTGTTTCCCTCACCTTACCCTACTCGGTGATTCGTGGAGAGGCCTTTACCCTCAAGGCTACTGTCTTCAACTATATGGCTCAATGCATCCGGGTAAGAAACTTCCCCACACGAGGGCAAATGGAGGAAGGGGAGGGAATGAACAACAGCCTAGACCAATCACCACTTAACCCTGGGTCTCAATACTTCTCATTGGAGTGTACAAGTTGTGATCTTCCATGCTTTTGCTTTCCTACGCATGCGTCAGTGTGGTGGTGCATATGTGATTCCCAAAATACTGATAAGTGGCTAAATGTTTATGACTTTGGTCAGAGATGGTCAAATCATGAAGGACATGGATGGATATATTTTGGGAAACTTTCTCTGTACCACCTAGTATCCTCACACCAGCCCCCCACTGGAAGGCCCCATAGTCACAATAACCCAAAAGGAAAACAAAGCATATACTCTTAAATGGGCAAACGTTAAACCCCAAACCCTCTGTAAATGTACGTATCTCCGGAATATTCTACAGTCCCAAATAGTTGCTCTAGTTAAGACCTTCTGAGGATGCATTTACTGAATGTTCTCAGCCAGGAGCTCTTGGTGTGCCCCTCTGCCTCTCCCTTGTTCCTTATTGCCCCTTAATGTTGACAGACGACTGCCTTTGTGTCACTGGAAAATCAAAGGAGAAGCTTTAAAGGTTCTCTGCCTTTTTGCCTAATCTCTAATAAAATCTGTATAAAAAGGCAAAGAGTGAAGTCCTAAGTTTTCTCTGCAGGCAGGAGTTACCATTCTCCCTACTCTAGCCACACGGGCCCAATCAGGGATGCCCTCTCCTTTGGGTTTGTCATTGACAGTGCTTATTTGATTGTTGTTTAATGACTTTGTTCTAAAATTTTTAGACAAATACTAAAACTTAAATGTATAATAAGAAAAGAAAAAGAAACATTATAAACCTAAGTATAAAGGAAAAAAGAAAAAACATCATGTGCACGGCAGAACGTAGGAGAGGATTCTGAATATATAGTAATAACTTCTCAATTCAAGAAAGCCTATATATTAAATACTGTGCATTAAGTTGAAAGCTGTCCATCTTTGCTTCCTTGTAGGTTTTCTTTCGTTGTCTGCTGTACACTTTTTACTTTGTCCTTTTTACCCCCTTACTCTCCATACTCACCACTCCACGGCTACAATTGAATATGGATATATTTATATGTAGGCATTGATATATACATATATACATATACATATATTATAGATATAAACACACACACACACACACATATATATATACACATATATTTTTCTGAAGAGATTCTACTCCTAATCTTGTTTTTATGTTTGTGTATATTTCTTTTATCCTATCTCTCCTACCTTCTACCTTCTACCTTGCCTTCCTATTACTTAACCTACTCCCGACAGTGCTTGCTTCTAATAATAGCTGGTATTCATATGATACTAGCCTTATGCTTCACAAAGCACTTTACATACATCTCACTCTCTCCTCACAACAACCCTGGGAAGTAAGCGCTATTATTACACCCATTTTACAGATAGGGAAACTGAGGCAAACAGCATGTATCTATTTTTCATCTATTTATTTCTCTGTTTGCTTTACTAACTGTGTGAATTGCCCAGGGTCACATACAGAGTAAGTTTCTGAGGCAGGATATGAACTCAGGTCTTCCTGACTTTAGATTCAGTGCTTTATTTACCTAGTCGCTCATATAATATCTCCTCAGGTTGCTTTTATTCTCCTAAATAGATGCAGGGGAAATGAGATGCATTGAGGACTATATTTTTATGAGGGCTATCATTTTGATAAAGATGCCCAGAGGGATACAGAATTTTGGCAGCTAGATAGTATGTTGGGTGGACTACTGAACTTGGAATCAGAAAGGCCTAGTTTCCCCCACACACACTTTTATTATCGATTTATATACTTTTTAGCGACTTATCGACTTATATACTTCTATACTTTTTAGCATTTATTCTTTTAAAATTTTAAGTTCTGCATTCTCTTTCCCTCCAGCTCCTCCCCCACTCATGGAGAAAGGAAACAATGGGGTATCCATTATACATATACATGCAAAACATATTTCCATATTAGGAAGACCTGATTGCAAATTCTAATTCAGGCATTTACTAGCTATGTGGCCCTATGCAATTCATGTCCTCTCTCAGCCTCAGTTTCCTTACCTGTAAAATGGAGATAATTATGGGACCCACTTCATAGTGTTGTTGTAAGAATCTAATGAGATAATATATGTAAAGTGCTTTGCAAAGTTTAAGGTGCTATGTAAATGTTATTTTAAAAACAATGTGTTATTTTTAAAAATCAAATTCACTGTTGTATAGGGAATGTCAAATGAGGGAAATCCCTCCACCAATGCATATCAGTATCTGTTCTGCAACTTTTAGTCTTAGAGAGATAACTCTGCCTCTCAAGGCTCAAGTTAGAGCTTGTTTCTGAACCACTGACCTTAAACTTCTTTAATTCTAATTTCCTGAAATACAATTTCTCATGTTTTACCAGCGCAAAATTCATGATATCTTAATATGGTATTTTATAATTTTCCTGCAATTTAAATTTACCTGAGTAAAGCAGCTTGCCTAATTCATTCATTCAGTCAGTGAGTATTTAGTAGGGGCTTATTATAAGCCAGGCACTGTTCTAGGCACTGGGGATACAAATACAAATGGAAAGGAAGACAGACTTTGTCCTCAATTTAGAATTTATATAGAGAATAGGTAGATAGATAGATAGATAGATAGATAGATAGATAGATAGATAGATAGATAGATAGATAAGTGGATGGATAGACAAACAGAGAAAGGGATAGATAGACAGATAGATAGATAGACAGACAGACAGACAGATGGATGGATAGACACCCAGAGAGACAGATAGATCGATCAATGGATAGACAGATGGATAGACAGACAGAGAGGGATAGATAGATAGATGGATGGATAGACAGAGAGATGGATGGATAGATAAACAGATGGACAGGCAGACAGATAGATGGATGGACAGATAGACAGATAGATAGATAGATAGATAGATAGATAGATAGATAGATAGATAGATAGATAGATAGATAGATTATAGAGCTTATATTCTAAAATAGAGCTGAAAAAGGCAGTGGGAAGGTGCCCAGGTCACAGAAGGGTGATAAAATCTGGAGCATCAGAAGCAAAGCTGAGAAAAGAATGAAGGATGGCTGACCTGGGACCTCTCCTCAAAATATAAGTTTTGGGAAGAACTCACCCAGAAGAGAGTAAGAAAAGGGGCCATAAGAGTGGAGGAAAGTCTAGGGTATGTATACAGTTGGAGCATGATGGTGAAGTCCCAAGAGACAGAAGAGGAACAAATTATTTCTCTTAATTCATTTATTTATACTCTCTGCAGTCCTGTGAATTCTAAAACCCAACTAATCCCTCAGACTCTTATCTCTCCAACTCTGATCCCCACAGACCTTTTCATTTAGCCTAGACCTAAAAGTCTATTTTTTTAAATTACTGATTTCTTCTCTCTATCCACCCTACTGTGGTTGTCAGGTTAAAGTGCAGCTGAGCAACTCTTCTGCATTCTCAGCTATTTCCAAGGAAAAAGGTGACACGTTTCCATGTGTCTGTGGAAATCGGAAACTAACGTTCTCATGGGCTGTGACCCCCAAATCATTAGGTAAGTGATTCAACCTTCTTGAATCAATCCATCCACATTTATTAAGTACCTACTATGTTCTAGGCATTGTGCTAAGCACTGGGGATACAAAAGGAGCCAAAAGATAGTCCCTGCCCTCAAGGGGCCCACAATCTAACAGGGAGAATACAACATGTAAACAAATATATGCAAACAAGCTAGATACAGGATAAATAATAAATAATTAATAGAGAAAAGGCACTAAAATTAAGAGAGGTTGGGAAAGGCTTCCTTTAAAAGTTGAGATTTTGGTTGAAATTTAAAGGAAGCCAGGGAAATCAGCAGATAGCTGAGGAGGGAGGGTCTTCCAGTCATGGGGAATAGCCAAAGAAAATGCCTGGAGCTGAGAGTGGAGAACAGCCAGGAGACCAATGTCACCAGATCAAAGAGTACGTGTTGAAGAATAAAGTCTGAGAAGACTGGAAAAGTAGAGGGGGCTACCTTATGAATGCCAAACAGAGCATTTTGTATTTGTTCCTGGAGGCCACAGGGAGTCACTGGAGTTTCTTGAGTAGAAGGATGACATGGTCAGACCTGCACTTTAGGAAAATCACCTTAGGGGCTGAATGGAGGGTGGATTGGAGTGGGGAGAGACTTAAGGCAGGCAGACCCAGCTGCAGCTATTGTAATAGTCCAGGTATGAAGTGATGAGGGCCTGCCGTAGAGGGGTGGCAGTGTCAGAGGAGGGTAGGGGGTGTATTTGAGATATGTTACAAAGGTGAAATCCATATTCCAGTCTGGATATGGAAAATGAGAGCTAGTGAGGAATCCAGGATGACCCCTAAGTTTTGAGCCTGAGAGACTGGTGGTGTTGCTCTCTACAGTAATAGGGAAGGAAGGAGGTAGGGACAAAGGAGAAAAGAAAGAAGGGAGGGTTTGTTGTTGTTCAGTCAACTCTTTGTGACTCCATTTTTGGGGTTTTCTTGGCAAATATACTGGAGTAGCTTGCCATTTCCTTTTCAGTTCATTTTACAGATGAGGAAACTGAGGTAAACAGTTAAGTGACTTGTTCAGAGTCACACAGCTAGTAAGTGTCTGAGGGCACATTTGAACTCAGGAAGATGAGCCTTCTTGACTGCAGGCCTGGCACTATCCTTTGCACCACAGGGATAGGTTTAGAGGGAAAGATAAAGAAAGCTTATATGTTTGTCCTTCGTTCTCAAAGAGGATCATGGCATCAGGGACACGATGACATGACTTGGAATTGAATTTGATTTGAGTGAGGGAGGGCTATGCAAAGTTACCACCTCACTTTTTCCTCCAGAGCCATCGGCATCCAGTGGTCAGATATTCATCAGGACGACTGGAGAATCTGGGCCTTTAGGCTAATTGAGTTTATGACAGATGTTGGAAAAACAGTTGGGGAATACAGGTCAGCAGAGAGGTGGGGGCAAGATAGGTAGATTTATAAATCATCAAGCTTAGAAATGATAATTAAACCCATGGGAGCTGATAAGATCACCTAGTGAAGTAATGTAGAGGCAGAAGAGAGGCTAGCATAGATCTTGAGGGACATGTAGGGGTAGAGGATATGATCTGGGGATGGATCCAGCAAAGGAGAAACCAGTCTCTGCTTTTGGGATGATGAGAATCTATGGAACCCCTGCCCCTGGTTCTTACCTTGTCTTCCCCATATTCTATATAACTGATTTTCCACCATCTTTTCATTCTACTTGTTAGGTTGCACTGGGTGGGATTTAATGTCATTTGACCTCCAATATTGGTTACTTCATAACTCTTGCTTTCCCCACATCATGAAATAAAGAGAAAATTTATACCCAGGCTAATTATTTATACATCATCATAATAGGCCTCTAAATTTTAGAAATCACTAAATTTCAAAATTTTATATGATTTGTTCAAAAAAAACAGAAGAACATTCAGAATGGAATGCTATGGAATTATTATGACTGCTCTTGGCCCCAAAGAAGAAGAATGAGGTGGTACTTACTTCCCTCCACTTCTTTGAAGAGCAGTGGCTTATGGGTGTGGAATACTGCATATACCGTCACACTTTAAAAATATTTGATTAGTTTTGCTGAACTATTTTTTTCCTTTTTAAAAATTCTTTGTTGTAAAGGGGGCTCTCAAGGTATAGGAGAAAGGGAAAAGGATAAAATGGAAATGTAGGTGATGTAAAAACAAAAAGGTGATAAAATTTATTTCAAAAAAATAAAGGAGAAAACCACATTCTACCTGTGTGCCTATGTATGCAAATATAAAATTTTAGTGACTGGGTAAGTCATTTAACCTCACTAGGCCTTATTCCCCTTGCTTATAAAATGGAAATTATAATAATTGCACTACCCATTTCCTAAGATAGTTGTGAGGACAGTTCTTTCCAAACCATAAGTGCTATAGAAATGGAAATTATTATTCTTTTTAGAGACAGAGGAATATACTGACAAGACTTAAAATCCAGAGACCAGCTCCATACCCCAGGACCAGCAATTAGGACAGGCAAATCCCTTTACCACTCAGCCTCAGTTTTATCATTTGTAAAATGGAATTAAAGTACTTGCTTTACCTACCAACCTGTGTCCTTGGACAGAGAGAATTGTTGGTGTTACTAACAATAATATTAATGTATTCTGGGGTCTCAGCATGCTTTGGAAACTGATCCCAAGGCAGAGAACTGTGGGAAATAGAGGATACGGGGTGATAGAGAAACATGCTCATCTCTATTTGTCACTTTTTTTTTTTTAAAGGAAGGATTACTTTCGTTACAAGTGCAGAGGCAGTAGAATCCCAAGAACTGTGTCATAATGAGAAGGTTACGGTTCCTGAAAGTGGAAGGAAGGATACAGTCATCAAAGATTTGTTAGTCGAGGTATGTCAGTAGCATATTCCCATGAGTTATGCTACATCCTGGGGAAAGCATCAAGATAACCACAAATCCCCTGCTAATGCACTTACTCTAAGTAAGAAGAGACAATGATTTGAGTCTCAGCTCTAATTAGCTCAGCCACTAATCAGCTTTAAGGACTTGAAAACAAAACAAGGCATATTATCTTTGCACTCTCTTTCTCTCTCTTTCAGAGCTTGCCTCCCCCATCCAGTTGGTTGTCAAGTTCTGTCTGTCACAGCATCTTTGATATTCATTCATTCATTATAGGAAATGTCTCCTTTTCTCTTTTTTCACAACCACATTTCTAGAACAAGCTTTTATGATGCCCACCTGAATTATTGCAATAGATTCTCTCCTAGATTAATCTTCCCAAATATAGAGATCTGGTCATGTCATTTCTGTTTAAATTTGTGTGAGTGAAATTCAAATTCTTTAGCCTAGCACTTAAGAACTTCCACCATCTGGCAGTATCCTACCTTCTATTTAGCTTGTAAACTGCATTACTCATCATACATGGTCAAGCCCTGTTTCCATACATTTTTCCACACTATTCTCCACACCTCAAAAACACTCCTATCTTTTTGCTCTCCTCACCTGTTGACACATTCCAAATATTGTGTTCCTCACTACCTGTCTCATCTAGAGCTTGATAGAATTCCATTAAGGAGGGGTAGGGGCCAGACTGATGACAAACTTTTCCCAATATCTCATAGTTAGAGGGATCAGGGCTCAAGGGTTGTAAATCAGAGTGCTTAAATTTACACCGAGAAACAAGTATACCGTGGCCAAGTATCACAAAAATCATAATCCCATATTTCCTTCAGTGTCATAAAAGTCAAACAAACTTAGCTGAATGGAATCATGGTCTCCAGCACCCTTTTAGGAGAAAAACCTCATTAAATATAAGTAAACTAAGTCAGATTACAAATTAACCCTCCATTTGGAGGGTTCAGAATGGATTGATTGAGAGGGGAGATTTATATGTCACCAAGACAACCACAAAAACTCCATGTTAGGAAAATGCTTCCTTACACAGTTGACTAGGTTGCTGACAAGTAACAAGATCACTTTAGGAAGCTCAAACTTCCATTTGGCTTCTACAGGAGGAATGTCAAACAGTTCATTTATGATTCCATAAGTCAAGTTTTGATTAGATATGGTTAATATAAGTAGAAAACAGACTTTCAGTTGGCCAAAAAGTTCAGGAAGAATGGTCCTGGTTCCTAAAGAATAAATAAAAGGAATTTGGACATACCTTTCTTGCAGGCAAACATTAATATGCCATGAAACATCAAAGCCAAATGATCATCAAATAACATAAAGTCTACTTGTAACCCACTCCCAATGTCATTTAATCAGCATATTTCATCTTGAGTCCTGGCTGTCATGTGTAATTATCTAGTTCCTGGAAATATCTTTCCTTAGAAATTCTGGAATAGACCTTATTTATTCTCAGGGCAGCTCTGGAGGGGGTTCCTTCAGATCTGCTTCTCTGATTCTAAGTCACTTGCAGAGATTTCCTAGCCAATTTTCCTAAAATCTGCCAGGAACAAGGACTTAACACAATTTAGTGCAGTCTCCTAAATTTGGTTTTCTAATACTTAGTTCATGTGGTAAATACTAGCTCAAACCTTATGGAACTTATGCTACTAAGAACAGACATTTAAGAAGAATGACAAATTAGCTACCCATAATTCACCTGAAAGTTCAGAGAATTTCAGTGGCCCTCTACCACTTGATCTATCTTTACCTGAACCCCATTCCATGATATGAACAATTCCTTCAATAGACTGACAGAAGAATATTAAAAAGTATCTATGAGGGCCTAACTTTAAAAATGAGTTCTTCTGTCTTAATATTATCAGGCAGAGACTCTAAAACCAGAAAAACTATTATTTAAAATTTTATTTATAATTATTAATTCAATTTTACATGTAAAATCCTGAATCTAATTTTGAGAACTTATTACCAAGATATGCTCAAAACCTGTATATCCCATTAGAAACATTTGGAAGCGATTCATATATTTATTATCCTAGTTCTTAGAGAAAACAGTCTAATCTTGTTGATTTCTCAAAGTGAAACCTACCATTCCATTGAAACTTTAATAATTTACCTCTTATCTGATTCTCTTTCTTTTGAGGACATATATTACCTTTCTATCATACTGAGAGAATGAGATACATTACAGACCTAATCTTATATATGAATATATAACTATTGGCAAGGAGATGGCAAGCCTCAGAGTCCATTTATCTAGTTGCTTAGGATATGAAGTTAACCACAAATTTAGATGGAGAACAGTCAGATCATACGCGCATCCTGCTTCACTGTCCATAGTTTCTCTCACAAAGTTGATAAGATCTTATGACTGACCAAGTAGAAAGTCCCAAGGAACTTCATAGATAAGAATAACCTAAGAAGTCTGATACTTTTTCCCTCCAAAATGTACATTATTATTTTTACTTCAAAGGAAAGCACACCTAATTAAATACTTCCTCAACTTCCATGGTGTTGAAGAGACTTCAAGTTTACTCTAGGCAGCCAGGGAGATCCCACCATGGCTCACCATAATTGTTAGTCATGGGAATGAATCCCAAGATCTGAAATAGTTTTAGAAAGGAATTTATTTGGTAATTCGGTAAAGGAAGAAAACTGGAACAAAGTTCTTTCCCCAGCCTCTGCAAGGTTTACATTATATAGGGCTTCTAAGAAGAGTACCCTTAGGAACAGCATATGGCAGTTAAGCTATTTTGTATGGAGGGCATTTCCCAGACAACTGAATCCATTGAGTTAAGCACAGCCATTCAAATTTGGGGAACCCCAAACACAAGCATTGGGTGGACCCAAAGCCTGGGTGGGATGCAAGCATTCCCTGAAACCATCTGGCTTCCCTGGGAATATCTCTGAAGTCAGCTAATTTCTAGTCATATCAAGCTAGGTTCAAGCAACATTGATAAGTAAGATTTTCCAAACAGTGTAATAGAATATTTTCCTTAAAAAAAAATTTTCCCTCATCTACAGAGTTGGTAAAGATTTTTTAAAGCCTTAGGTTTTGGACTGGGGCAGCTAGGTGCAGGAACACAAGTTCAAAACCAGTCTCAGATACTTATTAAATACATGGCTGGGTAAGTCATTTAAACACTGTCTACTTTGGTAAGAGAGGAATGGGGTCCAGATTGAGAGAGATGATCAGTGCTTTATCCTGACACACTAGAATTGGAGTACTATGTTCATTCTGCTAATCAGGAGCAGCTAGGGGGCACAGTGAAGACAGAATCAGCCCTGGAGTCAGGAGGACCTGAGTTCAAATCCAGCCTCAAATATTTGACACTTACTAGCTGTGTGATCCTGGGCTTAACCCTGATTGCCTCACTTCCCCATTCCCCCCTGCCCCCAAAATACCAATCTGCTAATCAAATTTAAGTAGTAATACTGGCAAAAGGGATGGTGGCCATAGGTTATAGTAAAGACCCTCAAGACCATTATGATATGAGGAACAGGCAGTGTTTAACCTACAGAAGGGATGACCACAGTGAGACATGATAGCCAAATTCAAATATTTGAAAGGTTTATTTGAAGGGTTATCATGTTAAAGAGTGATGAGATTTATCCTGCTTGGCCCCAAAGGGGAAAACCAGGAACAAATGGGGAAAATGCAGAGATAATTTAGGATTGATGTGTGTGTGTGTGTGTGTGTGTGTGTGTGTGCGTGTGTGTGTGGTAGAATAGTTAATAATTGGAGCTATCCCAGAGGAGAATGAACTGCCTCAGGAGATAGTGGGTTCTTCTGCACTAAAGGTCTTCCAGTAATAATAGTAGATAGTATGTACTTTGCACATGAAGGTTTACAAAGTGCTTTACAAAGGCAATTTCATTTGATCCTCACAAACCTAGGGAAGTAGGGGCTATAATTATCCCCATTTTACAGATGAGGAGGCTGAGAGAAGTTGAGTGACTTGCCTAGGCTCACATAAAGGTAGATTCGAACTTAGATCTTCCTGACTCCAGGTCCCACACTCAAACCACTGTGCCATCTTGTTGATTACGAAGTAAAAGACTGGTTGATCCCTTTATGGAAATGTTGCAGAAGGGACTATTGGTCAGATATAGTTTGGACAGAGTGAACTCTGAGCTCCGTCCCAATTCTGAAATTCTATGATCTTGTGTGTCTTGATGATCTCTACCCCAGAATGCTATTTCTAATTTACCAGCACATGGCACGAGGGAAAAAAACTCATGAGAGAAATTTCGCAATAGTGAACAAACAGCCTGTTTATTTCTTCCCTTTAAGTTATTATTCTTTTTCACACACTAAACATTTATCCAGGTTTATTTAGAGCTTATTCATTTTCTTTGTCCACTTATCCATTATTTAGCCATATTTTTCCTCTTCTCTTTCTTCCTTCCCTTTCTTCTTCTTTGCTCAGAGCTAACAAAATGATAGAAAGAATGGAACCTTTTTTGATACTACTTCCCAAATTGGAGAAGGAGCATTTATTCAGTCAGTCAGTAAACATTTATTGAATGCCTACTATATACCAAGCACTGAGAATACAGGAAAGGCAAAGACAATTCCTACTTTCAAAGAGGTTACAGTGTAAGGAGTGGGGAGGGAGAAAGGAGACAACATGAAAACGACGATGTATAAATAAGATCTATACAGGATAAATTGGGCAGAGTCTCAGATGGAAGAAATTAAGATTAAGGACTGAGATAGCTTCTTGTAAAAAGCAGGATTCTGGTGATGACTTAAAGGAAGCCAGGAAAGTTAGGGAGCAGAGATGATAAGGGAGAGCATTCCTGGGATGGAGGACAGCCAATGAAAATACCTGGTCAGGAGATGGAACATCTTGTCTGAGGAGCAGCAAGGAGGCCAGTGTCCCTGGACCTCAGAGCATGTGGGGATGGGCTGGGAGGTGCGAGGTGTAAGAAGACTAGAAAGGTAGTGTAATGCCAATACAATATCCACAGCAGCCACTATGGATATGCAGGTGTATTTCCAGGGTAAATTCGCAAAATATAAACTCTCTTCCTCAAAGACAAAAACCAAAATATTTACTCAGGTACCAGAAAGTCAGTTCTACCATGGTAACAACAAAGTTTATACACATTGTCAGTGCAGGGAGCATGGCCATCCCCAAGCTTTCCCTCCTCATCAGATCTCCCCACAAACAAGCTCCCTTAGGCAAAATCACTCCCTCTCTCACTTATGCTAACTGCTCTGCTCTACCTGCTCTCCCTCTCAGCTCCACCTCACTCTTTCTTCCTGCTCCACCCTTTCACCAAGCTCCTTTCACCATCAACTTCATGTGACTCAGGCTACGAGCTGGCCCACAGCTCAAAGCAGACCACATGAACTTATTAAGGGGCAGGGAAAATCTTCAAATTCCCTTACCATTACAGGTAGGAAGGGGCCAGGTTTAAGGGGCTCAGAAATCTAAGCAGAAGATTTTAGTATTTGATCCTGGAAGCATTAGGGAACCTCAAAAATGCATTGAGACAACCAGCCGGTAACAAGTTGATCAGCCTATAAGTACCATAGCAAGCAGAAGTTCCCTTCTTTATACTACTATTTTCATTCTTTCTTCACCCAAAATCTCAGTCCCTTCTCATTTTTTGCATTTTTCTTTTTTCCTCCCAAAGCCTGAAGGGATTGAAAAGGAGGAGGCTTTCAACTCCTTGCTTTGCCCAAAAGGTAAGAACAAAAATAGTATGGGATGGACAGTAGCCATAGACTGACCCCAGGAGAAACTGAATTACAATGACCTTGAGAGAAGGGTGCTGATTTGGTGGGACAATGTAAAAAGTCATCATCTTATTTATTCAAGGGGAGAAAATTCCACAAGGGAAGGTGATTCAAGTTTGGACTTAACCTTTTTTCTGCAGAATGAGTTGTCAGAACCTTCACTGTCAGCATCATTAGTATTTGCTCTATGTCCTCTGTAGGTGTGTTACTATATTATTCAATGTACAAGGAGCTAAAAGGTTAATGACAAAATGTTGGGGAAAGTGCTGACTTGGAATCAAGAGATCTATGCTTCAATCTTGGCTCTGACTTTTACTAGCTATGTGACCTTGGATAAATCATTGCCATCTCTGAGTATAATTTCTTCACCGATAAAACATTTTACATGCAAATGGAGGATAACATATATACAAATATATGAGACAAATATGTACAATACATATAATAATACATAATATACTATTATTAATAGTAAACATAATTATATTAGGTAATTATAATCATATTTATAACAAACCTAATTATAGTATTACTATTTGCATTACAGACTAAACAGAATTGTAGTAGTAAAAGTGATTGGGAGACTTCAATGTATTCTATAAAGATGAGTTACTACTATCCTTCCTATTTTTATTCTGGGCAGCGAGGTGGTGCAGTTGATAAAGAGTGTTGGGCCTGGAGTCTGGAAGACACTTCTTTCTGAGTTCAAATCTGGCCTTAGACGTTTACTAGCTGTGTGACCCTGGGCAAGTCATTTAATTCTGTTTGCCTCCATTTCCCCATTTGTAAAATGGGCTGAAGAAAGAAATGACAAACCATTCCAGTATGTCTGCCAAGAAAACCCCAAATGGAATCAAGAAGAGTTGGAAAGGACCAAAATAACTCAGTAATTCTCACTTCCTTGAGAGTTTTCTATTTTAAAACAAGTACATGAGCATTGGCGAATATTTAGCATGACAGGATAGGGAAGCCTAGAGTAGGTGTTCTCTCCTAACGCAGATGACACACTCATGTTGATTCCTTTCTTTTGCTCTTTTTAAAAAGTGGTTAGCTTTCGTGGGTGAGGTTCTTTAAACTTCGGATAGTGGAGAGAAGGCCTGAAGAAAATGTGACGTGTAGATAAATACTCATTTTCTACCTCTCAAGTTCATAAAATTTAGCAAGATTGACGTGGTGATGGAAGAAATATTATTATCAGCCAATATTCAAATTCTGTTCTTTTTTTATCTTTAAAAGGTTCCTATCAAAATGGCGCCCCGGTGTATCTCATGAAATCTGATGAGTTTACTGGAGTAGAGGGCATGACATTAGGTTACAGATCCCATTATTTGGCTCCTCGTGTACTTGGAATATATCCAGGGAGAGAGAGAGAAAGGAAGGAAGGAAGGAAGGAAAGAAAGAAAGAAAAAGGAAGGAAGGAAGGCAGAGAAAGGAAGAAAGGAAGGAAGGAAAGAAATGTTTCCTTTTTGTGGTTCTTCACGAGAAGGCCTTGTCCAATAATGATGATGATGATGGCGATGATAACGGTGATGACAGCCAGCTTTTGTATAGGGCTTTGAAGTTTGCCAAACATTTTGCACATATTATCTCCCCTTCCAACAACCCTGGGAGATCGGTGCCACCGCTATCTTCATTTTACAGATGAGAAAACTGAGACCGATGATGGTCGACGTCACACAGCTAATCAGTGAGGCAGAATTGGAATTCAGATCTTTTTGACTCCAGGTCCAATGCCCTACGACTGCACCACCTAGCTGCCTCTGAGAATAGAATCGTAGGAGAAAAAGCTGCTTCCAAGATTCATATTCTACAATTCTATCAATATCCTTAAGACTTCTTATGAATGATCACTGTTATAGCCCCAGTCATGGTTTTCCCCAGGTAGAGACATACATGCCAACAGGGAGTTTTCTTCCTTGTATCTGATTTGCTTTTTTCCCAAGGTGGTGAGCTGTCTGAACAAATTACCCTGAAACTCCCACCAAATGTTGTGGAAGGATCAGCCAGAGCCTATTTCTCAGTTTTGGGTGAGTGAGTCATCGCTTTCAACTGCATATTTAATCGTTAATTCATGACCATAGTCCTTCGTTTTTCCCTTGCCCACTTGTCCTTTTCTCTCTCGCCCTGCCCATGCAGCTATATGCTTTCAATGGTTGCTAACCAAAGGTCTCTTGTGGTGATGGAGAGTAGGGAAGAGATTTTTAGTACAGACATTGCAGTGTAGAGTGTGGGTGCAAAGTAGGACTGGGGGAGAAGTACCGTAATAACAAATAGAGCTTGACAGTCAGAGGTAACCCACGTTGGTGTTGGTAATGAAGATTGCTGATCAAGAAGTTCAATATGCCTGTTATGGGAACAATGAAGTCTGAAGAGTGGGCTGGGTCTAAACTAGCAGCAAAATAAAGTCCAGAGACAACCAATAAACCACGAAGACGTAGAATCAGGGATTCTGTATCTGATCAGCAAAAAAGATGTTGAGCTAGACTAGGAAAATCCCAATTTACCTCTTTCCCCATTCTCTTGGTAAGTGTTTAGGACTGGTATAAGTTGCTCCCACCTCACCTACAGTTTTTCTGAAATTCTCCATGGATAACTACCACCAGCCCTGACAGCATAATTGATAATGGACTGGCTCTACATTACTATGAATCTCTCTCATTTGTCTCACTCTTAACTTTCCCTAGACCCATACCCTCCCTAATTTCTCTCTACTTTCACTTCCTCACTATTTGTAAGTCATTTTTTTCAGTTGTGATTTCAAAGATGAATTATTTGTCTTTCATCCATATTCCTATTTAGTGTCTCTGATTTCTCAATCCCATTTACTTCATAGGTGACATCCTTGGATCTGCTGTGAGAGACACACAAAATCTCCTCAAGATGCCCTATGGCTGCGGGGAGCAGAATATGGCCCTTTTTGCTCCCAACATTTATGTCCTGGATTATTTGAATGAAACAAACCAGCTAACACCAGAGATCAAATCCAAGGCAATTGGATTCCTTCAAAGTGGTAAGAAAAGGGGAGGAAACTGTATCCCATGATGTTAGCTTTTCCCTTCACAAATATATTTGAGTTAGCAATTCCCTGGAAAACATCTGGTATCATAGCAACCCTTTTTGGCCATCTCATAAGATTTTTGGAACTAGAACCTTCCACACTCCTGGGGGATCTGTCTAATAGAATTAGTCTAATGCACTTCAGTGCCCTCTCTAACCTGACCCACACTGATAAAGAGCCTGGATTGCCATAAGATATTTCTAATGAGATGAACTTGATAAAACATCCTATTTTAGGTTACCAGCGGCAGCTAAACTATAAGCATGCAGATGGCTCCTACAGCACTTTTCAACACAGCGACAGTAATACCTGGTAAGATGTTTTACTATGCATTGTCACCCCGGGTCCTGTGATAACAAGGCTCAGTCATTGGATGGGAAAAAATAATTAATAATTAAGTTATTGTTAATTAGATATTAAATAAATGAAATTCTTAAACAACAATTCCTATGAAAAAGATCCCAATTTAGTGATTGCAAGTTCAACATGAATCACTAATGAGGTATGTCAGCTATAAAAATCTTATGCAATTTCAAACTGGAGAAATAGAAGCAGAGTATCCAGAGCAAAGCCAATGTAGTCCCTCTTCATTCTTCCCTGCCTTCTGATATCTGGAGTCAGAACTCCCTGAACTCCCATGTTTTATGAAGCACATTGATACAAGCTAGAACATGTTCAGAGGAGAATGACCTCCTCTGATCACAGGTGAAGGGATTCAACATCATATCAGACCAGCATCAGGTGAAGGAAGCAGTGAAGTAATGCTTGAGGATAGGAAACTTGGGGTAGATTGGTATGATAACTGTCTTCAACTATTTGAAGATCTGTCACATAGAAGTAAGGTCAGTTTTCTATCACCCAAAAAGATATAAATGAATAAATGTCACAGAGCTGTAGATTTCAGGTTGGTATCAGGAAAGAGTTTCCTAAGCACTATGGTGGTCCACAAGTGAAATGAACTTCCTGACAGGGTAATGAGTTCCCATCAAGGGAGTTCTTTAATCAAAGGCTGAAATGCTGCTGCTGTGAGTCTGTTAAAGGGGATTCCTACTCAGACATAAAGTATACTGCAAGACCCAAGAATTTCTGATTGAGAAATTCTACTATTACTCTAATGTGAGGGTTGGGAAACTATGGCCCTATGGCTAAATTCAAGGTCAGAGTAACTTTTAGGTTTTAAAATAGTTTTATTTAAAAATAGAAAAAACATTCTTAGCTCACAGTGCAGGATTTGACCCTTGGGCCACAGTTTGGACTTCTACTCTAGGCATCATTGTCTGTCATCTAGAAATGCTAGGAACTGAATCTAGAAAAGCTTCAGTTGTTACTTACAGAGAAGACCCTAGCAATTTGTCTTAAGACAATTGTTCTTGACCAAGACTAAAGAAGGATTAGATTTATTATGCTTGGCCCAAGAGGATGGTGCTAGAACCAATGGACAAAAATTATAGAAGAAGAAGATTTCAATTTCATATTTTTAATAATTTATTTTAATTATTAATCATTTTAATTTAATTATTCAAATTAATTTATTATTTTAATATATTTATCATTAAGATTCAATATTTTATTATATAACATAGCTATATCATATTAATTATTTAATTAATTAGGTTATTAATTTAGTTTAAGGTGACTATTTTAATTATTAATTAAATGTTTTGTTTTTATGTGTTATTAATATTTAATAATATCAATGTTATTTAATATTACCATAATTTCCTAATAATTGGACCTATCCAGAAAAGCTATGGACTACCCTGATAGGTAATGAGTTCTCTGTCACTAGAGGTCTTCAAGTGGAAAATAAATAAGCATTTTGGGAGGGTCACCCTTGAGGACCTTCTACTCTAGGAGTCTATGATTTTACAAAAGAAGTAGAAAGATAGAGAAACGAATAGAAAGATATGGAGTAAGGGGGTGACAGGGAGGGAGAAAGAGGCTTAAAATTTTTGAGGTAGGTAGATAATTGAAGGCAGTTATACCATATGACAAGAACTATAAATGAAGTAGTTCTTTTACCCTGGAAATACATGAAGAAAGATCAAATGGAATTGTCAGATCAGTAATCAGACAGCAAAAATTTCCTCAATAGCCTGGAAAAAATAAAAGCTCAGACCTTTAGATCCATAAGAAAAAGAACCTGGAAGATGAGGTTGAATTCACAGAATGAATCAGAGGGAAGATGAAGCCAAACAGAACTGGGATATTGCCCCATCGCAGGGAGTCAAGTCAAATCCACAAGCCTTTAGTAAGTGCCTGCTATGTGCTAAGCACTAGGGATACAAAGAAAGGCAAAAAAACCCCAAAAACCCAACCAACAAAAAAATCCCAAACAGTCCTTGAACCCAAAGAGTTCACACTTCTAATGGAGGAGACAACATGAAAACAATTGTGTATAAACAAGATAATATACGGTATGGGATAAATTGGGGGTTGTCTCAGAGGGAAGGCACTAAGATGAAGGAGGACTGGGAAGGACTCCTTACAGAAAGTGAGACTCTGAGACTTGAAGGAAGCCAGGAGGCAGATATGAGGAGGGAGAGAGTTCTAGACATAGAGGAAAGTCAGTAAAACTCTCTCCTCTTCTGTCCCTCTCAGAAACTTTATCACCCTTCAAAACTTAGCTCACTTCATCCCTTCTTTTGTGATTCCCACCTGTCCCCCACCCTAACCCTCCAACTGTATATGCCCTTTCCATCCTTAAATGATCCTCTATTTATTTCTCTGTACACATTGTACTCCCCAGTGGAATGAAAGTGGGACAGAGACTGCTATGTTTGTCTATCCCCAGCACAGCCCTCTGCACAAAGTAGATCTTTCATAAATTGTTAAAAATTGAAATTGTTTAATTTTAGACTAATAGAGGAGGTTTGTGGATGGGATGAGGCAAAAACTCCAACATTAAGAACATTAAATCCTCTTCTAAGCTCTACTAGTAGCTGGTTCTTGTGGGCATTGAGATCATATGGAGCCAAGGCTCAGAAAAAGAGTATAGAATTGTCTTATCAAGACAAAGGCTTCAGTCCTCTACTCTTTCTTTCCCTGGGCAGGCTTACTGCCTTTGTGCTCAAGACTTTTGCACAGTCTCGGCGATATCTCTACATAGACGAAACTCACATCAACCAAGCCCTCATCTGGCTGTCTCAGAAACAGAAAGAAAATGGCTGTTTCCAAAGCTCAGGTTCGCTGCTGAACAATGCTCTTAAGGTAATGCGTGCCCTGGGGCACAAGAGGAAAGTGAAGGTTGAAGTCCTATCATAGATAAGTGAGGGAAGGAAGGACGTGGGACTTGCTGGGATACAATGTGAGGGAGTTGGCCATAGTCAACAAGGGTGGAGTCATTCTCCTTGTTCTTTTTTTGTACTTGTATCCACAATAGTTAGCATAGGGCTTGAAACATAAGAACCAAATAAATGCTTTTTTTCATTCATCACTCAGCATGAGAGAAATGAATGTAGGTTTGTAGTTACATTGGGTCTGGTAAGGAGATGGATGGATGGATGGATGGATGGATGGATGGATGGATGGATGGATAGATGGATAGATAGATAGAGACGATAGGTAGATGGATGGATGGATGGATGGATGGATGGATGGATGGATGGATGGATGGATGGATAGAGATAATAGATAGATAGATAGATAGACAGACAGACAGACAGACAGACAGACAGATAGATAGATAGATAGATAGATAGATCGATAGATAGATAGGAAGATCTTCCACAGGACAGTAGGTGAGGAAGGGGTGACAGTTAAAGGGAATGAAGGAATCTTCTGGGAAATCTGAAAGCTAAGTGTTCCTATGTCTCTTCTTTACAGGGTGGGGTGGATGATGAACTGACACTGTCTGCCTACATCACCATTGCTCTGCTGGAGATACCACTTTCTGTCTCTGTATGTGATCTCTCATCACCCTAAGATATTTCATTATGCCCAGTTGCCTCTATAAAAATGAATGATCAGCAATATGGCATCCAACCCTGTTGGAGGGTAAAATACCAGCATTTTGGGTAGAACTGTGGGCATTAAAATTGTAGAATTTGAGGGGAGAGGAATGGGTTAAGATGATTTACCCCCCAATTGCATATGTCTGCACAGCCCCATAGCCACAGTTCATTCAAAGATAGACAACTGGTAGCTTTGCCCACAGAAAACTCAGAGGTAATGGAAATGCTGAAAACAAGTGGTACTATAATACAGGCTCATTTTAAAAAGAATTTAAGATTTTCAAAAATGTATTTATCTATAACATGTATGAATACATGATATGCCCCAAATGATCACTACCTTTACATTTCTTCATTTTCTTCCTTTACAAATTGGTTTTGACATGTTCGTATATGACCTAGTTATTAAACAATACATTTTTGAAAGTTTTCAGTTCTTTTTTGAGTCACCCTCTATGTTCTGTGGCCCGTGTCAAGCTTCGGTCCCACTCCTTCCCCTGTTTTTGTCCTTGGAGCAACACGTATGTCAAGGTCTTTCTGCATCCTTTCTTACAGCACCCTGTTGTCCGGAATGCACTTTACTGTCTGGAGACAGCCTGGACGGCACAACGAAGTGGGACCGTCCAGAACAATGTCTACACCAAAGCATTGTTGGCCTATGCCTTTGCCCTGGCAGGAAATCAAGGCAAAAGGAATGAGATATTAGTGTCACTGGACAAGGAGGCTGTGCAGAAAGGTGAAAGGCTCTTTTGGGGACTTTTATCATAATACTTCCTTTTTTCTTCCATTCATTTCCTGCTCCCACTGGGAAGAGGAAGGAGCTCCTGGACTACTGGGTTCAAACCCTCAGCCTTTCTTCAGGAAATGACACATAATAAGACCAGAGTTTTTATAGCAAAACTTTCTCTGAGGTGTCACCTGGTACAGTAGGGAGGCACACAGTAGGGGAATCACGCTACCCCAATCTCATATGCTAGGACCATTTTATTTTATTTCAGCCAGACACGTAATTGCATCAGTATAAAGAGAATTGATAAAAAGCTTCCTCTGCCAATTTAGGTTGTCACCTTTGCTGAAACAGTTACCTGACGTACCTAGAGTATAAGTAACTTATCCAGCGTCACACAGCCAACACATGTCCATAAATAGACTTGAACCCAGTCCTTCCTCACTCTTGGGGCCAGCTCTCTATTTACCTTACCACTGCCTCTTCTAAGTAAAATGTACAATCGTGAATACAAAGGCTGCTCAGAATAACAGAGAGAATTATACATATACATAGCACCTAGATGGCACAGTAGATAGAGTGCCAGTCCTAGACACAGGAAGGCTCATCTCCCCCCAGACACTAGCTATGTGACCATGGGCAAGTCACTTAACCCTGTTTGTCACAGTTTCCACATCTGTCAAATGAGACAGAGAAGGAAATGGCAAACCACTCCAGTATCTTTGCTAAGATAATTCCGTTTGGGATCAGAAAGAATTGGACAAGACTGAAATGACTGAACAATGAAACATAGCACCCATGCTTTGCAAAGCTCTCCTTAATCCGCTATGTCCCTTGATCCTTACGACAAGCTGGTAAGTAGTTAAGATTCAGTACTCTCTTTGGAGTAAGCAAGGATGGAAAAAATTTTGTTTTTACATTCCCGTTGCCACCTCATCTACCATAGCAATACTGAAAAAGGAGATTATATGCTACAAGCTCCTTTCCCTAACTGTATTGTTTTTTCTGTATTCCTGAATCCTACTAAATTCGTATCTGATGCCCATATGAGTAATATAGATAGTGTAGTGTAGTGGGTAAAATGCTGGCTTCAGACTCAAGGACTTTAAGTTCTGCCTTTGACAGATAACGACTCTGTGACTCTGGGTAAGTCAGTTAACCTCTGGCAGCTCCCTAAGACATAATAATGATATTAACACCTTGCATTTATATAGTGCTTACTATGTACCAGGCACTGTTCTAATAATATTTATTATTAATTGATTGAGTAAATATTAATAATATTTGTAATATCTTATTTGATCCTCCCAACAACCCTGGAAGGAAGGTACTAATATTATCCCCACTTTATAATGGGGATAACTCTTCATTACAATTCCTTTATAAGGAGGAAACTGAGACATACAGAAGTTAAGTGACTTGCCTAAAGTCATATAGCTAAGTATCTGAGGTTAGATTCGAACTTAGGTCTTCCAGACTCCTGACCCAGCACTCTCTCCACTGCACCCCTTCACCATCTATGAGCACCTTTCCAGAGGAACTTTCTCTTCTACAGAGGAGGTGCTGATCTGCACTGGAAGAAAAGGTTCCTGACTAGTTGATGTCTACACTAGTAGAATGACTGGTCTGGACACAAAACAAAGAAGTAATAACATATGAGAGCTGCTTATTACAACTGTAGCTGAAACTAGACTGTGGTTCTGGGTCTGCTAGAATTAATTAGCATAATTGTACAGTTGCTTCTTATTAAACACTTATAGGTATCAATTTCCTCTCTATTCTTACCCTGAAGACAATTCAGTGCACTGGCAGCGTCCAGAGAGACCCCAGGAGCCAGCAGAACCCCACTTCTATCACTCCCGGGCTCCTTCTGCTGAAGTGGAGATGACTTCCTATGTGCTCCTTGCGTACCTCACTGGTCTTCCCAGTCTGTCTGCTAAGGACCTATCGATGGCATCTAGCATTGTGAAATGGATCGCCAAGCAGCAGAATCCTCATGGGGGATTCTCTTCTACTCAGGTGTGGGACAGTCTTAAATATGGCCACCAAATCAAGTAGCAAAAGGGAAAGAAGTAATTAGAAGGAAGATGGTGGAAACAGAATGAAATACAACTATTTATATTGGCATTTTGGTGATAAAGTTTTGAGGGTTGAAAAGGAAACTAATCAGGACCCATACAGTGATCCCCTCCCTATTCCATAATGCTATTATCTAATTACTTCTTTACACCTTACTAAAACAGTTTCATGTCACCAGGATTATGGGGCCTAGGATGGGCCTATAGGAGGACTCTCCTCTAGGGGAATGAAATGACAGGTCATGAAGAATCTAAGGAAGAAAATTCCTTCTTCCTTAATAGAAGAACTCAAGAATCTCAACCAAATTATCTTTATAAGGTTTTTAAACAATGTTTTATTTTTCCCAATTACATGTAAAAACAGTTTTTAACATTCATTTAAAAAATTTTAGTTTCAAATTCTTTTCTCCCCCTACCTCCCCGAGACATTAAGCAGTTTGATATAGGTTATCATTTGCAATCATGCAAAACACATTTCTGTATTATCATTCAGCCAAATTCTTCATGGAAATTCGGCTTAGGATAGGCTGTATGTTTGACCCTTCCCATTCATTCTCTTTTTCTCAAACTTTCTCTTTCCGACTGGCTTCTCTGAGCTACATTCCTTATATTTTATAGGGATATTCCTGATACTTTACAGCCACATCCTTTATACTTTCATTATCCATTTGTCATAATTTTGAGTGTCTTTTCTCCTTCTTGGAATCATGTTTATGGCTATAGGAGTCTGATATATCCCAGGAAGTGTCATTGTGAAAAGGAGTTAGTGGCCAAGACCATGTATATTTTTTTACATAGTACAGTGCCTGGCACATGGTAGGTACTTAATAAATATTTGTTAAATGGTTGGTTGGCACCATCAAATTAGTCAATTGTCACATACTATACTCTGTGGCAAACATTGTGCTAAGCTATAGAGATACAAAGAAAGGCAAAAACCCTGTCCTTGACTTCAAAGTTTTCACATGCCAATGGGAGAGACACGTGTAAATACGTGAACATTCAAAATATATAGAGTAGATGGAAGGCAATCTCAGAAGGAAGATATTAGCAGCTGGAGGACTGGGAAAAACCTCCTGCAGAAAATAAGATTTTGGGGCAGGTAGGTGGCACAGTGGTTAGAGTGCTAGGCTTGGAATCAGGAAGACTCATCTTCATGAATTCAAATCTAGCCTCAGACACTTACTAGTTGTGTGACCCTGGGCAAGTCACTTAACCCCAATTGTCTTCAAAAAGAAAGAAAGAAAATAGGATTTCACTTGAATCTTGAAAGAAGCCAGAGAAATGTAGAGGCAGAGGTGAGAAGGGAGAACATGCTAGGTAAGAGGGACAGCCAATGAAAAGGCACAAGATGGCCTTTTTACAATTCCTCTTCTACCAGTATTGGTCTGTTATGGTTTGAAGAGACCTATAAGTAGGAAGGGACAAGGTTTTGAAAAATCATAAATGCCAAACAAAGGACTTTGATCTTGGAGGTAAGAGGGAGTCATTGGGATTTATTGAGTAGAAGAGAGAGATGAACATGGTCAGAATTACACTTTAGAAATATCACTTTCACAGTGGAGGAAAAGATGGAGAGGAGTTAAGAGAGGCCTTGAGGTAGGAATATGAATTGGAAGGTTATTGCAATAATAGTCCAGGCAACAGGTGATGAAAGTGTGTTCTAGAGTGGTAGCTGTATAAATGGAGAGAAGGTGTAATGTGTGTAAGATGTGGAGAAAGAAATGCAATATTTGGCAACTGATTGGATATGTGGGGTGAATTTGAGTGAGGAATCAAGGTGATAACCTCAAAAGTAATGGAAAATTTTGAAGAGGGGAGAATTTTTGGGGAAAGATAATGAATTCTCTTTTGGACTTGTTGAGTTTGAGATGCCTACGGGACATACAATGTGAGATATCCAGCTGGCAATGGAATAGTTCAGGTGGACCTGAGAGTCATCAATGTAGAGATTATCATTGTACCTATGGGAGCTTGTGAGATAATCAGGTGAGACAATATAAATAAGATGGCCCAGGCAAAGGAGACTGAGAAAGATCTATTGGACATATAGGAGAACCAGCAGATTATAGTATCAGGAGAGTGGAGAAAGTAATTAAGGAAGAGAAGGAGATCAGTGCTACAGAGAGGTCAAACAGAAAGCTTAATTGAGGAAAGACTATTAGATTTGGCCATTAAAAGACGCTTGGTAACTTTGGAGAGAGCAGTTCCAGGTAAATGATGACATCTAAAGGCAGATTGAGGAGGGTTTAAAAGAAAGTAAGAAAAGAAGAAATGAAGGAGTTGAGCCTCAAAGAGGAGGAGACATATAGGACAATAACTGGCAGAGATGGTAGAAGTAAATGAGGTTTTTTTAAGGATGAGGGAGATAAGAGCATGTTTTGAGGCAGCAAGGAAGGAGCCAGTAGATTAGGATAGATTGAAGGGGGGGCGGGGAATGATAGTGAAGGCAATCTGCTATCTTCTAGAGAAGATGGGAGTCAATGGGATCAAGAAGATGGGAGAGGTCAGCTTTATTGTCTGAGATAGGAGTAAAGAAGGAGAGAGTGAGTGGAGATGCTTAAGTGATGTGAGAGGAGGAGAAGAGAAAAGGAAGGACTCTGGGTAAATGACCTCAATTTTTCCCGTGAGGTATTGAGGTCCAGTCTTCCTCTGAGAGGGTTTGGAACAGACAGTGAATCAGAGATATCAACTCATAGCCCATAGGCTCAGCAAAACTCCTGAGTCCAGCCTGAACCAGATTAAAATATAATTAGGAAATGTTTAACAAAATAAGTAAAAATAGAATACAACACATATAATGTTAATTGATGATTCTCTAAGCCAATATGAGGTCAGTAGGGACCTATTTCAGCTTATGTTTGACACCAGTGCCATCCATCAAATTCCAACCCCATAACTCCCCACAAAAGCATCCACATTGTTCTTCTTGTAAGTTTTCTCTAAGTACAATCATCATTCATTGGTTTTTTAAAAACACAATTTTAGGTGAAGTATAAGTTATAATTTGGTCCATAGACAGAATTCCATAGTTCTCTCTCCTAAATAGGAGACATAGCATTTAATTTATCCATCAACATCTTTTTAAAAATTATTATTCTAAATTCAGTAACCATTAACAAAAAGTCAAATAAATATAATTTAAAATATTTTACATAGATTCCAAATTATTTGCAATATGCCTGTAAAATGTACATATTAACTTGGAGTAAGACAGCAGGGGTAGAGAACCATTCTCACAGGCAGGAAGACCTTGGTCAAATCTTACCTCTGATGCCTGTTGGCTCTGTGACTCTGGATAAGTCATTGAACTTTTCAGTGACCCAAGTCAGTCTCTTAGACTATAAATCGCAGGTACTGATTTGCATTGGTAGGAGGAGTTCCCTCACAAAGAGTTCCCTATGCCAGTGAAATCACAAATCCAATCCTGAAACAAATCAGCTTTATGACAGTAAATGCCAAAAACATCCTGTTTACTTCTATGCCTCCTCCTGGTCACTTTTTTTATTTTATGGATTTTTAAAATGTCAGCTGTAGGATAAAAGAGAGTCAAAGTATTTATGGGTATTTATAAGGGTATGAGAGAAGAGGTGGATGTGAAATTGCAGAAGGGGAGAAATAGGGATTACCAAAAGATATATCCTTTCTCATATTTTTTTAATGCTTAATATAAGTAAGCAAATAAATTTTTAAAAATCCTCTGAGACATTCATTCTAAAGGTGGACTACACGCCTGTATTTTAGAAGACGCTTAAGTAGTGCAGATACCCTAAAGTTATCCTGGCAGCATTCAACATGGGGCTTTGGTATCCCATCCTCCAAATGTTTACCTCACTGAGGACTCCCACATTCATTTCTTCTAGGACACAGTGGTAGCACTCCAAGCCCTGTCCCAATATGGAGCAGCCACTTACAATAAGCATGGGAATGCTACAGAGGTGACTATCCAATCTTCTGGAGGCTTTTCTAAAAAATTTCAAGTGGACTCTGCCAATCGCCTACTCCTACAGGAAGTCTCATTGCCAGGGGTCCCCGGAGAATACAATGCAACAGTGAAAAGGGGAGGATGTGTGTATCTTAAGGTGAGATGCCTGATGGTAGGGTGGGGAGAGTCAGCCTTACCTTTGAGATATGCTCATTCCTCTGAAGGAAAATCATGAAGAGAGCTGATGGGAGGTGATAATGAAATAAATATCCTGGGGATACAGAGAAACTGACCCTGTTCTGAATGTTCTACAGACATCCCTGAAATACAACGTCCATGTGAAGAAAGAGGAATCTCCATTTCATCTGTTAGTACAGACCATTCCCCCAACCTGTGATTCTACAAAAGCCCATAAAACTTTCGAGATCTCATTCAATGCCAGGTAAAACCATCTGTCTTCACCTTTTGATTCAGAAAACTGTAGTTCTCTACCCCTTTATTAAGCCAAAGAGATTTAATTCAATAAACCTAAAAAGTAAGCTCTTGAATTAAATAAAATTGAATTAAATAATTAACTTACAGTAAATAATACAAGATATTATAATTATAAAATACAGATTGTATAATTATGTGCTGTATAATTATGTGATCATGTGTAATATAATTATAATGATATAATAAATAGTAAATCAGAATAAAATTGAATAAAATATTGGAAGAACAGTATATTCTCAAATGTGAACAGTGCAGATTGTGTAGAATGAGACTACATTAAATCTGTCTTTGCCCCTAGTCTGCACTATGACAGTTTATAGTCTTCAACTTAAATTTTCTGAGAGGGAAAGGGATGTGTTTCTTTCCATAAGCTTTTGTTAATTCAGAAAAGGAAGAGTTTGTTGTGTGAGGGTGGTTTGGAAAAGCTTTCAGAAGGAAGCAGAATTTGAATTAGACCCCAAGGGATTGGGAGATATTTGTAGATTCTAATTTCTTTCTTCCATGCATCCATAGTTACCACGGAAGTCGTCCTGCTTCCAACATGGTGATTATTGATGTGAAGATGGTGTCAGGTTTCATCCCTGTAAAACCATCTGTGAAGGCGGTATGTACATCAAGAGCACAGTAAACCCTATATAGGAGGGCTATCTGTGGACCCATCCTAAAACTACCTCCTTGGCCAAACCCAGTGAAAATCACTGTCAATCCAAGACCTATGTTGCTTCTATGCCCAGAAAAGCCAATTCAAGGACTGTTTGTGTTCAGCACTGTGCTCATTACAGTGAGGTTTACAAGAAAAGAAAAGCATATTTTATCTTTTCTCATCTTGGTTCTTTTTGCAGTACAGTCCTTACCTAAAAACCCGTTTGAGACTCCCTATCCTGTTTTAGGAATGCAGCTCTCACTCTTTGCCTATTTGCCCCACTGATCTCTAAGGACTTACTTCATGTATTTAATAATGTTTGTGATGTCTCTCACTTTTCTCAGCTTGTAAAATCTGGTTACCTGAGCAAGACGGAAGTGAGCAGCAACCATGTCTTGCTTTATGTGGAAAAGGTGAGAGTCTTTCACCCTTACTCGAGGATGGACAATCCCATTAAATAAGAAACATCAAATCTGTTCTAGTTTAATATGAGAATGGCCTGCTGTAACCCATGTTAAAACTGGGCTATTTCCCCCCTCTTTTATAACATTTCAAACTTCTCTGAGGTCTGTGGAAAAATGGTTTATATCAAAATTAGGAAATGTGGTTTTCCTGTGATAGCTCTTCCTGGGGTACTCTTCCTAGAATGGCCAATGGCTGCTTAGCCAAATGAATCATTTTAAGGGCACCAAGTAAAGAGGGAAGTAAACAGGGGTTAGTCAGTATGACTTTGTTCCCCATTCTAAAACATTCACATAGAAAAAAATCAAACATTCTATCTGTCTGGATGTTTTATGTGACTTTAAAGCAAACAAGGCAGATTTCACAAGCTAAACATAAAAATCAGTCTCATCACTTTATTGTCTCGTTTCATACAATGCCAAATATATGACATTTGGAAACATTCAGGTGATAGACCTTTTTCACTTTTTTATCCCAAGATTTGCTGTCAGATGAACATTGTAAGGTTAATAAGTCAGCAGAGTTTATGGATCAACCCTATTCTAGATGTTCTAGGGAAATAAGAAAAAAATTGAAGGCAATACCTGTAACATCTCCTCTGTGACTAAATAATGACAATAATCGCTAGCACTTAGATACGATGTATATAAGTCTATGTGTCTACACACACACACATACACATATATACACATACATATATAGGTGCTAGCGATTATTATCATTATTTAGTCAATAGAAGATGGTTTGGGGAATTTCTCATTTATTGAAAAGGACAACCTACAAGAAGTATAGTAGTTTAGAATTCTATTCTATCACCCATTTTATCTTTCACTTATGTGGGATCATATAAGGATACTCAACCAGTTTGAAGTTGAACTCTCCACCCAACAATGGTCCCTAACTTGGTAGCTCTTTGCTCTCTACCATTTCTTCATTCTCACTTTTGTCTGTAAAACAAGTTAAGGCAACCAAAAAGATGAAGAGTGAGGAAGAATGATCTTGCCCAAAGCAGGGGAAGGAAGTCTCCACTGGTTGTTACTTATGCCTGTTTTCCCTTCTAGATGACCAATCAAGCATTATCCTTTTCCTTCACTGTGATCCAAGATATTCCAGTAAGAGACCTAAAACCAGCTGTGGTGAAAATCTATGATTACTATGAAACAGGTAAGTAAGTGTGACCTAAAAACACTAAACTTTCTACCTCTTTGATCCTCCACAGTCACTCCTTTTTCTTTCTTTTTTTTTTTTTTGCCTATTGAATTAAATTTTATTTTATTTTTTTCAAACAAAAATCTGCCTTCTCTCCTTCTTCCCTCTCTCCCCTCTTCCTATCCTCCATCGTAAATTGGGAGAACAAGAAAAACAAAACCCCTGTTACAAACACAACAAGTTAAACAAAACAAATTTACACATTGGCTGTGTCCCAAAAAATATGTTTCCATCTCTACTGTGAGTCCATCAGGAGGATGGATGACTGTCTACATCAGTCTGTGTTCTCTGTCAGGAGGTGAGTAGCATATTCAATCACGAGTCCCCTGGACTCATGGTCAGTCACTGCACTGATCAGATCTCTCAAGTCTTTCAAAGTTGTTCATCCTTACAATATTACTTTTGGTGTATAAATTGTTCTGGTTCTGCTCACTACTTCCTGGTTTCTTCTTGGCTCATCTTTATTCTCCCCATTTTTTCCAACTCTCTGGACTCCAATTTCCTCAGAACATTGGATTTGAGACCTCTGAGGTCCCCTCCAGCTCTAAGTTCTGGAATCCTATGATTTTACTAGAAATTCCAAGAGACAGCATTCTCATGCAAAGGAAGCTAGACTTGGAGTCAGGCTTGGGCACTTCCTAGTGACCTTGAGCAAGTCACTGGATTTTTCTGATGTAATTTTCTCTGCTGTAAAATAGTAATACTTCTTGTACTCCCAACCCCATAGGGTTGTTCTAAACAAAGAACCTTGTATATCTTAAACCACTATAATGTTAAATGCAGGCCATAAATTCAGCATATTACATATCATGCACTTAGTTTCTATAGATCTTAGGCATTCAAAATCACATATGCTCATATGAGAAGTTAGACCAGATAGTTAAAACGCAAGATAGTTAAGTGCAAAGATGTGGTACTGCTTGCAAGGATGGGGTTGGTTGGGAGTGGAAAAGTCTTTCTCTCCACAAGGCAAGAAAGAGGGCAGTGAATTGGCAGTAGGGAGAATTCCAAACTCTACCCAAGTACACTGCTTGACATATAGCTGGAACTTAATAAATGTCTTTTAAATTGGAATAACTTTGTAGTCTTTCCAGTCACCCACATTGGCGACCTAAGCATCATTCTTAACTCCCCCTCCCTTCATATCTAAGAAATGGCCAAGTCTTATTGATTCCTCCTCCGCAGTATATCTCACATGCATTGTCTTTTCTCTACTGATGTGGCAGTTACCTTAGTTAAAGCTCTCTCTCACCTGGATCATTTCAATAGTCTTGTAAAGGATCTCCCCAGTCCTGGTCAGGGAGCTAGGTGGCATGGTGATTGGAATGCTGGGCCTGGAGTTAGGAAGCTCTAAGTTCAAATATGGCCTCAGACATTTACCAGCTGTGTGACAGTGGGCAATCCACTTCACCTTTCTCTGCCTCAGTTTCCTCATCTACAAAGTGGAGATAATAAAAGCATTTGCCTTCCAGGGATGAGATAATATTTGTAAAGCACCTGGTACCTAGTTAGTAAATGCACTTAATAAATTTTTGTTTCCCTCCTTCCAGCCTCAATCCCTAACCCCTAGGATTAGGGAACAACCAGACAGATATATCTAAGCATAGTTCTACTCTCAAGCCTAACCTCGGGTCTTCCTGACCCCAGTCCCAGTGTTCTTACCTGCTGCACCACTTAGCTCCCTCAGTACTAACAAAACAGCAGGCCCATCACCATAAGGCAGCTATAGAAAGAAGAACACTTCCACATTGACAAAGAGGAAGAAAGAGAATTTATATTCTTAGAGCATGATTCACAGGCCCCAAACCTACAGAAATACTTTTGGAATTCAGCCAGTAATATGTTGAAGTAGAACAAATGGCTGAGTCATGTGGACTTATCTGGAGAAATAGAGGGTTTAATGTGACTATTTGAAACCAAGTCATTGCTACCAGCAACTCCTGAAAGTTCATTTTGAAGGAGCTCAGACTTAGTGAGAAATGTAGAGCATACAAGGAGATAAAGGAGGCTATGGAACATTCCAGGACAGCTAGGTGGCGCCATAGTACCTAGAGTATGGGGCCTGGAGTCAGGATGACTCATCTTCCTAAATTCAAATCTGTCCTCAGACACTTACTAGCAGCATGACCCTGGGCAAGTCACTTAACTCTGTTTGCCTCAGTTTCCTCATTTGTAAAATGAACTAGAGAAGGAAATGGCAAACCACTCCAGTATCTTTGCCAAGAAAATCCCAAATGGGGTCATGGAGAGTCGGATATGACTGAAACCATTCAGCAACATATTGCTGCAGGTGATAAAAGTTTCACAGCTACTAAAAATACCTAGCAAGGCCTGACCTGGTGGCTAAAATCATCCATCAGAAGTCTATAATCTTTCATGGATTGGTAGATGACAAAAACCCACAGTACAAATACAGACTGACCTCTCAATACTTTGGAACTCAGCCTATAAACAGCCCTACAACCAGACCATTATCAGAACAAACAGTTGCCTGGACTGTTTTGCCCAGACTTAACACTGATCCATTAAAAACTTAAAAACAATATTTTAAATAGATGTTGCCAGCCCAAATATTCATAATCTTCTAACTATATGGCATGAAAAACTTTCAAAGGATATATATCAGGCTGGAGGAAATCATAGGAAAATAATTTTTTTTTATTTAATTTTTAACATTCATTTTCACAAAATTTTGGGTTACAAATTTTCTCCCCTTTTATCCCCTCCCCCCCCAAACCCAAGCATTCTAACTGCCCCTGTGACCAATCTACTCTTTCTTCTATCATCCCTCCCTGCCCTTGTCTCCGTCTTCTCTTTTGTCCTGTAGGGCCAGATAGCTTTCTTTACCCCTTTACCTGTATTTCTTATTTCCTAGTGGTAAGAACATTACAGTTGATCCTAACACTTTGAGTTCCAACTTCTTTACCTCCCTCCCTCTCCATCCCTTCCCTTTGGAAGGCAAACAATTCAATATAGGCCAAATCTGTGTAGTTTTGCAAATGACTTCCATAATAGTTGTGTTGTATAGGACTAACTATATTTCCTTCCATCCTATCCTGTCCCCCATTACTTCTATTCTCTTTTGATCCTATCCCTCCCCATGAGTGTCGACCTCGAATTGCATTCTCCTCCCCATGCCCTCCCTTCTATCATCCTCCCCACTCTGCTTGTCCCCTTGTCCCCCACTTTCCTGTATTGTGAGATAGGTTTTCCTACCAAAATGAGTGTGCATTTTATTCTTTCCTTTAGTGGAATGTGATGAGAGTAGACTTCATGTTTTTCTCTCACCTCCCCTCTTTATCCCTCCACTAATGAGTCTTTTGCTTGCCTCTTTTATGAGAGATAATTTGCCCCATTCAATTTCTCCCTTTCTCCTCCTAATATATTTCTCTCTCACTTCTTGAAAAATAATTTTTTGTGTATGAGGAAAATTGCATTTAAAAAAACCAGTCCTATCATCAAAACCACATGGAACAGAGTCAGGTTGACACCTCTATTGTCCTTTTTGCCACTGATCTTGTACCAGTAGCTATGCCAGGGATACTTTCCCTGAGCCTATGGGGGCAAAACTTACATCTTTTTTAAAAAAATTAAATTATTTTATTTATTTTTGGTGTTCTACAACCACTTCCATATATCTTAGATATTTTTCCCTCCCTCCCCTTCAATTCTCTCTCCCTCCCTACTCCCTCCCTGAGACGGCATACAATCTTATATAGGTTCTACATGTACATTCCTATTAAATACATGTTGTATAGAAGAATTAAAATGAATGGGAGAAACCATAAAACAAAACAAAACATAATACAAAAGAAAATGGTCTGTTTCCATCTGTGATCCAATTCCACAGTTCTTTCTCTGGATGTGGAAGGAATTTTGCCTCAAGAGTCCATTGGGATTTTTTTAAGTCCTTGCATTGCAATGAAGTACAAAGTCTACCAGAAAAATTCCTCACACCCTGTGATTGTTGTAGTGTACAAAGTTCTCCTGGTTATGAAGCTCCTTTCACTCAGCATCAATCAGTTCATAGAGGTCCTTCCAGGCCTCTCTTAAGTCTTCCTGTTCATCATTTCTTATAGCACAATAGTATTCCATTACATTCATATACCACAACTTGTTCCACCATTCCCCAGTTGATGGGCATCCCCTTGATTTCCAGTTTTTGGCCACCACAAAGAGAGCTGCTATAAATATTTTTGTACATGTGAGACCCTTTCCCATTTTTATGATCTCTTTGGGATACAGTCCCAGAAGTGATATTGCTGGGTCAAAGGGTATGCACATTTTTGTAGCCCTTTGGGCATAGTTCCAAATTGCTCTCCAGAATGGTTAGATCAACTCACAGCTCCACCAACAATGAATTAGTGTTCCAACTCTCCCGCATCTTCTCCAACATTTATCATTTTCCTGTTTTGTCATGTTAGCCAATCTGATAGGTGTGATATGGCATCTCAGAGTTGTCAAAAGAATTAATGAAAAGCAATGCTAGGGAAAGTGGCCTAGCCCTACCAGATCTCAAATTGTATTATAAAGCAGCAATCATCAGAACCACTTGGTACAGGCTAAGAAACAGAGGGGTAGACCAGTGGAATAGATTAGGTACTCAAGACACAGTAGTCAATGAATATAGCAATCCACTGTTTGATAAACCCAAGGACCCCAGCTTCTGGGATAAGAACTCACTGTTTGACAAAAATTGTTGGGAAAACTGGATAACAGTGTGGCAGAAACTGGGCATAGACCAATGCCTGACACTGTACACAAGAATATAAAGTCCAAATGGATACATGATCTAGGTATAAAGATTGATACTATAAACAAATTAGGGAAGCAAGGAATAGTGTATTTGTCAGATTTATGGAGAATGGAGAAATTTTTGACCAAACAAGAGACAGAGAACATTATGAAGTACAAAATGAATAATTTTGATTATATTAAATTAAAAAAATTTTTGCACAAGCAAACCCAATGTAACCAAGATTAGGAGGGAAGCAGAAAAGTGGGAAAGTTTTTGCAACTAGTATCTGTGATAAAAGCATCATTTCTAAAATATATAGAGAACTGAATCAAATGTACAAGAATACAAGTCATTCCCCAATTGATAAATAGTTAAAGGATATGAACAGGGAGTTTTCAGAAGAAGAAATTAAAGGTATCTATAGTCATATGAAAAAAATGCTCTAAATCACTATTGAGTAGAGAGATGCAAATCAAAACAACTCTGAGGTACCACATCACAGCTGTCAGATTGGTTAACATGACAAAACAGGAAGATGGCAAAGCTTACATCTTAATATTTGTACTTAATTACAAAAAGGAATTACATTAGTCACCTATGTAAAAAACAGTTCATAGAATATTGACTATGAAGGAATTATAATAGCACAAGACTATTAATAGCTGGAAAAGATGAAAATGAGATGATGATGATGATGATGATGATGATGATGATGATGATGATGATGATAAAAATATTTGTTGAATTGAAATGTAAGACCTACTTCCACCTTCAAGGAGCTTACAACCTAGACATGAAAATTAGTCACGTGGGCATGAAAAAGTAACCAACAAATTAAGACAATAATGCAGCCATAAATTAAGATTCCTTTATTTCCAGAATATCCCTGACAAGGTTCATCTAACTTCTGCTTGAATATTTACAGTGACAAAGAACTCATTGCTTACTGAGTCAGCTTATTCCCTTTTTATCCAACATCAATAGTTTGAAATTATTTTCTATTCAAGCCAGAATCCTCTCACCTGTAATTTCCACCCATTGGTGTTTCTGCTCTCTGGGGCCATGCAGAACATAATGACTATATCCTAGCTCAGTTCTGAGATCCAACCTTTCTCTCTCCTTGGATTTCCCATTTTCTCTGCCTCTTGAGATGCCAAGTGTACCTGATCATGGACTTGCACAACCCCACTCTGTTATCACTTTTGTACCAGACCTGAGCATTCATTCTAGGTGCCAGCCTAAACCTGCCTCCCCTTACTATTGCAGTCTTAATTACTAGGATATACTGTAGTTAATTTTAGCTGAACTTAGTTCAACCTAGGCATAAGTCTTGTCAAGAAGCATTTATTAAGTGCTTATTATTTGCCAGGCACTGTGATAGTAAAGACCTCGATATACACAGAGGGGCCTGCTATCACAGGTTCTTAGATCTGCTTTTCTAAACAGAAAGCAACTTTTGAGGGGTCAACAATCACTTTAATCAAGCACATATATCATTCACCTAGTTCAGGGGAAAAAGTCAGCACCCTGAACTTCAGGGAAAATACAGAGAAATCAAAATTAACAGTGCTTCCAACTGTCTGACAGATCAACAGACAGATAACTGACCATACATACTTAGTTACCAGAGAGAGAAGCACCAACATCTGGGTTTTCAAAGCCAGGGGGCTCCTTAATGGCTGCCCAGAGTCTCATATGGCCAAAAATACTTCCAATAAGTGAGCCCCAAAGTAAAACCTCACCTCAGAGTATTTATACATTTTTAAGAGAAAGAGGGCATCACAGCCTTTGAGAACCAGTGCCTCATTAACAAAAGGTGTGAGCCTTTCTACAAATCCCCCCTAATCAAACTCCTCTTAATTGGCAGGCCCATTAATGGGTGGGGATAAATGCATTATCAATACAGGCACATAAAAGAAAGCTGAAAAATGGAGGTGGGGAAAGAATGGACTATCCACGTAGGGGCATTGTATAGAAAGTCCAGAGAGTCAGGAATGCTCCTAAGAGAGGAAAAAAGACTTGGTTGACTGGGTGGCATCTTTATTTTATTTTTTTTGGAATTTGTTTTTTTTTATTAATTAATTTTATTTATTTTCAGTGTTCTACAATAACTACCATATAACTTAGATTTTTTCCCATCCTTCCCCCCTCCTTCCCCAAGACAGCATACAATTTTGTATAGGTTCTACACATACATTCCCTATTAAATACATTTTCACTATAGTCATGCTATGTTGAAGAATTAAAATGAGTGAGAGAAATCATCTAACAAACCAAAATGCAATACGTACACACACACACACACACACGCACACACACACACACACACACACAAATGACCTGCTACATTCTGTGAATGAATTCCATAGTTCTTCTCTGGATGTGGAAGGCATTTTGCCTTAGAAGACCATTGGGAATTTTTTTTTAAGTCCTTGCATTGCAATGAAGTTCCAAGTCTACCAGAAAAAACTCTTGCCCACTATAGTCATTGCTGTGCACAAAGTTCTCCTGGTTCTGCTCCTTTCACTCAGCATCAGATCATATAAGTCTTTCCAGGCCTCTCTGAAGTCTTCCTGTTCATCATTTCTTATGGCACAATAGTATTCTATTATATTCATATACCATAATTTATTCAGCCATTCCCCAATTGATGGGCATCCCCTTGATATCTAGTTTTTGACCACTACAAAGAGAGCTGCTATAAATGTTTTTGTACATGTGGGACCCTTTCCTATTTTTATGATCTCTTGGGGATACAGTCCTAGAAGTGATATTGATGGGTCAAAGGGTATACACATTTTTGTGGCCCTTTGGGCATAGTTCCAAATTGCTCTCCAGAA
Organism: Notamacropus eugenii; assembly: GCF_028372415.1. NCBI lineage: Eukaryota > Metazoa > Chordata > Mammalia > Diprotodontia > Macropodidae > Notamacropus > Notamacropus eugenii. Next base: position 191,889,857 of record NC_092874.1, read on the forward strand.
TGGCTGGATCAGCTCACAGCTCCACCAACAGTGTATAAGTGTTTCAACTCTCCCATATCCTCTCCAACATTTATCATCTTCCTGTTCTGTCATGTTTGCCAATCTGATAGGTGTCATGTGGTACCTCAGAGTTGTTTTGATTTGCATCTCTCTAATCAAAAGTGATTTAGAGCATTTTTTCATATGAATATAGATAGCTTTAATTTCTTCCTCTGAAAATTGCCTGTTCATATCCTCTGACCATTTATCAATTGGGGAATACCTTGTATTTTTGTACATTTGACTCATTTCTGTGTATATTCTAGAAATGAGGTCTTTATCCCCGAGATTATCTGTAAAAATTCTTTCCCAGTTTTTTACATCCCTCCGAATTTTGGTTGCATTGGGTTTGGTTGTGCAAAAACTTTTCAGTTTAATATAAACAAAATTATCCATCTTGCACTTCATAATGCTTTCTATCTCTTCTTTAGTCAAAAAATTCTTTCCTTCTCCATAAATCTGATAAATATACTATTCCTTGCTCCACGAATTTGACCATAGTATCAATTTTTATATCTAGATCATGTACCCATTTGGATTTTATTCTTGTGTACGGTGTCAGGCATTGGTCTATGCCTAGTTTCCACCCCGGGTGGCATCTTTAAAACAAAGTTTCTGGAAAGAACCAGCCAATAAACAGATGTGGCATCAGAGGAGGGTACTTCAGTGCCCAAGGGTGAAGTGAACTTCCAGCTTGAAGAGATTTGATCTTGATAAATAGAAGGGCTAGAGACAAGGTTGAACAAAGGGATGGCATGTTCTGAGCACAGCATTTAGGCCGATTTGGCTATGGTGCAGGTTTCTGTATGGGATAATAATAGCCATAAAGATAATAGAAATATTAATTAGCATTTCTATAGTGTTTGCTATGTGCCAGGCACTGTGAACTCTTCAAATAATGTCTCATTAGATCCTCACAAGAACCCTGAGAGATTGGTGCTATTATTATCCCCATTTTACAGTTGAGGAAATAGACAAACCAAAGTTAAGTGACTTGCCAAAGGTCATGTAGCCAGTAAATATCTGAAGCAGAATTTGAATTCAGGTTTTCTTGACTCTAGACCCAGTGCTCTCTCCACATACCAGCCAGCTGCTTCATTAAGAAAATGGAATCCTTCCCAGGTAGCTTAAATTTAAATTAAATAACCACACTTAGAACAAGGTTTCAAGGTGCTTCCAAGAAAAGGAAGGTATTATTAATTTTTTCCATTGATTAATGGCTACTAGACCATTGTTTCCTCTCTAATATGGCAACGTCAATTTTCTTGGAGTTTTGATATGATATCCCTCTTTCCCACCACAAAGCAAACTACGTACAGAAACCTAATGCATTTCAGATATGTGCATCAGTCCCCAGCACTCCTCTCTTTGACCCTCACCATTTTTGTTTCTTTCAGATGAATTGGGTGTTGCTGAGTACCACGCCCCCTGCAGCACAGGTAAGAAGCTAAAGAACATGTACCCAGATGTTTCTGATTTATCTCTTGGCCTCTGAATTGAATATTTTAACTTTATATATTTTAAATTTTTATTTATTTATACATGTATGTTTTTTTAATATATATATTTATCTTTATTAACACTGACCAATTATTGCATATTTCCAGATAAAGCTGGCTGGAGAAAGGGCCCCTAACTCTGACCAGGCAGCTCTGATTTTAGTGATTTATCCACGTGGTGACTACCTCTGTTGAGTCACATTTCCCTCCATAGCCTGCTCAAGGCTTTCTCTTACTAGGACAGGCCAGTCTAACTGGGGAAGTTACCTAATTCCTCTGGAACTTCAGGGAAGGTTTTCTTACTTCTCTCCTCTCTTCACAGATGGAGACCAAGGAAATGCTTAAGGTCCACACCTAAGCACAAGACTTAGAAGCTTTGGTTTTCAGCCTCTTCTAACCCAGAAAAGATTGTTGTTGTCGTTTAGCAAAAACAAAAAAACAAACAAAATCTTGTTGAATAAATATGTGTATAGGTCAATAGCTGAGATTGTTCTTATTCTTTTCTTTACTTAAACACCAACAGTTTATTAAGGATTAATTGTATGTCCAGAGCCGTACACTGTGGGGTATACAAGAATAACTGACCTTGGGGAATAATTAAAACGATTAGGCAGTTAGGTGAAACAGGGAATAGAACACTGGGCCTGAAGTCAGTAAGACCTGAGTTCAAATCCTACCTCTCTCAAACATTTGCAGTTATCCCTTCCACATTTCAGAGGTTAGGAGCCTGGCACCCCCATGATCTGGAAAATACAAGTAAAAAATTTTTGGCCCTCCCTTTGTACCAGGGAAGAAGTCTGAATTTTTTTCTTTTATGGGTGTTTACAGTACTTTGTTGTAAAATCTGGGGTATTTGGTCACAGGCTGTGCGTTCTCTTCCTATGTCGTGGCTTCTACAAAATTCCCCAAAAATTCCCATTTAATTTCTTATGCTGACCCAAGATACATCAAAGCCCTGCTGTGGGGGAAGTCGCAATGTGGAAGGGATAAGTGTAGTTCTGTGACTCTGGGCAAATCACTATCTCTATCTGCTTCAGTTTTCTTATCTGTAAAATGGGGAAAATAAAGTGCAACCTCCCAGGGTTTTTGTGAGGATTAAATGAGAGAATACTTATTAAAAGTGCTTAGTCTGGCACATAGTAGGGACCATATAAATGTTAGTTATTATTGTTGCTACTGTTAAAAATCTTATTTTGGAAGACAAATAGAGGAAGATCCATGAAACAACTTGAGAATGATTCATTACAAGTGCCATAGTTCAGAATAAAAGAAATACTGAGAAGTGAATGAATGTTACAGGCTACAATTAGTCTAGAATGTCTTCATCTTAGAGATGAGCTTTGAGGGAAGCATAGTATTTGAATTAATAGGGAGAAAGAGAAAGAGTGTTCCAAGGTGTGTGAGCAGCCTGAACAAAGGCAAAGGGGTTATATAGCATGGCTTACTTATGGGAGGAATCATAAAGAAACTTAAAAGACCCAGGTTGGGGATTATAAAAGATAACCTAGAATAATAGATAAGGCAGGGCTTGTTGAAAGGTAACTTCAAATGCCAGATTGAGGATCTGAGATTTGATCCACCAGGCAAAGAGAATCATTTTATGTTTGGAAGTAATGAATGAAGTTAATCCAGGCAGCCTACCTAGATAATATCCTATAAACTAAATATTATGTCTTGATATTCATGTCTTCCAATATACAAAGAAGTACAACAAAAACTATGTTGAGAAAATATAATTTGGGAAAAAGACATAAAAGGAGCCAATGTTGGTTGACCTGAGAACTTGGAGTACATGGAGTGTTCAGGAGGACTGGCACTCTGGTATGAGGGCTTACCCTTTTCAGCCTTTTTCAGGACTGCTGATTCACCTTTGGTGTCTACCATCACTCAACTCTCACCTGTGGCTCCAAGAAGCTGTAGCATGCACAGTGGCTACAACCAGGTGAACCAGACTAAACCAGATTGAATGTAACTGACAGGCCTCAAACCTGTTGGTGAGTTGGGGGTGGGGGGCATCTACTCCAAGAATATGAAGACTTCCCCCCCACCCTCACCCCCCATGGAATGGGTGGATGAGAACAGTTTGTTCCAATGATCATGAAGATGACCAATGCAGGTGCTGTGGAGTGCTTAGAGCTTGGTCAGACATGGAAGATGTCAAGGTCATACTTTGCATTCTGGGTCATCGAAAATGGTCTTGACTTTTGTCCTGCCACTGGACCTTGATGACTCAGGAGAAGAGAATAAGGCCGACAACTTTGTGCAACTCTGCCTCACTTAAATCCAGTTCACACACACGTCAAGATGTCATCCATGATACCACCAGTTTCCTTCAAATATGAAGGACAAACAACAATGATTTGGAAACTTCACATTCTCCTAGAACATTAGCCCCCAAAGAAGTCCTGACAGTTTTAACAGACACAGAACAAATGCATATATTTATATGTAGTTGCTATTTCAGAATCAGAAAAGATTCTAAAACAAAGATATTGCATTAGAACAAAGGGCAGATAATAATTACTGACATTTACACAACGCTTTAAAAATTTATAAAGCACTTTATAGATGAAATATTTGGACCAGGGTCTCCACAAAGCTCCATGGACTAGTCTAGTCTCAGGTCTTGACCAAAGAGACTAATTTGCCTCCCAACCAGATATAGTTGGTGTTTCTACTTTGAGAAATATTCAAATATATCTCATGTTTAGATTTCCAAAAATATAAGTAATTAGGGGTTCTAGCTCCCATAGATGCATGAAAATTACCAATATATATAGGGCCATTTTATTCCTTCCTCCCTTTCTCAGAAAATACAGAAGACAAATAATAGAAACCCATGAAAACAGAAAACATATTCACAGTAGTCAATAAACCTCCTCAGAATTAATTGTTTCTCTCCCAGATACCTACATAGTCTCAATGCTACTTGAAATTTAGACTATCCCTCACCCCCAAAGGCAAATATACTTTGAAGCTACTAGAGAGGTTTTCCATTGAATCCGCACTGTCCAAATAACTCTTGCTAGCAGGAAAATGGGGAGCCACAAAGCATAGATATTCCACTCTCTCATAAAGGTCTTTAGACCTTTACTTATCTTTTGACTGAAGGAACCACATGAAGGAATATCAAGGAAATATCTAGTCCAGCAATAAACATACAAACCCATCAAGATGAGTTCTAGAATTTGAAACATATCATTAATAATAGCGCTACATAGATGACATATATCGATTCTTTTAAAAAGGATGGAAATGGAGTACCCACTAATAATTGTTTTATAACCAATGGGACCTTCCAAGGCAGCCAACAAGAATGTCAGAGTTTTTTATTAAGTAGAACACTTGTAGATGATGGTGAGATCTACAATGTGACTATCTCATCATAATGCTTGTATTCTCAATGGGTGGAGGAGGGACTGGAGGGGGAAAATTTGGAACTCAAAAAAAATTTAAATGAATATTAAAATAAAATACAATGTAGCCATCTTTGTGTGACAAAGGCAGAGAATAAGCATAGATTTGGGGACTGAAGAGGATAGAGTAATTGGGAGGTTAGGGAGTTGGGGAAAGTATTGAGAGGGATGAATGAAGGAGTACTTTGCTCACCAGAAGTAAGGAGGGAAATTCAGAGCCAAAAGAACTCAAAAGATGTGTGCCTTTAGAACCCACCTACCATTTATATTCTAGGAAGATCATGTGTCACATTCTTATGCCAGCTGTTCTGTTCGTTATAGAAATAGAAACAACATTTGTACATTCTGTTTTCTAAGTTTTATGTACCAGATCTGAAGGTCAGGGCACCCAATTTATTAAGACATGCGTCAGTGGAAATGAAGGACTTCCAACACTATTAGCATCAGAGAATTAATTCTTCAGTCTTTCAGCATGATTTCTTGGGGTCTTCTTTTTCTGGTTAGAGACATGTAAAAAAAAGTATTATATGTTTAAACATGCAGCAATGAAGGTGTATAATAATGAGTACCTGAGATGCCTGTGATAAATGTAAATTCACCTTAGTTATTAATTCTCCCTTGTGTGTATCTTTATGCAAAAGTACAAAAACATTTTAATACACCATCGGATCTGACATGTCACAGAAATGGTCATTTCCTGAAAAATAATGCATGACTATCCTTCCTTGGCAACTTTTATCCATGCCTTCCCTTAATATACCAACAAAGGATCTACCTAAAGTAATTTTCTGATGAAAAAAAGCCCTCATAAGAAAATATATAAAATAATAGCTTAATTTATATATGTATCTGTATAAGGGTATATTTATTCCACCTATAAAAATTTAGAATTCAAGTAATGTTGAATTTAACTTGAACAGAGAGGAGATTTTATCATTCAATACTTCAAGTGACTCAGATTAACGCATAAATGTAAACTTTAACCAGAACAATAATGATAATATTGATAATAAAAATAAATTTATAATAAAAAATAATAATTTTAAAAGCTTTAACTGGAAAGGTCAGTGATATCTCTCTGGAATTTATTTAAGTAAGCAACTTCTCTAAGCTCTATCCTAAGGCAAAGATTTTCATAGATAATTTGTAATCTTTTGAAAAGAGAGTCTGACTCAGTGACTACAGCATGAGGCGGTATGGTGACATTATTGTAGTCACTGTGGCATACACCAGTGGGGGCTTTTCTACTATCTTCTGTTTCCACAAGTAACTAGTAAACATTGGACAAACAAGAAAAAAATAAGTGCAGTTTTTTTAAAATATGAGGTTACAATTTGCTAAATGTTCAGGAAACTTCTATTTTAAATATTAGAGACAATGACAAAATTCAGTGTACAGAAGCTCTGAAGACATTCAATTGGATACATAACTGTATGAAAAGAAACAAAAGAAGGTCTTTGATAGTTTTCAGTAAAATTTTATTGTGTTCCTCTCCCTTCTTCCCCCTCCCCCACCATGGGCAGGGAGGCAACCGTTTCTAGCTTCCTTCAAAAATATTTCCTTCTTCTTGCCAGATATTGTCTTATGTTCTTATGTCCAACTACATCTTGTGTGCTGCTATGTTTTTTTTGATGCACTAATGGTGACATTGGAAAGAAAAAAAAATTTAGGTTTTACAAGATCCAAGAAAACTCAAAGCATGTTTTCTAACTGTAAACAAAAATCCAATGATAACAGAGGTGGTTGTTCAGACATTTTTCAGTTGCATTTGACTCTTAGTGATCCCGTTGGGGATTTTATTGGCAAATATACTGGAGTGGTTTCCCATTTACTTCTCCAGCTCATTTGACAGATGAGGAAACTGAGGCAAACAGGGTTAAGTGACCTACCCAGGTAATAAGAGTCTCAGGGAACATGAATCTTCCTGACTCCAGGTCCATCACCTTATCCACTGCGCCACTTAGTTGCCCCATAACAGAAATAGCTATTCCCAAGTTGGAACAACTTTAAAAATATATAACATTCTTCACATTTTACTTCTTTGAGATCAGTTATCAAAGTATTCGAAGTTATCAAAGTTATTCAAAGTGAAAATATCGAAGTATATACCACAGACTAACATGATAGCAGGGAAATTGTAACTAATTATAAGGAAGAATAACTCAATTTGATAAAAATGTATTAACCATCTACTATATGCTAGGAATCATGCTGGGCGCCAGAGACACAAAGACAAAAATTAAAACAGTCTATTCCCTCAAGAAGCTTATTTTTTATAGGGGAGGAAACCAAGGGCACACATAAATAAAGTAATTTCAGAGGAGGAGGTTGGGGTGTATCATTAACAACTTGGGGTTAGGAAAAGAATCAGAAAAGCCTTTGTGAAGGAGGTAGTGCTTGAAATGAACCTTTAAAAACTTCTATTACCCTTACGACCAATATGAAATAGGGAATTCCCTGGTCATGGAACTCAATCTACAATCAAAAGCATTTATTAAGGAGTGAGTATGTGGTAGACCCTGAGCTAAGCACTGGGGATACAGATGTCAGATCTTATCTTACTGATGGGCGGGTGTGGGGAGGTTGAGGTGCACAGAATTAGAATTACCAATGCTGAGAAAGCTCTCCTTTAGTCTGCAAGAGGAGTGTCAGGTTAGCATTATATCTATATACCATCTCTTAAATGTCTCTAGTCTAGGAGTACAAGTCAGGTTTCAGAAAGAAAGCTGTTTCCTGATGACTTTTAAGGGTGATGGTAGCACTTAAACTGTATTCTCCAATTCAACCCCTTACCACCAATAAATGATGGTTACACAAAAGACCATCATGCATAGCAAATGGTGAGTATACCCACCTATCCAAGAAAAATAGCCAACATATTGGAGACATTCTAAAGATTATAATATGCCAAAGAATACATAAAGCAAAAGAGTTCTTCAGCTGGGAGCCAAAGACATCTCAGCTCGAATCTGGAGAGCTGAAGAGAGATTGATTTCACCTAGGAGAGGCACATTCTCAGCTGTGTCTAGAGTTGTAAGCCCTGAAGATAAGGAACTGATGGGGTTGGCTTCTCAAGCATGTCCATACCAGGTCCAACATCCAGCCCACCACTTAAAAGTTTGTGCATTCTCTCTCTCTCTCTCTCTCTCTCTCTCTCTCTTTCTATCTCTGTCTCTCCTCTGTCTGTCTCTGTCCCTGTCTCTCTGTTTCTGTCTGTCTTTCACAATCTCTTTCTGTCTCACAGTCTGTCTTTCTCTCTCTGTCTCTCCCTCTCTGTGTGTGTCTCTGTGTCTCTATCTTTGCCTCTGTCTCTCCTTCTATGTCTGTCTCTGTCCCTCTGTCTGTCTCTGTGTCTCTGTTTCTGTCTGTCTCTTTCTCTCCTCTCTCTCCAATTTTGTCTGTAGCCAACTGAAGAGTCTCTTATATCGTGTACATGGCACTGACATGTCATTCTCACAGCCAAGCAGAAATCATTTCTTCTTCTGAATGCAAACCACACAGCATAGGGTTGTCCTTCTACCTGCCCTCCCCGCCCCATAAGAGCAGACATTACAAAAATAGTTTAACATAATCCCTGACCTCAAGGAGCTCATGTTCTGATCAGGGATCAGTCTGTACTCTTGATAGGGTTGTGAGTTTGGCATGTTATAATGAAAAAACCTTGAACTTAAGAGTCAAAAGATTTGGATTTTAGCATTGCCTCTGCCACTTACTGATTAGATAACTTGAACAAATTACTTTTCCTCTGTTGACCTCAGTTTCCTCATCTGTAAAATGAGAGGAGTCCCTTCTACTTTTAGTATCTTCTATGCGAATAAGGGAGCCATCCAGTCAGAAGGAGTTGCTGTAGGGGCTGAGAGGGCTTCTGTGGTGTGAATCCCAAGGCTAAAATAATTTTCCAAGATGAAGAGTTTTCTGGGTCATGTGGTGAAGTCCAAATTGCAATCGGTGAGAAATGAAGACATAGACAAGCAGGATAATGTTGGTACCCATGTTAAATTCTAGACCTATTTCTTTTAAAAATCAAACTGCATATAATCATGGTTTCAGACAACTGCATATATGTGTATATATGTATATGTGTGTACATACACATGCACACACACTAATGGCAAGTAAAATTAGGATTTTTTGCTGTTTTTCTTTTAGTATAATAAAGTGTCTGATTGAATCTTGCCTTTATCAATCAAGAGTCTTTACTAGGAGTAAAGTACAGAAACAAGAGTTTCTTTAGCTAGAAACAGTATATGTATTTGTTTTGTTAATATGATTAAAGATCTTCCCCACCCATTAATGGGCCTGTCCATTAAGGGAAGTTTGATTAGGGAAGATTTGTAGGAACACCCACAGTTTTTGTTAGTGAGGCACTGGTTCTCAAGGTTTGGGATGCCTTCTGGCTCTAAAAAAGGTATAAATACTCTGAGGTTAAGGTTTTACTTTGGGGCTTAGCTTTTGCAAGAAAGTCTGAGTGCCAGAGGAGGACTCTGGAAAGTAGCTAAGGAGCTCCCTGGCTTTGAGAACCCGGATGTCATGCTTCCCTCTCTGGTAACTATGATCAGGCAGTTGGGGTCCGATTGTCTGTTGAATTCTGTTGAATCAGGCAGAGGAAGCTGTATCTGTTGATCTTTTTCTCTGTATTTTCTTTGAAATTCAGGGTGCTGACTCCCTGAAATAACGGAATGATATATGTACTTGGTTAAAGGAAGGCTACATGTGCTTGATTAAAGAGATTGTTAATCTCTTGAAAGTTGCTTTCCTTTTATGAAAGCAGATCTAAGAACCTGTGGTAGCAGGTCCCCCTATGTATGTGGGGATACTTACTGATACAACATGCGGAGAGGGGGAGAGAACTGAACCAAAAAGATTACACCAAAATTTTATTCTGAGATGTTTAAATATATGTCTCCATATCACCTACCTGTAAAATAGAGCTCCTAATTTGCAATTACATAATGCTTCAACTCATATCTCTTTCTCAGAACAAACCAGGAGTTAAATAGCCAAAATATCCCTGTCTTGCGGATAAGTAAGCAGATTCCCTGAAGTTCAGTAGCTTACTGACAACTACTAAGTGTCAAAGTCAGAATTTGAACCTAGATCTCCGTATTTCAAGTTCCCTGCTTTTTCCTTCAAACCAAGTTGCTTACCAGTGATATGTCACTATCAACTTCACAGAATACGATAAGGATTAGAAAGCAAAAAATTATTTGAAAACCTCAAAATAGAGATGCATGGCAAGGTAAGCAAGAATTCACATTGATTGAATTATGAATATTTTATGAAAAGTGTCTAAAACATTTTTGCTATTTGATTTCCAGAATACTAATAATGGTATGATTAAAATTCTATAATATTTCACTTTTTTGAAAGTGATGATAGAGTCAATTATTCACTCTCTAAAAACTAACCCTTTGTACAAAAGACATTTGTATCTAGGTTTTAGGCCTGAATTTCTTGTAGACATATAGCAAACATTTCAATACTATTCAAATGATCTTCCTACAATTGCTTTTCTTATCTGATAACAACTGAGAGACTCGATGTTACATATCCGTATAAGATACTATGGAGTGAGAACTGGAATCGGAGTCAAATGGACCTAAATTCAAATCTTGGCTTTGCAACTTGACAGCAAGCATGATGGTGATTGAGTTACTTGACTTCACTGTACCTCAGTTTCCTTACATGTAAAATGTAGGGATTGGACCAATTGACCTCTGAGGTCTCTTTCAGCTATAAGACAGTGAGCCTATTAAATAATTTGGGTAAAATAACTGCAAGTCAATTTATACTCATGTATATGCTAAATAAATGTTGTTCAATGAATAAATCAATTGTGAATTCCGAATGGTTTGTTTTCCCTTAAAAAAAAATGTAACTCAATTCTACCTAGCAATAACCAAAGTGAATCATCTATCTTTCTTTGTATAGTGAATTCCTGTTCTGTTTATTCAGAAGAACTGGGGAATAGGATATTCTGGTTAATTGGATATTTTGGTTAACTAAGAGTTGTCTCCTAAAGATAAAGATTCTTAAGAAATGTACTGTTTATTAACCTTACCTACTGAATGAAAAACAATTTATTTCAATGACAGTAAGTTGTAACAATTACAAAATATTCAGGCGTTAATTTTAGTATCTGCAAGTTGTTTAGAAAAAAAAGAGACCTTTAAAAATTGTTTAAGCTTGTTTTGAAAAAATTTTCAAAGCTAAAATGTATTCTTACTTCAAGAATGTCATTTTTGTTGACATGGGTACATCCTCCACTAACGTAGATCGCCATCTCAGCATCTTAGCAAATCATTCATCCTGTGGCCTGCTTAGTGAAGAACCTCTCTGAACTTGCTGGGACCTCAGACAAGTAACGCAGTATGTCAATCAATCCATCCATCAATCATTAAAAATGTATGAAGTACCCACTTAATACAGGAACTGTACTAAGTGCTAGCTGGTTGCTCAGTGGGTAGAGCACTAGGAATCAGGAAGATCTGAATTCAAAATCATGCTGTTTGCCTCAGTTTCTTCTGTAAAACGATCTGGAGGAGAATATGGCAAACGACTCCAGTATCTTTGCCAAGAAAACCTTAATGAACAGCTATAGGGGGTCACAAAAAGCTGAACATAACTGAATGACTCTGACAACAATAAAAATGATGACTAAGACATAAAGAGAGGTCAAAGATAGTCCCTGCCCTTTATGTCCTTGTGAGGCAAATAAATAAACTTTAGTGGAGGTGGGGATATACATATACCATTTATCTACCCAGATCATTCATCTCCCCTCTTCATTGTTCTCTCCCTATGTTGTATAGGAGGGTGTCCCCCAAGGATCTGTGTCCTAGGCTCTCTTTCTATGCTCTCTCCCCTGGCAATCCCATCTAGGCTCAGGGCTTCATTTTTTTTCACTTCTATTCAGATTAAAACCATATCCAACCCCAACCCTCCAAGTGTGTGCTAAATATCTCCACCTGGATATCACATCAGCATGTCAGCTGCACATGTTCAAAGCTGAACCCACTCTTTTCCCCAATAAATCTGCTCATCCTCTCAAATTTCTTATTTCTGTTCTCCACTATCCTTTCCAATCTAGGTTCAAAAAGTGAGTGTACCCTTGGATTCTTCATTCTCCGTTACACCCATACCCCCAATCAAAGGCCAAGTCCTGGCAATTATACCTTCAATTTCTCTTATCCTTCCTTGTTTTTCACACTCACACACTATCATCCTAGTTTTGATTCTCATCGCCTCTCACCTAGACTACATCAATAGCATCCTAGTGAGTCGCTCTACCTCTGCTCTCTTTCCAATTATCCTTTCACATAGCTGCTACAATAATTTTATAATATATGGGTCTAATTAGATCATTATCCAGTTTGAAAAACTCTGGTGGCTCCCTTTGCCTCCAGAATAAAATACAAAAGCCCTTAATGTGACCTTTGGGGCCTTCCCACAATCTGGCTTCAATCTGCTTTTCCAGTTTTGTTTTACCTAACTTCCAGTCACAGATTCTGTGTTCTGGCCAAATTGGAATACTGACTGTTGTCTGATCTAGACCTATGCCCTTTCACCTCCATGCATTTACAAATGGTATTTGTCTCCTCTATCATCTCTACTTTTTGAAATCCTTCAGAAGCCATCTCCTCCAAGAAAATTTCATCTCTCATCTCCCCTGATGAAAGTGACCTACTTCTCCTCAAATTTTTCTAAAGTACTTCATCTGGATGTCTCTTTGCCCCATTTCATACCCTGCCTTAGAACAACTTATTTCCTTATCTATATCATATCGTGGTGCAGCAGAATATCAGTCTCTTGCAGGCAGGAACCATCACTTCTTCACTTTGTCTTGCTATCAAACTACTCCAGTCTCTTTGCCAAGAAAACTCCCAAAGGGGCCATGAAGAGTCAGATATGACTGAAAAAACAACTAAACAAGAAGAGCAAGATTGCTACTGCTGAACACAATGCTCTTCAGATAGTAGATACTTAAAGTTTCTTTAATTGAATAAATTAACATTTTCAAAGAATTAGACTTTAAAGACATATATTTCATATTAAATCTATCCTACATAATTTAATCCTCAATTGATTATTCAGGAGGTCATTCTGTATTTTACCATACCTTTGAGTAGTCATTATGAACATCAGTTATAATTGTACATCATGTCAAAAACATTTGTTATTAGAGATTTCTGGTTACTAAGTGCCTTGGCCATAACTAAGCAAGGAAAGGAACGAATGAAAAAACAACACATTCTTGCCCATTGTATGCCCCGACATACACAGGAGGGCCTGCTGTACAGTTTCTTAGATCTACTTTTCTGAAAGGAAAGCAACTTTTGAGGGGCCAACAATCACTTTAATCAAGCATATGTACCATTCACTTAATTCCAGGTGAAAAGTCAGCACCTTGAACTTCAGAGAAAATACAGAGAAATCAAAATCAACAGACAGGGCTTCCAACTGTCTGACTGCAAGCAATACATACATCACAGATCAACAGACAGATAACTGTCTGACCATACATACATACATAGTTACCAGAGAGAGAAGCACCGATATCTGGGTCTTCAAAGAGGGGCAGGGACTCCTTAGCAACTGTCCAGAGTCACTCTGGACAAACACTTCCAATGAGTAAGCCCTTCCAATGAGTAAACAAAACCTCACCTCAGAATATGTATACACTTTTCAGAGCCAGGGGGCATCACAGCCCTTGAGAACCAATGCCTCATTGACAAAAGTTATTGGCCTACCTACAAATCTCCCCTAACCAAACTCCCCTTAATAAACAGGTCCACTAATAGATGGGAAAGATCTTTAATCTCATTAGCATTATATCCATGCATATTTGCACAGCCATCACAATATTTCACAGAATTCTTCACAAAACTGGAATTGTTGACATCACAGACATAGGAATGTGCATTAGTATATAATAAATCAAAGTCATAAACCATTTGCTATTAAAAATAAATTTAAAACTGAGCTCAGTTGTCATAATTCTAATAATACACTCAACCATTATATTAGTTATAGATTTCTAGCTTTTACTTTGTAAGTTCTAAGTCTTGTGATAACACAGAAAACAGGAATGTCAAAATGAGTATCATAAAACTATTTTTTTTTATTTTGTAATGTTTAACAATCACTGCCATACAATTGCGATTTTATCCCTCCCCACCTACTCCCCACTACCCCCCTCCCTCCCCACAACTGCATACAATTCTGTATAGATTCTACATATACTTTCCTATTGAGTATATTTTCACTATAGTCATGCTATGTAGTCAGACTAAGATAAATGAAAAATCGTATAACAAATCAGAACATGATACACAAACACATACACATACACAAACATGATCTGCTACAATATGTGAGTGACTTCCATATTTCTCTCTCTGAGTGTGGCAGGCATTTTGCCTTGAGATCCTACATTGGGATTTTTTTTTTTTTTTGGTAAGAAGTTCTTGTGTTATTACAAAAATCTAAGTCTACCAGAAAAAGCTCTCACACACTGTGGTTGTTGCTGTGTATAAAGTTCTCCTGGTTCTGCGCCTTTCACTCAGCATCAGGTCATATAAGTCCTTCCAGGCCTCTCTGAAGTCTTCTTGTTCATCATTTCTTATGGCAAAATAGTACTCCATTACATTCATATACCATAATTTATTCAGCCATTCCCCAGTTGATGGACATCCCCTTGACTTCCAGTTTTTGGCAACTACATAGAGTGCTGCTATAAATATTTTTGTACATGTGGGACCCTTTCCCATTTTTATGATCTCTTGGGGATATAGCCCTAGTAGCGATATTGCTGGGTCAAAGAGTATGCACATTTTTGTAGCCCTTTGGGCATAGTTCCAAATTGCTCTCCAGAATGGTTGGATGCGCTCGCAGCTCCACCAACAATGAATTAGTGTTCCAACTTTCCCACATCCTCTCCAGCATTTATCATTTTCTTGTTCTGTCATGTTTGCCAATCTTATAGGTGTGATGTGGTATCTCAGAGTTGTTTTGATTTGCATCTCTCTAACCAATAGTGATTTAGAGCATTTTTTCATATGATTATAGATAGCTTTAATTTCTTCCTCTGAAAATTGCCTGTTCATATCCTTTGACCATTTATCAATTGGGGAATGACTTGTATGATTATACATTTGGATCAGTTCTCTATATATTCTAGAAATGAGGCATTTATCCCCGAGCTTAGCTGTAAAAATTCTTTCCCAATTTACTACATCCCTCCGGATTTTGGTTGCATTGGGTTTGGTTGTGCAAAAACTTCTCAGTTTAATGTAATCAAAGTTATCCATTTTGCATTTCATAATGCATTCTATCTCTCCTTTAGTAAAGAATTCTTCCCTTCTCCATAGATCTGATAAATACACTATTCCTTGCTTCTCCAGTTTATTCATGGTATCAGTCTTTATACCTAAATCATGTACCCATTTGGACTTTATTCTTGTGTACGGTGTCAGGTATGGGTCTATGCCTAATTTCCGCCACACTGTTATCCAGTTTTCCCAGCAATTTTTGTCAAACAATGAGTTCTTATCCCAGAAGCTGGGGTCCTTGGGTTTATCAAACAGAAGGTTGCTATATTCCTTGCCTACTGCATCTTGAGTGCCAAGTCTATTCCACTTGTCTACCTCTCTGTTTCTTAGCCAATAACAAGTGGTTTTGATAATTGCTGCTTTATAGTACAGTTTGAGGTCTGGTAGCACTAGGCCACCTTCCCAAGCATTTCTTTTCATTAGTCCCTTTGATATTCTGGACCTTTTGTTTTTCCAAATGAATTTTGATATTATTTTGTCCAACTCTAAAAAGTAATTGTCTGATAGTTTAATTGGTATGGCACTAAATAAGTATATTAATTTGGGTAGAATTGTCATTTTTATTATATTAGCCCGGCCTACCCATGAGCAACTAATGTTTTTCCACTTACTTAAATCTGACTTTATTTGTGCAAAAAGTGTCTTGTAATTGTGTTCATATAATCCCTGGGTTTGTTTTGGCAGGTAGACTCCTAAGTATTTTATACTGTCTACCCTAACTTTAAATGGGATTTCTCTTTCTATCTCTTGCTGTTGGACTTTGTTGCTAATATATAGGAATGCAGAAGATTTGTATGGGTTTATTTTGTACCCTGCAACTTTGCCAAAGTTGTTTATTAATTCTAGTAATTTTTTACTTGAATCTCTGGGATTCTCTAGGTAAATCATCATATCATCTGCAAAGAGTGATAACTTAGTTTCTTCTTTGGCTACTTTAATTCCTTGGATATCTTTATCTTGTCTAATTGCTACAGCTAACATTTCTAGTACCATATTAAATAATAGTGGTGATAATGGACAACCTTGTTTCACCCCTGATCTTATTGGGAATGCATCTAGCTTATCCCCATTGCATATAATGCTTGCTGAAGGTTTTAGATAGATACTGCTTATTATTTTATGAAAGTTCCCTTTATTCCTACATTCTCCAATGTTTTTAGTAGGAATGGATGTTGTATTTTGTCAAAAGCTTTTTCTGCATCTATTGAGATAATCATGTGGTTTTTGTTAGCTTTGTTGTTGATGTGATCGATAATGCTAATAGTTTTCCTAATATTGAACCAGCCCTGTAGTCCTGGTATGAATCCTACCTGATCATAATGTATTAATCTCGTGATAAGATGCTGTATTCATTTTGCTAGAATCTTATTTAAAATTTTTGCATCTATATTCATTAGGGAAATTGGTCTATAATTTTCTTTCTCTGTTTTGTCTCTTCCTGGTTTGGGTATCAAAACCATATTTGTATCATAGAAAGAATTTGGGAGGACTCCTTCTTCCCCGATTTTCAAGAATAGTGTATGTAGTATTGGAATTAACTGTTCTTTAAATGTTTGATAGAATTCACTTGTGAATCCATCTGGCCCTGGAGATTTTTTCCTAGGGAGTTCATTGATGGCTTGTTCAATTTCTTTTTCTGAGATGGGGTTGTTTAAGTATTCAACTTCCTCTTCTGTTAATCTGGGCAATTTGTATTTTTTAAAATATTCATCCATCTCGTTTAGATTATCGAATTTGTGGGCATAAAGTTGGGCAAAGTAGTTTCTAATTATTGTTTTAATTTCCTCCTCATTGGAGGTGAGTTCACCCCTTTCATTTTTAATATTAGTAATTTGGTTTTCTTCTTTCTTTTTTTTAATCAGATTGACCAAAGGTTTATCAATTTTATTAGTTTTTTCATAAAACCAACTATTGGTTTTATTTATTAATTCAATAGTTTTCTTAATTTCAATTTTATTAATCTCTCCTTTGGTTTTCAGTATTTCTAATTTGGTATTTACTTGGGGATTTTCAATTTGTTCTTTTTCTAGCTTTTTCAACTGCAAGCCTAAGTCATTGATCTCCTCTTTCTCTATTTTATTTATGTAAGCATTCAGAGATATAAAACTTCCCCTAATAACTGCTTTTGCAGTATCCCATAAGTTTTGGTATGTTGTCTCACTATTGTCATTCTCTCGAATGAAATTGTTGATTGTTTCTATGATTTCTTCTTTAACCCAACCCTTCTTTAGGATTAGATTATTTAGTTTCCAATTGATTTTTGGTTTCTCTTTCCATGGCCTTTTATTACATGTAATTTTTAATGCATTATGATCTGAAAAGGATGCATTGATTATCTCTACCTTTCTGCACTGGATTGTGAGATTTTTATGTCCTAGTACATGGTCAATTTTTGTAAATGTTCCATGTACCGCTGAGAAAAAAGTATATTCCTTTCTATTCCCATTTAATTTTCTCCAAAGATCTATCATATCTACCTTATCCAGAGTTTTATTTACCTCCTTAACCTCTTTCTTGTTTATTTTGAGGTTGGATTTATCGAGTTCAGAGAGGGGGAGGTTGAGGTCCCCCACTAGTATAGTTTTGCTATCAATTTCTTCCTTCAACTCCCCCAACCTCTCCTCTAAGAATCTGGATGCTATACCACTTGGAGCATACATGTTTAGTAATGATATTGCTTCATTGTCTATGGTGCCTTTTAGCAGGATATAGTTTCCATCCTTATCCCTTTTGATTAGATCTATTTCTGCTTTTGCTTTGTCTGAGATTAGGATTGCTACTCCTGCCTTTCTTACATGAGCTGAAGCACAATATATTCTGCTCCATCTTTTGACCTTTATCCTATGTGTATCCCCCCATTTCAAATGTGTTTCTTGTAAGCAGCATATTGTTGGATTATGGCTTTTAATCCATTCTGCTATCCATCTCCGTTTTATGGGAGAGTTCATTCCATTCACATTCACAGTTATGATTACAATCTGTGTATTTCCCTCCAACCTCTTTCCCACCATTTGTGCTTTTAGCTCTCCCATCTCCCTTCCCCTCCTCAATAGTATTCACTTTTCTCCCCCTCCTCCTGCAGCTTTCCCCTCCTTCTTTTGACCCCCTTCCCTTTTAGTCCCCTTTACTCTTATTGCTTCTTTCCTCCCTTTTAGCCACCCTCCCCTTTCTTCCCCCTTCCCCTCCTACTACCTATAGAGCTAGTTAGGCTTATCTACTTAAGATTATTGTTCCCTCCTTTGAACAAATCAGTTGAGAGTACCTCTCAAACAATGCTCATCTCCCTCCCCTCCTTCCCTCTACTACAGTTTTGTACTTCTTCCTGTGATATAATTTGCCATTTTCTGCTTCCCCCTTTCCACACCTCCTATTACATTCCCTTCTCATACTTAAATCATATTTTTGACATGACATCATTTACTTTATGCCCGTTCCCTCTACATATATCCCTTTTATCATAATAGCTGCACAGTTCTAAAAAATAAAATTAAGTGTTGGGAAAGAGGAATGCACTGGGAGAAAGGAAAAGGGAGCAGTGGAATGAGGTAAATTATCTCACATGCAAGAGGTGTGAAAAAACTTGTACAGTGAAGGGGAAGATGGGAGATTTGGGGAGCACTTGAACCTAACCCTCATCAGAATTGACTCAAAGAGGGAATAAGATACACATCCCGTTGAATATAGAGATCTATCTATCTAATAAGAGGGAAAGGGGATAAGAAAAGGGGTGGGGCTGATAGAAGGGGGTACAGATTGGGGAAAGCAGTAATCAGAAGCAAAATATTTTTGAGGACAGAGTTTTGGATAAACAAGGGGAAAATAGGATAGAGGGAAATACAGTTAGTAAACATGTGAAAAAAATTTACAGTAAGTTTCACTAATAAAGGCATTTCATAAATATATAGAGAACTCAATCAAATTTATAAAAATAAGAGACCTTCCCCCAATTGATAAATGGTCAAAGGATATGAACAGACAGTTTTCAGATGAAGAAATCAAAGCTATCTAAAGTCATATAAAAAATGCTCTACTAATCCAACCATTCTGGAGAGTAATTTGGAACTATGCCAAAAAGGCTATAAAAATGAGCATACCCTTTGACTCGACAATATCCCTTCTAAGTCTATATCCCAAAGAGAGCATAAAAATGGGAAAAGGTCCCACATGTACAAAAAATATTTATAGCAGTTCTTTTTGTGGTGGCCAAGAACTAGAAATCAAGGGAATGCCCATCAGTTAGGGAATGGCTGAACAAGTTGTGGTATATGAATATAATGGAATACTATTATGTTAAAAGAAATGGTGAACAGGCAGACTTCAGAAAAACCTGGAAAGATTTATGTGAACTGATGCTGAGTGAAATGAGCAGAAGCAGAAGAACATTATACTCAGTAATAGCCATACTGTGCGAGGACTACAAGGACCTAAAACATTCCCAAAGGACTTGATGCAAAATGCCATCCACATCCAGAGAAAGAACTATAGAGTTGGAACTCAGAATGAAGCAGACTATTTTCTCTTGTGTTATGTTTTGGTTTGGTTTGGTTTTTGTTATGGTTTCTCCCATTTGTTTGAATTCTTCTATGCAACATGACTTAATGTGAAAATGTGTTTAACAAGAATGTATGTGTAGAACCCATATAAGACTGCATGCCACCTCGGGAGGGAGAGGGGAGGAAAGGGGAGAAAATTTAAGACTTATGGAAGTGACTATTGAAAATGGAAACAAGCAAACAAATAAATAGATGCTCTAAATCACTATTGATTAGGGAAATGCAAATTAAAATAACTCAGAGGTACTACCCTGTACCTATCAGATTGGCTAACATGACAGAAAAGGAAAATGACAAGTATGGGAGGGGATATGCAAAATTGAGACACTAATGCACTATTGGTAAAGTTGTGAACTAATTCAACCATTCTGGACAACAGTTTGGAACTGTGCCCCAAAGGTTATCAAACTGTGCATACCCTATGACCTAGCAAAAGTACTACTAGATCTGTATCCCAAAGAGATTTTTTTTAATTAAAAGAAAAAGGACCCATATGTACAAAAATATTTCTAGCAGCTCTTTATGTGGTAGCAAAGAATTGGAAATTGAGGGGATGCCCATCAACTAGGGAATGACTGAATAAGCTGTGGTATATGATTGTGATGAAGTACTATTGTGCTATAAGAAATGATGGGCAAGATGCTCTCAGAAAAGCTTGGAAAGACCCATATGAACTGATAAAAAGTGAAGTGAGCAGGATCAGGAGAATGTTGCACATAGTAACAGCAATATTGTATGATGATCAACTATGAATGACTTAGATTTTCTCAGTAATACAATGATCCAAGACAATTCCAGAGGAGTTGTCATGAAAGATGCTATCCACCTTCAGAAAAAGAGCTGATAGAGCCTGAATATAGATAGAAGCATACTTTTTTACTTTATTTTTCTTGGGGGTTTTGGGGGGGAGGTCTGTTTTTTCTTTCACAACATGACTAATATAGAAATGTTTTGCATGACTGACTGCACATGTATAACATATCAAATTGCTTGCCTTCTCAATGAGGTGGAGTGGGGAAGGAGGGAGAAAATTTGGACCTCATTTTTTTAAATGAATGCTGAAAATGGTTTTTACATGTAATTGGGAAAAATACAATATTAAGTAAACATAGATTTTCTTTAAAAAGAACATTCCATAATTTTCCTATCTTCTTTCCTTAGGTATTTCAATGTCTAAGAAAACTAGAGGTTGTAATGGAATAAATATAGGTGAAATCAATAAGGTTTTGTACTGGCCAAAAAATATATCACCAAAGTCTGGCAATGAGAGATGAATGGCAAAGGTAGGGAAGTGAACTTACCTTCTCAATGTAGCTTCTGTTTAATACCCTAATGAAATAAGACTTAATTCTTCAGTCTCCACTTACTTCCTATGGAATTTTATGGAAGTAGGATTCCCAGAATAGGTTTTGGGAACCCATGCACACAATCAAAAATATAATGGGAATTATAAGGAATAACCTAATCAGAGAATTCTGGGACCACGCTCTTGAAATTAGTACCAAATTAGAGACAGCACTCCATGGGAGAAAGAATGTTCAGTCTGGAATGATGGGACCTAGGTCTGGTTCCCACTCTGCCACTTACTACCAGTTTGACCTTGGACAAGTTATTTTACTTCTTTAGTCCTCAAATTTCTTCATCTATAAAATGAGAAGATTGACGTCTGTGTTCCCTTCTAACTCTGAATCTATGAGCCTATAAACCAATGAGACAAAGGGATTTTTTTTCTTTTAAGAAAAGACTTGATTGTAGCCTGAGGACCAAAGAGGGTCCAACTTTCTCTAGATTCCACTTTAGCGAACCCAGAAGATGTTCTCGATGAGCTGAAGCCCCAGCAGGTGTTAGAAGAGAGAGGCTCTGTAATCACCAAACCAGCAGACACAATGGAACTCTCAGCAAAAGCAAGGAAGTGACCTCTACAAGAGAGCATAGAGTAGGGTGATAATGTTACCAGAGGATGGTGGCTACTCCTCAGTATTAGAATTATGAGCTGTTTTGGTTTTATGTGCTTCTTCGTCATACATGTGCTATGTATGTACTCTCTACCCCCAGAATCTAATGTTTCTTCCATGTGCACGATCCATGCTTTTCCTCAATTATTTATGTTCTTTGCATGCATGATCTTCCCCCAATGCTTGGAATAACTAGTGAGAGAGGATCTTCCATATGTACATGAACATATGCACATTGGGGAATCTTTTGTCATTTTTGTTATGCTGTTTGATTAAATGTCTTGAAAGAGGCCTCCCAGGATCATTCTTCTGTAACCTGAGACCCAAAACCCCTTGGCATGGGATTCTCTCCTCCTTGCTGGTTCGAAGAGTACCACATATCTGGGGTAGCTTTTTTGGCAGCCCACACAGCTAATAAGAGGCCCCTGGTGCTATATCACTCCACTGAAGAAATTCTCTCCAAATTTATCAGTTGGTTGCCAGATCTGCTAATGGTTTTCTCAATTCTCATTCTTCTTGAGCTCTCCATAATGTTCAATAGTATTAATCATCCCCTTCTCTTGAATACACTCTCTTCTCTAGTTTTCTCTCTTGGTTCTCCTCCTGCCTAACTGATCTCTCCTAATCTCCTCTGTTGACTCATCATTCAGAACCCAAATCATGACTCTCCTGTATCCCAAGGCTCTTTCCTGACTCCTCTTATCTCTCTGTATTCCTCTTTAGGTAGATACCGTTGATTTAAATATCTCTATGAAGAAGACCCCAAAATCTGCCTGAGTTCTGATCTCACATCACTATGAGTTTCCTATTGGACATTCTGAGCTGGATGAGCTGGACATTTGTAGACATTTCTTTGCCTCAGGTCTCTCCTCTCTGTAGTCTCATCCTCTATCCATAACTGGCAGAATGATTTTCCTGAGGCATGGTCACCCACTGCTTGGGGAATTTTCATGTCACTATATTGACTCTAGGGTCAGATACAGACTCATCTCTTTGGTATGTAGGGCCTTACACAAACCTGAAATCCAGTCTTTCCAGACTTATCATACAGTGCTCTTCTTTAAGTGCTACAAAATCCCGTCAAAATAGTCCTCATGCTATCCTTTCATATAACATCCCATTTCCCATTTCCATGTTTTTTCCTCATAGGTTGTGTGGCCCATACCTGTAACACACTCCCTCTTCACCCATGCCTCTTAGAAATCCCTACTTTCCTGAGTTTAAGTGTGGCCTAATTGTCCATTTGTATCACTCCCAACCTCTGACTAAAAAACTCATCTGTTATATCTAGACACTCACATTATATATTTTGTATATAGTTATATATATCTACACCTGTGGTGCTCCTCCAGCCTCAAACACAGACACCCCTGGAAGAGCTACTTCACGTTCAAGGTTGTGGTAAAGATCAGTTTCCCTGAGAATTTCTTTCTTCCCATCCACAACATTAGGAGAATTTACCTAAAAGAAGACAAAGCCATCCCTGATATCTGATTAGTTTCAGATTCCTGGTCATTTAGTGGCATAAAAATTCCCAGCCACCTTCTGGTGGGTACATATGACACTGATGATCTACTGACCAGACACACACAGCTTCCAAATGGAGGAAAGGGAAGGGGGAAGGGAACCTATCTAGAGAATCTAAGTGCCACTGTATCCTCATATATCCTTGCTGTGTTAGGACAAAGTACACATCCTTGTGTAAATGTTCAATGACCGAAGAGGGCCTCATCTTATCACCAAATCGAACTTACTAGGGTTAGAGTCCTGTCTCCTATTTGGTGCAGTTTTGACCAATGGGGACAAAATTAGATGGCCTCATGGGTCATACTGTGACTGAGTTGGAGGAAGAGATCTGTAAACGCAGATGGAGGTAGATGGGGAGATCATAGGAAGAAACAAAAACCTTCCTGATCATGTTTGGGGAGTGGGGAGGTCCACTCTCTGGGACAAGGAACAGGTTACCTCTCAGGCAGTGTGATGAGCTCAGTGAGTGCTGGAGGGGCTGCCCAGGAGTGTAATAAAAGTGCCAAGTCCATCATCTCTTGGTCACTGTTAACCATTCTGTAAAAACTGGAATGCCAGCATAAGGCTCAAAGTAAAGTGGACCCTGTCATTCAGCAGCTAGAGACAAGAGGTCTTTTTTTTCTTTTTTCTTTATTATTTTACTTTTCCCCAGTTACATGTAAAAACAATTTTTTAACATTCATTTTTAAACCTTTGAGTTCCAAATTCTCTCCCTCCCTCCCTCCTTATCCCTCCCTCATTGAGAAGGCAAATAATTCAATATAGGTTATACATGTGAAGTCATACAAAACATTTCCATAATAGTCATATAGTGAAAGAAACATAGACCCAAAAAGAGAGAGACAGAGAGATAGAGATCTCTTCTTTCAGTGACTTTGCTATGAAAGTTGAGAAGCATCTAATGGAGTTAATGACTCTTGCCAAAGAGTCATGAGGAGAGTGGACTTGGGGTGGGGACTGAGGAACTCTCAATTTGATAAATAAGTTCCAAGCTTATCCTATTGTCCCTCAGAGAAGAAGGGCGACTCCCTGCCCTGGGGGAGCATGCAATGGGAATAGGCATTCTGGGAATGAAAGGAAGAGTCTCAGAGCCGTTGGGCAAAAGAGGATGACACCATCCCCAGGAGGGAGCTTTGGGTATAGCTCCTGAAACATGGGGTTGATAAGAAATTCATTGATAGCTAGCCTGTAAGAGTGCTTGTAAAATTGTACAGGAAAGTTCAGCACCAGGACATTAAGGGGGGCCCTTCACCCTCTGTCCAATCTGACTCATTAGGGCGAAGCTACACTGGGCAGGTAGTCTATGGAGGGAAGGAGTATTATGGGCTCAGTTATGGGGGCCTTTTCAGCAACCTTTAAGTGTGTTACTGTGGGTAGGGTCAAATGGAAGCTCTTATCATATAGTTAATACCATGAAATATCAAGTTCCTGGAGAGACTGAAAAGTATTTTTTCTCTAGCAATGAAGGAAGCTTCATTATACTGTCTCCTCTTAAACAGCCCTGGCTTACCTGTGAGCAAGGCAGGTGGCACCTGGCAGCTTTTAGTAGACTACAGAGAGATAAACAAAGTCTTCATACCTATCTCTACAACTATTCCTGATCATGTCAGTGTTGTAGACCCTGCAGCCTAGGCCCAGGGTAAGTGGTATGTGGTTATCAAACTTGCCAAGTTTTTTTTTTCCATCTCTTTTCCTATGGCTAAGACTAGTCAGAAATAGTTTAACCTTCATTATTCTTTCCTAGGGTCACCTGAATTTTTCCTCATGCTGCCACTTTGTAGTAGGTAGGGACTTGAAAAAGGTCTCCCCTCCTGAGGGCATTCAGGTGAGATCCACCACACTGTTGATATAATGTTGACCTGGCCAGATGATGCCACAGTGGCAAGAGGACCTAAGATTAGGTGATGGTCTCTATGGGGGGAAATCAACCGGAAGAAAATCCAGAATCAACCTTCTCAGAACTATTGACACACTTCCCCATGATCTAGAAGCCCAGATACTTGTTAGACTCTGTAGGTTTTAAAGAACCCACATTTCCCACGTGCATATCCTGATGGTTTCTATTTACTGAATCACCCTCACATCTATCTTTTTCGGTTTGGTACCCAGAATCAACTATAACCTCAGGAGATGTGCCAGCCAGCACTCTGGCTATTTGGCACTCTCTCTCTGTGGGTCCTTATGACACTATGACTCATGTTTCTGGAGGTCTATGTCCATAAAGATCAGACTAAGTGAAGCCTTTGGCAGGCACCAAGTGGTGGCCAGAACAAGCTACTGTTAGGATCTGAAACCCCACTTCTCCAGAGCAGCATCTCATTACATTGTTTTTGAAAAGCAGTTGCTGGTCTCTTACCTGGCCCTAGGTGCTACTGAACGTATGACTTTGTCCAGAGTTACCCTATTATGGGTTGGGTGATATAACACAGTCTCTCTGGCAAGATGGGTAGAGCTTCTACAGCAGGCTTCTGTTGCCAAATGGAAATAGTACATTAGAAATCATGCTTGCCTGGGGGCCTCTGGCTCTGTGAGACTGAAGCCTCTAGTCCAGACTAATAAAATCAATAATCAATAACTAAAATCAATAATAGGCAATTAAACCAAAAAGAAGAGAGAACAAAGGTACATTACAAAAATTTAAAACAAAAGGTAGAAAATCATCACAAATGGTGGTAGCATCTAGGGGACAGACAGAGAGAAATCTCCAGATTTTCTTTCAATTCTGCTCTTGGAGATTTATAACACTATGAAAACATACAGAATGAACAGCTTGTTTTAAATACATTCCCAGGGAGTCAACTTCACTACCAAGCCAGGATTCAGGGTCCTTTCTGAAAAAGTCTGTGAAATATTAAAAGAAACTTCAGAGCTGCTCCCCACTCATTCACCCACCACTGGTTTGAGGATACACTTCTTGTGTAATAAGGCACAAATTTGTGTATACTGTATTCTTTAATTCAGGGTTCTCATTACTATAAAGAGATATTTTCAGGGGGAAAAACAGGGAAAAACAATCCACAAACAAATCAATAATCTATACAAAAAGACTCCTAACAGAACTATTTGTGATGACAAAAAACTTGGACTCTACTCTCTTCCCTTTTTTTTGAAAACTGAGATATTTGTGCATTAATGACACATTTCTTGTTTTTTCAGTTACCAGTGACAGAATCTCAGTCAGCTCTCCTGTCTTTTATGTAATCTCACTTAGCTAACTTGAACTCATTGCAAGGAGTTGCTCTTTTAACGTCTCCTCCATCAATGTCATTTTCAATTTCCTGTTCTTTAAAATGGAGATTAGAATAAGCACTACTTATAGGATAGTGATGGGGTAATGCTGTGCTATAAACAATGATGAACAGAATGGTTTCAGAAAAACCTGATTAGACTTATATAATCTGATGCAGAGTGAGGTGGGCAGAACCAGGAGAACATTGTCCATAGTAGAATGTTCGATGGTCAAATGTGAGTAATTTGGCTATTCTGATCATTGTAATGATGCAAGACAATTTCAAAGAACTTATGATGAAAAATGTCATCTACCTCCAGAAAGACAATTGATGGGGTCTGAGTGCAGATTGAAGCATAATTCTTTCACTTTATTTTTCCTGCTTTTTTGACATGACAGACTAATCTTATTTCCTTTTTAAATAGCTACTAAAATATATCATTTACTTTTGATGAAGTATCTCATATTCTTCTTGTGGGAAACAAAGAAAAATGTGGAATAGATGATAATAAAATTATTTAAAACTGATCAAAAGCCCAGATTCAAAGAGTACTCATTCAATATCAGTTGAGCAGGATGTCTCCAAAAAAAATGCCCCAAGAATCTATGCAACTTAATTTTTTTTTTGTTAATTACTGGGATAAAAACATAGTGTCAATATCAATTTGTAATTGACACAAGGCTAAGAGGAGTGGTTAATGTACTCTATGACAATGACAATCCAAAAACACCCTTATAAGCTATAGCATTGAGTTAACTCTAATAAGATAAAAGTCAATTAGGATAAATTACAGTTGGATTCAAAAATTCAATTTCACAAGTCAGCATGGTATAGAGGAAAGAATATTGACTTGGGAGTCAATAAACTTGAGTTCATATCCCATCTCAGAGGTTGATTAAGCATGTGACTTTAGGCAAATCACTGAACCTCCCTGTGCCTCAGTTTCCTTATGTAGAAAATGAAGGAATTGGACTATATATGGACTTTAAGTCCTTTCCAGCTCTAGGTTCATGATACAAAATACAGGATGATTGAGGGTCATGATTAGATAATAGTTTGTGTGAAGAAGATCTAGAGGATTTGTTGGATAGAAAGCTCAAAGAATTAATAGTGTGATACAATGTGACAGCAAAAAAAGCTAATGTAATCTTCAACCGAGTTAATTAGCTACCAGTAATAAAGAGGTCACCATGTAGAACCCATATAAGATTGCATGCCATCTCAGGGAGGAAGCAGGGAAGGAGGGGAAAAAATTTAAAACCTATGAAAGTGATTGTTGAAAACTGAAACCAAATAAATTAATTAAATTTAAAAAAAATAAAGAGGTCACTACTCTGACTTAGGGGCAGCCAGGAGGCACAGTGGATAAAGAGAAGACAGAACCGAAGTCAGGAAAACTCATCTTCCCGAGTTCAGTCTCAGACACTTAGTAGCTGTGAGACCCTGGGCAACTACTTAACCCTATTTGTCTCAGTTTCCTCATCTGTAAAATGAATTGGAGAAGGAAATGGGAAACCCCTCCAGTATCTTTGCCAAGAAAACCCCAAATGGGGTCATGAACAGTTGGACATGACTGAAATGACTGAACAACACTCTGACCTACTCTGAACTGGTTCAGCCCACATTTGGAGTAGATATTCAATTCTAGGACCCATGCTTTTAAAAAGAGGATAGATGTATTGAAGAAAAATATTGATACTAACACAGTACTACTCTATTTAGAGTAAAATTTGTGAGAAGCAATTTTATTTAACATTACATCCAAGTCATTTTTAGTTTAAAGAAAAAGATGTCTAAACCAGCATAGTCCCCTGTGACCTCTCACATGACTGACCCAAGGTGATTCCAGGCACCATTAGAATCTTTAACAAGAAAAAAGATACAGTCTAGGTTAAAATGTGATCCCATTTCTCCTGGGCCACTGCCACTGAGGAATCAATGGGGCTCTTCCAAGAGAGTTAAATAGAAAATCTAGCTGAATCAGAGGCAGAGAGAATACCAACTTCCTTAGGATCAATCCCATGAGAAACGCCAAATTCTTATCTAGACCTGAATTAAGAGTCTGGGTTATCACCCTTAATCCATTTCCCTAAGAAAGGTCTTTTTGTCCTGGGTCTATCACTCACTTTAAGGGACTTCCTTGGTGTACTCCCACAATATCCCCAAGAGTTTAGAGAGGACTATTTCTTAATATTTCTTGGGAAACTGAAAACTGTGTTCCCATAGGAATATGTAGCACATTTCCTTAAGGGATATACCCAGAAAGTTTTTTTTTTAACTTTAAAGGTAAAAAGCTATTGAATACTTATTCATGAAGTGTATTATTTTTATTTAGCAAACTAAAGGAACTCAGGTTTAAGGAAATTAAGTTTAATACTTATGTATAATGTAACGATCTATATTTGTTCCATATTAATGTAGCAGGTAAAATCATCCTCCCAGTTTCTCAGACTTACAACCTAGGTATTATCCTCTTCATTATCTCTCACCCTCTCATATCTAATCTGCTATTAAGGCCTATTGACTCAAATATGCTCCCTTCTCTGAGCACTGCTACCACCCTGGTGCAGACCTTCATCATCTCACATCTGGACTATTTCCTTCTGGTGGATCTGCCTGCCTCAGGTTCCAATTCATCCTCCATTCAGCCACTAAAGTGATCTTTCCAAAGTGCAGGTCTGACCAGGTCACCCTCCACTCAGTAAACTTCACTGGTTCCCTATGGCCTCCAGGACCAAATACAAAACCCTCTTCTTGGCATTCAGAGCCTCTTTTACCTTTCCCGTCTTCTTACACTTTACTCTCTAACACGTATTCTTCAATCCAGTGACACTGGCCTCCTGACTGTTCCAGGAACAAGCCACTCCATTTTCTCTGGTAGTTCCCCATGCCTGGAATGCTCTCCCTCCTCAGCTGTGACTACTGGCTTCCCTGGCTTCTTTTAAGTCCCAACTAACATCCCATCTTCTATAAGGAAACTTTCCTAACCCCTCTTAATTCTAGTGCCTCCCCCTCTTTTAATTATTTCCTAATTATCCTGTACAGATCTTATTTCTACCTTTTTGTTTGCTTGTTGTTTCCCCCAGTGGATTGTGAACTCCTTGAGGGCAGGCACCATCATTTGTTTCTTTTAGTAAGACCCCCCACTCAGCATAGCATCTGGTACAAAGTAGTCTTTGAATATTGACTAACCATTTGAAACTAAAAGTGTATCATTGTTAAGGTTTCAACTCCATCCACCCAGGGAGGTCAAAAACTATTGCAGTTTTGTGGTGGAACCATCTCAAAGAATTCAGAGTCAGATCACCTCTAATACAAATATAAGCATTAATTGAGATTGACGCTCTCGTGAAGCAGACTAAGTTCCAAGAGGAACCAGCAACTTCAGAGATAGCAAGGATTTTTACAACTAAACTACAATTAAAGATGTAGTTACAGAACAGAAATTATGAATATTAAAAAGGCAGGAGGGGTTTGGTTGTGTTGTTGTATTTGTCCTTGGTTCTCAAAGAGGACCATGACATCAAGATGATGACATGACTGGCAGTTGACTTTGATTTGAGTGAGGGAGGGTTGTGCAAGGTCACCAACCTCAGTTTCTTCTCCTAGGGGGTTGGTAAGGTATTAGGTAATAGGGGAGGGGTCCCAGCCACAGTGGAACTGTGCATATGATTACCCACAATGCATACAAAAAAACCCATTGGGGGGAACCTACGTATGATAATGATACTATAATAAGCCTCTCCACGTCATAAGTTTTAAGTTAGTGCTTTACTATTACTGAGCAGGTGCCTACTTAGGGAAAGTTCCTTCTATTGTTTTGGGGTCCACATCCTGCTCGGGCATTCTGATGGTGCTGCTTTCCAATTGGCAGAATATTGTGGTCCTGTCTGAGACTAGATGGATGTGATTGTGGTTGAGTGCATGGACACACCTGCTGTTTCTGTGAGAAATATGAGGAATGGGTCTGAGGGCAGTGGCTAGTTAGAGGCAGTGGCTGGGATCCCATCATGTGGACATATCTGCTGTTCTGTGAGAAATATGAGTTCATGGACACACCTGTTGTTCTAGTGAGCAATGAGGCCTATATGAAGAAGTCAGGATATTGAGCGGGCGGGGGGAAGTAGCTAGGAAGGGGTAGTGAGTCTACTGTTAAGTGGGAACTATAAGGAAGTTAGAATATTGGGACTGGGGGCAGCTTTATTAGGATTCCATCATGATGACTAAATTAAAATGAAAAGCTACTTTTGAGAGGTGGGAGGAGAGAGAGAAATTAGGATGTGCCTAGGCACATAGCCCACCCTATACTGAAGGAGGATGACAGAAAAAGTGAAGAACCTTGAATCCAAGTCATGTGGGCATGGGTTGAAGGAACTGGGTATGTTTAGCCTAGACACTTGAAGATGCCAGGACAATGGATGGCTTTGCAGTACTCCAGGCTAACTCTTCAAACTCATATCCATACTCCTGGGGTTAGTCAAAAATTAGCAGTTTAGTTAGAAGTTCAGTTGTGCCTGACTCTCCATGACCCCATTTGGGTTTTCTTGGCAAAGATACTGGAGTCGTTTACCATTTCCTTCTCCAGCTCATTTCACAGATGAGGAAACTGAGGCAAATAGGGTTAAGTGACTTGCCCAGGGTCACACAGCTAGTAAGTGTCTGAGGCTGAATTTAAACTCATATTTTCCTGACTCTCCACCCAATGCTCCGTCCACTAAGACATCTAACTGCTTTTGGTCAAGAGAGACAACTACTACTCCTAGGTTCTAGGAGAAAGTGTGGGGAACCTGTGGCCTTGAGGCCACATGTAGTCCTCTAGGTCCTCAAGTACAGCCCTTTCACTGTCTCCAAACCTCACAGAACACCTGTGGCCTCAAGGGTGCAGATTCCCTACCCTCGTACCTAGGGATAGCCCTGGATCTATACTAAAACTGTTGCTCAAGAGCCCTTACTGGTGTGCTTCCCTTTAAGCAGTCAAGAGATGCAATTCACTCAAAACAAAGGCGCTAAGATTATAGCAATAGTAGACACAGTAGCTATCAGAATTTCCCCCCATAAACCTCTCACAAATTCACGGTTTCCATGGGAAGACTGGGTTCTGATTTAGAATCCACAAGTAGAGAACATGAGTAGCCAATGAAACTTACAAATCCAATATTACTGTGACCTGATACCCATTCCCTATTTGTGGGGGTTTCACTAAACCCTCCTGAGGACTGCTAAATTTGTCTCTCTCAGCTGGGCTCTCAGCATCTATTCCTTTCCACAGCTTGACTCTGAAATTACCAGTGCTAGTTCATTCCAGTCTATAACTGGTTCTCTTTTCTGCTATCAGAGGTCATTCTCCTCAAAACTACTTGAGTTACCATCTCTCTGTATCTGTAGCCTGTCTAATGAATGTATGTCTCTTCTCCCTCAACCATGCTTCAAAGCCTCTAGGATTACTTCTCCAGTTGCTAAAGGGGTTATTGATTTCTGAACAAGTAACTCTGCTGCTAGATGCCATGGATGATGGAGAGAAATCTCTTCCACCCCTCCAAGAGTGATTCTTCTAAGGGGTAGAATACTTCTTCCATCCCTGTCTCCTGGACTGAACTGATTAACTGCTGAACTGTCAAACTGTAGTCTCCAGGGTTTAACTTCCAGGAGTCATGGCCAGTATTCAGCTCATCAAATAGCCTTTCCTCTTCTGACTGTTTCAGAGGTATTCTTATTTTGTAATAAAGTAACTGGAAGTTAACACTTTGTTAAAACCTATTCCAAGACATGGAAGGTGGAGGAAGGAACCCAAATTCCCCTTACCTTATACTTATTGTATTTTAAGAACCCTAATGTGGAAGAGGGATGAGATTTGCTTTTTTGGCCAGAGGGCAGAACTGATGTCAGAAAACGCTTCTCATCAGTTAGAGCGCTTAGATGGAGATGACTAATAATGCCCAGGATGACCTCTCCAGTGCTAGGTGGGATGTCTTTCCATTGGCCATAATCCAAGATTAAAAGTCAGCCAGCCTTTCTGTTCCTATCCGAGGTTATGCTGGGGTTGGAAGTGCGGGAGAAAATTGCAGTATGGAATAGATAGCAGTTCTCTCATTCTAATTGTTGAGATGCTTCTCAGGCATCAAATCTTGGCAAGCATACTAGAGTCCTTTGGCATTTCCTTTTCTAGCTAATTTTACGGATGAAGAAACTGAGGCAGAGTTAGGCCTCCTTACTCTGATGACGTGGCTTAAGTACATTGTTTGCCAGCAGTTAATTTGAATATGACTTTTCAGGACTTTGTAAATTATTACTAATAAATGCTGCGTGGAACAACCGATTGGAGAGTATGAGGCTTTTGTAATAGGACCATTTGTGTTGCACCTGATAGAACTGTGGGTTTGGGGTGGAGTAATTCGCTTCACACTGGGAAGCTATGTTTTCAAACAGCAAGCCCTCGGAACAGAAGCCAGATTGGAGGGTCTTGGGTTAGCTATTTAACAAGTCAGTTAAAGTAAGTAAGTAAAGTAAGTTAACAGGAGAGATAGAACAAAAGGAGAAAGCTGCGAGCCGAAGCGAAGGAAGCAGCACAGAAACTGACGACAGAAACTGACAACAGAAAATACTCCTGTGGATTTGGGGAACTCAGCTGATTGGCGGAGAGCGGGGCAGGTTGAAAGAGCTGATTGGTGGAAAGCTTTACACTGAAAGAGCTGATTGGAGGAAAGGAGAATCATCCGCTGTCAGAATAGAATCTCCTCAAAGCTTTTCCTCTATGCCAATTTACTGTACCCTCTCTCCTCGTAGAGGGAAAAACCCGAATACCTTTGCAGATATCAGGGTACTCCTCGCAGTGTCACATTGAGTTGATAGCCCACCAAAAATCCTTAGATCTTTTTCAAAGAAGTAAACTCCCTTAACGACAACTCCCTTCTTCTACATGTATAAGCAATTGATTTTTTAAAAACGAGAGACTTTATCTTTGAACATATTTAACTTTACTCTATTAGATATTAACCACTGTTCTAGTTTGCCAAGTTTTCCATCTTCTTTTTGTCCTCTGAAAATTTGGTAAGTATTGCTATCCATATTTCATTTAAATCATTGATAAAGACGTTGAGCAGCACAGAGTCAGGGCTGAACGCTCCACTAGAAACCCATGTCCAGTCTAACGTTGACCCATCAGTTGGTCAAATCATTCAACCGATTCTGAATCTCCATTAAAGTGGTTTAGCTCGCAGCTCTCTATATTTGAATACAAGGAAAGCATGGGGTTCTTTGTCAAACGTATCACTGAAATTAGGAATTCCCTGGCAATACCGGTTTGGAAAGGCTGTCAAAAGCGGAAATGAAATTAATCTGGCACGACCGGCTCTGGAAGAAATCATGTCTCTTGCTTCCTTTTTTCCTAAGTGTTCCCAAACCGTCACTCTAGATTCAGGTTCTACAATTTTCACAGGAATCTAAGTTAATCTCATGGACTCACAGCTTGGCCAGACCTATCAGACCAAGAGTGGGGGACGCGAAGGTGCCGGAGGAGGAGGGAGATGAGGCATGGAGGGCAAAGGAAAAAGACTGCAAATCCCAAGATGCTAAGCGGCACACACGTCAAGCTCTCCCAGTCCCCTGCCTTCTCTCCCACCCACCCCAGTTTCCGCTTCCCTATTTCATAGTTCACATCCCTAGGAGCATAGGGCCAGTTTTCAGGCACGTGAGTCCGCGTGACAGCCAGAGGCGGGGAGATGAATCTTACCTATTGGTGGAAAGGAGGGTTTGGGAGCGGGGTCTGCGAGATCGGCAGGAGAGAAGGGAGGGGCCCATCGGGGGCTCTTGTTAGTGATTGGACAGGATGGGGTGAGGGCGGAGTTCATTTTAAAGACTAGGGATTGACTCGCTTTTTGCCAATGAATGGCCAAATGGTAGGCTGGATTACTTGGGAGTGGGAGGGGAAAAGGGAGAAGAGGCAGGGCTTTAAAAAAAAAATCCACGGTCGCCTGCCGCGGGGCCTGGTGGGAGGTAGCCTTGCCGGGTCGTAGGTTCTCGCTTCCTGTTTCCGGTTCCCGGCGCGGGGCAGTAAGAGGCGCTACTGAAAACCCTGGCTGTTGAGACTTGGGCTGCCGCTGGGACCCTGTTCTGTTCCTTCTTCGGGACCTGTCTCCTGACGATATCCCTTGGGGATTCCAAAGGAGGATTGCGCTGATTAATATTCATGAGGGCTCATTAATAATTCAGGACGATCGGCGTTTCGCCCCTCCTCCGGTGGCACGTGAGTATGCTGGGGCCTCTGGGAGAGGGAAGGACCCCAAAGGGCCTCCGGAATCCGGATCGCCTGCGTCTCTTCTCCCGAGACCTTAGTCCCCATCTCCCAAGGGGGGTCTTGGGAAGGGGGTGAGGCTGGGACTCCAACTAGGCCACGGGGAAGTTGCCGGGACGTGGTTGGAGTGGAGGGAGAGGAGATCCTATAGGAACTTGGTTGTATTTGGGGGAGATCGGGGGGTGCTGAGAAAAGGAGGTAGTGATCTAAGGAAGTCCCCTGCACCCCTCGCTGTGCAATCTGGCCGAACTACTATTGGGGGTTCCCCTGTGTGGGCTTCACCAGATAACTTGATGGAGGCGGGGTAGTGCAGGTGAGGACGTCAGGTAGAGGAGGAGGACTTGTGTCCGTGCTAGGAGGGAACGGGAGTCTTGAGACAAGCTATCTGGATGGAAGGTGTGCAACCCGGCTTAAAGTTTCTGCCGGCGGCACAGCTTGAGCTCCTCTCTCCCAAAGGCTTTCTTTTTGCATTCCTAAGTGTTTGGGCCATGGACCCTCTTCTGGGGCAAGAGAAAGGTGAAGGCCTGCAGTTCTTGTTGCCAGGTGTATCAGTAAGCACCCCAGCATACGCAGGAGGCACTTGCTACCACAGGTTCTTAGGTCTGCGTTGTAAAAGGAAAGGCAACTTTAATCGGAGAAGATCCAAATCAAAATTGCAGAGAAATCAGAAATAAATCAACTGACAGCGCTTCCAAGCTGCCTGACCGTTATATAGACACAGTTACCCGAGAGGGAAGCATCAACTTCTGGGTTTTAGGGGGAGGAGGCTCCTTAACGGCTTCCCAGAGTCTCTCTGACCAAGTGAGTAAATCCCAAGAGTATTTATACACTTTTTAGAGCCAGAGGACATAACCCTCTGACCCAGTGCCTCAGTGGAAAAAGAAAAGGTACTTGGGACCCTCCTACAAAACAGCTCCCCTAATCAAACTTCCCACTATGGTCAAGCTCATCAGTGGATGGGAAAGATCCTCCTAGTCACATCATTCAATCAGAGGCACTTTTAGTAAAAAAAAAAAAAAATAGCAAAAGATCCTAATTTGATTGCCATTTCGCAAGAGAGGCACGAAGCTGGTCCTCAGACTTGGGAGGTTGAGATGGTCTAGAGAATGAAGCCGCTTCCCATCTACCAAAGCAGTCTGTCCGTACCCCAAGTGTAGGAAAACTTTTGAGTGTTTCTGACATCACAGAGTTGGAAGGGGATCACAAGAGACCATTACCCTTTCATGTTTCCAAGTTATAAATTGTTTAAGAAAATTGCTTGCTTCTTGAGGATCTCAACCTCCTTTTGAGAACTTTTCTGACTAGGGAGGGGTTTATTTTTAATCTTGACAAAGTCAAGAAGTTCTTAGTTTTAAATAAAAAAACTGCTAAAATCTCTACTGTCTTAATTTAATCTTATCCTTCATGTTTGAACAAAGCATCTATTCCCACATCTAGAATGCATGCTTTTTTCACTTCAACCTCATAAGAATCCCTCAAGTTTCACCTCAAAGATCACCTGTGCCCTAATCCCTTCATCTGTCAGTGCTGCCACCACAATAAAACAGATAATAAAAAACAAATCCCTTGTGTATATTTTCTATATGCCTGTGTACCAGATGGCTGTTTAGCAGATTGTCTGAAATGCTAGCTATAATAGCTAACATTTATGTAATGCTTACCATGTGCCAGGCACTGTGCTAAGCACCTTGTTGATAGATAACTTATCATTGATATAATCTTTAGTCATGATATTCATAAGGAATAAAAGAGGATAATAAAACAATCACCTGTTTTCTGAAGGATAATTATAAAAATCTATTTACTAGCTTAGCCATCTTTGTTGATTATCATTTTATGAATGATTTTATGAAGCTTAAATAGTAGGGTGACTAAAAATTACATGCAAAATTATTCTCTAATAAGAGTTGGACTAATTGTGGAGCAAAGAAGAAAAGATTCTTCTTTATCCCCTTCATACTATATTGTTAGAATGTTCCTAACCCAGTTTTCCGGTTAATGCCTCAGTAGAATTGAGTAGTAATGTTACCTAAATAGTCCCATATGACCTCCTGTAGGAGGCTTCTGTAACACAAAGGCAATAAGGTAGATTCCTTGCATATTGGTATGGGTTGAAAGAACGGAAAACCTATTTCTCTTATGGCCTGAGGTTTACTATCGGTCGCTTAGAAGTTTGGGGATGACCCCTTCTAGTTGTTGAACTCTACAAGATAGACTAAAGATATGGGTTTTAATGCTCGAGGCTTTTGAAAGAAGAGTTCAACTATTAACAGATAAGGGACATAGAAGTGTTAGACCTAATCCTTTGCCTCCAAAACTCCAAATGACTTTTTCTAGGGAGTTTCAGTACTTTGGTTCCTTTAATTGTTTCTCATTTCATTCTGTTTGTGGAGAAAGTCGCAGAAAGAAGGGACCCCTCAGGTAGTGCTATTTGGCAGGTTTTAGAAGTGATACAGGAAGCTACTAGCAGTCGGGGCCTGAGTCCTTTATTCCATTTTCCACCAAATCACTCTTGAGTTTTGGGGAAGTCATTTCGCCTTTATCTTTTTGAGTCAAATAGGGAATATAGTTTTTGTTATTTGTCAGCTTTTCTAGATCGTGAGAGATTTGGTGTTTTAGTGTTTGGGGGTCCTCAGACTATATGAGGATGATTACTTACAATAAAAAATTGAACTTTGGGGTTGGTAGAAAAAGACAGGACTGTGGAGAACCTGGCAGAGATGGGGGCAGGATGGTTTGATTATAGAATTACCAGCTTACAAGGGAGTTGCCTTAAAATAACCTCTGAGATTATCAAGGAATGTAGGCAAAATCGAAGTCTCATGCAAATCAGTATGAATTAAAGGAATGGACAGAAAGGGACAATACATTTTGCAATAGGGTAGATTCTAATTAATGAACAGGATTTTTATTCCCAGAGTAATTTGGTAAAAATGGGTCAAGTATGCAAACATTGCCTTGATTTGGCTGAGTGGTTCCCAGGAGCTCAGTGGCAAGAAGTGTACTGACCTAATGAATTTTCTTCTTATAATTTATAAAATTGAATTTTGGAGAGCAAAAGACATGAGACCTTAAAGGAAATGAGTGTTTATTGTTAAGTGGGACTTTATTCTTTTTATGTTGTTTTGTCACTCCCCATTCTAAGATAGGCAGTAGGATTTCTTGCTGGTCTGAGAGATTAAGAACCAAGGCAATCTTGTTTACTTCTATCTAGCTCAGGTTTTTTTGAACTTCTATGATGCTTTTGGATGGGAGGTGAGGGTGGGCAGGGATTGGGGGTTAGGAAAAATTTACTTCTGCAAGAACTGTGACTAACTACTGGCTTGACATAAATCGCAATCTAACTCATCTCCAGACTAGCAGGAATGCTCCTACCCACCCAATTTCCTGAAATTGTGAGGTGTGATTTGTTTTGTCTTTAGCAGTTATGAACTTCTATTCTAACAATCCTGATTGGGCTTTTTTGGTGCCTCAAGACTGAGGAGAGCTGTTTGTTCATCATATCTTCTCCTTCCCTGAAGACTTGTGAAATAACTAACAATTAGGAAAATTGTTAGGAAGTTCCACTCGTAATCCTGATTTGAGAATGGCTTTTTGGTGCCTTAATACTGGGGAGGACTCTGCTTGTTCATCATTTCTTCTCCCTCCCCAAAGTACTGTGAATAACAAAGAGGAAAATTTTGTAAAGAAATGCAAAATAATGAGAGTCATCAGCATAAGCTTGGCACTCTAGGGACCTTATGGAGACACATTATAGAGGGGAGTAGGGAAGTCTTCTATAAAATTGTGCCTGAGTTGGGGGGAGAGCTCTAGTATAAGTTAGGAAGTGTCTGTAGCCAGTGACAGGTATAAAATGTGGGTTAGCTAGAGGGCATGTGTATGTTACACATTGATGTATTTCTGCATATTCCAGAGCTTTTTGCATTTAGTTATAAAGGATCAGCCTTGGCAGTATGTTGTGATGACTGATTCTCTAAACCTCCCCACCCCCTTTTTCTCCTCTGTCCCAATAGGATGTTCCCTTTTTACAGCTGTTGGAGGGCTGGGTTGCTGTTTTTACTACTGCTGGCCATGACAGTGAAGGAGGCTTGGCAGGTGGAAGAGAAAACCTGTGACTTGATAGGAGAGAAGGATAAAGAATCAGAGAAGGAGCTGGCCATACTGAAGAAGCTGACTCCACTTTTTGACCAGAGGTAAAAGACGGAAGAAAATGACAAATTTGGAGAAGGAAAAGTCAAAGTATTCCAGTATCTCTGTCAAGAAAATCCTAAAGGGGGTCACAAAGAGTTGGACAAACTGAAAAGATTGAACAACAACCAAGGACAGAAATTTCCAAGGGTTTGGGGCAGTAGTTGTTTTAAAGAATTTTTCTCTTTATAGTCTGTGATCCCAGGATTAAAAAAAACCTTACTATGCAGGGAATGCCATCCGTGGCTTTTTTGTGGACAAACTACCTGGTTTCATA
The DNA here is from genome assembly GCF_028372415.1 of Notamacropus eugenii. Classification (NCBI taxonomy): domain Eukaryota; kingdom Metazoa; phylum Chordata; class Mammalia; order Diprotodontia; family Macropodidae; genus Notamacropus; species Notamacropus eugenii. The sequence goes on from NC_092874.1 coordinate 191,929,162, forward strand.
ATGAATGAAAGGAAATTAATCCAACTTTTCCTTTGAGCCTGTATTTCTTACATTATGCTGCCTGATTTGTCTGTCTCCAAGAATAGACTCCAAGGACTGAGCCTGTCCTCTATAAAGTGGACTTTTGGTGACAAACTATTTGACTCAGACACTGGGCCTTAAATTTCTTACATGGGCATTGTTAGATCCATACATTAGTTGTTCCCTGCTGCCTTAAGTCTTGGGAACCTCCAGGTTATCAGTTAAAGGTCCTTGTAAGGAAAAAAAGCAATCTTAGAATGCCATGTTCCTGAGCGTGGGGAAATGGCACATATAAAGTTACAGGGCTTAGTATAGATGATCTGTTAAAAAAAAACCCTAGAAGCTGTGGCAGGTGTATTTTCATTATCAGCTAACCTTTCAGAGTCTCAGGTATCACATTTCTGCAGATGGTATTAGCTACCATGTGTGACCATAATCATCTCTGCCAAATGGGTGGGATGAACTCTGATAAATGGACCAAAACCTCAGTAGATGTGGTCAGGGCAAATTCTGCTATAAGTGGAGATACCCATTCTGACTTTTGTCTCCCTTCCTTGTTTCCCTGTTCTTTCTTAACAGCTTTGTAAGTACTGTGGGCCAGGATTCAGAATCCTATACCTACAAATTTAGGGTGTGCCGGGAAGTTGGCAACAACAACTCTGGGGCTGGACTGGTGCAGATCAACATGAACACCAAGAAGGAGACGATAATAGGGAGGATTAATGAGACCCATGTCTTCAATGGAAGTAAGGCCCTTTCTCACTTCTCCTGTCGTCACACCTCAGCTTCCCTGATTTCTCTGCCCTTTCAAATGTATCTTATGATCTGCCACCAGGCTCCCATTTAAGGATATCCATTTGTATAATTTTCTTTAGATCTTGGTTGCTTGACGAACTTCTATTGGCATGATTATTTCACTTAGGGTTAAAGTTGGAAAGAACATGATCGTCCTTGTGCTACCATCCCCTTCTCTTTCCTATCATTCAACCAGTTCAACACATAGATTATACTTTTGAGTTATCAGTGGCTGATTTTAAATACCAGAGAGTAGGTAGGCTTCTCCCTTCTCTCCTTTTGCCAGCAAGTAGTATGTAACTGTGACTCACTATTAACTGATGAGATTGATTTGAAATAGCTATCTTGTATATCCCAGTAAAATAGAAATCATTTAGATTCATGTCATTGTGCCCTTATATGAGTATGGAAAAATCAAGATTTCTTAGTAGCCTAGAGACTCATCTTTTCCAGTTCTCATTATCCACAGGATAATGGGTATTGCCACAGCTATATTAAACAAGACACTTAATACTTTGGTATGTTTGGTATATAGGTCCCTTGATGCAATAATGAACAAATCTTTCAAGTAAAGTTAATTCATCTGAATCCCTTTTATTCTTTCCTACCCACCCCATTACCTAATTCTGTTACTGCTACCCTTTCCTGTGACAAAAAATAGTTTTCCTTGTCCCTCAGGTGACTGGATCATGCTGACCTATAAAGGGGGTGATGAATATAACAACCACTGTGGCAAGGAACAGCGCCGGGCAGTGGTGATGATCTCCTGTAACAAAAAGACCCTAGGGGTGAGACACCATGGAGCTAGCTAGTAGAACTGGGCAGAGGCTAAACAGCAAAGTGGGCACAGCATCACTGTGTGGGCATATGCATGGGCATATTATAAGGGAGCATTTCTTTCCTTCATTAGGCTAAGGGAAGTGAGTGTTAGAAGGGTGCTAGAAAATGTTGCTTTTAACGTAGTAAACTATTATAATTTTCCATCTTCATGCAGGGCAACTTTGCACCAGTCTCTGAAGAAAGGGGCAAAATGCAGGAATGTTTCTACCTCTTTGAGATGGACAGTAGTCTTGCTTGCCCACCTGAAGATTCCCACCTCAGTGTGGGCTCTATCTTACTTATCACGTGAGTGCTCATCAGTACAAATACCTTAATACCTATTCCCTTTTTCTGGATCAATAGGAACAATTTCTGTGGAGGGGTAAGCGATCAAAAATGCATTCTCATCTCCACCTCTGCAGCTGTGAATGTGAATGGATTTAACAATAGAATCTATTCTAATTGCATTAAGGAGGCTCTGTCCTAGAGGACTTGACAAATTCTTATTCCTACTTTTGCTTATGGAATAAACGAAAGTGTAAGTCAAGGGGCTGATGATTTGTTTTGACCAAGAATGAATTTGTGCTAAACATGGAATCCAGATTCACACATCCTTCTGAGCCCAGACTCTTTGTTGACCATTAGGGTCAATAGCCTGGCTGGTAGCCTCAAGGTCATGGGGGAGGGGAGCTCACTAATTTGTATTGCTAATTGTTCACTACCTGTGCTCTCAGTGTCCAACTTTGTTATTCCTGAGGACCTGTGTCTCCTGGCTTATTTTTTATACTTTTTCCCTTCTCTTCTGTAGGTTTGCCTCCCTGGTGGCTGTCTATTTCATTGGGGGCTTCTTATACCAAAGGCTGGTCGTAGGTGCCAAAGGCATGGAGCAGTTTCCTCATTTAGCCTTCTGGCAGGATCTGGGCAATTTGGTAGCAGTAAGTAGTAATAGGGTTGTTGCTATGGTACCCATTCTGTATCTAACTGCATGGAACAAACAGATTCTGGCCTTTTTGCAAGAACTGGCTTATTTAGTTTTCTCTCTCAAAGTTGTTTGAGTATTTTGGAACTTGGTGAGGGGTGGGTGTAGGGGAAGGGAATGGTTACCATCAAAGACCCTACTCTCCAACATTCAAAAACTCAAACGAAACTTTAAACTTACATGTCATCAGCTGGCATCTTTATTCTATGAGTTACTTCTCTCTTCCCTGGAAGCTGCCTGTCTAGGGCTAACCTGTAATAGCTAACCTGTAATATTTGTAGTCTAGGGCTAACCTGTAACATTTGTAGACTAGGCCGTCAGTTGTCTGTTTTTCCTCACAGGATGGTTGTGATTTTGTGTGCCGGTCTAAACCTCGAAATGTGCCTGCTGCCTACAGGGGTGTGGGGGATGACCAGCTCGGGGAAGAGTCAGAAGAGAGAGATGACCACTTGCTGCCCATGTGACCGCACTGGAGACATCCAGCCTTTCTTTCTCTCCACCCCCGAACCAAAGCATCCTCAGCCAGATTTCTCCGCCGCTGCTGCTCCATCTCTTCTACCAGTCTTTTCCTCTAGTTTGCTTTTAACTTGCACTCACTCTTTCTACCCACTAAGCTGCCTTCTCTCTGCTGTTTTTTCCCTTTGGAGTCTAATAGTGGCACTGACCCAGAGAAACGTGCCTAGGAGGAGACATCCCCTATGGGCCAAAGGGAATGGAGGATTTGAGAGGGACTACCATTGCAGAGAAAGGATAAGAAGGAGGTGTACAGATGGCTGGGAGTGGGCAAGAGACTTTCCTAGCCTTTTTACTGCATTTTCAATGTTAGGCCCTTCTGTGAGACACTGGATTTTAAAGGAAAAAAGATATTATTTATATAGGGTTTTGGTTGCCGTCATGCTATTACCTATGCCTGCTCTTATTTACAAGAGTTTGGTTGGAATTCCCTTGTGCTGGGACAACTTTGTAATGATCATCACTTCCAAGTTCCTGAATTAGGTCTGGGCTCAAGGCAGCCCCCAAGTCTCTCTTTTGGCCCCCTTTGGGAACAGAACCATAAAATGTGAATTTTCCCAGGCCATAGATTTGTGAGGTATCACTGGGTCATTTGTTGACTTAGTAGAGACCTTTACCTTGAAATATGATGTGGATTGTGATCTTGTGTTGTCACTTCACATTCAGCCAAAAAGCCCATTCCAGAAAACCAGAAACTAGAAAGGGGAAACAAGACTGAAGTATTGTGCCACATTGGCTCCTACAAAGGAAAATGAGCCATGCCTAGGGTGGGCTTATTGGTGGAGGGGGGATTTTCTTCTCTCTCTGGTTACAGAACTGGGGAAGCTTTTCTTACTCTACACCTGCCTTTTTATGAATATGGCCTATCTCTCTAGGTATGTGATTTTTCTTTGACAAAAATTGCCAAAAATGCAAATAGAAGCAGGTGGGGAGCCTGGAGCTCTGCTTCCAAGTATAGAGAATGCTACTAACATTCCCTCTGCTGGCTCAGGGAGGAAAGTGTGTCTTGCCCATGATATTTCTGGGCAAGTAAGGGTTTTCAAAATTCCTTCTGGTGCCTCCCTTTTCTAATTAGGTGGTATGGCCAGGAAACTGGGCTGATCTTTCTTTGGCTAATTAAGTTCTTCTGGCCAGTCAGGGGCAAAATAGCTACAGACAGAAAATTTATCTTTGGCTTTTTCATTACTGTTTGAACATTTTTTCTTTGAAAATAGGGAAATTAAGATTATAAAATCAGCAGGTATTTTTTTGTGTGTATATTTTGTTTTCCTCTCTCTTCCTTAACCCGGTGTTTTAAAATAAGGCAAAAGTCTATGCCACTTTTTGTATAAAAACACAACTTCAGAAAATTAAAAGGACAAAAAAAAAATCCTTGAGGTCTGGCTGTTTGCTAAGAATTAGGGTCTAGGAATTTCAAGAATAAAGTAAGACAGACAACCAAGACCAGTTTTCATCCTTTTACTAAGGAAGAAAAAAAATATTTGATATTTTTGTTGTACAAGAAACAGGGTCTGAGGCAGGTGCTTATACTCCTGCCCCCAGCAACTCTTACTCCTGCCTTGTAAAGCTAGGGGAGAGAAGAGGTAGAAAGAAAAGGAAGAAGGGTGGGTAGAGTAGAACAAAGCCAACAGATGAATGGTGGAGAAAAAAGAACAAGAAAAACCACACACGTGCCAGCCACAAACATGCCGTATGTCCTTACAGCAACTCAGGAGGTTATGTGCCAACTCTCAGGGGTCAGCAGCCCTGCCACAGAGCAGGTGGAGCTTCGAGGTACTCAGGAAAAAGGGACTCAGCCTCAGCTACAGTGGTACAGTCTGGGGAGAGAAGTACCATAGACAATTCTACCCTTATTGCCCCAATAGGGGAAACAACCCCAGATCTTGCCTGTTCCACCATGCCTGGTCAGGCCCTTGCCTTACCACAGTCCCCCAGTAGAACTGAAGTCCTGGCTGGACTCATCATCTAGAACAGAGCTGAACAGCCCTTGCCCTCCAGGTCTTACAGATTTGGGGGTATAGGGAAGGGTGGGATGGTGAGGGAGGAGCCATTTTTCAAAAATAAACTAGAACTGAGAAGTGTCAAAGCTGCTGCCATATGGTAACAGCAAAGTTTACCAGGGGGTAGGTGAAAACTCCTTTTTCCTGTCTCTTCCCCACTAGTAAGACAGCTCCCTCTTCTCCCCTGCCCAGATCTCTGCTGGTCCTCGGCAGGTTGCAGCTTGGACAGCAAGGGAGGGCCCACTTTGGGCTAGTCTGTGGGAGGAGTTTGTTAGGTCTCCTTGAGGACATTGATCTTGGCGCAGATCTTGAGGGCTGGGCCCAACTTGATATTCATGGCACTCATGAGATGTTCTTCTTTAAGTAGTAACAAAGCCTGCCCATCAATCTCCTGGGAGCGGAACTCTTCTGCAATCTCTTGGCATCCTAGAAGAAGGCAGAGTTTTATAAAACAGGAGCCAGCCAGAAAAAAGAGTAAAGGGTGGAGAATGGAGAGGAAAAGGAAGGACTGGAAGGCAGTGGGGCTATAACCTGGCCTGTCTCCCTCAGGACTGTCCCACCTGTTTCACAGCAGCCTCCAAGCATCCCGGCCCCATCTTGTGCCATCCATCATTTCCATCCCAGGATGCCCCTTCCATTGTCAGGCTGAGGAGCTTCCGATGCATAGCAGACAGTATTTCCTTTGCCCTCACAGTGCCCCAGACAGAACAGTGGCAGGGCGTGATGGATGAACTGAGGATAAGCAATGGCAAAGCTGGAATGGGACTCACTTATCCTAAGTGCAGTGCTACAGCGTGGGATCTGAGATGGCATGTTCTTTGGGTAGAGTGAGAGGGCGACTGGCTGTGACTGCTTAACAAGGATCGAGGATGAACTGACCATAGTTAATGAAAATGGTAAAGCCTAGGACAGCTTATTCTGTAGGGGTCCACAGAGAGAAATGTTTTACATTTGATATTAAGCACAAAGAGCACCTACTGCTTGGGCCCAGAGCTCATATCTGTACTACCAGATCATCCAGGGAAGTGTCCTATGTTGATTTGTCCTTTGGGGTAGGGCAGGGAAGAACATGCTATTTCCTTAAAAGCTTTTGAATTACAGCTTTTTTTCTGAGGCTGTGATCCCCTCATTACAGTGAAATAGAGTGATTACTTCCAGTCATTGCTTACAAGAAATATGACAAAATTTTCATTTTGTAAGGTTAAGTCAGTACAAAAGGCTCGTGATGACTAAGTAAAAAAATTGGAAAGCAGGTCTGCTGTGGAGAATAATAGCCATTAAAGGAGAAGCCCAACAATTTTCAAACAATGGAAAGTTGCTACTATTTTCTGTAACCTGGCAGAATGCCAAGCCAGTTTCTGAGAAAGAAATTAGATGAAGTGCCACAATCTCCCCCTAACCCCCTCGAAACCCCAGACCATGCTATTGACGGGAAATATAATTAACCATAAAGAAAAACAGCTATCCACACTATATATACACACTGTACTATAGTACTGTGACACTGGTCCGTATAGGAATATTTTCTAAAAACAAGATCTAGGTTAACCTTTCAGGCCCTGGGGAGGGGTTACCAGTAGGGTCTGACCTTGTAGAGAGGCGATGAACTCATAGACTTCCTCCACACTCCAGCGGCTGGGATTACTGGACAGGAAGACTGGGTTGATACCATGTAGCTCTGGTGTTAGGGGGTCCGTGTTAGGATTTCCCAGGTCTCGTTCTCCATGACCAGCCCTCACTGATAAAGGCCCAGGGGATGTGGGAGATAGTGCTTCATCATAACTAGAGTTATCTGAGCCCCGGCTTGAATCCTCTTGGCCCTATGGAAGACGAGAGATAAGGAAGAGGGATTGGTAGAAATAAGAGCAGGATTATGATGTGCATCTCCCACATTCCAGGAGCCATTCGAATGTTTCTAAGAGATATACACGTGTATGAAGTAATCTCCAAATGCACATAAGGCAGCTCTATTTTACAGGCAAATTTCAGTTTTTACTACATTGTTGCTTTTTGATTTTTCAGGTTTTTCCTTTTTCACAATATACCTGATCCAGATCTCCTCTGCAAAAATTATAGTGAAAGAACTGGGGAATAATAGAACTAAAGTCCATGTCAGGGAAGTGAGGGAAGGCAACTAGTGGCATTATTCATCCAGACTAACACTGGGTTGGGAGGCTGCACACTCAACAGCAGTGACTTCGAACTTAGGGGCAGGGGAGGGTAAAGGATAGGAAGAAAATTGGTTTCATGATGGGGTGTAGGCATCTCAGTGGTCACTTTCAGTGGTCTTCAAGGGAACCTCACCCGATGTCGCTTGCCCTGGATCTTGGCCCGGGCAATGTCAGAGGAACTCCGTCTAGGCCCACGCCGGCGCACTCGGGCATAGTTAGCCTCCTGGAACTCTTTCATCTTCTTCCGCTTTAGTCGAAACTGGTGGCTACAGCTCACATTGTACCTATGGGAGTAGGGGGTTAGGCACAGGAGCAGGTCAAGACTGGGTAGGGCTTCCCACTACAAATGCTGACTACATAAAACAAACTCCAACTTTAAATGTTAAGGAAAGGAAGAGGGAGACAGGAGAGGACGAGCTAAAAGAGCATCTGGGAAAAGGTCCTGGGGAGGGACTGTGGAGGGTTAGGGGGCTAAGTACCTCTTAGCACATGTCATGGAGCAGAATCTCTTGGAGCCACGGAACTGCTCCTCTGGAGCATACTTTCCACAGTACTCACACTTCAGCAGATTGGTTTTCTTATCCAGTTCTAAAGAACAGAGAAATGCTGAGGTACAGGCTATCACTACTGCCACCAAGACACCCCAAGCCCCAAAAGCTGACCCTCAGATGCCTCAGTAATCCAGCTCTCAGTCCCTAAGTAGCGCAACTGGGAACTCTTTGATAGTTCCCCATCGAAACTGTTCTTTGAGGATATGGGTCATTGCCACTTGGGATGTTTTCATCATCCTTTTCTTCATTTACATCCTCCAGCCCCCATCCCTACCTCTGCTTTTCCTTTCACTTGCTGGCTGAGAAGGAAAAACCCAAAAGAGTATGAGACCCTTCCCCCCAAAGATTAATAAAACCCCTAAAGAGAGCTAGTAAATTAGTCCACACCCACCACCATGAACCTCTTTCCATAAAAAGGGGTCTTCATAGCCATACTCACCTGAAGTTATACTGTCTCCTCCTAGGGGGCCTCCTGGTTGGCTTTCATTCAACCCTACAGGAGCCCCTGTCTGTAATGGCTTCTCAGACTCCTTTAAGAGCTGAGAACAGCCCACCTGTAAGTGGCAACATAATTAGTTGGCTCATTTCCCTTCCTTCTCCCTTTACAATTCTTTTTAAGGATATCCCTCTGTAAGGTTCTTATACCCTTAAGCTAGCTACAGAGTCAAACCAGAGAAGATCACTTTTCCAGAACAGGTGGGACAATCAAAAGTCCCCAGGTCTTCATGGAGACACTGGAGAACAGATGAACATTCTTTCTAGCACCCTATTTCTTTTCATACTTTTCTTGACCTTTGCCTATGGTACAGTGAGATATCTGGACTGGGAATCAGTTAAGTCTTAGCTCTGCCACTAACTAGTTGAATAACCTTGGGCAACACTTTCACCTTTGTAAAATCAAAAGGTTAGATTATATGATTTCCAGAGACCCAATCTTAATTCTAAGAATTTTTTCTTTCATCTTCCCATCTCCATCATGTGTTTGTTTCTCTCCAGCTTATACAGGATCATATATTGTGAGCCAGAAGGAACCTTAGATCATTTAGTCTTCTCCCCTAATTTTACAGTTGAGGAAAATAAGGCCCAGACAGGTTAAATGCTATGCCCAAGGCCCCACAGTGCCAGTGCCAGGATTCAAGCACAAGTTCATTAACTCTAAGTCCAGGGCTAATGAACTCTGGGATGTGTACTCTTCCTCAACACAGGTTCATACATTCCAACTGGGGGAACAACTACCTTTTACTTAGGGGGAGCAAACTGTAATTTGCAGTTCTAAATTACTTGACCCTAACTCCCTCACCGGGAAAGGTTCTGCCCCTTCCTGGATGACAAAGCCTTCAATGATGTGGGTCAGGATTTGAGGTTTCACAATGGCCTGTGGGGGCTTCAAGTCACCCATCTGTCGAGACATCACAGCCAGCGTAGGGGTTGGTGCTGATGGAGTGGGAGTTGAGACTGCTAAGTCACTGCTAGGAGTGTTAGGGACCATGTTGACCAGTGGCTCGGCTTTCTCTAGAAAACAAAATACATACATAAGAAACAGATATAAGAACAATAAAATGGTTCCTTCAATTTTGTCTGCCACAGTAGTGGATTCACTAGGTTGTCATAACCCAGATTACCAGTTTTGGGGATCTGTCCAGTCAGAAATTGCCAGTAAACCCTGTCATCTCACCTGCAAGGCTGCCCTTTTCTTCCAGGGTTTTGGGACTCTCTACAATTGGTGACTTGGCAGGAAGCATAGTGTTTATGGAGGAAGCTTCTTCTCTATCTCCCTCAGATTCAGCCTTTCGCTTAACAGCCAGAGTCTGGGGTTTGCCCTTTATAATGAGGAAACGAGAAAGAAAACGGGAAAGAACCCAAAGATGAAGGACAATACAGGATTATGAACATTCCCATTCATTTAAGGTAATACCTCATCAGCTCTCAATTCTCTAATTAAAGTATTCCTTTCTGGGTCCTCCCCCTTGTCCCCAGTCTGGGCCATTTCTGAGATCAACCTAGGAGTTCACTTCTATGTTCTGGTTTGTCCCAGTACTCCTGCCTACCTTAGAGTGGGTTAAACAGAATTGTTGCTTAGAAAACTGACTACTGGGGATATGGAGTTTGAACACTGCTTACATTAATATTAGATTCCTTCTACCATCAGGACCAGAAAAGCAGCAGTATCCCTCATCTCTGAGCAACTCTTCCATCTTAAAAGGGAAATATCCCCTTTGTAACCCAGGTCTTTCCCCTACCAACTCCCCCCAAATAAAATCCCTTTCACTTTCAGATGTCACTCACCGGCAGCTGGACAGACTGCATATAGAAGGCAGCAGGCACCTGGGCCACAACTGGTGAGGCAGCGGCTCCCCCCTTTACCACATGTGCTGTCCCCTGCATAGGTGTCAAGCTGACCCCAGGGGCCAGTGGTGGAGGGACCTCTTGCAGGGTACCAGTAGCCTGGGAGGGTGGGGTTACATGGGTCTGGCCCACTCCTTGCACTGTGCCTGGCATTCCCCGAGAAGTTGGCACAGCAGCTGCCAGCTGTGCTAATCCTAAAGCCTGTGCCTGGGCTGAACCTGGTTGTCGGCTTCCCACAACTTGAACCGGAATATGTGGTGGAGGTTGCTGGCTAGCAGACATCTTGGAAGGCCCTAACTGAGGGGGCTTAATGGATGCCATAGGCAGCTTGGATTGGATGGGGATGGGTGGTTTAGGGGCAGAGTCTGGGGGGAGTGCAAGGGCCTGGGACTGGAGCATAGGCTGGACAACCAGGGTCTGAGCTTGCTGAGACTGCGGGGGTGGGGCTGGCTGGGGAGGCGGGACTTGTGGCGGAGGGGCAGTGAGGGTTTGCGTTTGCTGTTGCTGCTGCTGTTGCTGCTGCTGGGCTAACTGGAGATGGGTAGCTGTGTGGAGCAACTGGGACTGCCGGTGCTGGAACTGCTGCTGGTGGTGGATGGCAATCTGCTGCTGGATTACAACTTGCTTCTGCTGCAGGTGGATCTGTTGCTGTTGCTGGATCAGTGAGTGGGGCTGGATCTGTGTGTAGGTTGCTGGAGGAATGAGGCCAGGGTGGGCAAGGGAACAGGGAAAGAATAAAATTTGATCAAACTAAAGCGTTTCTCCCAGGAGAATAAAGTTTGAGGTCATATAATAAAAAAAATCATAGACTGAGATGTGCCTTTAGATGTCACCTTATCCATACTGTTGCTTCAAGTTAGGTATTATCAAATTTGTCTATTCCCAAAAATCATTTGAAAAGGGATGGTATATCTTACAGAGATAATCAAAATTATAAAAAAATGGCATTAAAAGTGCTATGTAAATGTAGTTATTAACCACTACAATCAACTCTCCATTCTTTCTTAGTGATTTATCCGCACTCAATTAGTTATGATAATATAGCCTTCCCCACATCCTCCAACTGAGGCTCAGGATACCTATATTAATATTAAATAAACAGGGGATGAGGACTAAACACTAAAAAGGGCATAGAGAAGGTAAGTATATGGAGCTACGTCTCATCTACCTACATTCCAGAAATAATATATTTTTATTGCTTTGATTTCATAGTACTATTATTTCCTTTTCTCCTATTCTGTTATCATTGTTTGGTTGTCAAGATCTAGCAACATTAAAATATAGGTTCACTACGCTAGCTCAACGATTGCTGTTAACCCATATTTCTTAAAATCTCAGAGTAAAACATCTCAGTAAACTTTTTAATTGCTTTAAAAGGCAAGAAAATTGAGGTTAGCCTGGAAAAAACCAACATCCAAGGGGCAACAGGGAACTTCTTATTTCACCCAGAAAATCAGGGGCAGGCCTAATCAGGGCTCACCTACAGTTTTTCTCTTCCCAGGTAATGAGTAATCCTGAATCTAGTAGATCCAGGCACACTGGGCAGAGACTTCGTCTATTTGCTAACCAACACTTGGCCATAGTTGGTACAAACCAATGTCTGTCCTAAGCCTAAGACAGGGGGAAGGCAACGCAAGGTTGCACAGTAAAGCAGCCAGAACTGAGCAGCTTGGAAGCTGGTTGGTATTTGGTGTAGAGTTCCCATCAAATCAGTATGCATTATTTTTCTTATTAATACTAGCATAACATAGGATGAATGGATGTTCATTTCTTTTCTCATGCTACAACAGGGTCAATCAAGAGTAGTCTGATAAATCTTTTAAACAAATGGGAAATAAAGTAGCCAGTCCTCTGCTGAGAAAAAAACCACAGGTCTTTGTTCAACAGATACCCTGCGGAGCCAAGATAGCTCACCTGAGCTGATAAGGGTCTGGCTGGGGGCAGGTGTAGCTGTCCGGGTGAGGTTCATGCCCACACTCTGCTGTCCACTGCTCTCTACCTCTGCCTTCTTGGCTGCTGCATTTTCTGCCTCTGTCTGGCTGCCCTGGCTCACTGTCACTGCCTGGGCTGCAGGCAAAGGCTGCACCACCCCAGTACCCTTCCTGGAGCAGCTCCCACCTCCACCCATCCCTGAAGAGGGCACCTGTCCCAGGCCCCCAGATGCCTGGCCACCCCCCGGCCCCACAGATCCTGGGATGCCATTCCCACTGCTCCCACCAGCTTGACTGAGGTTGAGGGACTGGCCTGCCCCTCCAGAGGAAGCTTGAGCCACAGCTAAAGGCTGGCCAGTGGCTTGGGGAAGGCCTGTGGTGGGAGAGGCTCCGGGGGGAATGGCCTTTTGAGCAGAGCCCTGCATTTGGGGACCCTGGGCTGAAGACTGTTGGCTCCTCACTGCCAAGTTCTGCACCTGAAAAACATGAAGTGAAAAATGTAGATTGGGCATAAAGGAGGGAACTAAGGAAAGTCAAAGAATATAGGAGTTGGAGGGGACTCATTAGTCATCTCAGTTCAACCCATCAATGGAAGGAAGTCTTCCAGTCTCTGCTTTAAGATCTCCAAGCAGGGGCAGCTAGGTGGCGCCACACAGTGCAGAGCTCTGGAGTCTGGAAGACTCATCTTCAAATGTGGCTTCAGACACTTCCTAGCTGGGTGACCCTGGGCAAGTTGCTCAACCCCAATGTCTCTCTCCACCCCCCTCCCCCAAGAAAAACCTCCAAGAGGGGTGGGGTCAAGAAGGATCCACCACTTTTCAAGGCAAACTATTCTACCGTTAGCAGTAATCTCAATTAAACCTAAACTTGCCTCTTTGCAGTTTCCACCCACTGCTCCTGGTTCTGGGCTCTGGAGCTAAACAGAACTAATCTAGTCTGTCCTTGATCTTAAAGCAATTCCAATACTCTTAAGATAGCTGTACTGTCTCCTCATGAGCCTTCCCTGTAGGCCAAATATGCCCATTTCCTTCAACCAATCCTAATATGTCATGAACTCAAGGACTTTCACCATTCTGGTTGCCTTCCTCTAGGTTCTTTCCAGCCTTTCAATGACCTTAAACTCAAATGTCCAAGACTGAACATAGCACTCTAAAGGATATCTACAATTGCAAAGTAAATCGGTACATGTATTATCCCCCCTATTGCTGGAAGTTATACCTAGCTAATGTAGCCCGAGGTCACATGAGCTTTTTCCGGTTGCCATATCACATTAATGGCTCATATTGAGCTTGCTTGCAGTCCACCAAGTCCCCCAGATCTTTTTTCAGTACTGTTTTCAGAACAATTGCTAAACCATGCTTCTTCATCTTATTCTTGTGGAGGTGATTTTTTTTTTATCCAAATGAAAGATTTTATTAAATTTATCCCTTTTCATCTGCAAATTTTTACCATCTATGTCTTTTGAAGACACTGATAAAACATTAAACAGCACAAGAGGCCAAGGACAGATCTCCACAGTTCCTCTTACCATAGATGCTGAACTGCTAACTACTTTTCAAACCTAGCCATCCAACCAGTTCTGAATCCATCTGACTGTATTATTGCCTAACCAATATCTCTCCATCTTCTAAGGAATCTGTGGTGTCAATAAGGAGAAAAGCAGTTGCTACATCATAAATTCAACCCCCCAGGGCTAGAGCAAAACATTTGTCTTCCTTTATCCCAGGCTAGAAATTTTGAGATAATAGATCCAAAGTATGTCAGTTAGAAAGGACCCCAGAAGTCATTTGGTCCAATCCATGATATCTTCAACAAGAAGCCTACTGGAAGACTTCCGGTGACAAGGACCTCTATTTCTCTCAAGACAGCTTCTCTTTTTATCCAGCTCTCACCTTTCTTCTGACCTCCAGTCTCACATCACCAGCTGTTTATCGGGATGTTCTGGAAGCACCTCAAACACATGTCCCAAACAGAAGTCATTATCTCTTCTCCCAAGCCATCCTAACTTGTCAGTGTCTCTATTATTCTCCAGGGTACCACCATCTTCCCAAATGCTCAGGTTCACGATCTTTATCATCCTCCACTCCTCACTCACCACATATATGCAATCTATTACCAAGTCTTAGAGTTTTTACTTTTATAATAGCTCTCATATATACCCCCTTCCCTCCACTCAGACAGTCATCACCCTGGTACAGACCCTTATCATTTCACACCTAGATTATTGCAATAACCTGTTGGTTGGTCTCTCTCCCCTTTAATCCATCCTCCAGTCAACTGCCAATGTGATCTTTCTACAGGTCTGCCCATGTCACTCTCCTTACTCAATAAACTCTAGTAGCTCTCTGTTATCTTCTGGATCAAATACAAAATCTTAATGGTTTTTAAAGACCTTCAAACCTGCCTTTTACTACCTTTCCAGTTCCCTTACATTTCACTCCTCCCCACATTCAATAATCCAGTGACATTGGCCTTGCCGTTCCTCAAAAATGCCATTGTCCTCTCAAATCTTTACCTTTACTCATACCCACCTCATGCCTGGTATGCTCTCTCTCATCTCCGCCTTGCACCCCACCTTGTTTCCTTTAAGATTCAGCTGCTACTCAGAACCAGGAGAAGGTTGTACACAGTAACAGCAACACTGTGCAATGACCAACTCTGTTAGACTTAGTTCTTCTCAGCAATATAATGACTTAAAACAATTCCAAAAGATTCAAGATAGAATGTACTATCCACACCCAGAGAAAGAACTATGGACTCTGAATGCATATGGAAGCATATTGTTTTCTTTTTTTTTATTTCTTGTGGTTTTTCCTTTTGTTCTTATTATATATATATATATATATATATATATATATATATATATATATATACATATATATATATATATAATATATATTATTCTTATTCCACAACATGGCTAATGTGGAAATATGTTTAATATGATTGTACATGTATCATATCAGATTGGATGCTATCTTGGGAGGGAGGGAGAAAAAATTTGGAACTCAAAATCTTATAAAAGTGAATGTTGGAAACTAAAAAAAAAAAAATGAAAAATTAAATAAAAAATTAAAAAAAGATTCAGTTGAATATTTAAAAAAATATAAATTGCCCAGATTAACAGAAGAGGAATTTGAATACTTAAATAACCCCACCTCAGAAAAAGAAATTGAACAAGCCACCAATGAATTCCCTAGGAAAATATCTCCAGGGCCAGATGGCTTTACAAGGGAATTGTATTAAACATTTAAAGAACAGTTAATTCCAATACCATATAAACTGTTTGGGAAAAGTGGGGAAGAAGGAGTCCTACCAAATTCTTTTTATGATACAAATATGTTTAGAATACCTAAACCAGGAAAAGCCAAAACAGAGAAAGAAAATTATAGATCAATTTCTCTAATGAATATAGATGCAAAAATTTTAAATATGATATTAGCAAAAAGATTACAACTTTTCACGAGAATAATACATTATGATCAGGTAGCATTTATACCAGGAATGCAGGGCTGGTTCAGTATTAGGAGAACTATCAGCATTACTGATCATATCAACAACAAAACTAGCAGAAACCATATGATTATCTCAATAGATGCAGAAAAGCTTTTGACAAAATACAACACCCATTCCTATTGAAAACACTGGAGAGCATAGGAATAAATGGAGCCTTCCATATAATAATAAGCAGTATCTATCTAAAACCATCAGCAAGCATTATATGTAATGGGGATAAACTAAATGCATTTCCAATAAGATCAGAGGTGAAACAAGATGTCCATTATTACCACTGTTACCAATATGGTACAAGAAATGTTAGCTTTAGCAATAAGAAAAGAAATTGAAGGAATTAGAACAGGTAAAGAAGAAACAAAGTTATCACTCTTTGCAGATGATATGATGATATACTTAGAGAATCCTAGAGAATCAAGTAAAAAACTACCTGAAATAATAAACAACTTTGGCAAAGTTGCAGATTACAAAATAAACCCACACAAATCATCTGCATTTCTATATATTACTAACAAAGGCCAACAGCAAGAGACAGAAAAAGAAATCTCATTTAAAGCTACGGTAGACACTATAAAATATCTGAGAGTCTACCTGCCAAAACAAACCCAGGGACTATATGAACACAATTACAAAATACTTTTCGCACAAATGAAGTCAGATCCATGTAAGTGGAAAAATATCAGTTGCTCGTGGGTAGGCTGAGCTAATATAATAAAAATGACAATTCTATCTAAATTAATTTACTTATTCAGTGCCATACCAACCAAACTACCAGATAATTATTTTCTAGAGCTAGAAAAAATAATATCACAATTCATCTGGAAGAACAAAAGATCTAGAATATCAAGGGAACTAATGAAAAGAAATGCTAGGGAAGGTGGCCTATCCCTACCAAATCTCAAATTGTATTATAAAGCAGCAATCAGCAAAACCACTTGGTACTGGCTAAGAAATAGAGGAGCAGACCAGTGGAACAGATTAGGTACTCAAGACACAGTAGTCAAAGAATATAGTCATCTACTGTTTGATAAACCCAAGGACCCTACTTTCTGGGATAAGAACTCACTGTTTGACAAAAACTGCAGGAAAAGCTGGATAACAGGGTGGTGGAAACTGGGCATAGACAAATGCCTGAAACTGTACACAAGAATAAAGTCCAAATGCATACATGATCTAGGTATAAAGATTGATACTATAAACAAATTAGGGAGCAAAAAATAGTGTATCTGTCAGATTTATGGAGAATGGAGAAATTGATGACCAAGCAAGAGATAGAGAACATTATGAAGTGCAAAATGGATAATTTTGATTACATTAAATTGAAAAGTTTTTGCATAAACCCAATGCAGCCAAGATTAAGAGGGAAGCAGAAAACTGGCAAAGAATTTTTGCAACTAGTATCTGTGATAAAAGCCTCATTTCTAAAATATGTAAAGAACTGAGTCAAATTTAGAAGAATACAAGTCATTCCCCAATTGATAAATAGTCAAAGGATATGAACAGGGAGTTTTCAGAGGAAGAAATTAAAGCTATCTATAGTCATATGAAAAAATGCTCTAAAATCACTATTGATTAGAGAGATGCAAATCAAAACAACTCTGAGGTACCATATCACACCTATCAGATTGGCTAACATGACAAAACAGAAAGATGATAAATGTTGGAGAATATGTGAGAGAGTTGGAACACTAATTCATTGTTGGTGGAGCTGTGAGCTGACCCAACCATTCTGGAGAGCAATTTGGAACTATGCTCAAAGGGCTACAAAAATGTACATACCCTTTGACCCAGCAATATCACTTCTGGGACTGTATCCCAGAGATCACAGAAATGGGAAAGGATCCCACATGTACAAAAATATTTATAGCAGCTCTCTTTGTGGTGGCCAAGAACTGGAAATCGAGGGGATGCCCATCAATTGGGGAATGGCTGAACAAGCCATTATGAATGTAATGGAATACTATTGTGCTATAAGAAATGATGAAAAGGAAGACTTCAGAGAGGTCTGGTAAGACTTCTATGAACTGATGCTGAGTAAACGGAGCAGAACCAGGAGAATACTGTACACAGTAACAACCACAATGTGTGAGGAATTTTTCTGGTAGACTTAGCCCTTCACAGCAATGCAAGGACCTAAAACATTCCCAATGGACTCGAGGCAAAACACCTTCCACATTCTGAGAAAGAACTATGGAATTGGAATGCAGAATGAAATAGAATATTTTCTCTTGTGTTATGTTTTGTTTTTTCTCATGGTTTCTCTCATTCATTTTAATTCTTCTATACAACATGACTAAGGTGAAAATGTATTTAACAAGAATGTATGTGTAGAACCCATATAAGATTGCATGCCATCTTGGAGAGGGAGGGAGGATCGAAGGGGAAGAAAATTTAAGACTTATGGAAGTGATTGTAGAAAACTGAAAACAAAGAAATTATTTAAAAAAAAAAATCCTACTGCAAAATTTTATCCAAAAAAAAAAAAAATTCAGTTGCTACTAGGGGCAGCTAATTGGTGCAGGAAACAAGAGCACTGGCCTAGGAGTCAGGAAGACCTGAGTTCAAATCCAGTCTGAGATACTAGCTGGGTGACCCTGGGTAAGTCACTTAACCCTGACTGCCTCCAGGAAAAAAAAAATAGTCAGCTGCTATTGCCTTCTCTCTGAGATTATGTGCCATTTATACTATAGATATGCAGTTTTTTGCAGGATATCTCCCCCTCTTTGATTGTGTGGATTATCTCTCCCTCTTAGAATGTTAGCTTCCTGAAGGCAAGGATCATGTCTTTTACTTTATCTGTATCCTCAGGCCTTAGAACATAGCAGGTATGTCATAAATGTTTGACAACGATGACGATGATGACACAGTTTTCTCTATGAGCCAGAATCTGCCTCTCTGAAACCTCTACCCACTAGAACTTGCTCTTCCTTCTGGAGTTAATCTCTCCTCCACACGACAAAGCCCTCACCCCTATATTAATATTACCAAGTGCTATGGTCTTTCTTCCAAACAGAAGTCTTTTTTGCCACTTCCATCTCCATGCTACCTCCCTCATCACCTTAAACTTGGATTACTCCAACAGGATTCTCACTAGTTTCTTTACCTTCCATCTCCTTCTCCTTTAATTCTTCCTGGGCAGTACTGTCAGACTCATGTTCCTGAAATCACTTCTACAACTATTCCTCTATTCAGTGATCATAATCCCTGTTGCATACTCATCAAGTACAAATTCCTCCCAGTTTCAGAGGCATTTCTAACTCAACAGGTCTAAAACAAAACTCATTTTTCCCCTAAGTCCATGTGATTTCTCAAATTTCCAATTTCTGTCAAGGGCACGGCTAAACGTCTACTTATCCAATTCACAGCCTTGGCATCATCCTTGACTTCTCACGTTTATCTGTCACACTCACTCTCCTGTGCCATATCTTTTAATGTCTACCTCCATATCTTGCAATCCATCTCCTTCTCTCCACTTACATGGCAGCCCTCTAGTCCAGGTCCTCATCAGCTCTTGCCTTTCCTATGGCAATAGTAGCAATAATGATTTCCAGTCTATCCTTCTGCCTCAAGATTCTCCCTCCTTTCCATCTTCCACAGCAGCTAAAGTGATCTTTCCAAATGCAAGTCTGACTGTGTCACATCCCTATTCAATAAACTTCAGTGTCACCCCAGTATTTCTAGATCTTCTGTTTGACATCTAAAACTCTTTACGACCTCTTCCAATCTCCTTATCTCTATAGCACAGAGTCCAGCCAAACTGGCCTTCCAGCTGTTTGTCGCTAATATTCTAGTTCCTGTCTCTGACATCTGGAATACATTTCCTCCTCACCTCTGCTTTTTGGAAACTCTGATTTTATTCTCAAGCGCCAGCTCCCATAAGGTCTTTCTTGGTCATGCTCCCTGATAGTAGTTTCTCTTTCTCTGCTTTCTGTGTGTTTTATGTAATATGCATAAGTTTTGCTTCCTGTTAGAATTCAGGATAGAACTCTGCTCCAGGAGGGCAGAGATGACTTCACTTTTTGCCCTTTTATGCCCAGCACCTGGCAGAGTCTCTGGCCTATAGGAGGCCCTTAATAAATGCCTGCTGACATTGACTCTCCTCAACTGAAATAGTCATTACTAACCTGATCTGTATCTGTATGCACTCCTGGAGACTGAGCACTGGGCACTTCCTGCTGGACAGCAGCCACAGCCCCATTAGGCATAAGGATGAGCTGGGATGCCAGGGGCACATTCCGACCCAGGGTCCGGTTCACCTGTAACAGGTTACCCAGCTGTGGCTGGCAAAGACAGCAGAAGAACAAGAATGGAGGAGAGGTGAGTAAGAGACAGAAGGGAAAAAAGAAGAAAAGAAACAGAGAACACAAGATAAAACAGAAACAACTGATGAAGTAGCTAAGCCTGGCTCTTTCTATTTTGGCCCTTTCATTCTCAATATTTAATTAGTGTATAGAAAACTGGATTTATAGCAAGAAACCAGAACCAGGGACTCATGTATTTAAGAAATGAATTGGTCAAGACATCAAAGATTTAAAATAAGTACAACTGGAAAATGGACTGAGATATGACAATCTGCTAGAATTTTCAGAGATTATAAGGTATAGGTGAGGAGGTATGGATTTCTTCTCATACCAACATTTTAACACTGGGTTGATTATTAAACAAGAAACTGTTACTATAACTTTAGCAAAAAACTTATCCTTTAGCCCTGGTCTAGCACCTTCCATTTTGGGATCTCAAAGCATTCTGTTATGTATATGGGGACTACAGAGATCAGTAATTACTCCTAGGATAAAGAAAGGCAAGGAAAACAGAGCAGCTTCTCCCAAGACATCTGGGAGACCAAGATCAAAAGACGTGACAAATCTCGGTTCCCAGTTTCAGCCCAAGTTCTTGCTAAATAGACAGACCAGGGTGTTCCTGCATGGATGGTGGTTATGTATAGTAGCTTACCCGAAGATACATCTGAGCCTGAGACTGGTTGAGGGGTGGAGAGGTGGTATTCCCCAGGAGCACAGACTGGGTAAGAGTAGTAGCACTGGGGGAGCTCACGCTCTGAGAACGGCTGATGAGCTGAGCGGCAGATGTGGTAGCCAGATTGATCTGTGTGATAGAAAAAGAACAAGACCTATGGATGGTTGAGAAGATTTAAAGGGGACAGCAACCCTCATGTTTCCCTTCTAATAAATCTAGCATTACAATCAAGATTAGGTCATCTTCCCCCAGAGCACATACCCCCTCAGGCAGGGTCAAAGGAAAGGAGGATCATGACTCCTCATGGATACAAGGCTGAGGAGGCACACTACTACTTGCTTGTCACCTCACATTCTGCAGGTCCAAGACATCATTTGCTATCAGCCATTAGATTCTGCACACTGTACTCCTGGTCAGAGAAGCACAGGACAGTAGCCTTTCCTCACAGGGCTACTCTGAGTGCTGGTCACATCCCAGGGATAGATATTTCCCCCTAGTTTCATTTTTCTCATTATTTATGTCTGCTATAAAGACAGATTCAAATAACTCATCTCCTTGTTCTTATTTTCTATAAAGGAGAAGAAAGCCTTTGTTATTAGCCTGAATTGGCTAGGTTCCCAAACTCAAACAGAGATAGCAAGGTATCTTAGTGGATATTGCTAGGCCCTAGATCAGTAAGACCCTGAGTTCAAATCCAGCGTTGTGCACTTAATAGCTATGTGGCCCTAAGCAAGCCACTTAACCATCGTTGACCTTGGTTTCCCCATATATGTTGTACTGACCTCCCAAAGTTATTGTGAGAATTAAGTGAGATCATATTTGTAAAGTGCTTAGCACTTATGGGCACATGGGGGCACCTAGTAAATGCTTATTCCCTCCTCTACCTTTCCCTTTCTCAAACACTGGAAGTGCTATATCAGGTCCCCTAGTGGGAAGGAGTACTTACTGAGGCCTGAGTAGTAGTGGTCTGCTGGGGTGTGCTGGTGCTTGGGGAGCTGGCTTGTCGACTGGCTGCAATTGTAGCCTGCGTAGAACAAAAGAAAGAAGAGAGAGCACAGAGACGAGGAAAGACCCTGAGTCTTCCAATAACAAATGACACATATAAGTATACAAATAATCCCTGGTGAGGATAGAGAGCTTTTATTACAGAGTATGTAGACAGAAGGTATTCTCACCTTTTGTTTTGGTTGTTGCAAAGCAGTTTTACATGTGCAACTATGATGACCTTCTACAGCCTCAGTGGGGCACACAAGATGTCAATATTCTTATTTCCACTTCTTAGATAAGTAAAACTTAGGATCAGAAGGCCCTCTTGTAAAGTTACATCATGAATCAGTACTGAGATGAGACCTTAGAAATTCTAACTCTTGGGCTGGCTCTCCACTGACTCAAGACTCTAGCAGTGTCAAAGGATTCCCCCTCCCCCAAAGGAGGACAAGAGACAGAGGAGAGACTCTATCCCCAGCCCTACTTGGTGTATATGCAATGCTCTTCACAAGTCCCCCCTACCCACCTGTGGTGCCTGTCCCCTCCCTCTTGGGCCAGCTGGCTGCTGACCTCTCACCTGCTGGACGGCAGCCAGGCTGTGCAGCTGGGCATTGCTGAGCTGCTGCTGAAGCATGAACTGGTGGAAGTACTGGGCTGCATTAGGCTGTCTCTGTAGTGCTTGCAGGGCCTGAAAGAAACAAAGTCACTCAGAATGGGGAACTGCTGACTCCTAATCTATCTGTGCTGCTATGAGTCAGTTAGAAAAGGAGAGGCCAGGTAGAGGTGGAAGCCAGGGATATATACAACAGCAAGCTGGTTTTGTCCTTGAGGAATTGAGTAACTGTTCTATTTGGACCAATATTCTACGTGAAGCAATGGGTACAAGCTGTACCAAGCTGTCCAAGTTGGTATGTCAAAAAGGAGAACAGTGAAAACTCATACAAATCCATATTTCTCAAACTGAGATCTCTGCCTCTCTACTATAGAAAGGAAAAGAGGATATTCTAAGGGGGAAATAAACAGTAGGTGAGGGCATTTTAGGAGAAGGAGATTAAAAACCAAAGCCATGGTTCCCAGGAAGGCAATGTAACATCAAGTGAGAGAAGAGGAGATAACAATAATAGTAACAATGGATATTAATGGAGTCATTAAAGTTGGCAAAGGGATTTACTTGTATCATTTCATTTGATTTGAAAGGTGGTAAAATGTTTTTAACCTAGCACTCTAGAAATCAGATTTTTCAATTAACTGGCATTCTAAAAATGTACAATAATAACCGAGGCTTATAATTATGACCCCAGACTACTGCAGAACCTGTAATGACTTGCTCCAATAATCACAGATATAGGTTACTCCACTTCCAAACAATGACAAATAACAGAAACTTCATGTGCAAAAATATGAAAAGAGACACAGTAAATGTAACCATATGATCCAAAATGACATAGAAGCGAGATCACAGAATTTCAGAGCCTGAATGGGCCTTAGAGGTCACAAAGTCCAATCTCTTCATTTTATAAATGAGCAAATTGAGGCTCAGAAGGGTCAAGTGATATGGTCACATGGGTAGTAACAGAGCTTGAATCTGAATCCACACCAATTCTACTCTATCACCTTGCTCCTCAAGGTCAGTAGATGCCAAATCTGACATAAGCATCAGAAATAGACAGTTACATGAATAGAGCAATGCCACTGACCCTACCACTTACTTCTGATTCTTTGTATTCTGCTTGTCCAGATCTTTTTGGAAGTACAGAAAGTACACAGTTCTGAAACTGAAAGACATCACCTAGTTATGCCCCTTAGCTTTACAAATGAGGAAGCCCAGGTAATGGATTATCTATCTTGCTATGTCCTTGCCCATCCCACAACGCACAGCCTTCTTACCTGCACCGCCTGCCGCTCATATAGTGACATCTGAGCTATCTGGGGGCGAGCGCTGCCCCCTGAGCTGGAGCTCCCATTAGTGGAGTTGGAGTTCTGTTCACTCTCAGTTTCCATTACAGCAATCCAGGGCCCCAAAGCTAATGCTCTGAATGTGAGACCTAGATGGAAGCAAAATCAGTAAAGTCATAAACCAATCCAAAATAGCACTCCCCCCTCCACTTATTATTCTAGGTCAGGAAAAAACCAAAATAGAGTAATCTTCCTTTGCTAGGCCTTCACCTTCTACATTCTTAGAACTCCCATAACTACCAATCACAACTCTCCACTGTACTGAGACATTATATCTACCCTCCTCCACCCCAAACTCCTGTACTCTTTTGAAGTTACAGATCTCCCAAATACTGTTTTTTCTCAAAGCTGTCAATAGATAAGAGGAACTCAATGGTCTTTAGTAAAGAAATTTATTGCAACAATACCAAAGGAAGGCAAAAAAAATTCAAAGCCTTCTCCTGCTACCTTTTAATTTTGATTCAGTGAGATGACAGGGCAAATATTATTTTTTTTATTTTACAAGTGCAGAAACTAGGGCATAGAAAGGTTAAGTTACTTGCCTAAAGCCAAGAAGTTAAATTAATGAAAGAATCAGAGCTTGAATCCTTGCCTATCTTTAGCTCTGATCCTAGTTTAGGCATGTCACTTCATGCCTCAGTTCCTCCATCTTTAAAAAGGCTTGCCAACAATGTTGTATAAGAATTTCACATACCCATGTAAGAAAATTAAAAATATCCAAGAAAATTTCAAAAGAGAATAAGGTTTGGTGTTTTAACTTTTTAAAAGAGTCCTCCCTTTACCCCACCAAATACACAAAACCTCTAAAAATCCTGGGACTGAAACATGTAAAAGTAATGCCAAAGTCTACCATCATCTAGTAGTTCAACCCCCTCACTTAACAGATGGAGAAAACAAGGTTCAGGAGGTGAAGGGCCTCACCCCTGATCACAAGGTGAGTTAGCGGAAATTCAAAACCAGAATTTGACTCTACAGACTCCTATCCTAGTCTCAAGCTCTTTCCTTAAAGCGATTTCCAAACGCTGCTAAAAACCAGTTAAAGGGACAGAAGGAAGAAGTATGCATGCGCTCGCAAACCACTTTTTCCGAACTCAACTCGCTGAGTCGAGGCTATCTACAACCACCTCTGCCTGATGTGGACAGGTGAGGAAAGCGGTGACCCGCCTCCTAAGAAGTGGAAGGTCAGCAGAGCATTGTTTGGCTCAGAAATGAAAGAGATCCAGTCAGATTTCCTGCGGAGGGCTGTCAGGGATTCCATTCTATTGAATGAAACCATAAGGAGCGGTCCTAGGAAACTGATAAAAATCAAGAGAGAGGACCATGACAGGAGCTCTGGGGACGTTCTTCTCTCTCCCCGCAGGGCTGATCCTCCCCACCGCTTCCATCCACAGTTAAATCGGGGGTGCTCTTTAAGTCAACGGAGTGGCACCACGCCGGGACCTGCTCTGCCTTCTACACCTCCTACCTGAGATCCTAAAGCCCTCCGAAGCCTATCCATAACGGTGAAAAGGCGCACACCTTTCCTGGCTTTCTTACAGCCTGGGCACCAGGGAAGGCTCCAAAGACCCCTGAATTCTGGGACCTCCAAACTACTGCTGAGGACAGAACATGAAAAAGGAAAGTGCAAGCGTGTTCAGCACAGCCAACTCGGAGCGGACGAGGCGGGCGGGAGCCCCGCTGCAAGGGAAATGTCCCAGGACAGACAGAGCCCGAAGGAGGACAGGCGGACGCGGGTGGGTGTGTGCGAAGGGGCCGGGGCACTGTCAAGAGAAGGGAAGAAAGCCAAACGCGCCGGGGTCCTCGGGGCGCTCAGGAGTCCGAGTCGGGGGAAGGAGGGAGAGGGAGCAGAGGCAGAGGATTAGGAAACGGCTGGGGGACGGGGGCCGACAAGGGACCGCAGGAACCCGAAAGTTGGAGGCAGAAAATGAATGGGGGGCAGACCCCCTGGAGGTGGCCGGGGGAGGAGGAGGAGGCGGGGGTCGGCCTGGCCCAGGGGCCCGGGAGGCAGCGGACCCGAGGACCGGGGAGGGGGCGGCGGCGGTGCGGGGGCCGAGCCCTCACGACGGCGGCGGTTACCTTCACGCCCGGCTCGGCCCCCGGGGCCTCCCGGGACGCATCCACCTCGGGTGTCGGGGAATCCCCAGTCGCCGGCGCCGGGGGGGCGGGGACGGAGCCCCGGGGCCGAGGTGCGGGCGGGGGGTCCGGGCGGGCCTCGGCTCCGCGGCGGCGGCGGCGGGGGCAGCGGGCTCCGCGCCTCCTCCCTCCCCAGCCTGGAGGGAAGGGGGGCGGGGTGGCCGAGCGACGGTCCCGGCCGCAGCGCGCCCGCCCGCCCGCCGGGCTCCTCCTCCTGCTCCTCCTCGGCCGGGGCCGGGCCGGGCAGCGGGCACTGGCGGCAGCTCCGCTCCGGCCTCCGGGGCTCCCTCCAGGGCCCTGTCACTTCCTGCCAAGCGGGGAGGAGGGGGCGGGTGGGCTGGCAGGCTGGGGATGGAGGAGAGGGGGCCTGGTGGAGGAGGTGCTTCCGGGGCAGCCCGATCCCTCCACTCCTCTCCCTCTCCTCTCCTCTCCTCCCTCCCTCCCTCGCTTCCCTCGTTTCCTGCCCGGGCCCGTTGCCATGGCGACGCAGCTCTTAGGCCTCCCTCGGCCAGGCTGGGCCCCAGTTCCTCCCCCTCCCCCCCAACCCCCTCGACCCTCTTTCTCTGTTCTGCCTCTTGGTTGGACGGATGAGGGGGCCGAAGTGCTGACTAGCGGGGGCTCACCGAGAGAGGGGGTGATGGGAGGTGGGCTCGAGCATCTGGGAATGGGGGGAGGGGAGGAGAAGGGGGAAATGGAGGGGGTGGGCTCGAGCATCTGGGAATGGGGGAGAGAGGGGGAGGGGGAGATGGAGGGTGGTGGGAGTGGACTCTAGCATCTGGGAATGGGGGAGAGAGAAAGAGGATGTGGGGGGTGGGGGGTGGGCTCGAGCATCTGGGAGTGAGGGCTAGAAATGAGCTCTAGCTGGCAGAAAGAAAACAGGGTCTTGAAAGAAATCTCGAAACCGAAAGGAAAGGAAAGGCAAATAGAGGGAAGGAAAGGTGAGGGGAAAACTGACATAAGCTCATGACGGGCGGTTGCGTGGGAAGCCCGCACTGCTCGATTCCTGTTGAGCTGAAGTCCAGAGGACCTGAGTGCAAATCCCCAGCTCTGGCATGTACCGCCTGTGTTAATACTGCACCAGTCTTAATCTCTCTGACCCCCAGTTTATTCATTTGTGAAAAAGAGGAGGTTGGACTGGCTCTAAATCTATATGAGCCCTTGCTGGTGTCCCCCCACCCAAAAAAAAAACCAACTTAGTGCAGTTTTAGGCTTTAATAGCTTAAAACCTGCACCAAGAACATTCTGCATGCTAATTATATCTTATTATACAATTAAGAAGACTTTGTATATTCTCACCCACTTCTCCAGGAAAGTAGTACAAAACAGGAAAGAAAGAAATTGCACTTACCCAATGAAAGCTTACATTCTTTAAATGCATGCATATTGGTAGGCATGAACACCGTTCTGTTTTTGTGCGCATTTTTAAAATTATTATAAGAATTTGCTTATTCTAGGTGAAGCAGCACTGTATAGCATAGTGGACAGAGAGGATCTGAATTCAAGTTTTGCCTCTAGCATATACTAGTTTGTATAGCAAAGTGTGTGTATGGGACCCTGTACAAATCATCTGACCTCTTACTATATGTCCAGGTAATTTTCTAAGACTATAAATTGCAGGGCTAGTGGTAACCTCTTGTTGATAATGAGAGTTTCCTTACTGGGCATTTTCTATAACAATGAAGTCACTGATCTTGTTCAAAAAATAATCATTCTAGAGAAAGTTCCAATATGTTTTAAGTAATGTCAAGGCTGAAATATAGGCTAATTCCCCAAGAGGAAAGCATTAATTTAAATGTATAAATTCTTGTTTGTGTTTTCAAGTTATATTATGTTATAGATATACTTCATAAAATCAACATGAGCTCATTCAGTGGTGGAAATCAAAGAGAGGAAGGACAGAGGTCAAAAGAGAGAACCAAATCTGTCATTGTCAAACATCTGAGAAGAGGTACCTTTATTATTTCCTCATGCTACAGGTTCATCTTAATAAAACATTTTACAGATGTCTTCTCACAGAATTTCAGAGTTAATAGGACCCTATAGTGACCATTAAGGCCAACACACTTAAAAAGAATTCTCACTACATATCCAAGAAGTCTCCCAGACTAAGCTTGAAGTCCTCCAAGGAGAATAAACCTTCCATATCCTGAGGCAACCCATTCCACTTTTGGGCAGGTGTAATTGTTAGCAGGTTTGCCTTGACTATAAGCCTAAATTTACCTCTTTGTAACTTCCTTCCTTTGCTCCAGGTTCTACCCCTCTGGGACCAAATGGAGCAAGCTAATCTTTCTTCCTTGAACAAAGCCCTTCAAATACTTGAATTTTGAAAAGGTGTCCCCCTGAATATTCTCAAATTCTTCCTGGCTTCTACCCATTAAATCTAGAATTAGCTAATTCTTATAATAATTGAATAATACTCACAGAAACAGAATGATGTGCATGGCTATCTTTGGGTGGGTCATTACAATTACTTCTGTGCTTTGTACTACCTTCTTGGAGAGGTGGGTGAGAATTAATACCCAGCATGTTCTTAATTATGTAAACAAAACAACCTCATTTCCTTTAACTGATTGTTTTAAAACGGACTCACCACCATTCTGGTTACCTTTCTCCCGAAGCTTTCCAGCTTATCAGTGTCCTTCCTAAACTGTCGTGCCCTGCATTAAATACAACATTCCCAATGTATTCTAACTAGAGAAGAATGCTGTGAGTCTATCACCTCCCTCTTCCTGGAAGCTGAACCTTTCTTAATGCAGCTCAAGATCACGTTATTATTTATTTTTTGGCTGACTTTTCACATTGTTGACTGACAGTGAGCATGGAGTACACTGAAACCTCTAAGTCTTTTTCAGACAAACTCCTATCTAACATACCTCCCTGTAAATAGTACTTAATGAATCATTTTCCGGATTTCTGGAACCCAAGGGTAAAACTTTTTATCTGTCCCTATTAAATGTCTTATTTAATTTGGCCCAATATTCTAACCCATCAAGATCTTTTTAGGGCCAAAGGATCATCTTAACTATAGCCCTCAATTTGGTGTCCTCTGATGATTTCATTCAAATGCCATCAATGTGTTTATCCAAGTCACTGGAAAAAGAAAATGACAAGTTTCACAAGGCCAAGCACAGATTCCTGAGGCACTCCCCCAGAAACCTGTTACTAAGTTGACCTCAAATCAGTAAGAGGAACTCTCAGAGTCAGTCATTGAACAAGTTCTGAATCTAATTTTACTTTTACCTAATCCACATTTCTCCATCTTTTCCACCAGAATAGCACAAGATACTTTATCAATCATTTGCTGAAGAAATAAGAGTTTGATCCCCTTATGTAAAGGCAGGTAAGGAGAGTAGAGCTTTTCTCTTAACCTGTCTGGTAAGGTTAGGTTTAGATTAGGTTAGGTGTTCTCCACAAGTGAAGGACCAACGAATGCTGTGGCTAAAAATAATTTGGGAAGTTTTTCTAAGAGTAGGACCCTTGGTCCAGATTCCTTTAATCTCTGTAGAGGATTTTTTTTTTTTACGTAAAAGGAACAGTTTTAAATATTTCATAAGTGTTTTGAGACTGAACTCACTTTTTTTTGCCCCCATCTATAGTTCCCTCCAGGAAAATCTCCAAATCTAGTTTGGTATAACTGGTCTCATTTCCTATTAAGATTCTTATCTCCTCCACTTCACATAATCCCTAAGGAAATATATTCACATTACATCTTAGTATACATTTAGTACAAGAAATAGATAATACAATCTGACACTGTGATTCCCCAGTTGGTTTTGAGTAGCATAGCTACTTGTAGTTAGGTAGAAGTCCAGCCCTAGCTCCAGTAACTGTTGCAGCTTTCCTAAAGACTAAGACGGAGTTCATACATTGAGTCTCCCTAAGGCAACAAATGTTTCTAGAAGCCCTTAGGCTGGGTAAGTTATCTTTCATCCCCCAAATATCACATTCATAGAGTAGAGGAAAATACTGTCTCACTCTGCCTTACCTTTGGCTTAGAAGCAGTTCATCAAAGGCCATGTCAGGGCTCACATCTGTCTTCTTACTGGAGTCTTGGATTAGCAACTGAACCTCACTGTTTCCACTTCTCAAACTGGTCTCCAATTTGCTGATCCATATTTTTTTTATTTTAAATTATTTTATTTGTTTTCAGTTTTCTACAATCACTTCCATATATCTTAAATTTTTCCCCCCTCTCCTTTCCTCCCCTCCCTCCCTACTTCTTCCCCGAGACTGCATGCAATCTTATATAGGTTCTACACATACATTTCTATTAAATACATTTTCACCTTAGTCATATTGCATAGAAGAATTAAAATGAATAGAGAAACCATAAAACAAAACATAACACAAGAGAAAATGGTCTGCTTCATTCTGCAATCCAATTCCATAGTTCTTTCTCTGGATGTGGAAGGCATTTTGCCTCGAGTCCCCTGGAAATTTTTTAAGTCCTTGCATTGCTGTGAAGGATAAGTCTACCAGAAAAATTCCTCGCACACTGTGATTTTTGCTATGTACAAAGTTTTCCTGGTTCTGCTCCTTTCACTCTCACTTATCCGAATTGATAGAAGGAGCTGCCTCTATGGGATTTCCTGTGCCAACAAAGGCTCAGGTCTAGATAAAAAGAAAAGAAAGAAAAGGAAAATAAAGATGCAGCTGAGCTTTCATGAGCTTTTAATTTCAAAATAACATATTGATTTAAAAGATAGGTATCATTTCACAACACGTCTGTATTAGATTTTTTTTAAGCCCAAAAGGAGACAAACTCTGTCACCTGCATTAGTATGTTTTTATTAGACTTGCCTTTTCTCTCCCATTACATTGTAAGGTTTTTGAGAGCAAAGACCATATTTTCTATCTTGCTTGAAATTCTCAACAGTTTAGTACTATACTGGGCTTGTCGAGGACACTTAGTGAATGTTGTTAAATGACAGTGGGTGGCCCGAAAAGCCAGTTTGATTTGGGGCTGTATTAAGGAACCTAAAGCTTAGTAATAAGGAGGTGATACTCCCTCCAAACTCTGCCCTTCATGAAACTACATCTGGACTATTTTTTTTTATTCTGGATTCCCAGATTTAAGAAGAAAATTGATAGTTAACTGAAGAGTGTTCAGAGGAAGGAAAATGAGATGGTGAAGTGTCATAGAAAGATTAGTTGAAGGAGGTAAAAATGTTTAACCTGGATAAAGGAAGTCTTAGGGAAAAAATGATAGTTATCTTCAAATTTTTGAAAGACTCTCATATGTAAGGGCAGCCAGGTGGCACAGTGGATAAAACAAGGCACCTGAAGTCAGGACGACCTGTGTTCAAATCTGTCCTCAGACATGTACTAGTTGTGTAACCCTGGGCAAGTCACTTAACCCCATTTGCCTCAATTTCCTCATCTGTAAAATAAGTTGAAGAAGAAAATGGCAAACCTCTCCAGTGTCTTTGCCAAGAAAATTCTTTGTAGGGTCACAAAAAGTCAGAGAGAACTTAAAAAAAAATGACTGAACAACAGTATACTCTGCTGGGGCCCAGTACTCCCCAATCATCCCAGTTCTCTGGTCTTTCCTCCACTCCAAGTGCACAGTTTACTATGGTTCTGCAGGATTTCTTGGAAGGTTTCAACAAGCAGCAAATGGCAGCAGGCTGCCTGCTCCACGAAGAACTTCTAGTGTCATGAGCTCCTCCACTCCCAGGTAAACGGAAAGACTCAGATGGAATGGCACTCTAGAAGTCCGACTGGGAAAAATTAAGGCCCAGGAGTCTTTCCAATGGGCAAAGCCAATAATAGACCAAAGTGGGCCAATCCTAGGGCATAACACAAAATCTCAACCTTGTCTTTTACCCTCTCATACAGTTTTACCCCTGTCCTGAACCCATCCTTGTGGCCATTGCAAACCCCTGATACTCTCACTTGTTTACTTATTTTTTTGCCCTTAGAATGTAAGTTCTGTGAGGTTAGGAATCGTTTCATTTTTGCCTATATATCTCCAGAACCTAGCACAGTGCCTGGCACATAATAGGCATTTAATAATTTTTGTTGAATGAATGAATACAAGATCCCTCTAGAGTCTTCTGGAGTAATTTTTTCTTCCCCAAGAGGCAAGGAAATAGAAGAACACATAATTCCCAAAGCCAGTGAGATAGATGTTATGGCTGATCTGGGATTGTACTGGGAGCAAGGATTAAAACCCAAGGTGTTATTGTTACTGTTATTGTTTGTTTTTGTGGTATACCAGGGATTTTATCTGTGCCTGACCAGAGTGATATAATTCAGAAGTGCCGTGAAGCTTTCAGGAATGGACCAAACCAGAATTATAAGAAAAAGAAATAGGAGGGCAGTGAAAGGACTTAAAAAGCAGAGGGGAGATGAACAGTGTTTTGCCAAAACATGAGTGACAGATTGAGGGTGAAGTTGTCTCTAGGCATGTTGGTTCAAATATTTCAGTTAGCATAACCAGTAGCAACTAAAACACTCATTCGTAGGAATGTAGGCTCATAGATTTAGAGTTGAAAGAGAATTTCAGTGTCATCTAGTGAAACTTTGCTTATTAATCCCAAAGAGATTAAATGACTTGCCCAGAGTCCTACCTGTCTCTACCTGTCCCAAGCAGCCACCGGATTTTTGCCCATTGGGGAAACCTATACAGAATTTTTGGGTTGGGGCTGAAGGTAGAGAGGAAGGAGGGAGGAACCTTCCTCCCCAACAGCTTTGCCTGGTGGCCTGTCATTCATTAGAAGAATTTGCCTAAACTGCTTTTATGTAGTTACATAAATAGTTCAAGACTTTGAGTGGAGTGTTTGTTTTCTTACTGCAAATAATGAAAATAAGTAACACGGGGGAGTTTGGAATAGAATTAGGATCTGGTACTTTAAACATTTTGAAAGATTAAAGCTTTACAGCATTTACTTCCTAGATTTAACACAACCATCTTGACCCATTTCTCACCCCCGTTTCTTAATTTTCCAGGATGCAACTGCCTCAGGATTGACTCTCCACTTTTTACCCGTACCAGTAAGCTTTATTTATTCCACTTTCCCCAAATGAGAGTTGTTTTCTTTTTTTCCTTTTTTGAAAAATTTATTTATTTATTTTTAGTTTTCAACAGACGCTTCCACAAGATATTAAGTTCCAAATTTTCTCCCCATCTGCCCACCCGAAGATAGCATGCATTCTGATTATCACTTCCCCCAACCTGCCCTCCCTTCTATCACATCCCTCCTTTCTCTTATCTCCATCTCCTTTATTTTCTTGTAGGGCAAGATAGATTCCTATATCTCATTGCCTGTATATCTTATTTCCCAGTTGCATGTAAAAACAATTTTTAACATTTTTGAATTCCAACTACTCTCCCTTCCTCCCTCCCCATCCATCCCCACTGAGAAGGCTAGCAATTCAATATAGGTTATACATGTGTAGTTATGCAAAACGCTTCCATAACAATCATATTGTGAAAGACTAATGTTATTTCCTTCCAATCTATCCTGCATCCCTCCCCCATTTATTCTATTGTCTCAGAGTTGTTTTCTGTAGAAAGGCTCAGTACAGAAAGGGAAGAAGCAAAAATGTTGCTGAGAAATTGAGATATTGGCAAAATCAAAGGGAAAATTAGAATTGTCTCTTCATCGCCTAGATTAGAAACTGTCATCCTGGGTGCAGATATCTAGGATGTGATATTTAGATTTCAAAATTATTTTCTGAACCTTTTCTTCAACTCTTGGCACTTTCTATCTTCTATAATATATCTTTATAAACATGCCACACCCCCTACCCCCATTAAACTGTAAACTTCTTGAGGGCAGGGATAAATGTGCTGTTTTATTTTTCTTCAACTTTGTAGCCCCAAAGCAGCACAAGACCAGTACATCTAGGCTCTTACTAAATATTTGAGCTAGGAATAATGTAAATACTGTATAGAATAATTCCGGTTTTCTTTTAAAGGATAAATATCTCCATTTCAATACCCAGATTACACCTGAACCAATCTTTTCTTTTCCCTGAATCACCAGATCGTCCTTCTGGGCCAAGATTTGGGCCATTCTTTCCTCTGCATAACATTGAGGGTCATTAGCTTTAACTATGTCAGGAATGCATTCAACTGACTTCCAGAAAATGTTACACTCTCATTTGCAGAGATATCTAAATGAAGTGGGGTTCAGGATTTGAAAGATGGCCATCTAGTTAATCTGAATTAGGATACAATTGTGGAGGTCCTCCCCACAATCCCCCTAAACTATATGGAACTTTTGGAATAAAAGGAAAAGAGGGGAAAAAATTTGCAGACTTTTCAAGCTGGAAGGAACTGTAGAAATTAGCTAGTCCAAATTTATTTTTACTGATGAAGAAACTGAGACACAAAGGGAAATGTAAAATGGCAAGGGAAGGAAGAAAGTACTCTTCAGAGGTATTTGCACCTGGTCAGAAGCAAGGGAGCAGGAAGGAAATCCATTGCTCCCCAAAATTGTAATGCAGCCTCTTCACTCTCAACCTCTTATGTCCTTACACTGAACATACCTCAAAAGAATTTGTGAACTGTCTTGCTGTGATTCAGAAAGACCCCTTAATATCACCCTGCACTTTCAAGGTCTTTCTTCCAGTTTCAGACAATGAGGTAGCTAGCCCTTTTGCTTGCCTAAGTCAATCCCTCTAAATGTGGACTCCATCCTATCCCCTTCAGTCTTTTTTAATGGAGAGAAGATATGCTTGTCAATCATTTTCCCTACATTCTTTGCCTGCATACATTCCCAAGCCTCACATCTTGAAAAAACAAAACCTACAATAGACTCATTAGATCCTTTTAATTTCTCTGTGATCTTATAAGCTGTGCTTCTGTTGTGGATGGAAATGGTGTTCTCCCATCTCTCTCTTCCACATTTCATTTATCACATTTCTAAGAAAGCTATCTACTGTACTCAAGATCTTCACTCTTCATTCACTCTTCAGTACTTTGCAGATTGACTTTTAAGTTCATCACTCAATTGAAAGTGCTATTTCAATGTTACTAAAAACTTCGTATTAAAAAAATTCTGAACTTAAACACTTAAAAAATAACATTTCTGTTGAGGTTTGGGGTACCATATGAGGCTTGGGGTGATTGGGACCTCAAAATACCGACACTCTGGGTCCTGCTGAATGAATTCGACTCAACACTTTTTCCAGCCAAAGTAAAACAAAGTTTATTAAAGGTGTGCCATATTGGGTTGACTCTTAGGGAGCCTAAGCATTTGTGATGCTTGTATTGACAAACAGACCAGAGAGAATCTCAGCTAGACAGTCAGAGGTAGATTGAATCTGAGCACCTTTATGGAGGTCAGATGGAACTTATATACAGAAAGTCCATGGGAAGTATCTAGAGGTGGTCTAGTAGTCTGGGAGGAGGGTCTAAGGAGGATCTTGATGAAAGTGGGGTAACTAATGATGTAATCAAGGGTGGGAAACAGTTGGAGGCAATTGAGAGGGCTTGGGTAGGAAGCAGGTAGGACAATTCAGAGGCTACAGAAAATGGACGACCAGGCTAGGCTAAGGGTAACAGATTTGAGTATGAAAGGCCAGATTAAGTGGGAAGATTCAAGGGGAGTTCTAGGAGGTTCCCAGAGTCTGTACCCCATCATTTCCATTCATCTCAAAGCATAAATTTTTATTTCATGCCACTTGCTTTCTTAAAAACCAGATATAATAAATTCTACATGTTACTTTCAAAACTATCCTACTGTCCCTTGGCAACACACTGAACTCAACTCCAATTAAAAACTGGGAGAGAAAAAAAACCTCTTTGTAACAAATAAACAAAGCCAAACAAACTGAATTCACAC
Source organism: Notamacropus eugenii (assembly GCF_028372415.1). NCBI lineage: Eukaryota > Metazoa > Chordata > Mammalia > Diprotodontia > Macropodidae > Notamacropus > Notamacropus eugenii. The sequence continues at coordinate 191,964,645 of NC_092874.1, forward strand.
AATAGCCGTGTTTAAAAAAAATATACACCTCTGTATCTTGTGTTGATCTGTCAGAAGCTGGGCAATAAGCTTCAGCATGGGTCCTCTTGAGACATAATTGATCAAAGTTCTTAAGTGTTTCAGTTTATTTCTTTACAATGTTGCTGTCCTTGTATAATTTTTTCTCACCCTACATTAGTTCATACTATAGAGGATTCTCTAAAGTCCTCTCTTTTGTCATTTCTTATGGAGCAATAATATTAAATTACATTCAGATACCACAATTTGCTCAACCATTCCCCAACAGAGACAACCTAGGGCACCCCTTTATATTCTAGTTCTTTCTTTTCTTTCAATCCCCCTTTTTGGGATCAGGAAGTTTATTTTACTTGAACTGTCACCTCCCTATAGTCATCTTACCACTCAATCTTTTCTTCCCTCATTTCCCTGCTGTGACTGATGTTAAACCAAACTGTGTGTGTTTGATCTTCCTTTGTATTTTTCAGATAAAACTGAGATTCATCTGATGCATATTCCCTCCCATCCTTTCCTTGGTTATTATAAAGTCTTCTCATGTACCCCAATTATGATTAAATCGAGGAAAAAAATCAAGTCACAGGATGACAAGTGACATATAAAGTGTGGTCAGCTCCTACATAGCTTGCTACCTAATTATGTGTAAAACACACACATGGATAAGGGAACCTTTGAGAGTAGGCACTAGCAGCAGGAAGAAAGGCATCTTGGAGAAGGTGGCTCTGAGCTCTGGCTTGATGGAAACCAGGGATTCCAAGAGGTGAAGATGAGAAGCTAATTAATTCCAGGCATGAGGAATAACTAGTGCAGAGACTCAGAGACAGAAAATGGAATGCTATGTGTAAGGAGCAAGAAAAAAGGCCACTTTGGATGGATTGTAGAGTACATGAAGGGGAATAATGTGTAATATGTCTATAAAGCTCAGATTCACAGATTGTAAAGAGCTGTAAATGCCAATGGTGTGAGAGTTGGACTAGAAAGAAATCTGAACACCTCAGCATGACATTTTCAAATTGTGGGAATTGAAGATTCAAGGGACTCAATTTGTGAGTCCCTTGGACAACAAGGAGATCAAATCAGTCAATACTTAAAGAATTTAATTCAGACTTTTCACTGGAAGGTCAGGTACTGAAGCTGAAGCTTAAATACTTTGACCACATAATGAAAAGACAGGACTCATTGGAAAAGACCCTGATGTTGAGAAAGATTGAAGGAAAAAAGAAAAGAAGATGGCAGAGGAGAAAATGGATAGATAGTATCATGGAAATAATGAATATGAATTTGGACAGACTTGAAGAGATGGTGGAGGATAGAAGGGCCTGGAGTGCTATGGTCCATGGGGTCACAAAGAGTTGGACACAACTGAACAACAAAGAGGTTATAGGGACTCACTGGGATTTAATAAGGGAGTATGGGGAAGTGACATAATCAGACCTACAATTTAGGAAAATCACTTTGTCAGCTGTGTAGAGGATGGATTGGAAAGGGGAGAGACTTAAGGCAGGGAGAATAATTAGTAGGTTTTTGCACTAGTCTAGGGAAAGGGGGGTTGGGGCAGCTAGATGACACAGTGGATAAAGCACTGGTCCTAGGGTCAGGAAGGTTCATCTTCTTGAACTCAAATCTGGCCTCAAACACTAGCTATGTGACTCTGGGTAAGGCACTTAAGCCTGTTTGCCTCATTTCCTCGTCTGTAAAATGAGCAGGAGAAGGAAATGGCAAACCACTCCAGCATCTTTACCAAGAAAGCCCCAAATGGGTTTATGAAAGGTCAGATGTGACTGAAATGACAGCGACAACAACAGGGAAAGGGGACGAGGCCTTGAGTCATCGTGGTGGTTATAAGAGTTGAGGAAGGGAACTAATGCTAAAGGTAGAACCCTAGATAATAAAATTTGGCAACTGAATGAATGAATATGTTAGGTGAATGAGGGTGTAAAGTTCAAAATGACAGCAAAGTTGTAAAACCTGTGTGACTGGAAGAAGAGGAATGTCTAACACAAAAACAGGGAAATATGAAGTAGAGGTGGAATTGTGAGAAAAGATAACCATTTAGTTCTTTTATCTTGAGCTGGAGAAAAATCCAAGAGTGTGTTTGGATGTTTTTTTCTAGTTAATAAAACTGTAACATCTTTCTCATTAATTAAGCTTAAGATTCCCCCACAATTAATTACATATTATTGAAGAAACTAGAGAAACTTATAGTAAATTTCTTTATCTCTTATGAAAAAATATATCAAAATTACTGAACATATTATTTATTTAAAATGAGATAAACACCAAGTACATATGTACATTTTTTTAACCATTTTTTTAATTGTGCAAAAGATCACAACCAGATTTACCTCAGACTACTTTCACTGTAATGGCAGATGACTTTTCTTAAGTTCTGAAAACATTGTTGTACACATTCAGTTTCTTTACAGATGTCAAATAAAAGACATTTCTTCTCAAAAATCTTCTAAAGGAAACAACTTCATAAAAAAAGTATCCCCTATCTCGTGTTCTTCAGCTTTTCTCCAAGCATAACAGGAAAAGAATTTCTTTCCCAGATTTATTCCTTATAGAATTCTCTTTATTATGTTTCTTTACAGTATAAGAATTAAGATAGTTCTAATGTAAAGTGTGATGAAGCATCTCCATCCTACAGTTTCTCTCTTCCCAAAGGGCATTGGCTGTCTACCTTGCCTGGGCTGGCTCATTCTACTGGCAGACCTATCTTCCCAGAGATAGATCTTCCTACAACTATGAAGCAATCACTTAAATTCCTTCAGGGTCCTAGGGGTAAATCTGTGCCTGGAACATAATAGAAACTTAATAAATACCTTTTTTTGATTGGTTGGTTGAGCATATTTCATCTCACATCTGACTTTACCACTAAAGAATCTTAATAATCTCTTCTTCATATAACAACCCCCCTATCCTTTTCATTCTAACTCTCTTCTTCTGAGATTTTCCCTTTTTCATCATATTCTTCATGAGTTGCTTTGACTAGAATTAATGATGATATTCTAGATTTAGATACACTGTGATTTTTTATAAGCATTAGGTTTTGGTTTATTTTTCTATTGTCTAATATATTGTACTTTGTTGGCCATTTGCCTTGGTGTGATTTCTGAAAAATCTAAAAAGCTATTACTGAGAGCTTATTAAGAATGTATATGTATATATTTTAAATCAGAACTAGTAACTGATGTGAGGGCAACCAGGTGGTGCAGTGGATAGAGCACCAGTGCAGGGGTCAGGAGGACCTGAGTTCAAATCTCACCTCAGACACTTGACACTCACTAGCTGTGTGACCTTGGGCAAGTCACTTAACCCCAACTGCCTCATCCTGGGTCATCTCCAGTCATCCTGATGAATATCTGGTCACAGGATTCAGATGGCTCTGGAATAGAAGTGAGGCTGCTGACCTGCACAGCCCTCCCTCACTCAAAACAAAGTCAAGTGCAAGTCATGTCATCATTTCTCTGATGGCGTGGTCTTCTTCGGCAACAAAGGATGAACACACACAACTGATGTCTCAAACTCCTAGTGTTGAAGTCCTTTCTTGCTTTTTGTTCTTACTCTTTTCCAATATCCACAAAGTTGGAAATTTTCAAAATATTCCTTTTTATAGACTATTTCTATACATATTTATAAAGTGATACCCAGTAATTCCTACTTTCCAGCTGGAGAAGAAACCATTCATCTCTACCTTAACCTAGTTTCCATTGAATTGTCAAAAGTCCCCATGCCATCCAATTTCATTATAACTCAAATGATTTTTTAGTTTTTGCCATTGAAACAGAATTGTATCAAAGGCTTTTTGATGGATGAAAGAGATTAGATCCATCATTCATATATTCAGCCAATATTGATTCAGCATATGATATGATAGAAATAGCACTAGATTAAAAGTCAGAAAACTGGCATGGTCAGTTGTTACCTAAGTGAACCATGGATAAGCCAAACTTCTGTAGGCCTGCCTCACTTTCCCTATCTGTAAAGGAAGTTAGATTTTATGTCATCTAAGGTCCCTATCAGTTCTAAATCTATAATCTTGAGGAAAGAATAAATATGAATAGGGCCTCATTTTTAAGGTGCTTAAAATATACATGTATATTTATTCATTCTCAAATAACTACAATCCCTATTAGGTAGGTACAATAAGTATTATTGTATCCATTTTATAGATGAAAATACTGAAGCTAGAGAGGTTAAGAGGCTTACCCATACCTACACAATGAGTAAGTATCAGAGGAAGGATAAGAATGTAGAATTTCTGATATAAAATCCATCATTCTGTCCACTATGCCACTTTATGCCCCTCCACACATATATCCTGGCCACACATTTTCTCTACATTCATATCTATCTATGTGTATTTCCTAGAGATATCCTTTCTTGCCACTAATGGTATGTTTAGTGATAAGAGAGTTTATAGGGAAAATATTACTGCTTACGTTACCAATATTTTATTCAATATCTTTACCTTGAATTGTTTTCTCTACTAACAAGTAAAAATTAACTTATCGCACTAACAAGTTAAAGTAAATATATCTACTTGTGAGTAGATAGAGTTTCTGAGTAGAAAGAGACCCAAAGAATACCTTGAAATTGTGGCACCATACGTGAGAAAGTGGTGCCCCAGGTGCCACATAACTGAATAGAACATTCATTGGATATATTTTCTATGTCATACACATACATGGGTAGATAACATTATGTCCTGGAAAAATCAGAGAATTTTCTCTCTTGTGATGATCTTTTCATAATACCTGTCAGCATTCTGAGACCACCTCTTTGTAGTGTTTTTAAAAAATGCTATAGAACAAAGCTTTTTTTTTTTTTAAAGGAGGAATATGAAACATAACCCCTAAATGTACCTTTGGAAAATAAAACAGAAATTCTCAAGTGAAGAACATTTTTCTCAAAGCAAAATATAAATGTAATGAAGGTAAAAAGAGATAGAAAGAGAAAATCCATTCAAAATAACTACAGAATATAGAAAAATTTGAAGTTCAGCTATGAAGACACACACAAGAGCTATATGAATACAATGACAAAGCACATTTTACATCAAGACCTAAAAAGTTGTGGAGTTGTTTATAGTTGTTTATATTTGAACCATGACAAAGTAATAAGAATGACAATATTGCTTGGTTTAATTCAGCTGTTTAGTGTCATTTCAATAAAACTACCAAATGATTAGTTTAGAGAGATAGTAAAAATAGTAACAAAATTAATCTAAGAAACAAAAATCTCAAGGAAAGCAAGAATTTCAAAGGAAATAATGAAAAAAGGGAAGAGGCTAGCACTACCATATCTTAAACAATACTGTATAATATCAATTATAAGTAAATTAGTGGAGCACAAAAATAATTGGCTGTTAGATCTATGGTAGGGGAATAATTTATGACTAAACTAGAGATATTCAGAGGAGGTAAAATGGATAATTTTGATTACGTAAAACTGAAGAGTTTTTGCACAAACCAAAGCAATGTAGTTAAAATTAGAAGAGTAAAAGGAAATTTGGGGAAAAAATCTTTGCTGCAGTTTTCTCTGATAAAGGTTTCATTTCTTATATATACAGGGAACTGAGCCAAATTTGTAAGAATAAGAGGGATTTACCATTTGATTAGTGGTTATACGATATGAACAGTCAGTTTTCAGAGGAAGAAATCTAAGTCATCAATAGTCATATAAAAAAATCTTGAAATCACTGACAGAGAATGAAATTCAAACAACCACTTCACACCAATCAGATTAACTAAATTAACAAATAAGGAAAATGACAAATGCTAGAGGGACTGTGGGAAAACAGATATTTTTTTTGCACTGTTGGTAGAACTGTGAACTCATCTAACCATTGTGGAAAGCAATTTAGAATTCTATCCCAAAAGCTAGAACTGGGCATATCTTCTGACTCAGTTATGCTGCTACTAGATCAATACCTAAGAGATCAAAGAATGAGGAAAAGGACTCATGTACAAATATATTAGTAGCAGTTCTTCTTCTGGTGACAAAGAATTGGAAACTGAGGGGCTGCCCATCAATTGGGAAATGACTGAACAGGTTATGGTATGTGATGAAATGCTATGGTGCTATAAGAAAAGATGAAAGCAATGGTTTCAAAAAAACCTGGAACATTTAGATGAACTGATGCAAAGTGAAATGCCTAGAACCAGGAAAAAAAATTATATAGTAACAGCAATATTGTAAACATAATCAATTTTCAAAGACTTGGGAACTCTAAATCAACAAAGCGATCAGTCACAATTCCAAGGGTCTCATGATGAAAAATACTATCTGCATGATGAGTCTAGAATACAAATTAAAGCATCTTTACTTTCCTTTCATTTCCTTTCTCTTCTCTCCTTGCCTCTTCTTTCCTTTTCCTTTTTTTTTTTTGGAGATGATTAATATGAGAATTTTGTTATATATGATTATACATATTTTTAGTGGGTTTTATTTGTTGTAGTGGGTATTTTTTTTGGCTTCTTAATGGGTGAGGGGAGGTGAAGGGGGAGGAGAAAATTCAGAACTTAAGATAAAATTGAATTTAAAAAGCTATTTAGTGCTAGTTATAAAACTACAAAGTCTATCAGTTGAATAGATTAGGTACATGACATACTGCAGCAAACAAACATAGTAGCACAGTATTTGATATAACCAAAGACAGCAACTCCCTTTTACACAAAAATTGCTAGAAAGGAATCTGGCAGAAATTAGGTTTAAATCCACAACTTGCACCATATATCAAGATGGGCTACATATGACCTATATAAAAATAGTCATTTCATAAGCAGATTAGGTGAGTAAAAGAAGAAATGCTTTTTGGATAGTGAAAGGGTTCATGACCAAACAAGGGAAAGAGGATTACAGAGAAGAAGATAGACAATTTACATTATATAAAATTTAAAAGTTTGCACACACAAAAAAATCAAGGCAGTTAGAATAAGAAAGGAAGCAGCGAACTAGGAAAAAACTTTTTTTTCTGATAGAAGTCTTTGACCCATTTTCTAGGCTTATATCCTAAAGTGACTCAATACTAGACTTATAACCCCAAGGAAACTGAAAAAGTGGGAAAGGACTCATATGTTAAAAATTTTATCCCGGCTCTTTTTGTTGTAGCAAAAAAATAGGACTAAAGTGGTGCCCATCAATTGAGGAATGACTGAACATATGATATTTTACTGAGACATAAAAAACGACAAGGAACAGTTTTAGAGAAACTTAGGAGATTTGTAAGAATAAATGAAGAGTAAAGTAAGCAGAAACTGAGAATAACTTATAAAGCAACAACATTTCAAGAAAAACAGTTTTGAAAGATGTAAAAACTCTGATCAGTGCAATGACCAATCATGGCGCTAAAGGAACAATGATGATGTAAGCTATATACTTTCCAACAAAGAGATGATGGTTTCAAGGTAAAGAACAAGACATAGAGCTGTACAATGCATAGATTTATTTTGCATAACTATGCTTGTTTGTGACAATGATTTTGTTTTGTTTTCTATTTTTACTGAGATTTGTGGAGGAGGAGGACAAGCAGGACAGTTTTGAATTTATTATATACTTTTAACAAAAGCAAGTTTTATGAAAGAGAAATTTGCAGTTTTAAAAAATGTAATCTTTTCTTTTGTTCTATGTTGTATGTGGAAATGATCTTTTTAAGTATTTGTTAAATGTGAAATATAGCAATTTATCCAATAAATTATTCATTATGACCAAGTTGGAGCTATGCCAGACATACAAATATGATTTGACATCAGGAAAACAATTGATATAATTAATCATAAATTAAAAATAAAGAGATCCAAAACCATGTCAAAAAACATTTGACAAATGCAATACTCATTTACTCTAAAAACAATGCCCAAAGTCTACAAAGCATAGGCATGGTGAGATCTTTTAAAAAATTTTGACAAAAATTTACTCTTTAAAACCAAAAAAGAGTGTTATATGCAATGGTCATATACTAGATTTCCCAAAAATACAGGAGTAAAGAAAGTATTCTCCTTTCCCACTTTTATTTGATATAGTTTTAGAAATAATAGACATAGCAAATAAGACAAACAAATAAATGTAAGACATTAAAATAGACAAAGAAGAGATTAACCCCCCTATTTGCCAATTACATAATCACTTATTTAGAACATCTTATGGAATCAACAAAGAAATTGAGACAATTAACAAAACAAACACAAAAAATAATAGCATTTCTATATAAAAATAACAAAATTCAGGAGACAGTGATACAATGGGAAATAACATTCAAAATGATTACAAAAATTTGTAAGATATTTGGGAGTCAGTCTACTACAGTACACTCAATACTTGTATAAATTCAACACAAAATGCACTTTAAAGAAATAGTGACTTAAATTTCTGATCACCACTCACTGCTGGGCCATGCCAACATAAAAATTTCAATATTATGAAAGTCAATTTATGGATTTAGTTCTATACCAGTCAAACTATAAAAGAAATATTTTACTGAACTAGATAAGGATAATGACCAAATTTATTTGGAGGTATGTAAGATCTAGAATATTAAGGACAATAATGACAAAAGGTATGGATGAGAAGGAAAATAGTATACCAAGACCTTACCTTTTATTATAAAACAGCAATCATCAAAATAATTTAATACTGGTGATAAAAAAGATAGAAGACTTGATAATGGAACTGACTAGACAAGGAAGAATCAGAAATGATGGAACTCAATATCCCAGATGTTTTTTAATAAACTAAAAAACATGAATTACTTAGGAAAGAATATTCTATTTGATAAAAATTGATGGGAAAAATGGAAAGCAGTCTGACAGAAATAAAGCCAACATCTTGCACAATATTTCATGATAAATTAAAAATGGACACATGACTTAAATACAAAAGATCATGCTATTTAAAAAATCAGAAGAGAAGTCCATTATGTATGTTTCATAGCTGTAAGTAGGTCATTAACAAAACAAGGGATAGAAGAAATTACCGAAGATAAAATAGATGGAATTTCAATTACTTGAAATTGAAAGGCTTTTTCACAAATGAAATGAATACATTTAGAAAAAAGGAAAGTGATCAACTGGGCAAAAAACAAACAAACAAATAACTTTTGCACTAAATATTTTTGATAAATTTTGATATCTAAGACATTTAGACAATGACAAGAAATATATAAAAGTTATACCCCAATAGAAAAATGGTCAAAATATAGGAATGAAAAGTTGTCAAAAAAATTGTAAGCTATTATCAATTATATGAAATAATAATCAAAATCACTGATAAAAGAAGTCAAATAAAAATAATCTTGAGGTTTCAACCACACTTAGCAAAACAACTTAGATAACAAAACTTGGTAATAATCAATGTTGGAGGGATTGTGGAAACAAAGGCACACTGAAGCATTGTTAATGGAGCTGTGAATTGATATAGCCATTCTGTAAAACAATTTGGAATTATGGAAATAACATGGCTAACTGTCATGTGCCTTTTGACTCTCTAAGTCAAACATAGCTCCAAGGATGTAATTAAGAAAAAGAAAAGGTCCATATATATCAAAATAGTTATAGCAGTACTTTTTTGTAGTAGCAAAGAACTAGAAACAAATTCAATGCCCATGGTTTGGGGAATGACTAAATAGATTGTGTTTTTAATGACTATGATGAATATAGAGGAGCAAGGAAATACTTACATGAACTACTGGAGAGAATAGTCACAAAACAGTCAAAGCTGAACCCTGTAAAATTATAAAGAGCAAGGTGGACCAGAAGGGAGAGTTATCAGAAGATACCTCTTCCTTTCCTCATTCTTGTTTGCTGGGGTAGAGATGGTCAATGAGTTTGAAACATTATGTAGAGTCAGATTTTTTTCTATGGATGAATTGGTTTTGCTAAGTTTTTTCTCTTTTGACTCTTAATTTTTAAAAATATCATTAGTTATAAAGGATGGCTGTCCTGGAGGAAAGAAGAAGAAAAATACAGGGGGACATTTAAATGATTTAAAAAACAAATGTTATCAGTAAGAATTATTTTAAAGATCCTTTGTTATAAAGAATGCCTTTCTGGGAGAGGAAGGAAGGCAGTACAGAAGAAAATGTAGGCACTGTAAAAAACAGAACAATGTGTGTTCGTCCTTTGTTCCTGAAGAAGATCATGCCATCAGAGAAATGATGACATGACTTGCACTTGACTTTGTTTTGAGTGAGGGAGGGCTGTGCAGGTCACCAGCCTCACTTCTCCTCCAGAGCCATCTGAATCCAGTGACCAGATATTCATCAGGATGCCTGGAGATGACCCAGGATGAGGCAATTGGGGTTAAGTGACTTGCCCAAGGTCATGCAGCTAGTGAGTGCCAAGTGTCTGAGGTGAGATTTGAACTCAGGTCCTTCTGACTCCTGCACTGGTGTTCTATCCACTGCACCACCTAGGTGCCCTAAAAACAAAACAAAACAAAAAGAACAATAAAAAAATCTATTTGAACAAGAAAGTAGTATGTTAAATTTATTATTTGATAATTGTAACATTATTTATCATTACATTACTATTTTTAAAAAGCAAACTGATAGAGATCTGTGGTTTCATAGAAAAGTTCCTTCTTGTATTCTACTTTGCATACAGAAATATCCTTTTTTGGTGTTTCTAAAGTTAAGAATAAAAATCCTTAAACATTTATATTAAAAATAAGTGTTATTGAGGAATAATCAGGAGAGAACCCCTGATCTACTAAGCTTTGCACCACTTTCACTGGACCATGTATGTTCTGGCTAAGTTCTGAAGAGGCTGGTGCTTTGCAATGACACAGAAAATCTTTAGTTATCCCTTAGTGTCCCATCTCTCTTTTCTTCCACTCTGCTGAATGTGTGCCTTGGAACTCCTTCTCTCTGAGACTTGCCATGAGTGGTGGGAGAGGGACACTTTACAGTACCTTGGCTAAAACTGTAACTAGAACTGGAGCATGTGCTCATGCAGGTGAGCTTAAGTTGGGAGCCCCAAGGTCATGCTGCCTTTTCTTCTTTGGTTCTCCAAGCATTTCAGAGCAGATAAACTGAGCTGATGTTACTAACTGTACACAACTATTCAAGATTCAAGATGATCCTGAGAAAAGATCTCTTTCCCCAACTTCCCCTCAAGGTGCTTGTCTAATCATAGACACTATAATATAATCTCTTCTTTCCTTACCTAAACATACCCACTAACTTGAATTTTACCTCAGTCACACAGAGGCCAGGGGTTAACTAGAGTAGATGTAAGTGTAAATCTAGACAGAAAACCTAACCTCTTTCTAAACTTCTTACATCAGCAAAGTAGGGTACCATGTGGCCCTAATATTGCTACCCTTTCAGTTAAATTCTCTCCAAATTACGTATGTGTCAACAAAAACTCACAGTAGTACGTTCTTGTGAAAAAGAGTGGAGAGGAGCGACCTCAGAACCAGATAGAGATTCTGAGGGTCTGGAAGTGGAGAGGAAGGACTGGGGGTCATACAGAGCAGTGCTGAAGAGATCCCAAAAGTCCAAGAGCAACCAGTAAAACCACAAAGTAGCTAGGTGGCCCAGCAGATAGAGGTTAGGGCCCAGAGCCAGGAAGATCTAGTTGTATGATCTTGAGCAAGTCACTTAACTTCTATTTGCCTTAGTTTCCTCATCTATAAAATGGCAGTAAAACAACACCCACTTCCCAGGGTTATTGTAAAGTTGAAATGAACTAAATAATTATGAAATGCTTAGCACAGTGCCAGGCACTTGGTAAGTGCTATATAAATATTAGTGGTGATGAGGAGGAGGAGGAGGAGGATGTTAGGCCTGAGCTGTGGCAGAGGAGGATATTGAGGTGAACCATGAACCATACAGGCATCCTGAAGCACAAGCCTAAGAGTGATGCAACCATCTGTACCCAACTACTCAAAGACTCAGGAAATTCCAAGACAAAGGTTTGCTCTTTCTCCAACCTCCTCTCCCATTATTCTGTTTCTTTGTTATCCAGACATTTCTGGTGACTTTAGTATTGTCACAACCGAAAAAGATACTAGAGGTTCACTAGAGATAGTTGTAAATATAAATTAAGACAGAGAGCCAAACCTTTGCCTAAATGTTAGAAATTTTCCCAATTGGGGGCTTGGAGTGATTGTCATTACACTCAAACTTTTCATCTAACATGGACTTCCTAAAGCTGCAGAGGAGGGAGCCCAGTGGATCTTAGGGGTCCACTTATTTTCACAGACTTAAAATGAGCTAATTATTGTAACAGGGTGTTACAGTTGTTTGTGTGCTGAATGCCAGCATAAATGGAAATTTCAGAAGCGTTTGGGCCTCTTTAAAGAGATAGAAGGGATTATTTTTCTTTCATCATAAATTGCAGTGCAGAGGCCAGTTGGTCTCTTTGGATTACCCACAAAAAGAGACATGTATTATAACCATAAGCCCGAGGCAGAAGCAAGTTTACTATAAATAGGATTGCATATAAACACATACCAAAATTTATATGTTCTTAGACTAAGATAGATTAAACCCTTAAAGGAAATGAGACTTGGAGCAGGATAAGCCCCACAAGTTGAGAGTACTGACTTAAACCAATTCCCCTTAACCAACCTCATGTGGGGTGATGGTGAAGAATCTTGGGACCCCTTGGCCTAAAGTTGCCTTCCTGCTATACATACTTCTTTTACCTGAATTCTGCTCGTAAGTCTGCTTATTATATGATTTTTATTATATGATATTATTATTTTCTTATAAATATGAAAATTGTAAAGGATTTTATAAGTCAATATGCATACATTTCTGCTTGTTGTAATAAAATTACAATAAATTCTTATTTGACAAAAGTAGAAGTTAAGATAATTACACTATTTTTAAAGAAAAGCATGTGGGATCATGACAAAAAAAAAATAAAAAGGTGTGGTATCATTAGAAAACATTTGGAAATGACTAACAGAGAAGGAACATTTTAATTTTTTCCACATATCTGAAGGGCTCCTGCTGTTTTTGGCCCCAGAAGGTAGAACTAAGATCTACAAACAGAAGGTACAGAGAAGCAGATTAAACTTGAGGGTAGAAAATGACTTCTTAATAATTGTTTTCACAATAGAAAAAAGGCTGAATCTAGAGACAGGGGAATTGAATTTTAATCTTGGCCCTATCACTTTCTACCTGTTTGACTGTTGGACTTAACTTCTTTGGGTTTCAGTTTCCTGATCTGTAAAATAAGGGCATAATAGGGGTGTGTGTCATGCCTAGACTACTTTCTAGGATGGGATCACCCATGTGAAAAACAGTGGAAGACTTGTTTCAAGAAGACAGGAGAAAGGGTGCATGTGTGAACATTCTGCTGTGGGCCTACCCCACTGTTGAAAGCAGTCTTTTCCCATTAGTTGTATAGATGAAGCTGTCTTATCTTAAGACCTTCCTGCCAGAGCACATCAGAGTTTTTTTTTTCTGAATTCAAGTCTGAGGGTTAGTCATGTGGTAAGGAGGAAAGGTCCTGAGGGCCATTGTTTCCTCTTTCCTCCCCACTATAGGTCATGTGACCCCAAGAAAGGCCTCATCTCTCTCTCTCTCTCACACACACACACACACACACACACATCAATGTCAGACTTGAATGCATGAAAAACCCCAGCTATGCTCTGTCAGGCAGTTTTTAAAACAGTTCTAGCTGAGTAGCCAATGGAAAATGGCTGGTTCAACCACATGATAGGCCAACTTCAGAAAGGCTACACGTGCACCTGTTCTTTAGTTATCAGTAAGCGGGTCTCCCAGCATTTTCCACACAGATGATGTCATCTTGGATGGTCTAGGCGGATGCCAAACCCCCATCATGAGGACATTGCACTGATGGCCACTAAGGTAGATCCTATTCAGCTCTTGATCTTGGGTCCCAATTAGAGCTATCAGAGAGCAGCATTGGCTGCCTCAGAAGCAAGGGGTTGGTTCCCCTTCTCTTAAAGTCTTAAAGCAAAGGGTGGTTGACTATTTATTGATGAGCAAGTCTTCCATAGTAGAGATAACTTTTGTTTAGGAACAGACTTCTGAGGTCTATGATAGACATATTTGTCTAGAATGAGTAGTTGTTCTTTTAGTAGTGGCATAGGATAGCTTTCTGAGGCCCATTTTAGCTTAAAAAAAATGAGGGGTGGCTCTTCCAAGAAAGATTTGAACAAAGCTTATAGTATTGTCATAACAGAACAGCTGTAGAGTAGATAGACAGCCAGGACATAATTACAGGATGGAGAAATGGAAATTTATCTTCAGCTAATAATGAGATTTCTAGGATGCCTCTTGCCACTACCCTGTAGGCTGAACTTGGGGGAGGGGGGAGCTTAGAGTCATGGTACTTCAGTTCAATGCCTAGGAAGAATAGTGCTTTCCTGCAGTCACTTTATTCCTGTGATTGTGTTTTGTGAAAGGCAAGAGAGTAGGTGGAAAGAGGATGGGTATATTGAGAAGTAGGTACAGCAAACAATGGAAAACACTGCTCTTTTGGTGAGTGATTCATAGTCATAGAATTCATATTCAAGTCTATTTCACCGGACACCAAAGATTTAGTTCATCTCAAAATCTGAATGCTTGTTATGTAAAGAGTACTGTACATATACTATGACTATATACAACAATTTTAAATACCTTGTACGTATTTATGTAGCCAAGTGAAGAAAAGCCTTTTCCAGAAAGAGTTCATGTGAATTAAGAGCTCACATGAACTAGGTTCAGTCTTGGAGAAGTCTGATGGAAAAGAGAGGGGATCAGATTTTTCTCGTACTCTCTAGTTCCTTACCCCCAACCTAGAGTTTTGGAGAAAATCTCCTCTTCCCTAAAAGGATTTTTAAAAAAAAACTGTGTATTTTCTAGATTTTTTATTTAATATACAAAATAGATATCAGGTGTAGGGCAGATATTTATTTCATTTACCACAATAAAGTAGCACATAGAGTACATAAAACTCCAAAGATTCACAAGGATACCTTAACAAGTGTTTACATAATGACCCTTGGTCCCAGGGTAGGGGCGCCTTCTCGCCACAGAGGGGTTACAACTCTGGGCACACATAATGGTTTATATCCTTGAATCCTTAACCTCTAACATGGGAATGAAACTTTTCTTTTACTGTTTCATTCTTCCATTCATCTCATTCTTGCCAGAGTTCAACTCTAGGGAAAAACCTCTAAAACAAGGCTTAGGAATGCCTCACACCTAGAGTCTTCCCAAAAGGCCTTAACAGGGTCCCTTCTAGAATGGAATAGGATAGCTATTTATTTCCTCTACCACAAAAAAAAAAATGTTTAAAACACTAAAGATTCATAAAGGCACACTGACAAAATAACATGACATAGGAACCCATTATTGCTATCATGTTCTCCTGGAACACTTATGGGACTGCTGAGTAAGAATTTTCTTTTGATACTGTTGGAGCAACTCGTTGAAATTCCACATCTGCAGTCAAGGGCACAGTTTGGCTTTCTTGGTCTGTAGCATCTGCAGTATCTTCCTGGTACTGGTCATCTTTTCCCCTAAGAAGCTGTTTCGAAAGTCACTTTCTGCTGGGCAACCCATATCCAGGAGCTCCCGAACTCCCAAGCTCACAGGGTAGGATAGCTACCATGGTTGCAGAAAGAGAAAGGAGAAAGAGATCTACCTTCCCATGACTGCAAGTCCAGCCTCAAGTCTGAAGGAGAATGTAAAGAGTTCTCAAATATTTTACAGATAAAAAGATAAGGAAGAGGAGAATTGTTTTACTTAAAAATCTGCTGAGGTGGTTCCTTCTGATGAGGTTAATGGGTGATGGGAACCCCAAAATACCGACGGTCCGGGTCGTGCTCGAATGAATTCGACTCAGCCTTCTTAAAGCCAAAGAAAACAAAGTTTATTAAGGATTCGCCTAATTGGGTTGCCTCTTAAGGAGCCTAAGCATTTGTAACGCTTGTATTCACAAGCGGGCCAGACACAATCCCAGCTAGACAGAGTCTGAGCTGGATTGCATCTGAGCACCTTCATGGAGGCAAGGTGGGACTTAAATACAGAAAAGAGTATAGGAGGGATCTGGGGGGTGGTCTGGTAGTCCAGGGTGATGGGAGGAGGGATTTAGGAAGGGTCCTGAGGAGAAGTCCAAGGAGGGTCAAAGGCTGGAAACAGCTGGAGGCTATCAGGAGATATCAGACTAGGGAGGGTTTGGGTGGGAAGCAGGTGGGGCAATCCAGAGATCTTGATAGGGGCAGTATGGGTATGGGGTTGATGGGATCAAGGGTGGGGAGTGCAACAGAGACCTGAAATGATAATGAAAAGCCCATGGGCTTCCTGAGACTGCCGGAACAAATGGGAAGATTAGATTTGAGTAAGAAAGGCCAGATTAAGTGGGAAGATTCAAGGGGAGCTCAAGGAGGCTCCCAGAGTCTGAACCTCATCACTTCTGGCTCCAACATGAGTACACACATTGCCACGGTGATCAAGGGACTGGTCATGCATGCCATTCAGCAAAAGAGCAGAGCACATGTGTCAGTAGAAGTTTCTGGGGTGCAGACTCAGCTCCACTCGTGACTCAATCCCTCACTATGCATGAAACAATAACATCTATTATACTCTCCTGAAAAGTAAAAGGACTCTGTGGACTGCTGAATAGTTATTTCACTTTACTTGTGACTTTCATTGTCTATTTAACTCACGAGTTCAGCTCTCCTGGCAAGCCATGCCCTGACTTGGGCTTTTTCAGGCTTTTCAAGTCTTATCTTCCTGGTGGTTTCCCCCTTTGATGCTGTTTTCTTCTCTGAGAAGCAGTACAGATACAGGAAGCATTTTCTTTTGAGCAACCAGCACTAGCTCAAGAATTCTAGTTACTTGAACTCAGGTTTCCAGAACTTATCTCACAAATGCTATTTGTGACCTGGAGTCATAGAAGGAAAAACAAAGCAGAAGAGGCAGCCAGGGACTGGCCTGAGATTCATTCTCAGGCTCACCTAGTGAAAAGGTAATAATGAGAGCTGAAGATCTTCCCCACCCATTAATGGGCCTGCCCATTAAGGAAAGCTTAATTAGGGGAGGCCTATAGCTTTTGTTAATTTTCTAATGAGGTACTGATTCTCAAGGGTTGTGATGCCCTCTGGCTCTGAAAATCATAGAAATACTCTGAGGTGAGGTTTTACCTTGGGGCTTACTCATTGGAAATGTTTGGCCTTAACTGGGTAGCCGCTAAGCCACCCCTCCCACCACCTCAAAACCCAGGTATTGGTGCTTCTCTCTCTGGTAACTATGTATGTGTGGTCAGAAAGCTGGATCTGTCTGTTGATCTGTGATGTATGTATTGCTTATGGTCAGACAGTTGGAAGCCTTATCTGTTGATTATTACTTCTTTATGTTTTCTTTAAAGTTCAGGGTGCTGACTTTTTCCCCCCTGAACTAAGTGAATGATACATGTGCTTGATTAAAGTGATTGTGGACCCCTCAAAAGTTGCCTTTCCTTTTAGAAAAGCAGATTTAAGAACCTGTACAGCAGACCCTCCTGTGTATGTCAGGGTGCTTGTTTTTACACCTAGGCAAGCTCATACTGATCACCTTTGACACATTCTTAATGGAGCCACTGTGGGTCACTGGGCCTGTTTATAAGAAGGGAGCAATATTAGGGAATAGAGAGAAATTTTTTCCCTTATGGGGAAAGTCCAGGGGAGAAAAGCATCTGAAATCAGGCAAGGCCCAGAATAGATGGAGGTGGAACTTTTCTACCACTCATAGCCTACTAAAGGACTTAACCCTTCTTGACTCAGTTGCCAATCACATTAGACACACAC
This sequence comes from Notamacropus eugenii, assembly GCF_028372415.1. NCBI lineage: Eukaryota > Metazoa > Chordata > Mammalia > Diprotodontia > Macropodidae > Notamacropus > Notamacropus eugenii. The sequence goes on from NC_092874.1 coordinate 191,982,417, forward strand.
AAGGACCAAGTAGGATCTATTTATTGTTATGTGCTTTAGCAGTGAGTCAGAGTGTATGTCTATCCCCAAAGAACCAGACTATATATATTAGACACATACATATACATGCATATACATATATATTTACATGTATATATGCATACATATACACATACGTATATATATATATATAGCAGGGCTTGCATTTAAAATCTGCTACATCTCCCTTCAAGTTTCCAGGGGGTCACCCTGAGGGATGGGACATGTTTTTTCTCTACTGCCATTAGCTAGATGCCCCTCAATGGTTGTGTTCTCCCTATTGTTAGGGAGCTAGTTTCATTAACCGCTTAATACAGAGTAGCTTTTACAAAACGATACTTACTTCAAAGACATAGCCAATAGATTTACAACCATTCTCCCTAATACTTCCAGGGTCTTGGTCTTGGGGGTATAGGTTCAAAATTTAGCTCAGTTCCACTGAACTGGAACCTTGAAGGTTATTCACAAAGACCATTCCATGCTACTTGGGGCATCCATGACAGCTAGGCTAGTTGTAACACCCAGCCTGTATTCCATTTCCTAGATTCCTGTGGTTAGCTCTCCTGTGGCTGAATGTTGTATTCCCTGTACCAAGAATAGAAAAGAATAAATGGAAAAACCAAGGTATCCAGGCCTCTATCTTTGGTAGTAACATAGAGGAAAAAGGCCCTAGGTCCTTTCTTCTTACCGCCTGGTCTCTCCCTGGATGATGTGAAAGAAAGAGTCATAGAGCTCCTCTAGATGAGAATGGAGCAAAGCAAGAGGAGATGGAAGCTGACTTAGTCCTTTTTGAAAATCTGGAAAGTTTTGCCTGTACAGCCAATTGGAAAAAACCTCCCAAACATGTGACTAGTCAACAGGAAGCAGTTACAGAGTATCTATGTATGCTTCATATATTCTGTCTTACAAGCCGTCCCAGTTCTCTCAGAACCCCTGTGTCCAGCATCTTCCATGTGGAGAGGCTGTTATCAGCTGAGTGAACAGATAGGGTCTGAGCATGTGTCAGGCCCTCATTGCTCTTTCCTTCCCTTCTCAAGCTTTCCCATTCTTGGTAAATAAATGCATTTTGAACACATTGCCCAAGTTCCCAGTACAGTTCAGTGCTCTGAGGTCTGTGGCCAGGCATAAACACTTGCTTTCCCAGTGTTATACAGAAAATAGTCTCCAAAAAAAATCAGTGTAGCAAGATCTTAGTCTTACGTGTACAGGCAAAAATCATAAAGATACCCAAATGCACATTTTTGCAGAGTCAACAAACAAAAAACGTTTTACTAAGTTTATGAAAGATTACTGCTTGCTTAGTACTCAGTGAGTGCTTGACTTGGTACTTGAATGCCTTTTTTCAACCTAAAAATCAAAAGGGAAAAAATCTTCCATTCTCTGAAGGGAACCTGACCCACACAGCACTTTCCAGACCAGACGGAGCTCTTACTGAAGAGAGTTAGGACCTAGGGTCAACAAGGTGTTACCTTCACTCTAAGACGAGAAACCAAACTTCTTTAGCTTAGTGACTACAGATCTTTCTGGGTGAGGGTTGAGGGGGGTACAATACCCTTGTCCTTTCCACTAGATACCACATCTCCATTCTGGATTCACACAGAATAGGTTCAAATGTTGAGTAACTTCTAATAAAAAAGAAAATGAGGCCTTTTCATCTCAGAATAGCTGAGTCCCTTTCCAATCTCAGAGCATGTGGGACACTCCATGGAGGGATCAGGGATTTAGAGTGGACTGGAAATCACCCTTTTACCCTTTGGTGAGAGATCAAAAGTCCTACTTGACCAGTCTATCCTTATTCTCTAAGTGCTTAAAGCCACCAAACTAGAGTCCAGACAAAATTTTCAAATGTCCCTTTCTACACAGGGCACACCAGAACTTCTCTAGCGTCTCTATACGATAAATGATTCCTTTAGAAGTCCAGGCAAATTTCCTCTGGGTTTTTATTCCAAGGGTACCTGAAATTTCCTTCAGTGGATCCCAAACACTGTAAAGGCAATACAAGCAGAATTGAAACTCACTAACAGGATCAAATAAACTCAGATAAAATAACAAAACAAGGGTGACGCTCTCAAGGAAGGAATTAAACGCTGGGGTTTGCTTATTTATGACTTTCATGAACACAAGCAAACTTTACCTTATGAATTTGAAGGTGATAAGGATCTCACAATAAAGCAAGCAGTCTAAGTCTGTTTAAATACAAAAAGGAAAATATTAGCATCTCTCAAATAGGCACCAGCATTGTAGTATGCAAATGCAATATTTCTGTTAAAATAGAAATATTAGGCTCAGCAGCAACAAGGATTCAGTAATATAACATATAGTATTTATATAACAGTATAACAAATAGTGTTTATATATTACCAAATCAACAAGGTTCATTAGCCTGCCAGGTAATCTCAATGGAATTGATTTGGGAGGACATACACCAGAAAACTGATTGTATAACTTTAGTCTAATTGCTTTTTTGCCAATTTCTCGAGGATCCTACAAAATAGGGTGTCTGAAATTGAAAGATCTAGGTAGAGAGTCTTTCTGAGAAGGGCCCAATTTTATTCTAGACAAGCCCCCACATGGAGAGTGTATACTTTGGCCTTCTCTTTCAGGGTCAGACAGGCTACATTACCCACTCCAGGGACCAGAGAGTGACCCTAAGGGGTTGAAGTCTTTTTTACTCAGCCATTGGGTTGAGCCTCTACTGGTGGTCCCTTCTATTATAAAGATGGCTAGTAATAGTATCTCAGTTTAATTTAACCAAATTAAAACTAAGTTGCTTGTATAAAAGGATATTTACTTCATATGGTATATCTCAGGGCATAGGGCATGTCTCAGGTCCTTATGACACACTCTCTTTCCCTTCTAAAACTTATCCTTGGTAAATAAATTCATTTCAAAGCCCATGTTACCAAACCAGTCCTTATAAGAACAAATGTACAAGTGTTTTCCCCAGTACTTCTGGGGCATACTCTCTCCTGGACCACCTCAATCTCAAGGGAACTAGGCTCACAACTTAGCCCAATTTCTACATAGTATTTGTCCCACCAAGATAATATCCAAAAGTGGCACTGCTGTCCAATGAGACTTTGTTTTGACATGGGTCCAGAAGGTCATTCCTGAAGTTCAGTCCTTGCTCTTTGGGGCAACTATTATGGGCTGGATGCAACAAATGGCTTAGATGCCAGCTGCCAGATTCTTGTGTCTCATTCTCTCAAAGTCAGAGACTCTACTCCTATTACCTAGACCAGAAAAATGAATGAAAATGCCAAGGACTGAGACCCATTTCTTGGAGATCATATGACCTCAGAAGGGAAAATAGCCCTGAGGTCCTTCTCCATGCCACATAGTTTCTCACGCAATGCCATGAGTCAAAGAGTCACTGAGTTCCCCAAAATATGAATGAAGCCAAGAGACAGCTGAAGCTGACTTGGGCCTTTTGGAAGATGCCAATAGTTCTGGCTATATAGCCAATTTAAAAAGCTCCTCCTAACCATATAGTTAGCCAACCAGAATCAGTTAACAGAATATCCAGATCTTTCCCATAGTCTCTTCAATGCACTTCTCTTGTATGTCATCACAATTCTCCCAGAAGCTGGATCCTCTATGGGAAGCAGTTGCACCACCCCAGCAAGCAGATGGAATTTTGGAAAGCACCAGAATATCTTTTTATAAAAAATAAACACAATTTAATTTTTCTTGTGGGGAGACTTGAACATCTGGGGGCGAGAAGGAAAGATTTCATATAAGAAGTGAGAGTTTGTCAGCTTCTTATTTTCTCTAGTGGCTATTGGGTGGTGTGGTTGAAAGAAGAGTTAAAAGAAAATCAGGCAGTCTCATTCTACCCAACTCTGCATCCAATAGTCTCATCATATTCCATACTTCTATCATTTTTCTGACTGTTTCATTTAACTGGCCCTTGAGATATCCTTTCCTCTTCATCTCCAAATAAGATTGAGTTTCTGGTATTGTACTCAGTTCTACATTGCCTCCTAAGAGATACTATTTCCAAAACTGGAAAATATATTTTCAATTTCAACCACAAGGTGTCACCCTCTTATTGAGACAACTGGTCTTCTAGAAGGAATAGAAAAGAACTGGTCTTTTGGCAACAGATGTGAGAAGGATCAAAGAAAAAACATGGAGCTACATATACATAGGCATCTTAGGTGGACACTTGGAACAATCCTGATTAACACGGTCTAGGAAAGGAGAGAAGATATCTTCAAAAGTCACTCACATCCACACCCATACCCATTTATAGACAGTAACTCTACCTGACGAACCTAGGACACCTTCAAGGAATTGTAAGGGGATGGTAATAGAGTACAAATCTCCTTAAGAAAACTTAAAAAATACATCCTAAAGCCAAAATGGAAGAATTTTCCTTCCCTGAGAAGAAAATGGAGTTTCTGAGAGACCTATTGGACAAGGAAGCACAGATTTATGATTAGGAGAGCAAAATTGTTCTACTTGGTATTTAATAAGATGGAGTGGGGTGTGGAGTACTATTATGGAAATTCAAGAGCTGAATGAGGATTGCTTTGTGATGTGACTGTGATATTTATAGCTCACTCCAACCAATCCCCAGCAAAAACCTCTAACTTCCTTCCCCAAGCCTTTCTCTGAGATTGCCTTGGTCCAACCCTTCTCCACACTCCACCCTTCTGACAAAGGTGGACATCACATCGCCCTTGTTATTGTAGATAATTATTAATAATATAGAGCTACCCTATGCTCTGCCCCCAAATTATCAAGGAATTTTGGAAACTTTCTTCTCCTTCTTCTAGTCCTTCTTCTCCTCCTTCTTCTTCTCCTCCTTCTGTTCCTCCTCCTTTTCCTCCTTCTCCTTCTCACTTTTCTTCTCCTTCTCCTTCTTCTTCTCCTTCTCCTCCTCTTCCTTCTTCTTCTTCTCCTTCTCCTTCTTCTTCTTTTCCCCCTTCTCCTTCTTCTTTTTAATAGAGTTGATTACTCCTATAACAACTTGAAAATTTATATGTAGCTCCTCACTCATATTTCCTAATACAAATGATTGTTGCTAAAGTGTTCAGTATAACCAAATTACACAAGGGGTCACATATTTAACCAGTCCCTTGCATTTTTTTCCTGACTTCAGTTGAGCTCTCTACATTGAACAGCATGCAACATAATTCTTTCACATTATACCGCTTTTGTGCTAAATAAATTCCTCAGTTACATAGAGCATTTCTCTTGAAGTGGCATTGCCATCAATATATCTGTTAAGTATTGGTGGGGAGTGGGTCAAGCCTAGGGTATGATTCTTGGGATCTCTTTTCCCTCAACTAATGAACAGTGATCAGAAGTTTAGCCTGAACCTCAAAACCAGCAACAGAAAGATACAATTCTAGGCCTAGGGCTCCCTCTGTCTGAGCAGAGCAGTGACCAAGCTTTTGGTCCCAACTTTCCTCCCCTGGCAGAAATTAAAGTCTTCCCCGGAGAAGGGTGGGGACAGAAGAAGCTAGAGTTGTCTATTCTAGCTCCTCTGTGCTACATGTAGAGGGACTTTTTTGCTATATGTAGGAGATTCTACCAAATACTAATTCCAAAATGAATACATATAGCAATTATCAAAGAAACCCATTTATCCAAGTCAACAGCAAAAACAGAAATTGGAGAAAGCATATGCATGAGAATAGATATTCTAGACAATACAGACTAAAGTAGTCTGTCACTGGGAATGAGATAACTCTGCTCAACCAGGAGATCCCCTGATCTCATTCAAAGGAGAAATTTCCTGAAGTCCCTTAAGGTAGCAAGCTGAAGCAGAGATATGATGGAGATGGCTAGCTCCTCTCATGTTGACTTCTCCATAGAGTCTTCTCTCCTCAGCAGCAGCGTGAAGTGGAGTTGGAATCATCCATTTTCCTTCTTAAAACTGGAAGACAGAAGCACCCAAAGTCTGATTCTCCCAGCTCTCATCTTGGTTCCAAGACTGTAGCATATGCAGTGGCCACACCCCTGTAAACTTCATGGGCAGACGGACTAAAGCAATTCACCCCTGTTGGTGAATTAGGGGGATGTCTCCCTGAAGACCCAGCAGAATAGGTAGATAAGAACAATTTGTTCCAATAGCCAAGAAGGTGACTGAAGTGGACACTATGGGGAGTTTAGAGCCTGGTCAGATATAGAAGCTGCCAAGGTTATCCACTGCATCCCAGGCCATCACTAGTGGTCTTAACTTTTATCCTGCCTCTGGACTCTGATGACTGAAGGGAGAGCAAGGCTGAAGTCTTTGTACAGCTCTGCCTCACTTAAATCTAATTCATACTTTGTGATGCCATCAGTCCTCTTCAAAAATGAAGAACAATCATACCTTCTGTCCTGTGGCCATTATGACACATACTGCCAGGTCCCAGAGGATCTTTCATGCTTTATATTACAGGTGGTATCAAGTATGATCTAGTTCCAAGCTTCCTCTGACATAGGGTAACTAGGATCTCTACTTGTCTTAGGCCCCTCACCTAGGTCCCCCACACAGCACCCCAAGCTGCACTTGGGGAGGACACATTAGGTACACATGCTACTTTCCTAAATCAGATCTTTCAAGATGGAGAAAAAAACAAAAACAAGGACATGATTAAGCAGTAAGTCCTGTTCCTGTGGATGGGTATCTATGATCATTTTAGAAAAGACCTAAGAGAGTCACAGTGGAGTACAAATTAGGATCCATGTATTTCAAATCTATAAGATTTTTTTTGATGTTCGTTATCTGGCTTTAACCTTCTACAAGCAGCTCCTCCAGTGTCCCGTACTACAATGAACATTAATCAGCCTCAAGAGATCACCCCTGGAAAGCTCTACAGTGTTTGGTGCCAATGTGCAGCATGATCTAGCCCTGTATCCAGCTTGAGACCCTTCTGACTTTATGAGAACAGAGTTGAGTATATACCCTGAACTACACATTGCACGACTGGATATAACAAAACTAAGTTGTCCAGTCAGATCTATATAGTCAGCAATTATACCTCCTTGGATTTCACTTGACTTCTCCACAGAATTTTTGTTTTTGTTTTTCCTCAGAGAGACTTGAGTCTCTGAATTGCAGGATCATAGCTAATGTGTGTGAGCAAGGATACAATTCAACATTTGAGGGGTGGTTTTCACTGTCTCTGTGAGGTTGTATGCATATGTACGTATGTACCATAAGCTGCTTCTCAACTACACTCATGGGACATCTGTCTTTATCAAGGCATAAGCTTTTGAATACACAGTATAAAGGCTCAGGGTTTGAATTCAGGTTCTGGGCTTTGTGAGGGGGTACCCTAAGTGTCAATCAGCTTCATCAGAGTGTGCAGAGTTTCAGGCAAGGTTTGTTTCCTGTGTCCTCTTTGGAATTCATGGAATTCCCCAAAAAACTATCTCTTGAATTAGTTGCATATAAAGTAATTTCTGTCATGAGAAAGAAACAAAATCCAGAGTGTTTTTTTATCAGAAGAACCTCCTCCTCTCCCCACCCTTTACATTCCAAGTCAAGATTTTTGAAACTTTAAAAAAAAACCTTGTTGGAACTTACTACATTTTTAGAATCAGTTACACCTGGAATAATGTCTGTGATGGGATTTTTTTAAAAAAAGAAAAGAAAAAATCAGATATTTTAACCAAAAGAACTCCTCTGCCACCACTTTAATGATAATAGCTTGCATTTCCATAGGCCTTGAAGTTTATAAAGCACTTTACAAGTATCATCTCATCTGATCTTCACAAACAACCCTGGGAGGTATTATTATCCCCATTTTACAAATGAGGAAACTGAGGCAAAGGGAGGTTAAGTAACTTGCCCACAGTCACATAAAGCTGCTAAGCAACTGAAGGTGTGCCTGAAATCAAGTCTTCTGGCACTAGATCCAAAGCTCTTCATGTCCTGGGCCATCTAGCTGCCTAGTTCTTCATTTCAAAGTTATCTATTTTCTTTGCCATGTTGCCTCTTTTTATTCATATTGCTATTTAATTCTAATTTTATTGTATTGTGGCCAGGAAATACATCATGTATAATCTCTTCCTTTTTCAATATAGTTAGGACTTCTCTTTGACCTGGTGTGTTATCAAAAGAAAAGAGTTAATGTTGCCTATGTTTTCCATTTATTTTTCTTTATATGTGTAATTTCTAACCTATTAAGTCGTTTTAACCTGGAAATTACTTATTGTCGACCGTTTTCTTTGATTTGCCAATTTTTTTTATTGGAAGGTTCAAGTCCTCTAGTGAAGACATCGAAGATGAAGATACCAAGGTTATCCGCTGGACCCCATGCCATCGTCAGTCAACTCTGCCTCACTGAAATCCAATTCACGAGCAAGTCAAGAATTACCGCAGGATGTCATTGGTCCCCTCAAAAACTAAGAATGAACAACAACACTTTTTATCAATTCATACTTTTTCCAATCTGTTCTTAGAATTACTATTCACCTTTCTTTTATGGATTTAAATTGTATGAATGTTTGCTGCTTCAGTAGGAGCATTTCCTTCGCTGCTCCCCCATGCCGGGTAGGTTAATTTTTTGCATTACAACGTATTGAGACATTCCTTGAGAGCAGGTTGGCTCAGGGGACTAAAGGCAGACTGCTGATTTGGCTGCCTCATTCATTGCCTGAGAACAAGGAAGCCTACAAGTCCTGAGGGGCAGGGTTGCCTATAGTGGGGCGCCCTGGCTCTTAGAGGTTTATCTGGTAGATCAAGATGACTAAGGCTGGGGAGGCAGCTTTGCTTAGCTGAATCAATTTGACCCGACTTTAGTGAGTATCCTTGATGAATAGTCTTCTCTTGCTATGGTTAGTTAAATCTTGTTAAATGTTGAAGGAACTACAAATGTCTCATTTTTCTCCCAGTAGGCCTGAGTCAGGCCTAGCCCAGGACAGGTACATTAAGAATTGTTACATATTTTAACTCATCTTCCCTTTTGCCATGACTAATACCCTTGCAAGTGCTTTTCTGAAAAATGAATTTTTATGGATATCTTTTGTTTTTACATCATCTCAATTTCTCCCAGCATTTCTCCGCTTCCCACCTCCCTGAAAGCTATCCCATATAACAAAGAATATTTTTAAAGGAAAAAAAAGGAGAGAAAGAAGAGAAAAAAATAAGTAAAACCAACTAATACATTGACAAAAATCTGAAAATAAACGCCACATTCCCCACCTCTGAACAGAAGTGGCTCGTGAGGTTTTCTTTGTGATCTGTTCTTTCTAACTTTGCATCATTCATTTTTTATGGGTACGTGGCTGTTGTTCATTCTGTTTTTCATTGCTTTCATTGTATGTTGTTCTCTTAGTTTTGTTTACTTCACTGCATCAGTTCATATAAATCTTTCTATGCTTTTCCTTGTGCGTCATATTTGTCATTTCTTCTAGCACAGTCACATTCCATTGCATTCATGTACCACAATTTATTTAGCCATTTCCTAATTGATGGGCATCTACTTTATTTCTAGTTGTTTTCTACTACAGAAAGTGCCACAATAAATATTTTGATATCTATGAGGACTTTCTTTTTATTAATGACCTCCTTGGGATATATTACTAATGGTGGAATCTCTGGACCAGTGGGTGTGGATATCTTAGTCACTTTATATGTATAAATCCAAATTGTTTTACAAAATGATTTACTGATTCACAGATCCACCAACAATGCACCAGTGGGCTCATCTTCCCATTACCCCTCCAACACCTGACTAATCCCATCTTTTATCATCTTTGTCAGTTTGCTGGGTGTGAGGTGAAAAAAAGATATTTATACTTGCTTTTTCTGATAATTAGTGAGCATTTTTTCATATGGTTGTTAATAAATTGCTGTGTTTTTGATAATTTCATGTCTTCTGAATACTTTACCTATTGGGGAATGACAGTCAAAAATATGTGTGTATACACACACTTTTATACCTAGATGTGTGGATATATATGTATATACATATGTATATGTATGTGTATGTATTTCCAGTTATCTTGGATACCAAATCCTTACCTGCAAAACTGAATATCAATATCTTGTTGATCTTTTTTCACATTTTCTAGTTTGAATTATATTTTATCAAGTCCCATTACTTCCAATACCACTTAAATTTTTTTTTCAAATTGTATGATACATTTTGAACCAAGCTATTAATTTTAATGTACCTATATTTTTTTCATTAATGTTTCCTATAGGCAGCATATTGGTAATCTATAATTCTTTTTCTTTTAAAGGAGGAAAACTTGGGCCATTCACTTCTGTTAAGAATATTAAATATAATTTTCCCCTGATATTTTGTTCTTATGGATATTCATAAGAGTGAAATCTGTCTTAGTTTTCTGTATTTGTTTTAGTTATTAAAATAATTCATAAAACTGGTTATTATTCTGTTTTTCAAACCATTAATTTTTTTCCCTTATTGTTAGCAAGAAGGAGCTTCATGTTCTTTAATTTAGAATGTATGGCAGTATGAATGAACATTTTAATTGACTAGAGTTGAATTTTCTCTCCACACTGACTTTATCTACATTGTTGTAGTCACTGTATATATTGTTCTTTTGGGTCTGCTTTTTTCACTCTGCATCAATTCACACTTTTCGTGTTTATCTGAATAATTCACATTTGTCACTCCTTATGGCACAGTGATCTTCTATTACAAGAATTTATTTCACCATTCTCTAGTCACTAGGCACAAGTTTTATTTCTAGCTTTTCATTGTCAAAAATAATGCTGCTAAAAAATATGCTGCTATGAACATTTTTTTTTTTGCACATATGGGGCTTTTTTTTTTGTCAGTAACTAGTCATGAATTACATGACTGCCTTACCATAGCTCCTCCAGTAATGAATTTTATCATTTAAAAAACAACAAAACATCTTTGCTACCCTTATGGGTATGAGGTGATACCTTGGTGTTGTTTTAATTTGCTTTTTTCAATTATTAGTCATTTAGACCATTATTTTGATGGTTATTGATTGTATGTATTTTTATTTTGAAAATGTTCCTATATTTTAAACCACTTGTTTGTTGGGAGAGAACTTTGAATCATGTATTTGCATCAATTCCCCATAGATTCTGGATTTTAGAATTTTTTCAGAATTATCTAATGCAAAGACATTTCCCATTTAAAAAAATTTTTTTTTCTGATTCTAGCTACATTGCTGTACAATTGTACAAAAGCTTTTTGGTGATGACACCAGCTCAGTTATATGGCTTAAGTTCTGTTTTTGTGTTAATTATTGAGTTCATTATCTGACTGGTTCTCTGGCACTCATCTACTTGAATCTCCTTGTGGACAGAGACTATTTTTGTCTTTCTTTGTCTGCCCAGTGCTTGGCACAGTGTCTCACACATAGTAAACCCTTAATAAATGTTTGTTGACTGACTGCCCATCCTTGTTAGGCACTCTAATATGTCTGCAATGCCTACCAATCCTAAGAGGCGGCATTGTCCCCACTGACCATGAAGAGCTCAGCCTGCCAACACCTAGGCTGAACCTCACTGCCAAGCTCATGTGGAGATGACTTTAAAATACCTCCTTGACCAGGTCCAAATTTAACTTAGTTCATTTAATGGAAGATTGTTCAAACTTTTAAAATGTGAAATTTGCTCACCATACTTAGTTCAGAGTCTTTACCTCATAGTGGTTCCCACCCTCTCAATCTATTTCCCCTTGCATTCATAAATTCAGAAATGAAATGTGTTATGATTGCATACTTTATTGTACACAGAATGTAGTTAAAAGGAAATAAGAATTTCTCTTCTAATCATCTCCTATCCATCTTCTTGAATCTCTCTGTAATCACTGAATTCAAATGGGGGAATACTGACTACATAAAATCATTGCTGGTAGAAAAAGAAAACAGGGGTGTATAGTTAGCCCTATCTCAGAACAAAGGACTGAAAGGGAAAAGCAAGGAAGATAATGTTACCCCTAGCTCACTGGTCTGCAGGCACAATGGAGTTAGGCTGGCTGCCAGCTGCTTTTGGGCACTGTTGATCCTGGCTTTGATACTCACTGCCTGAGTCAGCCTGACTACTCCAGCCAAATAAGATTTATAATAGCTGGCACTCAGCAGATCTGGCTCTCTTTCCTCTTCATGATTCCTGGTCAGAGTTTTTGCTCGGGATCTAAAACTTCTCATGGAAGCATGGTTTCTGATAGTACTGGTCACAGTGTCTGTGATTCCTCATGTGATCTCTGCTATCTTCCAGCACATTCTTATCTCTCTTTTCTCCTAGAAGTCTAAGCTGCAAGACCAGAGGAAAGAAAAGAAGTGAAAAATATATGCATCCTTTAATAGTATCCCTTAATTCCCTCTATAGGACTTCTGTCTCATTGTAGACAAGAGCTCATCGAGACTTCAGATTGTTTTGTGACAGAGCTTTCAAAAATTGCTCTGCCAGCCTCTCTTTTCCCAAATCATTTTTTCAAGCTTAGGAGAAAATAATTCAAGGAAATAAACAGGAGATATAGGTGTAGAGTCTACATGTATAAACGAGAATGTGTATTTTGTCTTTCATGGTTTTTTCTATTCCATGTACTTATGGATTTTTCTTCTATTTCTAATTATGAAAAATATTACATTCAACTTTCTTTCATTTTTATGGTTAGTTTTAAACTTAGACTGTATGCTCATTACAAATTTATTGTGGTACAAGGCATAAGATGTTGATCTAAGCCTATTTTACATTTTTCTTAGTTCTTGTCAAATAAAGAGTTCCTTCTCCTATATGTTGTTATTTAGGGCCGTCAAATGCTATGCTTTTTTGTACATTTGTTCCTAAGGGCATTATGTAGTCTTTCCACAGATCTTAATGCTTATTGTTTTTATCCAGGACCAAATAGTTTGAATAATTTCTGTTTTATATAATAGTTTGAAGTCTGGTTTAACCAAGTTCCCTCTCTTTTTTTTTTTTTAAAGTGTATCACTTGATATTCTTCTTGAACTTTTATAGTTTCATATGAATTTTGTTTTTATTTTGTCTAATTCTATAAAACATTCCTTTGGTTTGGTATTTGATTGGCATAGTACTAAATATGTGAATTATCTTTTGCAGTACTATATTGTTGTGGACCATTCAAGAATATCTGCTACCTTTCCAATTAAAGTCATTTTTTTTAATAAATATTGTTTTTCAGTTAAATATATGAGTCCTTTATGTGTCTTGGTAGGTTAATCCCCAGATATGCACGGTTCTGTTACCTTAAATGGAGTTTCTCTTCCTACTTCTTAAATTCCATTTAACAAAAATGCACAGACATTTGGAATTAATTCTCTTGAGTTTTGTTCATTGTATGTAGAAAAGCTGATGATTACTGTGGATTTTTTTTGTAACCTGTTCCTTTATTGAAGTTATCGCTTGTCTCAGTTTTTCAATTTATAAAAATTTAATTGCTATATTTTGCTATTATATTACTTTTATTTTTAATATATCCCTTTCCCTTTCCTGTTCAGTGAACTGTCTCTTGTGACAAAGAATAAAAGAGAGGGAGGGAGAAATAGTTTGACAAAACTAACCAACACATTAATTGGATCTGACAATATAATTTATCTCAGTAATTTTTATTGAGAAAAAATACTAAGCAGTTTCTGCTCTAATAGAGTTTACATGCTACTGAGGGATGCAAAATACACACCAAGCAGTACAAAATGAATTTAATAGGCAAAGGACACTGGGAGGATAAAAGATGCCCTTTAGGAGATGGTCCTCCAGTTGTGCTTTGAACCAAGGTATTCTAAAAGGCAAAAATAAGAAGGGAATGCTATCCAAACATGGGGGACATTCTAACATATATGGATAACTGTGAATAGATCAGTTTAATGGGAAAGGTAAGTGCAGGAGGTGGGATTATAAGAGAGCAGAATGGGAAGATAGATGAGAGCCAGATTATAGAGGGCATTAAATGGAAGATTTTATGTTTGATTATAGAGTGAGTATAGATCCACTGAAGACTTTTTAATATAGGAGTGAAGTGGTTAGACCTGTATTTTAGGAACATCATCCTGTCAGCTTTGTGGAGGATAGATTAGAGATAGAAAAGAAGTAGGAAGACCAATGAGGTGCCTATTGAAATAGTGTGAATTAGAAGTGATGAGGGACTGAGGTAGAATTGAAACTCTGTGGTAAGAGCCGTGTTGTGGAGGTGGGATTGACTAGACCTCAAAAATGATTGGAATGAAGGCGAGGAAAAATTCAGAGATAACTGAATTTGTGAACTGACTTGTGAACCCGGGCAGCTTGAAGAGAGAAATAGGGATTAAAGAGGGAAGAATGAAACATTTATCAGGCATCTGTGTGCCAGGCCTTTACGAATATTATAACATATATTTATAAATACTAGCCGTCCTGGGAGGTAGGTGCTATTGTTATTCTCATTTTGCAGTTGAGGAAATTAAGGCAGACGATGGTTAATTGTCACATAGCTAGGAAGTATTTGAGGACAGATTTGAACTTGGATCTTTTTGGCTCCAGCTCTAGTGCTCTATCTATTGCTCCACCTAGCTGCAGGGGATAGAGGAGAGATAGTATTAGGAGGAAACGTAATGAATTCCATTTTTTGACATAGGAGATGCTCACAGAATACTTGTGAATGAATTCAGGAGAGGTATAGGTTAAATAAATAGGTAGATTTGCTAGCCTTGTGATAAAAGTTAAACCCATGAAAGCTGATGAAATCACCAACAGTGTAGAGTGAAAAAAAAATAAGGCCTAGAGATAGTATTGGTGAACATCTTCCCAATGGGAAGAAACAGGATGGTGATTCCCTTGGAGGATAACATGAAGGAACTCTAATGGGAATCTGGTATGCATGTAGGCCCCTTCAACTTACTCAGAGTGTTTCTCCACACAGAATGTTAGGGAGTGCTTTTAGGAGAATTACGACATTATGACCTATAAAGGGGAAAAACTGGAGCACAAGTGGCTGTTCAGTAATTGGTTCTAGGCACCAGGAACCTTTTCTGATTTGCTGTGTGGTCAGAACTGTTGGTATCTTCAAAAAACTCCAAATCACCTTTGGCTGGTTTTTTTTTGCTACAGGGATGTCTGAAGGAACTCAGTAACTTTCATTCACAGCTTGTGGTGAGAGCCCAAGTTGTAAAGGGATAAAGCCTTAGAGACTTCTTCCTGCTTTGTAGTCACATGGCTCCTGTGTTACAAAAGACCAGTTGGGTTGGTTTGGTTTTTTTTGGTTCATTCTTTTCTATTTTAGGTGAAGAGCATTTCAAAGAGGAAGCCACAGGAAACCAGCAGTTGAAATCCAGGCTTGAAGGATTGCAGCCAGACCAGCATTAATGTTCTGAGGAGCAAGGAGTGATCTTCTGCATCTACGCCAGTGGAAACCAAAGTGGGGGCTCATTCAGCCATCATGCAGCCTATGGACACAAACTTGGCAAGACCAAGGCTACGGAGGAACTAAGTTAAACAGAGAGCCTGCATTCACAGATAACAACTTGGTGTAGATGAGAATATACCCCAGAGGTGTTGGGAAAAATGCTTGCACATTTGCTGTTTTATCTTTGAAGTAAATATCCTTTTTTAAAAGCTATCTGGTATTAGTGAAGTCAAGATGGTGAAGTAAAAGCAGGGACTTCCCTGAGCTCTCCCCCAAACCCTCCAAATACCTATAAAAAATGACTTTATACAAATTCTAGAACTCCAGAACCCATAAAATGACAGAGTGAAAGAAGTTCCCAGCCCAAGACAACCTGGAAAGTCAACAGGAAGGGTCTTTT
Organism: Notamacropus eugenii; assembly: GCF_028372415.1. Taxonomy (NCBI): domain Eukaryota; kingdom Metazoa; phylum Chordata; class Mammalia; order Diprotodontia; family Macropodidae; genus Notamacropus; species Notamacropus eugenii. The sequence goes on from NC_092874.1 coordinate 191,998,128, forward strand.
GCACCAAGCAGGGAGTAGAATGCAGTCCAGCATGGATGGGCTAGAGCAGGACTCAGGGAACTGAATCAATGGCAGCTGTGGCAGTTTCCAGACATCAACCCACAAATGCCAAAAAGATCAGTGGGAAAACTCTGTGGGACCTGGGTGAAAGAGGAGCATGTCATCTGGCAAGACCACCCTCTAGCCCCAGAGTGGTGGGAGTGGTGGCAGTGGTGACTGGTGGCGACAGCAGAAAGAGCAGCAGCAGCAGCAGAGCTCTGGGCCCACACGTGGTGGGGAATTGAACAGTTGATACAAAATCCCTGAAGCCTGGGACAGTACACCCACCCCCATACCCCTACTGGAAGCAGAGTCCTACCTTAACAAAGAGTTAGAAAGTCAAGTGTTTGGCAGGAAGATGAGTAAACATTGTAAATGAACTCAGAATATATAATCCTACTTTGGTGACAAGGAAGATCAGGGCATACAACCAGAGGAGGACAGCAGAGACAAAGCTCTTACATCAAAAGCCTCCAAGAGGAATATGAATTGGTCACAGGCCATGAAGGAGCTCAAAAAGGATTTTTAAAATCAAATAAGAGAAGCAGAGGAAAAATTGGGAAGAGAAATGAGATTGATGCAAGAAAATCATGAAAACTGAGTTACCAGCTTGCTAAAGGAGACCCCCAAAATACTGATGAAAATAACCCCTTTAAAAATAGACTAATTCAAATGGTAAAAGAAATTAAAAAAGCCAATGAGGAGAAGAATGCCTTAAAAAGCAGAATTGGCCAATTAGAAAGGGAGGTCCAAAAGCTCACTGAAGAAAATAATTCTTTCAAAATTAGAATGGAGCAAATGGAAGCTAATGACTTTATGAGAAATCAAGAAATTACAAAACAGAACCAAAAAAATAAAAAAAAGACAATGTGAAATATCTCCTTGGAAAAACCACTGACCTGGAAAATAGATCCAGGGGAGAGAATTTAAAAATTATTGGACTGTCTGAAAGTCATGATCAAAAAAAGAGCCTAGACATCCTCTTTCAAGAAATTATCAAGGAAAATTCTAGAATCAGAGGGTAAAATAGAAATTGAAAGAATCCACCAGTTGTGTCTAGAAAGAGATCCTAAAAGGAAAACTCCTGTAGCCAAATTTCAGAGTTTCCAGGTCCAGGAGAAAATATTGCAAGCAGCCAGAAAGAAACAATTAGAGTATTATGGAAATACAATCAGGATAACACAAGGTCTAGCAACTTCTACATGAAGGGATCAAAGGGCTTGGAATATGATATTTTGGAGGTCAGAGGAGCTAGGATTAAAATCAAGAATCACCTACCCAGCAAAACAGAGTATAATCCGTCAGGGGAAAAAATGGCTATTCAATGAAATAGAGGACTTTTAAGCATTCTTGATGAAAAGCCCAGAGCTGAACAGAAAATTTGACTTTCAAATACAAGAATCAAGAGAAAACATGAAAAGGTAAACAGGAAGGAGAAAGAATAAGAGACTTATTAAAGTTGAACTGTTTTCATTCCTACATGGAAAGATGATATTTGTAACTCATGAGACCTTTCTCAGTGTTAGGGCAGTTGGAGGAGACAGACTGATAGATAGAAAGACAGATAGAGAGAGGGCACAGGGTGAGTTGAATATGAAGGGATGATATCTAAAAAATAAAATTAAGGAGTGAGAGAGGAATATATTGTAAGAAGGAGAAGGGGAGAGATAGAAGGGGCAAATCATCTCACATGAAAGAGGCAAGAAAAAGGTTTCACAATGGAAGGGAAGAGAGGGAGGTGAGAAGGAATGAGTGAAACTTACTCTCATAGGACTTGGCTTAAGGAAGAAATAACATACACACTCAATTGAGTATCTTACCCTACAGGAAAGTAGAGGGGAAGAGGATAAGAGGGAGGGATGATAGAAGGGACAGCAGATTGAGGGAGGGGTAGTTAGAAGCAAACACTTTAGAAAAGGGACAGGGTCAAAGGAGAAAATAAAATAATTGGGGGGGTGGGATAGGATGGAGGAAAATATAGTTAGTCTTTCACAACATGACTATTATGGTTTTTTTTTTTGCATAACTACACATGTATAATCTATATTGAATTGCTTATCTTTGCAATGGGGGTGGGTAGGGAGTGAAGAAGGGAGGGAATTTGTAACACAAAATTTTAAAAACAAATGTTAAGAAATCATTTTTACATGTAACTGGGAAATCAGATATACAGGCAATAGGGTATAGAAATCTATCCTGCCCTTCAAGAATGTAAAGGGGAAGGGGATAAGGGTGGGGGGATGATAAAATGGAGGGCAGACTGGGGGAAGGGGTAATCAGAATGCATGCCATCTTGGAATGATGGGGAGGGGAAAGATGGGGTGAAAATTTAGAACTCAAAATCTTGTGGAAATGAATGTTGAAAATTAAAAATAAATAAAATTTAACAAATATGTAAATAAGCAAATTAAAAAAAATGCTACCTGGTGTTGTGGTTAAATGTAACTCAAAGGCTATTCAGTGGTCCCTTAACAACTGGTGGGGAGCATAGCTTGTGAAGGCTCAAGTCAGTGATAGAGAAAAAAAGCACTCCATGTGCTCCTGCCCCTTGGGGTACAGTAGATGCCAGTGTGCTCCTGATGTCAGAGCCACACCATTGCTTCATGCTTCTGAAATTCTTTCTTTCTCAATACACCTTCCAGGACCTTTCTAACTAAGAACCATTTCTAGGCATAGGTCCTCTTCTCAGTCTGCTCTGGTTCCGTGACACAGGAATGGGTCAAGGTCAACAAAGCTGCTGTTATGGGTCTATGGGTGCATCATGACAGGTCTGGGATCTCTTCTTGTTCTGGTACATAGCCTCTACCTGTGCTGAGCATTCTTATTGGCAGCATGTCCCCAGTGTCCACAGACCTCCGCGGTCTGTCTCCCTATGCTGAACTCCCTATGTCACTGTGACCTTTTCTCTATTTCCTCATCAGGATTTGGTCCAGTGCACCTTCTCTTTCCCTTTGACCTGATTAAGGTACATCACATATTCTCTTTTTCCTCCTTCTGTGCCTCAATTAATTCCCATAGAAACATTGCTTTTGCTATAGGCAGAATGTTGTGAAATTTAGTTCTGATGTTTCAGGCTCTTTCTTCACTGTCACTTTTACTTCTGCTTTCACCCTTGTGTACTTCAAAAAAGAAATATCTTCATGGCATACCTTGTTATTTGTGGCTGTTGTTACTGTTAGCCCCGCAGATGACTATCTTCTTAGCTTTTCCCCCCTTCTTTCCTGGGGTAATTTATTTCATTACCTGTGCCTTGCTTGGTTGCTATATTTGTTTACTTTTCTTATATTGCTGTTGTTGAAATTTGCTTAGGTAGGTCTACTTCCCTTTCCCCCCTAAATGCTTAGAATGCTTTTTCTTCAATTGAAAATCCATCTTTAAAAAAATGATTTTTATTAATGGCTAGACTCAGACTTGCAAGATATGTCACTTTGGTTTCCATCTTCAGCTCTTTTGATCTTTAGAACATATTTTCATTTCCTCTTGCAATTTCTGGTAGGTGCAGAATAGTCTTATGTTTATTTACATTTCATTTTCTTTACATTTAAAAGTCTTTCTATTGTACACAGTCTTTTTCTCTTTCACTTGCAGAATTTGTCATTGGAATTATTAAATTTAACCACCATATGTCTTGGAGTCTGTAGTACAGTTTTTTTTCTGGAAGAAATTATGAATTTTTCCTGTATTTTCTTTTTTTAATATTTCAATTTATTATTTATTCATTTAAAATATTTTATTTTTCCCAGTTACATGTGAAGACCATTTTAAACATTCATTTTTTAAAAAATTTGAGCTCTAAATTTTCTCTCTCCTTTCGCTTCTCCCCTCCCTGAGACATTAAGCAATTTTATATAGGTTATATATGTTCAATCATGCAAGACACTTAATTTTTAACATTTTCATTTTAAATTTTGATTTCCAAATCCTCTCCACCATTCATTGAGAAGGCAAGCAATATGATATCAATTATATATGTGAAATCATGCAAAACATTTTTCCATATTTAAAAAAACAAGAAAAATAAGGTGAAAATATACTTCAATTTGCACTCAGAGTTCATCAGTTCTCTCTCTGGAGGCAAACAGCATTTCTTCATCATGAGTCTTTTAGAACTGTCTTGGATCATTGTATTCAACTGTACAGCCAAGTCTTTCATAGTTGATCATCATTACATATTGCTGTTGCGGTGCACATTGATCCAGCTCTGCTCACTTTACTTTGTTATCAGTTCATAAAGGTTTCGCCATGTTTTTCTGAAACCACAGCCCTCATCATTTCTTACAGCACAATAGTGCTCCATCACAACCATATACCACAACTTGTTCAGCCATTCCTCAGTTGATAAGCACTCTCTTGATTTCTAGTTCTTTGCTATCACAAAAAGAGATGCTATAAATATTTTTGTATAAACAGGTTTTTTTTTTCCTTTTTATTTGGTCTCTTTGGGATACAGACCTATTAGTAGTATTTCTGGGTCAAAGAGTATGCACAGTTTTATAGCCCTTTGGTCATAGTTCCAAATTGTTTTCCAGAATGGTTGGACCAGTTCACTCACTGAAAATTCATTAGTGTATCTATTTTTCCTTTATTCCTTCCAGTATTTGTCATTTTTTTAATTTTATTTTTCATTTTTAACACAGTTTATAACAGATAAAACAATTCAGACTTTTGGTCAGGTGATACTTCTTTTTAAAGCATTTACAATATGGACCATAAAATAATTTTTTTTAAACATTAACCAACTGAGACACAAATAATATTTATGTTGTTAACTTTACAAGCTCTTGACCTAATTGTCTCCACATTATTGCTAAGAATTAAAGGAACCTAACTTATTGCTGTTGGTCTAAAGTCCTATGCCTAATAGCTTAATTTTAGACTTAATCTCGGATGTTCCCCTACCAATAATCTATAATTTAATAGATCTGGTATTAAGCTTATAAACCTTTTGATTATAGGAAATTGCCACCAAGAGCAGGGACATTGCAGGGATACAGTATCTCCCCAACTTCATGTCAATTCTAGGCAGGATTAGATTGTCCACTAGCATTCAGTAAGGCTTAAAGTCTGCCAGGTGTCAGTGGGGAAATTGAGTCAGGAGAATCCTACCTCAGCCCAGGCTGAACAGCTGCTCTCCCTTCCCATGAGATCACCTTTTGCAGTTCATACCAGCATCTCACAGGCTTACTGGCATCATGAATTGGATGCTCAGACTGCCTTTCTTGCTATCCATACCTGGAGTTAGACTCAGAAGAACAGTCACTTAATAGTCCCATAGCATCAAAGAATGGCAAGTTCCAATAACCAGGTTTCAGATATGATTATAACTTCACTTTGGCTAAGGAACATCTTTTGAGGCAAGTCTTAAGTGGCTTACATGCCTTTCTATACATGTTCTAGTTCCTGATTAAATAACAATCATAAAATCAAATTTATCATTAAAACCTTAACTTTTCCATCAATGCCAAATTTTACCCGAGGATACTTTCCTCTAGGAAATTTAGACTAATATTCTTTCCCCCAAACTAAAGACATCATTGATTTATTCTCAGTAATTAATTCAGTCAATTGTTTTAATACTAATTGCTTTTACCTCACTTTGTAACATGTCCAATTTTTCTCCCCATCACTCCCCTCTCCCTGCTTCCTAATACCTTGCATTCTGATTACTTCTTCCCTCAATGTACCCTCCCTTCTATCACACCCCACCCTTCCTTTATCCCCATCTTCTCTTTTCTTGTAGGCCAAGATAAATTTCTATACCCCATTCCCTATATTTCTTATTTCCCAATTATATGCAATAAAGATTCTCAACATTCGTTGCTGATACTTTGAATTCCAATTTCTCTCCCTCCCCCCTCCCTTCCCAGCCCCACTGAGAAGGCAAGCAATTCAATACAGACTAAATATGTGTGTGTGTATGTACAATTTCTCCATCTACCCAAATACTGAGAAAAGATTCAAGAGTTATAAATCTTTTCTTTCCATGTAGTAATGTAAATAGTTCAGCTTTAGAGAGTCTTTTATGATTTTTCTTTCCTGTTTACCTTTTCATGCTTCTGTTGATTCTTGTCTTGGGAAGTCAAATTTTCCATACAGATCTGGTCTTTTCCTCAATATGAATGATTGAAAGTTCTCTATATCATTGAATGACCATTGATTCCTTTGAAGCATTATACTCAGATTTGCTGGGTAGGTGATTCTTGGTTTCAATCCCAGTTCCTTTGACTTCTGGAATATCCCATTCCAAGCCCTTTGATCCCTTAATGTTGAAGCTGCCAGATCCTGTGTTATCCTGATTGTATTTCCACAATACTCAAATTATTTCTTTCTAGCTGCTTGCAGTATTTTCTCCTTGATCTGGGAACTCTGAAATTTGGCCACCATATTCCTAGGAGTTTCTCTTTTCGGGTCTCTTTCAGGAGGTGATTGGTGGATTCTTTCAATATTTATTTTGCCCTCTGGTTCTAGAATATCAGGGCAGTTTTCCTTAATAATTTCATGGAAGATAATGTCTAGGCTCTTTTTCTGATCATGACTTTCAGGTAGTCCCATAATTTTTAAATTGTTTCTCCTGGATCTATTTTCCAGGTCAGTTGTTTTTTTCAATGAGATGTTTCACCTTATCTTCTATTTTTTCAAATTTTTGGTTTTGTTTACTAACTGCTTGGTTTAATTCATAGTCATTCATTTCCCTGAACTCAATTCTCTCTTTCAACGAATTATTTTGTTCAGTGAGTTTTTGAATCTTCTCCTCCATTTGGCTAACTGCTTTTTAAAACCTCCTTCTGCTCATTGGCTTTTTGGACCTCTTTTTCCAGTTGAGCTAGCCTCTTTTTAAAGTTATTATTTTCCTCAGCATTTTTTTGGTTCTCCTTTAGTAAGGTGCTAAATTGTTTTTCAAGGTTTTCTATTGCCTGAGCCTAATTTAAGTTCCCTTTGGAGGCATTGGAGGCAGAGGCCTTGACTTCCTCTGACAGTATGCCTTGTTCTTCCTCACCCAAAAGGATGGGGGGAGACACCTGTTCCCCAAAAAAGTAACCTTCTATGGTCTTATTTTTTCCCCTTTTTTGGGCATTTTCCCAGACAGTTACTTGACTTCTAAGTTTCTTCTCCACCACCACCTCTCCTCTAGTTCCAACAAGCCAGCACTGGGGGCTGAGATTCAGATGAGCTGCTCCAAACCCTCAGGGCCTTTAGGTGGGGGCAGGGCTGCTATTCAGTGTGAGATTAAGATCAGCTGCTCAGGCAGGGGCAGGGCCACCACACAGGGCTCAGTTCCCTCAGGGGCTTTATGATGAGATCTTCAACAATGAATGTCAGCTACTGCCTGCTTTGAGAACCCCAGTCCCGCTGCTACCTTCACTGCTGTCACCTGAGGAGGCCCAAGTTATGGAGACACCCTACTCCCTTTTCTGCCAGCTGAAAAGACCCTCTCAGTGATCTTTGGCGCCTGTTGAGGGATCTGTGCTGCCGCTAGGGATTCTGTCCCTGAAGCCTGCTCAGATCTGCTCCTCCTGGTTCTGAGTGGCCAAGGCAGGGCTGGGCTCTGCTCCAGATCTGGTGGGACAGACCTTTCCTGTTGGTCTTTCAGGTCACTCTGGGCTAGAAATCTCTTCCACCATTGTTCTGTGGCTTCTGCTGCTCTAGAATTTGTTGAGAGTTCTTCTTTACAGGTATTTTATGGGTTGTGGGGTAAAAGTTAGTGTATGTGCATCTTTCTACTCTGCCATCTTGGCTCCACACCCCAAAGCAGTATCTGTCATTTCTGATTGTGTGAGGTATTACCTCAGAGTTGTTTTAATTTGCATTTCTCTTATCAGTGGTGATTTATAGCATTTTTATATGACTATAAACAGCTTTGATTTCTTTTTCTGAGAACTGTCCTTTTATATCCTTTGACTATTAATTTGGGAGTTGCTCTTATTTTTTATGAATTTGATTCAGTTTAATACTCAGTATATATTTGGGAAATGGGGCCTTTATCAGAAAAACTTGCTGAAAACAATTTTTCATATTACTTCATTGTCTATGGTACTTTTCAGAATAATATTGTTTCCCTAATCATCTCTTTTAATTAAGTCTATTTTTTGCATTTGCTTTGTCTGAGGTCATGATTACTACCCCTTCCTTTTTTATTTCAGCTGAAGTATATTAAATTCTACTCTAGCCCTTTATTTTAACTCTGTGTGTGTTATTCTTGTAAACAACATAGTGTTGGATTCTGGTTTCTAATCCATTTTGCTATCTGCTTCCATTTTATAGATGAATTGATCCCATTCATATTCACAGTTATGATTATTGTGTATCCTTTCCCCCAATCCCATTTTCTTCTGTTCCTTCTTCTCTCTCTTTTTTATCCTTGCAATCTACTTTGCTTTTAACCTCTGACTTCCTTAATCTATCTTCCCTTTTACTTTCCCTTCCTCTCTTTTCTCTTCTTCCCTTCCCATTTCTCTATTGGGTAAGTTACATTTCTAACACAACTGAGTGTGTGTGTGTGTGTGTGTGTGTGTGTATTCTTCCCTCTTTGAATCAATTCTGATGAGAGTAAGGTTCAAGTCCTTGTCCACCCACTCCCATTTTCCCCTCCATTGTAAAGTTCTTTCTTGCACACCTCTTTTATGTGAGAAAAGTTTCCCCATTCTACTACTCCCTCCATCCTTCTCCCAGTGCATCCCTCTTTCTCACCTCTTCATTTTTTATGGAGATTATTCCAATATAATCAATTTATACCCTTGCCCTCTGTCTATGTAAACTCCTTTTAACTGTCCTAATAATATTTAAGTTCCTAGGCGTTGTATATATCATATTCCCATAGAGGAATTAGTTTAATTTTGTGACTCTTTTATGGTTAGTCTTTCATGTTTACCTTTTTATGCTTCTTGAGTCTTATGTTTGAATATCAAATTTTCTATTGAGCTCTTGTCTTTTAATCAGGAAGGCTTGAAAGTCCTCTATTTCATTAAATATCCATTTCTCCTCTCAGTTTTGCTAGGCTGATGACTTTTGGTTGTAATCCTAGTTATTTTTGCTTTCCAGAATATCATATTTCAAGTCCTCCATTCCTTTAATGTGGAAGCTACTAAATCTTGTGTGATCCTAACTGTGGTTTCATGATATTTCAGTTTCTTTGTGGCTCCTGGAAGTACTTTCTTTCTAACTTGGGAGATCTGGAATTTAGCTATAACATTCCTGGGAGTTTTCATTTGGGAATCTCTTTCAGGAGGTCATTGGTAGATTTTTTCAATTTCTATTTTGTCCTCTGGATCTAAGATGTCAGAGCAGGTTTCTTTGATAATTTCTTGAAAGATGATGTCTAGGCTCTTTTTTTTAATCATGGTTTTCAGGTAGTCCAATAATTCCTAAATGATCTCTCCTCCATTTATTTTCCAGGTCAGTTGTTTTTCCAAAGAGATAGTTCACATTTTCCTCTATTTTTTCATTCTTTTGATTTTGTTTTATTGTATTTTGATATCTCATGGAGTCATTAGCTCCACTTGCCCAATTCTAATTTTTAGGGAATTATTTTCTTCAGTGAGATTTTCTACCTTTTTTTCCATTTGTCCAGTTCTGCTTTTTAAGGAGTTCTTTTTGTTAGTGAATTTTTGTACCTCCTCTTCCATTTTGTAGGCCAATCCTACCTTTTAAGGAGTTCTCTTCAGTGTATTTCTATGTCTCTTTTTTTACCCTTTGGCCAATTTGCTTTTCTCATGGTGTTATTTTATTTTCTTCAGTATGTTTTTTGTGCCTCTTTCACCAATCAAGCTGTTAATTCTTTTTTCATAATTTTCTTTCATAACTCTCATGTTTGCAATGATTTTCCTTGAGGTTTTTTGGGTAGCTGTTTTTACATTATTGTTTTCTTCTGAGTTTATGTCTTGATCTTCCCTGCCACTGTAGTAGGTTACTATGGTTAAATTCTCTCTTTTTTTTTTTTTTGCTGTTTGCTCATTTTCCTAGCCTATTTCTTGACATTGAACTTTATGTTTTTAAGTTGTGCTCTGGTCACCTGAGGATGAGGAAGCACTGTTCCAAATTTCAGCAATTTCCTTTTAAATTTAAATTTAAAAAATATTCAAATGAATATTTTATTCTTCCCAATTACATGTAAAAACAATTTCTAACATTTAAAAAAATTTTGAGTTCCAAATTCTCTTCCTCCTTTTCTCCCCTCTCCTCTCCCTGAGACAGTAAGCAGCTGATATAGGCTATACATGTGTAATCATGCAAAACATATTTCCATATTAGTCATGTTGTGAAAGAAAATATAGGCCCCCCCCCCCCAAAAAAAAACCCCTTAAAAATAGTGAAAAATAGTAATGCTTCAATCTGCATTCAGACTCTATCAGTTCTTTCTGTGGAGATAGCATTTTCCATCATGAGTCTTTTGAATTCTTTTGGCTCAACTGTATTGCTAAGAATAGTTGATCAATGTATAATATTATTGTTATTGTGTACAATGTTCTCCTGGTTCTGCCTACTTCACTTTGCATCAGTTCATGTAAATCTTTCCGGGCTTTTCCTTCAGGCTTTTTTGAGCTAGTTTTGAGAATCTTCCTGTTTTTGGTGCTTTCAAGGTAGTGTGATCCTGACCTATACTCTGGTCTTTACCCAAGAAGGGCCCCAGGTCCCCTGCATCCACAGGCACTAGAGTTAGTGTGCCTCTTTGCTTTGGAACTGTGATTAGGGCTCCTACTTCCTTGTGATCAACCACTTGCACTCCTCCCTGCCCTGGAACTGCAACCCAGAACTGAGTATGAGCAATAAATTTGCCAATCAATGCCAACTGTACCCAGTGCTAGCAAAGGGTCCTCTGTAAACTCTTTCTGACTAGTTGTCCAAACCCCTTACTATCTCTGGGCTGAGAGCTCCTAAAGCGGCCACAACTGTATGTAGGCTTCAGATGGCCTCCAGTCTAGAGTCACAGACTTCTTCTGCTGTCTTAATTTTTTTTAGACCAGAAAAATGTTTTTCCCCAACCTTTTGTTGGCTCTGCTGCTCCAAAATTTGATCTGAGGCATTATTTAAAGTTGTTTGGAGGGGAATGTTGAGAGTTCAGCTGGGTGGTTACCCCAATCCACCATCTTGACTCTGCCTCCTCCTGAATTATTTCTTGCATTACAGTGTTCAGGTTTTTTGACTTATAATCTCCTTTTGGGAGATCTATAATCTTTAAATTGTCTCTGTGCATCCTTATCTTCAAGATTAATTATGTCCAGTGGATTTCAGTTTTTTCTGTTTTGTCCATTATTTCTGCTATGAAGGCTATAAATTCTGCTTTCACAATTCTTATTTCTCTCTTACACAATTCTGGAACATCTCAGGAATTGGATTCATTTAATGGATCTGGAATCCACATTCCCTTCTGTCATTAATACCTTCTGTGTTGGTTTATGTGCTTGTGTTCAAGGCATTTTAACTGAATTTTCTTGCTCCTGAGATCTTTGTTAATTTCAGTCTTTTCCCTTTATATTTCCCCATTATTTTCTTACTCCTTTCCCTCTGATGTCTGTTTCCCCAGAGGCTGGACCTCAAAGCCATTTTAGCATCCTCTGGGGAATTCACATTCACTGACTTTGATCTTCGACCCAGCTGGATGCCAATCTCTTTTGCTTTAGGTCTGGCTGGAAACCTGCCACTGTTCCCTCTCTTCCTCAGTTCTCTGAGTACAGCACAGAGCTCTTCCACTCTAAGGTCCCAGCCAGAGCAAACTTCTGCCTTCTGGTTTTGCAGTGGTGCAGGGAAGGGGAAGGAATAAAGTTGACTTTTGTTCAAGTCCATAGGCTGGCTTATGTTTTGCTACCATAATTTGGTAGCTGGTGGGGAGGGGATGCTGAATGCATTGTGACCTTCTCTGTGTTTGGTTCCTTGTTTTTTTGTTTTTTACCTCCTTAGAGTTCTTGATATCTTAGAGTATGGGGGACAGCTGAAATTGCTTTATTTTTTGTACATAATTCCTATTTTGGAGAGATTTGGAGAATTGGAGGTTTCTAGTTCTTCATCATGTTGGTCATGTTTTTATTTCTTAATTAAGAAAAATATATTTTCTCTCCTTCCCTCTTCCCTGCCTCTTATTAGAAGAAAAAAGAAAAAAAAAATCTCATGATACACAAAACAAAATTACATATGGACCACGTCCAAAAAAAATCATTTTCATTCTCCATCTGGAGCCCTTCACCTTTTTTTCTGGAGGTAGGTATGCTTCACCAATGGTCCTCTGCTATCATTACACACTCTTGGACTATTGCCTATAGATACTGTTTTGGCAAGCCACTTCAAGAGCTCAGATGCCCTGCCTTCCTTGCTAGGCTAATGCTTACCTTCTTTTCATTTCATTTGATTGAACCTATCTTAGCTTCCTTATACACAACAATCTCGGTATTTTGTCTGTGTCTTTGTAATGGCTGTTCAATATTCCTGAAAAGTATTTCTTCCTCACATCTGCCTCTTAGAATACCTAGTTTTCTTCAAGATTCAACATGAGATTCATCTCTGCAAGATACCCTTTGTGATACAGCAGTTGGTAATGCCTTCCTCCCTTCCACCCTGGAATCTATTTCTATATATTGTGATTTAGCAGGGTTTTTTATTAAAACTTTTCTCATTTAAAAATAAACTTTCTCATTTTTCACCCCTACTCTTTTGGGGAAAATAAAGCCCTTGCAACAAATGTGCACAGTCAAAGACAGCAAATTGTCATATTGCCCATGGCCTCAAAATACAGGATGTCCCAGATGTCTTAGTATGGTTTTAAACATAGAGCTTAATACCACACTAAGACATCTGTGACATCCTGTATATAGCTCATTCTGAACCTTAACTCCATCACCTCTCTGTGAGGTAGTGGGTATAACAATTCATCACTGGTCACCTGGAACTCTGGTTCCAAGTTCTTAAGGCTTTCAAAGTTGTCTGACTTAGCAGTGTTCTTATATAATTATTTCCCCTCCCAGTTATGCTTCACTCTGCATTAGCTCATATAAATCTTCCAAGATTTACCTGAAATAATTTCCTTCATCATTTCTTACAGCACAATAGCAATCAATTACACTTTTATACTATAATTAATCTAGCCATTTTCCAATTGATGGACACCTCTTTAATTTTCTATTCTTTTGATAGCAGAAAAAGAGTTGCTATAAATATTTTTCTACATAGAGGTCTTTTTTTCTCTTTCTTTGACCTCTTTGGGGTATAGGTCTATTAGATGTTTTGCTGAATCAAAGGGCATACACTATTTAGTGACTTTTGGGGGGGCGGAGAAATTACTTTCCTGACTGTCTGGACCAATTTACAAAACTACTTCATTTTTCCACATTCATTCTACAGTTCTAAATTTCTTTTGTGTGTATGTTTTTTAAAACAAAATTTTATTGTTATCTTTTTTCACATCACCAGAATTTCTCTCAACTTCCTCTCCTCCTCCACTGTTCAGACAGGTTAGCCACATAACAATTACTATTTTTTAAAAAAGAAAAAGAATAGGAAGAGAAAAAAAATCACAAAATCAATCAAAACATAAAAAAAGTCTGAAAATATAAATAATATACCACACCCATGTATGAAGAGAAATGGAGTGAGACAATATCATTTCTCTTCTTTGGAACTATGCCTGTTCTAATTTTTAAAATGTAAACATTCATTTTCTGTAGTTTTGTATTTTTTTCCATTGACATTGTTGCGGTCAAATGTATATTGTTTTCTTGTCTCTAGCTCACTCTACATCAGTTCATGTAAATATTTCCATACTTCTCTGTATTTATTGTATGCATAATTTTTTACAGCACAGTAATATTCCATTATATTCATGTACCACAATGTTATTAGCCATTCCACAATCAATGGTCATCTACTTACTACCACAAAAAGGTTTGCTATAAATGTTTTGGTGAATATCAGAGCTTTCTTTTCATCAATGACCTCCTTGGGAGTATATATCTAGTAGTGGAATCTCTGAGAGAAAGGGAATGGACATTTTCATTAAAATATTTGCATAATGCCAAATTATTTTTTAAAAATAGTTGTACTGATTCATAGCTCCACCAACAATGCACTGATGTGTTTCTCTTCCCACAACTCTTTGACATTATTTCCATTTTTTGTCATCCTTGTCAATTTGTTGGGTTTGAAGTGAAACTTTAGGGTTGTTTTAATTTACATTTCTCTTCTTATTAGTTATTTGGAGCATTCTTTCATATGCTTATTTTAATTTCTCTTTGAGAACTGTTCATTTATATCTGTTGGGGAATGACTTCCTTGCAGTCATCACTGGGTAAAGCAATTCTTTCAGAGAAAGGGTCAGACATCCATACCAACTGTCACTCGGGGAAAGCAAGCATGCTTAGCTCAAGCAGCAAGGAACCTTGAAGGAGAGACAGGAGGCAGCAAATGCCAGGTAAGTCAAACCATCACACAACCACTATCTCTACTCAGTCTGTAATGGAGATATTGTAGAATACTGAACCCAAGAATCTTGGGAATAGGAGAATCCCCCAAACCTATTATATACATGTATAGTCAAGTAAAACAAATTCCTACAAAGGTTACATTGAAAAAATATGCTTCAATCTGCACTCTTAGTTCATCACCTTTCTGTCTGGAGGTGGGTGGCATATTTCATCATGAGTCTTCTGGAATTGTGGTTGATTATTGTATTGATCAGAGTTGCTAAGGTTTTCAGTTATATTGACAATATTTTTGTTGCTGTACATAAACTATTCTCCCGGTTCTGCTCAGTTCATACAAATTTTCCCAGGTTTTTCTGAAACCATCCCTTTCAGCTTTTCTTATAGCATAATAGTATTCCATCACATATCATGTAACCAGTTCAGTCATTCTCCAATTGATGGGCATTCCCTCAAGTGTCTGAGGCCATATTTGAACTCAGGTCTTCCTGACTCCATCCCAGTGCTCTATGCTAGATATATATTCCAAAAGATCTGTGCTTGTGTGGAGATGCTCTTTATAAAAGCAGATTTTAGACAGTGTTTGAATTGCCCTAGCCAAAACAGAAATCATCACCCAATGGTTAGCCATCTGGGTATTTAACTTAGCTAGGGAACTACTTAAAGAAACCTACTCATTGAACGGGTGTATCTCATTCAAAGTGAGAATGTGATAAGACCTTAGCCTGAAAGGGCCAGGGTCTCACACTGCATCCTGGGTCATCTCCAGTCGTCCTGATGAATATCAGGCCACTGGACCCAGATGGCTCAGAAGAAAGTGAGGTTGGTGACCTTGCACAGCCTTCCCTCACTCAAATCAAAGTCAATTGCAAGTCATGTCATCACTTTGATGTCATGGTCCTCTTTGAGAATGAAGGGCAAACAACAAATTCTTTGCCACTAGAAAAAAGAGCAGTTATATTTTTGTACATGAATCCTTCTTTCTTTGATCTCATTGAAAAACAGAAGTAATAGTTATTGGGTAAAAGGTTATATATAGTTTAATTGTTCTGAGGACTTATAGTTCCAATTTGCTTTCTTGAACAGCTAGGTCAGCTTATTGATCCACCAACAATGTATTAATGTACCTGTTTTTCCATAGCCACTCTAGCATGTCTTTTTTGTTTGTTTGTTTTTGGTCAACTTTAACAATCAAATGGGTATGAGGTGGTATCTCAGATATATTTTAATTTGCATTCCTCTAATTATTAGTGATTTAGACCATTCAGCCCTAACCACTCCATATGGCTATTGATAGCTTGGATTTCTTCCTCTGAAAACTACCTATTCATATATATTGATCATTTTATCCATTGGAGAATGGCAGTTATTCTTATAAATTGGAATCTTCTGTGTCTAATACATACATACATATATGTATACATATATATACATGTTATATTCACATTAGAAGTTAAACCTGTACCTGAGAAATTTATTGATTTTTTCCTAATTTCTCATTTCTAATTTTAGCTATACAGGGTTGGTTTGTATAAATAATTTAATTTTATGTAATCAAAATTGCTCATTTGATATCCTGTGAACTTCTCTCTTATTTGGTTATGATCTATTCATGTAGTTTTCTTTCATGTCTAATTTGTTTATGGTGCCATTTCATACTATATGGTGTGAGATGTTATTTAACACCTAGTTTCTGTTAGACTGCTTTGTTTTTTTCTAATAGTTTTTTTTTCCTCTGAAGAGTGGGTTCTTGCTCCAGTTGCTGAGATCTGGGCTTATAAAACATTATAGTACTGTGGTAATTTGTTCTTATATATTGTGTGCCAAATCTGTTTCACTGATCAACTTCATTTCTTATCCAGTACTAAACTGCTGATAATTATGGCTTTGTAACATAGTTTGAAATATGGTAATTTGGTCCCCCTCCTTCCCACTTTTTTCATGAATTTCTTTCATATTCTTAACCTTTTGTTCCTACAAAGAGTTTTGTTTTTAGCTCTATAAACTAATTCTTTGGCAGTTTGGTTGGTTTGGCAATAAGCAAGTAAATTAAATTAGGTAGTATTGCCATTTTTAACATATTGGCAAGTTTACCCATGAGCAATGACTATTACTCTAATTATTGGGATCTTTGTGTAAAGTGTTTTTGTGCATGTGTGTTCACATAGTTTGTGTGTCAATATTATTGACTACAGGTTGGGTTTTGTTGTTGTCGTTGTTTATAGTGAGCTCAGATTTCTAACCTTAATTCTTCCCTAATTTATTCTTCAAAATTTTTTTCTTTTGACCCACTCTGGAGTTTAGTGCTGCTTTTCCATAATCTCTGGGAATCTGCAGGATATTCTTTTGAATTGGGTAATTTTTTGTTAATTTTTTTTCACAGACTTCTAGGATCCCAAGCTTAGCCTTAAAAGGGATCTCAGAGGCTATTTTACACATAAGAAAACTGAGGAAAAGAGAAACTAACTTGCTCACAGTTACATAGCTATTGAGCGTATAATGCAGGATTTTAATTCAAGTCCTGTAAAGTCTTCATATTATACTTGTTCAATGAACTGACTTTCTCTATGAGGTTTTATTTATATTTCTATTTTTATGATGCTTTATGTTGGTTTGTACTTGTAAGCTAGGTTTTTATTCAGGTTTTCTCCGAAAACATAGGTCAAATTACTATCTCTACTCCAGCTTCATTTTATCTGATTCTGATGAGCATCACCAATACTTCACCCACGTCATTAATAAAAATGTTAAACAGCACAGGGCCAAAGATAGAACCTTGAAGTATTCTACTGGAGACTTACTCCAGGTTGGCATCAATCCATTAATCAACACTCTGAAATGTGGTTGAGTCAAATACTAAATCCCCCTAAATGAATAAGTGTTCAGAGGAGTGATAGATAGGATTCTAAAGACTAAAATATTACAGGTCAAATCACCTTAGATAATTACACTCTGAAGAACTGAATTCTGAATCAGGGAAATAATTCCAATCAGGAGGAAAAAGATTTGTCTAGAGAGACCAATGTGGATGCACAGAGAACTCACCAATCATATCTGATTTATAAAAGAAATATATGCTAGCTATGTGACCCTGGGTAAGTCATTTGATCCTGATTGCCGCCAAAAACATGTACAGATGCACATGTATAGAAGGCTTGCCACAGGATGTAAATATTAGAGTGTGATGTGGTCTTGTGGGAAATGTCAGGAATTGTAAACCTCATAATGAGTTAAGACTGGCAAGGTGAGTTCAGGGGGAAAATGGAGTAATTATATTAGGAGAAAATAAGAGAATTAAAGAAGTGATAGGAACTTACTTGGGGTGGGTGAGATGACTAGCAAGAGAGAAAAGGTAGAGTTTAATTCTTATTTTAAGATGTCATTTCTACTGGAAATTACAAACAAAATGACTGATGGGAGAGATACCCAAGTTAAGTGAGATAGTAAGAAAGCACCTATCTACCCTTGAATTCCAATTACTTGATCAAGAGGAATCAAACCTCAGATACTAAAAGAATTGGCAAATATGATTACAGACCAACACTGTATTTACATTATTTGCATTTAATATTTATTATATATAATTATTACATATTATATTATATTTATATTTTAAAGATCATGAAAAATGGGCAAAGTATCACAAGACTGGACT
This sequence comes from Notamacropus eugenii, assembly GCF_028372415.1. Lineage (NCBI taxonomy): Eukaryota > Metazoa > Chordata > Mammalia > Diprotodontia > Macropodidae > Notamacropus > Notamacropus eugenii. Next base: position 192,016,227 of record NC_092874.1, read on the forward strand.
AGGTAAATGTCCCAGTTTTCAAAAAAGGGAAGAATGCCTGTAAACTATCAGATAGTGAGCCTGAATTTAGTTCCTAGGAAAGTAATAGAACAGATCATTATGGATAGCTTAATATCTAAAAAAAGGAAGCGTCTGTTACAAAGAGCCAACATGGTTAAATTAAGAACAGGTCATGCCAGACCAACCTCATTTTTCTGGATGATTACTAACCTAGTAAGTGACCAGTGGATATAGCTGATATTTTGGCAAAGCTTTTGATGAGCATCAACATTCTTGTGGAGAAAATGGAGATATGGATTAGATAATAAATTAGATAGCTTCAAAACTACCTGAACTATGAAGACTGGATATTCAGACTAAAAAAGTAGTTAATAATTCAATGTTAATGTGGTAGGAGATCTCCAATGGAGACTCAAGGAATCTATCTTGGCCCTTTACTGTTTTAACATTTTTATCAATGACTTGGATAAGGGTTGGATAATATGCTTACCAAATGGATTGATCACTTATCACTGGATTACAGAGTCAATATTTAAAGGGATCTTGACAAGCTGGAGCAATGGGCCAAATAAATGTAAAGTCTTACACGTAAGTACAATCAACTTTACAAATACAATGTGGTAAAGGCATGAGACAGTAGTTCTTAAAAAAAATCCGAGTATTTTAGTGGTTGTGACGTGAGTCAGTAGTGCAATGTGGCAGACAAAAAAGCTACTGTTATCTTGAAAGGCCTATTTCTTCTAGGAATGAGGTGATAGTCCAGCTGTACTCTGCCCTGACTAGACATCATTTAGAGTACTGTGTAAAGTTTTGGATGCTATGATTTAAAGGACATGATAAGCTGAGTGTTTGGAAGAGGGCAATGATGAGGATGATGAAAGGCCTTGTGTCATTGGACTGAAAAAAATGGACAAGTTTAGTCTGGAGAAGACTTGGGAGACATGATGACTGTATTCAAAGCTGTTAGGTGAAGGCAGATTTTGTAATTATTTGTAGCATTTATGTTGTTATAAAGTCAGGTGTTATAAGGTTTTTCAAAAACATTTTACACATTATCTCATTTGTTCCTCTGTGAACAATAATCTGTAAAACAGGTGTTATTATATCCATTTTACAGGTGCAGAAACTGAGGCCTAGAGGCTGTAACCTACAGATTCACACACTATCTGAAGCAGTATTTGAACTCACTTCTCCTGACTCCCAAATCCAGCACTATATCTACATCACCTAGTCACCTCTCAATTAAATTTGTTCATGTCATCTGCTCGCCACTTCTTCTCCCACCCCCTCCCCTTGCCTCCTCCTTTCTAAGACCATTAGAAGAGAAGAAAATTACCCTCAGATCCTGTCTCACTTAATTCCCTCTATCACCCCTGAAGACATTAGGATTCTAAAGGGACTTTTTTTTGTTGCTCTTTAACTGGAAATATATGAGGTTTAATCCAGTTGTACATTTATCACCTTTCAGCTATGCCCTGAACAGATATGGTCACAAAATCTCTACTTCCAGTCCTGACCTTCCACTCATTCTTTAGTCACTCCTAAAGGCAGAAATCTTATCACTTCTTATCCCCTCTAATCATATATACTTTCTGAACTACATTTAACATCAGATTTTTATACTTTCATTTAACTTTATTGTGTCATATTCAGTCACCATGTTCTAATGACTTCAGAGTATAATTTCATAGTCACCATACTAATCCACGTCCTGGATATCTAGCTCTGCCTCACATACGTTCACACTCCATTGTATCTTACAGCTTATAGGTTTTTGTAAAAACCTAACCTGCTCAAGAACTTATTCCCTATTACCTATTATACAAGATCTAAAGAGGAGACAGAACTAAAGGGAGAGTAAATGTTAACTGTTACCTTCAGGGAAGGAAGAACTGGGATAACTGATTGGGATAATTGACTAAGTACAAAGGATATTTGAGGAGCTAGTCTAGAGCCTACAGGCTTCTAGGATGCACTGCCTCTCTGATCAAACATGTTTACACGTGGTACCACCACTTACAAAGGACTGTATCTTGTCACACATTGCCAGTTAGAAAAGCTAAAAAAAAAAAAAAGATGCCATAGATTTCACAAAATCCACTAGTTGTGTAGCCCAACAAATACATGAACAGTAATTTTCTCGGTCACATTCCCAGCAAGTGATCATCCAAATTTTTCTCAAAGATCTTCACTGATGGGGGGAATCCATTACTTGTTGAGGTAACCTATTCCACTGTGGGATGGTTCTAGTTAGAAACAATAATTTCCTTCTTATACCCTTTGCTTTTAATTATACTTTCTGAGGCCAAGGAGTATAAGATACATCTAGTACCTCATGACAGCTATCTTTAAGCATCTGAAAAATTATCAGGTTCATGCTCCATCAAGTACTCTCTATTAATACTCCATAGTTCTAGGAGAGACTAAGGTCTGTGTGTGGCAGTAAACTTTTGGTTTTCTGGCCAACAAACAAATTCAGCCATGTTGTGGTCAGGGAGGTCCTGGGCCCCTCTCCCCAGAAACTGTGTGTATATGTGTTGGGTGGCAAGGGCTAGAGGCAAGGAAAGGGATAATGGAAGAAAGAACAGAGGAAAATACCATTCCATATATCTAAAGACTGGGCTAATTAGAAGCAATGCTCTTTAATTGAAGCTATTTTCTCCAGACTGTAGTAAAGGAGAAAAATTTGGGTTCTAACCCAGTGTTTTCCAAACCTTTTCATTTCACAAGCATGCTACCTACAAATGTTTACATTTATCTCGGCACAACTTAGAGATCTGGTGAAAGTCCTAAAGTGCAATGACACAAATTGCAATTGGGAGAGGTAAGATTGAAGGACAGCACTAGTCTTTGGTGGACAGAATGAAAAGACAATCTGCAGCTTCATATGGCAACACAAATTTGTGTTCAAATATGGGAGATGAATTGATAAGCATATGAAAAAAAACCAGGCGCATGCCACATATAGAAAAAGATTTTGAACTCAGTCATCTAGTCCAATTCACTTGTTACAGCTGAGGAAATTTAGGCCAAAAGTGGTAAGTGACTTGACAATTAACACATGAGTAGTTTAGTATCAAATGAGGGATTCGAACTCAGGTCCTCTTTCTCTAGATCCAGACCTTTTTCAGTTATGTATAGGGCAGCAATTCCTTATCACCATCATGAGAGGAGCTATAGAAAAACATGGATTAAGTCAGGCTTTCTACAAAACATTGTCAGGAAAATTCCATTCTCAGAGCTCCTTGCTTCATTTTTCCTTTATATCCCCAATCACTCTTTTGACATCATTTCCTTCTCTGGCCCTTTAACTTTAGGTGTTCCCCAAGTCTAAGTCCTCATCCCTCCATTTTTCTTTATGCTTTAAGTTTGAACAAAAACCTTAATATTGAAGACAATGAAATCTTTACCTCCAGTCCTGACCTCTCCAACAGCTCTAATTATGTATTCTTGTCTATCTAACATAACTGTGTATATACCTTCTTCAGTTTTCCCAAGGTAGAGATCTTTTCCCTTCTCCTTCCTATATTACCCATATTCAGTGTCACCAAAAAAACTCAACTCCCCCAAATCAACCAATCAAACCTATCAAGCAGTGTGGCCCCACAATATGCTAGAGCTGGTATCAGGAACACTTGCATTTTAATCCTGCCCGATATGACAATTTCCGAGCCTTTTTATCTGCAAAACAACTATCACCAGTTCTACTTCAGAAGATTATAGCGAAGCTCAAATGTGATAATGTATATAAATGCTTTACAAACCCTAGAGTACTATATAAATATGACCTATTATGTTCCTTATGCTTTGACCTTAGTCTGAGCCTTCACCAATCTATTGTTAAGTCTCCTAACTTGTTCTCATTGCTCATGATGGATTTCCCCTGTACCAGTTTTATGTCATCCTTTGCCTCACTATTGCTTAGAAACCTCCAATTCTCTGTAGGATGTAAGACTCTCCATAATTTGGCCTTAGCCAACACATCCAACTGTATCTCCCAGTACTCCTAAACACGTCACAGTTTCATCTCTTCATCTTAACTTATTGTGTTTGCTGTTACCCAACTGGAATCATCCTTTCCCCTCCCCTTTGCCTTTTAAGGTTCAACTCAATATTTAGTTAAGTATTTTCTGGATTGGGCCACATCAATGAACCATTTCTTCAAATTCCCAAAGCGTTATTTTATATACTACTCATCTTGATATTTTAATATTTATATTACAATGCTGTTTAATACTTAACTGTTTTATATGTATGCTTTGATATACAGGTAGACAGCTAGATACTAGAAAATAGAGATTGTCTTACTTTTTTTGATATCCTTCTTAGTGCCTCTATTGCACATAGCAGGCATTCAATATATGCTTGTTAAAAAAACAGATTATAATGATTAAGATCCAGTACTTTTCAATAGCATTAGTATATGTCTCATGTAATCTGCTAGCTGATATCCAATTACCTGAAGCTCTTTGACTTAGGAGAGCTTTGGATGTTTTAGAGAATTTTACATTTCACAATCTTTGACACTCTAGCCTTCTTTAATCTAGACTGGGAACAGTATCTCATTGTACTGCAGACTGTCTAGTAGAGATGCTCAATGGTGACTGATGGCTAAAGGTATCACTCTTATCCTTGAATCAGAACTTTTTTTAATCTTTTCTTTTTCAAATAGGATTGGTGAACATGATGGCTAAGGACATTCATCTTAAAGTATCATAAGACTGGAATTCTTTACATATTCTGTGGGATCAGATGAGGACTAAAAACATTTAGATGCCAAAATTTCAACTTCTACTTCTGAGGCTAAATCCCCTTAGTGCTTCTGACACAAAGAGCACTAGTCTCTGGTTTCAGGGCAGGGTGCATAATAAATGCTTCTAAAGTATTTTAGGGCTTAGTATAGTTCCTTCAAATTGGTAATGCCTAAGACCCTAAATTTACTTATTTAGGGACACTGGGTAATGATACTGAAAATGAAAGACATGAGAAGGAACATGTAACAGGCTTTGTGAGGGATTATATATTGTGTTTCTTTAGGAGGAAAACATCATAGCACCATGTATTCATTTAAGAGAAGGCATATATGATGGAAGGGTAGTAATTTTTCTGTACTAGGAAAGAAGGAAATAATTTATTAAGCACTTAGTATGTGCCAAACACTGTTCTTAAGTGCTTTATAAATACTGTCTCATTTGATCCTTACAACCACCCTGGGAGGTAGTTTCTATTACTACCATCTCCATTTGACAAATGAGGAAACGGAGGCAAACAGAGGTCAAATGTCTTGTCCAGGGTTTCACAGCAAGTTTCTGAGATCAAATCTGAATGGGGGTCTTTCTGACTCCAGATCCAGTGCTCTACCATCATGCCACCTAGCTGCCCACTGAAGAAAAGGGGAAGAGTAGAAAAATAAATAAGCACTGTAAAAGAAATCACGGCCTCAGGGCTGTGGCACCAACTTCTCGCTGAAGATCCCAGGGTGGGGTACACAGAGGGGGAGTTACAAAACAGAGAAGGGGGCAGAGGGCAGGCAGAAGAGCTCATACTCTAGTATGTTCAGACTTCTGGATGAGAGTGAGAGTAAGTGTGAAAGAGGAGCGACTGCCTGTAACTGGCAACAAAATAAGACATTCTTCAAAAATACTGAGGTTCTAGTTTCATAGCTCTTTTATTATGAAAATATGATTACAGTCAAATTAGTTGAGGCTGTTTTTTTCTTCTGCATTTTGCCCCACCTGAGGTCTATTTGGTCAAATCTATCTTCATCCAAAATGGCCACAGAGTAAAGAAGGGAGGACGATCACTTTCTACTTCAAAAACCTGAAAGAAAACTTAAAACCACAAATTAAAATTAGTCTCGATTATGAGGGTGAGAAAAGGAACACACTAACCAAAGGACAGGGTTTTAAAAAATGCCACAATTTAAGTTACCATCCTCCAGTGGACCCAGAAGTTATTCCTTTACAGAAATAATAGTATGTTTAAGACACTACAATTGGGAAAAATAGTCTGAATATGACCTTGCAGGGGTTTGTCAATAACTGGAACTGAAAAGCTAACCTACAATAAAAATCTTTTTAGGTACAAGGTTCATGATCTGGTGTCTGTGATCCTTCTTTTCCTTCTCAACTGTACTTGACAGCTGGTTTCCTTTGTAATCCTATGTATTTAAAAATGTGAATTGAAAAGTAAGGTAAGGTATAATTAGACCAGGAATGAGGACTTGCTAGCGTAAGACTTTCTATGTTTAGATAAGGTAGGACACATTAGACTTACTCTGAGTTACACAATATTTTTTATTATTGCAGTAGTGTTTCTTGACACTTTTTTTTTTCAATATCTAAGATTTATAGTTGGGCCTAAAATATTTTCATTTGGATAACCGGAAAATTCATAATTTTTAAAAATGAAATACACCTCAAAATGAAGACTCTTAGTCAACAATTCTCATTTTAAATTTCTGAATGTGATTTCTGAAGCCCTCTAAAATTAATGAGAGGTTTTGAAAATTACAGGGGCTAGCTGACATGAGACTGCGTAGGTAGAATTAATCAGCATGACTATCTTTATACTACAGAAATCAGGATAAAGAATTAAAATTGTTGCTTTAATAGAAGAAAAATGCCCATCTGAGGATCAGATTAAGTGAGTTAGGACATTTTCATTTGATCCTAATCCTTTTATGTGTTTCATCTAAAATTTACATCCACATGTGCCTCACACATAGTGGTTGGTAGTAGTTGTTGTGCCTGATTCTTGAAGAGGACCAAAGTGACATCACTATGTTGGGGTCAAGGTATGGTAAGTGCCTGATCAGACCAATATGAGCTCAGAAAGGTTCTACCACAGACTGGGCGCAAATAATCCATATGAACATTTGGAGTAGAATTTGGAATTTACTGCAAAATAACTACTCACATAATAAAAAGTCTTATGATCTCAAAGCACTTAGCTCATACCAACTCTAAGGTGAGTAACTCAAGTTTTATCATCTTGGTTTGGCAGATAATGGGACTGAAGGTTGAAGAGACTAAATGACATGTCCAAGTCACTTGGTAAGTTAAAGAGTCAGGATTCAATGCAGGTCTCCCTGACTCTGTCTTATTTTATATATAGCATTCCAGCCCGATACCCCCCATCCTACCCATTTTTTCCAGCTCAAGGCTCCACTTGTTTCTAAAGTTCTTGTTAGCCAAGAAAATGAAAGAGATGTCTATCATCTCTGAGGAGGACCCTTTTCAGTTTTCAAACACAATTTTTGACAGAAACCAACACAATTTTAAATGGTAAGGGGTGGAAGGAGCATTGGATTTAGAAATTAATCAGTGAAACAAAATTCAGAATGATTACTACTCAAAAAGTCTGGTGCCACTGGGTACATTTTGTTCCATTTTACTGTTAGAGAAACTGACAGAACAAAAAAAGAAACAGAGGCAGGATAAATTTATGTATTTTCATAAAAATCACACAAGTTTGAGGATTAAAAAGGGGTAAAACAACTACCTTTTCGATCTTACTATAGTGATGTAAATGAAGATTTCGTAAAGTGAGTTTGGGATAATGTGAAAAAGCAATTTCATCATAACATTTTGATATTGGTGATATTTCCCTCTAAAATATCAAATGTGAAATTATGTAGGCATAAAAATGTATGTGGCAATTATTTAGAATGAAAGTAAGTTAATTTCTTCTAATTTACTCCTGAACTTTCCAAAACTAGGTATACAGTGGTTTATCTGCCTTCATTCGTGTCCAAGTCTTTGTGACTCCATTTGGGGTGTTCTTGGCAAAAATACTGGAGTGCTTTGCCATTTCCTTCTCCAGCTCATTTTACAGAAGAGGTGAACAGGGTTAAGTGATTTGCCCAGGGTCACACAGTGTCTAAGGTTGGATATGAACTCAGGTCTCCCTGACTCCAGGTTCAGTGCTCTACCCACTGTGCTACCTAGCTGCCCGGAGTGTATAATCTCAGATAAACATGTATAGTTTATATCAATATGCTGCAAGATGTTGGGAGGCAGCATGGAGTAATGGATAATGCTGGACCTGAAGTATAAAAAGAACTAGGTTCAAACACTACCTTGAACATTTATGAGATCTGTGACCCTGGGCAAGCTACTAAACCTCTCTTCTTCCTCCTCATCTCACAACCTACTACCTCCTCTTTCATCAGTGCCTTTTGGAAGAGATGGTCTTTCTCCAGCAGACTACCCCCTCTATTATCATTCCCACTATCTCCCTATCTACTGGTTCCTTTCCTGCTGTTTACACAAATGCTCACGTCTTCTTCATCCTTAAAAATCCTTCTCTTGATAATACTATCCCTGCTAGCCATTGCCTTCTATCTTTCCTCTTCTTTTTAGCTAAGTTCTTTGAGAAAGTTATCTACAATCACTGCTTCTACTCCCTCTCTTCTAAACGCTCTGCAATATGGCTTCCAATGCTTCATCACTCAAATATGCTCTTTACAAAGTCACCATGTATCTCAATTGCCAAATCTGGTGGCCTTTTCTCAATCTTCATCCATCTTGATCTCTCTAACTTCTCACACTGTTGATCCTGCACTTCTCTGTGATAGCTGTCTTTCCTCTAGATTTTCGTGACACAGTCATCTCCTGGTTCTTCTCCTACATAACTGCTCTCTCAGGCTTTGTTAGATCTTCATCCAGATTATACTCGCTAACTGTGGATCTCCCAGAGGGCTCTCCCTCTGGCCTTCTTATCTGTCTATACTATGTGATCTCACCTGCTTCCATGGGTTCAATTATCATCACTACATAGCCTTAACCTCTCTCCTGAGCTCCAGCTTCATAATACCAGCTGCTTCTTGGACATCTCAAATGGAATGTCCCAGAGATACCTCAAACTCAACATGTCAAAAACTGAACTCATTATCTGTACCTCAAATCTTCCTCTCTTCTCAACTTGAGGATGGTACTACCACCTATTCTCCCAGTTACCCAGGTTCCCATACTCGATGTCATTCTCATCTCCTCTATTATATGCATTCCACAAATCTACTCTGTTGCCAAGTTTTGTTGTTTCAACCTAGTTCCTTCCTATAGTTCTGTCTTTTTACACTTCACTTCCCATATACTGTACAATCTAGTGATGGTGCCACCTTTCTGTTCTTCCCACACAACATTCTATCTCCTAACTGGAGCTGTTCCTTCAGGCCTAGAATTTTATCCCTCCTCACTTCAGTTTTCTGGCTTCCTTCTAGATTCACTTCAAATCCCACCTTATGTAGAAGTCTTTCTGGACTCCCTCACTAGTGCCTTTCCAGAGATTGCCTTCAACCTAACACTGCATATACTTGGACCTACAGAGTTGTTTATAGGTGATCTTCCATTAGAAACTCCTTGAAGGTGGAGACCTTGTTTTTGCCGTTGTATCTCCAGCACACAGCAGAGTTGTTTGGCACATACCAAGAGTTTAATAAATGCTTGTTGACCACTTAGAACTCAGTTTCCTCTTCTATAAGGTTCCTTCCAGTTCCAATTCTACGATCCTATGAACTATTCTATGACATACCACGAACAAAATCTGAATTTTGGATTCAGGCTGTATTATTGCATCTTGGCAAAGAAAAATGATTCTAGATTCAAGCTGGTGCTCTGCTTCCATCTGAGGTCTACCCCAGGGCTAAGCATTAAAAGGTTCTAGATAGATATCTACCTAGATAATCTAGAAATCTTTAACATACAATCTAGGGAGCTTGTCAGCACCGAAAGGAAAAAGATTTAATTACTCCACATTCAAAAAAAACCCTACCATGTGAAGTCCTTGTGCTGGACACTGTGAAGACAACTAAGTTCTACTCTAAAGGAGCTTACAATTGGGGGTGGGCTGGGACGGGGGGAGAGAGCACAAGTATACAAGTAACTGATGTTATGAGGAATCCTTGGAGTAAGAGGTTCCTTTTCCCTTGGGAAGGGGAAGAAGGGGACACATATAACAGGTGGAGTTGTGAGCCATGAGAAGACACAGCAAGATAGGCAAGGAAAGACCCAAAGTCACAAGTGAAAGCAACCGCACTGTCACTGGGATGTCGAATATGCAAAGAGGTAAAGCTAAACAGGCAATGAGGAATCACTGAGGGAAGTGACATGAGCAGTGATGTGTAGCCATGTAGATCATCGATTGGAGAGGAGATAAGAGAAGAAACAGAAAGATCAATTAGAAGGCTGGTACCATAGTCTGGGTAGAAGAAATTGAAAGTCTGAATGGCAGTTGTTATGGTGGGAGTAAAACAGAGATGCCAAATACAAGAGACGACTGAAAGACAGAATTGATCTATGTGTGACTGTGTCAAATAAGTAAAAAAGAAGAGTCTAAAACCACTCCAAACAATAGACCACCTCAAGATAAAAGTCACTTCTATAAGAAAGAACATTTTTTTGATGATATGGGAATTAACTATCTTAAGCATCTTCTGTGCACTGAATAAAAACACAGGAGATGGATTATGTGTGGTGTCTATTCTTAGAACAGAATTAAATTCTACTCCCTGAGAAAAACATCTCTGAAGGCATACAGAAAATTTTACTTTTTGAGTAGTTGGCTATAAAAAAACGCAGGCATTGTTCTCTCAAAGTATATCTCTTGCCCTCTTAAATGATCATGATTATATAAGCGTAACTTCAAACATTTTAATTGTGAACATTCTTCAATACTTATAACAGAAAAAAGAAATGAGGCTCTATAGATCCTAGAAAGAGGATTTCCAGGAATATACTAAGTGGTTTCAAGAGTCTCCAAGGTCCTTTCTAACTCTGAGAGTCTCTGACTGGTTCCCTGCTATCAGCTGTTCTAGCTCTGTGTACTTCTGAGAACCCGGCTTGTTCCAAGCAAACAGTCTTTTCCCCGTCCTTCTTTCTTCTTCTTAACCTAAAAACCTTCCTCTGACCCTCTGATTCCCTTTCAGAAGTAAAAAGGAATGGAGATAAAACACTCAAAAACTCTTATTTTAGTGTACTGTAGATGTTTTTCTTTGTTATGTTAATACATACTTCAGTTCAGGAGTGATAGCGGGAGGGTAGGAGTCTTAAGGTTAATTGAGTAAGAAACCTAACTGAACCAAATCCTGTTTTCCATAAGGTCTCATTTCCCCCACAAATGTCTGAAAAAGGAGTCTGTTCTTAGGGAAAAGACATCTACTTGATGCTCAATGCTATAAATGTTTTGACATGTTTAACGTATTTACAAAAATCAGTAAACATGAAAATGGAGTACTCACAAGTACACTATGAATTTTTTTTTTAATCAAAAAATAACACTGAAAAAGGCAATCCCCTATTGTTTTAATAAGCAGCTCTATCTGTATAGCCTTCCCAGAAAGATTTTTATTACATTTATAAAGATTAACTGTAGAAGTTTTATGAAATCAACCCTAACTTACAAAGCAATGTTTTACAGTGGAAAGAGAGGCAAAATTGAACTAAGAGGACCAGGTTCAAATTACAGCTCTGCCACTTTTTACTCTGTGATCTGGGGATAAGTCACAATTTCTCTAGGCCTCCATTTCTTATTTCTAAAATGAGAGAATTTGATTAGATACAGCCTACGACTGCATAACTACCAAAACATCAAGGAAGTCTCTAGGGCACTAAAGAGAAATCACAAAATTTCATTGTTCAGAAGTTTCAAAGCTATCTAGTCTATAAAGATCTCAAGATAGGGAAAATTCATTACTTTCTAGAGCGTTCTGTTTTACTTTTAGATTGTTCTAATTGTTAGGGCAGTTTTTCTTTAAATTAAACCTAAATTTGTATCTGCCACTTTTAGTTACTATTCCCAATTCTGTCCTTTGAGGTCAAACAGAACCAGCAAAATTCCTCCTTCATGTGAAAACCTTTCAAGTATTTACAGAAAACTATCATAACCACCTTTGAATTTTACTCCAGGCTAAAGATTCTCAGGTATTTCAACTCATTTTTACATAGAATGACTTGTCTTCTTCGGAATTCTTTTCAGTTCATTATTAAATGAGCTCATTTATAAATGACCTTTTCTAAAATATGACACTGAGAATAGAACACAACATTCCAGATATGAATGACCAGGGCAGAGTACAGCGGGAACTATCACCTTCTCATTCCTGGATACTATTCCTTTCTTGAAAAAAACCAAAGACAGAATTCATTTCCTTGGCTGTCACACAACACTGACTCATAACTCATAAGCTTGTAGATATTTGTAAAGTACGTTAGCACAGTGCCTGGTACATGGTATCCAAATTTATTTCCTTCCTTCCTATGGGGTATTGAAGAATAAGCTCTATAAAGAAGCATACATAGAAAAAAAGCAAGGGCAAGAGCCAATTGAGTTGACATATACACATGGAAACACACAAAAGTAAGCTAGAAGAAAAAACACAGGGAGAGAGAAACAGGTAAGCAAAGAATGAGAGACACAAAGACATCGAGAGACTGAGTCACAGGGTTAGAAATACAGATGGAGGGAGAGAGAAAGAAGGATGGTTCAGTGGCAGCCCCAAAAGTAGACAGACAGAAGTCACCTTTTTAGTCTAATTTGAAGGTAGCACATTGTGTATAAAATATTTTTAAAAAGTTTTATTGATTCACTTTGTCACTAGCACTTTTTTCTAACTCACATCTGCATAATAACTCAAAAGAAATTAATCTTGCTGTGCCTTTCCTGAATGTGTTCTCAATTCCCTGCCTGTACCCACCACCACCACCACCAGAAATAAGGGCAGGATTGGGAAGAGGGCAACGACGAGGTAAGGCAATCCTTTTATTTTTTAGAAACTAGTTAAAACTTCCTTTATTTTATTCTTCACCCAGATTTTAAAAAATGTAGCTAGGTTCTAAGACTCATGATGGACTGTCCACATCCAGAGAAAGATCTTTGGAGTTTGAATGCAGGTAGAAGCATACTATTTGCTCTCCTTGTCTTCTGTTGTGTTGTTTCTTCTTTCTTGTGGTTCCTCCCATTAGCTGTAATTCTTCTTTACCTCATGACTAACGTGCAAATATGTTTAATATGAATGTATTAATATGAATGTAGAGCCCATATCAGAATGCACACCATCTTGAGGAAGGGCTGGAGGTGGTGGGGGAGAAAATTCAAAACTCAAAAGCTTATGGAAGCAAATGTTAAAAACCAAAAATAAATAAATTATATATATATATATACATATATATATAAAATATATATTACATATGATGAAAGTACATGTTAAAAAAAATTTAACCAGTTATCAGATAGGTTACTGCATTCCATCATTAAATGTGTTGAAATCCACAACACAGTTAAGAAATGTATTATACATATCACCACAGACTCAGGTTTGGAAGGGACCTAAGGCACCATCTAGTCTAAACTCTTCATTTTATTGATGAGGAGACTGAGATCCCAGAAAGGTTGGATGAAAGTCACAAGGGGAATAAATGGCAAAGCTGGGTTTTGAAGCCAGCTACTCTGATTCCAAATCCAGCAGTCCTCATTCCATTTCACAACACTACCACTTTAGGGGTGGCCTTTTCTTAGTCTGTTCATTTTAAAGGGTGAAACTACACTGGCTAAAAAAAGTTTTAATTACACATTGATGGGTAGAATACCTATGTGTATTTGCATGTGCATGTGTCTAAGCATACATACACATATCAATAACTGTCTTATGCAATCCTTCTAACAGACTAATAATTTTACTCTGCTAAGAGTCAAAAACTAAGAAGACTTACCACCCAGAGTGTAAATCCCAGAAGCCTTAATCTCTCTTCCATCCTCTTTCCCCTTTGTTTCCATCGTCTATTTCATGTTCCACTTCCCCTTCTGTAGAATTTTCAGGTCACAATCACCAGTCTGAAGAAGTCCTTCTTCTACTGCAGCCACCTACCAGTTTATTACTCTGCTGCACCAGAAGGGTACATAGAAGAGGTTCTGTTCAGTATCAGATCATTAACCAAACAGGGTTCCTTTGTCCAACATACTGTGTTTGTCTTCCTACTATTTTTATGGCACCTGATACCAAATATACATATCACACACAGTAAAGTTATGGCTAACTTTTAAGAAAGACTGGCAAAATTCCAAAATGAGAAGCTTAAGCCATCAGCAATTACAATGTCTAAGACATACTTCTCTTTCTTTTTAAAAATAATTGGTTACTTTCCTAATTCCACTGCTATTAGCTATATCAAGGGTCACTTTAGATACACGCACTTAAAAAACCTGAATTTGGTAGTCCCAAAGCCTTGCAAAATTGTATTTCAGAGATCACCAAAATAGCAGTAGAATGAGTAAAAATTTAATTTTTATTAGGTTTTTTTAGAACCTAATGGGGCTACATCTTCCTGATTTTTCAATGTTTTGGATTGCGTAAAATTACAAACATACACATATAAACCCCACCTACATTTGAAATGAGACATCTGCATATGTCATATAGTGACTTATTGAAAACTGCTCATTTATTTTATTTAGAAATTCTATAACACTGTTTTTCTACTGGAGAAAATTATTAATACACATTTCCCCAAATAACATGTACATTACTTATATACAGAGACACAGACATACAGATACCTACAGACAGACACACACACAGCAGAATGAAAAGAGGGAAAAAGAATACATGTGTAAAAGAGATAAGAAAACAGTTTTAACAAGTCTATAAAGTTTTGTTTTTACAACCTGATACTGATTTATCTTACCACCACCACCATTTAGGAGCATTATTATTTTTGCTGTTATAGTTGTTATGCTAGCTACCAAAGTATTTAATTCAATAACCAAATGATGGTCGTTACGGATCATTTTCCCCTTTGCCCTTCTCCTCCCACCCCTCCCACAAGAAAAACAAACAAATAAAAGGAAAAGCCACCTGCCAACACTTAAAGATGAATACTATTCTAAGCACTGAACTCTAGTTTAACAGAGGGAGTGAACTGATGTTCCATTTTCCTCTTCATTTATTTCCCCAACTCTCAACCCCCATCCTTTGACCTCAGTATGCAGGGTGGCCTGAGCAGAAGAGTTGGTGACATCAGGGCTTCGCCATTCCCATGGCTGCTCTCAGAGGCCTGCTGTGCTTCTGGGAAGTGGGGCACAGGGAAGTCTCTCTGACTGAAATCTAAAACAACATTTTGACCACCCACACCCTCATCCCTCATCTCAAATCTCAATGGTAGCCAGCAGGTTTAAATGTCATTTTTCCGATCAACTGTACCAATTGTATGTAAGTATGGAGAAATCTACTTGAAAATAATGTATCCAAGGCCTTTTAAATTACAACACCTACCAAATACACCTGGGTCATTAAAAACTGGGATATAAGAATGGAAAGTCTCTGAAACTATCTCTCTATGGCCCTTCAGGGTATCTACTCCATACCATCTGCTGCTGACCATCACAGTCAGCTACAGACCAAGGTCCTCAGGGCTCATTTCTTCTTAAGGTATCTCATAATACTTCAAGGAATGCAGTACCCTGAACTTGGATTCCTTCATTTAGGAATTTTAATGAATTAGGGAAGATATCATTGCCTCACAATTCTTAGACCTCTATTTCTGAGTGACCTCTATTTTATAAAAAAAATGTGAAGCACAGGATGAATGACTTTGCACACATGCAATAAGATGAAGAGGCAGGGCTAAATGACCTTTTTCCTGACTGATGCTCACTAAAACCACAACTTCTCTGGTTGGGGAGTAAGGTGAAATCATGTCAGAAAAAAATCTTGAAAAGCAGTTATGGAATACAAGGCTCATCAAATTTAGCTTAAAAAGAAAAACAGAGAGTAATGCAAATCAGTAAACTAGGGAGTGGTCTAACTGAACTTACTAGTTTTGTTCCTGATTTTGCCTCTTACCAACAAACATAAACTAAGCCAAACTTCTTAACCACTATATTCCACTGTCCCATCCCACTCCCCACTTCCCCAAATCCTGTGATTTTTCATCTTTAATTTTATAGGATCATTTGAAGACAGGAAATTACAATTCCCCCCCTGTTAACATGAGTGTCAGAGAAATGCTTGGTACTGAAAGATTAGTACTTAAATTACTTTGTAACTAGTTACTTTCTATTATCTTTCTATTACTCAATATCCCTGCTCAACTTTATAATAATGTCATAAAAATCGAAGTGCTATAAGCTAAATGCTATTATGATAAAAAGTGTAACATTTAGCCTAATTCCTAATTTTACCTTTTCAAAACTCTAGTTTTCCATACCTGTCAACTCTTAATTGATGTCTTTATACTGTGAGCTCACTGTGTACTTGGAACACCAACCCCTGTAAAAGCTTAAGCCAGAGTAGCACAATGGAAGAAACAAACAAACCCAAAACAAAAACAAAGCCAAAAAATCCCCCCCACAATCTAAAATACCCAAATACAGACACATATGCAAAGAATAGGAATATATCTGTGCTTCCAAACAGCCTCCCCCAAGAATGTCATGTACTCATCCCAACCAGTTCCAAAGCTCACCCAAAAGGGGAAATTAAACAGAAAGAAATTTAACAGGTTATGTTTATGCATTTTTTTCCTAAGTCAGAGTTAGAGTGTCTATAAACCAATACTTTTTCTTAAAATGAAATGGGGAAGGAAGAAGAGAGGGAAGAGGGGAAAGGGCAAGTTAGAATATAGGCTGGTGATGAGAAACAAGCAGAAAGAGTCAAATTACCTGCCAGCAGGCTGGGGCTCTGCATGGATCCAGGCTGCTGCATTTACCATTATACGAGCTGCATTATTGGGGGAAGGGAAGTTTAAAAAGGCATTGACCCCGAAAGTTCTCAAAACTTCTCACTCATCATCAGGAAGGGGGAAGGAGGAAATTTTTTTCTCTGGGTTTTTTTTTTTTTTTTGGCTCCGGAAAAGGCTGGCAAAGAACAGTAACAGTGGAAACAGTTAGAATGTTTCTTTAAAAACAAAACAAAAAACAAAAAAAAATAAAACATTGAAGAAATAAAAAGCCAAGTTTTCATTAATATAAGAAGGTTTAACACTAAAGTTAGACACCCTCCCCAAAACAGTATGCCAACAGGACTTTGGTAAAAGAAATAAAATACCACACAAAAAAGCCCAAAACAAAATTAAAAGCATTTCAAGTCAAATCTGGAAAAGGACTAGGAGATACCAACAGCAGATTTTTGTCTACTACTGAGACACTCCAAAATCCAAGCTTCAAAGACGCTTAACATACTTTAAACAAAACATTTATTTTTTTTAAAGAAAGAAAAAGGAGTGAATTTGGTTATAAATCCTGCAATATATTACTTCTTAAAATCCTAGAACAATGAAAACAAATTTAAATAAAATAAAAAACAGTAGCAGCAGAGGTTACCTGTCTGAGCACCTACATTTCCTTAGGGAGGAGGGGATCGTGTCTCACCAGCCACATAGCCCATAAACCTTCTCAAAAAGAGTGAGCCAGGAAAAAAATAATGTAACACGAGATTTGATTTTACAGTCTCCCTAAGCCCTCCCATAGCCCCAAACTGGGGTTTTACTCTTAAGTGAGTAAAACAACTTTTTGTTTACCCTTTTTTTTCCTTTTTTTTTTTCACTGGGAAGAGTAGGGAAAGTCAGTGATTTCACACGATGCCTTCTCAAAGTCTGATGGAGTGCTTGATGAAAGCATGTCTCTGGAATTTTTTCCCCAAAGACTCAAACGTTCCAAAGCTGTTTCTTGAGCAGATAGCATGCACACAGAGATTTCAAAGTTGGGTGGAGGAAAAGCCAGCAGAAATGACTAAGCAGCTTGTGAGCATCAAAAAATTTTTTTAAAATGGGGAAAAAATAAAATGGAATCGTCCATAGCACGTGTGCATGTGTAAAGTCCAACTTCCATCATGTGCAAGATGAGGAAATGATCCAGAAAATAATTTTTTTTAAAAAAAGTACAGTATTAAAAAAAAGTACAAGTGTGACACGCTACAAAGCTATACAAACAATTCAAACTTTGACATGATTATAGTTACACATATAATGACAGATACATTTCTACCTCTCCAAACAGTAACAGGGTTTATACAAAAGGTGTTACAAATACAAAAATAAACTTAGCTGTAACTTAAACATAAATATTTGTAAAAGTCTCATTTGGCTCTTTTAGGAAGACTTAACTTTTCTCTTACCTCTATTTAATGAAGGAATAGAGGAAAATAGCTAGGCTTTACTGTTCTTTTCACTCTAACATGTGAACTTCCAAATCATAACAAGGGTGGTGAATCTATAGTTTAGAACAGTGATTTTGTAAAAATAGTTTATCAAAGTATGAATAAACTAGTGATGGAATGACTTCAGATATCTCTCCTCTTACTTTGCATGTTGGATGACCTGCTATAAGTGTAAATGACATCAAATTAATTTCCCCTATTCCCTCCCTTTCCAACACCACAAACCCTAAGGTTCTTTTCCCTTTATTGTCAAAGGGAAAAAAATGTTTAGTTGTGTACGTACGCACGTATACACACACACACACACACGCACACACGCACACACGCATACAGACACATTCCAGGTGTATCTGTTATACAGAGAAAACATCTGTGGTAAATGCTGCTTCCTCCTTTCTTGATTTTTTTTTACTTCTCTTGACCAAACAACGTACTGGAACCACCAAAGTAAGAGAATTCAATTAGAGTACCATCTAACATTTGATCATTTTCTGTTTATGGCTCACAAGTGTATAAAGATATACACTGAACACTTGGTCAATAAGCCAAATTATCTGAATGTGATTTAGAGTATCCTTTCTCATAATAAACTCCTCCTAAATATATCACCTTCTACTATGAAGTCAGACACTGGCACAGTTAGAGTTACTATTCTATCAACAATTAACCTTCTACTGAATTTTAATATTATTTAATTCTATTTAAAAATCCATTTGTTACATTCCTTTTTAAAATGAAAGAAAAAAGCCTATACAAATAAGCATGATCAAACCTCTGTTACAACAGGTTAATACTGAGCTTTCTTTTATTGCCTTGAAGTCTCTCTAGTAGTATCCAGGAGGTTATGTTTAAGGTCCACATGAAGGGAAATAGCACTGGAGAAGCAAAGTAGTAGCTCAAAGAAAAACTGCAGAGGACTGTAGGGGAGGTGGTACTTGCTCTTTTAAGAATCCTGCGGAGGTTGGCAGCCTTTCCACTTCTCTCTCATACATACTCCAACACCTCTTTGGGATACCTTTATCCCTGTTCATTGTTGTTGTTTGTGTATATGTGTGTTTTTGTGTGCTGATACCACTTTTAATTTCAGGGCTTTATAGATTTAGTGGGCAAGGGAGAAAAAATAGTAGGGAAAGCTGATGATGTTATAATAAGACCCAATTATAACTGACCCAATACTGCTCTCTTCATTTTTCTTCTTTTCTCCCACCCTTCCCTCCAAACCCCATGAGTAGAAGGGGGAAAAGGCCTGGCCAAGAGAGTGGACTAAAAAGCATGTGGCTTTGAAGAAACATATCATGAAAAGTCAATAACTAAGGAAAGAAATCAACTGACAAAAAATAACACACACATGCATGCATGCACGCACACACACACACACACACACACACACACACACACACACCTGGGAAATACCTATTCCTTATTGTGGCTTCAAGTGGTTTCTTCCCACCAACCCCCTCATGAAGTCTAATTCTTAAAACAACTCATGTCCTATTTTTTGAAGTCAAAAGCTATGTATTTCCCTTCAGATCCACTGACTTTATCTGTTCTTTTATCTCACTTAACATCAAGGTAAAAGAAAACAAACCCCATTAGCCACCCTCCCCCAAACACACACACACACACTCACACACACACAAACACCGCCCCCCCTTTCTAAAATGTGAATGCAAGTACATAATACTGGCATCAAAATGGATTCAAGAGCTTCAAGCAGCTCTAATTTTCCCAAATATAAATTATTTTTCTATCCTCACCTTAATACACCCAGCCACCAATGAAAGACAAAACAAAGGGGAAAAAAAGGAAAGGAAAAAAGAATAATAAAGATGCACAGGCTTCAATTCAGTGTCTTGTTAACAAAAGGTAGCGTTTTCTTCACTTTGGCCATTGTTAAAGATGCAGGCATAGAGCAGGGAATATTGGACTAGCATGTATTAAAAAAATGCAACATTAACATAGTATATAGCTTCCAAAAGACTAAAACACTAACAAATACAAGGCAATGCACATATTTTTAAACTAGTGTAAGTTTTTCCACATTCGATTAAATGTTACTTTGTACACCAAACATTGCAACGCTGTTCATCTATCTTCCATTATGCAAACATGCCACTTCTGTCATTACTAAGAAATGTTTTTACAGATCACACCTATCTTACCCTCCCATCTAATATGAAAAACAAAATCCAACCATAAAATAAGAAGCATCCATATTAAAACTGTTCTGGAAGATTTGTAAAGACATATGGACATAGAATTGGATACTAAAAAGGCAGAAATTTCAGTTTTGTATATTAAAAGCCTTTAAATTTTAGATGTTTCCTCTGACCCATTTCTAATAAATAATCTCAACAGAGGGGAATTATGGTTTTCGGCAAAGTGGTGACTTTCCAAACACAAAAGATACAAGTAGTTGTACGAGGATCTTACATTCCCCTCCTCTCTGGCCCTTTATAAAAAAGCACAGTTGACTTTGAAGGTTATTTTAAAAGGTAACAAGTAGTGAAGGAATTATCTACTTGGGTCTGAAGACCTTATACCCACTTTTCTGCCTTATTAATTCAGATGGTAAAATTCCATTAAATTGTTCTACAGTATTAAAAAATGGAGGATAGTAGTGACTGAAAAACACAGGTTTTTCCTTTTCTCTCTTTGTTCTCTTATCTAACTTGGCTCAGTTTACCCTCCAGCTCCCTGAGCTTCACTCATAAACAGCATTGCAAGTTGGTTTCAAAAAAGGAAGGAAAAAAAGGAAAAAAAAGAGAGAGAGAGAAAGATTTACAAGGGCTTTGTTCGTTAATTATTTACAGGTGGAGTCACTCCACCAGGAGTTTGATTTCATTGGCTAGCAGCTGGTTCATGTTGAACAGGCCCCCTGGGAGCTTGGTGAGTAGCTCCCTCTCCGTGGTTTCAGGGTCACTGTCGACAGAGCTGGAGCTTGCGCTCATGTTGTCGACAGCAGTGCTGGCTGGGGGGCCCAGCTCTGGCTCACTAGTCTCGCTGGCCGTGGACACCACGGAGAGCAGGGACATGCGCCGTGTGAGCCGGCCAGGGGGCAGGAGGGAGGTGGCATAGTCCGCTATCATACCAGCTACGTCTAGATTACAAGCCTTATCAAAGGCGATGAAACCTACATTTGCATTGGCCTCGCAGACACAGAATGAGCCGTCATCTTTCATCAGTAGGTCAATGCCGCACACGTCCATTCCCAAGATGTTTGACACCTGAATGGCAAGCTGTTTTCCTTGTTCACTCAATGAGCACATCATTCCCACACCACCTAAGAAAGGCAAAGCCACATGGGGAGATATGAACATGATTGAATTTTCCCACATGAACAGAACTAAATACATATAAAAACTCTACATTTCTTGACATTACCAGAGTCTTCTTAAACCAAATGGGTCCTAGCTCCCATTCTATTTTTTTTTAAAGTGACTTGCTCAGGGTCACATAGCTAGTGTTGTGTCAAATGCCTGAGGCTGGGTTTGAACTCAGGTCCTCCTGATACCTGCTCTATCCATTGTGCCACCTAGTGCCCCTTTTCTATCTTTCTATCTTTTAGACACTGAATTGAAGCCTGTGCATCTTCATTATTCTTTTTTCCTTTCCTTTTTTCCCCCTTTGTTTTGTCTTTCAGTGGTGGCTGGGTATATTAGGGGGAGGATAGAAAAATAATTTATATTTGGGAAAATTAAAATCTAAATTCAACCCATTTATTCATGAATGATCCACTTCCTCAATCGTCTGGGACTAAGGAGTGAAGTCCAAAAACGTTACACTGTGTTTTATTCTATTTAAGCTCTTACCATGTCGGAAGTCATACTTGACAGTCTGGTTGGAAACTCTATTGATATTCACATTTTCTAAGTGCTATCTTACTGTCTTTTGGTCCTATCATGGATGTCTAATTTTGGGGAATGACAGAAAGAGCCACCATTCTAAATGTTCTGAAAATACTTATACTTTTGTTCATATAAGTATTATTAATAAAGATCATAATAATAGCTAACACTGATGTAATGTTTACTATATACTAAGTGGTTTACAATTATCTCATTTAATCTTCACAACCATCCTTGGAAGATTAGTGCTGTTAGTATTCCCATTTTACAGGTGAAGAAACTGAGGCAAAGAGAGGTCAAGTGCCTTGTTGTACAGCTAGTAAATATCTTAAACATGGATTTGAAATGAGAACTTTCTGACACTATTCACTGTACCACCTAGCTGTCTCAGAGATGGAAAATAATGTATGGAGAAGAATAGGCTGTTTCAGTTAGATGAAGTATTGTAAGACTGAAAAATGTTTTGACCGAAGCCAGAACCAGATTATGCAGTGTGTGACACGCTCTATTTATAGTAGATACTAGTAGGAATGAAGAACTGGAAACTAAGGGGATACTCTAAGTTGAGGAAGGCTGAACCAATTACAATATATGAATGTAAACAGAACACTACTGTGTTCTAAGAAATAATGAACAGGACTAGTTCAGAGAAACCTGTGTGTGAATTGATACAGAGTAAAGTGAACAGAATCAGGAGAATAATTTATACAATAATACAACATTGTAAAGACAAACAACTTCGAAAGACTTAAAAACTGATCAGCATAATGATCAACCACAATTTCAGAGGACTACTGATAAAGTAAGCTACTCACCCTCCTGAGAGAGGGGATGGACTCGGTGCAGAAGGTGGAATACCTATACTGTGGACGTTGCCAATGTAGGAATTCATTTGGCTTAACTATGCATATTTGTTACAAAAGTATTGTTTTTGTTTGTCTATTTTTTTAAAGGGTTTGGGGAAGGTATGAGGGAGAGAAAATAAATTTCTGCTAATAAAAAAAGTTAAATTAAAAAAGGCACTAGATTCCATTTTGCATTTGTTCAGTTTGAAATGTTTATGAAATATCTAAGTGGAAATGTACAGCAGTAGAAAGTTGGTGATATTTGACTATAGTCCCAGAGAAAGACAGTTACATATCTAGATATGAGTGTCAGCTTCTTCATCTGTAAAATAGAGGGTAAGCTAAATAACCGCTTAAATTACTTCCAAATCTAAAGCCTATGATCCTATTCCAAAGAAATCTTAACCTAGCCATGATCAGCATGCATATATATAGTGTTCAGCAAATACAGTTCTCATACAGAAATCACCCAGACATAATTTAAATTTATGGCCAGAGCTGTGATTGTATTGGTGAGGATACCTGCCTTTGAGGAAATCTCTACCAATGCCGATCAGTCATTGCTTTGGAACTTACAATTTTAGAGAACTGGAAAGGGTACTAAGAGGTTCAATGATTGTCCAGAGCTACAAACAGCAAGTATGTATCATAGACAGGACTTGAACTTGGGTCTTCCTGACTCTGTGGGGCAACTAGGTGGTGCAGTGTATAGAGCACCAGTGCAGGAGTCAGGAGGACCTGAGTTCAAATCTCACCTCAGATACTTGACACTCACTAACTGTGTGACCTTGGGCAAGTCACTTAACCCCAATTGCCTCATCCTGGGTCATCTCCAGTCATCCTGATGAATATCTGGTCACTGAATTCAGATGGCTGTGGAGAAGTGAGGCTGGTAACCTGCACAGCCCTCCCTCACTCAAAACAAAGTCAAGTGCAAGTCATGTCATTATTTCTCCGATGGCATGGTCTTCTTCGGCAACAAAGGATGAACACGAACACGAACACACGAACACACACACACACACACACACACACACACACACAGTCAGTCAAGAAAACATTTATGAAGCACCTACTACATGCTGGGAATTATGTTTAGTACTAGGGATACAAAAAGAAACAAAGAAAACAACCCCTGCCTTCAAGGAGCTCACAATCTAATTTTTTTTCAGGCTATGCATGTATGATCATATTAAACATTTCCACATTAGTCATGTTGTGAAAGAAGAATTAGAACAAAAGGGAAAAACCATGAGGGAAAAAAACCAAAAAACAATGAAAGATAAAATAGTATGCTTCAATCTGCATTAGGATTCCATAGTTCTTCCTCTGGATGTAGAAAGTATTTTTCATCATGAGTCTTTTGGAATTGTCTTAGATGAATGCATTGCTCAGAAAAGCTAAATCTACCAGTCATTGCACAATGTTGCTGTTACTGTGTGCAGTGTTGTCTTGGTTCTGCTCACTTCACTCACTCACCTTCAGTTCATGTTAAAAGTCTTTCCAGGTTTTTCTGAAATTGGCCTGCTCATCATTTCTTATGGAACAATAGTATTCCATTACATTCACATACCACAACTTGTTCAGACATTCCCCAGTTGATGGGCATCCCCTCAATTTCCAATTCTTTGCCACCACAAAAAGAGAAGCTATAAATATTTTTGTATATGTGGGTCCTTTTTCCTTTTTTTTATGATGTCTTTGAGGTATAGACCTAGTAGTGGTATTGCTAGATCAAAGTGTATGCAATTTGATAACCCTTTGGGCATAGTTCCAAATTGCTCTCCAGAATGGTTGGATCAGCTCAAAACTCTACCAACAATGCATGAGTGTTCCAAGTTTTCCACATCTTCTCCAACATATATCATTTTCCTGTTTTGTCATGTGCTTGTTTTAATCAGAGTTGTTTTAATTTGCATTTCTTTAATTAACAGTGATTTATAGCATTTTTTCATGACTATAGAGAGTTTCTTCATCTGAAAACTGCCTGTACTTATTGTTTGACCACTTGTCAATTGGGGAATGACTTGCACTCTTATAAATTTGACTCAGTTCTCTATAAGTTTTAGAAATGAGGCCTTTATCAGAGAAACTGGCTTTAAAAATTGCTTCCCAGATTTCTGCTTCCCTTTTAATCTTGGTTGCATTGGCTTTGTGCAAAAACTTTTAAATTTAAGGTAATCAAAATTATTCACTTTGTATTTCATAAATTTCTCTATTTTGTTTGGTTATAAATTCTTCCTTTCTCCATAGATCTGACAGGTAAACTATTCCATGCTCTCCTAATGTCTCCCCTTTATGTCCAGATCACGTACCTACTTTGATGTTATCTTGGTATATGGTGTAAGATGCTGGTCCACGCCTATTATCTGCCATACTGTTTTCCCAGCAGTTTTTGTCAAATAGTGAGTTCTTATCCCAGAAGCTGGAGTCTTTGAGTTTACCAAAGAGTAGATTACTAGTCATTGAATACTATGTCTTCTGTACCTTACCTGTTCCACCACTCTTATTTCTTAGCCAGTACCAAGCTGTTTTGATGATTGCTGCTTTATAACACCATTTTAGATGCATTTCTTTTCATTAAATCTCTTGATATTCTGGACCTTTTTTTCCTTCAGATGAATTTTGTTACTATTTTTCTAGCTCTATAAAATACTTTTTTGATAGTTTGATTGGTATGGCACTGAATAAATTAATTTAGGTAGAATTGTTATTTTTATTATATTAGCTAGATTATATTAGCTAGATCTACCCATCAACTGATATTCTTCTACTTATTTAGATCTGACTTTTTGTGAAAAGTGTTTTGTAATTGTGTGCATATAATTCTTGGGTTTATATTGGCAGGTAGACTCCCAAATATTTTATATTGTTTACAACTACTTAAAATGTAATTTAAGTATACATTCAAATCATCTGTAATGAGGGATTGCTTTGTTTCCTCACTACCTATTCTGATTCCTTCAATTTCTTTTTCTTTTCCTATAGCTAAAGCTAACATTTCTAGTACAATACTGCGTATAACTGGTGATAATAGACAGTTGTTTCACCCTTGATCTTATTGGAAATGTTTCTAGCTTATCCGCATTACATATAATGCTTGTTGATGGTTTTAGGTAGATGCTACTTGTCATTTAAGAAAAACTTCATTGACTCCTATGTTCTCCAATGTTTTTAATAGGAATGGATGTTGTATTTTGTCAAAAGCTTTTTCTGCATCTATTGAGATAATCATATGATTTCTGTTAATTTTATTATTGATATAATCAATTATGTTGATAGTTTTGCTAATATTGAAACCAGCCCTGCATTCCTGGTATAAATCCCACCTGGGTCATAGTATATTATTGTTATGATAAGCTGCTATAATCTCTTTGCTAATACTTTTGCATCTATGTTCATTAGGGAAATTGGTCTGTAATTTTCCTTCTCCATTTTGGCTCAACACTATAATTGTACTATAAAAAGAATTTGGTAGGACTTCTTCTTTGCCCATTTTTCCAAAAAATTTTTATACTGCAATTAATTGTTCTTTAAATGTTTAGTAGTAAATCCATCTAGCCCTGGAGATTTTTTTTTTAGGGAATTCATTGATGGCGTGTTCAATTTTTTCTGAAATGGGATTATTTAAGTATTTTATTTCCTCTTCTGTTAATCTGAGTAATTTGTATTTTTGTAAATATTCACCCACTTCACTTAGATTATCAGACTTAATGATTTATAGTTGGGCAAAATAACTCCTAATTATTGTTTTAATTTACTCTTCATTGGTAGTAAATTTACCCTTTTCATTTTTGATGCTAGTAATTTGGTTTTCTCTTTTATTTAATCAAATTAACCAAAGGTTTACCTATTTTATTGTTTTTTCATAAAACCAGCACTTCATTTTATTAGCTCAAAAGTTTTCTTAATTTCAATTTTATTACTCTCTCCTTTGTTTTTTTAGAATTTCTAATTTGACATTTAATTGGAGATTTCTAATTTGTTCTTTTTCTAGCTTTTCTAGTTGCATGCCCAATTCATTGATCTCTTTCTTCTTTCTCTGTTTTATTCAAGAGATATTTTATTCATTTAGAGATATAAAACTTCCCTTAAGAACTGCTTTGGCTGCATCCCATAAGTTTTGACATGGTGTCTCATTATTGTCATTCTCTTGGGTGAAGTTATTGATTATTTCTATGATTTGTTGTTTGACTCACTCTTTAGGATTAGATTATTTAGTTTCCAATTAATTTCTAGTCACAATCTAATTTTAATAGTGCCTGTTTTTTGTAGTTGAACATACAATACTGACATTAAAAATGAATGTTGTCTACTTGAGAATAATTTACATACATATTACCAGACCTGTATGGTAGAAAGAACTTTGAATTTGGAACCTGAGGAACTGGGTCCAAATTCCAATTCAGCATTTCACTGACTGTTAACTTGGATATATCAAGGCACTCCTCTGGAACCCAATTTCCTGATGTGTAAAAAATGAAGGGTTTTGATTATATGATCCTAGGGTCTCTTTGAGCTACAAATCTATATTCTTACATAAGCAATGTACTTACTACATATACATGGCACAAAAATAACAGAGTGAAAAAATGCCTTTCTCCCAAAAGCTACTGGCCAGGGTAATAGCTGCAGAACTTTCAATGGAGGAAGGTCCTCCCCTTTGAGGAGGACCTTCTGCCTCCCCTTACTCTTCCTCCTTCCTATCAAACCACAAGACAATATAGGATCTGGCAAGCCCTATAGAGGTGTAGGAGATTGGGACTAAGGAAGGGAGGCTGAAAACATCCTTGTCAGCTCCATTGTAATATCTGCACCAGGTTCCTGACTGAAGGAAAAGTCCAGTTCAAATATCCATGATATTGTTTACAAAATAATAATGGAAAAAGAGAACTGATAGTTCAGTGAATATCTCCACTGCTCCAAAAATAACTCAAAAGATATACTTTACTTAATAGCAGGTTTATAGTACTATCTTCATATTTAGGATTCTAGATATTGGAATCTGTAGGTAAAAGAAATTGTAGGGATCATCTAGTCCAATCCCCTTACTTACAAATGAAGAAACTGAGACTCAATAGGGTGGAGTGACTTGTCCAAGGTCACACAGCTATTAAGTCAGAACTGAATACAGGTCCTCTGAATCCATAGCCTGTATGCTCTATATAGGTGTACAACATTATTACTTATAACTTACAAAATAAAAAATTTTATTTGCTTTGGATAAGTGCCCATTGGAACAGCTACACTATTCATTTATATAATGTGACAATGTACTGTTTATACCTAGCGAGCAGTTGCTTTGCATCCTTCCATCAGTTGAACAGCGCAGCATAGTGCCAACTACACGGCCTCCCACCACAATGACACGCACATCCCGGCCATGGGATTCTTTTATATACTTCTGGAATAGGTATGGTGCTTCATGGCGAATAAGATGGCTTAGGTCAGCCAAGTGGTGCTTATCTCGAGCCAGGAAAACAGCTTTACCTTAAGAAGAAAAAAAAAAGGACGCTAAAAGTAAATGTACTATGTACAATTTATAATTACTTCTGTCTCTTTTTTGGCACCCTCCTCCCTAATACCTCAGTTTTAAAATATCAAGATACTTAAATCAATAATATTTTAGTTTTTCACAACGAACTCGATCATTCAGTAAAATCTTAAAATCTGATAGTAATACTCTGCTTAACAGGAAAATGGTAACAGGAAAAGATTAGAGGATACATTCCCATTTCATTTAACTATCATAAAATGTTTCCTGAGAGTAGTGATGATAATAAAGATGGTTTACATTCATATATCACTTTTAAGGTATGCAAAACACTTCATATACATCATATCATTTGACCTCCACAACATTTATTTTGGGGGACAGTTATTAACTATTACCAAAGTCCTAGTTTTTAAAAATTCACCTAAAGATTCAAGAACATCTTGCAGAATTTGCCTTCTTTGAAACCTAACTTCATCTAAAAATAGACTTCGAGACTCTTCCCATCCTAGGCTTCTATTCTGGGATCCTACCCTTTCCTCCTCCACTATTGCTCCAAAGCCATCTGAAAGCATTTTTGTCACAACAACCTTCATTTCACATTCTTTGGTATCTCTGGTAGGCAGTATAGCCTTCTTTACCAAAAACAATCAGGAATAACATAATCTCTCAAAAAGGGGCATTTTGATTCATTCAATAATATAATCAAAATAACTGTTACAACAGCTTTTAGTAGTGAAAAGGGGAAAGCTGGGAGAGAAACTTGGCCTTTAGAGAAAAGGATGTGTAGGCCAGCTAACAAAAATTGGGCAGGTTTGTTTCTATAGCTATCTCCCTTGTTCTGATTCCATATTTCCAGTTTATAACTTACAAAAAGGTCGTGCTCCAAAAGTTAATTTATAAAATGGCTATTTGGAAGTACAAACACAATTTTCCATAGAAGCAATGTGAATAAATGGTGAACAGAATTCTAGATTAACTTATGTAATCCATTTGGCTTGTGGCTCCATAAAATGTAAAAGAAGCCTCAGTTTCCATGTAAATGGCTGGGCTGACAAGGTATATCAACCTCACCAAAAACACAATGAACAATCAAAACAATGGCTCTTCTCTTCACAAGATTTAAATTCCAATTTTTTTGGCTTAATATTTTTACCTCTTAAAATTCTCTGACATTCTAAAGGTTACTTAAAAGCATTTGTAAAGAGGTCAATTTGCATAAGGACTGGTAATTATTATTATGGAAAGCGGTACACTTCAATCCATTTTTGAAGCACTTACTGTGTACAAGGCATTGAGGATAATGCAAAAAGTACCACGTTTACATTAAGTAAATAGATGATATATATGATAATGGAGGGAGGAGATGAAACATATTAACAACAAGAAGGATCAGAATAGGCTTCCTTTGGGTTAGAGTTTTCCAAGCTTGTCAAGGGGACAAGCGTCTCTGTATGGGGAACATATTACAAATAAATTTATTATCCTATTAAAATGTTTCAAAAGTAGTAGTTGTAAAAAAAGAAAATTGTGCAATGGAGAAAGAACAGGGTGGAATGGGGAAAAATGGGAGTGTTATAATATATCTAAACATTTTGGAAGAGGCAATGGAAGGAATAATTCCCCACTGACAAAACCAAGTGAATGAACTTTGGATACAAAATCCTTTCTATGCCCAACTAGAAAAAACAATCAGTGACAAAGACTCAGTGAAGGACGAACTAACTATTGCTGTAATAACCAGACACTCTGAATTATTTCCAATCAGTGAAGTTATAAAATCTTTGGTGTACTACTGAAGAAAATCTCATTTTTATTAAATGTGCCTTAATTCGATTTACAACAACTTATTTTTGTGAAAATTCTATTTATAACTTATCTTTGTGAAATCACAATTCTCTGTCCCATTCTCAAACAAATACACAGGAAGAAACAAAACGGAAGCTGAACATATATAATGCAGGTATCTCTTTACTTGTTGGTTGACAAGAAACAGAATTAAAGATATCATCAATTTATTTGACTGTGTTCTGATAAATGTTTAACAACTTTATATGAGAGCATGTTATATCTTATAATACAATAAACATTTATTAAGCACCTACTACATAACTGCTACTGCCCTAAGTACTCTGGATACAAATAAGAAAGACAGTCCCTTCCCTAAGGAGATTCCATCTAATGGGAAGATAACACACAAAAGGAAACTGAAAGTGGGAGTGGGAGTTTGGGGGTGGGGCCACGACAATAGGGAATACAAACCAAAGCAGTGCAGCTGGCAAGAAATGAAGAATTGGTTGGGTTTCTGAGGCCTCTTCATATTGGGGATTTGGGAGGAGTTATTATCTACTTTATTTCTTATATACATATGCATGGTAAGCCTTAGAATTTAGCTCCTCCCTTAAATGTTGAATAGAAAGCATGAGAATGTTTATTGAAAGGTAAGGAGTGAAGCTTTTAGTAAACTCTCACCTTGGATGATGGCGTATGAACTAAGCTTTGAAGAATACTAAAGATTCCAAGAAAAGGAAGAAAAGAGGTCATTCTAGGTATGGGGGAATAACTCATAAGAAGACCTGAAGGCAAGAGATGGAATGCTAAATTCTGGCTATTGTAACTAATTTGATTGGAATAATGATTCTTATGTAGCGGCTCATGAATCCCTTGGGGATTTGTAACAACGACCCAAGGAATTCACACTAAAAATTCTTTAATGGTACCTTTAAGCACTTAATAATCTGCACCAAGCACTGTTACATTATAAATACATTTTTCTCTGGGGCAGCAAGCATGTGCATTTTTGAAGATTACAGGTTTATTTCTATAGTGAATCGAAAATGTCATGATCACGAGCACCGTGATTTTAGTGCTTTAGTTTGATTTGATCAAACTGACTGTTTCCGACTAAGCATAATGTCTTATAGTTTCTCAATCTGTCATCAAATTGTTTCCAAACAGCCAAAAGTAATCAGTGCAAACTAATTGGCATGAACATATCTTCATTTTCAAGAGAGTTTGCAAAAGACTGCTATCATATTCCACCGCAAATTTGTGTAAGCAAGCATTTTCATTTTATTCTTGTTTTATATCAAAGTATAGAAATAAATTTAATATGAAACCACATTTAAGACTATGTTTATCAGGTACCGAGCCAAACATTGCAAACCATGTTCAAATAAAAAAAGTCTAACATCAGAATTAAGCTGCTTTGATTATTATACTATGTTAAGCATTTTCCATGATAAAACTTATTTAAAATATTGTTATATTTGATAAAATTTGTGGAACAAAAAAATTAATATGAAGTCCTGCAGATGATGTAAGCATACAAGGTCTTGCTGGTTT
The DNA here is from genome assembly GCF_028372415.1 of Notamacropus eugenii. Lineage (NCBI taxonomy): Eukaryota > Metazoa > Chordata > Mammalia > Diprotodontia > Macropodidae > Notamacropus > Notamacropus eugenii. Next base: position 192,047,910 of record NC_092874.1, read on the forward strand.
ATCTCTTTTAATTCTTTCACAATGTTGCAATAAAATATTCATAATTATTATGTTGAGCTTTAAATTTTTTGGCAAGTTTTTATAAGTAGAATAAAATTTTACAATGTAAAATTATATATTGTAAATTTAAATTTAGAACATTCTGGAGGCCAGGGCAAAATCTTTCACTGTAGTTATTGTAAGCATAAAGTGAATACATTTTAAAAACATTATTAACATAATAAATTACATTTAGGGTTCACAACATTTTTTACTTTTGTTAAAGGAGAACACTGGGACATTGGATTATTCTCTCCCAAATTGGGAACAAATGGACTATGACATTAATAACTAATAATCAGTAACACGTAAAAGGCAAGAATATGAAATAACTGGAGGGGGCCACACTGTGAAGGATTTTAGATGCCAAGCTTAAGAGTTTAAATTTTATCTTAAAGGCAATAGGATGCCACTGAAGGTTCCTGAGTAGGGAGATAAATAGGATTACAGTTAAGATTATTTTGGCATTTGTGTACAGGGTAGATGTTCCATAACAAAGTAAGTCTGTTTTTTAACAATTTCTTTTATCAAATGATTTAACGGTAAAAACAAAAAGAAATGGCTATACTTTTAATTTTATCTATTATAAGCACATCCTATAAAAATGTTGCTCTGATCAATGATGCTTTGCAAGGACCTAAGCAGCCTTCACTGTAACATTACTTAGTCAATCATCCAAGACTCAAATTGGATTGTCTGAGATGGTTTAAACTGGTATGGTAGCTTCAGTGGCATACCTGAACTTCCATCAGTTAAACACTACTACATGTATTGCTTACAGTACATATGAAACTCTTTAGAACCTAACTGCCCATTAACACTATTTTTTCTTAACAATGTATTTTTCCAAAACCAATTAACTTTAGGTGGAGTATGCATGTGTAACCAGCCAAATTTTGCAAAGGTAAATTTAAATATTACTCAATTCTAATGAAATTTATTAGGAGTCTATTATATGACAGGCAGTATGCTGGATTTGGGAATATAAAAAGCTTGTAGAGAAGTTATGACATGAGCGCCAGAAGCAGCCAGTTGGATTAGTGGTTAAAGTACTGGGCCTGCAGTCAGAAAGACCTGGGTTCAAATCCCATCTCTGACACTTAACATTGGCTGTCTCAGTTTCCTCAATTGTAAAGAGGGGATAATAATAGCACCTACCTCCCAGGGTGGTTGTGAGGATCAAATGACATAATATGACTAGAAGGTGGAACCAGATTGGGGAGCTCTAGACTAAGCAGTCTGGCACTTACTGTCACTGTGTCACTGAAGGTTTCTGAGAAATGAGATTTTTGTCATCAGAGCTGAGCATTAGGAAAGACTACTCCTGCGTGAGAGAGACAGAAGCAGGGAAAGATAGAGTAGAAGTAGGCAGATCAGTCAGGAGGCTACCAAAATAGTCCAGGAAAGGCAATGTGGGTCTGAATTAGGGCAATAGCACTGGAAATAAAACAGAGGGAATGATTTTGAGAGAAAATGAAGTAGTATCTTGGCAAGTGGATGGACATAGGCTTCTCCACACCTTGCTTATTCCCAGCCCACCTCCCAGTTTCCAGGTCCCCTTTATGTATTGCTTTCCCTTTTAGAAAATATAAGCAGCTTGAAGGCAGGAACTGTCTTATTTACATTTGTATCTCTAGTGCCTTAGCACAGTGCTTGACACACAGTAAAGGCTTAATAAATACTCTCTCTAATCTAATTTTTTATTCTTATCTCTGATTTTAATATTTAGCAGTGTGAAGTCCCAGGACAAATGAAAAAGTCCCTCTCCCTCTAGTCCTGACCTCTGTATACTTCTTATTCTTGTTTCAAAGTAGTTCCATGATACTTCATATTCCTTATCAACTATACTTTATAAATATTAGCTACTGCTATTATGGCTATATAATGGATTTTCCCATTCCCTTATATGGTACCTTTCAGAATTCCGGTTTCAGAAATCGTTCCCTTTTTGACTTGATTCAAAGATTATTTCTTACTACTATGATCTAGTCATTATTCAGGAATAGACACAGACAGACAAAAGAAAATAACTGCTTCCATCTGATCAAGAAAAAAAAAATCCATTCCATAAACTCTCCCTTATTACTTCCCCTGTATGAACTGTGTGTCCTAGTTATACACACCTCTATGGCCCCGTGTATTCTTCACCACCATTGGGAATTCCAATACTTCCGCTTCATCAATCATTTTAGCAAAATTTTCATGACCACCTGTTTAAAGAAAACATAAAAAGAAATGTTTCATGATCGTTCTCTTCTGAACTGTTAAAAAAAAGGTCAAAGGAGAAGCCTAGAACCTTTTAGGAAGAAAACAAACTCTGGAGAAGTAAAGATTAATTTTAGATGCAAACTACTTGTACATTTTAGAATATATGAGAAATCTTAAATCCCCTAAATAATCATCGTTATATATCCAAACTTCCTAATCCCCATAGTTTATACTCTAACTCAGGTATCCATAGGAATAGTCATACTTTTAAGATTTCATCACCATCCATAACTGTGCCACTTCTAAGATCTTCAAGTCTGAAATTATCATAATCTCTTGTCCTTCCATTTCTTCCTTACTCCTTTCTAAATTTATTTCCATTCTTTTTTCTTTTCCCAGATCACCAACTCTGTTCTAGCCTCACTTTTTTCCCTTCACAGTTTTATATAGTTTACCAGATCAGTTATATATTTTACTCTACCCATGAATTCTTTGCTCCCTTGTTATGCTATGCCACTATCCAGCTCTGTCAATCTGTAAGTCAAGATTACCTTACCCCTCCCCCACTATCATCATCCTTCTTTACTGCTGAATATCATGGCAAGCAATTATCAACGGCGTTAACCATGTCCATTACAAATTCATGTCATCTCATTTCAGATGGGTCCTTCCAATAACAAGGCAATTGGTAGTGTAGAAGCAAAGAATGTCAGAGCTATAAAAAATTTAAATATCATTTAATTCAACCTCTTTCTTTTACAAATGAAAACTGGCAGACCTCAACTCATTCTCTATCTCTTGGTTCCCTACTCCCTAAACATACATGCCTTGTTCTTCCTATCACTTTAAACAACAACAAAACCTGCACTGGTCTTCACCCTCACCTACCTTACCATGGGTCATCTTTTTTACAGTCATCTACACTCATGGCCTCCTCAACTTCCCCATAGCTCACCACTCAATTGTAAATTACAACTACTTTCACAAAGGGTAATTTAAATGACAATGTAAACTCACTGAGTGCAGAGACTATTTCATTTCTGTCTCTATATCCCTAGTGTCTTGTCACAAAGTATGCACTTAATAAAAGTTGATTTAACCAATGGTGTACTTTAGGGTTCTGTTCTAGGCCCATATTCTTACCTTTGGGGATCTTATCTGTTTCTTTGCTCAATGTCTTCCCTCACCTGCCAGATCACATTATCAACTGCCTAATGGGCATTTTTTGCTCACAACTTAAAACTCAGAAAGACTGAAACAAAATTGATTATCTTCTACCACCCTTACATTCACCATACTCCATATTCCCCAGCTCTGTACACATCCTCCTAGGAATTCAGGTTCATAACCTTGTCATCCTTGACAATTTCCTCTTCCTCACTCTCCATATGCTAAATCCACTGACTCTATATCTAAGATAGCTCTAAAATCTGTCTCCTTTTCTTCATTCACATAGCCACCACTCTAGTTCCCTAATTTTCACTTCACTTACTGTAATAACCTAACTAGTCTCCCTGATGCCCCTCCTCCCCACATACATCCTCCATAAAGCTATGAAAATAATCTTCCAAAAACACTAGTACAAATACATAACATCTCTGGTAAAATACCTATAAGAGCCTCCACATTCTTTCTAAAATAAAATACAAATCTGTCAGTAAAGACCCTATACAAGCTGGCTCCAACCAACCTTTCTAGCCTTATTTCAAACTACTATTCTTCACAGAGTCTAGGTTCTAGCTAAAAGTCAACTAAATGATTCCCCAATTGAAAATGCCAAAATCTACTTCTATGCATTTGCACAAACCATCACTTAGTTGCTAATGTGGTACGACAGAAGGAGTTTTGGAGTCAGAGGATTTGACTTTAAATCCTAGCCATAATTTGTTACTTGTATAACCTTGGGTAAGACATTTGTCTGATGACTTCTAAGATCTCTCACAGCTCTAAATCTAAGATGTATGTCCTAGATGCATTTCCTCTTCAAATCTACATTGTAAAATCTTTATCCTTCTTGAAAGCTCTGACCTTTATCTATGGCTAGTTCTCCTGAAATAATTTTTAATGTTTTCAACTATAAATATCATTAAAAAATATAAGCTCATTGAGGTGAGGTACTGTTTCCTTCTTGTCTTAGTACCTCCAATGTTTTAACAACAAACAACAATAATGATAATAACTAACATTTATAGTAATCATTATCTCATTTGATCCTCACCACTCTGGGAGGTAGGTGCTGCTATTATCCTCCCTGTTTTACAGATGAAGAAACCCGACACAAGCCCATGTGAAGTGCTTTGCATAGGTTTACACAGCTAATAAATGTCTGACGCTGGATTTGAATTCAGTTCTTCTGGACCCAGGGTTCTATTCACCATGCCACCTAAGTTGCCTGTACATAAGAAGCATTTAACTGTAGCAAATAGGCACTTACTTAAATGTAATAAATTTGTTCAACTGAATTCTTTCCTTTAACAAAAAGGAACTAACCTTTCTGACAGATTGAAGATACTAGCCATTCTTTCACTTTTCAATTTCTTATTTTCTTTACCACCACGCATATCAGAAACCCTGAAGAAGTCTACCAAGTTCTGCTATTTCCCGCATCAGATTAAGAGAATAAATAAAAGTAAAAAGGAGAACTAATTTGAGTTTTAGTAGAAACTAAGATTCTAAGTAGTAACATGCCTATTCAAAAATCATTCCTTTTCCTTTTAATAAATGTTGTCTACTTTCTCTACCCTAAATATTAAAAATATCATATTTCTCATACAGAGACTACTATATTTAACACTTTTTGTTTCCCCCTATCTTACAGGCCAGAGCCAACCATAGTGAGATTAGATCCAAACCAAACTGCACCTGCACAGATTAGCACAAATCTTGTTGACATGCTGAAGCCAAGAAAAGTTTGCAGATGAATCAGGATGTTTTGACCCATTCTGCTTACCTTGATAAGATGTCTGTATCCAGAATTAAAGTGGAAGTATCCTACTTAATTTTTTTTTTTTTTGCATTAAATAAGATTTTAAAAAACTGATTATGTTACAAACCAAACCACCTAAATTCAATAATGGCCATTCAAGTCATGAAAAAAAAAGTGATTAGGCAATAAAGACAACTTAAGTTGTGACTCTCATCCTGCACGTGACAACGATTTAAATCTGAGATTAAGCACATTGAATGGCAAACTTTGATAACAGTTTTATTTAATATTTAATTATTGATCAGATACAAGAACCCTTTGATCTTAGAAAAATCAAAATCATAGGTTATTCACAGGCCAACGGAAATATGCAATGTGCATGAAAGCAGACTGTGGCATATTGTGTATGAAACATGGCATATACAAAAATTGGCATACAAAGGTGTCATTCAGGACTTCTAAAGTTGCAAACGGTGGGATAGTATTGTTTAAAGATTGGAAGATAACAGGATGAAGGTCTTAATGCTACACTGTCCATTACTAAATGTAAAATGAATCAAAGAATTGTCTCCAATGTGTGTAATAGATCTCATTCAGAACATATATTGGAAGATATGGAAAATAAAAATATGATCATAGGTTTATATTTGAAAGGAACCCTAGAGCTCATCTCTTTCAAACTGTCCCACAATTTTATAGAGAAGCACATTAACACCAAGAAAGATAAAAGATTTACCCATGGTCACAAGAGTAGTTAGTGCAGTGCCAGGATTTAAACCTGGGTCCTCCGATTTCCAAATTCATATGAAGATATGGAAGGATTGTGATGTTCACTAATGAAAGCCTCCATACTCATGAGGTCATAGATCCAAGTAATTTAGTTGTAATGAGATACTTTAATTAGAAGGTTCTCAATTTAAAAGTGAAGGTGAACCTACAATTGAGTCCAACTCTCACATTTTACAGATGAGGAAAATGAGGCACAGAAAAGTAAAATAACTTGTGTAGGATCATATAGCTGGAAAGACTCTGAGGTTTGATTTGAGACCTTTCTAGCACTCCACGCTGCCTCCCAAAATCACAGCTAGAGTAACAACTTGCCTTGTGATATAAACTCCACAAGATAGAGACAGGGGCAATATGGATCTGAGGATTACTGCATTTTTCTTAGTTTAAAAAGCAAGCTGTTGCAACAGGATTTGGATGACTTAACCTTCAAAGAGAAAGGAAGCAGAGAGCAGAGAAAACTTAGAGAACAGATTATACCCTCATCCAGTGGTTCTCAGACTTTTTGGTCTCAAGATACCCTTTGCATTCCTAAAAATTACTCTGATCTTTTCCTACAAGAGATTTTGTTTATGTAGGTTATAGCTAACAATATTTAGCATATAAGAAATTAAAACATCTTAGTTTATTATGAAAATAGTTTTGACCTCACAGAAGAGTCTTGTGGACCCACAAAGCTTCCCAGACCATACTTTGAAAACTGCTACCCTAAACTACCTCCCAGAGATAAAGTAGGAAAGACCTGGGTAGAATTCTACTGGGTACCTATAGCAAGGAAGAGAGAACAGAATGGCTCAAGTATCCACTGGCCAATTCTGCTGCCTAAAGTGATATCAATGGGTGTTGCAATTATTACCGTGAAATCACGTAGGCTATACAGATCTAAAGGTGTAGTTCAACTCATTAATTAAGTCAATGCTGAAAAATCAAAGAAATTTGTCTCATAAAAGTTTCTAAGAGACTGCCTAATTTTTTAAAAAGTATAAAATTTTAAAAAGTATTAAATTATGTAGCTTCAACAATGCAGCATTTAGAGGGAATGAGAATGGCTGAAAGTTGTGGTTATATGAATGAAATGGAATATTACTGTTCCATAAGGAATGATGAGCAAGCCAATTTCAGATAAACTTGGAAAGATTTGCATGAACTGATGCTGAGTGAAGTGAACAGAACCAGGAGAACACTGTACATAGTTAACAGCAACATTGTGCAACCACCAACTTTGGTAGACTTAGCTCTTCTCAGCAACGCAATGATCTAAGACAATTCCAGAAGACTCATGATGGAAAACACCATCCACAGCCAGAGAAAGAACTATGGAGTCTAAATGCAAATCGAAGCATACTATTTTCTTTTTTTTTTTTGTTCTTTTATTCTTGTGGTTTTTCCCTCTTGTTCTGATTCTTCTTTCACAACATGAATGTATATTAAATAAGCATGTTTCTATATTATACATACACTATACAATATACATAGGTCAAATATATATGTTTCATGTTTACATGTTTCACTATCTTACAGGCCAGAGCCAACAGTAGTGAGATAAACTGCATCTGCAGAAATCAGCACAAATAACATAAACGTAAAATATGTTTAATATGATTGTACATGTATAGCCTGTATCAGATTGCATGCCATCTTGGGAAGGGGGAGAGGAGAAGGAGGGAGGAAAATGTGGAACTCAAAATCTTATAAAAGTGAATGCTGAAAATTAAAAATAAATTTTTTTTTAAAAAAAAGAAGGAAAAAATAATACAGCATTTATTTGTTTTCCCATTCTGAGTCCTTCAGAGTTCATGTCAAAAGATGGCTCAAAATTGTTTCTTCAAGAAACAAACATCTCAACAGGGTTAAAACTGTAGAATTGTTGATACTTGTAAGGAAAATCAATTCTTAATTGCAAGATTTTCACTATTGATTAGAGAAATGCAAATTAAAAGAACTCTGAGTTACTACTTTATACCTATCAGATTGGCTAATATAACAGAAAAGGAAAATAATTAAATATTAGAGGGGTTGTGGGAAAACTGGGATACTAAAACACTGTTGGTGGAGTGGTGAAGTGATACAACCGTCTGGAAAGCAATGTGGAACTAAGTCCAAAGGGCTATCAAACTGTGCACACCCTTGGATCCAGCAATACCACTATCAGGTCTGCATCTCAAAGAGATTATAAAAAGGGGCAGGGGGAAGACCTACTTGCACAAAAATATTTATAGCAGCTTTTTGTGGTGGCAAAGAACTGGAAATTGAGAAGATGCCCATCAACTGGGAAATGGTTGAACAAGGTGTATGTGACTGTAATGAAATACTATAGTGCTGTAAGAAATGACAAAGCACATTGATTTCAGAAAAACCTCAACTAATGCAAAGTGAAGTGAACAGAACCAGGAGAACATTGTACACAGTAACAGCAACATTGCATGATGATGAAACTATGAATGAGTTGGCTATTCTCAGCAATACAATGATCCAAGACAATTCCAAAAGACTCATGATAGAAAGTGCAATCCACAGCCAGGGAAAGAACTGATGGTCTGAATGCAGATCCTTTTCACTTTATTATTTTGTATCTTTTTTGTCTTTATTTTCTTTCACAACATGACTAGTATGGAAATATGTCTTGGAATACACATATATATCCTTTATCAAACTGCTTACTAATTCAAGAAGAGGGGGAGGGAGAGAATTAGGAACTCAAAATGGGAACAAAATAAAATAAAAAAAACCTAAATTCAAGTTTTTTTTTTCCTTGCACTATAGGTGTGCAAAGGGGGCAGATTACTATTCAATTATATCTCACTAATAGCTGCTCAATGGTAAAACCTATATGCAACACAACCTATAAACTTCTTTTGACGTCATAATCTTAACAAAATGAAGATAATCATAGGAAGAAAGAACAAAGTCATCTGCCTTAAATGAAGCCAGATATTTCTGTTGCACTTTCAAAGATTACAGTGCCTTATTGATGTGTACCAATGTCTAAATGTATCTTCCTGCTATTACTGAAACTCTGAAAGGGAAAGGAATGGGTATGTCCAACTTGGGCTTATAAAGTGCTAATATTATACAATTCCATGAGGTCTGATTCTCTTTGCAGATGTCTCCCAATGTATTCATCCTTAATCTCTACAATCCTGAAGCACCAACTCAACAAAAACATATGGAACTGATGTCACATAAAATTCATTCTCTTCTCCCTGAATTCCTAATTCCCCTATTTTTGCTGAGAGCAAAAATCAACCTTCCAGGCACCAACATGCATAACCTCAGCCATTCTCAACTATTTCCTTTTTCTTATTCTCCTTATCCAAGATAGTGCCCAAGTTGTGTCAAGTCTACTTCTAAAGGCTCATATCCATTCACCCACTTCTCTTTGCTAGAGAATACCACCCTAGTTTAATACCTCAACACTTTTAGTCACTTTTTTCAATCCTCTACATACCTGCCAAAATAATTTTTCTGAAGAACAAGTCTAAACATGTCCTGGCTCAAAACATCCAGTGATTCTCTATTGTTTTAAGGTAAAAGAGATAAAATTCCTCATCTTGGTATTTGGAACATGCAAGATAAAAGTTCCAACTTAATTTTTTTAGACTCATTTCATACTAGTCTTCTCCCTCATGAACTGTATAGCCAGACTGGCCTATACGCTGTGACTAGAACTTGACAATCCAATTTCTGCCTCCATGCCTTTGAATATGTTGTTCCTAATACCTGGAACACATTCTCTCTTCAACTGTACCTTTTAGCATCCTCAGTTTCCTTTAAGGCTCAGCTTAGGTGCTATGCTTATAGGAAGACTTTCCTGGTACCTCTATCTTGCATTTATTTTTTAAAAACATTATGAGGATGGGTAGGTGGTGCAATAGAATCAGAAAGACTCATCTTTATGAGTCCAATCCTGGCTTCAGACACTGTGTGACCCTAAATAAGTCAATTAACCATGTTTGCCTCAGTTTTCTCAACTGTAAAATGATCTGGAAAAGGAAATGGCAAACCACTCCAGCATCTTTGCCAAGAAAACCCCAAATAGGGTTCAAGGAGAGTCAGAAACAATGAAATAACTGAACAATAAACAAAAAATATTTTTATCTTCCAGCAGAACAGACGTTCCTTGAAAGCAGCAGCTTTTTGCCTTTATGTCTTTCTATCCCCAAATCCTAGTATAGTGCCTTGAATTTTGTGGGTGCTTTTCATAAAAGCTTGTTGATCTGAATAGTAATGAAATTCCCTTATTTCCTGTCTTATACTATGGAGTCAAATGAGAAGCCAGGATTCCCTAACAACCCTACTCTAATTGCTAAAAACCCAAAGTCTTTAAGTTATATCTCTATGAAGTCCCCTACTACTCAATTTTCCTTAAGCATTTATTCATTCCTTTGAAAAGTGTCACTGATTCTAGGCTCATGCTGAATTTTCCCACTGATGGCCTCACCATAAGAGAAGGTATCTGGAAGAGGAACACCATGGCCAGCTAGCTCTTGGAAGGTCCAGAACTTATTGACACAATTCAGGATAGCTTGAGGTCGGTTCATCAGCCGGCATCCCATCTTCTCTAGGTGACGTAACACAGTGATATCACTATCACTCTGCACCCAAGGTGTTGGTACCCTTACTACCACCACTTGGGGATAGGCAGTGATCAACTCCCCATTGATTCGCAGACCTGGAAACGGAGGGAAGAAAAGTGAGTAGATTAATTTAAAAGGTTCAAAGGAAATGGAAAAAAAGACACAACAAAGCACAATAATACATAGATTGCAAAGCACAGTTCATGTAATACCTTGCATTGTTATTGATCATTAAATCTCATGACGACCAACAGTGCACACTTCAAAACTATGGCAATAGCCAATAGTTTCATAAGTCCATAGTTTAATAAAAATAAATTTCCTCTTCAATAGACCAGACTAAGATTATATTATATTGTAATGGAGAGGGATATTTTCTTAACATTGTATTTTTTTGGAAAGAAACCACTAAATTCATTAATAAAATCCCCAAACTATTATCCTTGAATAGTTTTTTTCAAGGTGTTCCTTTAATGAATGTAGCTCTACTTGTATATATACATGCTCTGGAGCCAGAAAGAATTCCTGAGACCAACCAATCTAATATTGTTGATCCAATTAAATTTAATTCACTGACCATGTTAAGTGTTTACTATACGAAAAGATGTTTTAGATATACACACACAAAAAAAACCCCACAGTTCCTCCTCTAAAAGAATTTATGATATAGTAATATTATATACCTTCTCATGCTATGAAAATGGACACTTATTTTACTCTGCAGGAATACTGGACAAGATTCCATGACCTCCTGTGGTAAACATTTCTTTGTTTTATTATTCTTAGAATCAGAATTTTTATTTCTCATCAAGGATTTATAAAATTCTTTCCTCTTTTGGATTATTTAGATCAAACTATACAAGGACATACTAAATGACTAGTCTCAAATACATTAAGACTGCAAAATGAAAAATGCTAAATATTAAGTACAACAAATTAGATGAGTGAAAAAGAATGCAAATTAGATTTAAAAAAGGAAAAGATGACAAAAAACTATGAGCTCTGCAATATCCCCATTTCCTCAACTTCCAATCACTTTGCAATCCATTGAATCTGTATTCCAATTCTACTATTTGACTGAAGGTTACTAATGCTTAATCTTAAATAAGATGTTATGATCTTTCCTCAGTCTATTCAATCTCCTCTGATAGCTTTTGATTGCCACGTTTTATAGCTAATACTTGCCACTTCTTCCCCTAGCTTCCATGAGACTGCTTTCTTTCTTTGCTTTCTAGAGACATTGTGTTTCCTTTGCTATCTATATCAACATCATCCACTTAGTCACTAGTGTGAATAACCCTCAAATGCTCTATCCTTGGCCTGCTTCCCTCTAAATCCTGTTAGTGAAATCATTAATTTCTATGGGCTCAATTACTATCTCTAAGAAGATGACTCCTAAATCTATATATTAAATACTCAGTCCTGAACTCTAGGACTGTATAACAATCATAATCTGTATAACTAGTTGATCCACATAGAGATTAGCTTCAACTTGTTTAAAATAGAACTTATATTTAACCTCAAGAAAAAAATAACCTCAACGGTTTCACTCCTTTCCAAAGTTCCCCATTTCTATTGATGGCACTACCTTCCTCCAGTCTTTTAAGACCCCAATCTTGGAGTCATCCTTGATTCTTTCCCTTCCTCAAATCTCATATCCAACCAGTTGCCAATTACTGATTTATCTTCTATAGCATCTATTGCAATGTACAGAGAGTTCTGGCTTCACTGATGTAAATTTGACCGTGAACATGGGTAAAGGAAAGGAACAGTTCAAAGACATGTGGGGGGCCAGGGATAGATAAGTGAGAGTAGGATAAGGAATATGTTGGGCGCTGGCTGGAACTGAAAGGAAGAACACGCAGACACAGATAGCAGAGAATGGGTGATGGGTGGAGACTGGGGACAGATACCCAGTACCCAAGCATGGGTGGACAGAAGACGGACAGGTACAGGTTGGACACATGGAAAAGTGAGTAGAGTGGGGCAAAGGTCTCTCTCAGCTCTGAAGGTCCCAAATCAAGTACCCAATCTGGTGGAGGGAGTGGTCTCTTTGCACATCTGTTCTGCTTTCACTTGGTTATTTTTCTTCTCTTGGTAGGGATCTAAGGAGCAGGAGCTTAGAGATAGAGAGAACACACAGTACTGGATGGTAAAGTTAATATAGGTTTTGGGTTTTTTTTGGAATGTGGTTTTCTTTCAGAATTGTTTTGGGTAAAGTTGAATGAGTAATGTGCATTTATGTAAAGTGAGAGCTGTTTGTATACTCCTCTCCATTCAAACAGTTACTACCATAGTTGAAATTCTCATTACTCTCATTTAGATTACTACAATAATTGATCTCCTTGCCTCTGGTCTTTGGTTCTTTCCAAACTACTTTCCATGTAGCTACCAAAGTGACAGTCCAGAAACAGATTGGAACATGCCATTCCCATTCAAAAATCTTTAATGGGTTTCATTTTCCTTCAGGATAAAAAACATATTCCTCTTTCAGCAACTTCCTGGTCTAAATTATTCACAATACTTCCCCTTTAAATAACTTTCCATTCTAGTCATGCTAATTTGCTAGCTCTACTCTCTTCATAATTTTCCTTACTTGCCCATGGTTTTGTAGAGGTTGTTATCCATGACTAGAATACACTCCTTTTCTTCACTATCATGTTACAGAATCCTTAGCTTTCTTTAAAGCCCAACCAGGGCCATCTTCTTCACCAGCCCTTTCCTGATCCTCCCAGTTATCAGAACACTTTCCCCCTTGAAATCATTTTGTACAAACTTCATACTTACTTGTGCATATGCAGCCTCTACTGTAAATCCTTCAGGGAAAGTTTCATTTTTGTCTTAGTATCCCTGCACTATACCCCACTCATAATAGGTGCTAAAATATATGTTTGTTACACTAGAGGAAAGAAAATCTCCTATATAATACACGTATTTTTATTAATTAAAAATACTTTATTTTTTTTTACATGATAGTCACATAAACTCACCCCCCCCCCCCAAAACCTTCCCTTGCAACAAAAACATTTGATACAGAAATCTTGTCTAACAATGTATAAAATAATCTGTTTTAGTAGCATCTCTACCCTCTTACTGTAAGGGAAAAGGTTTCTGTATATTTTTAAAGAATAAAACAATCACTTGTCAAATTTTTGTCACAGAAGAAAATGGTAGGAAGGAATTTTAAAATTAACTGGTTTTCTAATCCAATGTAGTCTGCAAAACTGGACCAATTTCACTATTGTTTTTACTTGGCATGAGTAGATTTACAATATGCATAAGAAACCACAACAAACATGTCTGCAGTACCTTCAATAAGCATAGGTCTATGTCAGACAGTGTAGATACAAAGATTTTAAAGATGCTAATCTCTAATTACCAAGATTTATTTTGGGGGAAGGGTGATGAGGGATACCACAAAGTATATATACATAAGTATATACATCTATATATACTTTTATACATATACATATATATATATAAATTGAGTGTATGTAATTAAGAAAGGGTGTGGTAAGGCAAAAGAGATACAGAGAAAATCATCTAGAAAAATTTTAGTGAGGATTGAGGGAAGAAAGATTCTGATTAGTCATGAGAAGAGACTCCATGCTAGGCACAGCAGATAAATAATTGATCTTGCAAATGTATGGATTCAGAGAAAAGCTGGTATGCAGCATACTTTGGCTTGGAATGTAGTGCATGTTTGCATAATGTTTAGAAGTGGCATGAAACAAGACCAGAAAGGAAAGGAGATTCAGATTATGGAGGGTCTTAAAGCCAGGCTGAAAAAATACATAATCTATTCTACAGGCAATGAGGAGCTCAATATAAGGTTTTTAAGAAGAAAAATAATATGATCAGACCAACATCTTAGGAAAGTCAGGCAACTTTGTAGGGAGTGAATTAGAAAGGATAACATCTGAACAAGGGTGGCCATATATGGAACAATGTTGGAACAAGGGTTAAGGGACAGATGCCAAACATATTGACTGTCAAGGTCAAAATACGTTAAGACTTGGCAACTGACAACATGAAAGTGAGGAAGAGAAAGGAGTCAAGGATAATCCCAAAACTGAGAACTGAGGTTATAGGAGAAATGGGGGTGCCCTTAACAGAAATAGCAACATTTGGAAAGGAGGCGGTTTGAGGGTTTAGGTAAGATAATTAGTCACTCTTTTGTCATGCCAAGTTTGAGAAAAGAATCAACTCCCATTTCTTGGGAATAAGTGGATTCCATTTCACTAATGGTCTTTACTCAAACCAAAATAACCTATATTGTTGAGTGGATATGTTTTCTTTTTTTCTTGTAGGATAGATTAGATATCTTCTGAAGTCTCCTCCAATTCTGAGATTGTGTGACTCTAAGAAGCTGACAGTACAGCCAAAAAGAGATGCTACAAATCCATTAAATCGATGCTTATTAACTGCCTATTATGTACAAATCAAGTCAAATCAACAAGCATTTATTAAGTGCCAGAAACTGTGAATACAAAGTTGGGAATACAAAGAAAGGCAAAAACTGGAAACTAAAGGCATTTTCATCAACTGAAGAATAAATGAATAAGGTGTGATATATGAATGTGATAGAATGCTATTGTGCTATAAGAAATGAGGAAATAGATGATTTCAAAGAGACATGTAAAGACTTATATGAACTAATATGGGAAAAAGTAAGCAGAACTGGAAGAATAATTTATACAAATTTATAAATATTACAAAAATGAACAAATCTGAAGACATAAACTGGTGAAGAATGAAATGAACAGAGCTGGAAAAACAATTTATACAATAACAACTATACCATAAATAAAAACCACTTTGAAAGGTATAAGCACTATGATGGATATAAGGACCATTCATTAATTCCAGATGAATCATAAATGAAACATACTATCCAGATTTAACAGAGATGTGAGAGATGTAGGGTGCAGAATGAGACGTGTATTTTGTATATAGATAATGAGGGAATTTGTTTTGCTTGACTACCCAGAAATTTTGCTCTGTTACAAAAGAAATTTTTTGATGTTGTTTAATCATTTCACAGCAGCATTAGGCAACATTCTAGACATCTTTAGGCATTAGGCAACATCTAGACATCAGAAAAATCTGTTGTTTTGCTATTGTTCAGTCATTTTTCAGTTGTGTCTGACTCTTTATGACCCCATTTGGAGTTTTCCTGCCATATATACTGCAGTAGTGTACCATTTTGTTCTCCAGTTCATTTTGTAAATGAGGAAACAGAGGTAAACAGAGTTAAGTGACTTCCACAGGATCACACAACTAGTTAAGTGCATGAGGCCAAATTTGAACTCAGGAAAATGAGTCTTCCTGACTCCAGGCCCAGCACTCTTATCTACTGCTCCACGTAGCTGTCCTACAAGGAAAAGATATTCTGTTTAAAAAAAAACAAAACAAAACAAAGTGAATGTTGCATACACTTTCAGATGAGATTATTTTATTGTTAGTTTTAATAATTTTTACTTATTTATAAGAGACTTCTCATGGAGTGGGGGTGACACATAAATACACATAACTAAAGTTAAAAACAAAACACATGAATAAAAGGGTGTTTGTTTTAAATCAGAAAGGATGGAGTATCTGAGGAGAAAGTGATCAACAGTGTTAAATGCTGCTGAGAGGTCAAGAAAAATAAAGACTGAGAAAATACCCTTAGATAATGACAATTAAGAGATCATTGTTAGTAACTTTGGAGAGAATAGCTTCAACTGACTGAAACCAGAAGCCAGATTTTAGAGGCTTTAGTGAAAGGACTGAAAGTGGAGGCTTTGTGCATGCAGTTATCCCTTCTACACTTTAACTTTCCCCATTGCAGTTTTGCATAAGAAATTAAATGAGAATTTTTTGGGGGGGGTTGCAGAAGCTGCAGGTGACATGCGAAGGCCAGTAGATGACAAAGAAAAAGTTTAAAAACTCAGAAATATATAAAGTGTGTTTAGTATTGTATAATAATCAGAAACTGAAGAGATGGAGGATATTGAGGGATGATATCATGTGGGTATGAGTTAAGAACAAGAAAAGGAAATGGTTAATGGCTTGCTTTCTTATTTGAGGGGGAGTAGGGGGATAGGACGAGGCTGAATTAATGTTTTGAGCAGTCTTTTTCATTAGCTGTCTGTTAATTACAGTAACCCAGATCAAAATTTGAAATGCTACTAATTTTTCAATTTCTACCTGTATAAGTGAGGCTAACTAATGGATCGAGTTGGTTATTGTCATCAGTGTTACTGTTAACTGTAACTGCAAGCTGAACTACCATTTTGAGATACTCTCTACACAGAAACTTTCGAATTAAATATTCTTTATTATAATCCTTGATTCTATGTATCAAGAATTAAGTTTTCCTTGAAGCATAGTCATGTTAGTCTCATCAATTTGCTTTTTCAAATTTCAACTGTTTTCTTTTTCTTTTAATTTCTGTAAAAGATGTACTCTCCTTGTCACACTCAGTCTAAAATCAAGGAAGCTTCTGTCAAGGTCATTCTCAGGATATCAGTATCCAAGCTGAGGAGACTGCCTGTATCCTGAGATAACTGCTACCTCCTAGCACCACGGACTGTATAACACAGGTCTGCACAACCTGTGGCCCACTGTTTATGGCCTGTGGGCTGCTTGTGGCATGCCAAAGGATTTTGGGTGCCCTGGGAAAAAAGTACAGGTCGTTTTCCATAAGCGACGCATGGGCTGCTGCTTGTGCAGGCCTGGTATAGTATCTTTAGGTGAATTATGAATACCAGCCCATCACTTTTCTCTTTTATCCTCTGCACCCACGGACAACAGGGAACTATATCTAAGAACCTAGTCTTGAATATGTGCAAAGGTTGAAGTACGTTCATAATTACCATCATGAGTATGGAAAAGAGTTCCTGTGAACTAGGCTCATATGTCCTGGCCAATCTTCACTTAAGCATGACCATCTGACCAACTGGTGCTCTTAAAAAATCTTCAGGAAAGATTGAATGGAATAGGCCTTTACTGATAAGTCCACAGTTACAAGTGGAGCCTTTTCATTATATAAATGCATAAACAATCCAGGATCAAACCCCATTGTTGCCAAAGATTCATCCTTCAATTCTTAAATTCATACTGGCATTTAAATCAACATGGAGGTCATCAGGAGACCAAAAAAGCCCCCAAAACAACAACAAAAAACACAAACAACAAAAAAAAACCTTTATGGCATAGAAGTATGTGCCCTTCCTTTAAGAAATACCCAAGGTCCAGGACCATGGGCAGCATTCACACTCCCAGAACTTGTCATTCAGAGATCTGGCAAGCTGTGATTCATCTTTATAAGAACACCTATCCTTCAATAAATCTCATTGGAATATTAGAAAAACCCAGCACCAAAAGAAAGGTTAAAAAGGTTAACTTGTTGGCTTGGAGAAGGCAACATGCAAACAACTATGTACAAAAAAGATATATGGAGGATGAACTGGAGATAATCTCAGAGGGAAGGCATGAGTATTAAAGGTAAGGAAACACTTCCTGAGAGGGTGGAACTTTAGTTGGATCTGGAGGGAGGGGGAAGAAGTAATTCTAGTACAAAGGCTGGAAAGGTAGGAAAGGGCTCTGGTTAGGAACAGCTTTAAAAACCAAACAGAAGATTTTATATTTATTCTTGGAGGTAAATGAGAATTAATGGAGTTTACTGAAGGGGGCAGGGGAGGGGAAGAGGGAATGATATAGTGAGATGTGCTGTAGGAAGCTCAATTTGACAGCTGAACTAAAGTTGGACTGGAATGAGGATAGACTTGAGTGAGGCAGACCAATCAGAAGCCTAGCTGCCAATAGTCCAGGCATGAGATGAGGGCCTGCACCAGGGAGTTGGCAGTTTTAGGTAAGAGGTAGAGAAGGGAGAGTATATAAGACATGTCACAAAGGTAGAAACAGGATTTGACAACTGACTCGATAAAGGGGATGAGGGAGAGTGAAGAATTAAGGATACATCTGGTTTGTAAGACAGGGGTGACTGTGAAGATTGTGGTGCCCTTGATGGTGACATTAGAAAGAAGGTATAGAGGGGCATATTCAGTTTAGGACATGTTAAGCTTAAGGTAGACAGAGAACATCCATTTTAGGATGTCCGATAGGAAGTTGGAGATGAGGTTAGGGCTGGACAAGTATATCTGAATCATCTGTATAAACATGATATAATTGAATCTAGTGAGGACTGATAAAACCAAGCAAAATAGTATAAAGGGAGAAGAGGTACTAGGACTGAACCTTGAAAGATACTCACCATTAGTGGCAATGACTTAGATAAAGATCTAGCAAAGGAAAAATTGAACAGATAAGGAGAACCAGCAGAGAGACAGCAATGCTACAAAAACCAAGACAGAAGAGACTATCCAAAAGAATGATTAGATCAGAAGCTAGTCTACAGAGAGTAAAGAAGAGAATGAGAGGAAAGGAAATGAAGGTACTTACTGCAGATGGCATTCTTTTAGTTTAGCCATACATAAGAGAGTCCAGATATAGGACAACAGTTAGCATGGACAGAAGGATCAAGTGATGTTTTTGGGGGTTTTTTTGAGAATGGGGAAATGGGTGTCTCAGTAGTGAAGCAAAGATCGAAGATAAATGAAAGAATAGGGATGACAGGGCAGTTTGCTTACAGAAGTCAATGTACCAGGCACTGGGAATATTAAAAATACAAAAAAAGCGCTACTGCTTTCAGCAGTAGGGATACCACATATATAGAGAATATATACAAACTTATAAAAAGAAATTTCAAGAAGGAGAATGCACTAATAATTGGAGGAAAGAGGAATCAGGGAAAGTCTACTGTAATAGTGGCTTTTTAACTTAATGTATTGGAGTTCAGGACATGAAGGTCTGAGAATGGGAAAAGACAGGTAATTCTGAGTTATGTAGTAGGGCATGAGAGGAACCTCATGATGGATAATCTCAATTTTCTAGGAGATGAAGTTAAAAGAGGTTGAAAGTAGTACAGGGAATTTGAAAGAGGTAGGGAAAAGAGTACCTGAGGAACGTGAAATAGTCAATCATGGATGAATAAAGGAATTTGGTGTAAGACAGTATAGTTGAATTAACTGATTAATTCAAGGTCAAGACTATGAAAAGGGAGAAAAGCAAAGTAAGTCAGATTAAGAATAATGGACTAGCACAAAGACAGACGTGGAGAATTGTAGTAAGGACTGGAAAGGAATAAGGTAGAAGAAGAGAATAGATGAGATTATGATGAGAAAAGATAATTTTAAGATGATCAAAGTGATAAGAATTACAGAAGATGATGAAATACAAGGTATGACCATCCATGTGAATTACCTAGATGAGTAAAGATGTAGCTCCTGAGAGGCAAGATTGCTGTCAGGGTGTTTTAAGGGACACAAATGTGTAAACTGAAATCTCCAGGTCGGAGGGCAGAGTTTCAGATGGAGAGGTACACCAGATGAAATTTGATAAAGATTAATATAAAGAACTATGTAAGCGTTAAACTAAAACCAACTACATATCAGGATGGGGGAGATAATGATTGAAAACAATCTATAAGTTATAATGGGGAGCAAAGGATAAGCTGATTCTTCCCCTGGACCCAGTGCCAGGGGGCAACAAAAGAAGGTACAACAATCACTGGAGGACATGTGGTCAATGGATGTCGTATCTTCTGGAGAAAACCAGATTTTTCTGAATGCAAGAAGAGTCTTAGGAGATAACTTACATTCTGGAAAACTTCACATGGTTAAAATTTTTAAAAATGATCTTGAAGATAAGTATCAGTTATCTTTAACATTCACACTTAATTTCTCCTATGATACTGAATAAGCAGGTCATCTAGTCACTGAGTTCTTTGGAATACAACAATATATTATTGACGCACATTGAGCCTATGGGGCACTTTTAAGTTATAACCTTCTGATTGTTTTCAATCATTATCTCCCCCATCCTGATATGTAGTTGGTTTTAGTTTAACGCTTATATAGTTCTTTATATTAATCTTTTATCAAATTTCATCTGGTTAAACTTCATTCTACTATTTCTGCCTATTTACATATTGAGATCCCAATTTTACCATCCAAATTATTAGCTGAACTCCACCTTCGTTTCATCTGCAAATAATGTGCATTTCTATCCCCCCCAAGATCTGGATAAAGGAATAAAGGGAATGCTTATCAAATTTACAGATGACACAAGTTGGGCAAGCCAACATACTAGACACATCAAGAGCCAGTATCCAAAAAGATCTTAACAAGCTAGAATAACAGTAGATGAAATCTAATACTACTAATAACGGGGATAAATATAAAGTCCTAGAACTGGAATAAAATGAATTATATAAATACAGAATGATATAATTATAACGCAAAAGTTTGTGTGAAAAAGACCTGAGGTTTTTGGTAAACTGCAAACTCAATAGGAGTCAACTGTAACATTGTGACAACAGCAACAAAATTATTTAGTAATTTTAATCTGCATTCAAAGAGACATAACACACAGAACAAGAAAGGTGTGACAGTTCTATTGTACACTACTTACCAGGCCATACCTGCATTTATATTTAATTCTGGAGATCACATTTTAGGAAGAACCACAACAAATTGGTTTAAGTGCTGAGCAAGCAAGATAAAAGAACTTAAGGATTTTTCATAAGAGGACTGACCTGTATTTTCATAGGGAATGGCAATAAACTTATACTACTTCATCTCAAAAAGCAGAGCCAGGAAGAAGTAGAAATTGAAGAGAAACATATTAAGACTCAACGTAAAGAAACACTTCCAAACATTGTGAGTTATTTAAAAGTGGAATGGGGTTCCCTCAGTGGTTAGCAGAGTTCCCATCAATGGAGTTATGCAAGGAGAGGATAGGCCCACTTTTCCAGACGTTATAGAAAGAATTCCTGTTCAAGTAGAGATTGTACTACATTATATATGAGTTCTCCTCCTACTTTAACAGTTTTAATTTTGAAATATCAGTGTACAACCTGAGATTAGAAGATACTCACTACCAGTCTTATTCTTAGGACCACAATGACCAACTAGAAAAATAATTTAGACAGCTCAAAAGTTAGCTGAATTCAATACCACTACTAGGTCTGCACCCCAAAGAGATCACAAAAGGGGGGAAAGGACCCACATGTACAAAAATATGTATAGCAGCTCTTTTTGAGTGGAAAAAGAACTGGAAATGGAGAGGATGCCCATCAACTGGGGAATGGCTGAACAAGTTGTAGTATATGAAGGTAATGTAACACTATTGTGCTATAAGAAATGACAAACAGGCTGATTTTGGAAAAACCTGGGCTTTTACATGAACTGATGCAAAGAAGTGAACAGAACCAGGAAAACATTGTATACAGTAACAGCAACATCGTGTGACGATGAATTTTGAATAACTCAGCTCTTCGCAGCAATATAATGATCTAAGACAATTTCAGAAGACTCATGACAGAAAATGCTATCCACATCCAGAGAAATAAATGATAGAGTTTGAATGCAGATTGAAACAGTGTTTTTACTTTATTTTTCCATAGTTTTTTTGTTTTGTTCCATTTCTTCTTTCACAACATGATTAATATGGAAATGTTTTACATGACTGCACATATGTAATCTATATAAAATTGCTTATCTTCTTAGGAAGGGAGGAAAGAAGGGGAGAGGATTTGGAACTCAAAATTTTATTTAAAAATTATCATTACATATAATTGGAAAAAATAAAATATTATTTAGTTAGTTGAATTTAGGTAACTAAAAGTATTTCTATTATTTAGGTCAGTAATACAGAAAATTACTCAACATTTTAAAGTTTTTTTAATTCATTACTAAAATGGGGGACTTTTTACATGTACATTTTCAAATGTCAAATCAGAAAAATTACCAAGTGATTTCTGAATTTTAGATATGCAAAACCTTATAAGAATGTTTTCCAAGTAACACTGAAAGATGTAAGTTGCTTTAAGATTTCAACAACAAGAAGCTTTAAATCACAGTGAACTCTTATCTGGTCTTCTAGGTAGTTACATCTTACCCACCAAGATTGTCTCCCAGACTTTCAAATCACAATCCTTCAATACTAGACCTCAAACAATGGTGGTCAGTCTTGAACAGGACAAGTAATATTAAGAAGTGGAGCAAAAGTTCAGACGACTGTCATGAGTGACAAATCAGTCATTATAATATTGAGTTTATGAAGGATGGTTTAGGATTTAATTGACATGTATTGATAAATAATGAGAACTAGTAGGATTTTTTTAAAGGAAAAATACACTTTTGAAGTCTATATTCTAATTCTTGGGAAAAATGTTATATTTGTGTTTTCCACTACCATATCTTTATATAATATCTCTGTATATCTCTCCTAATTCCCCCTCCTTAACTTCCTAATATCTTATTTCCACGTTTTCTCTACTTTTAACTCCATCACCCATAGCCAAATTTCATTTTCCAAAGTATAAAGAGTTGATAATAAGTAAACTAGAATTCATTCATTCTGCTGATTCCTCTTCATAATTCAGGGACTAGAGGGAGGCTGCTCTAGCAGCTCACCTCATTATCATGAAGCTCTGCCGCATTGCAGCTGACACAGTCATGTGTCCGGGAAAAAAAGCAAGCAGGCAACTGCTGCTCCATTTTAAAATCAGTGTTGAGGTCAAAGTAATGTGACAGGCTAGCTATTACTAAAACTAAAAGAATGCATACGCTATGTCTCAGATATACTCCACCTCCAAACCAATGATTTGCAGAGGGTCAGATAAAACAAATTTAGTAAAGAATGTAAAATCCCTAGCCAAGTAACAACTCAGTCAAAGTTCTTTCCTCTAAATAATATATTTGTCCTGCATGCTTGTCAATGGAGGTGAGACACTAAGACATATGATAAACAGAGCCAGAGCTCAATCATGAATATTAATCTTCTCTAATAACCAGAAAAATAGGCAAAATATTCCTAGTCTTGTTAGCAGCAAACCCAAGAACTAGTTTTCTTATCAAAAGGTAAAATCAATTTGATATACAGATTTAACATATGTCAAAAATGTAAGGACTTAAATGAAGGAATATTTGTTCATTAATACTTAGAGAGCGGCAGCTACATGGTACAGTGGATAAAGTACTGAGTTTGGAGTCAGAAAGATCTGAGTTCAAATCTGAACTTAGACACTCACAAGCTATGTGACCCTGGGCAAGTGAATGAACTGTTTGCCTCAGTTTCCTCATCTGTAAATTGAGTTAGAAAGGAAAATGTCAAAGTGCTCCCTTGTCTACCTCAAATGGAATCACAGAGTTGGACACAACTGAAACAAATGAATAACAACAACACTTGAATCATGAACTAGGTTGTAAAGGGGGAAAAAAGCTTTTACATTTTTTAAAAATCAAATTATTTCTATCTGAATATTAGACAGGAGATATTGAAAAACAATTGACTGTCTCCTCTAACCCAAAACTAAAGCACTTTTCAATCAGACAGTAATTCTTATAAAAAGAAATTTTCAAAGGCCACAAAGGGAGGAACAGTGAAATGTATAATTTAACACACTGCTACTAAAGTAAGTCATGAAAATTAGCAGCAGTCTCCCAGCAACAGAGTACAGCAGAGAGTGAAGGAGAAGAAAAGACATTTCTGTTAATATAAGCAAAGAAATATTAACTCCTGACCATTCTGAAAAGGACTAAATTTTCACGAAGTAGCAACCCCAAGTTACCATAAGACAGTTATATCAACTAACACATAAACAGCTTTTCCAACAAAAAGATGTTTATTCTAATTTATAGATTGGGAAGGTCTTTCTAAACTTAGATTAAAATTAAATCCTTCAACCCAGAGATCTCACTACTAAGCATATACTCCATGAAGGTCAAAGTCTTTTTAAAAAAATCTTATACACAACAAAATATTTTTGGCAGCAAAGAATCAGAACATAAGAGATATCCATCAACTGGGAAATGACTAAACAAGTTGTGATATGTGGATATGATGGAATATTGCTATGCCATAAGATAAAATGAATATGAAGAATTCAAAGTAGTTTGAAGAGGAATGTCAAACTCTCCATTATAACAATAAATGATGTTTATATATACTTCATTAAATGCTACAAAGCATTTTGCATATCTTATCTGGTTTGAGCTTAAAAACAACTAGGTACTACAGGTATTATCTCCACTTTACAAATGACGAACTTGAGAAAAGTTAAGTGATTGGAAGAAGTACTGGAACCAAGAACTCAACGACTCCATCTCAAGCACTTTATTACATCATGCTGCCACTATTAAAGAAATATAGTATCCTAAGTGATAAAAAAATAAAATAAACACAATGGCTTGAAGTTACAACTTCTTCGCATAGTACGGCTCCCATATGGGTCATTTTGAGCAAAGCAGTCAAAAGGAACAATAACTGCAAAGTAATCCCTTCCCCCGACCCACTTTAACTCCGTTCCTTCCTAGAAAGACTGACCATCTAAACTGATAAGAATACCAACCAATCCAAAATCAGGGAATCTTTGAATTATCTGTCTTTTGAGACAATACTTATTTCAACCAATGGCTTCAATCACACATAATTAAATGTTGGGAACACTAAGGCCAGAGTAAAAGGGTTAATGGAGATAGTGTGTGAAGTTCCTAGCACACATGTACAAAAAGATTTTGACAGACTAGAGCAGTGTGCTGAATTTTATCAGATAAAATTCAGTGGGGATAAATTAAAAGTCTCATATTTACATACAAAGAACCTACTTCACAGGTACTGAAATGGGGAGTTATATATGATTAGATAGCAACTGTTCTGGAAAAGATCTGGAAGCTTTAGTGGACTGCAAACCCAATGAGTAAGCACTGTGATGTGGCATCAAAAAAAGCTAAGATGAGCTTGGCCTTCATTAGGAGGCTATAGCTTCCCAAAATAGGGAAATACTAATCACATTCTACTCTGTCTTCAACAGATTTTATCAGAAGTATTTTGTTCAGTTTAAGATGGACATTGATAAACTGGAGAATAACCAAAAGAAGGGCAACCAGAATGGCCTTGAGTCCAAAGTGTAAGATGACTGGTTGAACATATGATGTTTAGCCTAGAGAAGAGGATAAGTGGAAACATGACCACTCTCTTCACATACCTGAAAGACTGTCATGTGAAAGAGGAATTGGACTACTTCTGTTTGGCCCTAAAGGGTGAAACTAGAAGTAATGGAGGAAAGCTGCAATGAGGCCAACTTAGTCTTGATGTCAGAAAAAAAAAAGCATATTAAAGAATGGAATTCCTCAAGAGGTAGTGGGTGATCACTTTCTGGAGTAGTAAGGATTCCTTTCATGTACTAGGTAGAGTAAGTAGCTAGCAAGGTGCTTTATGATGCTGTGGATCTGTTACTGATGACATAATTTGCTTGGATATGCTGATATTTGGAAAACAATCTTAGCCACCTACTGACTTGTGCTTAAGTGTTTCAGAAGACAGAGAGGGGGCCAAAGACTAGTATTTCATGTAATTAAGACAGGCCTACATTTCAGTTTTGTCTTTAACAGAAGAATATTCAAAGCAAGTGTTATACTGCTCAATCTGTCAGAAATTCCATCTGTGAGATACCTGCCACAATATAGCTTGATATAGTCATATCATATCAAAAATGTGTAAGACCAAGGCATCTACTGCTATAAAAGTGACAGGTTCTGCAAAGAAAAGTCCTTATAATCACTGGAACTGGTTGTATAATCCAGTGAACAAGAGCATATCATAGAGCAGTGGAGGAACTAGGCTTTCTGAAGGCCCCATTCATAGTTTGTGCCTGCAATATCTTTTTTTTAAAATTAGTAGTATTTTATTTTTTCCAATTACATATAAAGACAATTTTCAGCATTCATTTCTTGAAAGATTTCGAGTTGCAAACTTTTTATCCCTCCTTTCCTCCCCTCCCCAGGACTGCAAGCAATTTGATTTAGATTATACCCGTGCAAGAATGCAAACTATTACTTCCAAATTAGTCATGATGTGAAAAAAGAAACAGGAAAAACTCACAACCTTCCCCCCCACCCCAGTGAAAATAATATGCTTTGATCTGCATTCAAACTCTTGTCAATTCTTTCTCTAGATGTAGACAGAATTTTCCATCATGAGTCTTTTGGAACTGTCTTGGATGACTGTATTGCTGAGAAGAGCTAAGTCAATCATAGCTGATCACTGTAGTGTTACTGTTACTTGTACCAGTGATATCTTCAGGAGAAATAATGTGGAGATGGTTCAGGCATTTGGATAAAAATGAGATCAAATCTGTATCATCAAGGTTAATTTACCCTATGGAAAACAACTGCTGCACTGGCAGAGGAGAGAACCTAAACTCTGAGATTTCATATGATATACTCCCTATGAAATGTCTCAAAGATATAATTGCTATACACAGTGCCTGCCAACCCAGGGGTAACAGACAGTCCTCAATTGCCTATGGGTACAGAAATTAAGCTGCTGGGTAATATGCTTTTTAATGGTAACACATAGCATTCAGAAATGTCATAAAGACACATAGCAGTTAATGGCCAGATTATCTAATAAGTGGCTAGCCTAATGATTACCCTCAACGAAGAAGTCACCCAAGCAATATGGATAGAGGTAACTGTGCAATATGCTATACTCTAAAGAAGATGATGATTGATACAGTACATGGAAGATTTATTTCATGAATTTATTGTGCATAAATGATGAATTATCACATATTGAGTGTGAAGGTATTTTATGTGAAGATCACATAGAATATCTGGTATACTTTGTAGACATTACACATTTTTTGACTAGGAAGTACAACCAGTCTGTGGTCATTGTTTCTATTTCTTGACTTGCTCCTGTATTATTAAGTCAAGTTCCATAAAGGAGCATGTGAAAGAGGTAGTGGAAAAAGTGTGTGACTACTTCACTCTTCACTCTCACCTCAGGTATGGCTGGTAAAAGCGGAAGGTGACTGGATCATCTACCTAGCTCAGAAAGATTTTTTTTTTGCGGCAAGTTATAAAGAAAATGAGAAATTTTGCTATTTCCTGAATGAAGTGTGCTGAATGGGACAGTGGACACCCTTCTCCCGGGTGTCTAAGGAAAACAAGACAAAGAGTTGTAGCCATCATGTGTGAACTTGGCATTAGTGCTTAGGAATCTTTTGGAGATGGAGAGTCACTGTTTTCTGTTCTCTAAACAAAGCTTTTATAATGGCAAACTAAATATGGGTAGTTGCAAAAAGGACCAGCCTCAGGGAGACAGAAGGGGAGAGAGGAAAGAATTTGGAACATAAAAATTTAAAAATATATATATTAAAATCGTTTTTACATGTAATTGGGAAAAAATATTGTAAAAAATCATAACACAAATCTTTCAATTACATCCACCAATTATGCAAAAATTTTTGTTGAAATTCAGTCAGTCAATTTCTATCCTCCCTGATGTTCTTGCAAATAATCAAAAGATGTTATTTTCTGATATTTTTAACAAATGGTTCCAAAATCCACTGAAACTGTTTGGAAGGTTTTAAATAAGTTAGAAAATCATTTCCAAATATTTTAAAGTGTAGATAAGGAGTTTTTAAATAGGTGATGCATAAATTTCAGCAACAAAATCTTAGTTCTAATATTTCAAGGCACAATACATAGTCAAAATTTGATCCTTAATGACAATTCATATAAATTCATATCGCAAATAATCTTCTTGATGAAAGTATCCATTTGGGGGGGAGGGGCTGAATTCTTGCCAGATCTGATTTAGATGATCACTGGTTTTATCTCCTATTGTGTTTGAGGAAGAGCTCAGAAACTGAGTAAGAAGTACTAAGTAGGTCATTTTCTGGTAAATGAACTATTATTGCTGTGTACTACTTAATATATCTTATCTGTTGAGCTAAAGTTTAATAAGCTTCTTAAGCTGTAAGTCCAAGTCTGGCAGTTCTTTTGGCTCCTCAGTATTTAGATAGTAGGCAAGGAAAGTTGAAATCAAGAAGCATTTATTGAGCACTTACTCCATGCAAGGCACTATACTAACTCTATGGTACAAAGAAAGGCAAAATCTGTCACTGACCTCAAAGAGCTCATATTCTAAAGGGGGAGATAAAATGAAAATTAGAGGTAATCTCCAAGGAAGGCATGGGCATTAAAGGGGACCAGAAAAAGCTTTCTGCAGAAGGTAGGATTTTATCTGAGCCTTGTTGGAAGGCAAGAAAGCCAGGAGGCAGAGATAAAGAGAACATTCTAGGGATGGGGGACAGCCAGTGAAAAAGGCTTGGAATTAAGTAGAGTGTCTTGTGCAAGAACAGCAAGGAATCCAGTGTGAATGGATCAACAAGAAGATTGAAAAGGTTGGAAAGGGACCCATTATAAAGGGCTTTAAAAGAAGATAAGAGAATTTTATATCTGATCCTTGAGGAGCTACTAGAGTTTAATTGAGGAAGAGAGGATAAGGGGACAGTGGCATGGTCAGATCAGTACTTTATAAAAATCACTTGGAAAGTTGAGTAGAGAATGGACTCTAGTCAGGAGAGCCCAAATGTGAGGTGATAAGGGCCAGGGTAGAGGAACTCAAGAGTTCAGTTGATAAATTCAAGAATATTAGTTTTTTGAAACAACAACAACAACAACTAATTTGATCATAAGGCCCAATTACTTGAAAAACAAAAGAGTTCAAGATTCAGATGCTTAATAATACCTAATCTCACATAATGGAAAAGTCAGTTTCTCCAAAGCCCTAAGACACTGGTCTTATCCTATACATTATTCACTATTCCAGGATCAGGAGATTTTGTCCTAGATAGAACCTTAGAGAACAGACTAATACCACAGTTAAAAAAAAAAGTTAACTGAGGCCTGAAGAATAGTAGCAGAGCCAGGATCTGAATCACATTCTTTCAGTTCTTCATCCAATTAGAAATGTGATCATTCAAAAACAACTATGGGAGAAGGGGTGAGGGAAAGAATCAATCTGTCCACTTCAATAAGATCAAAGAGATGAGGTTAAAGCAAGAAATTTTAGAATCAATATCTATTCTATTGAATCATGTCCAGAAGCATATTTTCTAGTACTGTGTCTAACCTTAAACACTGAAGCAAAAGTCAAACATCTATCAGTGATTCCCATATTTTGAGACACAATACTTGAAAAAAAGCACTTTTTGATTTACCATCTCCAAATGATCATTCAAACTAATCTAAAAATTACTGAAAACTATAAAAAAATTCATTCTTCAGTTCTATAGAGCCTAAGTAAAATTTGTGATCACGGAACTGGACACAAGCTTTTAAAAAAATCTGTCATTGTCACTACCTCACTGATCCATTTTCTTTTCTAACAAATGTTCTTAATGTCTTAACATGGCAATTCTTGCACATCATCATGAATAACAAGCTTCAGCCTGCATTCAACAAAAAAAGTGTCTCCTACGTACAAAGTATTAGCTGCTAAAGATACAAAGCCAAGAACAGCTCTTTGCCCTCAATCAACTTAGATCTTTCCATATATTTTTCCATTAACCTCTGGGTCACTTGCCATTTTGATTTGCCTAAATGGTATTTTGTGACTCAAAACTGTATGCTGGGGCAGCTAGGTGGCACAGTAAATAAAGCACTGGCCCTGGAGTCAGGAGGACTTGAGTTTAAATACTGCTTCAAACATTTACCAGCTATGTGACCCTGGGTAAGTCACTTAAAAGTGAAACACTGACTCCCTCAAAGCAAAACAAAACAAAACTTAATGGCAACACCAGGAGAAGATTGGTTTTTAAAGAGACAGACATTTATAGCAGAGTGTAGTTCAATGTTTACCTAAAACATTGGTTCATTACACTCTACACATATACACACATCTAAACACATAAAAGATTATGTCAATGGGCTGCATGTCCAATAATATGTCATGATCTGATCAAACTGCCTAAAATAATAAATTATAAATAACCTCCAGTCAATGCCACTTTGTCATTTTGTATTTATTTTCACCTTCTTCCTTTCCTCCCAATCTTGGTATATCTCAACCACAAGCTTGAATGTCCAAAAGAAAAGCAACCAACCAGCCCTTTAGTCCTACTCACATAAGGATCAGCTGAAGGAACTGGGCACATCAAACCTTAAAGAAGAGAAGTTGAGCAAACATGGTAACTTCCTTCACGGAAGGATGTGCCAAATGAAACAACTGATGCAAGAGTTAAGGTTATTTTCATCTACCACACCAGGATTTTTCATCAAATAAGCCCAGAATGCGTTTCAAAGCTTAGAGGCAGAGTTGTTAGGACACAACCATCCTTCAACACACTTGTGACAAGCCCCTTTGTCGGCCAAATTTGAAAACTTCACAGAGCTCATGATAAAAGACCTGTTGCATGGAATGATGCTGGTGAGCATTTCTAGTTACTATAGACTGCGTGCTTGGTCACCTTCAGAATTAATCACCCACATGTGATATGTATATATAAAATATAAATATATATAGATATATATAAAATATAAAAACGTCAGTTTAGCAAGATTGAAATAAAGAAGAGATTTACAATGGGGAGAAAAGTGAGACTAGAATGGAACTTTTGAGATTGTATTTTGTTCTACTGAGTCAAATACTTTTAAAAAAAATTTCAAAAAGTATATATGACCAGGGCATAATAGAATAAACTGACTTAAAGCATAATTATCAAATTCCACCAACCTGGGTCAAAAAGAAACATGTCAAATATAAAGTAAGTAAAATCACAGCAAGGGAATATGGGAATCACCTCCAAAGAAAGATTATAGATTTAGAGGTTTCTGTTCTTCTAAATTGGGGATGGGTAGATGGAAAGGCAGAGATTCTGCACTACTACCATGCACTACCCCATAGGTGTCTACCTCATGGATTTGGATGAGTGTGATAGTCTCTTGTAAAAGGGTGAACAAGAGAGAAGGACATACTGGATCACTTCTGAGCCACTAGCCAAAACTCAAAACAAAGATAAATGGGGTCAGTATTGTGGCATAAAGATACTGGTTCAAGTTGGAATGGGTTCTTTTCTCAGTCTTCCACTGTTACTTCAGGAGCTAAGGGGCAGTTATACAACTCCATGGATAGAATGTTGGACCTGGAGTCAAGATGACCTGAGTATAAATCCCTGCCTCAATCATTTTTTACTAGTTTGTATGGTCCTGGGCAAGTCATTTAACCTTTCTAAGACTCAATTTTCTCATCTGTGAAATGAAGAGATTGAACTCAATGGCATCTAACTTTCCTTGGTATATAACAAAAAACTAGTACTACCTGAAATGGTTTGACCTTTGCTCCAATCAATAAATGATCAGATTGCACAAAAACAGCTGATTCTGAAACATCTTCCTTAGTCTGCCATTTCCTTTTTCATAAGAAAGTGTCAACTTCATTTTCTGGTGTGTCTTTCATTGTTTGCCACATATAGCATCTTCTAAATCTTTTTTTTTTCTAAGAAACGTTATCATTAAGGAGGCTTTTGAAGAATCCATAAGTCTTTGGCCTCTCTCATTTCTTAACCCCAAACCATATTTTCTAACATGGTTTTCACTGTCTTCCACCCGTGTGCCTTTCATTGAAGTCACTGACTGTTCAAGACTTCATTAACTTTGGGGGATCTTAGAAATTCTTCATACATTTTCTCTATTTTCTGCAAAAGATGATAGCATTTAAGCTACAATTAGATTAATAGTATTCTGCTTGCTTACTATGAACACTCTAATATGAAATAATCAAGACTCCTATGAAATTATGTTTCTTGTAGCTCTACATGAGGAATATACAATCTGTCCCTTTATTTACCTGTACCTTCTGTTCTTATTTTATCACAGCAAAAACATTACTGTGGATGCTGTTTGACATCAACTCATTGGTCTCTGAAGCACAAAAATGGCCCATTATTAGTGTTTAAAAAAAGTCTAAGAACTGTGTAATGCTAAGCAACAAGGAGCAAGCAGAGGAGGGAAGGTACAGGCATAAACACCAAGGCAAAGATACAGACAGAGATTTAGGGGGAAAGAAGGGGGAGGCAGCTGTCAAGCTCAGTGTGGTACTACCATGAACCTCAATCATCTAGAATCCAGAACATTTTGAGAATGGTAGTTCCCAAATGGGGCATCTAGGTGGTGCAGTATATATAGAGTACCAGGCCTAGAATCAGGAAGACTTTATCTTCTCAAGTTCAAATCTGGCCTTAGACACTTATAGCTGTGTGACTTTGGGCAAGTCACTTAGGCCAGTATGCCTAGGTTTCCTCATCTGGAAAATGAGCTGAAGAAGGAAATGGCAAACCACTCTAGTATCTCTGCCAAGAAAACCTCAAATAGGGTCATGAAGCATCAGACACGACGGAAACTACTGAGCAATAAAAAGTTCCCAAATAGTTCCAAAATAAGCTCAAATTATCTAGAATTCAAGGGTTCAGTGTGTGCAATTACAATTCCCCTGTTGAATGAGATGTAGCACAGAATAGTAGAAAGGCTTAGGTTCAAATTACTGCTCTATTTACTACCTGTATGACTTTATCAATTCACTTAACATTTATGCTTCTCAGTCTCCTCAAATGAAGGGTTGGAATCAATGACTTCTAAGGTTCCTTCTAGCTATAAATCTATTATCCCCATGATGGTTCCTTTTTTCCACTACTGCCACTGTGGAAGTCAAAAGAAGCTGCATGGAATAAAGGGCTATTTGTATGGGTACTGGAGCCATCCTAGCCAAAATTAAAATTTAAAAAAAAAAAAAAACAAACCAAAAACTTGGTGATCAATCTGTTGATAAGCCTCACTGTGCTTGCTTAACTAGACTAGTTTTTGAACAAATTCAGCTGTCACTGGGCCCAAATTCAAAATCTGTAAGAGTCTGCACTCTGCTGACGGCTTTCTAGAACCTAAAGTCACCTCTGTGCCATGATTAGGCAGTGGACAAAGACTTTCACTGAAGAAAAACCCAATGCTCTCAAAGTTATATACTTTTATAAAGAGAAACATTTTCCATAAGAAAAATGCAGTAATAGTGAGGCTAGAAGAATTGAATCATAGTTCATTTGGCTTTGGAGACCTGTATAGGCTTTATATGGCAGCTACGTAGCACAGAGGATAGAGTGCTAAGTCTAAACAAGAAAAAACAAGAAAGACCAGAGTTAAAATCCATCTTCAGATACTTACTAGCTGTATGACCCTGGCTAAGTCACTTCTGTCTCAGTTTCCTCCTCAGTAAAATGGGGATTAAAATAGCATCCACCTCCTAGGGTTGTTGTGAACACAGAGTAAGATAATAACAGTGCAGCACTTAGCACAGTGCCTATCACATTATAGGTGCTAATAAATGCTTACCCCACCCCAAACACAATGGGGCCCACCAACCCTATTAAGTTGAGTCAGTACAGTAGTTCTAAAACTTTTGTCTCAGGATCCCTTTATATTCTTAAAAATTATTGAAAATTCCTGAGAGCTTAAGGTTATGTTTATTACACCTACTGATATTTACCGCATTCTAAATTAAAATGGATTTTTAAAATATTTATTTTAAAATAATAATTAATATGCTAACATAAAAGAAATTTTTATTAAAAAAAACTAATTTCCAAGAATAAAAAAATAGCAAGAAGAATGGCATTGGTTTACATATTTCTGCAAATCTCTTTAATGTCTGGCTTAATACAAGACAGCTGGATTCTCATATTTGCTTCTGCATTCAATCTGTTGCAATATTTTTGGTTGAAGAATATGAAGAAAATCCAGCCTCACACAAATATTTAGTTGGAAAAAGGGAAGAGTATTTCAATAAGCAAATAACTTCTTGGTATTATTATGAAACAATTCTAACCTCAATGACCCACTGAAAGGGTCTTGGGGACTGCCAGGAGCCTGTAGACCACACTGGTTAGAAAAAAAATAAGGCTTAAACATTTTCTTTTAAAAGACAATGGTAGCAGAAACCTCTTGTTGTTGAAAGAGAAAAATATTTACACCTCATATCCATATCCTCTAGGATCCCAGCAGTTCAAGTATACATACTGTCAAGGTTTCTAAGACAACTGATTACCAATGTCCCCTGGAACTCTGACAGAGGGACAGTTCAGGACATGTAATTAAGGATGTAGCTGTCACTGACCTTATGACAGCTATCACAAAACCCTCTAGTATAAAGAGGCAACCTAACACAAAATCTACACAAAACACACAACCCAAAGGAGAACACTAACAAAGATACACATAGGAAGCCGCTCAGATAGCAAGAATCTCAAGACTTTATCAGATTCTCTTCCATACTCAGTTCTAACACAGAACAATATTTAGAGACCTGGTTTTATATGGTTCCTACAGTACCCCCAGAAAAACACACATTATCACTCTAATCAGGGCTGTAATTAGTAGTTACTCTTTTTCTCTTCCTGAGTTATATTAGGAACCTTATAGACAAGACCCTGAAGTTAACCCAAAATCAAAAGATGAAGAAAATGAGCTTCACTTTTTCATCTCCCAAAGAAGAAAACAATGCCATTCATGTAAAAAAAAAAATTAAGTTACATGGAAATCTGTCATTTCATACTAACTAGAACTTTAGCAGTATCATTAATAAAGTGGTTATACCAATAATTGTTCCTTGCATGATTTTTTCTTTTAAAACAAGCTAAAATGTGAGAAGGGAAGATCAGTAGATTGGTGTAGAATATTATGATGGGTAGAAATAATGTTTACAATAATTATTTAGGAAAAATATTGGTAATAACTGAATTTTTTCACATAATCCATCAAAGGCTAGTTTTATACACACACACACTCTCTTTTACTCTTAAGCATAATTCCCTTGTAATTTTTCTTATTTTAACCTAATTAATAAATAAGCACAGAAGGAAGGCTCTCTTTACGGTGAGCAATAGGCTAGATTATTTCCAAATTCTGTAGTACTCTGACTACAGAAAAAATTTCAACATTAGAGCATTATCTATTACATCTTTAAATCATTCCAAGTCAAACTTAAGTCCTTCATCAGTGTTCTTAATTGAAATGGTTAACTAAAAGTTCTATAGCCAGCTTGTAGCTGGTTGAGCTTGGTGAGGATATCTCAGTGTGTTTACAATTATAGTACGGGTCAAGTCAAACACTACTATACTACTATATTGCTATTAGAAAAAAATTGGGTCTTTTAAAAACATGACTGACTGTAACAATATGACCTATTCAATAAAAAACCTCCAATAATAGTTTGATTATTTATACAAAAGTTTTAAAAATATAATTCACCAGATAATGTTGGTATTCAGTTGCATCCAATTCTTTGTGACCCCTATTTGGGGCTCTCTTGGCAAAGATATTGGAATGATTTGCCATTTCCTTCTCCAGCTCATTTTATAGATTTTTGAGGAAACAAGTTAGCAGAGTTAAATGACTTGCACAGGGTAACAACAAGCTTTTGGAGCTGCATTTGAACTTAGATCCTTCTGACTCCAGGCCCAGCACTCTATCCATTGTGCCATCTAGCTGCCCAAATTTACTGGGCAAACCCTAACATCCTGAATAAAATGAAACATTTGTAATATCTAATTATTCTAGCTCAAAGAGAAAACCTCACATAAAAGCAAAGTCTTCATGTGTAGTACATTTCTAATATTTAATAGTTTTTCCCTCCAATATGGAAAATGAGTAAATAAGTTAGAAGCATCAGTACTAGATAAAGAGCTAAACAAAATTACCAACAGTTCAGAAGACAGAAAGAGTTGACAGCAACTTTGCAACCTCAAAGAAATGACACATAAGAAACAAGGAAAGGCCAATGGAGTTATGAAAACAACTCAGAATTAGAGTTAGGAAACCTAGGATGTAGCAGAACCATGATGTACAACAAATCATTTAGTTTCTCAAGATTTAAGTTTTGTCATTTATAAAATGAAGGGGTCAGACTAGATAAAATTTTTTCAGGGTGAACAAATAAAGCAGACTAAAACAAATTACACAAATATAAGATTGAAAATGAACTTAAGGTAAAAGATATTTTTTGGAATCACTATTACATTCTGCTCCTTAGCACATTCATAAAACTCCCCAATACCATATACTTTTAAAAAGCAAGCAAAAAAGTTTTGGGCCAATTTTATGTATCTAATTTCACTCCCTGAAAGGCTGCAACTGTCAACAGTCACAGCACCAAGTCTCTCAGGTTCTTAACAAGGACAAACAATTCAATCATAGGAGTTTTAAGTAGAATCCTATAACAGTAATACAAAATGTCATTTAAATTTGGTATCTCAAACAACAGAGGTGAACCTAGAAGTCAGCAAAAAAGAGTTTCTGTTTAACATTTTCTATAAAGTCTTTTGCTCCTAGGAAACATGAAATTCTCACACTTAGAAAACCATATGAAAAGAAGGTAACCAATTAGAAGAAATAATGCAGGGACAGGAAGAAGTGAGAGGAGACTACAGAAGGAAAAACAGTAATAATAATTCAATAAAGTTTCATTTTGGCATAGAATGACCCTGTATTTCTCAAAGACTATTACAGTGGAACACAAGACTTAGCAAGTTAATGGTACTATCACACTGGAAAGTCTTTGGCCTGCTATGAAGAACCTGTTTTCTGTTTATAGCCCAAGACTCATCACTAAAAAATTAGCTACCAGATGATGTTCCTTTGGCCATAACAACTTATGGAAATTATATATTAACACATGCAAACTAGATCACAGGATTCAGAAAAGAGACCTTAGAGTGCATCAGATAGAATGAGGCCATCATTTTACACGAGAAAAATATGAAGTTAAAAGATATAAAATAACTTATTCAGTCACAAAAGCAATTCCAAAGAATCACAAAATAAAGTTTTAAGAGCTCTTATTAGCCAACTACTCCAATCCACACATGAAGAACTATGGAATGGAATGTGATATGTGGGAGACAGTGGCATAGGACCACCCAGCATGGCATATCCACATCAGAGGTACTGTGCTTCTCTATGAGCAAATCAGAATTACAGAAGCTCAAAAGAAACATCCGCAAAATTTAGAGACATCTCCACTTCAAATATTCACATGAACTATTTGTGCCGGACCTGTGGTAGAAGTCATTTTGGTCTGATCAGCCAGTCTTGTCAGATTGTACCTTGACACCTTGCCCTACCTAATGCAGTGATGTCACTTTGGTCCTCTTTGAGGAAAAAAAAGAACCACCACCAGCAGATGACTCAGATCTATCCAGCCCCAGCTTCTCTGTGGTGCCAGTTCCACTTCCATCAACTGTGTACTGATCCTTTAGACATGTCCAAAGAAGAAGGAAAAATCTCCTTGCAGAGATCTTCAATTAGAAGATGGAAAAACCACTTGTCCTATATCCTATAATGGGTTTACTTCTGTGTATGGGTTGGGCTGGATGGTCCCTTCTAAAATTCAGCTCTGTGAACTCATTATTTCTTTACTTAATTTTTCTATTTCTGATGTAGGCAATGTCATTTATTAATTTTCCAGGTTCATAATCTTGGTATTGCCCTCAATATCTGTCTATCTTTACCACATTCCACGTAGCTAGAACATCTCTCACATATGATACTTTCTCTCTAACTCACACAGCTAGCTGTCCTGGTTCAAAACCTCACTGGACTTCTCTCTACAAGTTTCTGAATGGTCTCCCTGCCTCTGGTCCATCTACTTCAATCCATTTGTCACACATCTGTGACAGGGATTTTCCTTGTGCTCAAGGAAAATCTTTACCACATTCCACATACATTCCACGCAGTTAGAACATCTTAACATTTTCTAATGGCAAGGCACATTGGGGACAGTTTACCAATGTTCAAATATATCAATAAAAATAAAAACATTTAAAGAACTGGCTTTAAAATCTTAGGAGGAAGATGACAGAAAATTATGTGCAGTAGCATTTCTTAACACAGTGAGAAGTATATTTTTTTAAGTTATAGAAAAGCTTGTTTATATTCTTCAAGGAAGCTTAGATAATTTATATATGAATAAGAGGTACTTCTTTGAAAACCTGATAAAGTTGCTTTTTGCTACATGAAATCACAGATTTTTTATAATTAACATACAATGTGCACAGTGAGATCTTGCATTCTTGAGATCTTTCAATTAATTGTGAAAGGGTAACCAATTGTTCCATTGTTGAATATCTTTTGTGAAAGAAGTTCTTTTGATGACATCAAACTTTCCATGGAAGCAAAAGTCTACCTTTTCAATACCAATACCAATACCAATGTCGTTATATGACAATGAGTCATTTAATGCAATAGTTTCCAAAGAAAAGTAAATTAATACCTATATTTTAAAAGTATTCTCAAAAATAGAAAAATGTTCATTTGCATATCATTAATTCTCAATAGTGTTTCTCTTCCCATTTTACAGAAGTGAGAACTGAATCATAAATTCCTACTGTGAGTCTAAAATCATAAAGCAGATAAGTGGTCTGGAAAATAACTTTATGTCTCCTAGGTTCTTATCCAATGTCCAAGTCACTACACTAAGGGTTTTATGAAAACCAATCAGAAATTCCAAATCCATTTGGTCACCACACAGTACTACTCCCTACCCCAAGTGAAACCTCCCCCCCCCCCCCAAGTTAGTAATAAGGCCAAAGAAATCACTTTTTGGTAAAGCAGAGATGCAAATGCTACTGGTAAGGACTGACTTATGGGGCAAAGCATAAGAGTGTGAAATCTGTCCCATTTGCCTTCTCCTTACACAGAGCAAAGACAAGGGCGATCTAGCAAGGTATGCTTATGAGTCAATTCAAGGCGTTCAAAATTTCTACTAATGGAAATAGATGTGACAATATTAAAAGATATCTCCACACATGCATATACAAGCAGATTTTATTCAGCCCTGGAACTATCTGACAATTTTATCAAAAAGAGATCATCAAAAACACCCTGTAGAATATCCACTAAAGGAAATTATCAGATTATTTCCTAATCTTATAACAGATCTATTTAATTTTGATATCTCTTGAACAGACTTTCACTAATTCCTTTAAAGAGGCTTGTTTCAAAGGTCAAAGAGACTTTACCGTTAGGAAACTTAAAGTTTTTTTTTTAAAGTCTTCCTGTCACATTTAGTTTTTGAATAATCCTTATGACTTACTCCACCACAAAGGAACTAAAATCATATCACTTCCTTCCCTTAGGCATATTCTTACCCAAATTCCCTTGCTCGACTGTTAACACAACTTCATCCATTACCACAGCTCTAAAGTCTAGCTCCTCCTCACAACATTTGGCCTTTAGAGCTCGAAGTATCTCCTGCTGTGGGTAGTCTTCTCTGATTCGACGATCTGTCAAGAACCACAATCTGGCAGCAACTGAGCTACACATCTTGATCTGGTCTTCCTCCTTCTGAATTATTTTCTCTTTAAATTATGCTCTACCTAGAGGAAGAAAAAACATATTAAAAAGTCAAGAATAGGAGTTTTTCTTTATACATACAAATAATATAGTGTTTTAGCAATCACAGTTATACAAATAGTTAAAATTTTTCTATCCTGAGAAAGATGAAAAATAGTTAACAGCAGCTGGCAATGTCTTCTTAAGAATGATGACTAATGATTCATTCATGGCTAGGAGTTCCATCAAGAGCATTAAAAGGGTTAACTTTGACAAAGGACACACTTCATCATCAGGAAAGAGAGAAAGGAAAGGGATGAAGTGATGATGTGGAATAGTTTTAAGGTATATATCTGATGAACTTAAAGAACTCACATGGTTACAATTTTTTCAGTCAAGAAAGATGAAATATCATCTGGTGAGAGGTTCAAGAGAAGTTTGGTGAAAAAAATTACTAAATTTACTAAATTACTAAAGGGATGTGGTAGAGTCAGTCAAAAAAAGAGTAGAAGTGTTGGAACAATGAAAGCCCACAGAGAATAGATAACATGATAACATGAGTCCATACTGGACTTAGCTGGCATAGTCATAACTTCCTCCTACAGCTCTGAAAGAGAACAGAAAAGGTAAAAGATGGGGATGACCCAGGGATTAATATTTACAAAAAATAAATGACAAAGGTGCATGATGAACTAGCAACGGAAATGAAGTAGTAATAAGACAAATAAGACGAATGCTAGTAAAAGCAAAGTTAGAAAATCAAAAGGAGAATATTTGCTAAATTGAATTAAATGAGAAATCCTGGGTAATAATATGGCTGCCTGAAAAGAACTGCCCAGATCCCACATATTTATAAGAAAAATCTGAAATTGGTACTAGACCAAAAACTGATATTGAAATCCAATGAAATAAATATAGTATGCGACAGTCAGACTAGAGACATGTGAAGCCTGTAAAGGTCTATATTTGAAAGCAGTAAGAGTGGAGGGCTCACCTAAATAAATTCCAGGGTGGTCAGAAATCCCAATGAGGACCTTTGAAAGTTATCAGAAATGACAACAATCAGTATAGAATATCTATCCATAGAACAGAATATACATCCTTGATCAGGAGAGTCCAGGTACCCAGGGCGCCAAGGTCCCTAGCCCTCTGGCCTGAGATGTCATAGAGGGTCCTAAAAAACCTACTCTGGACCTCATAGGTCCCAGAAGGACTAACTCCAGGAATTGGAAGTGAGCACAGGAAGATTTTCTTGTGAAAAAGGCACCATTCCATCCAAAAGAGCAGCAAGAGGTGGTGCCTAGCCACACAAGGCACCAATTCAGGAAATAAAGTTGGAGAGATGAACTTAACTAGTATAAAAAAAAAAACTGTTGCTCTAGTGATGCCCAAAAATTGAGCGTAAAGGAGGAAAAGTAATTCCATAATAGATGAAAGCAAAGACAAAAAGGAAAAAATAGTTTTGATACAAACTACATGAATACTTATGAAATAAAGAGATAAAAATTAAATAACGACTCAAAATTAGTAAAATGAGAATAAGTAGTTTAGCAAAGAAAGTGTTAAACCTTACCCCAAACAGGAAATCTCTGAAAATTATAATATACTAAAGAGAAATCAATACCCTGTGAGACAGCAAAGAACCAAATAAAAATTATGAAAAAAACATAAAACATCTGAAAGAAAGGCCAAGGAGAGGTCATTTTCCTCACCTGTAAAATAAGGAAGTTGAACTAAATGTCTCTGTGTTCCCTTCTAGGTCTAAATACGTGATCCTATGATCCATGATGCTTTGAAAAAATACTCCTAATCACCCTCCCACCCCCATGGGATGTTACTTCTTGAGGGAAACAGATCTTAACCAATCCCAGGGAGAACACAAAACAGACTAAAATTTGGGAGAAGGGCACAATGCCATCAATGAAGTAAGAGTAATTCTGAGAGAAAGAGATCGACAATAAGCTTCATCAAACATATCACAGAAAAAATTACAATGACTAAGATAAATAAAAGTGTACTGAGGAGAAATGAGAAAGCATTTTTTTTTTTAAATCCACCTCAGTGGCCAAGTACTTTTCAACAAAGGAAAATTAATCAGAATCTCCTGAGGAAGAGTTAAGATAGCATAACAAATTCTGCGAAGCCACCTGAAACGAAAAGCAAGCAACTCCAAGAACCTCTACAATGGTCCAGAACAATCAAAGAAATGAGGTAAGACATAAACAAAGGTAGCATTGTTAAGAAAGAAATCAGCAAGTCTAACCAAATAGATACCAAAGAAGTTAGAACAAAAGACAGACATACTCTGTATCATCAATAGATTACTGGAGGTGAGGGGAGTGTGAGGAAGAGAGTTAGACACTTCAGAAGATTACCAGATTTCAAACTTTATTAAAAAGCAGTAGTCATCAAAACTATTTGGCACTCATTAAAAATAGAAAAGCAAATCAACTGAACAGGTTGGATAAGCAAAAAACAAAAATAATTGAAAACAGTTATCAATTAATGGTGGATGCCCCAGGTCAAGTCATTTATTCTTCTTGGGACTTTTTTTCAGTTGTAAAATAGAGATCTCTTCTTGTTTTAGATTTATGATATGATATGCTTCTCTTTTTGACAAGAACTACTTGGAAAACTGGAAAGCACTTTGGTAATAATTAGGATTACACTATCATCTTAATATGCTACAGTAGTTTAAAATGGATATATAAACCAAATATAAAAATTAACACCATAACAGTTTTAGGAGAGAACAAGATCAGGTACACCTTTCACCACTGTGGTTAAAGGAAGAATTAATCACTAAAATCAATGGCTTGTTTTTTCAATCCTCATCCTCCATGACCTCTCTGTAGTATTTGGCACTGATGACTACCTTTCCTCTTGAATACCCTTCTCCTCTCTGAGTTTTTGTGATATTGCTTTCTCTTGGCTCTCCTCCTACCTGTCTCACTGTTCCTTTGCTGGATCATCATTCATATCCCACCCCCTAACTGTGGATGTATTGAGAAGTCTCTGACCTGAGTCCTCTTCTCTCTATACACTCTCTTAGTGACCTCACTGGTTGCCATGGATTCAATTACCATCTCTATTCAGATGACTCACAGATCTACATATCCCAACTCTAGTCTTT
Source organism: Notamacropus eugenii (assembly GCF_028372415.1). Classification (NCBI taxonomy): domain Eukaryota; kingdom Metazoa; phylum Chordata; class Mammalia; order Diprotodontia; family Macropodidae; genus Notamacropus; species Notamacropus eugenii. The sequence goes on from NC_092874.1 coordinate 192,090,855, forward strand.
CTCCTGAGCTCCAGTCTCACATCACCAAAAAGTCTATTGGTTATTTCAAGCTAGACTTGTCATAGGCATCTCAAATTCAACATGTTCAAAACAGAATTCATCATCTTCCCAAAATTCATTCCTTGTATAGTTCCCTACAGTGGTCAAGTCAACACTATCCTTACAACTTTAGTCATTCTTAAATTTTCAACTCACACAGGCATTCAGCAACAAAGTCTTGTCAATTCTACCTCAACAAAATATTTTTCATCTGTCCCTCCTCTTCCACTCACACAACTACCACCATAATTCAAGCCTTTATTACCTCTCACATAAGATTAGTGCAATAGGCTCCTAATTGATTCCTCTGCCTTAAGTTCTCACCCTTTCAATTCACCCTCTACACAGCTGCCAGTTATATCCCTAAAGCAGAGGTCTGATCTTGTCATTCTACAACTACTCAATAAACTCCAGTGTCTCCTTATTGTCTCTGTACAAATACAAACTCCTCTATTTGGAGTTCAAAGAAGTTTTTCACAACCTGGCTCTAGCCTACCTTTCTAGCCTTAATTCACATTAGTCCCTTTCATATAACCCGTGTCTAGATAAACTGGCTTTCCTGCTGCTCTTCATACAAATGCTATTCTCCTCTCTGTGCCTTTGAACTTTCTCCATGCCTGTGGTATACTCTCTTCTTACTTCTGCCTCTTAAAATCCGTAGTTTCCTTCAAACCTCTTATGTGAGGTTTTTCCAACAGCCAGTACTTTGCCCTCCAAGACGTTAGTTCCTATTTACATCACAAAACTCTGAACTCTTTTCACATTAAATTACAAGCTCCTTGAGGCCAGGAACTATGTTTGCTTTCCTGTGAATTCCCAACATTTACCAAGGTGCTTGACACAAGTAGGCAGTTAATAAAATGCTTGCTGAGTGAGAAGAATGAATTCCTGAAAAAGCATTTGTCTCAATATCTATCAAACACAAGCTCTGAGAAGACAAATACAAAAGCAAAGGCAGACCACAACCTTAAAAGAGATTACATTCTAATACTGAGAGATCACGAACACAGGAGAGCAGTGGTCAATGAGAGGCACTCTGGGCTGGACAGTTAGTTACAATGCTTGTTAGTGGGAGCATAAGCCAGTAGATTGACAATGTCCTCTGGTAGCAACAGTAAGGTTGATTTGGTCATGGTTTTGCAAGTGGAGACCAGTGAAAAGAAAAGGGCAACTCCTCCAAGGCAGAAGTTGAGAAAATAAAGGTTAAACCTCAGAGACAGGTTTAACTGAGTGGTGAGTGAGAAAATGACAAAGGAATAGGGATAAGGACTATTGTGCAGACGGCAAGAAGCTCAACTCTTCTCAGACTTCTGGGTATTCTGATAGGAGGCAAACAGACAACTTTTTTTTTTTTAAATTCCTTTTGGGATACTTTTCTCTACTAGACCCAACTCTCATAAAAGAACCTTAAACTATAAGCCTAACTTTGCTCTGATACCTTCTACTTTGATTTTCAAGAAAACACTGTTACCATAGAAGATAAAAACAATTGAGACTGCGTAAAACTTGAAGATCTTTTAAAAAATAAAGCCAATCACAACATAATTAGAAAAACAGAAGAACGGTAATAAAGATTTGTATCAAACATCATGGACGTTTATTATCCAAAATGTACAGGGAAGTGACAAATATATGGTACCAAGCAAGAATTACTTCCCAGTTTATAAGTGGCCAAAGCATATAAAGCAGTTTTTAAAAGAACTGCAAAGTATAAATGACTACATGAAAACATGTTCCAAAGCATTAATAGTTTGAGCAATTCACATTACAAAAGAGTTTTTACCTCATTCCATGAAAAATGTTTGAGGGATAGTAGGAATAAAGACACTAATATGCTTGCTGTTGATGGAGCTCTAAAGTGATTACAATAATGATTCTTGATATTAATATAAATTATGCAAGAAAAGTGACTAATTTATTCAAACCCTCTGATCTCACAATACCATTACTGGGAGTACAAACCAAGGAAATCAAAGATGAAAACAAAGATTTTCACACATACCAAAATTTTCATAGAACCAACAATAATAAGTAGCAAAGAACTAAAAATATGGCAGTCTGTCAAATGGGGAATGTTTTTTAAAAACCCTAATATGTGAATATAATGAAACATTACTGCAGAGTAAGAAATGACAAATGGAGGAATTGAGAAATATAGTAAGAGTTGTAAGTACAGCATAAGGAAATAAAAGAAAAAGAATAACATTCTACTTCCCCGGTGACAGAGGTGGGAAACTACCAGGACAGACTATGGTATACGTTTGTCAGAAGGCAGCTGATATATTGAATGTTACTGCTTAATTGTTTTTCTTTGCCTCAAGAAGTTCAATCTGGAGGGTGTGTGGGGTGGGGGTGTATGTGTATCTCCATGGTCTAAGCAACATGGTTGCTAATGTTTTTTTTCCTTCTCATTTCATAACTAGCACCAGGAAAGCCAGAGAGTACAATTTCCTAGGCCAGGAGCACCCTCAGGTAGCAGTGAACAATGGGAAGAGTTCTAGATTTCAAGAACAAAGAACTCAGATTTGAAGACCCTTAGGTAAATCAGTTAACCTTTGGCGGCATAACATTGCACATTTGTAAAATGAAGAAGTTGGCCTACAAGATCTTGAGGTGCATTCGAGTTAGAATGTATGAGTGCCCAATAAAGGACTTTCCTAAAAGCTCTGTGTGTGTGTATCTCCTTGGTCTTAAAGGAAGTGTGAAATAAGTGGGACCAATGTGCAAAAGGCATCAATACAACATTTTTAAAAAAGGTCTTCAACTTAAGACACAGAAAGAGGCCTAGGTTCACAATAGGAGGCCAAGACAGTAAGATAAAGATAAAATCAAGGGAAAGCCAGATCAAAGAAAACTATTGACACCTGGGGTTACAAATTCTAGCAAGTAGACAAGTGAGATTTTTACAACATATATCTTAGAAGTTTTTTTAAAAGACATACTTTCTCTTTAACAATATTTTCATCATTACTATAACTACTTTGACATTAAAAATATTTAAGAATATCAAGACAATTAGGAAATACTGACTAACATTATTTCTCTTCTGCATAATTTATTAATAGGTGCTTTTTACCATATTACCCCCCCCCCCCATTACACAACCCACTATCCTCTAGGAAGATCAACATTAAATACTTGATCTTTACATAGGCAGCAGCATTTTCAAAGTCAAAAGCTACTCACAACTAACCCTCAAAATAGTTTGAAGTACAAAAACAAGAGAAAAATGAAATATAATCTAAGTTTTTTGAGGGCAGACATTCATTCATTTTTGTTTTTGCACTCCCAGAGCCCAATAGCCTTTCACAGAGCAGACCTTTGATAAATGACTACTATAGAAAATTAAGAAATAGTCTAAGGACACAAGAACATCATTCATGAACCAAAACCTTTTTATACATTCCCATTTGAGGAATAAACAGGTGATACTTCCTAGAGAATTCTAACTAAAAATCCCTTCAAAAAGACAAGATTGCATAAAGCAAATAAAGCAAAATTTCTGCCTCTAAATACTGACTGAAATTTAACATGTTTTCAACCAGCTAGTGATGAATGTTTGGTGCAAAGAAACTGTTTCTCTATTATATGGTAAAGTTTGAAACATGTTCCTGGAGTTGTAAATGCCTAACTGAAAGTGTTCAATAAAAATTACACTATCCATGGCCCTGCCCTTTAAGCTGGATAGCTATATTTTGTTACTGGTGCCCAGGGCTTTACAGATTTCTACTAACAATCACATGTTAAAGAAATAAGCTAACAACTAAGGACTAGGAAGCACAAGGAAAGAAATCCAAGGCTGCTGTGGGCAAATGAACAATTTGGCAAAATACAATCTGGCTGTTCTATAAAACATCAAAATCTGAAATGCTGCCAAAGGTGAAACACCAGTGCAATAAGAACACATGCAGTTTGATCTAGTGTAGCAACTCCCACATTTCCATTTTCAATTTAATTCCACAAACATCTATTAGGAGTCTACTATGTTCAAAATACTTTTTAAAAAAATGTTAAACAACCTATTAAAACTAATACTAGTTATAATGACAGACAATATGGAGACTTAGTAATACAATAATATATAGGTACATAAAATTCATAAGCAGAAATTTATTATGCAAATGTGAAGTACTATGTTCTTTCTAAACAATCCCAATGAATCTTTAATAGAAAAATTATAATAAAAGGAGTTTCCTAACTTGGAATTCCAGACACCAATGAAATCATAGACCTAAACTCTACCCCTATGAAGAACATGCAAGGCTAAACCCTGGAGATACAAAGACAAAAATTTAAAGGCCAGGCTCTCAAAAAGCTTATGTTGGGAGTGAGGGCAAACAAGGCTGTATACAGCCTTGCGTACAAGTATTAGGAAATACAAAGTATATATGAAGCAATTTCTATAAGTTGGAGGAATCAGAAGTAGCATCTGAGCTGTGCCTTATAGATATTAATAACTACTTTGAAGATAATATTAAGTCATAAAATAAATGAGCTTATATTTACTACTTAGGGAGGAAGACCTCAGGAATGAAACTGAGTGGCAAAATATACAGGGAAAAGGAAAAATACCAACAATTTTGCAAAGATTATAATTTTAGATTAAAACAGTATTTCTGTCAACATGTCTAGGTGAAATATGGGATATTTTTGGGGAAAAAAGTACTATATCCTAACAAATCAACATGTACTTCAATAGATCTTTATATTGTAAACAACAGTCAATAAGGATATGGCACTCAATTGTGACATCAACTCACATACTGGTACAAGTTACATGAGAATGAGGTAGAATTCTCCAACTCTGGTTGAATAAAAGCTACAGGATAATGGGATCAGTTAAGAAGGAAAAATGCTGTGTTAATTATAATTTACAATCGTTTTTTTAAAAGACTATTCAGAAATTTTGAAACCAGGAAAATAAATGTATGTTCCCTTAAGGTCTACATATATAGTCAGTGACATCTAAAGGGGTTTTTTTTGTCCTTTAATTTTTCTTTTAAGGTCAGAGGAAGCTAAATCAAATGACAATCCTAGAAAATGAAAGATGAAAAGAGTCATAATTTTGGTGAGAAAAAAATATATATAAACAGAGGTTCTGAGGAGATGATGCTATGGCCTATAAATTAGGTTGAAGAGGGGCAACATATATTTGTGATGTCCTACAAAGAATGTAGGCAGCTTGGTGTTGAAGCTGATAAGAGTACTAGCTAGGCCTGAGTCTATGAAGACTCTTCTTGAATTCAAATCTGGCCTCAAACACTTCCCAGTTGTGTAACTCTGGATAAGGTGATTAATCCTGTTTGCCTCAGTTCCTTATCTGTAAAATGAGCTGGAGAAGAAAATGGGAAACCACAAGAAAATCCCAAATGGGGTCACAAAGATTTGGACATGACTGAAAAAATGACTGAATATATATTTTTTCTTTAATAATCTTAGTAAAAAAAAAAATCACAATTACAAAATAAGCCTCTAATCTCAAAAACCCATAACCAATCTGTCTCCTCCATTACTTCTTAAATAACTAGTGGAAAAAAACCTGGATTTGGAGTTAGAGAATCTAGCTTCAAATTCCAACTGTTAGCTAAGTCACTTAACCTCTACAGGGCTCTAAGTTCCCCGTCAACTTTAAATCTAACATCCCATGACCTTCAGCTCCTTCAGAAGGAAGTAGACTTAAGTTGTTTTAATGTATTGGGTAAAGAGCTGTATATAGATTAAAACCTGTTCCTTGCATTCCTATTTGCCATTTAAGAAAGAAACAAAATACTTCAATTGTTCCTATTAATCTCCTCAGATCAGATTTCAGATGAGTAACAATAAATGCAGGCAACTATCTTCCTGTATTCTAACATTCTGACAAAATCCCTTGTAAAATGCCTTGTCATATACAAAGTACCTTTCTACATTCTCATCACTAAAGTTTCCCAGGAAGAGTTATCAGTAAGTAACAAAGATTATAACACATCCTCCTTACTTCATGCTCCCCTCTCACACTTCACATAGCACATCCAGAAGTTCTACCTCCACCAATTTTCACAGATTAGACCTTTGAGCTTGATCCCTGGGGGCAAAGGATACAATCGACTCTCAGCTTCCCAAACAGGGTGACAATTCTCTGTTCCCCTCCCCCATCCCTTTCTTCTAAGCAAGTCTTTCTGTCTTTCAGCTCAGGGGGGAGGGGAAATATTTAGATGAATGAATCTAGTGACTTAACCTAGCAGCAAGTTCCAGAGGGATGTGAGCTAGAGAAAAAGGGCAGGGTGAGAATTTTAAAAGGACATTATTTCTGAGAGTACCCCAGAACTTAGTGTCTTACTTTAGGTGTTCATATCACTAGGGAAAAAGATAACAACCAGCCCTTGTGTCTCTTTCTACAAAGAGACGGTGAAGAATTGGGATAGTCAGCTGATGCAAATCTCCTCTGGGAAAGAAAAAAAGGGATGGGCTGTCCATGCTCACACCCTGAAGTTCCCACAGAGGTAAGCACCCGAGAGGAGGTACAAGAGGAACACTTAGGAATTAAAATGGGTGGAGGCTGGCCAGGCGCCCCACAGCTCCTCCCTTCCTGCAGGGGAAAGGCTGCCAGGCGGACTGTGTGCCTCCTCAGAATCACGGTGCCCCCTCCCAAAACAAGCAGGGTGCAGAACCTGAGGGGGGGTCAAACAAAGATGAGAGAAGCAGAGAACGATAAAAGCATCCACAGCCACGCTGCTTAGACCAACAGCTGCATCCATGAAAGAAGACACGTCCATGAGCCCCCAAACTCCACCAGTCATTCTCCCTGAATCCATCTCAAAAGGCGCCCAAGTCACGCCTATCATGGAATTGTAGGCTTACCAAACACCGGGCACGGAGAGGTGGACAGTGCCTCCAAGGTGCCCAGCTCCTTCCTAACGGGGCGCCTCGGAAGGACTGAGGGCACGTTCAGATCCCAGGAAGGCCTTTAAAGTCATGACAAAAGAAAACTAAGGCAATGGGGGGCACCCCGCGGCTCCGGGAGGCTCTACCATAAAGGGGCATCCTGGAGGTCAGTGGTTACAACCAAAATCTAACAGAAAGCCGTTCCAGAGGAGCAGCCCTGGTGGAAAGCCCGAGTCCCCGGAAAGTGGGAGCCCTCGAAGCAATCCGGAGGGAATGCACAGGAATTCCCAAAGTTAGGGACACCGCGGGGGAGGCTCCGAGCCCCATTCGCCTACACAGACCCCAACGAGGCCGACCCTGCCCGGCCCAGGGGGCCCAAGGAAGCCCGGAGAGGTTCACTCGTGTGGAGGGAGGCGGTCTGAGCCCTCCGGGCGGAGGGCGTCGAAACCACGCCAGGCTGCGTTCGCGCATCGCTATACAAGGAGTATCCTCTAACAGACACGTCTATGGAGGCGAACATGGGGTCCGAGGGGGGCCCGAGCAGTTGAGAACGGTCCGCCGCGGGGTGCACACTGCCCCTCACACACGGCGCTACCACACCCCCTGACGGCACAGGCAGAGGACGGGGAGCCCCCCTCGCCTTCCCCCTCGGCTGCCTCATCCTCAGACCCGGGGTCTCAAGCCTCATCCCATGTGCCGCGAACACGGGGGGAAGGTCTGCATCGTCTCCCCCCACCCTCCCATTCACCCCGGCCCACTCTCTCCCTTACACACCTTTGGGGGGAAGGTGATCACCCACCTGGCTCGGGCGGCTCCTCCCTCCCTTCCCAGCCAGCCGGGCCGGGGCCGGACCTGGGGGGTCACCACACTTGGAGGGGTGCGGACGACCGGACAGGCAGGTCGGGAAAGGGCCGGGAAAGGGAAGGGGAAAGGGAAGGGAAGTAGGAGGGAAGGGAACTGAAGGGAAGAAGGAGGGGGATCCTGGGATGCTGGCCGCAGGGGAGCCGCCTCCTTCTCCTCCTCCGGCGCCTCCTCCTCCTCCCGCAACGGCGGCTCCGGCAGCCAGAGTCCCCGGCCCTCTCTCACACACGGTCCGGCGCTGCGCGCGCGCGCGCGCCCCCGCTCTCACACGAGGTGCCTCACTCACACACACACACTCCCTCACACACTCACACCACAGACGTGCCGCCCTCCCCGTCAGACACACCGCCTCTAGCGCCTTCTTTCACTCACGCGTCCCCTCCCCCTTTCACACATGGTCCCTCCCCCTTTCACACCCGCGCGTTCTTCGGTCCTACGCCCTCCCCCTTCGCAGCCCCACACGCACGCGCACACACACGCTCGCACACAGGCGCGCGCAGCCTTCCTCGCACACGGAGCTCGCGACGCCGGCAGTCCTCCCCGTCGCCTCCCCAGATCGAGGCCTGCTGGCCCGCTCCCCCTCAGCTGCCCGCGCGCTGTTTGTGTGTTTGTGCGTTTGTGTGCTGTGGTGCTCTTCCTGAGGCCCGAGGAGGCGAGCGGGTGGGGGTGGGGGGCGGTGCAGAGAAGATGGTCCCCGCGCCCTCGAGACCCCCTCCTTCCGGTCTCGGCGCGCCGCCCCCCGCCCCCCGCCCCCCTCCAGTCAGGGAAGGCGCGCGCGCCCCGGGAGGGAGAGAATGGGAGCTCGAGCGTACTCCGAGCGCGAGCCTCTCCCTCCATCCCCAAACCGTCCCTCCGTAGGAAGGCGGCGAGGGAAGGGGGAATTGGGGGGGGGGGGGCGCCAGAGACACCCGGGCCCTCCTTGCTTTCTTCACTCCCTCCCTCCCGCGCCCACACAAAGCTCGGCCGCTGTCCCGAACCTCTCCACACCCCGCCGCTCTCGTGCAGCTCCCACTCCCCTCCATCTTGATTCCTAAGCAGAATGCATGACATCATGATCCTGCCCACTAGAAAAGGGTGGGGGGCTGGCTGGAATGAGGGCTGGGCCTGGGATTGGGAAAGATCTGGGTTCGAATCCCGACCCCACCCGCATCCCTAGCTTTGTGTTTACCTTGGGCAAGTCACCCGTCGTTCTTCGCACCCCCCAGCTTCCTCGTGTGAGCCGAAGGGCTTGACTTTCAATAATAATAATCTTTATTATCGTTAATAATGGTTCAGTCATAGAAGACCTAGGCTCGGAACCAGCCTCCACAGCTTCATCGTTCCGCAAACTTGGGCAGGTCACTCGTGAGCAGCGCCCCAGACAGCCCTGGACTGAGTTCCCGCATGAAAGAGCTCAGCCCCGGACAGCACAGCCGGCGCTCGCGTCTGCGGCAGAGATGAAAGGCACTTGTTGGAAGCGGATCTCCCAAAGAATACAATGTATCACCCTCCGACGAGAATGAGGTCGTGTCAAGTGTACGGAGGCAGCGCTGAGGGCCCCGAGAAGAGCTTTGCCTCCTCTTTGGGTTAGAAAGCTTCTTTAGGTTTTAAAAAGGCTCCGAGTCAGTCACAGTCACGGAGCCCCTCTTTAGGAGCAGTTGTTGACATGTAGGCAGAAGTTGGGCTTTCTGCCTGCCTCTACATTTATATCTATTTCTAGTAAATCCCTGGCCTCTTGGGGGTTGAGATAAGACTCAACTTACTGGAAACATTTGGATAACAAAATAGCAGGTCGTATTCTAGCGTCCAGGGGTAGACAGGAATCAGGAGGAAAGTTGGGGAAAGTGCTGACTGCCCTTTTGTCTTATTTCCGTCTGTTCTGATGTGAGAGGCCGAGCTCCCTGTTCAGCCCAGTCAGTCTTCTCCAAGGGGTGCTGAAACCCCAGCCTTGATGCTTCTAGCACTTGGAATCTCTGTCCCATTTTGAATTGCTTTGTTTTTATAGCTTCTCCCTGAGTTAAACAGGACCTTGCTTCAAGGCCTTCTTTTTATAACTGCCCCTGTCCCTTAAACAGGTCACTTAATTCAAGGCCTGACTGAATCAGTTTTCTTATCTAACAAATCACTCTTAGGTGGGTGGAATAAACAAATCAATTTATATTTGGATAGAAGCTTAGCTTCCCAGCAGATTGTAATTATAGTTACAAGTCAATAACTTGTTTTTAAGGATTTTTTTTGTCACATAAGCACTTGTGGATCTTTTATGTTTGGTATTTCTTTTGTGTGTAGGAATAAATTGCCTATTTCCATACCTGATTCATATTGTACATCGGATGCCTTTTCTTTTGGGGAAAACTTGAGCCATAACCTAGGCTATAAGTATTTTTGCTTTGGCTCCCAGGGTGGGATTGATTCAATGAGCTCCTTTCTCATTAGAAGACAGGCTCTGAACCTTATCCAGACAACCTTCATAGTCCCTGAGCAAAAGAGCTTCTTGGTGAAGAAGGGAGTGGGCACCACATCACTTAGAAATGTAAAGAGAATAAATAAAAATGAATACAGTATAGATAAATATAGGGTAGTTAGGGATGGAAGACGCTAGCATTTGGGGGCATCAAGGAAGACTTTATGTAGACGTTAGTATCTGAGTCGTGTCTTGAATGAAGAGAGTGATTCTATGAAATGGCTATGAAGAAGAAGTACATTTCAGGCACAGGAGATGGCCAGTGCAAATGCAAGGAAATGAGGAATGAAGTATCCTGGGTAAAAAAAAATTTAGAGAAGTCTAAATTTGCTAGATTGCTGAATGTGAGAAGGTGAGTGATGTACAAAGCAGCTAGTCAGGTTGGGCCAAGCAGCTAGTCAGGTGGGGCCTGATGGGGTGCTTGGTTGCCTGTGCTTGGACCCCGGTTTTAAATCACATTTCTCCTTAGCCTCAAAACACTATCCCAGACAGTTTCTTCCCAGCCCCAGGACAACCTGCCCTAAATCTTTCTTCCTGATACAATAGTCAGCTGCACCTGTAGAATTTACTAGTTTGAACCAGCTGCGTCCTAACTGAACTGGCTGTGTCCTGGGTCGTAAAGATATTTACTACTCACTGACCAATCATATGTATCCTAGACTTAGATAGATGTATACTCCTTTATGTTTATCTTGTCTAACAGGACATTGATGGGAGCAGCCTGGGTATTTCTCAGTCAACCCTGACCATTAGTTGACTTAGTGATGTTTCAGGCCTAAAACCACACTTCCATGTACCCCCCCCCCCCCCATCCCCAGGCTATTTTCCATGAACTCTGACTTAAACCACTCCCTAATCCTACCCTGAATCACCTAGTTAGCATATTTGGCATATGTTTTACCTTAGAATATCCTATATAAACTTTAACTGTACCCTTCTAAGGTTGCAGGTTTCCTAATAACTCTTGCCCACTGAAAAGCTTAATAAATCTTTATCACCAACTGTGAGCTGATCCAACCATTCTAGAGATCAATTTGGAACTATGCCCAAAGGGCTACAAAGATGTGCATATCCTTTGACCCAGCAATATCTCTTCTAGGGCTCTATCCCAAAGAGATTGTAAAAATGGGAAAGGGTCCCACATGTACAAAAATATTTATAGTAGCTCTCTTTGTGGTGGCCAAGAACTCTGGAAATCAAGGTGATGCCTATCAATTCGGGAATGGCTGAACAAGTTGTGGTATATGAATGTAAGGGAATACTATTGTGCTAAAAACAATGATGAACAGGAAGACTTCAGAGAGGCCTGAAAGGACTTATATGAACTGATGCTGAGTGAAAAGAACAGAACCAGGAGAACTTTGTACCCAGTAACAACCACAGTGTTTGAGCAATTTTTCTGGTAGACAACCCTTCATAGTAATGCAAGGACCTAAAAAGTTCCCAGTGGATTCTTGAGGCAAAATGCCTTCCACATCCTGAGAAAGAACTATGGAATTGGATTGCAGAATGAAGCAAACTGTTTTCTCTTGTGTTTTGTTTTGTTTTGTTTTAGCTTTTCTCATGGTTACTCCCATTCATTTTAATTCTTCCATGCAACATATCTAAAGTGAAAATGCAAGAATATATAAGAATATATATGTAGAACCCATATAAGATTGCACGCTGTCTCTAGGGGGACAGAGGGGGTGAAAGAAGGTGAGGAAAAGGGAGAAAATCTAAGGTTTATGGAAGTGATTGTAGAAACTGAAAACAAATTAATTAATTTAAAAAAAAACATAAAAAAATAAATCTTTACCACCTTGACCTCAAGAATGCTTGAGTCTGCAAATTCTTTCCAGATGGCCCATGCAGGGAACTCCAGTCTTGGGGTTCCTATATCTTTCCTTCCCTGGTCAGGCCCAGATTGAAAAGAGCTTTACAAAGCTAAATAGACAAGTTTATATGTTATCCTAGAGGTAGTAGGTAGCCGGTAGTGTTTATTGAGCTAAAGAATGACATGGCTGGATCTGCATTTAAGGAATATCATGTCAGCAGCTAGCTGTGTAGAGTATGGACTAAAGTAGGGAGAGAGGTAGGAGGCAATGGTAGTAATCTCAGGCAACAGATAGCAAGGACCTGAACTGAAGTGGAAACAAGGAAAGGGTCAGATATGAGTGATACTGTAGGGGTAAAAAGAGCAAAGTTTGGCAACTGACTGGCTACTTAGGGTGAGGCAGAGTGAAGAGGCAAGGATAATACCAATGTTACAAAACTAGGAGTCTAGAGGAATGGTGGTATCCTCCATAGAAATATGGAACTGGGATGGATTTAGGGGGGAAATAACAAGCTCCATTTTAGGGAATGTTGAGTTTGAGATATCTTTGGGATACAATGTGAAATGTTCAATAAGCATTTGAAAATTTAGAACTGGAAGTCAGGAGAGAGACTAGAGCTGTGTATATCATCTGTGGGTCATCTACCATAGAGATGACAACTAAACTTATGGGAACTGATGAAATGATCAAAACAGGGAATGATAAAAAGAGAAGGTTCAAGACAGAGCTTTGGGGAATGCCCACAATTAGGGGGCATGATATCAATGATGAGCTAAAAGAAAAAGGTGACTAAAGAGCAAGGAGGTAGAAGGAGAAATAGCATCATGAAAACAGAGAGAGGAAAGAGTGTCCAAGAGAAAAGGGTGGGCAATAGTGTCAAATGCATCCGATCAAAAAGGATAAGGATTGAGAAAAGTATCAAATTTGATAATTAAGAGTTAGAGACAGTAGTTTCAGTTGAGTGGTAAGATCAGAAGCCAGACTGTAAAGTTCAAAAGAATGAGTGAGAGGAAAGAAAATGGAAGTAATCAGTTTTAGAAAACAATCTTTTCTAGTTTAGGTGAGAAAGAGAAGAGAAATACAGAAAGAAAGATTGAGAGGATAGCAAGGTGAGGGTTTTTCTCAAGCATGAGAAATATCCAGGATGTGTTTGAAGACAATAGCAATATATCAACAGACTTTTTGCTCAGTTGTTTTTCAGTCATGTTTAAATCTTAGTGACCCTGTTTGGGGTTTTCATGGCAGAGATACTAGAGTGATTTGCCATTTCCTTCTCTATCTCCTTTTAGATAAGGAAAGAGAGGTAAACAGTGAAATCACTTGCCCAGAGTCACACAACTAGTAAGTGTTTTGAGGCCAGAGTTGAACTCAGGATGATGAGTTCACTTCACCACTTAGCTGCCTAATCAATAGATAGAGAACAATTAAAGATAGGAAGGGGATGGTTACATAATTGAGGTTGCAATTGGCAGGGAGGGAATGTGATCCAGGACACAAGTAGGATTGCCCTTGGCAAGTAGAAAGGCTATCAGAGATTGGAGGGGAAAAGAATTTGGTGGGATTTGAGGTCAATGGGGTTTTGAGATGGAAAAAAGGGCAAATGGCTTCAGCTTTCTCAGTAAAGTATAAAATGAGGTCCTTATCTGAGAGAGTAAGGAGGAGGACATGTGGGAGGCCTAAGGAGAGAAGAAGTTTGGAACAGTGTCTGTGAGGAATGAGATAGGATATGAATCAAGGAGTAATAAAAAGATTGTTTTTACTACAGTGGGGATAATGTGAATATATAAAGTAACCAGTTAGCTTCCTCCAGCTATATTTGACAGCTTGTGAGTAGGAATGGAGAAAGCAAATAGTAGAAACTGTCTGTGCCTGGGGTTTGGCAAGGGATGGCAAGGGTTAGTACAGTGGGGAGAGGGATTTGAGAGTAGAGGACAAAGAAAACTGATTTGGTGATGCAGACCACAACCAAATAATACTTAATCATCCCATTCCCATAAACTCCCTGGAGGTGTGAGGAATGTTCCCTGCTTTCTCTTGACTTTGTGAAGATACAATGGAAGACCAAGGTCATATGCCTTTTTATCCTGAAATCTCCCTTGGTCTTACCATGTAAACCAAATTACCTTTTTTACTCATATGTTTCCCTGATGATAACTTTTTTCCCATTCTTCAAAAAGCCACATATGTTATATGTTGCAGTCTGCTCATACCCACCATAACCTTGGGTACCCTCTGAGATAGTTTTTGAATCTTCTGAGATGGTGGTTGTCTTTAACTTGATGCCATATAAAACTGGTAGAATACTGGTATTAAAATGAAATAACCCTCTGTTTCTGTGAGACATATGGAGTTATTAAAGAGCTTTGCAAGTTCTGAAAGGAAATACAACACACTCTTCTCTGATTGTTTTTATTGGACTGATTTCATTGCACATTTGTATTATTTTGTGTGTGTGTGTGTGTGTGTGTGTGGTATATAGGAAATCACCGTCACCATTTTTACAGCATAATAGTATTCCTTCACATTCATACCATAACTTTTTTAGCCATGTCACAATTGAGGGGGATCCTCTTTGTTTCCAAATTTGCCATATTGCTATGTTTTTGTACATATGAGTGCTTTTTAAAAATCTCTTTGGGTTATAGACTTTAGTGGTGTTGCTGGGTCAAAAGGAATACCCAGATATACCCATTTTGGACATAGTTCTGATGTGGTTTAGGGGTGCATGGACCCCAAAACTATCTAGGTACAGGGTAGACTTGTTGGGAAAGAATTCAAGGGCTCAAGCAGTCTTCCAGTCAAGTGGCAAAAGGTTATTATAATGATAATAAAGTAGGCAGAGCACCTTAAAGAACTCAAAACTTCATGGGTTTTATATAACATATAGAAAAAGTATAGTGGATAGTGTGTCAAGTATGCTAATTAGGTGGTATGGGGCACGATTAAGACATAGTCAGCTCCTGAAAGAACATACAGTTTCTCTACCTTGGGCACAGGCCTCATTTGCTGCTGGAAACCCTGGTTGGGGGGCTTCTAAAGGGTCTGTTTTGGGTCTTCTATATCTGTAACAAGATAGCCTCAGTAGCTGCCATCTATAGTTTGACCTCTGGATTGTATGTGTTAACTGTGGGAACCAGTATGTTCATTAATCAGAGTTGATTTTTACCTGGCAAGGTCACCTCCGTTTCCAAAGGTATTTAAGCATTCAGGGATCTCCATGGTTTTGTCTCTGATTACTTTTTGATTACTTTTTTGTAACTTTTCGTTACTTTACCACTGACCATCAATTTATGGATCATTTGCTAGCCCAATTAATGAACTGGTTATGAATCACTCAGAAACTGTCTCTCAGGCTATTGATAGATTGTGAACTAATTCTAAATTTTGGAAAGTAATTTGGAATTGATGGGGTGCTTGGACCCCAGCCCTAGGACCATATCTCTCCCCAGCCCAAAGACTCTGTGTCTGGCAATAACTCATGAGTGGGCCCTGATAAAGCAAATTATCTCTCCTTCTTACAAGAACAAGATAAACAGGACTGTCTTGTACTAGCAGAACTATCATGTTCTAGTTCCCACAGTTACCGCATATACATACAATCCAGAGGCCAGGCCATAGATGTTAACTACCAAGGCTATTTTGTTACAGACACAGTAGACCAAAAACACACCATACTTGAGGACTCCTCCTCAAGGCCCTCCCTAAACCCTTGCTTCCATTTCCCCAGGTTACTAGACCACCCCCACATGCCTCCCACAGCCTCTGTATATAAGATCCTTCTTGTCTTCATGCAGGTGCTCAGATTCAATCTAGCTCTGATTCTATCTGGCCCATTTGTTAATACAAGCCTCACAAATGGTGAGACTTCTTAAGAGTCAACCCAATATGGCGGATCTTAAATAAGTTTTGTTTTTCTTTGGCTATAAGAAGACTTGGGTTGAATTCATTCGGGCAGGATGTGGGGTGTCAGTATTTTGGGGTCCCAAGCACCCCAAACTTCAACATATGGTTCCCTGCCCTCAATAGTGTGAAGAGTGTTTTGTAATTGTGTTCATATAGTTCCTGAGTATGTCTTCGCAAATAGAATCCCAAGTATTTAATACTGTCCATAATTATTTTAAATGGAATTTCTCTTTCTTTCTCTTCCTGCTGGTTTTTTTTGTAATATACATAAATGTTTATGATTTATATGAGTTTATTTTATATATCCTTCAACTTTGCTGAAGTTGTTTGCTGAAGTTGTCAATTGTTTTGATTAATTTTTAATTGATTCTAGTATTCTGTAAGTAATAATTTTGCATCTTATTTTACTTATTCCTTCAATTTCTTTTTCCTGTTATTACTATAACTAACATTTCTAGTACAATATTGAATAATAATGGGAATAATGGAAATCTTTGTTTCACACCAATTGGAAAGGCTTCTATCCTATCTCTATTCCAAATGCTTATTCTTGGTTATACATAGAAACTACTTATCGTTTTAAGGAAAGTTCCATAAAAATGTGGAATGCTTCGTGAATTTGCATATCATTGTAGGGGCCATGCTAATCTTTTCTGATAGTTCCAATTTTAGTATATGTGCTGCCAAAGTGAGCACTGAAATATCACTTCTGAAAAGCTGTGTGTTCTCTACTACAGTCCTCTTTGACAAAGTCCTTGATGCATGTATAGACGATTTTCATAAAATTTTTACGCTGATGGAAAAGAAGGTATTTAAATGTGTAGTTGTTGATACTCATTCCCTTATCTGAATTTATTTATTTTATTGGAAAGATCCAAGATTTTTTTCCATACCTTTGGTATCTTCCTCTTTCAGAATCCCTATGAATTCATCTTTTCACGCATTCACAATTGTGTTGCCCAAAGCACAGATCTCTTCCATGCATACATGGTCTAATCCGGTTGCTTTTCCTGTCTTTGACCTCTTTAAGGCCATTTCTACTCCATCATATGAACATATCTGAGTCTGTGATATTGAGCCAAATGTGGAGGCTTGATGGTGAGAAAAGTTTGTAATAAAAGTCCCTGTAGATCTCTTCCATTTTTCTTCTATTTGTTCTTCCCTTTTCATATTTAAACTTTCTTTAAACTGATTTTACTGTACACTATTTCTCTCTTTTAAGAGGTGTTCCTATTTCTCATCTTTTATCATCAGTATCTATATCAGGAACAAATTATATCCTATCTGTTAAAATATAATGTTTTTAATTTTTGCTCATTATTTTCAACTCCTACTGAATCTTTTTTTAAGAAAAATATTTATAATGAATAGCCATGAGTTTTCTGTGTAATGTATAAGTCTTTAGACTCTTGTTCCTTTTATCCTGATCCATGTTTTTTGATCTATATTTCACCATCCTCACCTATTCCCACTTTCATACCAAGCATCAAAGAATTTGTTGATTTAATTTGAATGGCTTTGTAGAATTTTTCTACTTCTCTATTCTCATAAGCTACTTTTTTTCTTTGTGTGTATATGTCTTTTGGTTTTGTTTTTGCAAATGCCTATCTATGCCTATTTTTCTGTGGACATAGGAATCAAAGATGACCAAATGTCCCATGAAATAATGTTTCCTGTTGCCTTTGGGCACATGATAAAATCAATTTTGACAATTCCTTTATTTACATCTCCTTGGAGAAACTATGAGCCATCCTTCCAGTTAGTTGTGACTTACTTCTTTTTTCATTTGGTTTGGGTTGTAGCAAGAAAATCAAGACTTATAATTAAGATTTAGCTTTCCAAGTAGTATATCTATTAATTAGTCACTGGATGAGGGTCTTGAATTTAAAGCCAAGTTAAAGTTCATAGACAATCTAAAAAAATTGTCTTTTTTTTACCCTCTCTCTACTTCTTTTTTTTTTTCTACCCTCTACATTATTTTTTCTGCCACTCTGACCCCTTTACTACAGAAGCACAAGGAAGTCTCCCAGGACTGAATATAATTTTTTATTCTACTTTCTTTTATGGGTTGCCATGACCAGAGAATTTGTTACCTAATGGCCAGCCTACTGGTGATTAGTGTCTCTGTATTTAGTGACTGCATTCAAAGCTTTTTCTGTATGGTACAACCTATTGTGTTCACTGGCACAGCCTTGGAGAACCCAGGATCATTTCCATACTATGAACAGACAACAGAGTAGAACTTAGTGGAATATTTGATAAAATAGCATAGTAATATAAAGTAATAACAGAGCATTCTACCTTGCAAATCTTGAGTTCACTCTCTCACAAATGGGAGGAGTATCAATTCTGGAATCATAGAGCAGAGTTCAAATTCTGCCTCTAACATTCATTACCTGTGTTTCCTTGTGCAAGTCATTGAATCTCACTATTCCTCAATTCCTCATCTATAGTATGAGGGGGTTGGATTAGATGGCTCTTAGGACCCTATATCTATATAAGCTCTATATCCATGATACTCTAATCCTATAATGCTATATATCATTACCATGCAAAGAATAAATAGGAGATTACAGGTAGAAAATACATATGGCAAGAGTACGTATACGGAAAAGCATACATACAAGGAACATGTGTGGTTAAGGCATACACATTGAAGGAAAACTCATGCCGCTGATGCTGGAAAACCAACTGTGTCTTTTGGTGATGTATTTCTGTCTACTCAGCCTTCTAATGTAATATCATCATGTCTCTGCTGCTTCTTGATGGTTGTCCCATCTCAGCTTCAGTTGGTATTTGGCTATCTAGCTTCAATGTACCCTGATACTTTGTCCACTGGGGGCCAAGGAAGGAGGGTGGGGAGAGTGTCATTATTTAAGTCTGTTCCCTGAAGGGGAAGGCTAAAGCTCTTAAGTTTTTTCAGTCGATGGCTATGAAGGTCTTCCCTTTAGCTCACAGAATGTAGGAAGTACCCAGGCTAAGATGACGTCTGTCCTTTGAACCACTCTTTCTTCTGATGCCTCCAATTCAATTTTCATCTGACTCACAGTCACTAGAAAAGTCATCATAGTTGGGATTATAAATGATTGTGCATTTATATATACATACATACATATACACAGAGACATGTGCATGCATGCACACACACACATAATGGTTGCTCATTTAAGGGTTTCCAGTTTGCTTTCTTCTTTCTTTTGAAAAAAAAAAAACAAATTTATTCTGCAGTATAAAAACCCAGATGCTTCTGTGGGAGAAATGCTATGATTAGGGGAAAACATTTTTCTACCCAGGAAAAAGTAACCTTAGAAAAAGAAACAGCTACAGAGTTGTTTTAGTAGAGAAAGGGCCTCAGTCTATGTTTTATTCAATAACAGGATAAGCCTACTGATTTTATCTTGAGGGAGATATCTTAGAGAGGAGTTCTACCAGCCACCCAACAGGCATTCTGATGGGATTAAATAGAAACCTCAGCCTCCACCTGGGGGTTCTGATAGGATTAACTATAGAGAAAACATCCGCAATGGAACAAATCTGATCTTTGGCAACTCCAGAGACCCAAAGGTTAGCCCATTCTCTTCCAAATCACTGGAAATCCTGTTATTACCCAACCTCCCAAAAAGTAGCTCAGCAACTTTTCATGATAGACTTGTTTTGCCATCAGTAATGTAATCCTAAACCTGTGTAGAATCCTATGTGTATATATATATATATATACACACACACACAGACACACACACATATATCTAATAAAACTTTTCATCTTCTAGCTTTGTCTCTTGATTTATTGATCTCCAGTCAAATGAACTTAGGTAGGAGGAATTTCTCCAGGAGATTCTTAGGGTCTCTGAGTTGAGGAATTCACTCACACTTCCAAGAGTCGTTAGTTTAATTATACTGGGGAATATCATGCATACATTGACTCAGATTCCCTGGATGAGTACTATGAGCTAATGAATGAGAGAATCCCCGGAATGTACAAAGATGTTTCAGGTCATTAGAGAATAACATAGGGGATGAATTTTGGGGATTCAATAAGGATTATCCAATGAATCATATGTTCTACACTGACGGTTACCTGAGTCTCTACAATATGTCTTCAAATATTAACATCTGGTGGGCATTGTACTACTGTGCATTGTGGTATAAGGCTTAGCTGCAGAAATGACTTCTCAGTTGTTAGAGGAATGTTGCGCTGCAATGAATGCACAAATAAAGAGAAAGCACTGTTAGTTTGGGGAACTGCGGCTATCATTCTCAGGAGATATTATTGTCCCGTATGGAGAGGAAGCATTTGACATTTGTTTAGCAATTCTGAGGAGAGATACGCAGATTTTGTATCTGAGACACAGAAAAGAAAATATTGCTACCCTACAGAAACCATACAGAACCACAGAAAGCTTACATTTGATATGTTGTATGTATTTTTGTAGCCAGCAGATGTTGCTGTGGAGACAAAATTTTGGACTGGAACTTACTCCTAGAGAGGGGCTCCATTCTTCCTAAACTACATCTTTTTTCTCCTACTGGAGTGTGCTGGGTGACTTTCTGATTCCCAGTTCTAACTCTTCCCTCTTCTCTGATTATGAAGCTGGCTTCTTGCCTGAGATCCTAGAAACTTGGCTCCCGCTATTACAAATGACTCCAGAAGCTTTTGCCTAGGGGCAAACTGGCCTGCATCCACCTGGATCTCTCTGTTCTTTAAGGAAGCTTATAGATACCAGTTAACCATTGCCACAAAATCTCACTCATAGTTGACAAATGCCCAATCAGAATACTTTTTGACCTAGATAGACAGCTTAGTTCCCTGGCCTAATTTTTAATTTTGAGTATTCCTAGTTAGTTACTTTCATCTTCCATTAGCTCCTTCCATATGCGATCAATAGAAAAGCAGAGGGTAGTTGCCATTATGCAAGCTTTTATTAAACACTTACTGTGTGTTAGGTAATCTGCAAAACACTGGGGATACAAGTGAGGTCAAAAAATGGTCCCTGTCCTCAAAGAGTTCATAACTGCACAGAATATGTAAATTTGTGTAGTAACCGTAGGAGTCATTGTCAGATTTTTGGTGTGATGGGGCAGATTTAAAAGCCCAAATTCTTAGTAATTCCACCCTTAGGAGTTTAGTTACAAAACATATGAATAGCTTATGGTCATAGTTAGAGAAAACTCTTTAAAAAATGGGCTGAAGAATTGAGATCATAGACTTGGACCAGGAAATGTCATACTTCTCTGTGTAGCTCCTCGAGCAAGTACAGAGAGACTCAAGGAAACTCAAAAAACAGTTAGGTATAGGTGTTTATGAGAAGTAAGACTAGAGCAGTCTGAAGAGTTAGCAGAATAAAAGAACATGCTTTAAAATCAGTTCCAGTAATATCCATCTAAAAGTAAAGCAGGGAAATAGGATCCATGGTTATTCCCTCCCCCACCGTGCTCCGGGCATTTGCGCAAGTGGTCCTGTAGCTTTTTCACATGGAAGGAAGGACAGGTTATCATTTTCTTATCTTGGTGTATCCCTCCTTTGCTTTTAGATCTATCCATGTAATATTTCATTGTTTCAGAAGTTGAACAAAAAAGTCAAAATCCCAGAAATCTATGCAGATGCAATCCATTCTTGCTGTCTTATAGAAGAAGAAACATAAGTGCAAATGGAAGGTGATCTCAGAGGAAAGGGTTGGAATGGAGAGCTACCAGGAAAGACCAGTCTGCAAAAAGTGGAAATTGAGCTAAGTCTTAAAAGAAACCAGGGAAGCCAGGAGGCCAACTGAATGAGGAGAGAGCATTCCAGGAATGTTATGTGGGAAGAACAGAAGCAAGTCCAATATTGTTGGCTTATCAAGGCGATTTAAAGGGTGAAAAGACTGGAAAGTTAGGAAGCGGCCAGGTGGTGAAGGGCTTTAAAGGCCAAACAAAGGATTTTATGTTTGATCTTGGTGTTAGTAGGGTATCGCTCTGGTTGAGTCAGGGGTCTGGCCTATATTTTAGGAAAACAACTTTGGAAATTGAATATGGGATGGGTGAGAGAGTGAGAGATGAAAAGAGGAGAGAGAAAGATGAAGATGATAGCAATAGTCCAGGTATGAGGTGATTAAAGCTTACAAAAGCTTACAAAAGTTAGTGGACAGAAAGGAACATATGAGAGATATCATGATGATCAAAATGGTAAGATTTGACAGTAGAGATGTGAAGTGACGGGGTAGCTAGGTGGCATGGTACAGTAGATAGAATGCCAAATTCATCTTCCTAAGTTCAGGTCTGACCTCAGACCCTTACTAGTTGTGTGACTCTGGGCAAATCACTCAACTCTGTTTGCCTCAGTTCCTTTTCTATAAAATGAGCGAGAAAAGGAAATGACATAGTTTTGGGGTCCCTGAACCCCTAAACAATTTTCACCATTAAGTGAGTGGGGACAGCACCATGGGCTGGGCCCTGGGACCTGGGGGGTGCCAGGGACCAGTCCAGGTAGTGATTCTGGAACACTGGCAGCATGCTGATTCCCAGACTCTGAGACATTGTGTCACTTCTACAGAGATGTCACACTGGAGTGGCGAGTGAGACTTTCAGATTTCAGCATGGGAACCTCTCCACTTTTCCAGCTTTCAGTACATGAATGGGAGCTAGATCTGGAATTTTTGGATCATAGCTATGCCAAGTCATGGAGTGCCCAACCCACATACTCTTTGTCACCTCCAGGTGTCACGAGGACATTGAGTGAGACACACCTATCGATGTGGAGACTGTCACGTCTACCCCAGTACTACTCTGTGACAACCAGTAGGTACAAAGTGTGATGAATGAGTGTGAACGCCAACTCATCTTTGCCCAGAGGGATGCGGATGCCTCACCCCTCACCTGGGGACTGGGAGGAGCATGTCAACAGGATTGGTTGGACTATTGCCCAGAACAAGCTATTCAACAAGATTCTCAGATCCTTGTAGTCTGACTGGCTAACCCAGTTAGCCAATGAAAGGGCTTGCAATGAGCCTGTCGTGCAGTGAATTGCTGTGGGTAATTATGCAATGAGAGTTTGGCAGGCACTGGCAAGTGTGAACTGGGACATTAAACTTGTCCAGTGGTAGCATGCAACGTTGGTGGAAACCCTGAGCCTATCTATGTTAGCAGCATAATTTGATGCATAGCAGATATTAAAAGGCACAGATAGTTAACCTCACTGGGGCCCACTTAATGAGTTATTGCCAGAGATAGGGTGTTTGGGCTGGAGAAAAATATGGTCCAACTGCAAGCACTCCATCAAACCCATGTCAAGCAGATGAGGTCACCAGGGAAGATAGTATAGATGGAGAAGGGAAGAGGACCCAGGACATCCCTTGTAAAGCCAGCAAAGGAGAAGATAGAAAGGAGTGGTAGAACAGATAGGAGGAGAACTGGAGCAAGCTTAGTCCCAAAAACTTAGAGAGGAGAGGGTATTCGGAATAATATTATTGGCAGTGTAAAAGGCTACAGATAGGTCAAGAAGGATGAGGACTGAGAAAAGAAAAAGATTTGACATCTAAAGTATCACTGGTGGCTTTGGAGAGATCAATGTCAAATTAATGATAAAACTGGAAGCCAGAATGAAGAAGATATTTAGAAGCCACTGGAAAGAAATGGAAGCAGTGAATGTAAATGGTTTCTGCAGGACTTTAGTCTAAGGGAGAGGAGAGATTTAGGTAGATTAGGTAGGACAATAGCTGGTGAAAGGTAGGATCTAGACAAAACTTCTTAAAAATGAGGGAGTTGCTTGTAGGCAGCTGGGAAGGAGACTGTGAATAGGGAGAAAGTGAAGATTAGAGGGATAATGGAGTTGTTAGAAGTAGAAATCTGCTAAGGAAGATGGAATGGGATAGTATTAAGGGTACAATGAAAAGGAGAATGGTCAACTCTTCATATGACATGGGGTGAAGAAGGACTTAGGAGAGGAAGACATCAGAGTGATGTGTATGAGAAATACCTTCAATTTTTTCAACTAAAGTACAAGTTGAAGTCCTCAGGTGAAAGAGTGGGGACAGTGAGTGCCATGGGAGGAATGAAATGAATTAGAATAGCTGCTGTGGTGAGGGAGTGAATCAATTAAGGAAGTGCAAAAGGATTGCCTTGCTGCAGTGAGGGCCCCACTGGGATTCTGTAACACAAATTTATAGTGGTCCCACTTAGCAGAATTTCAGGAAGGAAGTGGATGGTGGGAGTAATCCAAAATTGAAATTTGGCAAGACAGACATGATCAGCAAAAGGTCAAAAAGACAAGTGATTCAAGTTCGCATTGTGATTCATTAGGGGTTGATGTAGTGAAGGGAGGAGACTGTATCTAATGTAGAGATAATGACCTAGAAAGAACTGAGGGGTAGAAGGATTGGAGATCATAGTGAGAATGAAGGATAGAATTGCAGGTCATAAGGCAAAGGGAAAAGTGGAATGTTAAAAGGTTATGATTAGATGAAGCCATTTCAGAGTTCATGGACAAGGAAGTAGAGTGTTTGTGAGTCATGGCAAGATCAAGATCTCCATGTGTAACTGAGGTGGCATAGAGGAGTAGGTCACAGGAATAGAGTAGATTGAAGAACTCTGTAAATTAGAATATATGAAAGTTTATTAATATGTATGTTGAAGTCCCCTAATAGGAGGGCAGGTGCTGAGGTGGAGAGAAACACTGAATCAGATACTAAACTCATTGAGGAATGGGTTCTATAGAAAATGATCACCATATCTGGATTAAACAATGTATTTATGTCATGAACTTTCCAGGAGGAATGGTTGTTAACTAATGGTGGCAGGGTGGCAGTGGGGAGTAAGGACCATTCCAATATCTCAACCATGACCAGTTAATAGAGACATATGTCTCTATTAGTATTGAAAATAGTGCCCAGTGAGGCATTGTCATCAGGAAGGTACCAGGTCTCAATGTGTGCCAGAAGAGGGAAGAAGGGAGAAAGGAAAAGGTTTTTAAGATAAAAGCACTAACTATTCATTTTCATACACAATAAACATCAGGGAAAAAAGTTATAATGGGTTAGTGAGGAAAAAACAATCCTATAAGTGTCTGTTACTAGACAGGCTGGTATAAAGGGAAGTTGGAGAGTAAAATCTTTCTGCAGTCTGTTTGGTTCTTAAAGAGACTCTCAGAGTGCTTTGTTCCATAAAGCAGAGGCTGGCTGCTGAAGTCAGCTTTCTATTCTTAGCTCCCAATCCCAGAGCACATATTTCAAGTTGTCCTCAGAGACTCCAGGGCCATAGTAGTGTTGCTGTTTTTCCCTGGCACAACTCAGCCCTCCAGACCAGTTTTCTCTCTCCATGATCACAAATGGATGCAGAATGACTTGTTCTGCTCTGTTAGAGAACAGTTCAAAGCTCTCACTACTGCAGAAGTTCCTCTCCTCCCCATTCCAACACCCTTAATCAATCTAGTCTCTTCCAGTTTTTAAAACTACAACTACCAATGTTCAGAACTTAGTCTCTACCCACAGGGAATCTAGTCTTAGGATACTTGTCCAATTCTCTGTGACAGATTTTACAAATAGAAAACCTATATGAAGGACATCTGGGTCATAAGACAAACAACATGGATGCTTTTCCCAGAACTCACTAACTCTAGAAACCTTTAAAAAAAGAGGAATTATGTGCCAGATGAACACTTACAGCTGAATCTGCAAAACAAAGAAGGGAGAACCCCAACAAGATAAAAGTCTTATGATTTAACACCAGAGAACCCTGATACTTAAGGGACTCAGCAACCCTACTCCATCAGCCTCTACCCTCCATAAGAGCCATGCAAATGGACTCCTGGGCTTGTGCCTAGCACCCAAGTTAAATAATGATAGAAGTCACTACCATACAGACATATAGAGATTCTCTAAACCTGGTACTGTACATCTTTTTCTTCTTCCTAGGGAAGTCACTCATTCTCTCTCTCTCTCTCTCTCTCTCTCTCTCTCTCTTTCTCTCTCTCTCTGTCTCTGTCTCTGTCTCTGTCTCTCTCAATAGTACTTTATTTTTTCCCCCAATTACACATCAAGACAATTTTTAGTATTCATTTTTACACAATTTTTAGTTCTACATTTTTCCCCTTCTCCCCTCCTTCCTAAAATGGTAGGCAATTTGATATAGGTTATATTTGTGCAATCATGTAAAACATTTTTCCATATAAGTCATAGTTGTGAAAGAAGAAACAGATCAAAAGAATGAATGAAAAAGAATAAGGTAAGTGAAAAAATTTGCTTTGATCTGCATTCAGAGTTCATCAGTTCTTTATCTGAATGTGGATAGCATTTCCCTTTGTGAGTGCTTTGTACTTGTCTTAGACCATTGTGCTGCTGAGAAGAGCTGAGTCATTCATAGTTGATCATCACACAGTGTTGCTGATACTGTGTGCACTGTTTTCCTGATTCTGTTCATTTCATTTTGCATCAATTTGTACAAGTCTTTCCAGGTTTTTCTGAAATCTACTTCTTCCTTTCTTATTGTACAGCAGTATTCCCTTACATCCATATACCACAGCTTGTTCAACCATCCCCCAATTGATGGGTATCTCCTCAATTTCCAATACTTTGCCACAATGAAAAGGGCAGCTATAAATATATTTGCACCTGTAGGTCCTTTTCTCTTTTTTATGATCTCTTTGGAGTGTCAGCTCCTTTGTGAAGCCTTCCCTAGTTACCAACCCACCCCCCCCCAAGTTGTTAAAGCTTTCTTCTATAAATTATTTTATATTTATGTAATAGTAGTCTGGCATATGGCCAGAGTCCTTCACATGGTGTCTCTCCATGGGATACTAGGGACCTCACTTCTGGCAGAGTCATGATAATGTGTAAGGGAAGTGTGTTGGAGAGACTGGAGAATGCATAGATATTCCTTAACTAATTCAGTTACCACCATGTGAAGAAGAGAGGTTCTTTGATGGGCTACAGAAGATCTAGGAGATGAGTCAAAGATCAGGAGTTTGAAGCTGACAGGCCTTTTTGAATAACACTGAAAAGAAACCTTGATAAACACGAGACAATAGCATGCCTTACAAAATGGCTGGAATTAAGATTCAGTGCTCACGTTACTACTAGCATAGTCAACTGGAAAGCCAACAACATGCTTGTCAGTCAACAAGCATTTATTATGTTCCAGGCACTGTGCTAAGAACTGGGGATACAAAGAAACGGAAAAAACATGCTTCCTATCCTTAAGAATTCTAATGGGGAAGACATAATGAAAACTCCAACTTAGTGGGACATAGAAACGTTTTTACAAGGCCTCTGATGAGCTACTTCATATTTTGTCTCTGTACTGTTAGTTAACAAGCATTTAGTAAGCAGCTAATGTGTGCCAAACACTGGGGATACAAAGAAAGGCAAAAGATAGCAATTTGTATTCTCAAAGACCTCAAAGTCTAAGGAGGAAAATATGGAAGCAACTATGTAAAAACAATATGTAGATATATTGATGATAATCAACAGAGGCAGGCATTAGTATTAAGGGAGATCAGAAAAGGCTTCTTGTAGAAACTGGACTTTTACCTGAGATTTGAAGGAAGTCAGGGATGCTAGGAGGCAGAAAGGAGGAAGGAGAGGACTTCAAGCATGGAGGACGGCTGGTAAAAACAAACTTTTATTAAGTGCCTACTATGTGCTAAACACTGTACTAACTGTTTCATAGATATTATCTCATTTGATCCTCACAACTACCCTGGGAGGTAGGTGTTACTATGAGTCCCATTTTATAGTTGAGGAAACTGAGGTAGACTTAGATTAAGTGACTTGTCTAGGTTCACGTAGTTAGGAAGTCAAATCTGAACTCACTCAGGCCCAGTGCTCTAACCATTGTGCCACATAGTTGCCAATACCCTAATGTAGATTTCTTTTAATGGAAAATAGTGACCAAAGACATCTGAATGATGTGAGATGAGGAAAAGGGGAAAAGTGAATGGTGAATGTTCTAAATTTTTTTCAATGAAAAATGAGACAAGATTCTCAGCTGAGAGGATGAGGAAAGAAGGAAATATGGGAGGTTTGAAGACAGATGAAAATGTTTGGAAAAGCTGCTTTGGTGAGTAGGAGAGTGAGTCAATTAGAGAAGTATAAAAAGATTGTCTTGCCATGGTGAGATCTCATATTGTTTAGCTGTTAGGTGAGAACAAAACCCTAAACTGAAATAATTTAGGAAGAAGTTTATTGTCATTCAGCAAAGGGGAGAGCCGAAAAAAAAAAGGGTGGCCCACTCCCCCCAAGTTACATATCATATAGGATTCAAACAAAGAAACAAGGAAATAATAGATGATTGGCCAGGAGAGGGGCCATTTTCAGATAGGACACCTGATTTGCTTGAGATGTATAATGGGAGAAAACTCCTCACATTAATATCTAGATCTGATTGAGTTTCTGGTCAACATAACCTAGGTCCTGAGTTAAGCTTTAAACAAATCTGGTTTCCAAGCAACAGATCTGGTTTCTCAGCCATGCAGGGTTGGGTTCCAACAAGGCCATAAAGTTTTCTCACAGTTTCTCCCTTTTTGGGCTTAAGCTCAACATTCTATACTAATGGAAGTATAATTATAAAAGGTTAAGACTTTAAATAACCTGGGTCAGTGGAGGCATCTCGTCACTGCTCATCTTATTAACAACTTGATAGAATTTCTTTAAGGAATGATAGATCGCCACCACATTGGTGGCAAACTTTTACTCAGGAAAATGTAAGCATCAAGAACTATGAGGGGACTTAGTTTGGTATCAAGAAACAAGTGCACTACACAGTATAGGCAGATTTTCCAGACATTGAAAGAATACATATGGCCACAAATATCACAAGAAGTTAAAAAAAATTCACAGTCCTATGCTTCCTTCAATGTAAAAAATTGAACAAACTTAGTTAAGTAGAGTCATAATTTCATATATCCTTTAAGGAAAGAAATCTAGTTAATCAGACTCTGTAGGTAAACAAAGTCAGGTTACAGATTAAACTACATTTGATCAACTTATTTCATCTTGTATCTCAGCTATCCTTTGTAGTCATTTGACACTTGGAAACATTTTCCCTTGGATATTTTAAAAAAGGACTCAGTCCCAAAGAAGTTGTGAAGTTTGGTTTTCTAACAACTAGTTCATGTGGTTAAAAACTAAGTCAAATTTTGTGAGGCTAACTTTGTACTAGAAACATATGAAAGCCAATTGTGTGTGTGTGTGTGTGTGTGTGTGTGTGTGTGTGTGTGTGTGTAAAAATCTATATCCTTAACTCTGTGTCATTACAGGTAAAGCCAAACTTAGCCTTTATTTTTGGAATAGTTAAATCATGTAGCAAGGTTCCACATTATTCGTAGGGTATAGCCAAGCTTATAATTAACCAGATAGGAAAATTTCCTGTTCATAAGGAAACAGTATAAAAGGGAAATTGAATTAAGAGGACCCTACCATCACATTTGCAAAGTCATCCTCTCAACCTTTTGAGGCACAGGTATCTACCTGTATCAGTTCTCAGACTGCATTCCCTTTGAGCAGCATTTGGGATTTCCTTTACATGGTAGATTATTGGCTCAATGACAATTTCAGCAATCATACTGAAGTATGTAAAAATTCAGAACAATGTCAAATTACAGTCCCAGGAGATTTTTCTAAAATCATTAATCATAGCTTAGGCATAGCTGTTATTATTATTATTATTATTTTTCTTATGTTGTAATAACAGTTAACAATTAACACATGTATGTTTATCTCATTAATCCTTCTTGTTCAAATCATGCTGGAATAGACAGCAGTCATTAGAAATTAAGAATAATAATGCCATTCTGCGATCACCTGTGTAAACTGAATGTACGATAGTTCACTTAAAACCCAGAAAAGCTCTGGTCATTGT
The DNA here is from genome assembly GCF_028372415.1 of Notamacropus eugenii. Classification (NCBI taxonomy): domain Eukaryota; kingdom Metazoa; phylum Chordata; class Mammalia; order Diprotodontia; family Macropodidae; genus Notamacropus; species Notamacropus eugenii. The sequence goes on from NC_092874.1 coordinate 192,120,609, forward strand.
AAAACTTAAGGGTGACATATCTGTATATGAAAGTATTACATATTATCTCTGAAATCAAGATAAAATCTTTAAATCTGGGATCTGCTGATACTAAATTGGGTAACTTCAATATATATATATATATTATTCCACGTGCACTTTCATAATTTTCCTAAGCAATGGTAAACCATCTATCAGATAAAAATCATTCCCTATGAAATAAACTTGTAAGCCCCTTTACTTCATGTGTGAGAGATCCTAGTTTCTCATTAAACCACTTCATTATTTTGGAACTTCGGGACCTTCTTTCGGCAACTTCTCTAACAAAGTTAGTAGGATTTATGACCTCAATAAAGCAGAAGATCCAGAGGACTAAAAATCTAGCAAGTAATTAAAGAACTTCTAGATATTCATAAAATCTGAGATATTTTCTCAAATTCATAATTGTTATTATTTATTTGAAAGCATAATATTCCTAATTAAATTGTTGACACTTTTAAACAACCATAAGGACAACAAACTCTATCCAAAGAGGAGTTTGTCCCACACATGTCTCAGTCCTGGACAACAGTTTATTTTGGCTAGTATATGTATGAGTTTTCCTTGTTAATCTGGGGTCATCCTAAAAAAACATTGTAGGACTGATACACTTAATATACTTGCAGCATACTAGGATTGCTTAATCAATTAAAAAGATAAAGGATTTCTTCCTGGCAGGTCTGATGGTCCTTGCATTTGTTGTTGCCATTATATAGTCACAAACCAGGTGTCCAATTTACTTCTAATAGTCATGGGAATATGAGAGAAGTATGGGAAGAGAAAGAGGAAAGAGAGAACAAGAGAAAAATCTACTGGAAGACTGGCTGAATTAGCAGATCCTTTAACATATCCATTCCACAGAGATTTTGGTTGATTAATATGAGGACTACTCATTTGTCCATAAAGGTGATTAGGGCTAGTTTTAACCATCCCGAAGTAATTATCCAGGTCAAGATGGTATGCAGCCTCTTAGCTTTCTGGGCACTTGAAGTCCTTGGTCCCAAGGCATAGTCTGGGGCTAGTGGCAACTTGACTGAGATTCTCACCTGGCTCTTGCTGTGCAGGATCATCCTGTCTATGTTGAATCCCACCGTACTTGTCAACCATAAGAAACCCCATTTCTGATACTGATTGCTAGCTGACAGTTTTTTTAATCTGTTGCAATTGTGTAGCACCAATTGTGTAGCATCATAGGTTTATTTTGTGACAACACAAAGCAATGCTTAAGTGGCACAAGAAGACGGAAATGCATATTTAGGGACATATATTATAGTGATCATGGATCTCAGAGGAATATGATTTACAGCCTGATCTGTACCAGATCTGACCCAAAACCTAAAATTGAAATTATTTAGGAAAACTTTATTAAATTGTCTAGTGGAGAGGAGAGCTGAAAAAAAAAGATAGACTGCTCCCCTTGGAAAAAGGATTCAAACAAAGGAATAAGGAAACAGTAGATAACTGGCCAGTATGGAGGCAGTTTCTAGATAAGACATATGGCTTGCTTCAGATGTATAATGAGAGAAAATTCTTCATGTTAGTCTTCATATCTGATTGACTTTCTGGTCAGTATAATCCAGGCCCTGAGTTAAACGTTAAACAAATTTAGCCTTTAAACAACAGGTCTGGTTTCTCAACTGCAAAGGACTAGGTTCAAACAATGCCATAAAGTTTCTCCACATAACATAGATTTGCAGTGGTCCCGGGCACCACGCTTTCGTTATTTTCCTCAAGCTTTGTTCAAAGGCACATGATTAGGAGCAAAGATGGTGGATAGTGAGAATAATCTAAGCCTTAGGGTTGGCAGGGCAAGAGTGGCAGTAGGATAAGGGGACAAGGGACTCAAGAGAAGTAGACAAGGTAGAGTTAAATGGGTTTGCCAAGAAGTCAAAATGAGGAAGGGGGGAGAGCATGGCCATTGATGGCCTGGGGAAAAACTAAGGGGTAGAGAGACTGGAGGCCACAACAGAGATAAAGAACAAGATTTGGGGTTGCAAGTCAAAGGGAGAAGTGGAATGACAGCAGATTGTGATCAGATAAGGAAATTTATGAACATGGAAGAGTTGCATTTCAGAATGATGGCAAGATCAAGATATGACCATCTTTGTGTGTAGCTGAAGTGGTGTGGAGGAGTAGGTTGTTTGAAATGCGTAAATTGAGGGATTGAGAAGTTAGGATGCTTAGAAGGAGTATCAATATGTGTGTTCATCTATTTGCATTTCCCCCCCAAGTCCATTGTTCCTTCATACATTCTTGTTTCTATTGATGGCATCACCATCCTTGCAGTCATCTGGGATCACAACCTTTGAGTAATTCTTGACTTACTATGAGGACAGGAGTTGGGGTGGAGAAAAAGACCGTGAGCCAGAAGTTAAACTCATTGAAGAAAGAAGGGAAGTGTCCTGGAGGTCCTGCTAGGATTTTGATTTGGCAGTTGATGGATTGATTCCTCCTCAAAGGGAGGAAGGGTTAGAGAGTTTTAGCGGTAGAGAAAGAGCCTAGAAGTGGCCGTGGGCATAGTACTGGTTAAACCATCTAGCTTAAGTTTTTCAGTGACTTTTTTAGGATGCCTAAACTTTCCTTGTCAGAAGCACATTGGTATTACTCATGGCTGCAGTGCCCTTGTTAGATTTCTTGATTTACAACCCTCGAGGCTTACTCAAATTGATTCTTCTTGCTATGAGACACTGGGGAAAGTTTATCACAAATCTGGTCCCTATTCCTTAAATGAATTATATCAAGTCTTAGGCAAGATAGATAATAAGGAGGATGCATCCATTGATTCCCATTATTTTAATGAGCTTCCTTTGATACTCAAACCCAGCTTTTGAGAAAGCCCCAAAAGAGAAAAGTTGTGAGGAAAAATGATCTATTGTATTGTTTGGGAAAAATTATTATACTGTTTAAATCCAATCTTAAGTGATTAATGGTTGTCCCCAGAATGCACCTGACCCTAGTAACTCTCTGGAGATAACTACAAAGTATTTTTGGTTCCCCTCGGTCCTTGAGCCATCCAAAGTATTATTGTCTTGGGTTACCAAAGACTTATGATGGGTCCACTAAAGTTTGTTTTTGGATTCCCTTGTGTTTTGCCTTTGCCCAAATTTTGTTGAATGTTTAAAGCTATTTACATCCATCTTTATCTACTTTTATCTTGCCCTCTCAGCAAAATTGCTTAACTGTGTTTGCATATGGGCATCCTTGTCTAAATTCTATATAATGCAAACCTTCAAAAGCCTAGAAGGAGGGCACCACACTTCCTTTCTGGCTCTCTGTCCTTTACCAATGACCTAATAAACTTATTTCTAAAACTATTTCAGATTTGGAGGTCAGTTCTCATAAACATATTTCCGTTGAGGGCATCATCATTCTTCTAGTCACCCAGGATCACAACCTCTGAATAATTCTTGACTATTCCCTCTCATTTTAACTCCCAAACCAAATCAACTATCCTGTTATGTTCATACTTTCTCTCCCACTTCTCTCACATGATTTTCCTTCTCCCTACTCATACTCCCTAGTTCCGTCCCTCATCATTTGTTTGAATTATTTCAGTTTGTGTTTATATGTATATATACATACATGCATGCATATATGCATATGTGTTTATATATACTGATGGACCCACACAGTTCCAAATATTTCTAATACAGAAACCAGTTCCTTCCTGTTAGTGAAAATTGTTATTGTTTAGTCATTTTACTCGTGTTTGACTGTTGATGAACCTATTTGAGATTTTCTTGGCAATGATACTGGATTGGTTTGCCATTTCCTTCTTCAGATAGTTTTACAGATGAGGAAACTGAAGCAAACTGAGGTTAAGTGACTTGCCCAGAGTCACATAGCTAGATAGTGTCTGAGGCCAGATATGAACTCAGGGAGATGAATCTTCCTCCAGTCTAGGTATTCTACTATACCACCTAGCAGTCCTTCGTGAAAATTAGATCCAGAATAAATAAATAAATAAATATTTACCTTTAGAATCAGAGATTTAGAGCTGGAAGAGATCTTCAAGGTCATGAAATCCAACTCCCTCATTTTGCACATGTAGGAAACTGAGGCACCCTGACCAGAGTGACACAGTTGATAAGGGTCTAAGTGAGGATTGAATCTCAGGTCCATTTGACTCCATATATTTCCTTCCATTATTTCATCTAGCTTCCCATGTTGGTTCTTCCACAATTTAAAGTATAAAATTATTGCTACAGTAAATTAATAAGCTATTTGGTTTTGGCAGAGAGAGAGAAAGAGTGAGTGAGAGAGAGAGAGAGAGAGAGAGAGAGAGAGAGAGAGAGAGAGAGAGAGAAAGCACTTTAGCAGATATCTGGATAATTGAAGTCTCCTATCAGTACTATATCAGTCCCCTGTGATAGGCTTCTGATCTATTTTTGATACTATTTGTCTATTAGTACCTTTCAATATTAAATACATTTGTATTGATATCTTTAGTTTTTACATAACCTACACTTCTATATATAATACTTGTTTATTCCTCTTCAGAAAACTGTCTCATATCAAAGAATAAAAGAGGAAAAAAATTATTTAGCAAAACTGACCAAAATATGAAAAAGTCTGAAATTATATATAACATTCCACACTCATAATTTGCAAAGGAATTAAGGAAAGTGCCTTCTCATAGCTTTGCTTTGGGACCAAGCTTATTATTATAATTTTGCAACATTGAGTTTTGATTATTTTGTTGTTTTGTCCATTTACATTGGTATAATCATGTCTATTATTTTCCTGATTCTACTTAATTTATGGTACTAATCGTATTCATCATTTCTTATAGCACATAATATTCCATTATACTCATGTACCACAATTTGTTTAGTCATGCTCTAATCAGAGGCCATTTTCTTCGTTTTTTGTTCTTTCTTATCACAAAAAAATTCTACTATAAATTTTTTGTGTTTTGGGGGTCTTTTTTGTAATCATTGATTAGAATGATTCTAATAATTTCTAATCATAATATACCTTGGGGTATATGGCTGGCAGTGTAATCTCTGGGTCATGTGTAGTAACTTTAGACTTTCTTTGTGTGAAATTTCAGATTTATTTTTAGAATTCTGGAACAAATTCATAGATCCATCAACAATGAATAAGTGTGCCTATACTGACATAATCTCTCCAAAACTGATTATCTCCATCTTTGTCATCTTTACTAATTTTTTGATGTAAAAGAGTCAGAGTTGTCTATATTTTTATTTCTCTTATTATTAGTGATCAGAAACACTTATGTTTGGTGATAGTTTTCAATTCCTGCAAGAACAGTTTGTTCTAGTCTATCTATCTAATATATTGAGGAATGACTTTGGGGCTTACATATTTTTGTTAGTTTTCTATAGATCTTGAAACAGACCCATATAAAAATTGTAGATATAAAGACTTCTCTCTAGTCAATCATATTCCCCTTTTTCCTAGTTATAGTGATTTTGTTTGTGCAAAAGCCTTTTAGTTTCATGTAAACAAAATAACTTATTTTTATCTTTTGTAATTTTCTCTTTCTCTTGGTTAAGAATTCACTCCTTAACCATAGTGAAAAGTATCTCATTTGATTCTCTTCTAATTTTTAATAGTATGATCTTTTCAAAATTAATTTATTTGTTTTCAGTTTTCTACAATCACTTCCATAAGTCTTAGATTTTCTTTTCCTCTCTCCCCACTCCCTCCCAGAGAAGGTTTGCAGTCTTATATGGTTTCTATGCATACGTTCTTATTAAGCACATTTTCACATTAGTCGCGTTGCATAGAGGAATTAAAGTGAATGTGGGAAACTATGAGAAAAAACAAAGCAAAACAAAACATAACACAAGAAAAAATATTCTGCTTCATTCTGCATTCCAATTCCATAATTCTTTCTCTGGATGTGGATGGCATTTTGCCTCAAGAATCCTTTGGGAATGTTTTAGGTCCTTGCATTGCTGTGAAGGGCTAAGTCTACCAGAAAAATTCCTCTCACACTATGGTTGTTACTGTGTACAATGTTCTCCTGGTTCTGCTCATTTCACTTAGCATCAGTTCATATAAGTCCTTCCAGGCCTCTCTGAAATCTTCCTGTTCATCTTTTCTTATAGCATAATAGTATTCCATTATATTCACATACCACAATTTGTTCAGCCATTCCCCAATTGACGGGCATCCTCTCGATTTCCAGTTCTCGACCACCGCAAAGAGAGTTGCTATACGTATTTTTGTATGTGTGGGACCCTTTCCCATTTTTATGATCTCTTTGGGTAGTATGATTTTTAATACTCAGGTTAGATATCCATTTTTAGTTAATTGTGGTATGTGGCATAAGATGTTTGTCTAGACCTGGAGTTTTTAACTTTTTTTCTGTCATGGATGCCTTTGGGAGTCTAGCAAATTCAGTAGATCTTTTCTCAGAGTAATGTTTCTAAATGCATAAAATAAAATACATACTAGATTACAAAAGAAACCAAAGGCTAGTGAAAAATTTGTTCCCACTAAAGTTTTTAAATGCTCTGGAATCTATTCATGGCCTTTCATGGACACCAGGTTAAGAACCCTTGGTTAAGACCTAATTTTCACCAGACCACTTTTGGGTTTTAGTTACCTACTTTTATAAGTTTTGGAGGAATCTCTTTGCTTTGTCTTAGGTATATATATATATATATATATATGAGTTTTATATATATACATATATGCATATACATATATGTATATACATATATATGAGTTTTTCTTAAAAAAGTTTCATTTCCAAGATATATAAAGATCTGATTTAAATTTATAAGAATAATAGACATTTCCCAATTGATAAATGATCAAAAACATGAATAGGTAGTTCTCAAGGGAAGAAATCAAAGCTATCTATAACCATATGCAAAAATGCTCCAAATTACTGATAATTAGCGAAATATAAATTAAAGCAAATTCAAGGTTATATTTCACATGCATCAGATTACAAAACTGACAAAAAGGGAAAATGATAAATATTGGAGAGTACTGTTTGTTGGTGGAGTTGTCATTTGGTAGTCATCCTGGGAAGCAATTTGAAACTCTGTCCAGAAAATCACTAAAGTATGCATACTCTTGTACCTAGCAATGCTACTACTAGCCTCGTACCTCAAAAAGATCAAAGAACGAAGAAAAGATCTCATATGTACAAAAATATTTATAGCAGCTCTTTTTTTTTTGTAGTGGCAAAGAACTGGAAATTAAGGGAGTGCCCATCAATTGGGGAAAGGCTGAATAAATTATTGAATATGAATATAATGGAATACTATTGGCTGTAAGAAATAACAAAAGAAAAAGTTTTAGAGAAACCTAGGAAGACTTATGAAATGGTGCAGGGTAAAGTGAGCAGAATCAGGAGAACATTTATATTATGACAACATTATGAACCCTGATCAACTATGATCAGTGGTCAACTATGACAGCAGATGACTGATGATGAAAAAGGCTATCTACTATCTGAGTGAGAATGTTGGATTAAATTAGATAAGGCCAATATGAACTTTTTTTTGCTTTACTATGCATGTTTGATACAAAAATTTTCTTTTTTTCCAGTAGGAGAAGGAAGAAAAAAATAAATTCTTGATAATTGAAAAGATAAATTTAAAAAAAGAGATCTAGAAGGAGTAGCCTTTTGGATGGAGTCTCTATGAAGAATTTATGGGAGTGTATAGACAAAAGTTGCTTAAGATTAAAAAACATGGATGGGTTGGCAGCTAGGTGGTGCAGTTGATAAACTGATGGTCCTAGAATTAGGAAGACCTGAGGTCAAAACTGGCCTAAGACATTTCCTAGCTGTGTGAGCCTAGGCATGTCACTTAACAGCTTTCTCCCTTACTTTCTTTTTTTAAAATTAATTAATTTATTTTTAGTTTTCAATATTCACTTCCACAAGATTTTAAGTTTTAAATTTTCTTCCTATCTTTCCCCTCCACCCACTCCAAGACCGCATGTGTTCTGATTACTATTTCCCCCAATCTGCCCTCCCTTCTATCCCACTCTTCCCTTCTCTTATTCCCATGCCCTCTATTTCCTTGTAGGGCAAGATAAACTTCTATACTCCATTGCCTGTATATCTTATTTCCCAGTTGCATGTAAACAATTTTTAACATTTGTTTTTAAAACTTTGAGTTCCAACTTCTCTTCTTTCCTCCCTCATCACCCAATCCCACTGAGAAGGGAAGCAATTCAATATAGGGTATACATGTGTAGTTATGTAAAACACATCCATAATGGTCCTATTGTGAAAGACTAACTATATTTCCCTTCATCCTATCCTGTCCCCCATTTGTTCTATTCTCTCTTTTGACCCTAACCCTCCTCAAAAATGTTTACTTGTAATTACCCCCTTCTCCCATTTGCCCTCCCTTCTATCATTCCCACCCCACTTATCCCCTCTCCCTTACTTTCTTGTAGTGTAAGATAGATTTTAATACCAAATTGAGTGTGCATGTTATTCCCTCCTTAAGCCAAATGTGATGAGAGTAAGGTTCACTATTTCCCTCTCACTTTCTTCCTCTTCCCCTCCATTGAGAAAGCTTTTTCTTGCCTCTTTTATGTGAGAGATAATTTTCCCCATTCTATTTCTCCCTTTCTCCTCCCAATATAGTCCTCTCTTACACCTTAATTTTATTTTTTTTATATATCATCCCTTCTTATTCAACTCACCCTGCATTCTCTGTCTATGTGTATATAATCCTTCCAACTACTGTAATACTGAGAAAAGTCTCAAGAATTACAAATATTATTTTTCCATGTAGGAATGTAAACAGTTCAACTTTAGTAAGTCTCTTATGATTTCTCTTTCCTGTTTACTTTTTTCATTTTCATGCTTCTCTTGATTCTTGCGTTTGAAAGTCAAATTTCCTGTTCAACTCTGGGCTTTTCATCAAGAATGCTTGAAAGTCCTCTATTTCATTGAATGAGCATTTTTTTCCCCTGAAATATTATACTCAGTTTTTCTGGGTAGCTGATTCTTGGTTTTGATCCTAGCTCCTTTGACCTCTGGAATATCATATTCCAAGCCCTGTCATCCCATAATGTAGAAGCTGCTAGATCTTGTGTTATCCTGATTGTATTTCTACAATATTGTTTCTTTCTGGCTGCTTGCAATATTTTCTCCTTGACCTGGGAACTCTGGAATTTGGCTACAATATTCCTTGGAGTTTTCATTTTGGAATCTCTTTCAGGAGGTGATTGGTGGATTCCTTCCATATCTATTTTACCCTCTGGTTCTAGAATATCAGGGCAGTTTTCCTTGATAATTTCTTGAAAGATGATGTGTGTCTAGGCTCTTTATTTGATCATGACTTTCAGGAAGTCTAATAATTTTTAAATTGTCTTTCCTGGATCCATTTTCCAGGTGGGTTGTTTTTCCAATGAGGTGTTTTATATTGTCTGTGATTTTTTTCATTTCTTTCGTTTTGTTTGATAATTTCTTGATTTTTCATAAAGTCATTAGCTTCCATCTGCTCCATTTAATCTTCAAGGAATTATTTTCTTCAGTGAGCTTTTGGACCTTCTTTCCATCTGGCCAGTTCTGCTTTTTAAAGCATTCTTCTTCTCATTGGTTTTTTTGGATCTCTTTTGCCATTTAGGTTAGTCTGTTTTTTAAAGTGTTATTTTTTTCAACATTTTTTTTTTTTGGTCTCCTTTAGTAAGTAGTTGACTCATTTTTCATGATTTTCTTGCATCCCTCTAACTTCTCTTCCCAATTTTTGCTCTAATTCTCTTACTTGATTTTCAAAATCCTTTTTGAGTTCTTTCATGCCCTGAGACCAATTCATAATTGTCTTGGAAGCTTTTGATGTAGATGCTTAGACTTTGTTGTTTTCTGTTTGTACACTTTGGTCTTGTCACCAAAGTAAGATTCTATAGTGTAATTCTTTTTCCAGTTTTTGTTCATTTTTCCAGCTATTTACTTGACTTTTGAGCTCTTTGTCAAGGTAGTTCTCTGTTTCCAGTGGGGGTGGGGTATGTACTATCAGCTTCTTGATCCCCCCACAATCTGTGGGCCTAGAGCTCCAGAAATAGTCGCTGCTGCCCCTGCCCCTGCTGTGGCTGCTGCAGACTCCTCCATTCCCTCTGCTGCTCTAGGGCTGGGGCTGGACCACTCTACTCTCACACAGGTCCCACAGGTATTTTCCACTGACCTTCCAATTTGTCCTTAGTGTTTTGGGACCATCAAGTCCAGAAACCACCACATGTGCAAGAGATTTCATCCCCCTAGGCCTGCTCATGTCTTGTCTGTGCTGGTGTAGCCCTAACTGGACTATGCTCTGCTTCTAGCACGCATGATAGAAGCTTTTTGTCGACTTTCCAGTCTGTCTTAGGCTGGAGATTTGCTTCACTTCATCACTCTGTGAATTCTGCAGTTCCAGAATTTGTTTAGAGTCATTTTTACAGGGATTTGACTGAACTTGGGGGGGTGCGCTCTAGAAAGCCTGGGCTGTTGTTCTGTCATTTTGGCTCTGCCCTCTTCCCTTACTTTCTTCAACTGTAAAATCACTATCATAATCACACCTACTTCCCTGGATCATTGTGAGAATCAAATAAATTGATATTTGTAAAGTGCTTACCAGTGCCAGGCATAGTTGGTGATTAATGATTGATTGTCCCTGTCTAGTCTCCCCCTTATGATCAACACTAGTGGAGGGCATACCCTCACTGAAATCACAATCAAGGGATGTAAGGGATTTTGTAGTATTTTTTCTTCTTTTGCTGTTAAACTTCATCATTTTTTGCCCATGACACATCAATTCCATTTTTTAGAATGTAATGGTGATGAATCTCAAGTCTTTAGTTTTTTTCTGTTTAAGCCTGTTGGTTTTAGAGGAAAAAAATTATTTCAGAGCCATGTACTGTACCCTGAATTTTGGTCTACCATTTTATAAATGCATGGTTTTGTTTATAACCTAATCAGTACAGATCCGTTGGCATCACCACAACAAAATAATTCAAAGCACATGTCCTCCTGATAATATCTCAGAGGCATTATCTTGTAAATATTGAATAATATTTTTATATCCACTGACTTTTGTACCTATATAATTGGGTTCTTTGTCCCTAAGACTGTTACTGCTGATATTTTTTCATGCTACTTTAGTGCAAAGGGTTTTCTTTTACATTGCCTCCCTCTTAATATGCTTGCCTCACCAAACCATTTGGCAGCTAAAGAACGTGACTTTGATTCTTGGCATGAAATGACTTAGTGAGTACTCTCTCATCCCTGTAGGCACTCCCTGAATTTCTTTATTGCAGCAGCTCTTGTGCATGTTGCTCTGAATGCTCACATCTCAAGAGGCTGTAGGTAGCTAGTCCTTCCCCTTCTCTTAGCAACTGAGACCTCCCATGCCCTGATTGTTTTCTCTGTCTACTCAGCTTCAAGTCCTACTGTAAGACTATTTTTCTGGTTTAGGTTTTCCTTCATTTTGCACTAAATTCTTTTGTTTTTCTTCCTTCTTTTTTCTTTTGTTTAGTCGGTGGATTAAATTTGCTTGGATTAGCCTGTGCTAATTATGTTTTTGTATGTTCTCCCAGAGGACTTTAGCTAATAGATACCTTCTTTACAGGCCAATAAACAGATGAATAAAATCACTATGGAGAGTGAAACACTCCCCTTCCCTTTCTTCCTTCTCCTCCCATTCTTTTTTACCCCAGTCTCCCTCTTAGGGTTTAAAGGTCCTTTTGAAAAAGCATCAACACTTCTCTGGGTGACCTAAAGGTCCTTCATTTGTAAGAAGTCATTTTGACCCACGCATTGCAACTAGTTCCATAAGGAATTGCCACCCCCATACTAGCTGGCAAACCTTTGCCTAAATCTGTAAGGAAATCTAAGCCATTTGGAATGGAGGTATGAATGAATAATTGTACTTCGGGTCTCTCCCTACTACCATAAAGAAGGCTTTTAACGGGAACAAGGAATTTTGGACACAGCCAGTGTTTCCACATCATGATATTCAGTTAGTCTGTTATTCAACGAGCACTTATTATGGATCTACTATGTGCCAGACCCTGTGTTAAGCTGGGGATATGAAGAAAGGCAAAATATTTCCTCTCCTCAAGGAACTCCTTGTGGAGGTCATAGGTTTGGAATGGAGGAGGACAAAGGATTATAGGAATATCCAAAGACGAGTAGACCCGAGGATCCCCAAGTATTTCTGAGAGCATAGAAGCTGTCTGGGAGAATGACCTCTGTAGGGTTTTTAGGAGGAAAAGATCAAGGGAGGAAATCCCAATGCCCAGCAGTGTATTGTGGATTAAGTCCTTATGTCAACCTGATTCACTACTTCTCCTTTGCTCCTAAGGCGTTATTCCTTTCCTCCCTTTCTGCTTCCCCAGAACATTCTGTTCCTATTCTCTCTCTCCACCCTCTCCCCACTCCCAGATCCTCTTCCCAAGAGAGAGTCCCACTCCCACTGTCTGGGGAGGCCCTAATTTTCTGTAGCCTCTGGCTAGGTCATCACAGTTGAGGTCACTGCTCTCCCAGCCAGCTGATTGGTAGGTAGCCAGTCTCTCCATCTGTCTGAGCTTCATGGAAAATACAAATGCTCACATTATCTCTTATCCTAAGTCACTTTCTTTCCCTCACATTCTCCTCTGCCCTCCCTTCACTACTTCCTCCTTTTCCCAGACTCTGTTCCTAGAATCACATCTGTTTTCCAGGCACTGAACACTTACTATGGAATGGATAGAAAATGAGAGAGCTCTGGGAAGTGACCAGGTGGGGGATTTGTCTTGAGGGCTGACCAAAATTTGCAAATCAGTCACTGAGATGGGAGTGCTTAGCACTAAAGAAGAGTACATATTTAATTTTCTTTCTCTTTTTTCTTTTCCACTCTTTCCTAATTTACTATTATCTTCTTTTCTACTTTATTTTTTTCTAATCCATAACTTATTAGTCTCTAGTCTGCTATTTCTCTGTTAAACAAAGAGAGGATAAAAATAAATGGTTCTTTGCCTTAGAATTTTCCAATATAAATCCATTATTCCATTTACCAATTTGGACTTTTCTTTATTATCTCTCCTTTTTAGAAAGAAATGATTGCAAATTCTATTGGAGCTTGGTTATTAAACTCACTCTCTTTCTGATCAGTGTCTATACTTTCGGTTGATTTTTTCCAAAATAAGTGTATATAGCCATTAGACTTCCAGGAACAAGTACAAAAAATCCATTGTAATGATTTTTAAGCTTCTTGTACCAAGAAACAACTATATCCATAGCACATAAAATAATTTGACATTTATCCATGACATCTGTGACACTCTCCTCCCATACCTGATATGCACTCAAAACAGTAACTTATGAACCTGCAGATGCATTAACTTTTTGTCTACTCAGCCAGAGGACACAGTTAGTATAAAACAATGGCATTTGATGAAATTACAAAGGAAGAAGATTTGAAATATAATATTCCCTTCATAAATATAGGGTAAACACTCCCACAAATAGGGATCATCTATCAGAAGCACATGTGTGATGAATATATAATACTTAAAGATAGACAACTCTCCTTGCAAGGTGCAACATCATTGTTCTACTGGCCTGCTCCTTACTGGGCTCTTTGCTTTATTGGTCTCATTGAGTCAGTTCCTAACTAGGGCACTCATTTCTTTAAGGCCAGGTCAACAGTCAGCTTCAGTCTGCTAGGGAAGTGTAGCTAAAACCTATCCCTGATAAGGTCAAACAGGCAGTTCTTTAGTTATAGTCACATCTAGCTAACACAAGTTACACAGAATGCTCCCAGGCTATTACTTTTAACTTGTTTCTGGATGGTAATCAAAACCTTTTACAGGTAATAATCTAAGAGTTCAACTAAGCTGATACATGCCAAGAACCTCTCTGACTTAGTAGATTCAAATGAATTTAAGTTAAAGGAAAAGGTAGTCCCTGGAAAAAAGGTCAGGATTTCCCACCCACCTAGCCTAAATTTCTGACTTTATGATGCCTTTCTTTCACTAGCAAAGCCTGAATGCACTTGGGTTGAATTTTGGCTGGTGAAAACCTGAGACTCCCTCAGGTTTGTAAAATTTTAAAATTTTCATATATCATCTCATTTGACTAGTATGGCAATTGTGTGAAATAGATACTATGGCTATATTATCATCCCCATTTGATAGATGTGGAAATTAAAGTTCAAAGAAATTGGGACTTACTCAAGATCACACAGCTAGTAAATGCGAAGGGCAGTATCTGAACCTGGGTTTTACTGACTTCAAGTCCAATACACTTTTGACTGTATTTATGATAGAGAACATGACAGAATGTGCGTGATCTCCAGATTGTCCCAGACATTGTGCCTGCAGGGCTCCACAATTCAAGATGCTCACAGTGTAAGTTGGAACAATGATCAGTCCTAACAGGTAGGGCTGCCATGCCCTCCCGCAGAGCCCTATTATGATGCTTGGCCAGAATTTTACAATTGCCTGTCTCTCAACTTTTAACCTAACCATGAGTCAGCCAATCATTTCACAGAGAAGTATGGTAATTTCCAGGAGGAAAATTGAGAACAATTTAGAAAACTGAAAGCTTGAAATAAGGAAGGAAGCAAGAGACTGAGAAGATAGAAATAAAAGGGCTGAGGGAAGAGGAGGTTGCGGTGGCAGGTGGAGGGACAAAGAGAACAGAAAGATGGGTATTTTTTTTTCTTTTTAAGAAACACAGAGAGAAATCAATTTTACTTAGTGAATAATTTAAAGAGTGAGGGGGAACTAACTAGGTTGAAAGGACCTATGGACAAAAGGAGGGTTTGGGCAGAGGCTGTGACTGACACACATGTGCTCTGGATTCATTACTAGGTTGGGCCCAGACACCAGAAAGGGTGATCATTATGGTCCTAACTTTTGCATTGAAAGTGTAAGCTCCCCTCTTCCCTCCCTCCCTTTTCTCATTCCATACTCATTATGACACTCCATCCTGCTTCTTCTCTCTCTTTTTTTCCTCTCCTCCCTCTCTCCTCCCTCTCTCTACTTCATTCTTTCAGACACAGCCAAACTTGGAATGCTTCCTGGGGAGTGGCCCTGCTTGTCTTATTCCCCAGTCAAAGGGGGGACTGACTGAAAAAGGGTAAAGACATACTAAACTGCTAAAGGAGACGGTAGGAAAAGACAGATCACGGCACCTAGTGAGTTGTCCTGCTGTCTGGGGCCCAGAAAAGGGAGAGAGAATGGGGGTGGTGGTGGTGGTGGTGGTGATCATTAAGTTTTAAGTGGTGGGATGGCAAATTTTATTCTTTTATTCAAGGTTCAGGAGAGGAAGAGCCACCAAACAAAGCAGAGGGAGGGAGACAGACCCAAGAAGTCAAGGAGAATTGGGTGTCAAGGACTGGAGAAAAACTATGCAAGATGGGGCAAGTGGCTATAGGTGGGAGGGAACTAGAATAGGCTGATTAATGGGTGTGCTGAGAGCAAGGAAAGATTGAAAAGAACAAAGAAGAGTAAACAAAGGACAGACACAGGAGAAACAACCATAAAAAATCAGAAGAAGGAGATATAATATGATGAGGATGAAAGAGTGGGAGTTTAAGGTCAAAGTGGGGAATCCTATATGAGAAGAGCCCAGTCAGTGATAGAGACAGGGACACTAGAATAGCCTGTTCCTGAATAAGATGCTGCTCTCTTCCTCACTTCTCCACGCTCCCCTTTCCGTCCTCTCTTACCTTTCCTACCTCGTCTCTTTCTCTCTCTCCTCCCACAGACATGTTGCCTTTGGGACCCAAGATTCTGCTGTGCCTCATCGCAATCTTCATCCCTTCTGGTAAGTCATTCCCTTTTTTTTTCATATTCTATCTAAGGTGTCTGTTTCCAAAGCTTGCGTGTGTGTGTGTGTGTGTGTGTGTGTGTGTGTGTGTGTGTAGGGGGTAGTATTATCAGGACCTGGTACAAAAATCAGTACCTCTCCTAGCCAGAAGAGCAATAAAAGGTTAAGTCTGCCAGGGAAAGTCAGGAATGTGAATAAACATGGTCTTAGACTGGCAAAAAGGTCCACTGAAGGCTGTATATAGTATGGTAAGGCAAATACACAAATATGCATACACCAAGGGAAAACACCCACTCAGATTTATGTACACTGAAGGAAATAAAGCTAGAAGACTGGCATAGGAGATACATATATGCAGACAAGCAAACATTTGAGAGCAAGGAAACATGAACATTTTACAAAATACAGTCCTTTCTGAATGAAACATGCATACTCATAAGCCCATGCATACATACTTACAGTACACATGAACATGTATGTGCATTACATACACAGAAGAAAAATTCAAGGCAGAGATTAAGAACTGGGAGTAGACCTCACACTTGTAAAATGGTTAGTTTCCTTGCTTCTCTGCCAGATAAATGTTTACTAAGGAAGAATTTCTATGGCTGTAAAATCTTCAGTACAGTAAGTCAGGGAACAATCTTGTCCTGTCATCACCTGGTGTATCACTAAGAGGGAAGAAACTTAGTGTTGTTGGTTGCAATTATCCAAATTCTTTCTCTTGTAGATTGGAATTTACTGGGGGTTAATGGTCAGCGAGGAGGTAAGTGTCCCACCTTTTCTGAATTCTGTTTGGAAATGATGGAGTGGGTTGGTAAGAGTTCAACACATTATACCATTGGTGAGTAGCAGAAGAGAGAATCCTGTAGACACCAAAAAGTCCCTTAGCTCTTGTAATCTCATTCCTTCACCGTGACATCTCTTGCTCTTTTATATATTTGAAGACTCTTCTCTCAGGAACATCTCTTTGACTCTTTTCCTTTGCCTTTATCCATTTCTCTTACATTTCCTATGCATGCAAATTCCTTGCAAGTTAGCATTATTTCATTCTTTGCTCTTGTATCCCCAGGGCCTAACACAGTGCCTGGCATATAAAAAGTACTTAATAAAAACTTTGATTAATTGATTTTCCAAGGAAAACTGGCTGGTCAGCTATTTCAGACAGAAACCATTGGGTTATTACATGAATTTAACAGATGGAGAAATTGAGCTATAGAGATAGAGTAGAAAGTTTTCTCAGAGGCATCTTTGTCTCTTTTTGAGGAAGCAGGGGACTATAAGTGTGGAACACTACAGAAAATGTCAAATTTTTTGATGTCTTGGTTAGTTTTGCTAAACTTTAAAAAACTTTTTATTATAAGAGATAACTTTCTGAGAGGGAGAAAAACATTGGTAATACTCTGGGATCCACTGAGAAGTGCAGGTGGCATAAAAATAAACTATACCAATAGAATTTTATTTTTTCAAAAAGAAAAGTTTTCTTGGGTCTAACAGTGAAGTAAGCGGTGGTAATCTGGAAACAGCACCGGGAGGTAAATTTCTCTGCCTTAGAGTTGGTAAATCAAACACTATTCAACTGCTCCTCCTTTTCCCCTCCTGCTTCTTCCCCCACTTAGGACACTAAATATTATTATGAAGCAAAATTGTTGATATACTGCTGGAAAACCTTAGAGGTCATCTAGTCCAATAGGTGAGGAAACTGAGGAACAGAGAGGTCAGGTGACTTGCCCAATGTCTCAAAGTACTTAGAGTGTTTTACACTGTTATATTTTCCTCCTTCCTCTGATATAGCAAACAGACTATATGACCAGAGGAAAAAAAATGAGGAAAGTAGCCTTTTGTTCTTGTTAATGAAGATATTTGACTCCCTTTATTTCCTGAGAATAAATCAGTCAATAGAAAATCAGTAAATCAGACTTTAGTAAAAAGAAAACAAAAAATAGAAAGAAAATAAGTTTTCATTTGTGCTGTTCAAAGTTGGTTCTTCACAGAAGCAGGAAGATGTATATTCTTATTGTGACAGTCAGAATTAAAAAACAAAACAAAACAGAAAAATTGTCCCAAAGATGGGTCTGTGGTAGAGAAGATCTGAAAAACTTGGACATTGTATTTTCATGCACTAATTTGTCTTTCTTGTCCTCTTTGAGAACTGATAAAAGAAGATAGGTAAATTCAAGCCTTGAGAGATGTGGATATATATGCCTAAAACCATATACTATGTCTGCCTCTTGTGATATACGTAATAAAGGTTTAATAAATAAATACTTGTTGGATTGAATTGAATTGGACTGCACTGGATCCTAGTATAAGTATATTTCTTTCTGCAGTATTAGCAATAGTCAGAGAAAAAGACATGGCTCCCTCTTCAGTATTTTACTTTTATTTCCCATATGTTTTCCCGCAACTATCCTGTGTCTTGTCTCGCTATGATCAGTTGAGCCAAGAACAAACACAGTGAAGGGGCTGTAAAAGGCAGTTAAATAGTGTGAATTTGCTGACACCTAGTGGACATAATTGGCTATGTTATGAACTCAAGTCAAATCAATTCTTATCAGCGTTAAACGCTACTTTCGGTCCTAGTGATACAAGATGCAACAGTTCCTCAAAGTGCTTGCAGACACATGAGGAGGGTGATACATGTACACAAATAACTGTAATACAACTTAAAATTTGATGAAGTAAGCAAAGAAATCAGAGTAACACAAGAGATTTAGAGGTGGGTGGGAACGGATTACTTTTAGATAGAGGGATCAGTGTTCCCATATTGAAGGAAAAATGCATAGAATTTGATTTTAGCAAGTTTGACAGAATGCTTCAGTTTTTCAGTGGGAGAAATTTGAAGCTCGAGAGCATATTGTTTACAATTTCAGAGAGGTTTTTTTGGTTTGTTTGCCCCCACTAACAGAAATAATCTTTTGCAATGACTCCAGAGTCTAGGACAGGAAAAGAGCTTTTGAGCAATACCAGAGTTTCTCTCCTGTCACTACCACTAACACCCTAACAACAGCCACCAAGAAATAGTCAAAAGAACCTTTAGTAATCTGTATCAAACTTTAAACCTATGGGGTGTATATTTGAAACTATATAGGTTTAGGTGATAATATAGTTTAATTCCATTAGTTTACAAGTAAGTAAACTGAGACTCAGAGATCAGTTAAGTGATTTGCCCAGAGTTATACAGTAGTTACTAACAGAGCCTAAATTTGAACACATATCTTTGTACAACATTCAAGTTCATATTCAGTCCAATGTTGAATATCAAAAGAACAAGGATCTCAGCCTAAGGATTTTTCATTTAATAGAATCTGATGTCAGGGGTGTAAAGTATTATTACTATCAGCTATCTACTATATATATTCTATATGTAGAATTATCAAGATTGGAGGGGTATTAAAAGGTTTATTCTTTTGTCTTTAGGAATGGCTGTATTTTATCTTTCTCAGACAAGTGGAGTCTTTCCTACTTTTTAAGATCTTTACAGCAAATTACACAATCTTCTTAACCATTCAATATCTACAAAATCAAACCTCTTCTCCATTTGTTTGCTGATCTCTATCTTTTTCAAGGATTTTAGCAGTTCATAAGATCATAGAATTATAGCTCTAGAAACTGAAAGGATTTCAGTCAAGACCCTTCATATTACAGGAGGGAACTGTGGCCCAGGGAGGTTAAATGATTTGCCCACAATTACGTAGATAGTAAGTGTCAGAGGTGGGATTTAAAAATCCAAGTTTCTCAATACAAATCAAGTGTGCTTTCCACTTGCCATCATCCTTGAGGAATTTGATATTCTTATTGACAGCCCCTGTGATAACCTGACCACACAACTGGTCACCTCTACTCCGTTCACCCATTATGAAACCACACAACCATAACAGGCAAACTTAGACACCATCATCCCTAATTACACCACTTCTAAGAAAGGACTTTAAAATTCTGCTTTCTTACCATGTCACTTTACCTTCTATCTCTCCCTTTTTCTAACTTGAATTAAACTTACTATTCATCTATCTCTTGACTTATCCCTATTTTGTTATCCATCACCTGTTCCCTGTATTAATTTGCCTACATGGTTAATCTTGACTCCATAGTCTGCCACTTTAATGTTTCACTAGCTGCTGTTCTAGCAGCCCTTATCTCTTAGAGTTCCTATCCATGGTTAACTCCCAGCAACTTATTTCTACTCAAGGGCTATTGAAGGTCATTGAAAGCGGAAACACTGTTCTGATTTCACTTTTTGCTACAAATTTATGCAATACAACTTTACTACAGACCACTACAGATTGACAGTTCTACTATATTTGTACTTGTGAATTTCCTATCTCATTTCCCACCATACTTATTTTTATATTTCACTTCACTTCAACATATCCAAAACAAAACTTTTCTCCTCAAACTCTCCTCTGTTCATAACTGGAATGAACAAATGGATGAATGAATGAAAAAACACTTATTTTGTGTGTACTCTGTGCTAAGTGCTGGGGAAACCATATAAATGAGAAACAATCTCTATCTTCAGGGAGAATAGTGGTAGACAACATATATTAAGGGAGTAGTGGCTGAGGAAGGGTGTCTTGTTTTGGGAATTCAGGGGTGGTGAGTGTTCACTGACATGCCCTTTCAAGGTGCAAATAGTCGTGCTGATCTGACAAAAAAATTCCCTGAGCAAGAGGTGAAAAGTGGAAGGAGAGGTAAGTGTAATAGCAAGGCTAAAAATGATCATGGCTCTGGGTAGTTCAGAACAGAATAGCTTCTCCTCCATCCACCCCCCACTGTGGTTCCTACTTCTGTTGGGGGTACCACTATTCTTCCAGTAACCCAGGTTCCTAACCTCAGAGTCATCCTTGACTCTTCATTCTCCCTAACCCCAACACAACCTATCAAGTTGCCAAGTTTTATTGAGTTTACCTTCACAACCCCTGTTGAATCAATTCTCTGCTCACCACTCACACAACTACTACTTTATTCAGGTTCTTATCACACTTTATCTGGACTATTGCAACAACCTCAGAACTTGTCTCCCAGTCTCCAGTATCTCTCCTCTCCAGTTCATCATCCGCACAACTGCCAATCTGATATGCCTAAAGCACAAGTCTAACTATGTTTTTTCCCTGCTTGAGAATCTTTGATATCTCTTCAGCTTTGAGGATCAAATACAAATTCCTCTTTTTGACATTTAAAACCCATAACCTTCTGTCTATGGCCTACTTTTTCAGCTGTATTATATAACTCTCCTCCACATATACTACATTGCAGGCAGACTGGTTTACTTTCTATCCCCCCTCCTCTCCCAATTTAACAATCCATCTCTTTCCACTGTAACTTTGCAGACTGTCCCTTATGCCTGGAATGCACTCCCTCCTCATCTCTGCCTCTTGGAATTCTTAGTCTCTTTCAAAGCTCAACTCAAGTGCCATCTCCAACAAGAGATCTTACCAGATCTCCTCAGCTGCTCATTCTTATCCCCTTAAATTATCTTATATTTACTTTGTATATATTTTGTATCATGTTCACATGTTTTTCCCAAATAGAACATATGCTTCTTAAGGATAGTGACATTTTTTTGGAGGCAGTCAGGGTAAAATGACTTGCCCAAGGTCACACAGCTGGTAAGGGTCTGAGAGTGGATTGGAACTCAGGTCCATCCTGACTCCAGAGCCAGTGTTTTATGCACTGTTACTAACTAACTGCCCCAAGAAGAGTGACTTTTATTTCTGTCTCTGTATCCTATGTGCCTGAATCATAGTAGATGCTTAATAAATATTGATTGATTGATTTATTTTCTCTCATTTCTCCTTTTGCCCTCAACTTATACCCACTCCCTATCCCCCACACTTAGAACAAGTGTGGTAGACTCCTACCTCACTGTGAAGGTTCAATAAACTATTTTAATTCCTTCCTCTATTCCTCAAGACTTCTCATCATCATTATCCACTCATTTTTCATCACAGAAGTAGCCCTCTTCTTGACAAAAGCTAAATCCCTCTCCTCTGTTCTCATTCTAGTCCCTTCAGCTTCCACCAGAACCTTTCTGCAGCTGTCATCTGGTTTCATATATCATGAATCTCTTCTTATCTACTATTTCTTAAACATCAGCCTAAAAACATGCTCTGAGCTTCTTAATCCCTTCCCCTTTCCTTTTTCTACTTTACTGCTGACTTTCTCAAATGAGTCATCTAACCTCCTCCTTGATATATTTTCCCCTCCAGGTTCTTAGGACGTCACTGTCTCTCTCCTCTTCTCCTTCTGATCTGACTACTTCTTCTCAGTCTCTTTTGCTGGATCCTCATCTAGATCATGCCTTCTAACTGTAGGTGTCCCATAGGCTTCTATCCTAGACCCTCTTCTCTTCTCCCTCTACAGGACTTTATTTAGTGATCTCATCAGCTCTCATAGACTTATGTTGACAATTCTGAAATCTACCTATCTTCTCTGATGCTCTGCTGACCTCCAATCTCATGTCTACATGTCTTTCAGACAACTCAAAATGTCCAAAGCAAAATTCATTATCTTCCCCCTAAACCTTTCCTGCCTCCTACCTTCCCTGTTATGTAGAGGGCAACACCATCCTCTCAGTCTGTCAAGCTCACAACCTAGTTGTCATACTCAACTCCTCACTATCTCTCACTCCCCTTATTTGAGCTGTTGCCAAGACCTCTCAATTTTACCTGTGCAACATCTCTGGAATATGTTCCCTTCTTTCCTCTGACACTATCATCACTGTGCAAGCCCTTATCACCTCACACCTGGACTATCGCAATAGTCTGCTGGTGGGTCTGCCATGTCACTGTCCCCTCTCCCCAACTCAATAAATTCCATTGGCCTCCTTTACCTCCAGTATCAAATACAAAACCCTGTCATTCAAGGCCCTTCATAACCTATCCCCCCTCCTTTCTTTCCAATCTTCTTAAACTTTACTCTTCACTCTTTGATCCAGTGACACTGGGTTCTCTGATGTTCCATGAACAAGACACTCTATCTGTTGGCTTCAGGCATTTTCTGTGACTGTTCTTTATTCTTGGAGTGCTCTCCCTCCTCTTTTCTGTCTACTAGCTTCCTTAGTTTCCTTTAATTCACAACTAAAGTCCCATCTTCTGCACAAAGCCTTTCCTAACCCCTCTAAGTTCCTTCTTAATTATTTCCTATTTATCCCTTATATAGCTTGTTTGTACATATTCCTTTGCTGGTTGTCTCCTCCATCAGATAGTGAGCTCCCTGAGGGTAGGGACTGTCATTTGCCTCTTTTTGTATTCCCATGCTTAGCACAGTGCCTGGCACATAGTAGCTTAATAAATCTTTATTGACTGACTGATCAGATGCCTCCTTTTCCTCTCAACCTACTTTTTTTCTGTTCAAAGACTTTCTAATCACCAAATCCAACTACCTTTTCCCCCATCCTTATCCTATTTGATTCTTTTGCAGCCTTTTGCCCTGTTTACCATTGTAGCTTTTTTTATTTTGGCAAAATTTACCTCCTTTTATGTTGTATTAAAGTTATTTGGATACACTTTATCTCCCCCATGTACTTCCTCTGCAGTTGGCAAACAATTTGTTGAATTTGTTTTTGAAGTGAAAATAGCATTTGAACTATTCCTAAGTTTTTTTTTCCCATGAAAAGGCACAAAGCATGCTCTGAACATTATTCTGGCGATTCTCACCATTCCATAAGGGAGATTAAATGAGTTCTCATGATCTCCTGTCTTCTGAAGTCCCAAGAGAGGAAATGGTATCAACAACATGTAGGGTTCAAAGTTTAGGTCATCAGGGGGAAGGACTCAGGGTGGGATTGGGGCCAGAGGTGGGGAGTGGAGAATATTGGAACTACTTGGAGGAATGATTTAAAAAAATTCATCCTTCTTTATTCCAGATGATACAACCGAAGAGACATTTACAGACGATCCTAGTAAGTTTCTTTCTTCTAATATTGTACTAGGAGTAGAATTGGAGCTGATTTCTGCAAAAAGTGAAAGTGGAGAGAGTATTAGACATTATAAATACATGAAATCCTCTTTGTCAGATGATGAAGCCAAGTTTTGTTCTGATTATCCTTTCCATTCCATTCAGATTCTCAATCCTCCCAAATATCAGCCAGTCCTCCCTTTGTAATTTGCCCTTTAGATTCTATTTCTTTCTCCCTAGTTCTTTCAGCCTCTCTGTAGACATGCTTTATTCCTCTTGCCTATTTTCTTTCTTTGAATTTCCCCTCTCTCATCCCTGTACATTAATCTGACTTGGAATATTTCAGATCTGGTGGTAAATGATCCCCCAACAGATGACACAGGTGAGTTGGAATCTGGTACCTTAGAGATCTCTATACTGAGAATATTCTTATACTCCCATTAGTTATTACCATATTTTACCACGTAACTGTCATACCTTGTTTTCTTTCAGTCCAAAAACTGGTTTATAGCATTTCATCGTGTAATCGTTGCATGGTATAGTTCTGTTTGTCACGTTGCTTAAAAGGTAAACAGAGCAGCAATGTATTCACCAGTGGCATATGGATGTGAATTTATCTCTCACTTATTGCCAGCCATGAGCCTAGAGTTCTCAGCCAATGTGCATTGTCAGTATATTTCCAAAAGCTGACTTGCCTGGTTTGTGTAGAGCACTGTCACACAACCCAGTGAAGAGCTGTAGATGCAAGGGGAGCCAGCTGGCAGGCAAAGCTGCCATGAGTAAGTCATGTGATATGGTTAAGACTTGCATTTTCCTGCACTAGCTAACCTGAACAGTTCATCTGCCAGCACTACAGTTTAGTAATAAATGATTTTTAAGTAATACCAGCACAATTAAAGAAGCTCCACATAATGGTCAGACCCCACTTTTTTGAAAAAGAAATAATTGGCATAAAATCTGAGACTATTATGTAGTGAAATATGGTACCTGGGTTCCTTGGGATGTAGGTTCCTCATCTGGAAAATTTATCTAAGATCCTTTCCAGTCCTAAGCCTATTATACTATTATCATTCTGCATGAGAAAAGGGAGGGTAATAGAGTGTCACAAATTCAAAATGAGAGATAAGGAGAACTCAAAAGTAGTCTGATAGCCAAATTGGAACTGTTCTATCAGTACCTTGGACTTCTCTTTAATGAGTATTCATAGCTAGTTTAATTTCTACCTGTTGTACCTGACCCCTAAACCTAGCCTTATTTTTCAGAGAAGTTCCTTAGCTCTAGAATCCTTCTTTCCCCTCTTCC
The DNA here is from genome assembly GCF_028372415.1 of Notamacropus eugenii. NCBI lineage: Eukaryota > Metazoa > Chordata > Mammalia > Diprotodontia > Macropodidae > Notamacropus > Notamacropus eugenii. The sequence goes on from NC_092874.1 coordinate 192,145,567, forward strand.
AGTACTACAGATCACTCCATGCTACCTCCCCTCACATTACAGGCTCCTTCCCCCCCCGCCCCACTCTACTCCACCTGCCCACATACATACTCTTGTTTTTTTCTTTGCAGTTCTGGTTGATGTTGTGCCTTCCATAGATGATCAGGGTGAGTTTGGCTTTGAAAACCCAGGGACTTCCCCAGAAGTGTGAAGGGACAGGGGCCAAAATAGATGTGTTTATTGTTCAAGTAGATACCTTCTTTAACTACACCTACTCTGGATTCATTCTATCTGGGAGGGTTTTCCCCCTTGACCAAGATCTCATTCTAACTTAGTTAATGAAAAGGCTAATATAGAAAATCAGTACCCAAATGGAAAATTAGAGATCTCTTTCCAACATTGTGATAATTCTAGTTTACTCTCAGAACTAGGATTCTCTCAAGCATACTGCCTGGTGACTTCTGGTGATGTCCCTTCCAGATATCTCCCATCGTTACTCTGATCTCTAAATAATCATGGAGTTTCCTTCCTAAGGCGCCAAACTCATACTTTGCCTATCTCTAGTCCAAGTCAAAAAGTGACAGGAAAATGGCCAGATCTTCTCTTAAGGCATATCCCAAAAAGCCTAGCTCTACAAGTCCAATAGGAAAGAACCATATTCTTGTGAAGATACACAGTTCCACCAGGATTCTGTCTTTTTCTTTGTCCCTACACTCAAATCCCTAGGTAAAAGACCTTTTGAACACTTGGACCTTTATTATGTTCAAGCTTCCACGTGACTACACAGAGATACTAGAACCACATGATTCTTCCCAAGTCTATGGATGGCAAGAAAGAGAATAGATTCATATTTCTCCATCTAATTCTGTTGGGATTCATTTGTCCCATGGCTCATGAGCAGTCTTTAAAGCAGTCTTTTTATATAGGCTGTCTGTAAAGACAACTGAAAAACTGAATAACATCAAATCCCCACATCTAGCATCACTCCCACCCACACAGCAGTGGCACAGTAGATGACATCAGAAACTGATAGTAACCTATGAAAACTTTCTATTTTTTAGCCATCTCCAGTGACAAAAACACCAGTGCAGGTAGGAGTGCATCCTGCATGCCTCTCTCTGTTCCTTTTCTTTCTCTTCCTTTGCTGTGGTTGCTTCTTGTCTCCTTACTCTTGGGTATAAATTCTAGCTCATTGTTTTCAGTTCTTTCCCTAATCAACTTCCTCTAGGGCAGGTGAAATAAAACCAAGGCCTCTAGAGTTTATACACAAATGCATTGAGTATGGGATAATGAGCATGATGAACTAAAGAGCTCATAGCTGTCAAGTAGGCAGCTATGACTTCAGAAGTATTGTTGAGACTGGGTGGCATGAAATCTATGAGTGGGAATGTGACTCTGGAAGGGTATACCTTATTTAATAGGAATAGAATAAGGAAACAAGGTGGGGATGGAATATTGTATATTGAGAAGATAGATTCATACAAAGATGTCCTTGGGTGGGGGAGAACAATATTGGGAAGAACATTTAGGGGGAGATCTAAAGAAGCAGAAATAGCAGGGATACTGTCCTCAGACAATACTACTGTCAACCTGGACAGGGAGAGGAAATAGGTGAGGAGTTTGGGAAACAGAACAGAAGCCTGACTTAGTAGCCCAATAGAGTAGAATTTGGGGTCTTTGATTATCCAGACATTTATTGGCAGAGTAGTTAATGATTTCTTGACTTACTTTAATAATTCCAGCCTTCAAAAGGTAGAATAATTAATGAAAGAACTTCCTTTTTAAGAGTTGATTCTCATCAAAAAGGAGAAGAACTGGTTGCTGAGGGGAAATAAATACAAGTTTGCAGGGTGGAGGGAGGAAGAAGAGTGATCTCTGGGAGTGTCTACACTAAACCATATCACAACAAAAATCTTCTTGAAGTAATCCCAACAAGTGATCGACCAGTTTTTTAAGAGCTCTTTCGAGCAGAACCCACTTGTCCCTAAGAAAGTTCATTCTGCTTTTGGAGTAGTCTGATTGTTGGGGAGTTTTTTCCCCTATCAGTTATGAATCTACCTCTTTTTAACTTCCATCCGTTACTACTTTGTTTTGTCTCCTGCAGTCAAACAGAACAAATTCTATTCTTTTCCACACAGTATTATTTAAAATACTTTATTTAGGATAGTACTTGGCATTTATATAGTACATTAAGGTTTGCCAAACTCTCTACATATATTATTATATCCTATTGCCATAACAACTTTGCTAGGTGAGTGCTTAGCATGGTTCATATGACATGCTAAGGGTTTAATAAATGTTTACTGATTGATTGATTGGTTATTATCCACATTTTGGAGATGAGAAAACAGATTCAGAAAGATTCAGTTGTAGATTATAGAGGCAGTACCCAAACCCATTTCTTCCTGAATCCAAGTTAGTGTTTTTCCTGTGTGTCACCATGCCTCTATCATGTCCTCTCCTAAGTCTTCCCTTCTTCAGGCTAAACTTCCCTAGTTTCCTCAAGGGATCCTCAAATAGCACAATCTTGAGACCCTTCGCTATCCTAGTCATTTTCCTTTGGATACTTGTCAACTTCTCCATGTGTGCCCTAAAATGTGTTGCCCAGAGTTGACCACAATTCTCTAGTTATAAGTCTAACCAGGGTAGACTATGGTGGTAATATAACTTCCCTAGTATGGAAACTATTCAGAGTTTGTATTTGCTTTCATGGCTGCGACATCATAATGTTAGTTCTCAATGAATTTGTTGTTCATGAAAACGTCTAGATTTTCTCAGGCTAATGATTATCTATTCATGTTGCTTACATCTTGTATTTGTGAACCTAAGTAGAAGACTTTACATTCATCTTATTAATTTTATTCTCTTTGATTCTTCTAAAATGTCTAGCCTACTAAGGACCTTTTGGATTCAAAATATGGTGTGTTAACTTTGCTTTGTCCCATCTATAGATTTTGATAGGGATGGCATATATGTCCTAGGCCAGGGGTGAAGAACCCGTGGCCTTGATATCACAATTTGTTCTGTGAAGTTTGGATTGGGTCAAAGGGCTGCATTTGAGGACCTAGAGGGGCCATATGTGGCCTCAAGGCCACAGGTTCCTCATCCCTGTGACCTAAGCAATGATAACAATGTTGAACAGCATAGAGGCAAGTATAAATTCCTGGAACAATTCACTGGAGATGCCCTTCCACACTGACATTGAATCCTTAATGGATTCTCTTTAGCTTTGGTCATGTAACCAGTTTCAACTCTACTTAATTGTCCTACATCATTCAAATTTGTCTGTGACTATAGCACAGGAGACTAAAAATCTTGCTAAAATAGCTTGTTTGCGCATTCTGCTTTAGAATTTGTGGTAAAAAAGGAGAGGAAAACTAGGCGTAATCTGACATACACCTTAGATTTTGGGAAAGGATATTTCTAAAAAACAGTACGCCATGGATTACAATACCACAAGGAGAGTCAACCCAGGGTACATAAAAAGCTCTTAAGAACACAATTCTTAAGCCAGAAGGAAATAATTTTGATGAGGGGAAAAAGTGGAAGTTATCTAAAGGATTATTACTAATTCACAAGGAGCTCATTGATCAACTTGGGATTTTAAAAATGTACAGGAGATGGAAGCAAGAGAAAGTAATGGATGATTTTAATGCAAAAGCAGTCTTTAAGAATATTGTCAGGATTTTTAAAGCTCAGTAACAGCTAAAGTTGTCAAGAAAAGTAAAGGTAGAAGCAAAGTTTTTTTTTTATCATAGAGAAGAAGGGGATTAAAGAAGGAATAAGATATCAATTTTATGTGAATGGAAAGCAATAGAAAGGAGAAGATGTTTAATTATTATTTTGTTTTTATTTTCTCTGACAAGGAGAATGATATTTGAACTGGAAAGGACAGGGGAACAAACTAGTTACAGAGAGTGGATCACTAAGATAATTAGTGAGAGATTGAGAAGCACCTAGTTTTCTCAATTCAAGTTATCAGTCAGAGGAACTCTGAGAGGTTTTCTGAATAATTGGTGGGTATCACTTCTGGACTGTTTGTCAGTGGTCTTTGAAAATATTGTGGAGGAAGGCAAATGTCATTCCACTAGTTTAGAAAATGGCAAGAGTTGTCCAAATTTCAAAAAAGGGAAGAGAATGGAATTGGCAAATTATAGGCCAGTGATGTTGACCTTTATTTTTGGAAAAATTCTAGAATGGATTATTAAAAAGATAAGTAGTATCTAGAAAGGAAATAGTGATCACAAATTAGCAAGGTTTCATCAAGAATAGATCATGTTATATTAACTTCATTTCCTTTTTTTTTGGACAGTATTGCTTCACTGGTATAGGGAGCATAACATAATGGATAGAGTAAAAGGCTTGAAGTCAAGAAAATCTGAATTCAAATTCCCCTTCTAACACTTAATACTCAGTCTTCACCACCTCTGTGTGTCTTTGTTAACTTCTTGGAATTATGAAAGACAGAGGGGATTCCCGCATCAGAAATTTTCCACATCAATTAACTGAAAATCTTTTGAGTATTTGTAGGCTAGCCTGAGAAATCAGGATAATATTATAGATATAGTTTACATAACCTTGAAAAAAAATTGTCAGATCACTTATACTGTCCTCATTGACAAGATGGAGAAATGTAGGGTAGACAATACATTAGACAAGTCAGGTGGACTTGGAAATAGTTCACTGGTCAGACCCAAAGAATAGCTGTTAATCATTCATTCTCAATGTGGAAGGAGGTCTGCCATAATCAGGCCATACTTGGAAGATGACTTGGGTGGTGAAGGGTCTCAAGATTATGATATATGAGAATGATTTGAAGAAGCTGATAATGATTAGCTTGGAGAAGAGAAGAAAGTATATGGCATGTTAGCTGCAAATATTTGAAAAGCTCTCATCAGAAAAAAAAATTTTGCACTTATTTTGCTTAGTCCCAGAGGGCACAACCAGTGGTTTGCAAAGAGGCAAATTTAACCTGATGATATAAGGAAAATTTTTCTAACAATTAGTTATTGAAAGGTGGAATGGGCTGGCTAGAGAGGTAGTGGTTTCCCCCTTACTGCAGGTCTTTAAGGAAAGGCTGGATAACCACTTACTGAGCATGATACAGAAGGGATATGTGTTTAGACATGCGCAGGACTAGATGTATTTTGAAGTCTCTTCCAAGTGTGAGATTCTGTAATTTTGACTTTTCAATGTCCCTGATTTTTATTTTCTTTTTCTCTTTCTCCTTTTTCCCATTTAGATCATTTTAGGGGAAAAACAGGGTTGGATAGTTTTGAAATTCTCCTTCTCTCTGCTGGGGGTCCCAATCTCTTTTGGTTTCCCTACTCCTTGTCTTTCAGAAAATCTTTTCTCTATACTCATTCTTTAAAATAAAAGGAAATAATTTCTAAAATTCATCATTTATATGCATATAAGAAATAAAAATATTATTTTTCATAAATAAAATTTTATTTGATACATAACATTTTTTAGTGTCATAAAATTGTTAAATGTTGATCAGATCACAGTCAGATAAATGTTCTCTTTATCATCTGAAAAAGCTTCTCATATTCCTGATTGAGAAACTCTTACCCTAGAGCATTTGATTTCCTTGTGTGTGAGTAATTGGTTGGTTTATCAAATAACTATTAGGACTAGGGATTTCTACTGACATCTGTACCCTTGATCCATAGGCAAATCAAACAAACAGAAACAAAAACTCTCTTAGTTCTTAACCCTCCACTGATTCTCTACCAAGTTTTGGATATTTTCCACTTAATTCAATTTCCCATATGAGAAATTCTAGGGTCCTTAAGATAGGAAAATATTTGCTTCTTAAGCTTTGGTGAATTTTTTCTTGTTCTGTTTTCAATAGCGATGCAAAATGTTTTCCTGCCTAATAGTAAAATATATATATATGTATATATATGCATACTTATGTATGTGTGTGTGTGTGTGTGTGTGTTTATTTATTTTCCCCTCTCTCAATGTTATTTGCCCTTTCACAGTTCAGAGGAGAAGGCAGGTACTACTAAAATATGGGATACTTAAACATCCACAGGAAAAGGAACACCAAACATTGCAATCTCTTTAATTTGAGACAGGAAGATAGGTGACTAAGCACTGACTCCTCCCCTTCATCCTCAAAGAAAATACAGTGCAGACCACTCTGAATTTTTACTCTGTCGAAACTGTTTGCCTGTTTTCTTGGCTTTGCCTATTTTCTGACATTCCCTTTTTGTGTTGGGTTCTCCTTCCACAGAGTGCCGGGAGGAGCAGTTTCCCTGTACTCGCCTGTACTCAGTGCATCGGCCAGTGAAACAGTGTATCCATCAACTATGCATCGTCAAGTAAGGGAGCCCAGAACCCTCAGGATTAGTTTCCTTGGATGGCATAAGTATCTCCCGGGCACTGGGAATTCTAGAGATTTTTTTTTTAAAGTTTAATGAAATATCAAGAATGTTGAAGCTTTTCATGCTAACTAGTTCTGAAGATGACAAGCTTGTGTCACTTACCTGAAGGAAGTAGACACTAGGCACTTTGGTTAAGGAGGAGAAAATGGGTTGAAAATGGGTTATCTAGTGGAATAAAATTGAAGTCAAAGATACAATACCAGGTAAAGGAGAGCATAGGGAGGAGCTCCAGAGCAATTTGCAAATTTGACAGCTAATGAAGGAGTTTGTTTCATGAATGGGGGCTTCATGGCATCTTCCGAACAGAAACAGAATAGCTTTGGGAAATCCAAGGTTTGCATGTCTGTGTGTGGGGAATGGGGTTGAGCTTGAGCAGAGCAAGGTAGATGGGAGAGTGAGCTAAGGCTTGGAAGGAACTCTACTCTCCAAGATAAGCCTGTCCCTATTCTCCCTCTTAATCAGTGTCTTTGTCTTTTTCCTTCATTGCTTTTGGTTTCTCTGGATGTTGACAGTCTCCGCCGGATGTATATCATCAACAAGGAAATCTGTTCCAGGCTCATCTGCAAAGAACATGAGGTTATGAAAGGTAATATGAGGACCTGGGGTTGGAGGAGAGGGATAAAGGTGTTTTGGGTCCTTATTGCAGGAAGCTCAAGTTCTTTGTCAAAACCCAGTAAGACACATTTCCTTCTGCAGAATACTGCCAAAGGTAATGGTACATGTCTGTTATCCTTTTTCAGAAACTCATATGACACAAAGGGTCCAAGCATACTTAGGATAGTTTTTTTTACCCATGACTCAATGTCCATTGAGGAAACTTGGGACCATGTATGCATGGTACCTCCTAATACACTGAAATATACGCCTTGCTTGTAAACATTTAGTTCACAATATAACTGAGGAAAGTCTTTTATCTTAAAGAAGGGAAACAAAATAGAGATCATAGAATCATTAGTAGGGGTGGTGAGGTGTTGTAGTGGATAGAGCTCTGGGCCTGGAGACAGGAAGACCTGAATTCAAATTCAGCCTCACTTTTGTTGGCTGTGTGACCCTGGACAAGTCACTTCACTCCTATCTACTTCAATTTACTCATTTGTAAAATGGGGACAATAATAGCACCTACCTCCCAGGGTCACTGAGGATCCGGTGAAATAATAATTGCAAAGTGTTTAGCACAGTGCCTGGCACATAGTAAGTGCTATATAAATATAAGCTCTTGTTGTTATGACTTTTAGTCTTAAATATTTATGTAAGTCCCCAGAGGCCTGTGTCCTGAGCACGGACAGAGGCTCTTGTCCAACAAATCCTTTCTTGGCCTGAAGCTCCTTGTTCCTTAAATGGATACGAGAAAGTTCAGATGATAGTCTTCCCTCTTTTTCCTCTTCCTCCAGTGATCATGCTTCTGAAGAGTGGGCACCAAATCCCTACTTTCTTAGGCCGGGCTGAAAAAATGAGAATTTTTGATATTATATTTCTGGGGATAGATGATGACTAAAATATCTCCTGGGTCTGGATTCAGTCTCTCAGATTGCTGCTGCTCATTTCTCCACCTTCAGTCTCTTTACAGTTAGGAACCTGATTCATCACCATGCCCTTAGGCAAACATTTTATTTTTTTCATTTCCTCAAATGGGAAAGAGAGAGAGAAAGAACAATTTTCTTTTAGATTAAATTCCAAATTTTCCAAAATTTACATAGTACTTTCTTTTAGTTCAGAACTGTGATATTATCTGATTGGAGAACTCCTTATACCTATGCAAATAGATAGCTTATCAATAACTAATTGACTTAGAGATTCCTACGGCACTAGAAGTTATAGAACTTGTTCAGGTCACAAAGCCAGTGTATCCTGACCCTAATCACTGTAAGGTTAATGCAAGGTTAATGATGGGTGGGGGGAAGAGTTAAAGATCTTCCCTTCCCATTAATAGGACTCAGATAACTTTTGTTAATTTCTAATGAGGCACTGGGTCTCCAGGATCGTTTTCAGTCCTGAAAAGAGTATGTATACTTTGAGGTGAGGTTTTGCTTTGGGGCTTACTTTTTGAAAGAAGGTTGGTGTACCAGATAAGACTCTGGGCAGCCGTTTTGAGAAGCCCCATGGCTTTGAAAACCCAAATGTTGGTACTTCTCTCTGGTAATGATGTATGTATTGTCTATGGTCAGATGGTTGAAAGCCCTGTCTGTTGGTCTTTCTGTTTGAGATTTCTGCTTGTAATTTTTGTTTGTATTTTCTCTGAAGTTCAGGGTGCTGACTTTCCCCCCTGAACTAAGGGAATGATATATGTTCTTGATTAAAGTAGATTGTTGAGTCCTCAAAAGTTGCTTTCCTTTTAGAAAAGCAGATCTAAGAACCTGTACAGCAGGTCCTCCTATATATGCCTGGGTCCTTGCTGATACAACCACTAGCCACACTGCCTCCTCTCCAGAGTGTTAAGGTTTTCAAAATACTCAGAATGACTGTTAGTTATAGTTTAAGTATTATATCTCTATTTTACTGATGAGGAAAGTAAGACTCAGAGAAATTAATTGACTTGCCCCAAATCACAGAGCTAATAAATGTCAGAGCAAGGCTACCAAACCAGGTCTTATCAGTACAAGTCCACTGGCCTTTCTTAGCCTATTGCCTTTCCACTCTAATAATAACTAGAGAAAAGAAAGCACAAACACAAAAACCCACAAATAAAAGCTTTATTCATGTTTCCTTGATCCTTCTCCCCATTCGACTCAGAGATAATGAGATGCAAGAAGCCGGTGGGGGAAGAGGTAGAGGTGAAAAGATTTTAGCAAAATCTGGATTTATCTATCAGGGTCACTGAATGGAAAAGAGGAGATGCTGTTTTGGACCATCATTTCCTGTCTTAAAATTTCCACACAAAGATTTCAGAATTTTCTGGATGGGGTTGAGCAGCCTGGTCCCTGATTGAGACAGTGTGCTTTACGGACTTAATATTCATCCGTTCGTCAAATACTTATTAAGTGCTCTGAGCATCATGCTTGCCTGTTATTGACTAGCTTTTCAAGGGCATTTGCTGGAGTCCCAGGTTAAGAGGGCAGACATCATTATGGTAAGGAGACTTCACTAAAGAACAACAAAGTCAAAGACCTAAAGTAAAAATCATTATTAAAAAATAGGTAAACTGGTGCACAAACAGGGCTGTTACCTACTGCACAGTGAGTCAGATACAGAGCTGAAGATAGTACCTAAAGGATCTCGGGCTCCCACTTTGGCATTCAAGTTACTAGAGTGTCTGTTTTGCTTGGTCTGTGGAATATCATGGGTAGAGTGGTTTTAGAAAGACTGGAGGATCCGAAGGTTATGGTTTTCAGGGTGGGTATTTATATTTTGGAAATTAGCAAAGACTACAAATCAGGGCTTGGTTTCTTGTTTTGTTGATGCTCTAGACTTAAGAAAGTGATAATTAATAGTGCAGATTAAACTGAAAAGTCGGCATTTCCAGAGAGTTAATTTCCCAGCACACCCTTGCCCAAGACCATTCACTGTGTAAACAAAGATACTTTTCCCCTCCTCTTTGTCTAAGTCTGCATGGTGGTTGAGGGCAGGGTGAGCACCACAGACATGGCCTCATCCGACTCAGCAACTGGTTATTCTCTGTACCAGAGACATAGTGAGCTTTGCAGAAGAAAACTTGTGAGCTCCCATTAGCTCTGTGTAAATCACCTGCAAGAGAAGCACCTTGAGATAGAAGATGGGGCGTGGGGGTTCTTGGCTTCCATATCTTGGTGTTTCTGGGGACTTTTTAAAACAAGTGTCTATCTTGAGTTTTGCACTCAGCTGGCACTTGAATCAATAATTGTTGGTTGCTTGACAAACAATCCCTCAGTTTCCAGAACAGAAAGGCCTATTTATTAGGACCACGATTGGGAGCCAGAGTATAAAAGCTGGAGTTTTTGTGATTATTATTGCTTCCTTTGGACACAAATCCTTATCCTTTCCTTGTATTTATCAACCTCCCATTCTTTGCTTCCCCTCCAGATGAACTTTGCCGTCAGATAGCTGGTCTTCCTCCAAGACGTCTCCAGCGTTCCAACTACTTTCGCCTCCCTGTTTGTGATGATGTAGAGGTGGAGAGGCCCAATGGCCTGTGATCATTAAGGAAGAAAAATGGAAAAAGGGGGCAAGAGGGGAGGAAAAGGAACCATTTATTTCCTAGGTCAGCTCACCTATAGACATCAAGATGTCTTGGTCTGGCTTCTCTGCCCTCTCCCATGGCCTCTGATCCAAAATGCCCATGTTGGGCTCTTTCTTCTGCACTTCAAGTGGTGCTGCCAAACTGTAACATCACTGTATAATCAGGATACCTAATGACTACATAACTGACCTGGATTCCAGGAAGGTGGGATGTCAAGTAGATGACATATAGGGAGGGAGTCTATTCTTGGTAATCTAGAGAATTTCATATACCATATTGCTTTCAAAGAACCCTAGAAACCTTGTTTCCCCTCCTTCTCCCCTTCATCTATCTCTCTCTTCTTACTCCTCTTTTGACTTCTCTATAGTACTAGCTAAAGTTTTAGCATTTGCCTATTAAACCCTCTGTGGGGGGAAAATGATGGTACTTTCCAACATTTGGTTTCCTTCTCAGAGAACTGTAATTCTCCTGAGAATATCTAAAGGACAAAACTTAAAAAAAAAACTTGGGTATGAGCCTGAAGACCAAACCAAATAAGAGACTAGGATGTCTCTCCTATGATCAGATCTGAAAATGCAGCTGGAAGCCAGATATCATTTAATGACTCGTTCATTCACTCATTAGTTCTTTTATTCAGTCAAGCATTTAATGATTATTTTATTGACTTTTCATATAAAAGGGGGTTGTTGTATGAATCCAAAGAACTCTAATTGGAATAGCTGAGTCATTTCTAATTACCAGAAAGTAAGTTCTTTGCCTTTGTTGACCCATTTTCATGATCCATGCTAAGTCTGTGAGGAAGTATATAAGAAATGTGGATTTACAGCCCACAGGGAAGATTTGGGATGTTGGATTTATCAAATACTGTGATTAGCTTGGAGAAAACAAAACATTAATATTGAAGTAGAAAAAAGTAGAAATTAATATAATCCAGAAAAATAGAACTGGGGTGAGATTATGAAGTGATTCATTCCAGGAAAGAAAGTAAAGATTGATGTGTCATGGTGGAGAAATAGTTTCCCAAAGAAAAACCTGGAGAAATGTTTTGGAAACTTTATACAACCTAAGGAGAAAAGGCTTACCAATTGATAAATTCCATAGAGAAAATACCAGATAAATACCCTAAAAGAATGACTTTTTGTTGTATTAAGATATTCCATCATAAAAAGGGCTGGGAAATAGGTCATTGTATTGGACGAGGGGTAAGATATGGGCAAGATGGAACATCATTCACAAGATAAATTCATAATATTGGGCCCATGATATGACTTCCTATTAGTGCAGGTCATGATGGTTCCTCCCTCTTGTTCTAATTCTCAAAATACAGAAAGTATGAACTATTCCATAGACTAGCATTTGTATCTGGGCTTGAGAAAGGGGTATCAGTGCTAAACTATGCTGGATAAATATTAGATTTCTTGGAATGATGAGTTTAAAATACTGGAAAGATGAACTAAAATTTGAGGAGACCTGGTTTCTAGTCTTGTCTCTCCAAGTAGTCAGCTGTGATCACAAACAAGTTATCACTAACCCTCATTTTTGTCCTTTGCAAAATGAGGAAGTTGGAAATTCCTCCCAATTATATGATTCTAAGGATTAAAGTTTCAGTAGTAATCTATCTTGGGGCCTCAATACCAGAGCCTATTCTGGCTCCAAAAAAAAAAAAAAAGGCTGTCTCCTGTTATTTGGGGACGAATTCACTCTATATTGGGAAAAAATAGTCTACTATGTAAAGGGCTGATTCTTGCCCATCTAAGGGCCAGTTTTTTTTTCCCAAAGGATCCTTCTGGCTAAAGAGATGATTTAATTCGTTTCTAGGAAGCAGAGCTATGGTCCAATAAGTTGTTAGAGACCATCATTTAAAGACTGAGACACTTTGCTATTGTAACATATGTCCATTCTTTAGCGATTATATGCTTCAATTCTAAAAAATCTTATTCCTTTAAATGGGAATGGGAATTGGTATGGCTATCAAGGACAATTTAATGGGATCTTGCACTACTTATTTAGCTGCTGAGATGCTAGAAAGAATCTGTTGTTCTGCTTTCCCTTTCCTCTGTTTCATGAAGTTTGTGGGGTTGAATGTAGGCATACATATAGACAAACATATTAACTGTATTCTTTAAACACTATACAGGAACTTCATGGGTAAAAAGTTTCTGAGAGGCATTTAAGAATCCTTTCTAGTACTTGAACTTCTTGTTTTATGCAGGACTAGAGGAAGTATTTCCCTTTGAAAAGTGCCTCAATCCTGGAATTATGTACAATGGATAACAAAACCATGAAAAAAAAACATCATTTCCCCTTGTACTGGAAAGCAATCTATTGTCTGGTTATTTCTTCTTTCCTCCTTATGCTGACATATAGAACCTAGTTGTGACCTGCTTCCATAACTCAACTATGTCTCTGTTTCCATTTCTCTGTTTTAAAGTTTCTTTAGGGTGGCCCATATAATTCCCAAACAGATACACATGTCCACTTCCAAACCTCTGCCATTACTCCTCCAATCACTTTCTATCTCTACACTTTTGCAGGTGTGATCCTTTCTGGACCACATCAGACCATCTGTTCTCATTGTTGGCCTACCCAATAATCTCCAGTAAACTTCACAGGGTGAAGATTTCAGTCAGTCAGTTGATAAATATTCATTAATATGTCAGGCATTGTGCTAAGTTCTGGGAATACAAAGAAAGGCAAAGATAGTCTCTGCCCTTCAGAAATTCACAGTCTAACAGGGAGACAACAAGCAAAAAACTATGTACAAACCAGCTACATATACAGGGTAAATAGAAAAGGATCCACAGAGGGAAGACACCAGAATTTAGGAGTGGAAAAGGTTTCCCAGAGAAGGTGGGATTTTAGCTGGGACTTGAAGCAAGTCAGGGAAGCTGGGAGATGGAGGAGGGAGAGCATTCCAGGGATGAGGGACAATTAGTGAAAATTTCTGGAGCCAAGAGATGGAGGCTCTTGTTTGAGGAACAGCAAGGAGGCCAGTGTTCTTGGATCCAAGTGGAAGTTGAGGGAAGGGGACAAGATTATAAGGTATAAGAAGACTGGAGATTGGGTGAGGGGGGAGGGAGATAAGTTGTGAAGGGTTTGCATACCAAACAGAGATTTTATTTTTCGTCTTGGTGGGAATAGGGAGTCATTTGAATTTCTTGAGTAGGGAGGATGACATGTTTGGCCTTGCATTTTAGGAAAACCACTGGTGGCTGAATGGAAGATGGATTGGAGTGAGGAAAGACTTGTGTCAGGCAGACCAAATAGCAGGCTATTGCAATAGTCCAAACATGAAGGGATCAGGGCTTGCACCAGCAAGCAGTGTCAGAGGAGAAAAAGGGGGCATTTTATTTTTCTCTCAACTTTTCAAACTCTGTTTTTGGTACTGTCTTCATTTCCCACTGCCTGGCTTCTGCAACACCTCCTCCCCCTTCTTGATTTCCATGGGAAGAAATCAGGAAATGTGAACAGATTTAATCAAGATCCTTATCTGATTCCTTGCTTATTCCTCCTTTAGATTTGATCCCAGGCAAAATTTTGAAATGGATTTGAAATTATTGCTTCTTCTTCCTTTCTACCTCATTTCTTTATTAACTCACCATCCAGTTATTGGGACTCCTTTTCCCCTTAGCCCTCTGTATATCTTAAGGGTTAAAGATTTTCATCCCCTTCCCCTCTCAGAGAAAAGATCTGATAAGCTCATTGGCGTTAATGAGTTAAAGAGTGAAATGCTGAAACTATACCCTTCTAGGGATATTTACATTTTAATAAAGGACAATTTGTAGGCCAAATGGTTGAATTTTTAATGGTGGACAGTGGGATATTAGCACGGTGGTGGGTGACTTTTTATAGGGTAGGGGGAAGGAGATGATACCTTCCTGTCAATGATGCTTTCTGGATATCCTTGCTATCATACCCCAAAGTCACCTTTTCTGCCTATATAAGTTCTGCTGTCTCATTCTTTTCTAAACCTTGCAATTCAAACCTGAAGTCTGCAGTCTTGGCTGAAAGCAGTTGAACTCTATTTTGATGGAATGCCTTTCAGTGTCCCTCCTGCCATATCTTGTAAAACCCCTACTGTCCAGAACAGAGCTCTGGTTGTGGTCCTTTTGATCTGAGACAGATAAACAAGCTCCAGCTGCCTTCACCACTGAGCTTGTCTTTTGATGCCTTCAAGCAGCAGAGGATACTGGCCACAAGCTCCTCCTCCTCCTCCTTTTTCCCTTGCCTCCTAGGGACTGAAAGTCAAAGCTAGTTTTCTATTCTCATTCTGTGTACCTAGACAGAGCAGACAAGCTGCTCCCCACCTTGTGACCTTTCTCCCTCCACTGCAATAGCCATGGTCAAATGAAAGGAGAGAGTTTAAGAAAAAAAGGAAGAGATGTGGCTTTGTGGGATGAGAAAGTGAGGAAAGCAGGAGGATGGTAAAGGGAAAGGTGACAGTATTACAGTGGAATTGAGAGCTAAGAGGGTGGGATGAATGGAAACAATTAAAACAAGAATAGTGAAAGCTAGAAGGTATTGTTAAAAAAAAAAAAAAAAAAGAAAGGTCAGTTAGGAGTTGCCAGAGAAAGGTATGAAATTATAGGGACACCAGAAACATTGTAAAACAGCCTCTAGATCTTCGCAATATTTTTCCTTGCCTGGGAAAACAAAGATTTGGATGACAAGTCCAAAGTTTCAGTGATTACCATTTTCCCTGCAGCTCACAACAGCATCTTGTTTTCAAATGCCTACCCATAGGGGAAAGTGACTAGTCCTCACTGAGGTTTTACTGTGGTAAAAGTGGGCGGGGAGAGCAGGTGGCCATGGGCTTCTCTAAAACCAGTCGAGCAAAGCCAGCAGCAGCCTAGTCAGATTATAACTTCTGATTAGACCCCAAAATGGAAAAAACAGACGTTGTTTATATAAATAGAGATGCAGAGCCCGCAGCTTCCTGTTGACAAACTAGGGTTCATTGCCTCTCCTCTGGTTATTAAAAATTTTTTTTTCTACTTGGTTATAAACCTTAAGCCACATTTGCAATTTTTATAGAATTCCCTCTATGTATCCATACATATAGACTATGTTGTCATGGACAATATACTTTAACACTAAATTTAACAAAAAAATTTATTAAGCACTTACCATGTGCCAGGTTCTGTGCTAGCCACTGGGAGTAAAGACAAAAACAAACCAGCCCCTGATTTCAAGGAGTTTGCATTCTACTGGGGGATACAACATGATTAAAGACAAAAATAATATAGGGTAGCAAGGGAAGGGGCAAAGAAGAGACAAGATATATAGTCCTAGGAATGTTTGAGGAGGTAACATTGAAGGTGGGGTAGAAGAAAATGGGGCTAGGTAGAGGAGGATGTACCTGAACTGAATCGTGAAAGAAGGACTCTGTAATGTATGGATGAAGAGGAAATACATTCCAGGCATGGGGACTGGTTTGTACAAATGCATGGAGGTGGGAGATGGCCTGTAGAGTTTGGGGAATAGTGAGTAGTTCAGTTGGAAAGTAGACTTCATGAAATTGGGGGAGGTGTTGATGATTTAAGGAAAGAAAATCTTTAGAGTAGATACTTTGGGGAATTAAGCAGGTTGGAATGAAGGGTTTGTCCTGAAACAGTGAAGGTAAGTCCAGGTAAGATTAGATAACATAAATTTGTAGTGACTTCATTCAATACAGTTATGTGATTTCTTCCATCCTCCAATTCTTATTAGTAGAGTGAGAATTAAGTAGAGAATGCAGATAGTGGGGACAACCTATGCATCTTCAGTATTTAAACAAGTTATCACCCTTACCCTGACTACACCCTCTTCTCCTCCCAATTTTGGCACTTTTCTGAAGTGGTCACTGAATTTCTGTTCTGATTGTACAGCTATATTGTTTAAAAAAATGTTGAGCACCTCCCGTACGTGAATATTTACTTATTTTTAAATTAAAAAATTTATAAAATGTAACAAATTGAAATAATATTTGATACTAGAATAAGTAGGGAGCTACTCAAATTAGCTACTCAAATTAATTGATTAGAAAAGAAAAATGCTCATACCTGTACTTTGGGAAAATGTATGACAACTATGTGGAAGATGGAATGGAGAAGGAAGGGTCTTAAGGTGAGAATACCAATTAGGAAGCTATTTAGTAGTCCAGGGAAGCAACGAAGAGGGGCTGAACCAGGGTGGTCCCTGTGTGAGTAGAAAGAAGGGGATGAACATGAGAGATGGTATGAAAATAGAGATGATAAAATCTGATATTTGATAAAATAAGTGAAGTAAGGTGTTTAACACTGTGTCAATGTTCTGAACTTGGATAACTGGATAGTGGTGCCTGGGTAATGTAATGGGAAATTAATGGAGAAGTTTTGAAGAGAGGTGTGTATAGGAGGAAAGATACCTTATACCTCATATCTATGACACCTATACAGCATCTGACTAAGTAATGGTTAATTTATCCTTGACCTAACACTTGGCTCAGAAGGGAGAAGGTTGGGAGTTTGCATAGTAGAGGAGTTATAGAGTTGTGAAATATTGTTGGGGCAGGGGAGAAGGGCTACTACAGGTGTGACTGTACTGGAGACAAGCCCTATTAGCTATTGTGGGAAAGGTGGGATGGAACCCAAATTTTTACTGTTTGATTGATTGATCACATACCAGTAGGGTCAAATCATGGCCCCGTGCTGGGTATCAGGGCCTACTTTGTGACTTAGTGAACCAGTTCAACTCTATGTCATCATTTACTCTCAAATCCCTTATTTCTTCATCCACTTATGCCTTCGAACTCTCCAAAGCTGGATCACTTCCACTATCTACCTTCTTTGTTTCTGCTCACCCGCTTCTGGAGCTGCAGGAAATTTCTAAATCTTATTGACTGGTTCCATTGCAAATTTGTATTCACTGTTTTCAACTGGATTCTTGATACAGCAACTCAGTCCTTTTACTACCTCCCCCCAATGATACTCTATCCCACTCTTCATAGTGGCTTTTTTAAAAAAAATCAGTTTTATCTTTTTAGCTCTGAGCTTTCTCTCTTCTACCTTCTCCTCCCTTCCACTGAGAAAACAAGACAAAACCTGTCACAAATACCTATGGTCAAAAGAAACAAATTCCCATGTTAGCCATGACCAAAAAAAGTATATACCTTAATCTGAACTCTGAGTATGGTCTCCCACTGCATCCAGGGCCATCTCCGATCATTCTGATCTATATCTTGCCACTGGACCCAAATGGCTCTAGAGGAGAAAGTGAGGCTAGTGACTTTGCACAGCCCTGCCTCACTTAAATCCAATTCACCTGCATGTCATGGCATCACATCTCCGATGTCATGGTTCTTTTTGAGAATGAAGGACAAACAGCAACTCTGAGTATATCACCTCTCTATTTGGAGGTGGGTATCAGGTTTCATCATGAGTCTTCTAGAATTGTGATTGATCATTGTATTGATCAGAGTTCCCAAGTCTCTCAAAGTTTGTCGTTACAATATTGTTATTATTATGTGAATTGTTCTGGTTCTGCTCACTTCATTACACATCAGTTCATGTAAATCTTCCTAGTTTCTTTGAAACCATTCCCTTCATCTTTTCTTATAGTACAATAGTATTACGTAACATTCATAAATCATGACTTGTTCAGTCATTCCTCAAAGGTACCACCTTCAGTTTCCAGTTCTTTGCCACTACAATAAGAGCTTCTATAATTTTTTTTGGTAATATGGATCCTTTTCCTTTTTTTTTTTTTAATTTCTTTGATAAATAGACCTAACTGTTACAGTGCGTATGCACAGCTTAATAGATTTTTGGTATAGTTCCAAATTACTTTCCAGAATGGCTGTTCCAATTCAAAGTTCCACCAACAGTGAATTAATAATGTTCTTATTTTCCCATAGTCCATTCAGCATTTGCCATTTTCCTCTTTTTGTCAACTTTGCTAATCTAGTGGGTAGTAGCTCAGAGTTATTTTAATTTGTTTACCTGTGACTATTAGTAATTGAGAACAATTTTCATATGGTCATCAAAAGATGTAATGTTAGGTCTTTTCCTCTGAAAACTGCCTATTCATATCACCCAATGGCTTTTCTATTTTTTTCTCCTTATGTTTCCAATAGATCCCCTCCTCTCACTTTCTCAGCTGAGACCTTTGCTTCATACTTTTACGGAAGCAAAACCAAACCAAACCAAATCCAATAAAAGCATAGCTTCTTCCCCCCTCCTCATTTCATAACTACAGAAAGTGGAGATTGGAAACCCTTGTGCTGTGCACTGGAATGAATCCCCTCATTATTCATTACCACTGCTCTAGATCATTGCCTGACTCTGGGTCTCACTGCTTAGCTCAGCTCCAAATACAACCACCAGCTTCTATTTCCCGCTTTCTAAGATCAGAATACTCATACTTTGCTCAACTTCTCTTTTTCTTTTTTAATAGTACTTTATTTTTCCCCAATTACATGTAAAGACAGTTTTTAGCATTTATTTTTTGAGGCCTTCGCAAGGCAGTTTGGGTTAAGTGACTTGCCCAAGGTCACACAGCTAGTAAGTGTCAAGTGTCTGAGGATGGATTTGAACTCAGGTCCTTCTGACTCCAGGACCAGTGCTCTATTCACTGTGCCACCTAGTTGCCCTAACATTCATTTTTAAATAAAATTTTTAGTTCCAAATGTTTCTCCCTTCCTCTTTCTCTCCTTCTTTTCTAAGACAGTAAACAATTTGATATAGGTTATACATATAACCTATATATGTGTGTATATATATATATATGTATATATATATATATATATATACACACAATACAAAACATTTTCATATTAGAAAATTTTTCTAGAGGTGGATAGCATTTTCCTCATGAGGCTTCTAGAATTGTCTTGGATCATTATGTTGCTGAGAAGAGCTAAGTCATTCATAGGTGACCATTGCACAGCATTGTTGTTACTGCACAAAATGATCTCCTGGTTTTGCTCACTTCACTCTTTGCTCAATTTTTTGCAAGATTATCTGGAGTATCTGCTTCTGTAGTCTCTCTCTGTTTCCCATTCCCTCTCACGAGCATTGAACTTCCAAAGTCAATCCCTTCACCCCTTGTGGGAGATGCCACATTTTCCCCAAAAATGAGCTTCCATGACCTGGAAGACTACAGATAAAAATATCAGTGCTGTGACCAACCTCTTCCCGTACTCTAACTCTCTCCAGATTCTAGAAAGGGTAGGAGGTATAAAAGTAATAGTTATTATTGATAAAAATAATATATGATACTTATAAAAAAGACTGAGAATCACATGCTAAAAAAGAAACCATGATTGTTTCCAAAAATAGCTTGTATTACAGAAGCAGGATTTAGAGGTCAAGGAATCAACCCACTCATTTTTGAAGATGGGGGAGCTGAGGAACAGAGAGGTTAAGTGATTTGCCTAGGATCACACAGGTAATATGTAGAAAAGACAGGACTCAAAAGTATTCTGTTTCAAAATCCAGTGTTCTTTCCACTGCTAAGCCCCACTGCCATGATCAAATTACTAAGAAGGTTATATATCTTGCTTATGAGATTTTCTATTACTGTAAATATTTCATTACAGTATGGTTATCACAATTCATTCCCAAACTGAGTGGGCCTACCTGGAAGCACAAATTCCAAAGCAGAATATGAGCAAATTCTAGGAAAGCAGTCATTAAAAAAGGGATAGTGCCCACAAATAGGGAAGTGATAGTTTTATCCCTGGCCAGACTATATCTGGAACATTGTGTTCAGTTCTTGGTGCTACAGTTTTGAAAGGAGAACCTAGAGAATATTTAGAGGTAGGAATCTACAGCAGGTTGAAAGGCTGGAGTTCTTGCTATATGAGGATCAGTTTAAGGAATGTAGATAGATGTATAGATTGGAGACAAGAAAACTCAAACTAAGGATCTAGGGTAGGGGGAGAAGAGAGACCCAATACCTATCTTTGAATATTCAAAGGGCTGCCATATAGAACAGGGATTAGATTTTTCTCTTTAGCTCCAGAAGGAAGAACTGTGAGCAACACTCTGGTCATAGTTGAAAAGAGAAAAATTTAGTTTTGGTGTTAGAAAAAGATGTTCTGACAATCAGAAATACGGAAAAGTGTAATGGATTTGCCTCCTCACTGGAGTTCTGTGAGCAAGGACTGGAAGACCACTTTTGGAGCATGTTGTAGAAGGGATGCTTTGTCAGGTATGGGTTGGAGTAAATGGTAATTGAAGTCCCTTCCAATTTAAAAATCCTGTGATTATGATTCAGGAGACCCAAACTCAGAGGTTCCTGGCATAGTTGTCCCCTACTTTCCTCAAGCCAGAGTGGAAAAGCTGAGAGAAGTAACATGTCAAACTAAGTGAAAGATACAGCTTGTAGACTCTACTTCAGAAGTCCATCCAGAATAGAGAGACAACATAGGGTAATAAGGTGTTAGTTTCCAAAGAATAGATATAAGATAAATCCAAGAAGAAAAGCTTTTTTGGTGCTTGGATAAAAAGGAGTCCTTTCTTAGTTGGAGGCTAGGAACAAGATAAATTTTCCAAGCCCTTGGTCAATGATTGAGGCTAACATCTGAAGACAATGAAGTTTATGCATAGGAGGAAAATCCTTGCCCAGTCCCCACCCAAGTTTATGCTGTAATGACAGCTATAGAAATCAGATTTCAAAGGGCTGAAAACAGCAGCTTTAACCACTAACCAGTTTCACAGTAATGAACCCCAAACAGTTAATGACAAAGAGAGAAGACAAAAATTAAGGAGGGAAAGCAAAAGAGTAGACATAAATGCTGTGAACATCTGTAAAAAAGAATTTGTAAAAATTTTGTAACTTTTCCTCTTTTACTGTACTCCTCTGTGTATCTAGGGAAGCACTGAGGGTTAGCGTAAAGAATTCTGTCCTTGGCGTCAGGAGATGTTTGCCTTAGAATTTTAACTCTGGTACTTATGAGCAGGGCTGCTACCATGGGTAAATCACTCAACCTCTCTGCCCCTCAGTTTTTGCATTTGTAAAATGAGGATTATAGTTGTAGCATCTCTTTTCCAGGGTTGTTGTGAGGATCAAATGAAATAAAGTATGTAAAGCATTTTTCGAGGCCTAAAATAATGAAACAGGATGTTCCAAAAGTTTCAGTACAGTTTTGAGTTTTAAGAGCTTAAAACTGCACTGCCTTTTGGGACACCTTGTATAAAAACCAGCTATTATCTGTTATGGTGTCATCTTTACAAACCCCCTGTTTTGAAATGATTCATAGTTCATTCATTTTTAAAGCTCCAAGAATTTGGTTGAAGAAAAGAAATAAAAGATGGATGTTAGGAAAACACTGAGACCTTTTCTCACAAGAGACTTAGTGTTTGGGGAATCAGGGTAAACAAAGAAGCGTGATGGTAGCTTGAAACCTGAAGGCTTCTTATGTAGGTTTTAAAAGTAGAGTTATTTGTGGGTCAGTTGTTCATTCATGTCTGACTCCTGATGGCCCTGTATGGAGTTTTTTCGGCAAAGGTACTGGAGCAGTTTGCCATTTCCTTCTCCAGTAGATTAGGGCAAACAGGTTAAGTGGCTTGCCCAAGGTTCACACAGCTAGTGAATGTCTGAGGCCAGAAAACTAGGGCTAGAGGAAGTGTTAAAAAGTAAGTGGGGAAAAAATAGCTCTGGGTTTCAGGTAGCTTATCACATTCTGTGGTATCTTATCACACATACTCAAAATGCACAAACATGGTGACAGTGGTAGACTTAAATGATTCCTGATTATAACATCTGCAAGTATGGGTACCTTATACATTAAAATGCCATGCCTGTTGTTGCTGTGTTTGTCCTTTGTTCTCAAAGAGGACCATGACCTCAAGATAATGACATGACTTGCAGTTGACTTTGATTTGAGTGAGGGAGGGCTGTGCAAGGTCACCAACCTCACTTTCTTCTCCTGAGCCATCTGGGTCCAGTGGCCTGATATTCATCAGGATGACTGGAGATGGCCCAAGATGGCCCTTTCAGGCCAATGTCCTATCACCTCCTCACTTTGAGTGAGATATACCCATTTAATGAATAGGCTTCTTAAAGTTACTCAAGGGATGGCTCCTTTAATAAAAAAAAAAAGTCAAACTGGGAGGGGAAGACCCTTAGGGTTCCTGGGTAAAAGAGAAACAATTACTATTTAGTTACTACATTCACCCTGTGCTAGGTAGATGGTGACTTGTTGTCCAGTCTATGAGCTCCAGAGTGAATTGGTTTTAAGGCTTGAACTGTGAGCAAGAAATGTAGCCAGTAAACATAGAGGAAAAAAAAAAAAGACACCTTTTGGCCATGGAGTTTACCTTCCCCTGGGCAGAACACCAGAGCAGAGCAGAGGAGAGGAGAGGAGCTGCTACTCACTCATAGGTTGTATTTGTCCTTTGTTCTTGAAGAGGACCATGACATCAAGATGATGACATTACTTGCAGTTGACTTTGCTTTGAGTGAGTGAGGGCTGTTCAGTATTGTAGAAAGATGACATAGTTTTTAAATTTCAGCTTTACCACTTTATTTCTATGGGGGCCTTACCTTCAGATTCCTTATCCATAAAATGAGGGGATTAGTGATGATCTATAAGGCTTCTTTTAGGACTAGATTTGTGATTTTAGCGTTTTTAGGTGGCAACCCTTATTGGCAGTGTTCTTAAGCTTTTTTGTGTTATCAAATACTTGGTAATTACATGAAGCCTATGGACCCCTTCTCAATATAATGTTCTAGAATAATATACATCAGATTGTGGGGCCATCTCCAGTTATCCTGATGAATATCAGACCACTGGACCCAGATGGCTCAGGAGAAAAAAGTGAGGTTGGTGACCTTGCACAGCCCTCCCTCACTCAAATCAAAGTCAACTGCAAGTCATGTCATCATCTTGATGCCATGGTCCTCTTAGAGAAAGAAGGACAAACAGGAGCTGTGAGTGAGTAGCAGCTCCTCTCCTCTCCTTTCCTCCTCTTACCTCCTTTCCCCTGGTGTTCTGCCCAAGGGAAGGTAAGCTCCATGGCCAAAAGCTGCCTTTATTTCCTCTGAGTTTACTAGATACATCTCTTGCTCAGAGATCAAGCCTTAAAACCAATTCACTCTGGAGCTCATAGACTGGACAAGTCACCACCCACCTAGCACAGAGTGAATATAATAACTAAATAGTAACTGTTTCTCTTTTACTCAGGAACCTTGAGGGTCTTCCCCTCCCAGTTTGATTTTTTTTTTTTATTAAAGGGACCATCCCTTGAATAACTTAAAGAAGCCTGTTCATTGAATGAGTGTATCTCACTCAAAGTGAGAATGTGATAAGACCTTAGCCTTAAAGGGCCAGGGTCTCCCATTGCATCCTGGGCCATCTCCAGTCATCCTGATGAATATCAGGCCACTGGACCCAGATGGCTCAGGAGGAGAAAGTGAGGTTGGTGACCTTGCACAAAATGCCATGCATTGATGACATCAAAGCAAAATTGATCCACCAGGCAGAGCTGTAACTAGCAATTTGCTGTCAAGTGCAACATTAGAAAAAAAAAAGCACACACAGATCAAGTTTCTTTTGCAAAAAATTTATTTTGAACCAGGACACCAAAAAGAGACTCTCCACACTCAGAGTATGAAAAGAGAATTCTACATGAAATTGTGAACCTTCATTTCACAGTGCTTGCTTTAAAAAAGAAATGTAATAAATTCTCTTACTTTCTAAACTGTCAAGCCTCTTTGTGCTTCCTTTTGTTTTTCCTTCTGTTCTCTTCTGTGCATTAAAAAATGTTACAATGCCACCTCCCAATTTTTTTGGGTACCTATTGTTAAAATTCCTTGTTCCCAACTTCCTTGCCCAACTAAAAACCAATAGAAAGGGGATAAAAACCACATCCTTATAACAATTAAGTCTAGTCAATCAAATTAAACCCACACAATTGTTATATACAAAAATATATCTCTTTGCACTTTGTATTCCCTCTGTTAGGAGACAGGTGAACATGCTTTATCAAAGGTCCTCTGGAGACATGGTTGTTAAATGCTTTTCTAAGAATTTCTAAGTCTTTCAAAGTTATTTTATTTTTACAATGTTATTGTCCTTACATAAATTATTCTGCTGGTTTTGATCATTTTGTCATCTGTGCTCAAAGCTCTTCATAACTTAGCTCCATCTTACCTTTCCAGGTTTCTTACACCTTACTCCTCACATGCACTCTTTGATCCAGTGAGACTGGCCTCCCAGCCAAGACACCCCATCTCTTGGCTCCAAGCATTCTCTCTGCCTGTACCCCATGCCTGGAATGCTCTCCCTCCTCCACTCTGGCTAGTGAGCTCCATGGCTTCCTTTAAGTCCCAACTATCTTACCTACAGAAAGCCTTCCCTAAACCCTTTTAATTGCAATACCTTCCCTCTTTTAATTATTTTCTATTTATCTAATTATGTATCTTTCTTTGTATATATTTGCATGTTATCTCCTTCATTAGATCATAAGCTCCTTAAGGACAGGGACTGTCTTTTGTCTCTTTTTGTACCACTTAAGATGGTGGTTAGCACATAATAGGCACTTTTCTGTTGTTGTTGAGTAGTTTCAGTCATGTCTGACTCTTCCTGACAGTATTTGGCATTTTCTTGTTAAAAATACTGTAGCGGGGGGGGGGGGGGGGGGGGGGGGGGGGGGGGGAGGGGCGGAGCGGAGCCAAGATGGCGGAGTAGAAAGACGCACATACACATAGCTCCGAACCCACAACCCACAGAACGGCTAGAGGGGACCAACCCACTGTGAATTCTGCACCCAGACGCCACGGAATATTGGAGCGAGGGAGATTTCTGTTCCGGAGAGACCTGCAAACCTCTCACAGGGGGTCCTTCGCGCTGTGGACTGGGTGCCGGGACTGGGAGCTGAGTGCAGCCCTGCAGCGGCTGTGACACCGTGAGGAGGAGATCCGAACAGGCTACGGGGACGAGATATCCTATGGCCACGAGGGTCCCTCCACCCACAGAGGGACCTGCAAACCTCTCGCAAAAGGTCCGTCGCACTGCAGACGCGGAGCCCAGCCCGGACCTGCGGCGGCCACGGCTCAGAGAGGTACAGATCCGACCAGGCTTTAGGGACGGGATCTCCAGCGGCCGCACAAGCCCCCCCACCCACAGGTGATGAGGGTCAGTGGGAAAGTCTCTTTGGTGGGTCGAGAGAGGAGTGGGGTGCCCCCATGGCTCGGGCCCCCCTGGGAGATAGAAGCTGAGACGTGGCTGCAAACAGGGGCTCCCCAAGCGGGCGGGAGCCTGGATCCATTGTGGAAGGTCTGTGCATAAACCCCCTGAGGGAACTGGGCCTGAGAGGTGGCCCTGCCCCGACCTGACCATCTGAACTTAACTCTCACACTGAATAGCAGCCCTGCCCCCGCCAAAAGCCCTAAGGCGGGAAGCAGCATTTGAATCTCAGTCCCCAAACGCTGGCTGGGAGGACCAGGAGGCGTGGTGGGTGTGAGGAGAATATTCAGAGGTCAAGCCACTGGCTGGGGAGAATGCCCAGAAAAGGGAAAAGAAATAAAGCTATTGAAGGGTACTTTCTCGGAGAAAAGACACCTCCTCCCTTCCTTTCTGACGAGGAAGAACAATGCTTACCATCAGGCAAAGACACAGAAATCAAGGATTCTGTGTCCCAGCCCACCCAATGGGCTCAGGCCGTGGAAGAACTCAAAAAGAATTTTGAAAGTCAAGTTGGAGAGGCATGAGTCAAGCATGAAAGGCAGATCAGCTCCCTGCTAAAGGAGAACCAAAAAAATGTTGAAGAAATTAACACCTTGAAAACTAGCCTAACTCAAGTGACAAAAGAGGTTCAAAAGGCCAATGAGGAGAAGAATGCTTTCGAAAGCAGAATTAGCCAAATGGAAAAGGAGATTCAAAAGCTCACTGAAGAAAATAGATCTTTCAAAACTGGAATGGTACAGATGGACGCTAAGGACTTTATGAGAAAGACAGATATCACAGAACATAGCGTGAAGATTCGAAAAATGGAAGATAATGTGAAATATCTTATTGGAAAAGCAACTGACCTGGAAAATAGAATCAGGAGAGACAATGTAAAAATTCTGGGACTACCTGAAAACCATGATCAAGAGAAGAGCCTAGACATCATCTTCCATGAAATTATCAAGGAAAACTGCCCTGAGATTCTAGAACCAGAGGGCAAAATAAATATTCAAGGAATCCACAGAACACAGCCTGAAAGACATCCAAAAAGAGAAACTCCGAGGAACATTGTGGCCAAATTCCAGAACTCCCAGGTGAAAGAGAAAATATTGCAAGCAGCTAGAAAGAAACAATTCAAGTATTGTGGAAATACAATCAGGATAACACAAGATCTAGCACCCTCTACATTAAGGGATAGAAGGGAATGCAATAGGATATTCCAGAAGTCAAAGGAACTAGGACTAAAACCAAGAATCACTTACCCAGCAAAACTGAGTATAGTACTTCAGGAGAAAAAATGGTCTTTCAATGAAATAGAGGATTTTCAAAGTTTCTTGATGAAAAGACCAGAGCTGAAAAGAAAATTTGACTTTCTAACACAAGAATGAAGAGAACCATGAAAAGGTGAACAGCAAAGAGAAGTCATAAGGGACTTACTAAAGCTGAACTGTTTATATTCCTACATGGAAAGACAATATTTGTAACTCTTGAAACATTTCAGTATCTGGGTACTGGGTGGGATTACACACACACACATGCACACACGCACACACACATAGAGACAGAGTGCACAGAGGGAACTGAAGAGGATGGGCTCATATCTTAAAAAAATGAAATCAAGCAGTGAGAGAGAAATATATTGGAAGGAGAAAGGGAGAAATGGAATGGGGCAAATTATCTCTCATAAAAGAGGCAAGCAAAAGACTTATTAGTGGAGGGATAAAGAGGGGAGGCAAGAGAAAAACATGAGGTCTACTCTCATCACATTCCACTAAAGGAAAGAATAAAATGCACACTCATTTTGATAGGAAAACCTATCTCATAATACAGGAGAGTGGGGGACAGGGGCACAAGCAGGGTGGGGGGGAGGATGGAGGGGAGGGCATGGGGTGGAGAATGCAATCCGAGGTTGACACTCATGGGGAGGGAAAGGATCATAAGAGAATAGAAGTAATGGGGGACAGGATAGGATGAAGGGAAATATAGTTAGTCCTATACAACACAACTATTATGGAAATCATTTGCAAAACTACACAGATTTGGCCTATATTGAATTGCTTGCCTTCCAAGGGGAAGGAGTGGGGAGGGAGGGAGCTAAAGAAGTGGGAACTCAAAGTGTTAGGATCAAATGTAATGTTCTTACCACTGGGAAATAAGAAATACAGGTTAAGGGGTCAAGAAAGCTATCTGGCCCTACAGGACAAAAGAGAAGACGGAGACAAGGGCAGAGAGGGAGGATAGAAGAGAGAGCAGATTGGTCACAGGGGCAATTAGAATGCTTGGGTTTGGGGGGGGGGAGGGGATAAAAGGGGAGAAAATTTGTAACCCAAAATGTTGTGAAAATAAATGTTAAAAGTTAAATAAAAAAAAAAAGAAAAATACATTCATAAATGTTTTGCATGATTTCTCATGTATAATTGATATCACATTGTTTTCCTTCTCAGTGGGTGAGGGAGGAGTTGAGAGGATGGAGAGAATTTGGAATTCAAAATTTAAAAAGAATATTAAAAATAACATCTTTTTTAAAAAAAAAATACTGTAGCGGTTTGCCATTTCCCTCTCTAGCTCATTTTACAGATGAAAAAACTGAGGCAAACAGGGTTAAGTGACTTGCCCAGGGTCACATAACTAGTAAGTGTCTGAGACCAGATTTGATATCATGAAGAAGAATCTTCTTGACTCCAAGTCCAGCACTCTATCTACTATGCCATTTAGCTACTAGGCACCTAAGTTTGATTGATCATACTACCTAGGATTCTCTGAAATCTGTTATCATTTTTAAATAGAGCAGTATTATTCCATTTCATTTATATATCCCATGCTAAGCCATTTCTCAGTTGTCTAAGAATTGATCTAAGATTATCTGAGATAGAAAATTCTTTTTTTCTTCTATTTTCCTATTTCTGCCCCCGTAACCTTTTTCTTTCATTTTTAAAAATTCATTTAATATTTTATTTATCTGCAGTTACAGGTAAAAATTATTTTTAACATTTGTTTTTAAAACTTTGAGTTTAAATTCTTTCCCTTCCTCCTTTCTTAACCCCTCTCATCGAGAAGGCAAGCAATTCAATAAAGGTTATACATGTGTAGTCATGCAAAACATTTCCATATAGTCATGTTGTGAAATAAGACATAGACCAAAAAAATTTTTTTAAAAACCTCAAGAAAAATAAAGTGAAAAAAGAGTATGCTTCAGTCTGTATTCAGACACCATCAGTTCTTTCTCTGGGGATGATTTTTCATCATAAGTCCTTCAGAGTTGTCTTGGATCGTTGTATTGCTGAGAATAGCTAAGTCATTAGCAGCTGATTATGATACTGCTGTTACTTTGGAGACAGTACATTTTGCTTTGCCTCAGCTCTTGTAAGTCTTTCCATGTTTTTCTGAGAGCATCCTGCTCATCATTTCTTAGAGAACAATAGTATTCCATCATAATCATATCCCACAATTTGTTCAGCCATTCCTCAGTTGATGGGTATGCCCTCAATTTTCAATTCTTTGCCACCAGAAAAGAGCTGCTATAAATATTTTTGTAAGTATAGGTCCTTTTCCTTTTTGAAAAAAATCTCTTTTGGGATACAGAACTAGTAGTGTTATTGCTAGGTTAAAAGGTATGCTTGGTTTTTATAGGCCATACTTCCAAATTTTTCTACACAATGGTTGAATCAGTTCACAATGTCACCAACAGTGCATTAATGACTCATTTTCCCCACAGCCCCTCCAAGATTCGTCATATTCTTTTTCGTCCTATTATTTATTTATTATTTATACCTATTAGCCAGTCTAATAGGTATGAAGTAGTAGTACCTCCAAATTGTTTTAATTTGCATTTCTCCAATCAATAGTGATTTAGAGCATTTTTCCATATGGTTACGGAGAGCTTTGATTACTTTATCTGAAAACTGTTCAGATCTTTTGATTATTTATCAGTTGGGGAATGGTTTTTATTTTTATAAATTTGATTAAGTTTGTTTGAAAATATGTTTGAGAAATGAGACCTTCATCAGAGAAACTTGCTTAAAATTTTTTTCACACTTACTATTGCTAACTCTATTTTCTTCCATCCTATTTCCCCCATTTATTTTTTCCTTCTCTCTCTTTTCACCTTATCCCTCCTCAAAAGTGTTATGCTTCTGACTACCCCTCTCTCAATCTGCCCTCCCTTCTATCATTCCCCCTCCCTCTTCTCTTATCCTTTCCCCCTCTCTACTTTTCTGTAGGGTAGAATATACCCTATACCCACTTGAGTGTGTATGTTATTCCCTCTTTGAGTCAATTCTGAAGAGAGTAAGGTTCACTTACTCCCCCTCAGTTTCCGCTCTTCCCCTCCACTATAAAAACTTTTTTTTTGCCTCTTTTATGTGAGATAATTACCCTATTCTATCTTTCCCTTTCCCTTTCTCCCAGTATGTTCCTCTCTCACCTCTTAATTGAATTTTTTAGATAACATCCCTTCATATTCAACTCATACCTGTCTATGTATATTCCTTCTAACTGCCATAATAATAAGAAAGTTCTTATGAGTTACAAATATCATCTTTCAATGTAGGAATGTAAACTGTTTAATCCTATTAAGTCTCTTATGATTTTTCTTTCCTGTTTACTTTTTATTCATCTTATGAGGTTTGTATTTGAAAATCAACTTTTCTATTCAGCTCTGGTCTTTTCATCAAGAATGCTGAAATAGAGGCTCTTTTTTCAATCATGGCTTTCAGATAGTCCAATAAATTTTAAATATCTCTCTTGGGTCTATTTTCCAGCTCAGTTGTTTTTCCAGTGAGATAGTTCACATTGTCTTCTATTTTTTCCTGTTTTTGGTTTTGTTTTATTATTTCTTGATTTTTCATAAAATCATTAGCTTCCATCTGCTCAATTTTAATTTTTAAGGAATTATTTTCTTCAATAAGTTTTTGACCATAATGTTCCTGAGAGTTTTCCTTTCAGGATCTCTTTCAGGAAGTGTTTGGTGGATTGTTTCAGTTTCTATTTTCCCCTCTGCTTCTAGAATATCAGGACAGTTTTCCTTGAAAATTTCTCAGAAGATAATGTTTAGGCTCTTCTTTTGATCATGGCTTTCAAGTAGTCCAATAATTTTTAAATGATCTCTCCTGGGTCTATTTTCCAGCTCAGTTGTTTTTCCAGCTTCCTTATGCTCCATTTTAATTTTTAAGGAATTATTTTCTTCAGTAAGTTTTTGTACTTCCTTTTCCTTTTGGTCAATTCTACTTTTTAAGGAGGTTTTTTCTTCAGTGAATTTTTGTGCCTCTTTTTCGTTTGTCCAATTCTGCTGTTTTAAGGCATTCTTTTCCTTGTTGGCTTTTTGTACCTCTTTTATCACTTGGCCTAGTCTATTTTTTAAGGTGTTTTTTCTCTATTTTCTTTTTTTGGGTGTCTCCTTTACCAAGCTGTTGACTTGTTTTTCATGATTTTCATGCATCACTCTCATTTCTCTTCCCAATTTTTCCTCTATCATTCTTATTTGATTTTTCAAAATGCTTTTTAAGCTTTTCCATTACCTGAGGCCATGGATATAAAAGGTTTGACTTTGTTTTCTTCTTCTGAGTGTGTGTTTTATCTTCCTCATCACCCTAGTAACTTTCTATGGTCAGAAGTTTCTTCTGTTGTTTGTTTGTTTCCATATCACATTACTTGACTTTTAACTCTATATTAAAGTAGGTTTCTGCTTCCAGGGTGGCAGGTGCACTGTTCCAGGCTTCAGATGTTTTGTGCAGCTGTTTTCAAAGATGTTTCTAGGGACCTATACATTTTCAGTTCTTCCAAAACTCTGTGATTTAAGGGAGGTTCATTTCTCGTGTCCTGTTCTCTGGTCTGTGACTGATCACAAGTACTCTGTTCTGCCCTGGAACCATGAGGAGGGTCCCTGTTCCACTTTAGCCACAAGCTCTGCCATTCTAGGGCACTTCCTCACCCTGGGAATGCCACTCAGGACTGTGCCTCAGATCTGAATATGGGCAAAGCAACAGAGTCCTGCCACAGTGCTAACAAAGAGGCCCCTGTAATCTCCTTTTGATTGGTTGTTCGACCCCTTTACTATCTGTGGGCTGAGAGGTCTGGAAGCAGCTGTAGCTGCTGCTGATTCAGTGGCTCCCAAGGTCTGCTCCTGTTTTGCCAGGCTTGTGACTGTGCTGACATGACTTGTGCTGGACTGTGCTCTACTCTCACCTTTCCTGTCAACCTTATAACTTGTCTTTAGCCTCTGTGGGCTGACAGATCTGGAAATTGCCACTGCTGCCACTGTTTCAGTTGCCCAGAGGCCTGCTGCTGGTTTGCTCAGGCCTGGTCTGTGCTGATGTAGCCTGTGCTGGATTGTGTTCCACTCTTACTCTCTTGCAACAGACTTTTCCTGCCCACCTTCTAAGTTGTTGTGGGCTGGAAAATTGTTTCGCTCCATCTTTTTGTGGGTTCTGCCACTCTAGAATTTGTTTAGAGTCGTTATGTAAAGGTATTTGGAGGGGTTGGAGGGAGGGCTCAGGCAAGTCTCTCCCTTGACTCCACCATCTTCACTCTGCCTCTCCCCCTA
Source organism: Notamacropus eugenii (assembly GCF_028372415.1). Classification (NCBI taxonomy): domain Eukaryota; kingdom Metazoa; phylum Chordata; class Mammalia; order Diprotodontia; family Macropodidae; genus Notamacropus; species Notamacropus eugenii. The sequence continues at coordinate 192,177,768 of NC_092874.1, forward strand.
AGCCTTTTCTAATTGCTCTTTCAGAACCAGGAAGTTTGTTTAGTGTGTGACTATTCCCTTCCTACCTCAGTTGTTATGCTGCTCTTTGATTTTTTTGCACCAAATTGTGTTTGTGTGTTCAACTTTCCTCATCCATAAGCATATCAAATAAAAGCAAAGTTCATCTGATGTTCACTCTCACACTCCCTCCTGCATATAAATATACATACATGTGCTTCTTTTCATGGACTTCAATTATGAGAAATTGCAAGCTTCATCCCCTTCATGCTCCTTTTTATACTAGTATATTGCTTTTAACTTCACTTCTTTCCCCTCTCTTCAAACCCTTAGAACAAAACTAATTCATTCCTCTTCCCAGGTCCTCTGTTTTTCTTATTTAACTCTCAATCCTCTTTAAAAATATCAAAATTATGAAAGAACTCTTGTTTCATCTTTTTCTATTGGAATGTTAGCACTACCTCATTATACACCTCCTTCCAATTTCTTCCATAAGTTTATATTTCTAGGTTTCACTGGATTTCTGTGTTAGTATTTCAAAGCTTCTACTCAGCTTTGATCTCTTAATCAGAAATGCTTGAAAATCTTCTATTGCAGTAGAGGTTGATTTTCTTACAGGAATACACTCAGCTTTTCAGAGCAAGTTATTTTGGTTAGAAGTTCTTTTTTTAGTGAGCAGAACCAGGAGAACATTATACACAGTAATAGCCACAGTGTGAGAGGACTGTTTTTGGTGGACTTAGCCCTTCACAACAATGCAAAGACCTAAAACATTTCCAAAGGATTCATAATGCAAAATGCCATGCGTATCCAGACAAAGAACTATGGAATCAGAATGCAGAATGAAGCAGACTATTTTCTCTTTCATTATGTTTTGTTTTTTTTTTCCTCATGGTTTCTCTCATTCATTTTCATTCTTCTATGCAACATAACTAATGTGGAAAATGTGTTTAATAAGAATGTATGTGTAGAATCCATATAAGATTGCATGCTGTCTTGGGGAGGGAGGGGCGAAGGAAGAGGAGAAAATTTTTAACTTATGGAAGTGATTGTTGAAACCTGAAAAAAAATAAATTAATAAATTTGAAAAAAGAAAAAAATTAAAAAACAAACAAAAGAAAAACTCTTTGTCTTTTGAAATATATTTCAAGATTTCTCATTTAGAGTAGATGCTTCTAGTTCTTATGTGATCCCGACTGTACTTGCACTTTTTTCCAGGATGGTTTTAGTATTTTTTCTTGGAAATGGAAGCTCTGTATTGTGACATAGTCTTCTTGAGATTTTTCCTTTTGGGATTGATATTAGGAGACAACTTGTAGATTCCTTCCATCTTTACCTCACCCTCTAGTTCTAAATAGATTTGGACTTTTTTATGGATGAATTCTTGAAATAGAGTGAAGAGGCTTTTAAAAAAATTGTTCTGAGGAAGTCCAATGATTTTTTAAAAATTAACTTTTATTGATTGTTTTTGGCATTACCAAAATTTCTACCAGTATTTCTTTCCTCTTCTTCTAGAGAACCATCCTATATAATAATGTTCTAGAGAACTATCCCATATAATAAAAAGGAAGAGAAAAATGAGCAAAACTGATGAATACATTGGAAAAAAATCCAAATATGTGCAATATACCACACCTGAAGACCACATACAACTGAAAGTGAGAGGGATGGGAATCTTCTCATATCTCTTTTTTGGAGCCCTGCTTATTCTTTGTAATTTTGCAACACTCACTTCTGATTGGTTTGTGATTGTTCCTTCCATTTCCAATGTTGTTTTCATTACGTATATTGTTTTCTTGACTCTGTTTACTTCATTCTCTATCAGATTATGTAAACCTTTCCATGCTTCTCTGTACAAATACATCATAATTTCAATTTCTTACAGCACAGTAATACATCATTACATTTTTTCAATAGAATCTCAGATTCTAACTCTTGATCTTGGGATAACCTGTAAGTCCTTTGTGTTATTTTGATTTTCTGTGGGGTGAAATAAAGGTCATCCTGTACCTGATATTTGCATGGATACCTTGAGTATTTTTATGGAATGTGGGAGACCCCCTTTATCTATTCACTTTGCTTCTAATTCTTTGTACCATACACACAAAAAAATTTCTTTAAATATTTTGGTACGTATGAGGACTTTTATCAATGACTTTCTAGTAGTGAAATTTCTGGGTGAAAAGGGAGTGGACATTTTAGTTACTTTATTTGTGTAATTCCAAAATTTCCGCCTTTCCCACATACCCTAGTGTGTTTATTTTTCCATAACCTCTCCAATAATGACTATTCCCATTTTTTGTCATATTTGCCAGTTTGTAGGATATGAAGTAAAACCTTAAAGTTGTTTTGATTTTCTTTTCTCTTATTATTAGTGGTCTGGAGTATTCTTTCATATGGTTATGAATATTTAGCAGTTCTTCTGACAATTGATCATATCCTTTAACGACTTATCTGTTGGGGAATAGCTTTTGGTCTTATATATCTTTTAATTGTTTATGTATCTCGGATACTAAATCTTATCTGGGAAATTTAATATAAAGATTTCTTTCCCAATTGACCTCTCTTCCCTTTTTATCTTAGGTATATTAATTTTATTGGTGCAGAAGATTTTCAGTTTGTGTAATCAAAAGTACCCATTTTATCTTTTGAAATTGTCTTTATCCCTTGTTTGGTCAAGAATATATTTTCTACCCATTGCTATGAGAGAGAGAGATAAATGACCTGCTTCTATTGTGATTTTTTAATGGCATCATCTTTAATATTAAAGTCACATTTCCTTTTAGAATTTATTGTGGAATATGATGCAACATGTTGGTCTAAGCCTAATTTTTACCAGACTGATTTCTAGTTTTCCCAGTAGTTTTTAAGAAGTAAGGAATTCTTTCCTAAGTAATTAATGCTTTCTGGTTTATCAAACACTGGGCTGTTGAGTTACTTGGTTTCTGATTCTTCCTTGTCTAGTCTATTTCGTTATTTTACCTCTCTATTTTTTTAACCAGTACCAAATAGTTTTGATGATTACTAATTTATACTATAATTAGGGGGTAGGAAAGTGTTATTCATCCTTTATCCATATGCTTTTCATTATTTACCTTGATATTCGATCTTTTGTTTTCCCAAATTAATGTTATTATTTTATCAAAAATTTTAATGTTTCCCTTTGATAATTTGATTGGTATGCCATTAAAACTATAGACTAACTTTGTTAGATTGTAATTTTTTTTATTTTGAGTTGGCTTTCCATGAACATATAATATTCTTCCAGCTACTTAAGTTGTTCTTTTTAAGGTAAATTTTATAAATTATTTCACATAAGTATTTTGCATGCTTTAATAGATTGATCTCCAAATATTTTATGCATTTTATAGTTATTTGGAATGGTATTTCTCTTTCCATTATTTCCTCCTGGATCTTGTTATGATTATATAGCAATGCTTTGAATGTTTAAATTTTATTTTGTAGTCTCCATCTTTGATTAAGCTTGGTAAAAAAAAGTTGGTAACTTTACTTATTCCCTAAGATTTTCCAAATAAACTATCATGTCATTAGCAAATAAGGATTTCATTTCCTCTTTGTCTATTTAATTTCTTTCTCTTATCATTGCTATTGCTACCATTTCTAGAAGCATATAAAATACTAGTGAGGAGAGTGGGAATCCTTTATTTCTGTATTTCTTGGGCAAGTTTCTAGTATATTCTTATTGCGTATGATAACATGCTTTCAGTTTTTAGATAAATTTTTTCTGGTATTAAAAATTATGTTTTTAGTATAAATGTTCTGTGTTATCAAAAGCTTTTTCCTGTATCTATTAAGATAATCCTGTGAATTTGAATGTTTCCTTTTCCTAATGTTGAATCATCTTGAGTCCATGGTATAAATCCACCTTGGTCTCAATTAATTGTCTTTTGGATGTATAGTTGTAGTATGTTTGACAGGATTTATTTAACATTTTTGAGTCAATATTCATTGATTATATTTGTCTATAGTTTTTATTATTGTTTTACCTTTACATGGTTTAAGTATTAGGACTATATTACTTTCACAAAAGGCTTCTAGTAGAGTGCTTTCCTTCTCAGTTTTTGAGATAATTTATATACTTTAGTTACCAGTTGTTCTTAAAAGTTTTACAGAATTCTCCTATGAATCCATTAGGATCAGGTTCCCCCCCCCCCCACTTTGGTGGCATCCATTTTACTGCCTTTTCCAACATTGGATTTTCAAAGTTTTCTATTTGGCCTTCTTTTAGGTTACATATTTTTATTTTTTATCTTTTGTCCTTGAAGATCTTTCACTGACATTTGATATACTGAAATCACATCTCCGCAGATGTGTGTACAAAATATATATTTTTTACCTTATCTATGATAAAAATGGTATCTACATACAAATCTATAATCTATCATTTCATTGGTGTACATAACTCTCTCTACCATTGTAAATGGGTATACTTGTCAGTGAATCAGGCTTCAGTCATTTATTAAATGCATCAGGCATTAATTAAATGCCTCTTACGCGCCAGGTGCTGTGCCAAGGGCTAGGGATACAAAGAAAGGCAAAGGAAAATGTCTGCCCTCAAGGAGCACAATCTAAAAGGAGAAACATGCAAACTATGTAGAAACGAGATATATACAGGATAAATTTTAGATAATCAATGGAGGGAAGGCACCGGAATTGAGGGACTGGGGGAAGGCTTCATGTGGGTGAGGCTTTAGCTAGGACTTGAAGCCAGGAGGTGGTGAGGATGGGGAGCACTCCAGACATGGAAGCAGCCAAAGAAAATGCTCACTCAAATGGAATGTCTCATTCAAGGAAGAACAAGGAAGCTGATGTCCCTGGATAGTGAAGTCCATGGGGTTGGGGGGAGGGAGTGGTTTTATTCTAAGGCATAGTAAGTCTACCATGTCATAAGTCTACCTCTTAGGAATACTCAGCTTATGAATGCCAGAGCTAGGGCTCACACATACAAAAATCAATATAATCGTTACTCCTGAGAAGCTTGTATTCTCTTTTTTAGAATAAAGTTTTACTTATATCAGCTTCACATCATCTTTCCCAATGTTCCTTTTCTCTTGTCTTGCAGAAAAGCTTTCCTCATAATTTCAATAGGACCCTGTCCAAAGAGGGGTCAGTCTTCCTGACTGAGGTTAATTGCCTGTTTGGTGAGCCTGCTTTTCAGTATCAGCTAAGGAAGAATGGAGGGGACTACTCTACTACTAAGCATACCGTGGCCTTTTATGCTTGTTTACTTCTCCATGAAACAAAGGCTTTTTGGTTGGCCGCTGAGCCAACTATGCATCAGCTGACTTCACTGTTTTTTCTTTCCTTGTGGTGAGCAAAGCAATACTTGCTGTCAATCCTCTAGGTGTGAGAGGGAACACCAGGGACAACAACTGGTCCTACATATGGCTCTGAATCTGTGATGTCTGTTGCTTCTTGTCTATTTGCTTATTCTTTTCCTATTTTAGGGTGATGTATTAGAAATGGACTAGACTGTGACCCTGTAAGCTTTGAAAGATTAGGGGAGCCATAAGTGGCCCAGAGTCTGGAGTCCATCCTAGAGTTTGTCATTCTCATCGGCAACAGCAGCAGAATGGAGAGGCGTCATCATTGCTGTGAGTGGTGAACTGTTAGACTAGGTCTAACAGACTCATCAAGGAGCAATTTTTCCAGCAGCTGGGCCACATTCATAAGCAAACTTGCTGGGACAAATGTTTCCTGATGGAAAGCATCCCCACCCCACCCCAGTCACAGAGGCAAAAATAGAATTGAGATTGATGTAAAAATGTAAATTATTCATTTCCTTTTTTTCTGGGAACTTTGTCAACCAAATGTTGTTCAAAGATATGTTTTGAACTATCAATTTAAATAATGTAATATAGCTCTAGTTCCTAAATGCCTAGAAAAGAGAGAGAAGTTGAGACAGGCAGTTCAACTAGTGGAATGATCACTACATAAGGGGCCAAAGGATTAGATTCAGATCACCTTTCTGCCTCTTTCTCTCTGTTTGACCTAGGGAAGATTCCTTAATTTCATCTTCTACAAAATGAAATCAGACTCATTGATTCCAAATTGTATGATTCTATTATCTGAAATTCTTCCTGAAAAAAAAAATGCCATGAATTCCTAAATCTGTGGTGGATTCCTGAATCAGTCCACAAACATTTATAAACTGCCTAATATATATCAGATACTGTGCTAAGATCTGGAGATACAAATACAAAAATTAAAATCTTTGCCCTCAAATTGCTTATAATTGAATGAGGGAAGTTGAAAAGGGGATTGGGATAAGGTACCTGGCACAAAGCTATGATGGAGAAACCCAGAGAAAAGAAACTGGATGGAAAATGAAGAGATGGCTGGCATGGATACTCTCTTTAAATGCAGGCTTTGGTAGGAACTCTTTGCTCCACCCTCCCAATCAGAGGGGTCCCAGGGCAGAAGGTACTGATGAGGCATTGAGTACCAAGATTGATGCACTCTTGCAGAATGATGTGACTTTTGGGGACATGACAGAAAAATTCAAAGGAGTGCTAATCCTTAATAAAGTAATAATATCATAATTTTAGACCTATAAGGTATGTGAAGATCATCTTGTCCAATCTCTTCATTTAACAGATAAAGAAACAGAGGTCCAGGAGAGATTAAATGACTTATGTTGTATTAGTAATAAACAGTAGAACCAGAAATTAATGTGAAATACAATAATTAAATAGTCCTTGGGGGAGGAACTTGGACACAGAACTAGGAACTAGAACATGATTGAGGGTGCATGGAAGAGTGGATAGAAAGTAGATCTTGAGTCTGAAAGACCTGGACTCACATCTTGCCTCTGACACATCCTGACTCTGTGACCCAGGACAAGTCTGCCCCAGCAGCTCTCTAAGACTAAAGCCACAAAGCAGGTGCAGACCTCCTTCCCCACAGGAATGGACAGGCATGATAAGGTACTTTCTACTTTACTCTGGGCATAGAAAAAATAGAAGCAATGAAACATTACATTAAGAAAAAAAATTATTATGTAGCTGAACAGACATAATCGATTCCAGAAGTAGACAACTTCAGACAGTAAACAGGTCACTCAAAACCTAGTAGTTCTAGGAAAGACATGATTTGGCTAATTACCCTCTCATGGCCATAATGTCTTCAAATGGGCAAAATAATAGCTAAGAACTTCATTTATATAGTGCTTGCTACATGCCAGGCACTGTGCTAAGCTCTTTAAAGTTATTGCCTCTTTTGATTCTCACAGCCTTGGGAGCTGGATACCATTATTATTCCCTTTTAACAGATGACGAAACTGAGGGAAATAGTAGTTAAGGTCCCATAGATAGTGTTTGAAGGTCATACTTAGTACTATGGAGCCACCAATATACAAACACAATGCAGCCCCCAAATAGTATTCAGCTTGCATCTGGTAGGGTCTGTCATTAGAATTCAGAAATTCTGAGTCTTGTATTTGATTTAAAGCTAGTTCTTTTCTTTTTCTCTTTGTTGCTGACAGGCACCTCTGATCATTTTTTGCCTTAGCTATTTCAAGGCAGCAGACAGTGACAAGGAGAAGCCTGTGAACATTCCACCTTGGTCTCTTTCTTACTGCTTTTGTCGTAGTCTGCTTTACCTTTGTCACCATATTTTATCACTTCTATTTTTATACTTAAAATCAGCAGCTGAATTTTGACTGTTTCCTTCTACTCACCACATTATACAGCTTCAGCAGGGTAGAAGGTAAAGGTGAAGGGAAGAAGTTACATATAAAAAATAGAAATATATCTTTTGTTACATTTTACCTTCTGAGAATACCAATTTATTAAGCATAAGATTAGATATATGATCAATAACTATTAAGTTAATTCTATTGTCCATAATCACTCTTCTCTAGTTCTTGGCACAGTGCTGAACACATAGTAAACACTCAATAAATGCTTTTAAATAGATTCTCTTGCCCACAATGAGCCCAAGGCAGCTGCTCAGCAGAAGATGGGTGATTGATTCCTGTAAATGTTTGTAGACTCTTCACTTAACCTCTCTACACTCTAGAGAAATCCAGTAATACAGGAGGCAGCAAACTGTAACAAACAAAAATCAGGAAATGCAGAAGTTGAATCCTCCAAAGACCACACTTTCACCCACATTGTCCACAGTTCCTTATATGGAGCACGAAAAGGTATCATATTGAGCAATCTCACTGAGGTCCAAAAATACTGCCAGCCTCTGTGAGCACCTTGTCTCTAACACATAGGAATAATAACAATGAAGTCACTTAGGGGAATATCTCTGCTTCACTTTCTTGCCAGAATGAAACCTGTATTGTTGTTCCCATGAAGTGTGCTTTCCAGATGGTAGCATGCAGATGTTCAAAGAGGGTCCCTCGACATAAATTTTGCTAAAAATAAGGTTGCTGGGTTTTCCTGAAGGTTTTTTTAATGATAGTTGTAGTGTGGTGGGGTGGAGGGAGATGAATGTGAAGGATGATAGAGAGAGGTATCAATATGAAAACTACTACATCCTTCCAGTCCCCCAGTCTTATACTATAAGGCATATGGAACAACTCCAGAGTTTCAGGAATGGCTACAGAATGGTAAAATTCTTTGAAAATGTTGATTGCTTCTTTCACTGTTGTCTTTTTCTCTACTAAATCAAGGTAATGATTTTCTGAGAAGCCTTTGTCATATGCGGGATGAAATGGGTAATCATTTACTTTTCAGTATATTCAGTTCAACAAATATATTAACTGTAAACAGGAGCATTTAGAATTTATCACTAGCTATAAAGAATCCCTCTTGCATTTGGGATCTGTGTTGGATACATCTGAAGATTGGTGAACTTTTACTCCTCCCTCTTTATCTCTAATCCAAGGGTCCCTTCTCTAACTGGGCACTTGGGCACATGATTGAGTCTCCAGAAGGCAAAGACTATATCTCCCCTCAGTGTAACTCTGAGGTGTTGGGGTTTCCACTGCATCTTCTAAGCCCCTATCTGGTGTGCTCCCTGATAACAATCAACTAGCTGAATTCTATTATCTTTTAGAAAATGTATTTACTCAGAATGTGTAGCAAAAACATTTGTTATAAAACATTCCCCTCCACCTGAGGGTGTATTCTCCTTGTATGCACACAAGATCTTTGGGGAGTGTGGGTTCAACCTAGTGAGGCACGCATATAGATAGTACATGTGGCCAAGGGATACCTCTGAAACCTAAAAGTCCTTTTAGAGAGTCCTCATAAGGTTCCACTATAACTCTAGTGGCTAAAGGCAAATTTTCAAGTCTTTCTAAAGTTAATGTTGAACTTTTCTCCATTGTGAGAGGTCTTGATCCCTGAAGTTGCTTCTGTCTTCAGGTGTCTTTCTTCCATCATCCATCCTTAGGCTCTTTTTCTATTGTTAGTCATTGGTATTATGAGAATCTGCTATTGATTTCAGTTGTCAGGAGGATTACTCATGGGTTACAAAAGTCATTGAAGTTCACAGAGTTGTAATGTGAATACTTCTCTTTCTGATCTCTTGCTTGTTTGAGATCAGAAAAGAATAATTATGAAAGAAACAGAAGCACCACATGCTCACAGACACAAGGGATCTAGGTGGGAGAATACAACTTTCTGACACTTACCCAAATGACAGGTCATAGTAGTTCTGTCTTATTAGCCATGATGGAGGAGGATACTGGGAGATCAATACTTCCCTTCTATGTGTCACCCTAGACCTGGCTCAATACTGCTTAAATCATTAATTTTTCCATCTCCACAGCCAATTAGGATATGGTTTACATTATACCTCACCAATTCCTCAATCACTCATATCGAGAAAATGGATCTCCAAAATTCCATGTTGGTCTAGAACTAGGCATGAATATTTCTACATGCTTTGTATAATTCACCAGGAAGGGCAAATCTAAGCATGTTCCAAGAACTGCCTCATTATTGGCCAATACCCCCATTACACATGCTTTCTTGATATTAATAACCCAAGAAGAGGTTCTTTAAACCATTATTTCATCCATTAATGACTTAAAAAATTTATATATAGATGTGTGTGTATGTATATATGTGTATATATATATGTATATATGTATACATATATACATATATGTGTACATATATATGTATATATGTATGTATGAGACATTCTTTTGGAAGAACCTTTAAAGCTACAGCTTGTTCTAGTTAATCTCATATAATCGCAGCATAAGGAGATTTTATATTCTCTTCCTCTTTCAAGTTTGGTTGATTGTAAACCTATGTTGTGCTATAGAGTATTGTTTGCGAAGATAGCCTCTTCTTTGTTGTCAAACCTCAAACATAAGTAAATTATTCTCATAAAGATCTTGGTGAGATGAAGTAGGTATATGGATTAATAGTTATTTTCTTGACTGCTTTTTCTTTTTAGGAGTAGAAATGTCTCTGAGTTTTTCAATTGTTTGATATTTTCTCCTCTTCTAGATTTCTTGTGTTGATAGTTATCAAACTTTGAACATTGCAGAGTTCTACATAATTACTAGAAACAGTCCAATTTAGCCAACAATACAGGAAAAAACCCCTAAGTTTATTATTGTTTGCTGTTCAGATCATGATATGTAGTTGGCTGGAAAACCCATAGAGATTGTTGAATAGTACATATATTTTGGACAAGCATCAAAAATAGAATCTGAATAATCTCTGAAGAAACAGAATTGTAGTATATCCAATGGACAGTTGAGACATACATGGTAGGTATATCATTGTTGTTAATAGGCAGAAAGGGAATAAAAATTTAGTACCTACTATATGCCAGGCATTATACCAAGTGCTTTACAAATATTATCTCATTTAATCCTCAAACATTCCTATGAGGTAGGTGCTATAATTATACCCATTTTACAGTTGAGGAAATGGAAGTAAACAGAGACTAGATAACTTGCCCAAAGTCACACAACTAGTAAACATCTAAAGTCAAATTTGAAATCAGGTCTTTCTGGCTCCAGGCTGAGAGCTCTATCTACTGTGCCTCCTGGCTGCCTCTTTATAATTCCAGAAACGTTTGTCTTGCTTTGTTTGGTGGAGTTCAAAAAGAAAAGGCAATGGAACAGGTCCCTATCTTGTTATTACAAGCCTCTTTGGTATATAATTCATCTGTTCACACATGGTTTTGATTTCTTCTGCTAGGTCTCTATGTTTTGAAAGCTTTTGACTGCATTCGCTTTACAGATTTTGGGTACTTGGTATGGCAACATTTGTTAAAAATGTTGCTCTTCAATTTTTATAGGTCAATATTCTATCAATCAATTTTTGGATCAACATTATAATTATTTCCATTATGATTGAGGACAATGGCCCAGTCTATGATAATTATCTAGTTCCAGTACAGTTTACCAGCTGAATTCTCCAGCGTATTTTTGAATTCTGAATTGAAACTTCAGGGATTTGTTTTCTTTCCATGAAAGAAAGTGAGTTTTTGATACCACCAGGTTTGTACTGTGAGATACTCAGTTGCTGCTAAATTTTGCAGGTTACAGTGATGCGTTTCACAGTTTCTACTATCTCCTTATATAATTAATCTTTTTTGATTAATAGGTGTAAGTTCTTGAAAGAGAGCTTTTGTAATTTATGGTAGTGATGATCTGACCCTAAATTGTCACCATAAGCACCTTCATTTCCATAATCAAATGCATATGATAGACCTTTGCTTGCTTTTTCATTATATGTGTATGTATGTATATGCACATATGTTGAATAAATGTGAGTATGATCCAACTTTATTTCACTTTTGAATTTTAGCTGTTTCTAGACTCCATCTGGAGGTAATCCACATTTGGTTACATTCCATATTGATTCCAATAGCATGTATCTATTATTAGCTTGTATTATTCCTTGATGAAGTGATCTACTTGTTCCAAAATAATTTCTGCAGGTTTTTAAAAACTTGTTTAATTTGGAAACCATATTTAATTTTATTTCAGAGAAATGATAATGGATTTAAAGTTGAGAGGAGCCTTAATGGACTTAAATTGTCTCTTGAAAAATCCCATGTTTTATATTAATGTTATATTGGTGGTATGTTTCAATTAGAAAATAGTTTTTCATATGGACTTTAAATGCCCTAGGGTTTTCATGATATTTAGGTTTATTTTACACATTTGCAATATTCAATTTAACCACAAATGTAGAATCGAATCAAAAGCTTTGCAATAATATATAAAGACAGTTATGGTACTTTCTTGTTTAATAATTATTGAATAAAAAAAGTTGTTTTTTATACCACTGGGACTTTCTATAACATTTTTTTTAAAGTCAATATATTGTTTTCTTTCGTATAATTTTTTTAGTGATAAAAACTGTGAATGCTTTGCATAAAGCATATGAATAAATGAATGAATTAATTAAAGAGAATTTATTACCTGCTTACTGTGTGCCAAACATTATGCTAAGTGCTAGTATTATAAATAAAAAACAAAGACAGTTACTAACCTCAACGAATTTATACTCCACTGGGGGATGCCATACACATAGGTAGTGGTGGCCAGAGATGGGGAAAGATATAAACTTGGTGGTAAGATAGTTGGTGGGAGTGTGGAGAAAGGAGAGTGTCAGAGAGGGGGATGTGAAGTGAAGCATGATTGAGGTTTTTCTGAAACAGTGGGCCAGTGAGATAGTCACCAATCAGGATGGTATAAACATTGAATTGGTTTATATTTGTAGGGATCACTGGCATTCTCATTTTTGGTAATCAATATATAATACTCTATGATGAAAGGTAGGATCAGATTTGTGTCTGAGAAGAAGCTGGTAAAATATTTTGCTAGTAATTCATTCTCTGCTGTGTAATGTTGGAGCCAAGAATTATAGGTCTATCTTGCCTGTGCTGCTTTTTGTAGAAAAATCTTTCTTAGAATCTTCTTTGGTGCTGACTGAAGAATGTAAAGGTTCTCATTACAACACTGGAGATATCATGATCCAGGTGAAACACTGGGATTTGGTGATGACTATACTATTCTATGCAGGTATCTTTTCTATTCTTTTTTTTAAAGGTGTTAATTTTTTTCCTCCACCTCTCTTACTTGATTTTCAAAATCCTTTTTGAACTCTTCCATGACCTGAGACCATTCCATATTTATTTTGAAGGTTTTGGATGCAGAAGTCTTGACTTTTAGGTCTTCCTCTTATAGTTTGCATTGTTCTTCATCATCTGAAGGGATGGAAGAAAATACCTGCTCACCAAGAAAGTAACCTTCTTTGTCTTATTGTTTTTCCCTTTTTTGGGCATTTTCCCCGTCATTTATTTGACTTTTGAGTTCTTTGTCAAGAGGAGGGTATACTCTGGAGACTTGTAAGTTCTCACTTCCTCCAAGGTAGCACAATCAAGGGAGAAGAGTTTATTCCTCTCCTGACCTGCACTTTGGAGCAACTACAAGCATTCTTTTCTGTGAGTAGAATTCCCTCTTCAAAGCCTCTGCTGGCTTCACCAGCAAGCCAGCACTAGTTCTTACCCCAGAGCCACCACTCAGGACTGAGATCTACATCAGCTACTTAATTCCCCCAGGGTCTTTAAGTCAGGCCTCCAACAACAGAAGCTGCTGCCATCTGGGGCTGTGGCTAGACTGCTGTGTTCCCTTCTCACCCAAGTGGAAGAGCTTTCTCACTGATCTTTGAAGCTGTCTTTGGCATTTGTGAGTTGAGGAATCTGGGACCTGCAGGTGCTGCCAGTGGCACCTTGGAGCTTGCTCCAGTCTTGTCCTTCCCGTGGGCCAAGGCCAGGCTGCACTCCATGTGACAGATCTTTCCTGTCGACCTTCCAGGCTGCCTTGGGCTAGAAATCTCTTTCACTCTCTTGTTTTGTAACTTCTGCTGCTCTAGAATTTGTTTAGAGTCATTTTTTACAGGCATTTTATGGGATGTGGGAGGAGAACTTCTAGAGGTATGTCCTACTCCGTCATCTTGGTTCTGCCCCCTATCTTTGCTATTCTTGATTGTACCTTGCTTCTCTTTTGTCAACTTGCATAGCTCCCTGTCTCATATACATCACCACCAAATGGCTAGCACTCTGATTTTTAAAAAATAATTTCAGCTTTTATTTGGTATTTTATTTTTCCCCACTTGCATGTAAAAACAATTTTTAACATTCATTTTTAAAACTTTGAGTTACAAATTCTTTCCCTTCCTCCCTCCCTACTTCCCACTTCCCATTAAGAAGACAAGAAACTCTATTTAGGTTATACATGTGTAGTTGTGCAAAACATATCCTTAATAATCATATTGTGAAAGAAAATATAGACAAAAAAATTCAAGAAAAGTAAAATTAAAAAAAAAGTAGATTTCAGACACCATCAGTTCTTTCTCTGGGGATGGAAAGCATTTTTCATCATAAGTCCTTCAGAGTTGTCTTGGATCATTGTATTGTTGAGAATAGCTAAGTTATTCCCAACTGGTCATCTTACAATATTGCTCTAACTTTGTGCACAGCACATTTCACTTTGCATCAGTCAATGAAAGTCCTTCCAGGTTTCTCTGAGACCATCCTGCTCATTATTTCTTACAGTACAATAGTATTCCATCATAATCGCATACCACAACTTCTTCAGCCATTCCACAATTGATGGGCATGCTCTCAATTTTTAATTCTTTGCCCCCAGAAAAGAGCTACTATAAATATTTTTGTACATATAGGTCCTTATCCTTTTTGTTTTTTTAAAAATCTCTTTGGGGATACAGACCTAGTAGTGGTATTTCTAGGTGAAGGGTATGCCCTGCTTTATAGCCCTTTGGGCATAGTTCCAAAGAGCTCTACAGAATGGTTGAACCAGTCCACCAATAGTGCATAAAGTCTCATTTTCCTCACATCCCCTCCAATATTTAGCATTCTGATTTTGAAGCCTTTCATCTTTCATAGTCTCCTCATGACAATTATGGGCTCATTGATTCCTAGAAATGAGAAATTAAAATACGATAGACATACCCTTTCTATCTTCTACCCAAGCAAAAACTTTGCTGTCACTGCAAATATCACCATTTATACAAATATATCTGTAAACACACATTATAAACCCATTCATTGGTAACTACAGCATAGTCACAGTCAACTATCCAACATACATGGTACATATGCTTATTCTTCTTTGAATTTTCCTGAACTGAGACCACAGCTAGTATGTCTCCTCCTGATCCCTCACCTGAGAGATTTACTTATGGGGCTTCTTCCCTTTCTCTCTGTCTTCTGAAATGCCTCTAAGTCAAATTAATAGATAAACATGGCTTTTGCCCAAATGTTAGCAGATACAGAGTTAAGCCTGTGGTCTTGTTCTTGATGAGATTATATGCATGAACTAGAAATGTCACATGCTGACATTTCAAAATGGTTGGCCCAAGTCCTTCTACTAAGGCCTGAAGGTCTCCTCCTGTGCTTATTAATGTATGATTAAAGCACTCTGGTTACATGTTCCCCTGAGGATAGTAAGGTATATTTCTAGACTTGATTCCTGCCAAAGCAAATACCTCCATGTAGTCAAAAAATTTCAACCTTGATCAGATGGTTTAGCACAAAGTTAACTCTTTTCATTTCATTTCATTTCTTTCCTTTCCTTTCCCTTTCCTTCCTTCCTTCCTTCCTTCCTTCCTTCCTTCCTTCCTTCCTTCCTTCCTTCCTTCCTTCCTTCCTTCCTTCCGTCCTTTCTTTCTTCCTTTCTTTCTTTCCTCCTTTCTTTCTTTCTTTCTTTCTTTCCTTCTTTCTCTCTCTCTTCCTTCCTTCCTTCCTTCCTTCCTTCCTTCCTTCCTTCCTTCCTTCCTTCCTTCCTTCCTTTCTTTCTTTCTTTCTTTCTTTTTTTTCTTTCTTTCTTTCCTTCTTTCTCTCTCTCTCTTCCTTCCTTCCTTCCTTCCTTCCTTCCTTCCTTCCTTCCTTCCTTCCTTCCTTCCTTCCTTCCTTTCTTTCTTCCTTTCACTTCTTAGAAAAGTTCTGAAAATTCCATAGATGTCTTTGAATGTATCCAAATGACTAGCTTGCCTATCTTCTCAAGACTGGCAATTCCCACTGAGATGTGATGTGACCTGTATTCTTAAGAATTCGCTTGGTCAAATCCAATGTCCATTTATTTCACAGGCACAAGTCTTGTGATAACCACCCTCTGGAATATCCTTTGCTATTGTACCAAAAAGTCATAGATCATATTTCTCTTGATAAAAATCACCGAGTAACTGGAAATGTATACATAACTTCTGCACCATCAAATTCTCCATCCAGTCTATTGAAGAACTCAAGCACTGTGATCTCTGGCCACTGACTTTTCAGAGAAGGTTCAGGAAACATTCAGTAACTATTGTTGTTGAGAGAAGGGGGTTCTGAAAGAGGGAAGTGCAAGATCCGTCCTTCTTTCATTGGTGTCTGAGAGAGATCGAGAAGAATCCTGACAGATAAGGAGGAGTGATAGTAAAAAATGTTTTTCCTTTTAAGCCTACTGACTGGATGTTCTTGTTCTCTTTTCTATTGCTTGCTTTCCCCTTTCCTCTTTTCCTTTTCCACTCCCCCCATTTCCCCAAACATAGGGACTAAATAAACAGTTAGGGACTTTGGCCATATGTGCCTTTCAGTAAGAAGCCAGAGGACATGTGTCCTCAAAAGTGGTGGTCCTATCATGATCTAATCATAGACCTTCCAGAGTCATTTAAGGTATATGCTTAGTTTCATGGAAAATATCTCAGCCAGAGCATACATATGACTAGAGGTGGCCAGGATCCATACTTCAACTCCTTATGAAGCATCCCAGTCAGAATCAAATAGAGGGGGACTCCCCTGGTTATTTCCATTATATGTACAGTCTGTCCTATATCTACTTGTACAAATGGTAATCTTGTGAGGCTGGTGCTTCACTTTTTAACCTTCCTGCCTTGTTGGGGCAGCTAGGTGGTGCAGTGTTTAGAGCACCAGTGCAGGAGTCAGGAGGACCTGAGTTCAAATCTCACCTCAGACACTTGACACTCACTAGCTGTGTGATTTTGGGCAAGTCACTTAACCTCAATTGCCTCATCCTGGGTCATCTCCAGTCATCCTGGACTGGAGGACTTTGGAGGAGAAGTGAGGCTGGTGACCTGTAAAGGCCTCCCTCACTCAAAATAGTCAGGTGCAAGTCATGTCATCATTTCTCTGATGGCATGGTCTTCTTTGGCAATGAAGGACAAACACACACATCCTGCCTTGTAGAGCATTCTTAACCAATCAGAATCTTTGATTGGTGATATCTTTACTTCAGAGGCTTGCAAGAGATAATCTCTTGGCCCCAAGAAGGAAGATATAAGGTCAACAAAGGGTGAATTTTAGTTGTGATTAATGAAATGGAAATGATGGAGGTTTAATTTTAATATGAGAGAGGGTCAGAATATTTGGAGTGGGGTAATCTTCCAAGGTTTTAATCTGTTTTAGAGTAGGAACTGAAATTTTCTGTGTTGGAAAATAGGCTCAACTTTTCTCCAAATGCATAGAAATCACTTGGATTTCAGTCCTGACCAACAAAAGAAGCTTTTGTCTATTTAGGATCACTTATGTTTTTGAAATAATTTGATAATGAAATGTAGTACAAAAAAAGAATGATTATTTTGGGCAACAGTTCAGTGCTATAGTGTAGCATAGCAATGATATCTAGAAAAAAAAGTACTGTCCTGGGAAGCAGTGGTCTGAAATCTATTTGATCCTGTGAAATTATCAGCACCTTGCTGTTATTTCACAGAAATGTTGAAGTACTAGCCTAAAGTTTTTCACTTGTGGAATAGCATGTTATTAAATCCAAAATTCAATTATTATTATCATTGCTAATTAAACAGTGATCAAAAACAGAAGTACCAAAATTTTCAAAATAGCTTGTGTGGACCCTGAACTTTGTGGATTTAGACTTTTGCATCCTTTGGTGGTGGAGGCAGGAGTTTCAGAAATGCAGTCCCATAAGAAACTAAGGCTCACTGTCCCCAGTTGTTTAACCCTTGCTACTATGCTTATGGATAACTCCTCCCCCCTTTAAGATACCCAAATAAAGAGAAACATGCTGATGCAAGGTACATGGCATAGGGGGCAGGGGGAGGAGCACTGAAGGGTAAGCTTAAATTTGAATGTGTGAATTTGAAAGGTAGACAGACATACGCCTGTGGAGCAGCAGTGGTTGAAGAAACAGTTTCCTCTAGCCCCAAGACTTCCAGGGAGCCAAGAAAGACCCCCCAAACCCCCATCACAGTCATGGAAAGGTACAGGTAAAGAGACAGCCTCCTTACAGATCAGACCAGGGCAATTCATAGTAAAAGTAAGTGAAAATGTTCACTTGCTTTATCTGACTTTTTGCTGAGAATGAATCTGAGTCATGATCATCTATCTATCTTTGGTCCTGTCTCTCACTCTCTCTTTTCTTTTTGGTCATCTCCGTCTGACTCATTTCTTCCTGATATTTTCCCCTTCTTTCAGGTTCAAAGTTTGTTTGTGTTAAACTTTTTAAAATCTCTCCATTCATACTCCTTAGCTCTCTCCTTATTTATTTATTTTATTCTAGTACATAGGTCATCTACTCCAAGCTCCTCATTTTACAGATGAGGAAACGAGGGAGTTTCTATTTAAATCTCAGTGACAAAACCCTCTGAACTTTGCGTGAAGGTTTCTTTCCTAAAGTTCCAATTTCTATTGCTATTCTCAATGCAGGTGGATTCTCTATAAAAATTTCTATCTTAAAATTTTATATTGCTTTGAACAATAATGGTATTAATTCATTTTGTATGACAAATGATTATGAGTTGTTGAATGAATATTCAGAAGGATGAATATTCATTTTATATTACAATATTATCTACCTTATCCATATGTTTCGTCTATGTGGTACCTATGCCAGACAACTACCAATCAAGGTGAACTATTTAAGACTTTCTTATGTCTTAGAATAACTGAACTCCACACCATATAGTTGAAGACAAACTCCTGTGGAGTGTTCTTAATTTGTCTTTAACCCTTGTGATTACCTAATTCTTGAAGTTCAGGTATTGGTCAATAGTGCTTGGGCTAGAGTTACTTCTAGGTGGCAGAGTCCAGGGCTTGTTTCTAATGAAATGCAAATTAGATAACAGGGGAAGTGACTTTTGATAAGGCTGGGCAGACAGAAAAATAAGGAAAGGAAGAGAATGAATTTCATGGGACAAAAAGTGAAGTAGCTAAAGAAAGGGGAAAAAACTGGTCTCTGTGAAGCAAATATGACTGATAAGTGAAAAATGACTATCAGAAGCACAGGGAGACAGAAACAGAGAGAAGTAAAGGCAAAATTTGGCAGATGACTAATATTGAATCCAGTGATTTCCAATATGTGAGCCGTGGGCCCCCTTGGAGTTATTTCAAGGGAACTGCATCCATATTCTTCTCAAGTGTTGTTCTTCTGATTCATATTTAGCTCTAACAAAATGTTCAGTGTGACTCAGAATAATAAATAAGAAATTACACCTTGTATAGGTCAAATAAATGATATGTTTCTCACATGTATGTATCACTATTTCCCGGCAGTATGTAGAAGCTACTATGACTAATAAAATGAAAATTTAATTAATGAATTTACAATAACCTCTTGTCATTGGGTATTTTTTCATTCAGTGATGCTTATAGCACAGCCACTATCATGTAAGAGTCCATAAGATTTTTCTTGATGTTAGGAAGAAGTCCTTTCATTTAAGAAGGTTGGGGACCACTGATCTAATGCAAGTCTCCCAAGGGAAACATAAGATCTCTGCAGTATTCACCCAAATTGGTCACTATAGGAGAGGATCACTATATTAAGCTATTTTAAACCCATTTGATTCTGGTTTGCATTGTTAAGGAAGCAGCTAGTGTTCTACCTCAGGGAGCACAGCTGTTCAGAGTAGCTGACAACTTGAACATTTAAAAGCTGTCTTCAAAAAAATCCTCCTCATTCTGATGAGATACATGGAGGGAACATTTTTCTATATAAAACCTATGAGAAATAGAAAGTTCCTGCTGTTTAGCTGGTAATGTAAAGGGCTGGGCAATTGAGTAAGAGGGAGGTGAGAAAACCCAAAGAAAGATGAAAGGACATAAAACTCATTTTACTTGTGACAGGAAGAGTTACCATCAAAAGACTTACTAGTCTGTATGGAGAATGAGTAAAAGTCAATGAAGGGATTCTGCAAACTCATAGAGTATTAGGACCACAGAAAGATTTTTAGATGTCATCTGATCCCATGATGTCAAACTCAAACAGAAACAGATCCCTGTAGCATGCATATTGACATACAAATTCACATGATCTGTGCTTTGTTGTATTTTCCTTTATTTTGCTAAACATTATCCAATTACATTTTAGTCTGGTTGGGACAGGAATTTTGAAGGTTTTGAGTTTGATACCTCTGAATCTGACTTATCCCCTTATTTTAAAGATGAGGAAACTGAGGCCCTGAGGGATAAAGTGGGTTTATCCAAATCACATAGCTAGTTAATGAGAAGTAGTTAGTGGTAGAGCATAGACTAGAACTTGTATTTCCTAGTCTATTCTTTCTGATACTACAAGCTGCCTCATTTAAATTTTTTTTTTTTTTTGAAATTGAGTGTCCTTATCTCTCCCAGGCTGGAAATGCAGTGGCCATGCATGGGAGTTTTAACTTGTTCTCTTTTTCTTTTTCTTGCCTGTGCTGGTTCACTCCTCCCTTGGAAGGCTAAAAGTCCTCTTCTTCAGGAGTTTCATTGTGCTGGTATCAGCCAGTGCAGTAACCTAATCAGGTTTAGTCCTACTGTAACTCAGAACTCCTGAACTCAAGTGATCCACCAGCCTCAGCCTCCCCAGCAGCAGGGACCATAGGCACAGGACAACATGAGATGACACTGAAAGAGATTGGTCAGGGTTAACTAGACTCAACAACTTTATTAAACAGACTACTAGGTAGGGATGGGGAAAAGGAAAAAGAATTCTTGTGCCTACTCTCTAACTTCAAATGATGCCCTTCTTTTCATCATCCTCACTTCCATCTACATCTCTCCTACAACACACATACGTATATACTATAAAAAACCTTTGTTAAGGATTTTTCTCTATAGGTTTACTAGAATGCATTTGAACAATGTTCTGGGTTGAAGAACTGGACTAATTATTTTACATACTGAGCAATATAAGGCAATCTAAAAAAACTTTAAAATAGGAGTGATTTATTTTGATATAAATAGTGTTATTCTTCTCATCTCATCATTATCGGTATCATCATTACTTATTATACTCATATTCTTACATATCTTTAGTAGATCTGACCCAGTATAAGTCTTTGTACATAACAGGTACTTGGTAGAGGTGCTGAAGGGTCTGAAGGAATTGACTGAAGAAATCAGTCAGTTACAGAAGAGCTAAGTTACTTTCCAAGTGACCTAAATAATAGTTGCTCCATGTTTTTGATAAGCCAGTCTCAAGGGAATAGATAGGAATATTTCTCAGGTCTGTAACAAAGGGACAATAGCATTTTCCCTGTGAAGAATGACCCCAGGGATGAGTGACTCTAAATTGAATTGATGTCTACAGTGACTGCAGGGAAAGACAAATTCTTTTAATTTTTTCTTTCTTCTCCTTTTTGTCCATAGCTTCCTAATGACTCAAAGGAAATTCCTCTACCACTTCAAAAATGTAAGATGGGCTAAGGGTCGTCATGAAACCTACCTGTGCTATGTTGTGAAACGTCGGGATAGCGCCACCTCTTTCTCCCTGGACTTTGGCTACCTTCGTAACAAGGTATCAGAGTATACTTCCTAGCAATCTATAAGCTAAACCAGCTAATGGAGGCACAATCATTTGGTCATTAGGATTTGTTCACTTTCTTCTTAATCTCCTGTCAAATTTGTTCTAAATAACTACTTATGCTCCTATCTATCAGTCATTTACCACATACTTACATAATCAACTAATTCTCTTATTATTTACTACCACCCACTTTCCTACATCTTTCTCTATCACATAACCTATGTTTTCACTATATCTTTCCCCTTTGCCCAGAAGTTTCCCCCTACAATCTATGGATCAACAAATATTGGGCAGTTAGGTGGCATGGCAGATTGAGCTCCAAACTTAGAAAGAGTTAAGAAGACCTGAGTTCGGACACTTAGTAGCTGCATGACTCTGAGCAAGTCACTTAACCTCTATCTCAATTCCTTCAT
The DNA here is from genome assembly GCF_028372415.1 of Notamacropus eugenii. NCBI lineage: Eukaryota > Metazoa > Chordata > Mammalia > Diprotodontia > Macropodidae > Notamacropus > Notamacropus eugenii. Next base: position 192,199,893 of record NC_092874.1, read on the forward strand.
CTATAAAATGGGGATAATGATAGAAACTACTTCCCAGGATTTTTCTGAAGCTAAAATGAGACCAAAATATTTGTAAGTGTTTTTAAATACGAACATGCTATATAAATGCTACCTATTATTATTTATTGACTATCTACTACATCCCAGGTACTGTGTGGGGAAAAGAAAGGAACTTAGACTTAATGGAGGAGACATGTACATATAAAATTATATTAAAAATGTGGATAGGACCTGTGTTTTTATTGGTGTAGGGACATCCTGATTCCTGTAGGCTACATATTAATTTAGAAAACTACATGCAATATTGTCTGTTTTATTACATTTTAAATTTATTTTGCTTATTTTTCAATTACATTATAATATGATTTACATCACATTTGGGAGTGTTGTTGGTCTCATTAAGACCTTGGGCCATGTGCGTGACACCTTTGGTCTAAATCACTGAGAAGTTAAATGACTTTATAAAATATATAGAAAATGAATATAAAGGAATTTTAGTGGGATGGGTACTAGGAGATGGGGAACAGTATTGGCATCATGCAGAAGATGGTGCTTGAACTGAGCTGGGAAGACAACCAAAAATTCTAAGAGGTGGAGGTGAGGATGGGCATCTAGGTGGCACAGCGTGGAGAAAGCTTTGCTTTCAATCAGAAAGACTCGTTGTCCTGAGTTCAAATCTAGCCTCACACACTGACTAACTGTGTGACCCTGGGCAAGTCACTTAACTCTGTTTGCCTCAGTTTCCTCATCTGTAAAATGAACTGGAGAAGGAAATGGCAAACTACTCCAATATCTTTGCCAAGAAAACCCCAAATAGGAGGGGGGAATCACAAAAAGTTGGACATGAATGAAAAACAACTGAAAAAGAGAAGGAGGTGAAGAGTGAGGGCATTCTAGGTATGGAGGATGACTTGTACAAAAGCGTGGAGATCAGTGATGGCTTATTGTGTGTGAAATGCAGCAAGAAGACCAATTTGGCTGGACCATAGAATGTGTAAATGGGAGTAGTATATAATAAGATTGGACATGGTAATTTGGAGTGAGGCTGTGAAGGGCTTGAAAATTCAACAAAGGACTTTGATTTGATCCTAGCAGTAATGGGGAATCACAGGATTTTATTGAGTATACAACTACACAAAAGTAATCTAGGTAGATATTACCAATTATTTTCAATATTACCAATATTTCTAGGAGTGGCAGGCCATTACTGTTTTCCTTCAACCTCAGGAAAGTATTTTTTTTAAAGTACTGGTAAATAAATCAAATGTTCAACTATGCTTTATAGTAAAATAACAGTATTCTTTTAACCCTCTGCTTCCTCTAACTTCATCTCAATATGGCCAATGAAAATCTTCTAGCAATTTTCTCTTACTTTTTCTTCCCTTTTCAGAATGGCTGCCATGTAGAACTGATCTTCCTTCAATATATCTCTGCCTGGGACCTTGATCCTAGTCGATGCTATAGGGTAACATGGTTCACTTCATGGAGTCCCTGCTATGATTGTGCCCGGCACGTGGCCAACTTCCTTCGCTGCTACCCTAACCTAACTCTTCGAATATTCACTGCCCGCCTCTATTTCTGTGAGGACAAGAAAGCTGAGCCAGAGGGACTTCGACGTTTGCACCGGGCTGGGGTCCAAATTACTATCATGACTTTCAAAGGTTAGAATGGTTGAAGATCTAGAGATATAAGGGGGAAATATTTTGCAAGAGTTAGGTTAATCAGGAGAATGGATTCAAAATTCAAATTAAGAAAAGACATTGAGGTGAGGATAGATTTAAGGGGAAGGATTTCAGGTTTGGGTTATAATTTGACCCTGGGGCAAAGATTAGAGTTAGAACATTATAATAAGATAGCTAAGGGCATGAGATAATGCCTATGGAGGGTGACAGATAAATTACAATAACACAGAGATGGATATTGTGTTAGAAATAATGTTGGATTTGGAGTTTAAGGACCTGTATTCAGTTCCTATGTTAATTGCTACTTGTTTGACCTTGAGCAAATGATTTAATCTCTGTTTCTTCTTGTATAAAATGCAGCCCTTGCAATCTACTTTGGGGGTGGAGTGGGTGGGTGGGCAAGTGTGCATGATGTGTCTGGTGTATATGTGTTAAACCTGCCATACATGGAAAACTAACAATATAAGAATTATGTAACAATGCACCTATTCTTTAGACAGAGAATGTGGTTTTCTTTCTCTCCTTTGACTTGGGACCTGACTTTTCTCTCCTGTTTACATAAGATTATTTTTATTGCTGGAACACCTTTGTGGAAAATAGAGAGAGGACTTTCAAAGCCTGGGAAGGATTGCATGAAAATTCTGTTCGTCTGTCTAGACAACTCCGGCGTATCCTCTTGGTAAGCTGCTCCCCAGCTTTCTTTGAACCTCTTTTTCCTACTGTCTTTCTGACGCCTTTTCTCTTTGAGACCATTTATTTTTTCGCCCTTTCTTATTCTTCACATCTTGTTCACTTTTCTCTCTTGCATTGCTCCTTAATTTATGTTACTTGATCATCTTTAAGTCTCTTTCTCCTCTTATCTTCTTTTAAAGTTTTTCTTTATTTAAAAATTAACTTTATCGCTCAGCCCCATGCTTCTGTATATTTATCTTTAATTTCTCCTTATCTCCATTCTTTCCTGTCCTGTATCTTTTTAAATCTTTCTCAATCTCATTCCTTTGACCTATTCACCCCTTTCAGCTTCTTCCTCAAAGATTGCATATTAGACCATTCACTCTTCATTTCTCTCTTTCTCTTTTTACAGCCACTATATGAGATTGATGACTTACGAGATGCCTTTCGTACCCTGGGACTTTGATACTAGCTTCCATAAGATCACACAGAGTGATATAACTTGAGAGACAATGAATCCTCCCTCCCTCTAATCTTTCCTTTCTATGCCTAAATTGACATGTTTAATCTCCATTTTCTCCTTTCCTTCTTCCCCCTGTTCTTTATGAATTCAGAAGAAAAATACTTTGAATTCCTTTATGATGTCTTGAGAGAAGAACAGATACATACTTCCTGCTCAAGATCACAAAATTCTATTTATCCCTATTTCTCCTTCTCTCTTAACCTGATTCCTTACAATACCTCCTTCTAAAAGACGCTTGAACTGGTGAATGAATTCACCCACCAAGTATCTATTACCCTGGTAACATCAGCTTTGGGAAATGCTGAAGTGATGAGGAATGAGAACATTCTCAACATTCTCCACCCTAGATCTTCTGGCCAGGATAATTGTTCATAATTTGTTCCAGTTGAATTTTCAGTGATCTCACTGATATACCTTCTAACCTTTTGCCTTGATAATGTGATTTAAACTTCAATTTAGACAGTGCTGTAAGGATATAACCTCTCTATGAGAAAGGTTGAATAACTCTAACCTTAAACATTCTTTTCAAAGCATTAATATCTGTGCAGTGCTGTAATTTAGCTTTGTCTGATGCCTATGTTTATGTTTGTAAATAAAGTATTTTTATGTACAGGATGTGCTTAGTATTTCCCTGATTTATTCAAGTAAATTTCTGGTAAATGGCTTTAGTATTCAGAAAATGATGAACCAAATTGTAATTTCTGAGCTCTCTTAGGGAAGTTAGGACTCAAACTCATCATAATACAGTGATTCCCCCAACTAATGAATTCCTAGGAAATAAAATTTCTTTAAAAAAGTTTTCAGTTTAAACTGATGGTGTCAAACTCAAATTCCTGCTCAATAACACGACATTCTGCTCATTCCTATTTCTCCTCCTCCAACCCCACTCATTACAACATATCCTTCTAGAAGATGATTGAACTGGTGAATGAATTCACCCACAAAGAATCTATTACCCTGGTAACATTAGCTTTGGGGAATGCTGAAGTGATGAAGGGTGAGAACATTTTCAACATTCTCAACAAGTGCCACTAAACTATCTTATGAATCCCTCCCAGGGTGTGTATTGACTTAGAAAACCACATGCTAACATTATCTATGTTCTATTGAATTTTTATTTTGTTAAATATTTCTCAATTATATTTGCCGTAAAATGAAACTTTAGGTGAAAGGAATGTATGTATATGTCCTGTGTATGTAATGAGGTCCTCCTATGGTGTGCAGTTATTGCTGTATGTGACTGAAAGGGAGGCAGAGTAGATATTTCTAGTATCTTCTCCCTTCATGCTTCTCCAAGTGAGACTTTCTTTCCTGCTAAGAGGACAGCAGAAGGTTGGGTCTGGAGGCCACCATTCTCTTCTCCTCAGAGAGAGGGAGTACTGGAGTAGAAGTAGATCATTCTGTTCTCTTAAATGTTGTTTGTCTTGGGAATATGATCAGGTTTTATCTAACCTCTAATCACTTTGTCATTTTGTGTGGAAGATGGGACTCCAAGCTTAATAGCTAAGGCTTGATGCCTTTTCCATCTATTACCAATTCCACAATGAACATGCGTAGAGAATAGCAATTTATCTGAATCACAGTAAAACAGAAATCAGAAAAGGTATACATGGGAGAATACATGGCAGACAATACAAAGTAAAAGCCGTTTCTTATAAGAAGCTAACATATGAAACAGAGAGGAAGTTTCAGCCGTAAGTCAGATGGAAAGGCCTTAGTGTTCCTTAGGGTACATCAGTAAAACATGTGGAAACTCATCTTCTTTAGTGTCATATCCACTAATAAAATTATATCACTTTCTGCAGCAAAACCATTCTGACAGTGCCTGGACTTTGGTGGTAAGAATCTTCTTTTCCAGGTCTTTGGTAGCTTTGGCTGCTGAAGAGATAGATGCATAGATAGATGGATGGATGGATGGATGGATAGCTAGATAGACAGACAGACTGATGGATAGGTGCATATTTGGTGGATAAGATAGACAGACTGATAGATGGGTGGATGGATAGACTGATAGATGGATGGATAGATAAATAGATAATTTGTTAAGCACTTGCTAAATGCCAGGCACTGTGCTAAGTGAGGATACAAATACAAGCAGGCAAGATAGGTCTTGACCTTAAGTAACTTACATTCTAATGGGAGAAGTCAACACATAAAGTGGAACTGGAAAGAAGGGGAATGAGGATTTGGACCTGTTGTCATGGTGTGGAGATGACAGGGAAGTGGTATAGAGGCATGGTTTGGAGCAAGATAAGGTGAAAATTCCCCTTTTAGAGCTGGGGAGCCCAGAATCTGAGTCTAAGATTATAGTCATGGCCTTAGTAGTAGAATAGTTAGGAGAGGGCCAGGAGGTGGCATGGAAGTCTAGTTTCTAGCAAAATAAGTTGAAAGAAGTTGCCAAATCATGTTTTCACAAGATTTGTTTTCCTGGAAAGTGTCTATAAGGGATAGTCTGGTAGCAGGGTCAGTGGTTGGGGATGTAATGGAATGTGAGACTTTCTTGGGGATCTTGGGTTCAGGGTCCTAGGTTGTCTATCAGGGTCTAAGGAAAGGTTGTATGCAAGGTGGTGGTAGAAGTTTGATTGACCTGGCATATGCCACCTCTTGCCTCTCCCTTGTGTTTGTCCTTTGTTTTCGAAGAGGACATCAGGGAAATGATGACATGATTTGCAGTTGACTTTGATTTGAGTGAGGGAAGTCTGTACGAGGTCACCAGCCTCACTTTTTTTTCCAGAACCATCTGGGTCCAGTGACCAGATATTCAGCAGGATTCTTGGACATGGCCCAGGATGCAATGGGAGACTCTGGCCCTTTTAGGCTAAAGCCTTTTCAGGTTCTCACTTTGAGTAAGGTAATACCCATTCAGTGAATAGGCCTCTTAAAGAAGTGACTCAAGGGATGGCTTCTTTAATGAAAAAAAAATCGAACTGGGAGGGGAAAACCCTCAGGGTTGATGGTCAAAAGAGAAACAGTTACTAATGGCCTCCTGGTCTTTCCCTTAGTGCTCAATAAATATGAATTACTGGTATGCTTTGATAGAATATTCATTAATTGATTGAGAAGGGACTTAGAATATGGCAAATATTATTAAGACTAATGGGATTTAGATAGTCTGGGGGAGGAGGAGACAGAGCCAAGATAGCAGAGTAGAAGGACGGACTTGCTCTAGCTTTCTCCCCATAGCCCATAAAATATCTGTAAAAATGACCCTAAACAAATTCTAGAGCAGCAGAAGTCACAAAACAACAGAGTGAAAGAGATTTTCAGCCCAAGACAGCCTAGAAGGCTGAGAGGAAAAGTCTGTTGCACCAGGCTCAGAGCAGATTGCAGTGCAGCCTGGGTCACGTGACACTTCACGGACAGGACCAGAGCAGGCTTCAAGACACAGAATCATGGTAGCACCTGTGGTTCCCAGATTTTTCAATCCACAAACAACAAAGACAATTTCAAAGGTCAGTAAGAAAACTCTTTCACCTGGGTGAGAGGGGAGTGTGGTTTGGTCCCAGGACATCAGTAGCATCTGTTTTTAGAACCTTTGGCCTAAACACCCTGGGGGAATCAAGCAGCTCATCTGGGTCTCAGTTCTGAGTGGCAGTTCTGGGGTGAGGAGGAGTGCTGGTGTAGTGTAGCTGATGGTGACTGTGGAGAGGGAATCACAGATCCTGAGCAGAAAAGCATACTTGTGGTTGCTCACAGACCAGAGTGCAGGCCAGGAGAGGAGTAAACTTCTCTCCCTTGATTGTGCCACCTTGGAGGAACTGAGAACTTACAGGTCCCTAGACTATACCTGCCACTTGACAAAGGACTCAAAAGTCAAGTAACCGGTTAGGAAAATTCCCCATAAAGGGAAAGAAATAAGACTATAGAAGGTTACTTTCTTGGTGAAAAGGTATTTTCTTGGTGAAAAGGTATTTTCATCCTTTTGGATGAGGAAGAAAAAAGCATACCATCAGAGGAAGACGTAAAAGCCAAGACTTCTACATCCAAAACCTCCAAAGGAACATGCAATGTGAAGTGAGGGAAGAGTTCAAAAAGGATTTTGAAAATCAAGTAAGAGAGGTAGAAGAAAAATTGGGAAGAGAAATGAGAGCAATGCAAGAAAATCATGAAAAGTGAGTCAACAGTTTGCTAAAGGAGACCCAAAAAAATGCTGAAGAAAATAACACCTTTAAAAATAGACTTACTCAAATGACAAAAGAGGTCCAAAAAACCAATGAAGAGAAGAATGCTTTGAAAAGCAGAATTGGTCCAGTGGAAAAGGAGGTTCAAAAGCTCACTAAAGAAAATAGTTCTTTAAAAATTAGAATGGAGCAAATGGAAGCTAATGACTCTATGGGAAACCAAGAAATTATAAAACAAAGCCAAAAGAATGAAAAAATAGAAGACAATGTGAAATATCTCATTGGAAAAACAACTGACCTGGAAAATAGATCCAAGACAGATAATTTTAAAATTATTGGTCTACCTGAAAACCATGATCAAAATGAGTCTAGACATCATCTTTCAAGAAATTATCAAGGAAAATTACCCTGATATTCTAAAACCAGAGGGTGAAACAATTCACCAATCACCTCCTGAAAGAGATCCCAAAAGAAAAATTCCTAGGAATATTGTAGCCAAATTGCAGAGTTCCCAGGTCAAGGACAAAATATTACAAGCAGCCAGAAAGAAACAATTCAAGTATTGTGGAAATACAATCAGGATAATACAGGATTTAGCAGCTTCTATACTAAGGGATCAAAAGACTTGGAATATGATATTCCAGAGGTCAAAGGAGATTGGATTAAAACCAAGAATCACCTACCCAGCAAAACAGAGTATAGTACTTCAGGGGAAAAAATGCTCATTAAATGAAATAGAGGACTTCCAAGCATTCTTATTGAAAAGACCAGAGCTGAATAGAAAATTTGACTTTCAAATACAAAAATCAAGAGAAACATGAAAAGGTAAACAGAAAAGAGAAGCCTTAAGGAACACATTAAAGTTGAACTGTTTACATTCCTATATGGAAAGATGTTATTTGTAACTCATGAGACCTTTTTCAGTATAAATATAGAGGGAATATGTATGTATATATACTTACATATACATTTATATATATATATGTAGGTGTGTATGGGTATGTATGTGTGTATATTATATATGTGTAGGTATGTATATGTACGTGAGTGTGTATGGGTGCAGGCATATATATATATATATATGTACACACACACACAGAGGGCACAGGGTGAGCTGAATATGAATGGAGAATACCCAAAAAAAAATAAAATTTATTGTTAAATGGAATGTAGTAGGAGTAAGAGAAAGAGAGTAGTAGAATGTAGCAAATCATCTCACTTAAAAGAGGGAAGAAAGAACTTTTACAATGGAGGGGAAGAGGTGGAAGATGAAAGGAGATAATTTAACCTTACTCTCATGGGGTTTGGCTTAAGGAGGAAATAACACATACTCAATTGGATATGGAAACCTATTCTACCCTGCAGGAAGGCAAGAGGGGAAGGAGATAGGAGAGGGAAGATAATAGAAGGGACAACAAATTTGGGAAAGGGATAATCAGAAGCAAACACTGTTGTAGGAGGACAGGTCAAAGGAGAGTATGGAATAGATGAAGGGCAGGATAGGACAGAGGGAAATGTGGTTAGTCTTTTACAACATAACTATTATGGAAGTGCTTTGCATTGTTATACATGTATGACCTATATTGTATTCTCAATGAGGGTGGGTAGGGAGGGAGCTTTAAGCTTTAAGAATGAATGTTAAAAATTATTTTAGCATATAACTGGAAATTAAGCTATACAGGCAATGGAGTATAGAAATCTCTTTTGCTCTCCAGGAAAATGAAGGGGAAGGGGAATGGAAGAAGGGTAGGTAATAGAAGGGAGAATAGACTGGAGGAAGGGGTGGATGGGGTGCATGATGTCCTGGGGTGGGGTGTGGGGAGAGATGGGGAGAAAATTTTGAGTTCAAATTCTTGTGAAAGTGAATGTTAAGAACCAAAAAACAAATTATATATTTTAAAAAAAGAGAAATGGTGGTTAGAATTTAGTTTAAGTTCAACTTTTGCTTACAACTGATAATTCAGTGATGGAATAAGAATAGTTTTTGGTGAAAGATGGCCATGAAATGGTAATTATGTGACTAGCTTTGGTGATATGGAGTCAAGAATATAAAATAATCTCTAAATTTTCCTGTTAAATGCAGCTGGCAGAGGGGCTATCTGATCCTGACCCTATAGTCAGAGCAGGTTCAAACCATTTGGAGCTAGTTTTGTGGTTTCTCTGGATACTCCCTATTGCCGCACCTGACCCCCCGTGTTCAGACTAGATGTCACCATTCCTTGAGTCTTCCCAGTCTTCTCTACAGATTTTCAGCTATTTTGCTGAACAACCTATGTAACACCTTCAAGAGGCTCCCTTCTTGTTGAACTGTATTAAAACCTACCCTTTCTGTTCCTCTTTGGCATTACAGTACTTCAGTGCTGTGTGGTGACCTGAATTGTAATTTCCTTGTCCCAATTAAAGACCTTTGTTGTTGCTACTTTGGTCATCCTCTTTATTTCAGATTGACACTCCATAGTTGGGGCATACAACATCCAGGTAGTTTAATTTTCAGAGTGAAGAATAGGTAGATCATAGGATGGAGTAAAGCTAATGCTGAAACCTGCTGTTCCCTTGCTCATGGTGGAAGATGAGTTAATACTTGCCTGAGTGGAAGACTCTACTGGTTTCCTCCTCATTTCACAACTGGTTCTTAAAAAGTGAATAATGAGCTGTCAGCCATATTGCTGGCTATGACTGGAAATGGGACTTCATATGCACACATGACCTGAACAAATGTGTACACGTTGGCAGTCATGTCCACTGGGGCCAATTCATTATAAATGGATGGGTCAAGCTCTTCAAAAACTTGTCTACCAGCACAAGTTATACCTAGTAAAGTCCTTACTTAGAGTTTAAAAGAAACTGGAATTTGACCATTAATTATTTTCCCTTTTGAATGTGGCACATTCATTCCACTAAGCAGCAAACTCGTTTCTAAGAAAGATTTTAGTGGTGTTCCAGAACTTCTACAGAAATAATTTCACTTCATCCATTCATTGTGAGGATGGGAGTAGCCTTGCTGCACAGGACACCGTGAAGGCCACAGTTTCTTGATCTATGTAGGAATCCAAAAGCTGGAAGTAAACAATTCATCCTGGGCCAGGAAACCTGGGAGGTTCTCTGCCTGCCCCAGCAATCAATCAGTTATTCTGGGGACACAAAGATAGAGGTGAAAGAAATCTCTGCCCTAAAGAGCTTATATTTTTTCAAAGAAAACAATTTCTATAGATGAAAGTATAAATGAAATATATGCAAAATAAATATAAGGTAATTTTATGAGTGGAGAGACAATAGAATATAGGGAAGTCAGGAAAAGCTTCATATTGGAAACGATACTTGGGTTGAGCTTTGAAGAAAGCTGTGGATTTTAAGATGTAGAAGTGAGGAGGCAGCACATTCTAGACAAAACCTATGCAAAAGTACAGATGGGAAATGGAATATAGCGAGAAAGTCATAAGAGGAAAGCCAGTTTGGCTGGACCATAGAGGGTGTGAAGGAAGTAATGTATAATAACCCTAGAAAGGCTGAAACAAGATTGTGAAGGTGTTAAATGGAAAAAAGACTAGTTTGCATTTGAGGCAATAGTGAACCACAGGAGATTATTAAGGAAGGGATTGGCATGGCTGACCCTGTTCTTCAGGCATAACACTTTGGCAGTTGCATGGAAGCTTGGAGTGGAGAGGGGAGAGAAAGACTGGAGGCAGGGAGATGAATTAGGAGGCTATTGCAATAATCCAGAGGAAAAGTGATGAAGGTTTGAACCAGGGTGGTGGCTGTCAGGTGAAAGGGATATTTTGGAAGTAAACTTGACAGGGGTATTGACAATTGAGGATTAAAAGAAGACTCTGAGGCAGTAAAAAAATATAGCACTAGGTGCTATATTGGGCCAGGACCTTGTCCTCAGAGTATGGCCTCAACCAAGCATTTGTGGTCTTCAGAACCCCAAGACACAGTTTATATATGTATATCTCTCCCTATGATGGAACACCTTCCTTCATTCAGTCATTGGGGACCTGACAAGCTAGTGGAACTAGCTCAAAAGTGTTAGTGGAAGAGTTTTCACAGAGCCACTGTCACTGCTTATGAGATTTGTCCCATCTACCCCAAACATGATGCATCTAAGCCTCTGAAACCTGCTCGTGGCCAATTTCCCCTCCCAGATGCATCCTTTGAAACCTGTTAATAATATCCTTTTACCATATATGTGTGTGTATATATATTACATATTCTCTCTCTCTCTCTCCCCATATATATATATATATATAATCCCCCAATCACCATTATGTGGTCATCTGTTCTGAGATCCGAGCTCACTGTTATCACTACTCTGGAGTCCTCTGCTGGGGGATGGGCAGTATGACAGGCAGCCTTGTCATTGCATCTCTAAACCATGGAGTCTGTACCATGGGCAAGAGAGTTACAATAATTAAGGTTGGATGAATGCTATGGATTCTCCGCAGTGAATGAAGATTTACTATTTCTCCTTTCATTTCTAGAGGGTTGAATGTAGAAGGAAGAAAATCTAAATTATAAGTTTCTTTAAGTTTACTTGGAAAAAGTGTTTTAAGATCTACAGAAAATACCTTCTATTTGGTTACTCTTGATAGAAAGAGAGTAAGGCTGTGATGGGAATCCTACTTTTAGAAATGCTAGCACAGTCCAATTGAAAGAGGACTGTTTTTTCAAAAATTCAATTCAACAACATTTACTAAGAACTTCCTATTTTCACCAGGACTATGGTAGGCACTGAAGGCACAAAGATAGCCCTGGTCCTTAAGAAACTTTAATTCTTTCTACTGGAGGTGGTAGCCAGCAGTGTGCTGGGAGATGATTCCCAATTTGTTCTCTGGGGGAAAATGTACCTGTGATGCAATTTTAAATTTAATTTGCACTACCAACATTTTATCCATCACTTTCTTAAGTCCAGACAATCAACAAAAAATTTAATCAAGTCATGATTGGCAGGATTTGCCATTTCTGAGATGTAGATGCTCACACTGAAAACGCAAGTTGGCTCTTGGGAGCTAGTTGAAGCTGGCTCCAGAACACCACTGCCGAAAGCAATCCTTTGAAGTAGATATTGAATGTATTATTTTCTCCATTTAGTAGAGGAAGGAACTAGATTCAGAGTGGTGAATTTCAGGATCATCAGACCTAGAAGGTATTTGAGACCATGCATGAATATGGGCTTCTTAATTCTGTTAGGTGCTTTCTCCTACATCACTGGTGCCTTAGGATTTAGGAGTCACTTTTTATTAGTTTTAATGGGAAATCTTTAAAGTTCCCTAAAGTTCTTTACAGAACCAGCACAGTAATGATGATGTAATATTAAGCATATGAGCACATAGGAGATCACACTGATTTCTCCAAATTCCAGTACTTTGACACTCCATTGCTGTCTTTTCCTCTCACACACAATTCCAAGAAAAAAATGTGGTTGATAGCCCAAATCACTGGGCACTCCTGGCTATATGAGATGACTGATCAATACTAGGACTGGGAAAGAAGAGGCAAAATCAAGCTAGAATGGTGAGTGTGAGAAAAAGGGCTGAATAAGGGGGAGACACAAGGCTGAACGCAGTTTCGGTTCATCAGATTTCAGTCTTTAGGTGGAGATTCTAATCATGTCTCTTTTTCTTTTTCTTTTTCTTTTTTTTTTTTTTACCATCTGTGTGATTTTGGCCTGCATAGTCACTAGGTGTCACTGTGGAGCAAATTTGGCAAACTACTTCCCAAATGGGTAAAAGAGAGGTATGGGGAACTGAATCAAATTGATAAAAATAAGAGCTATTCCCTAATTGTTAAACAGTCAAAGGATATTGTTAACAGGTTTCAAAGGATGCATTTGGGAAGGGAAACTGGCTACGAGCAGGCTTCAAAGTCTTAGGTGTATCGTGTTAGGGGCAGGTGGGACAAATCTCATAGGCTGTGACAGTGGCTCTGTGAAAACTCTCCCACTAATATTTTCAAGCTAGCTCCACTAGCTTGTCAGGTCTCCAATGACAGAATGAAGGAAGGTGTTCCATTATAGGGAGGGATAAGCTCTTAGGGAGTACTGTAAGTCCATTTTGGCTGATCAGTAGTCCCATATTCTTACCAAATTTACATCCCTCCTTTTGAAGTTTATCTTGCTTTGTGATAATTGCTCTTTTTTGGGGCAGTGGCTGTCTCTTCTTTTGTTAGGCTAAGGGGCATAGGCAGGCCTCTACTACAAGATGAATATATTAAAGCTGTGCTTATTTATGGGGATTTGTACCTTGGCAATTTGAGGAGTTAAAGTTGTGGTTTTAGCTGCTTGGTCAGCCAAATTATTTCCACAGACATGAATGCTGTTTTCTTGACTGTGTCCTGGAATTATAATTACTGCTACAGCCTGGGGAAGCAGTAAAGAGTTTAATAGATGGGAAACCTGTTTCTGATATGGCCTATGACCAAATTCCTTTTATGACCCAAATATAATTTTGATATCTAAACCAGGGAGAGTAAAAATGAAGAAAGAAAACTATTGACCAATTTCCTTAATGAATATCAATGCAACAATTTTAAATAAAACACCAGCAAGGAGATTATAGCAAAACATCACAAAGATCATACATTTTCACCAGGTGCAATTTATACTAGGAATGCAGGGCTGGTTCAACGTTAGGAAAACTATCAGCATAATTGACCATATCAATAACAAAATAATATGATTATGTCAATAGATGCATAAAAAACCTTTGATAATATAGAGCAACCATTCCTATTAAAAACACTAAAAAGCATAGGAATAATTGGAGCTTTTCTTAAAATGATAAGTAGTATCTGTCTAAAATTAAGAGTGGGCATTATCTGTAATTGGGATAAACCTGAAGTCTTCCCAATTAGATCAGGGGTGGGTCAAGAATGCCCATGATCACTACTATTATTCAATATTGTACTAAAAATGCTAACTATAGAAAAAGGACAAGAAAAAGAAATTAGAGGAATGAAAACAGGTAATGAGACAATAGAACTGCCATTCTTTGTAGATGACATGTTAAGAGCTCTAGGTAATCAACTAAAAAAACTAGTTGGAACAAAAACAATTTCAGCAAAGCTGCAGGATATAAAAATTGCTGTTCAGTTGTTTCAGTCATGTCCAGTTCTTTGTGACTCCATTTTCAGGTTTTCTCAGTAAAGATACTAAATTGATTTGCCATTTCACTCTCCATCTCATTTTTAGAGACAAGGAAATTGAAACAAACAGGGTCAAGTGACTTGCCCAGGGCCACAGAGCTATTGTCTGAGGCCAGATTTGAATTCAGGTCTTCCTGACATCAGGCCCAGCATTCTATCCAATGTGTACCTAGCAGCCCTTAGAATATAAAATAAACCCACATGAATTCTCAGCATTTCTATATGCAACAACAACAACAAAACCAGCAGGAAGAGATAGAAAGAAAAATTGTATTTAAAATAACTGCAATAACTGCAAACTGCAAATACTTGGGATTCTACTTTACCAAATGTAGGGATTATATGAATATATGAATAAAATTATAAAATACTTCTCACATAAATAAAGACATCTAAACAATAGGAAAAATATGAATTATTCATGGGTAGGCTGAGCCAATGTAATAAAAATGAAAATTCCACCTAAGTTGATTTACTTATTCATTGTCATACCAATCAAACTGCTAAAGGTTTATTTAATAAAGCTTGAAAAAAGTTAGTCTGGAAAAGCAACAGGTCAAGAATATCAAGGGATAGTGAAAAAAATGTAAAGGAAAGTGGTTTAGCAGTTCCAGATTTAAAACTATACTATGAAATGGTAATCATCAAAACAATCTGGTACTGGCTAAGAAAAAGAGTGGTGGATCATTGGAATAGGTTAGGTACACAATACACAGTGGTAAATACCTATAGTCTTTTGGTGTTTGATAAACCCAAAGATATAAGTTTTTGGAGTAAGAACTCACCATTGGATAAAAATTGCTGAGAAAACTGGAAAGTAGTTGGGCAGAAACCAAGAACAGACCAACATTTTGTAACTCTATACCAAGATAAGGTTAGAATGGATAGATTATTTAGACATAAAGGGTGATATCATAAGTAAATTAAGGAGCATAGAAAAATGTACCTGTCAAGTGTATGGATAATTGGAAGAGTTTATGATCAAGCAAGATATAGAGAAGAACACAGAAAGTAAAATGGATAATTTTGATCACATGAAATCAAAAAACTTTTGCAACAAACAAAACTAATGTGGCCAAAATAAGAAGAAAGACAGGAAACTGGGAAAATCAGATTTCTCTGATAAAGGCCTCATTTCTCAAATACATAGGGAACTGAGGCAAATTTGTAAAAAGAATTGCCTAATAAAACAGGTAGTTTTCAGAAGAAGAAATCAAAGCTATCAATAGTTCCATGACAAAATCCTCTGACTCACTCTTGGTTAGAGAAATGCGATTAAAACAACTCTGAGATGCCTTGTCACATGTATCAGATTGGCTAACATGACATAAAGAGAAAATGATAAATGCTTCAGAGGGTGTCAACATATTAGGACACTAATGTACTATAGGTATAGTGGTGAACTGGTTCAATCCTTGTGGAAACAATTTGGAACTATACCCAAAGGATGAAAATGTTGTGCATACCCTTTGACCTAGCAATACCACAACTATGTCTATATCCCCAAAAAATCAAAGAAAAGGGAAAAAGATTTTTTTATACAATAATATTTATAGCAGTTCTTTTTGTGGTGGCAAATAATTAGGAATTGAGGGGATGCCCATCAATTGGTGGAATGTCTGAACAAGTTGTGGTATATGATTGAGGTATATTATGCTATAAGAAATGATGAGCAGGATGGTTTCAGAAGAACCCAAGAAAACTAATATAAACTGATGCAAAGAGAAGTGATCAAAACCAGGAAGAACACTGTATATAGTAACAGCAATATTGTAACAAGGGCAGCTAGGTGGTGCAGTGGATAGAGAACCAGTGCAGGAGTCAGGAGGTCCTGAGTTCAAATCTCACCTCAGACACTTGATACTCACTAACTGTGTGACCTTGGACCCTAACTGCTTCATTCTGGGTCATTTCCAGTTATCCTGATGTATATCTTGTCACTGGATTCAGATGGCTCTGGAGGAGAAGTGAGGCTGGTGACCTGCACAGCCTTCCCGCACTCAAAACAAAGTCAAGTGCAAGTCATGTCATTATTTCTCTGATGGCATGGTCTTCTTTTGCAATGAAGGATGAACACACACATTGTAACAATGATCAGCTGTGAAATACTTAACTATTACAATCAAGACAATAATCCAAGATTATTCCAAAGGACCTATGATGAAAACTGTTATCCACCTGTAGAGAGAGAATAGATGAACTCTAAATACAGATTAAAGAATATTTTTACTTATTTTCTTTATTTTTCTATCTGTGTTTTCTTTAGCAAATGGCTAATATGGAGATATGCTCTGGAAACATGTATAATCAAGGAGGGGGCAGGGATGGAAGGAAGGGAGAAAATTTGAAGTTCAAAATTTTAAAATATGATTGTTAAAACTTTTTACATATAATTGGGAAATACACAATGAAATAAATAAAACCATATTTTAAAAAAGAGAAGATTTAAGCCCCATTTTTCTAAAAGGGTGACTGGACCATTATGCAAACACAAAATACACCTGTGCTGGAGTTGACATTATTTTGAAAACACATTGGAAACAATTTTCTAGAAATTTTGAAAGAGGAAGGTATCAACCTTGCGAAGGACAACCAAGAAGATACCAGTAACTATGAGTCACATACATACTTTCTCATTTCTGTAAAATCTTGTGGGAATAATAGTAATGTATGTATCAAAGGTTATGAAAAATGAGAAGGGAACAGACAGGCTGTTGCAAATAATTTTCCACTTAATGTTCACATTCATGCTACATATGAACATTTACATAATTGATTTAAAAGTAGAGAAAATGTAAGATATTTTGTGTTTATTGATTACAAAAACAGACAAACAACAAACAAACAAACAAAACATGACATTTCGTTCAATAGATTAAAAGTCTTGTGGGCCTAAGTGTTGCTGTTGTTTAGTCATTTTAGTTGTGTAAAACTCTTTGTGACCCCACTGGAAATTTTCTTGGCAAAGATATTGAAGTGGTTTGCCATTTCCTACTCCAGCTTATTTTATAGATGAGGAAACTGAGAGTTAAGTGACTTGCTCAACATTATACAGCTACTGAATATCTGAGGCTGGATTTGAGCTCATGTCTTCTTAACTCCAGACCCAGAACTCTATCTACTATGCCACCTATCTGAATTGATACCCAAAATATGACGAAACCTAGAGGAAGACCTTCAATGTATTGGGTAGAACTTCATTGGATGATTTATGGGAAGACATATATGAGAACTGTGCAGGGAATACCCACATCAGTATGGTTATAGTCATTGATGCATTGAGGTGACTTCTTGGTTGCAAATTGCAGACTTAAAATGGGAAAAATTAAACTAATTTCATTGAACTCTGTATCATTCCTTCTAAGATTTTGACATGCTCTTATATTTAGTGTAGCATCTATGGGCACTCCTCCTCACATGTGGGTGCCCCCAAATGAGATACCTCAGATTGAAGTACTCTGTGGGTTTACATCTGCTCAGAACCATAGTTCATTAGACTTGCGCTGATGTGTTAACTTTTCCAAGGCAGGCAGATGACATACTTCATTCAAAGTAAAAACATTTAATGAAATAACATAGTAAGAAAAGTAACACTAAAATATCTCTCCCTCTAAGCCTGGGGCACATTGTTTAACAAGTATTGGGAAGAATATACCCATCTAATGAACATGTGTGGCCATGGTATATGTAGAATCAACTCTAACCCTGCAGTACCACTGCTGTCTTCTGGTGAGTTCATGTTGCTAATCCAATTGGACCTGCTTCCTGGTATGTGTAGTTTGTGTTCTATATACTGTGTTGAACATTGTCCTTGCTGGTCTTACACAGTCACTATATGGTAATGTTCTGTTGGTCCCACAGTCACAACCAGTCAGTATTTTGGTTGTTGTAGTTGTTCAGTTGCGTCAGTTGTGTCTGACTCTTTGTGATCCCATTTGGGATTTTCTTGGCAAAGATACTGAAGTGGTTTTCCATTTCCAGTACTCTGGTAGGCATGTGGCTATGGAACTTATCTCTGTTATTGACTTCAACTAGATTCTTCTTTAATTGAGATTTCCCCATAAAAGGATCAATAGGATACGATTTCTTTGTTTTAGCTTAGAGCTTAGATGATTCAGTAAAGGAGACAGTCCCTTCACATATCCATTCATCAGAGTAGGAAGAAATAACTATTTTCTCTCTGGTAGGAAAGGAATCTATTGTGTCCCAGAAGCTTAGCTGTGTGTTGTTTTTCTCTCTAGGAGAGCTGTATGTTCTAGGGATTCGGATTTTTTAGAATACAGAATAGCCAGCCAGCTAAATAGGGTCTGTAGGCATTCTTTTAGGCTATCTTTGAACCTACTTCCTCCTCCTTATTAGGAGCACCAGTTCTGTCTTAAGTCACAATCTGACTTGGAGTTTAAAAATCTTCTATAAATTCTGCCAGTGGTCCATGTGAATCCCTTCAGAAAACCTAAGATTTGTCTTTTCAATAAACTGTCAAGGACTGTCCAGATCTGAGACCTATTGTTTTTCTTAGTGCCTCAAGATCTTTTGGTTCTTTTATGCAAATGAAGCTAAGAGGTAAGACAAAAACAACCAAAAAATAAGTGACAAAGTGGTGTGATAAAAATTGTGGTATATTTGGAATGAGAAGACCCAGGTTTGAATTGTTGCTCTGTGCTTTACCTATGTGATCTTCAGCTAGGGACTTAAGGGAAGGGAAAGGAATAAGAATTTATTAAATACCTACCATGTTCTTGGCACTGTGCTAAGTGTTTTACAAATATTATATCATTTAATTCTTAGCTTCTCTGAGACTCCATTTCCTCATACATAAAATGAAAGGATTGAAGTAGATGAAATCTATGGTTTCTTTCAGTTCTAAATACATTATCTAAGTGGAGTTACTGCGAAGTATCACCTTCTGCATCAATCTCTTATTCCAAGTTCTCACCTTTATAATGTGATGTTAGAGAGACATGACTTTCGGATAATTGATCATTCTAGTAATCATGCTAGTGGATAACTAATTAAAAGGGTCAGTGGAATTCTCAAATGACCCTATCTCCCCCTCCCCTGCCATGGAGCCTACTCAATGCTTTTATACCCTTGGAAGAGAGGGTGCTGTTGAGGATGGCAATCAACTTTGATTGGTTAAGAATTAATGAGAAGAATGAATATTGTAACGAGAGGTGGACTCATTCTAATGAGGGTCTGTAGGATGTCACTTTAATCACTCTCACTTCCAGACCACCCCTAGCCTGGGTGATCTAGATAAAGGATCTACCTCACCCTCCAAGCTTGAGGAGAACACAATAGGTCTCTCCACTTGGGTGGAGTCTGAACAAGATTGAAGAAAAAGTTAATCCAATCTCATTGTCAGCCATGTCCTTCACATGCTGCCTTGATCCAGCAGAGAATGAAGAGAAAGGAAGGGAAAAAACCCTGGATTTCCCCAATAATGGGTTATTTGATAATCATTCCTCTTAATATATATGTACATATGCATATGTATTTGAAAATCATACACACACAAATATGTATATATATATATATATATATATATATATGTATCCAACAAAGCTTCTGGGGTCTTGAGCAGCCAGACATTACTGTCTATCTCATTGTCTTCAGATACTCATATCAATGGGACATACAAGTTCTAATGCTCCTTTAACAAAGATTTTGAGGCAGAGCAAGTTTCCATATGTTGCCCAAGGTCTTATAGCAAGGCAATAATAACTAAAGTGGGGTGAAAACTCAGGTCTGACTTCCCAGTGAATGCTGAATCCAGGAGATGGATTTTAGCTATCAGAGGGATTGTTTACAATCTGTGTGAATGTTTCACAAGGATGCCGTTGTTCCTAGGCTTGTTTTATAGAGTCTGATAGTTCCAAGGGCATAGTTTGGTGGTTTCCCTTTTACCTCAGAAACCATTTCGAAACAATCCCAGGAGGCCTGGCCCACATACTTTGTTCATTAGGGCATCTTGACACACTGTAGATTCCATTAAAAAATCTTTGAGAGCTGTGGATGCTAAGAACCTGTGCTTTTTTTCTTCTTTTGCAGATTGCCAGATTAATGCAGTCTCTTAGGGAATGAATCTTCTTCAATTCATACAACAGGGAGCTAGAGAGACATCAAGACCAGCTAACCTGGCACGCAGCTGGCTGTTCTAATCCTCAGACCACAAACTCTGCATGACGTAAACATCTCCTAGTTGAGTGAATAGTCAAATGATTTCTTACCCTAAGGGTTTTTAATATATCATGGGCCAGGGGATAAGTTTCCTTTTGCTACTTAGTCAAATCCCAAGAGCTTCATATATCTTGATTCAGACCTCTGGGTTCAAACATCTGATTCAGAAACACCTGAAACAGTTATAGATGCGAAACAGAAAACAAGCCAAGAAAGGGAAGCACTGGACTTTGCACTTCAGAATCACCACCATAAATTGTAGGCCTGGAAAAAGTCTTTGTATAAAACTTTCCAAAAGCCAGTGGAATTGACTTTACTTCATGGAAGTAACTGGAGTTAATATCAATGCAATACCAACTCTGAGTGAAAGTCAGGGGGTACATGAAGTTATAAATGCCCAAGGTATCATAGAAACAAGGAAATTACAAGAAGCACATCATGTAGATTGTATCATAAGAATGTCACTGATTAGGAGGTTATTAGGATTGGCATGACAGCAATAAAGTTTGGTATAAGAGGTTCATGATAAGACAAGAAATGCTGCAAAAAGTTTTCTGAGAATATTGAGAAAAGGTGAAATTGGCAGCATTATTTAAATTTCTTCTAAGTACAGAGGAATACCTTGTTCATGATCATGTACAAAAATAATGACATGAAATTTAATTTGGAAAATATATTTGAATTATGAAAAAAGTATCAATACTTCATTGGGTGTGTGATGTCATTATTTTAGGCATTCCCTCCTTTGCTACAGATAACTCATTCATGCCTTACCCTCTTATTCAATTCTTGTCTACGTTCTCCCATAGATCCTTATCTGAAGATCATGCTGTCTATATTGTCCCTTATTCTTGCTACTTGGCAAGCTCAAACACTTTTTCATTTCTATATTTCCTTCCTTCTTTCTATTTTATTTTTCTTCCTATTTCTTTCTTTTCCTTCCTTCCTTCCTTCCTTCCTTCCTTCCTTCCTTCCTTCCTTCCTTCCTTCCTTCCTTCCTTCCTTCCTTCCTTCCTTCCTTCCTTCCTTCCTCTCTCTTAATTCTTCTCTCTTTTCTTTTTTTCTTCCCTTGTCTCTCTGACCCTTCCTTCCTCCTCCCCTTATCTTGTTCAGACTGGAAGTTCAATAGGCATTCATAGACTTGGTCCCACTATGGATTAAGATAGAAGTTTTGACTTACTCTGTTTCCAACCTGGGTCAATTTCTCTCACTTTAAGCAGCCCAGAGTCTCCCCACTGTATTGGTGCCAGATTTACTGTGAAATTCTGATCATATTTTAGTCCTAATGCAGGTCAAGACTCCTGAACTCAAAGGCCTTAGCCTCTCCAACAACGGGGATAATAGGTATTAATCATCACAGCTGGCTCCTATCCTGTATTTCTTCAGTGAGATCCCTTATGCCACTTGAATTGCACGTAGAAATTCAATGGGAATATGTTGTAAACTACTTCTGTCCATTGCATATCTTTCCATTGTCCTTGAGGTTTAACTTTCCATTTTCATAAAGAATGGTTTTCTAAGATTTACAACAATAGAAAAGCACTGGAAAAAATTTATGTGAAAAAGAAAGGGGCAGGGAGACCAATTAGAAGGATGTTGCTTTTGTCCAAGCTAGAGGTGATGAAAACTTGTTCAGGTTGTGGCCATGAGGGGATAGTCAAAGAGATGTTATGGGGGAAGAATCACCAAGACTTGACAAGTTATTAGATATAGGGGGTAAGGAAGAGTGAAGAGTTGAGGATGACTCAATGGTTGGGAATCTGGGTGGCTGGAAGGACAGTACCTTTTGAAAACAAGAGGGAAGTTTCAAACTGCAGTGTGTTTTAGAGAAAAGATCTAAAATTCTGGGTCTCATAGGTCACAATATCACCATTTGCTAGGAAGCTTAACCTCAAGAGAGGTCCTTGAGCAATATAATCTTATGCCTTGATCAGTGAACTTCTACCACTGATGCTCTGTTCTTGATTCACTGCTCAGTGGTTAACAACTTCCCATCCCTTTATATTCACTCCATCCAAGTAGTCCAGAATTTCTGAAACATGATGCACAAACTCTGTTCCCCTTTCTCAACACTCCCCACTCTCAACACTCCCTCTTCATACTTAAACACTTCAATTCTATCTCCTTCATGTCCTACTTCAGATCTTACCACTGTGCCTTATGGAATGCCTGTTCTATAATGAACAAAACTGGATTCATCCTAAGCCTGTTTCTCTCTCATTCCTTCCATTTCTGGTCCTCACTGCGGCATGGTTCCCCCCTAGCAATGACATTTTCCTAACAATAACAGCCTTTCTAGAACTTACTTTATTTTCTCTCCTACCTCCTGACTCACTGATCATGGTGGGACAGTTAGAATACTCTTTGCTCTCACTGCCACTTTCAGATCCTCCCTTGGTCACTTTCACTAAGCAACTTCTCCAAAATAGCCATCAGTGATTAGATTCTTTTTACTTATTCATTTCTATTTTATTTTTAGCAGCTTATTATTATAATCTGGTTTTAATTCTGAGTTGTGGGTAATGTTGCTCCCCTCATGTTCTCTCTCTCTGCTTTTTTGGAGGCCGTGGGGGTTAAGTCACTTGCCCAGGGTCCCACAGCTAGTAAGTGTTTGAGGCAGGATTTGAACTCAGGTGCACCTAACTCCAGGACCTGTGCTCTGTTCACTTAACCACATAACTGCTTCTTGCCCAGTATATTCTCCTTCTTCAATTAGTTCAGAATCTGACTCAAAGGCAAAGTTTTTCCTCTTACCCATGTCCTGCACTTATACTAGGAGACTTCAACATCGATATTGATACTCCTTCAAATATCCTGATTTGTGAGTTCCTCGATCTACTTAATTCCCAGGAGCTAGTCCTTCAGTCCCTCTCAGCTTGACCTTGCCATTAACTAGAAGTACTCCGTCTCCGTATTTCTTTATCTGTTCATAATCTCTTTTAATTCCATGACCCCTTATGACCCCTTATGACCCCTAACCTTAATTTTCAGTCTCATCTGGACCTTCAATCCCTTCACTCTTCAGTTCTTTTCCATGCTATCACCCCTACACAGACTCCTCTCTTCTCTATCTAGATCCGTTGATGAATCTACTGGAACCTACATTATCTTCTACCCTGATTCCCTTGGCCCCTTGCCCTACTTCTGATCATGCCTTGCCAAACTCCCACCCTGGATTGCTCTCATCATCTACCTTCTTTTCTCCTATCTGTATACTGGTGATCTGAAATGGAATAAATCATGAAACTATGTTGACTGTAGTCACTACAAATTTCTGTTATGTAATTCAGGAGTAGGGAGCTTGCGACCTTGAGGCCACATTTGGCTGTCTAGGTCCTCAAGTGTGGCCCTTGGACTGAATCCAAATTTCTGTGATTTGTCAAAGGACTCTACTTGAGGACATAGAGGGCCACATATGACCTTGAGGCCACAGGTTCCACATGACAGAATCAACCTGATCCTTATTTCGGAAAAGCAAATATTCTATTTTTGCCTAATCAATGTTGTACAATTCCCCTCAGCCACTATTCTGAACCATCTTGTGTTTCCTAAAGCTTCTCATGGCACTTATGCCCCTGTCTTAGCCTCTGAGAATCTTGACTCATATTTCATTGAAAGTGAAGTTTTGGGAGCGTTCTGGGAAAATGGTGGAGTAGGTCAGAAATTTCTAGGCTCTCAACATTTCCTCCACAGCAAATCTCCATGAAATGAGTATAGAGCAACAAAAATGAAAGTGTAAAGCAGTTGTCCTCCTAAGATAACTTGAGAAGATCTCAGAAAATACAGGGTCTCCAGGGGCTGAGGTTTGGCCTGAGTGAAGTATGTCTACCTCCAGGCCAATTCCGTTGAGTCAACAAACAGTAGGCCTAGGGTAGCTCTTTTGGAATGTGAACTAGGTCTAAAGAAATTTCACCTCACAGCCTCAGGTACTTTCACCTCATTCACATCATAAAAACCAGAAATCAGCAGGGAAAGATTGAAGCACCCCCTGCTGTGTCTGGAAGCCAGGCTTAGTGGTGCTGACCAGAAGTGATGTTTGGGCTTTGACTGTGGGAGGGAAGGAGTCAGCACACACCTGATGAGTGTGGTACTCCAGGGAGCAAGAACATTTTTGGGACAGTGAGACTGGGGGCCCTAACTATGGCTTAGGTGAGGAGAGGAGTTCCTGAGGTTGACTCCTGGAAAGAACTCAGACAATAACAGTAAGGAGATTGTGAGGCCTAGAGTACCATTACCCTTCCCAAAACTCGGAATTAAAATCTGATTATAATAATAAGCTGCTAAAAATCAAACACAATAAAAATAAAAATGAGTAAGCAAAGAAAAAAGAACCTGGCTAGAGATAACTGTTTTGGTGTAAAAGATGACATGGGTTCATATTCAGAAGAAGATAGAGAGGTAAGAAAAAAACACTCCCATGGAAGAACTTCAAAAGGAATTAAAAAATCAAATAAAGGAGATCGAGGAAAAATTAGGAAAAGCATTAAAAGTAATCCAATAAAATTATGAAAAGAAAAGTTAACCAATTTGGAAAAGAGGTCCAAAATCCTAAGGAAGAAAATAAATCCTTGAAAACTAGAATTGGGCAAGAGGAATCAAACAACGTTATGAGACACTAGAAAAAACAGAAGAGATTTTGAAACATCTCATTAGAAAAACAACTGATTTGGAGAGGAGAGACAACATAAGAATTGTCAGACTACTTGAAAGTTATGATCAAAAAAGAATCTGAATACAATATTACACGAAATTACTAAGGAAAATTGCCCTGAAGTTCTAGTACAAGAGGGAAAAGTGGAAATAGAAAAAAATATCTACTGTTGACTTCTTGAAAAAGAGCCCTGGAGGAAAATTTACAAGAATGTCATAGTCAAGTTTCAAAACTCCCAAGTTAAGGAGAAAATATTGCAAACAACAAGAAAAATATTTAAATACTGTGGCAATGTAGTCAGGATTTCACAAGACCTAGCAGTTTCTATTCTAAAAGAGTAGGTCTTGGAATATTTTGAAGGTCAAAAAAAAACTGGGGTTGCATCCAAGAATAACTTACCCAGAAAAGTGGAATAAAATTCTGATTGAAAAAAAAAGGACATCTGATGAGCTGAAAGACTTTCAGGTATTTGTAATAGAAAGACCAGAACTCAATGGAAAATTTGATATAAAAGATCCAGAAGAAATATAAGGAAAACATTAATGACTAATTATAAGCCACTTATTAAGCTATTTACTTATTTTATTTACTTATTTACTTTATAACTATTTACTTATTATATATATGAAAATGTTTTCAGTATTCTTAAAACTGTCTTCATTATTAAGGTAATGTAAAAGAAAGGTTGGAGTCAAGTTGTATATGATGGGGCAACTCCAAAAAACAAAATAGGATAGGAAAAAGTAAAAGGGGGCAATTATATTATAAAAATGGGGCATGAAAGGAAGAACTAGTGTAGAAGAGGGCTGGTAATGTTGAAACCTCACTCTCATCTCATAGCAGTTCTTTTTGTGGCGGCAAAGAACTGGAAATTGCAAGGATTCCCATCAATCGGGGAATGACTGAACAAGTTGTGGTGTATGGTTGTGATGGAATATTACTATGCTTTAAGAAGTGATGAGCTCAATCTTAGACCTAGAAAGTATTGGAAAGACTTGCATGAAATGATGAAGAAAGTTAGCACAACCAAGAGAACATTGCATGCAGTAGCAGCAAAATTGTTTTAAGAATGACTTTGAGCATCTTAGTGATTTTGAATATTATAAATGCACAGATTTAAAATAATGGACATATGAAGAAAGATTTTATCTGCATCCAGAGAAGGAACTGATAAATAGAAGTATGAGATGGATAATTTTACACACACACACATATATGTATATGTAAAATTATATCTCTTTGTATCTAATGGTAGCCATCTCTGAGAGAGGGGAGGAAGGGAAAAAAAGAAATTTGTATGAAGATTTTCTTGTATATTTGAAGGGAATAGCATGATGGATTTTCAGTTTCATGGCCAATCTTTTTTATTGTACTGTTTTATGGAAATGCTTTTTTTCCCCTTGGTGAATTGAAAATGAAATAAATGTGTACTATAAAAAGAAAAAAAAGAAAGTGAAATTTGGCCATTCTTCAAGTGCTCCTCCCTTCCTTCCTTATCTCACATCATTCAACATTTTCCTTCACTAATTCTTCACAACAAGCTAGATGAAGAGATGATCTTTTTATTTGGTAAGGTACCGTTGATACCATCTCATCATATCTTTACCAAACTTGGTTTTTTTAAATAAATAGTCTTTTATTAAAGAATAAAATTGCTGAAGATTTAATTCTATATACCGAAGACAGTTGCTAAGTAAAGTGACCAAATGACATGAGAAGACTCATACCTACAGATTGATATGACTATATCAGTTTGCTAGAGATCTGTTCCCAGGAAATAGGAAACAACAAGAGCATTTAGAGATCAGACAGGCAGCCAGAGAACTGTTCCTAACGGATACAGAGGAAGTTGGCCAAAACGATTAGGTGGACTGACCTGACCACTTGGAGAGGATCAGTGTTTGCTATTATTGTTAATAACATTTGAGCATATTATTTTTATTTATGACAATAATAATAGACACTTTGGTTATTCACAGACCAATAAACAGGTAATTGTTCACATGCCAGGACTCAACCAAATTCATATAGCTAATTAGTGACAGAACTAGGAGTCTTTTTAAACAGAGCCAGCGACATTAATCAACAAATAGAAATTTTTGGAGCATATAACGTGTACAACACTTTCCTAGGCTGCTTGTAAGGGGCTACGAAAAACCTTCAGATGCATAGACATGGTTCCCAAGTAGATTACAATGTAATTAAGGAGATAAGATATACTCAGTGAGAAGGTAACTAACAATATAAGGTGATATAGACATTAGGTGCTGAAAGAATTCAAAGCAAGAAAAGATCAGTATAGAATAGGCTGGTTATTCAAAGATTCACGGAAATAGGCCCTGACCTGGGTTTTGAAGTATGGGTTTTTTTCAGATAAGTATGAAATAGTAGGGAAGGGGATTCCAGAAGAAGAGAATAATGTGTGTAATGGCTAATAGAAATTACCAAAGTTTAACTTGGAAAGGCAATAGTGTCAGTGAAGAAGTCAAAGTTAGAATTCAATTCAATTCAATTTCATTGATCAAAATTCAGTTATAGTCCTCATGTAAGAGACTAAATCATGACATGAAAGGAATAGGGGATATTTCCACCTTCTTGGCTCATGATCTTCATCTAGAAAATAGGGTAAAATACATAGATAATAATATTACATAGTATCTTGAGATTGACTCTTCACTTGAAAGCTTACAGCATTATAGAAGAAGGGGAGGAAAATAGTATAGAAATGCTGCAATAAACATTTTTTTCCTGAAAGTTTACATAAATGCATATAGTCATGCAATAGTCCTGAGTTAGAAGATTTCACTCATTGAGAGTCATTCTTCATCAAATCCTATCTTGATATTTTACTTTCTTCCAGTTATAGGGGGAAAGAAATAACATTTTGTCAACAACACCTGCATACTCCAAGCTCTGTAGCACTGAAAGATGGTCTATCAGTTTATTTTTTTTGTTTTTTATATTTAAAAAAAATTATTTTATTAGTTTTCAGTGTTCTACAATCACTTCCATACATCTTAGATTTTTTTCCCTCCTCTCTCCTTCCCCTTCAGTCCCCCACTCCATCCCTGAGAGAGCATACAATTTTATATAGATTCTACACATACATTCCTATTAAATACATTTTCATCTTAGTCATGCTGCACAGAAGAATTAAAATGAATGGGAGAAATCATACAACAAAACAAAACAAAACATAATACAAAAGAAAATGGTCCGCTTCATTTTGTGATCAAAGTCCATAGTTCTTTCTCTGAATGTGAAAAGCATTTTGCTGCAAGAGTCCATTGGGAATTATTTAAGTCCTTGCATTGCAATGAAGTACTAAGTCTACCAGAAAAATTCCTCGCACACTGTGGTTGTTGATGGTTACAAAGTTCTGGTTCTGTTCCTTTCACTCAGCATCAGTTCATATAAGTCTTTCCAGACCTCTCTGAAGTCTTCCTGTTCACCATTTTTTATAGCACAATAGTATTCTATTACATTCATATACCACAGTTTATTCAGCCATTCCCCAGTTGATAGGCATCCCTTTGATTTTCAGTTTTTGGCTACCCCAAAGAGAGCTGCTATAAATATTTTTGTACATGTGGGACCCTTTCCCATTTTAATGATCTCTTGGGGGTACAGCCTTTTGGGCATAGTTCCAAATTGCTCTCCAGAATGGTTGGATCAACTCACAGCTCCACCAACAATGAATTAGTGTTTCAGTTCTCCCATATCTTCTCCAACATTTATCATCTTTCTGTTTCATCATCAATCTGATAGGTGTGATGTGCTATCTCAGAGTTGTTTTGATTTGCATCTCTCTAATCCATAGTGATTTAGAGCATTTTTTCATATGACTATAGATAGCTTTAATTTCTTCCTCTGAAAATTGCCTGTTCATATCCTTTGACTATTTATCAGTTGGGGAATGACTTGTATTCTTGTACATTTGACTCAGTTCTCTGTATATTTTAGAAATGAAGCCTTTATCACAGACAGTAGTTGCAAAGATTCTTTCCCAGTTTTCTGCTTTTCTCCTAATCTTGGTTGCATTGAGTTTGTGCAAAAACTTTTCAATTTAATGTAATCAAAATTATCCATTTTGCACTTCATAATGTTTTCTATCTCTTGTTTAGTCAAAAATTTCTCCATTCTCCATAAATCTGATAAATACACTATTCCTTGCGCCACTAATTTGTTTATAATATCAATCTTTATACCTAGATCATGTATCCATTTGGACTTTATTCTTGTGTACTGTGTCAGGTATTGGTCTATGCCCAGGTTCTGTCACACTGTTATCCAGTTTTCCCAGAAATTTTTGTCAAACAAAATTGAATTCTTATCCCAGAAGCTGGGGTCCTTGGGTTTATCAAATAATAGAATGCTACTGTGTCTTGAGTACCTAACCGCTTCCACTGGTCTACCCGTCTGTTTCTTAGTCCTTACCAAGTGGTTTTGATAATTGTTGCTTTATAATACAATTTGAGATCTGGTAGGGCTAGACCATCTACCCTACTATTTCTTTTCATTAGTCCCCCTGATATTCTGGACCTTTTGTTCTTCCAGATGAACTTTGATATTATTTTTTCTAGCTCTAGAAAATAATTATCTGAGAGGTTGATTGGTATGGCACTGAATAAAGTATTTAGGTAGAATTGTCACTTTAATTATATTGACTTGGCCCTAACCATGAGCAACTGATGTTTTCCCATTTACTTAGATCTGACTTTATTTGTGTGAAAAGTGTTTTGTAATTGCTTTCATATAGTCCTTGGGTTTCTTTTGGCAGGTAGATTCCCAAATATTTTATAATGTCTACCTTAGCTTTAAATGGGATTTTTCTTTCTATTTTTTACTGTTGGGCTTTGTTTGTAATATATAGAAATGCAGAAGATTTGTGTGGGTTTATTTTGTAACCTGCACCTTTGCCAAAGTTGTTTATTATTTCAAGTAGTTTTTTACTTGATTCCCTGGGATTCTCTATAAGTATATCATCATATCATCTGCAAGGAGTGATAACTTAGTTTCTTCTTTGTGTATTCTAATTCCTTGAATTTCTTTTTCTTCTTGGATTGCTACAGCTAGGATTTAGACTACCATTTTGAATAATAGTGGTGATAATGGACATCCTTGTTTCACCCCTGATCTTATTGGAAACGCATCTAGTTTATCCCCATGGTCTACCAGTTTCTTAGCAAAGTCTTATCCATCCTTGCAAGATGAGGTCAACAGCCTATCCATATGATCCTTTTCAATTGCTACAGGTTTTGACCCATAAGGTCTTAATTTTCTTTCTCTTTTTTATTCTTTGCCAATGACCAGTACCATACATCAGAGGTATATCTTAGAAGCAGACATACTTTATTTTTCTAAAGTACACAAACAGAAAAGAGAGGTGCAAGTAGATATTCTCCAAAGCCCAATACATTTGCCCCCTCTCTCCCCTGCCCCAGTTAAAAATGTCCAGTCCTTGCAAATTCCACCAGATACTTTATATAATGGTCACTAAATAATCATTCACATGTAACATAAATATTGATGCATAATAAATTCACACTTTCCCACTTGACTGGTAATTTCATTAGTGCAGGGAATTCCTGGCATGGAACCACCCTCTTCTGATGGCAACTCATCTTACTTTCTAGTCTTAAAGAACTGCACCAAGTACTCAGAGGCTAAGTGGTATTTATTATAGCTAGTGTCAGAGACTGGGACTGGAAATCTGTTCTTGACTCTTAGGTTTCCTGGCTCTCAATTTACAATACAATACTACCTCAGAAAGAAATAAAGGAAGAAATTATAATTGCAAAAGAGGAATAAAACAAGATGATGATGTGCCTATAAATAAAACAATGGATTCACTGAGAAATATACCACTATTGTAGGAGGGTAGATTGATAGAAACCACAGAAAAAATGACATAATAAGCTAAAATGACCACTCATATGGAAGAATTCTTGGAAGCTTAGTCACCAAAGGTGATATATGTAGAAGATGGAACTCATTGACAATAAATGAAAACAAAAAATACAATATGTCATTTGGAGAACCAAAAAATGGCATGAAAGGAATTGTCACCCAAGAATCATCACCCAAGAAAACTTCCAGAAACAGCAATCAAAACAGATCAAATTGATGGTTTTTATATGTTATATGTTATGAGAAAAGGGATGAATCCTAGAAAAATTCTCATAGAACTCTGAGACTATGATTTTTTCACCTTCTAAAAAGAATATTGCATTAACCAGTTTAAGAACATTAATGTATATTACATAAGATTGTTTACCCAAGATGAAAAGTGACAAGGAATGGTTGGAAATTTATATATCTATACATATGTTTTATATTTGTATATATATTTATATATATTTTATATTTTTATATTTTGTATGTATTTGCGTGTATACGTAATTATAGGAAACTGAATTTCACCCCTAAATCAGTCATCCCTAAATCAGTACATACTTCATTTTTATACTTTACTTTAGCATTCACTTTTTAAAAATGTTTTGAGATCCAAATTCTTTCCCTCCATCCATCCCCTCCTCCACCCACTGAGAAGGCAAGCAGTATGATTTCAATCATACATGTGAAATCATGCAAAGCATATATCCATTTTATCCATGTTGTTCAGAAAAGAAGCAAGAAAAATAAAATAAGAGAAAAATGTATGCTTCACTCTGAGTTTATCAGTTCTATCTCTGGAGGTGGATGGTGTTTTCATCATGAATCCTTTGGAATTGTCTTGAATCATTAAAGTAAATCTTTCACAGTTGAACATAGATATAATATTGTCATTTATGTGAAAATATACTTTTTAAAGACAAAAGATGACTGTTCTGGCATCCAAGAGAATTTTGAGAATTTGTGGATGGCAACCAACCTTAAAATTGCTTTTGATATAGGAATTCATGAAGAAAGTAAAACACTAGAATACAAAATCAGGAATTTACTTCTTTCCCAAAGAGATTTTATA